>NC_060125.1:324532741-326932741 GCF_021461395.2 Schistocerca americana
CCTTTCAACGTAAATTTGTTGCTGTCTCTGTACATGCGATGCAACACTACCATTAGATAAAAGGCATGTCCCGCTTACTTTCCAATGAAATAAATGACTTATTTACATATATTAAGTATTTAGAAAAGCATCGGATTGATTCCACTAACCAGTGACTGGTAGATGTCGACATGTCTACTAGGCAAAAAAGTTCTCGAAGTTCAATATTGTCCTCACCAGAAGCAGTGTCCCTTCGTCGTTTACACAGGTTTTGAGTGCCTGCAAGCTCCTGTGGTGCATTGTGAAGGATACCAAATGCGTCCCATACTACAATCAGAGAACAGCGCTTACCTTATGCACCTGGGTATCAGTTTGTATGCCAGTCATGTCTTGTATTCTAGCCTTAAGCAATTCAAATCATGTGTTTGTTATTATCCTGTTAGATGGTTGCTCGCTGAGCTCAAGAATTTACACTCAGTATTGACCGGATTTACTGTAACACCATTGTCATGAAGTGATCGCAGGTGATTCTCATATTTTTAGCGGCTTTTGGGTAGAAACTCGGAAACTGCAAGCACAAGCCATTGTGATCCAATGAGAACCCTCCTCATCGCAGTTCAACTTCCATAACACATATCCACTTTCTTTCGTAATTTGGACGATTTACGTGCTCACTTCCTTCTTGAACAGTTGGGTGATTTCGGTATGAGAGGAGATAAGGTTGATACGCTGAAAAATACATCTTGTTCTCCAAACGAATCACACCAAAAATTGCGTTCAACTTCCCGAATTCCATACATGTTATGCACTCTTCAGTAACCTCCCGAGGTAACGTTTCAGGAAACGTTGCACTTAACTAGAGCTGCACATGCCGATTATGCAAAGTTTCAGCTTATGACGAAGAATGGTATCTTCCTTACATATAATTAAATTTGAAGAAGAGACTCGACGGAACCATAAGGCTCAATGTAGCTGCATTCACAAGTTTCTTGCAGGAACTGGCATAATGGATGCTGAGCATAGGAATGTGGTGAATGTTTGGCAGGAGATCGGCACCCCTACTTTACAGGAATACGACCAACGATACACCAACGTACGCCTACTCACGGATATTTTCAATAAATGCCGGAGTGAGTGAATGGACAGATACTCTCTGCAGCCTGACCTTTATTACACCGCACCAGGGCGTTTGTGAAATGGCTCTGAGCACTATGGGACTCAACTGCCGAGGTCATTAGTCCCCTAGAACTTAGAACTAGTTAAACCTAACTAACCTAAGGACATCACAAAGATCCATGCCCGAGGCAGGATTCGAACCTGCGACCGTAGCGGTCTTGCGGTTCCAGGCTGCAGCGCCTTTAACCGCACGGCCACTTCGGCCGGCAGGGCGTTTGTGGAACGCAGTGTTAACAAGGACATGTTGACTGTTGACTGACATTGACATGAAACTTCCTGGCAGATTAAAACTGTGTGCCAGACCGAGACTCGAACTCGGGAACTTTGCCTTTCGCGGGCAAGTGCTCTACCATCTGATCTACCCAAGCACGACTCACGCCCCGTCCTCACAGCTTCACTTCTGCCAGCACCTCGTCTCCTACCTTCCAAACTTCGCAGAAGCTCTCCTGCGGACCTGCAGACCTAGCACTCCTGAATGAGAGGACGGAGGACATGTGGTACGACATCAAGGGATAACTTCCCTTGTACTTGCGTGAACTCCAGAGAATAAAGCAATAGCTGAAGTCAGAGACAGGAATATATTATACAACAAATAATGCAGGACAATGGGTGCAGGTGCTACCCTGAGCTGAAGAGGTTGACTGAGTAGGGAAATTCGTGACGAACCACATCAAACCAGTCAGATGACAGTTCTTTAAGGAACAGGCCCATTCCTGCATATTGCCTGAGCTACAAAACAAAACACAGCTTTCCGAACTTACAGTAGTTGCACTATTTTGATAAAAGGACATAGTACTCACTTACATGTTTCCATGGTGGAGATGATCACTGTCAACAGTCCGTGTGTGGTTGGTTGCAAGCATTAAATAGTATTCGTAACAGAAACTTACAGAGACGTATCTAGTGTGGCAACTAACAGGGAGAAGTCGCGCGGTTGATATCACACGAGACCGATGAAATCTTTCGATGTGGACAGACATGCTACAATTGTGGGCTCTCAACCGATAGAGAAATGGCCAAGATTTTGTAGAGAATCATATGGCAGCAATAGCGCCAAATGAATCTCAACATCGTGTTCAAACGTATAAGTGGATTGCGTTGTAATGTACACACTGTTATTCCCATAAGTAGTTGCCATAAGTTGAGCGTTGGTTACGTTGATCAAAACCTGTCCATTTGCGATCATTAGATCCTAATCTCAAAATATCTAGGCTACATTCCTCTCCCATACGTATGATTTTAAAACAAAATATTACACGATATGACGTACAGTATACAGGTTTTGTTTCAGTTAGTATGCACAAACATTCTTTTACGTGTAGTTACAATTATTGGTTAAATAAAGTCCAGGAAACAGTTGCGTTTTAGTTACTTTCGTATAACCAATTTCAGAAGCAATTTATGCTACGCTTTCATATACGAGGATGATGGCTGTATTCTCTCCAAATGTAAACTGATCCTTTCGAAAAGTTTTTCAGTAAAAGAAAATCTAGAAACAGTTCTGCGATACAATCATGCCAGCCCTTTGTTTTCTGTTAACACACTTTTTTTCGTTTTAGTCATCAGTCGTCTCGATGACCTGCTGCAGCCCACCACGAATTCCTCTCCTGTGTCAATCTCACAGTCGCACTTGCAACCAACGCCCTCAATTATTTGCTGGATGTATTCCAATCTCTGTCTTCCCTACAAATTTTTATCCTGTGAAGCTCCTTCTGATACCATGGAAGTTTTTCGCTGTTGTCTTCACAGATGTCCTATCAGCCTGCCCCTTCTTGTTGTCACTGTTTTCCATGTAGCGGGTAATCAAAAAGTCAGTATAAATTTATAAACTTAATAAACCACTAAATAGTGTAGATAGATGGGTAAAAATTGACACTCAGGCTTGGAATGACATGAGGTTTTATTAGAACAAAAAAAAAAATAGTTCACAAAATGTCCGACAGATGGCGCTGGACAGCAAAACGTCAGTGACTGCACATGACAATCGAGTATAAAAGGAGCTGTAATGAGAGAGAGAATCAGATGCGCCAGCAGTCGCAGCATGTTGACGTTACCTGAACAGGCACTTTTAGTGAAGCTGTATTATTAGAATGGGCAATGTGCTAGTTCAGCGCTACGATCCTACCGCCATAGGAAGGAGATTCGAACGGTTAAAGGTCCGTTGACAAATACAGCTGTGGCGAGAATGACTTCGAAGTTCGAAGTCACGGGTTGTTTAGACGATAGACCCCGTAGTGGCCGACCGAGCACAAGGCGTAATGCTGCTGAGACAGTTCAGGAAGAAATGGACGCTGTAGCGGGTTCGTCTGTGCACGGGGAAGTCAGCGCTCGTGCAGTCGCACGTCGCAACGGCATTCCATACACTACTGTTTGGTTAGCACTTAGGCGTACCCTCCGATGCTATCCGTACGAAATCTATCGGCATCATGAACTGTTACCTGGCGATTTAGTGAAGCGGAGGGCATTTGCGGTGTGGCCGTTTCAAAAGATGGCGGAAGATGACGATTGATTGAGTAACGTGTTGTGGACCGACGAAGCTCATTTCACGCTCCGAGGGTCGGTTATTGCCCACAACTGCAGAATTTGGGTTACCGAAAATCCTAGAATTATCGTGGAAACTCCATTACACGACGAGAAAGTCACGGTATGCTTTTGATTTACCACATCTACTGTTATCGGGTCTATTTTCTTCGAGGAAAAGCGTGATTCTGGTTTGTAACTGTTACCGTGACGGGTGAGAGGTACGCCGATATGTTACAGAATCGCATCATCCCCTGCCTGGATGATAAACACCTGCTGGAACGTACGATGTTTATGCAGGATGCACCCCATATTGCCAGACGCGTGAAAGATCTCTTACGCGCGCCGCATGGTGATGATCGTGTGCTCAGCCGCCACTTTCGTCGTGCTTGGCCTCCCAGGTCCCCAGACCTCGGTCCGTGCGATTATTGGCTTTGGGGTTACCTGAAGTCGCAAGTGTGTCGTGATCGACCGACATCTCTAGGGATGATGAAGGACAACATCTGACTCCAATGCCTCACCATAACTCCATACATGCTTTACAGTGCTGTTCACAACATTATTCTTCGACTACAGCTACTGTCGAGGAATGATGGTGGACATTTTGAGCATTTCCTGTAAAGAACATCATCTTCGCTTTGTCTTACTTTGTTAAGCTAATTATTGCTATTGTGATCAGATGGAGCGCCATCTGTCGGACATTTGTTGAACTTTTGTATTTTTTTGGTTCTAATAAAACTCCTTATCATTCCACCTAATTTCAACATTCTTCTGCATCATCATACGTCAAATGCTTCGATTGTCTTCTGTTCCGGTTTCCCACAGTCCGTGTTTCACTCCCATACAATGCTGTGCTCCAAACATACATTCTCCGTAATTTCTTTCTCAGATTAAGCTAATGTTTCATACTAGTAGACTTCTCTTGGCGAGGAATACACTTTTTCCAGCGCCAGTCTTCTTTTTATGCCCATATGATTCGTTCGTTATGAGTTGTTTTGCTACTTAGGTAGCAGAATTCATAACCGCATCTACTGCGTCATCACCAGTTCCGATGTCAATTTCATCGCTGTTCTCATTTCAGCTACCTCTGATTACTTTCGCCTTTCTTCGATTTACTGTCAGTCCATACTCAGTAATCATTAGACTGGTCATTCCATTCAGTAGATAATGAAGTCGCCTTCACTTTCACTGTGGGTAGCAACGTCATTAGTGACTTATCATTAATCGTTTCATCCTGAATTTTAATCCCACTCTTGAATCTTCCTTAATTCCCTCATTTATTTTTGGATGTGTAGATTTAACACTAGGAGTTAAAGACTACTTGCCCCTCATACACTGTTTCTATTCCGTGCACTTCGTACTTGGTCTGTCACTCTTATTGTCTCCTCAAATACATAATGTGTAGTACCCGTATTTCCCTATAGCTTACCCTTAATTTTCTCAGCATTTCCAACATCTTACACCATGCGGCGGTAACTAACGTTTACAGCTGAGCGTAGTTGGTCTTCCGAAACAGCAGTCCATATGAGTAAACCAATTGTCTCTTTACCTGCGGTTATTCGTACCTCAGGTACTGGAGCTATGCACGACTGTTTATGAAACATAGCTCGATGTAGTCATAGGGGCGAGGCGACACGTCCGCTTTTATGGCTCTAAGCGCTGTGGGACCTAACATCTGAGGTGATGAGTCCCCTAGATTTAGAACTACTTAAACCTGACTAACCTAAGGACATCACACAGATCCATGCTCGAGGCAGGATTCTAACCTGCGACCGTAGCACCAGCGCGGTTCCGGACTGAAGCGCCTAGAACCGCTCGGCCACAGCGGCCCGCGCCGCTTTTATGTCCCGTAGTTAATTTACTACCAACAATAACCTGTAGCTGTGATCCTGCAGGCGAATAGTCTATGCATTGGCGAGTTAATAAAGACACAGAAATACAAAACACACGTTAAATTAATAAGTTATTAACAAGGGTTCCATTCTAACCTCCGTAACTGATGTGGACGACAGAGGGTTAGGAAAACTAAGTCCATTTACTGATCAGAGAATACAAAATAATCACCGTCTCGAAACAGTTCAGAGTTAACACGGATGCTTTTCAAGGTAACACGCGCGATGCTAAGAACAGTCACTCATACTCTGTCTTCTCAGTTCCGTAAATCAAGAGGAAATAATCCGACTCTGGAGCACAGTCGTACCTCTCAAAGTATAAAGTCCCTTCAAAATTTGGAGTATAGTAATGGCTGTTCACCACCCAGGATCAGTCACTTACTCGTATGTGACTGAGTCATGTACGTTGCCATAGATAGGTCTGCCTTCTTCCAGCACTCGAGACAAAGCGTCCAGAATCGTTTATCTCGGAAAGTTTCAGTACCCACATGACTCTAGCTGGGTTCCGCCACTGTCCTAATCTCCTTGGCTGAAGGTCGTCCCCACCAGAAAAATGTCGTTCTCAGATTGATTTGACTCAGCTTTATAACTAAAGTAATATGTTACAAAGTCCCGCCCGGTTGGCCTTTCGGTCTAACGCACGGCTTTCCGGGCGGAAAGGAGCGCCTGGTCCCGGGCACGAACCCTCCCGGCGGATTTGTGTCAGGTCCGGTGAACCGGCCAGTCTGTGGATGGTTTTTAGGAGGTTTTCCAACTGCTTCAGTGAATGCGGGCGTGTTCTCCTTAT
This sequence comes from Schistocerca americana, assembly GCF_021461395.2. NCBI lineage: Eukaryota > Metazoa > Arthropoda > Insecta > Orthoptera > Acrididae > Schistocerca > Schistocerca americana. Next base: position 324,539,096 of record NC_060125.1, read on the forward strand.
TCCGCCTCAGCTACACTATGTCGGCGATTGCTGCGCAAAAAAGTTCTCCACGTGCGCGTACACCACCATTACTCTACCACGCAAACATAGGGGTTACACTCGTCTGGTGTGAGACGTTCCCTGGGGGATCCACCGGGGGCCGAACCGCACAATAACCCTGGGTTCGGTGTGGGGCGGCGGAGGGGTGAAGTGGACTGCGGTAGCCGTCGTGGGGTTGTGGACCACTGCGGCTGCGGCGGGGACGGAGCGTCTCCGTCGTTTCTAGGTCCCCGATTAACACACAATACAATGTGATACAAAAATATTTAAATAAAGAAATATCATAAACATTCGATGAAACTAAGATTATTCACAATACTTATAAATAAAAGTTTGTTCATTACTAAATAAGACAGAATAATGGCGCAAGTGAGTTTACGTTAAGTGACAACAGACTGTCGCTAAAAATTGCTTAAACAATTATTATCGTTTGCTTGAAAGAAGTGTCTTCTGGCCCACTTTTCAATTGTGCGATTGATCACTTTTAAATTAGTACAATTTTTTTAGTATCACCTGCAATCAAAATTTAAATAAAGTTACTGGCACACTAGTAAACTATTCATTAAATAAAAACACAAGTACAACAAAATATGAGGTATTCACGTTGCATTCATTTGATGTGTAAATGTGGAGAGTGCTATGTTGTGAGAAACATTTGTATAATGAAAAAAGGTATAAAAGACGACGTTAATCAATAAAATTGATAGAGATCCGTAGCTTTCAGGGTTGATAGCCATAATGCAATACTGTCATCTGATATAAAGTATGTTGGAATCGCATGAAACGATTAAAAGTTGTTAATTGAGAGAACAAATGTGAAAATGTTTATTAGTTGTGATACTAGCTTCTAAAGTCTTAGAGATAAAGAAATTTTGTTGGCTCGTTGGCCGTGCCTCATTTATCTGGGATCGTAGATGTATCCAGATTTGCATTAATATTTAATGAGAGTTAATTTCGAATCTCAAAGAGCTATAACTTGGACATCTTTCAGAGTGTTTGACACTCCGCCATTTCCTGGAGTATATTCTACACAAAGGCAATGCGAGCGTCATCAGTATAGATTCCCAGCTCTGAGATCTATCCGCTTCCGACAACGTGCGCATTGTTTCTGCACTTCAGATCACCGGAAATCGTCAACTAGCCACGCTGGCCTCGGCGCACCCTGTGTCCACGGCCCGCTATAGTTCTGTCGTACAATTTCACCTCTCACTAATACTCGGCTGCAGATTAGCTCGCTTACATACGCGTAACGTTTCAACCATTTTACATTATCTAACGCTTTTTGCAGTTCGACAAAGCCTGTGAACGTGTCTTGATTTTTCTTTAGTCTTTCTTGCCGGCCGCGGTGGTCTAGCGGTTCTAGGCGCTCAGTTCGGAACCGCGGGACTGCTACGGTCGCAGGTTCGAATCCTGCCTCGGGCATGGATGTGTGTGATGTCCTTAGGTTAGTTTGGTTTAAGTAGTTCTCAGTTCTGGGAGACTGATGACATCAGATGTTGTCCCATAGTGCTCAGAGCCATTTGAACCATTTAGTCTTTCTTCCATTACCATGCGCAAAGTCAGAATTGCCTCTGTGGTGTCCTTAAGTTTCCTAAAGCCAAATGTCGTCCAAAACTGTTAAGGCTTTCGTGGTCACTTGTTGGCAAACTGAATATTGGCTTCTGTCTCGGATTCTTCAGCCGACGTTCGTTTGATGATTTTACTGACGTTCCGCCAGCACGAGTGGCTGACATTGTCAAAGCTTCACCCTCCATTGCTGGTGGTAAACTGGAGGCGAACCCGCGGCCGCTGACTATGTGTACCTGGCGCGCCAACGTCGGAATGACTGGACGATCAATCAAAACCAGGATCAGAGAACATAAGCGACATTGCAGGTTGGGGTAGGTGGAGAAATCTGCCGCGGCAGAGTACGGAAAGTGTGAGACCGACCACGTAGTAAAATTCGCCGACATGGAATTTCTGGCTGTAGAGAAGCACTGTAACACCCGCTGGGTCTGAGAGGCTATAGAAATGCAAAAACACGCGAATACCTTCAACAAGAAGCCTTAAGGTAAACGGGTCCTGGCTTCCCGCGCTGCAGCAAACGACCGTCACAGGCAGCAACAGGAGAACAGAACCGGAAATGACCGCTACAAGGCCTCGGACGTTGGCGTGCAAGGTGCGTCTAGTCTGCGGCCACGAGCTCGGCTCCAATTCACCACCAGCAGTGGTGAAGCCTTGACGATGCCAGCCACTCGTGCTGGCGAAACGTCAGCAAGATCATCAGACGAAAGTCGGCCGAAGAACCCGAGACAGAAGCCAATATGCAGTTTGCAAATATCGGCATCTGACACATCCTCAATATTCTTTCCAGTTCTTCTGTATATTAGTTTTGTCAGCAACTTGGATGCAAGAGCTGTTAAAATGATTATTTTATAATTCTCGCACGTGTCCACTCTTGTGGTCTACGGAATTGTGTGGATGGTGATTTCCCGGAAGTCTGATGGCACATAGCCTGCCTCACACATTCTACACACCCTCGTGAACAATCTGCCACTTCCCGAAATGATTTTAGAAATTCTGATGGAATGTTATTTGTCCCTTCTGCATTATTCGATGTTACGTCATCACTTTTAAGTCATAATTCTAACAAAGGAGCCCCTACCTCTTCTATCATGTCATCAGACAAGTCATCCCCTCCTAGAGGCCTTAAATTTACTCCTTCCACCTATCCGCTCTCTCCTCAGCATTTAACAGGAGAATTCCCATTGCATTCTTAAGGTTACGGCCCTTGCTTTTAATTTCAGTGGAGTTTGTTCTGACTTTGTTGTATGCTGGGTGAGCCCTGTAAACAGTTATTTCTCTTCTGATTTCTTCACATTTATAATGCGCCATTTCCCATTAACTTACCTGTACTTCCTGGTTCTTATATTCTTAAGTGACTTATATTTTTGGTTCAAATGGCTCTGAGCACCAAGGGACAACATCTGATGTCATCAGTCTCCCAGAACTTAGAACTACTTAAACCAAACTAACCTAAGGACATCACACATATGCATGCCCGAGGCAGGATTCGAACCTGCGACCGTAGCAGTCGCGCGGTTCCGCACTGAAGTGCCCACAACAGCTTTTATTTCTGTATTCCTAAATTTTCCTGAACGTACTTCTCTGACGGTATGTGCTTGAACATACTTCCCTGAACATACTTCCCTGAACATACTTCCCTGAACGTACTTCCCTGAACGTACTTCCCTGAACATACTTCCCTGAACATACTTCCCCGAACATACTTTCTTCTTCCATCGATCAACTCAAGTATTTCTTCTGTTACCCATGGTTTCTTCACAGCTACCCTCTTGGTACCTATGTTTTTATTTCCAGTATCTGAGATTGCTCTTTTTCGAAAAGTGCATTCCTCTTCAAGTGAACTCCCTATTGAGCTAATCCTTACCCCCCTCTCCATAACCTCAGGACACTTCAAGCGTATCACTTCATTTCCTTACTACATTCGTATCCCACTTCCTTGAGCATTGTTTTTTTTTCTGACTAGTCCCTTAAACTTGGACCTACTCCTCATCACTACTAAATTGTGATGTGAGTCTATATCTGTTTCTGGGTATGTCTTACAATCTGATTTCGGAATCTCTGCCTCACCATCACGTAATCTAACTGAAATCTTACTATACCTCGTAGCCTTTTCCAAGTGTAACTCCTCCTCTTGTGATTCTCGAAGAAAGTATTCGCTATTACTGTCTGAAGTTTATTTCAGATCTCAATTAGTCTTTCTACTCTGTCATATCTAGTACCAAGCCCATATTCTCCCAAAAACCTTTCCTTTGCTCCTTACCCTACAACTGCATTCGTGTACCCAAAGACTATTAGATTTTCACCTCATTTTACGTACTGAGCTGGCCGGTGTGGCCGAGTGGTTCCAGGCGCTTCAGTCCGGAACCGCGCTGCTTCTACGGTCGCAGGTTCGAATCCTACCTCGGGCATGGATGTGTGTGATGGCCTTAGGTTACTTAGGTTTAAGTAGTTCTAAGTCTAGGGGACTGATGACTTCAGACGTTAAGTCCCTTTAGTGCTTGGAGCCATTTGATTTTACGTACTGCATTATCAGTTCAATATCATCATATACAGTATTTTATAGACTTCAGCAACTGTAGTCGTATATAAATAATAAGCAAACGACTGACAAACGACTGACAAAAAGAAATTTAATTTCTGTAACGAAAAGAAATTAAATCGCTTTTATGTAACGGGTTGCTAATACACTGTATCTCTTCAGCTTCGGTTTGCGACGTCGACATGTATATCTGAACTATCATTTTTGGTGTTGGTTTGCTGTCGATTCTGGTGAGAACAACCATATATCTGAAGTGCCCACAGTAACTCACTTCTGATTTACATTCCTATTCATAACGAATATTACCCTCGTTATATCATTTTCTGCTGCTGTTGATATTAGCCTATACTCGTCTCACCAGATATTCTTGCCTTCTTTCACTTTTACTTCATGGACCCCCAATATATCGAGATTGAGTCATAGCATTTCCCTTTTCAGAATTCCTTCGCTAAGACTCGTAGAACATTATCCTTTCGTTGGTTATTCCGTCTCGTCTCATGGTCACCTCTCCAATATCAGCCCCGTCCCGGAGATCCGAATGGGGGAGAGTGTGATGTACGATAGTCTTGTGTTCCACAGGAGAAGGTACTCTTGTGTGCCACGGTTCGCAATTAATGGCTGCAATCAGTGACCAAAGTAATTCCAGAATATTCGGTCTTCTCTTTTAATGCAACAAGAGTCTACTTGCGTCAAGACCTAAGTTTGTGGAATGTTGAAAAGCTTGCACTACACATCTCTAAACTATCATTAGGTGTGAATGCAATAAGCAGTGGTCTAGCTTTTTTTTTTTTTTTAAAAAAAATCTTTGTTGATAACCATTATAATTATACAAATTGACCCACTACCTTAAGCTCATTAGTGGGTCCTAACAGTTATACATTTATATTGAATTGTGCAGCTAGCTTTTAATTTAATAGTGAGCTACAGTTACACTAACAACAATGGGCTTTTAATATCTATATCTACTGTTTATATCCAATTCCTATAACTAATTGAATTTATGTATTTTCTGCAGCGTCACAAGTGTGCCAGTAAGAATATAAACCTACTTAATATGCCTTGTTCTTCGAGCTAACCCCGAAGAACATGCACCTGGCACTGGGCAGGCCTCGACGTTATAAATCGCTGCAGTACCTATTCTAATTTCCTATAACTAAGTCCTACAAACTAACTTATCCTACGTCATATTCGGTGTGTCATAATCGGTGGTTGGTCCCTACTCCCCCTAGTCCTGTACATGGCGGATTCCAACTAGGCTGAAGTTGGCCAGTCCACGCACAGGCGGTATGGGACTAGGGCTCTTGGTCACAATCGGTAATAATTATTTCCTTGTTCTTACTGTATCTCTCTTAAATATTCAGTTAAATCTTTTCGAGATACCTCGTTTGCCAAGGTGTTTAGTGTCTGAAAGGTTTCCTCACGTCTAAGCAGTTGATACGTGTCATGCTTAGGAAGTCTGTCTCGTAGTGTGTTTGCGACATCATTGAAGAGAGGGCATTCATAAACAACATGTTCGGGTGTACCCTCCAGATCGCCACAGTCGCACGCTGGTGTTGGCCTTTTCCCAAATCGACATAAGTATGTCGGGTAGGGTCCATGGCCAGTGAGAAAGTGAATCAGACCTCGTGTAGGCTCGAAGTACTTCATACCCAGGGGTTCCCTCACATCAGGTAGAAACTGGAAGGTTCGTCGTCCAGCCTCTTCTACAGCCCAGGTCTCCTGCCAGAGTTCCTCCCCTCCTTTCCTTATTTCTCTTTTGTCCCCCACTCTGATACCCATAATATCTACAATCTGTTCGTAATTATCCCTTTTGGCCCAGTACCAGGCCGCCTGTTCCCTTATCTTGATGTCCTGAGGGCAGAGCCCCATTATGACTAATAGGGCCCCCCCTGGAGATGTTCTGTAAGCACCCACAGCTCTTAGTAGCATGCTTCTCTGGACCCTTCTCACTGCCATGGCGGGCAGTACCCTCGTGAGCCTGTGCGCCCAGACTCCCGAGCCGTAACCCACGACTGAAGTTAGGATGCTGTTGTGATATAGTCTGATTAAGTGTGAAGGAAGGTGGAATCTTTTATGACCTATTGAGATGAGATTGTTTAGTACCTGAAGGGCTCTCTGGGTGACGGTATCAATGTGCCTGCCGAAACTCCACCTCTCATCAATGATGACTCCTAGGTAGCGTGTCTCGCGTCGTCTAAGAACTGGTGAACCGTCTATTCTGACAGTCGGATTACTAATGAGATGTCCTTTTAGCAGGAGGTAAGTAAATTTGCTGGGCGATATCGTCATTTTAGTCGCGTGGCACCACTGTGGGAGTTTGTCTAGTGCTGTCGCTATCTTCGGTTCAATGTCTTCGCGGCTGCGGCCGCCAACCAACAGGAGGAGGTCATCCGCGTAAGCTATCACCTCTAGCACCTCTTCACTCTGTTGTAAGCTATCTAACAAAGGCTCCATGTGGATGTCCCAGAAGAGGGGTCCTAAGACGGAGCCTTGGGGACATCCTTTAGTGATTATCTTGCCAACTCTTTCGCTAGAGGATGATAGCCAAACCTCCCGATCCTCACAATAGCTCCTCAGGCAACCATATAGCGGCCCTGGACACTCTTTCTCCCGCAGGCAGGAGAAGAGCGAAGGCCACCACAGGTTGTCGAAGGCGCCACTGATGTCAACCATGATGCCAACCACGTATTTGTGCGGGGTCGAGCCACAGACCTCGGCCGCCAGGGCGATTGCATCAGATGCCGACCGCCCCGGCCTGAACCCGAACTGCCTGTCACTCATCCCGCACAACACTCGGTGTGCTGTCAGTCTGTCAGCCAGCAATTTTTCCAATATTTTGCCAAATATATCCAGCAGGCAAATCGGCCTGTAGGATTTCGTTTCTGCGGGATCCTTATCTGGTCCTTTCTTTATGATGACTACATGTGTCATTTTCCATATCTTAGGGAACTTACGCTGTCTGAAGCATTCATTGTACAGATGTGTTAGTGGTGCAGTCAGCTGGGGCGCCAGAAACTGCACCACCTCTGCCACAATGCCGTCTGGCCCAGGTGCTTTTCCTCTTTGCAGAGATCTTATATGGGTTGCTACCTCCTCTTCTGAGAAGGGGTAGACAGCCGTCTCATTGGTGTATATTTCTCGGTCTTGATCTCTGAGTTGCTGCTGCCTCTCTGTTTCCCCATCCGCATTGTCGTCAGGCAGCAGGGAGTGGAGGAGGACCCCCGCAGTCTCCTGCCAGGACTCCGTCATCCTATCCCCGCACCTGACTGTAGATAATTCCAGAGGAGAGCGGATTTTTTCTCTAACTAGCTTATATGGGAGGCCCCATGGGTCCGTGACTAGCTGGTTGAGCACGAAGTTTCCCCAGCTTCTCATTCTGACTTCCCGCAGTTCCTTTTGGAATTTTCGCTTTTCATCCCTATACAGCAGCTGCCACCTTTGTCGCTCCTGCCAGACGACACTGCGCTGATAGTACCTCCTCAGCCTTCTGACAGACTGACGCAGTTCGCTTAGTTCGGCAGACCATGGTGACGGTGAGGCCGCCATGGCCCTCCTCCTAGTAGGTATGGCTGCCCTCACCGCTCTTGTCACTGCGTTCACCAGTTCCCCCGCCCTCTGATCCACGTCCATGTCTAAGTGCATGTCGTCTTCCGGTAATGAATGTCACACTCCCTCGCTAGGCGTTCCCAATCGGTTCTTTTATAATTTAGTTGTGTTTCCCACCCCGTGGCCCGGTGGCTCTCTCTTTCTCCTATGGTGAAAGTTATCAGATTGTGGTCGCTTGTGGTGGCATTCTCTGTGACTCTCCAATTTTGAAGGTTATTGGCTGTGTTCGGAGTTACAAGGGTGATGTCAATGTTTGTGCCCTGTCGTCCACCTGCAGCATAGGTGGGAGGATTGCCGGGTCTGTTAGCCACCACAAGTTGTGATGCCATAGTAAATTCTTCAACCTTTTCACCATTTGCATCTCTTGTGCCACTGTACCACAGGGGGGATTTTGCATTAATGTCGGCAGTTATTATGACTTTTCTTCCCCGTAACGCCGTGGTAACTCTCGCTAGGTGGTCTATGTGAAGTTCTATATTGTCCCCATACTGAAAGTACATATTAATGAGAGTTATAATTCCCGTAGGGGATTGAAGCTCCACGACGTTGCAGTGGCTAGTTGTGAACTGCGAGAGCGTGGTGGCTCTCAAGAGTTTGTTAGTGATTATGACTGCTGCCTTCGGGTCATCCCCTCTACTGACTATTTGCCAGCTTGCGGCAGCAAAAGCTATTTTCCCAGCTAGGGAGTATGGCTCCTGTAGACAGAGTACATCAAGTCTCCTCTCCTCCACCTCCCTTCGGAGCTCTTGCATTACGAGTCTGCTGTTGTGTGTGTTAAGCTGTCCTATAGTAGTTTTTGTCATTATGGGTAGTATGTATGTATTCGGTCATGTGGCCAGGTCTTACTCCAGTCAAATGTAATTCGTCCATGTGCCACTTCTGATAAATGTCGTCAAGATCGAATTTCTCTCCTCGTCTTTCGAATGCTTTCTTGAGCAGGTCTCGCAAGGCTCCAAAGTCGGTGGGGAGATTCACTGATTTTAGCTGGATTCTGTCAACAGCCTCCATAACCGGAAAGGTTATTTTTCTGCCGTCTTCATGTCCTACGCGGACCACATGTCGTAAGGCAGTGGTCAGGGTAGCCGGCTGCTCCAATCTGGATAGCTGCATGGTGTACTCCAAGTTGGGGTACAACCTAACCGGATCGACCGGTGGTAGTCTAACTATTGGTGTGCACTGAGTGCTGGGGCTCATACTAGAGCTAGTCAGTACATTTTCCTGTATTGGTTGGTTATTAGTGTTACTGTCCTTATGAGTTGCTGGAGCCGCAGGATGCCCTTGCCGCTGATGGTGCGGTTTCGGCTTTGTTTCCCGGCTTCCAGAGGAGAGTTTCTGCCATGGGGAGATTTGTTGTATTCCTATATCCATTGTTGGAAAATCAGTTTGTATAGCCATGTCCTTTGTTTCAGTTTTGATGACTCCCGTAAGCGACCTCAAAAAGTCCTTGAATCTATTTGCCCGCATGGCATCCCTCCTCCTTTTGCTCGGGGACTTTCGCTTTGGCATCCTGTTCGGTATCCTGGGCTCAGCCATAATCAGTCCTGGAGATCAGTCTTTGCTCCAGCATTCTGTATGTGGGGCAGTTTCTACCGGTGGTTCCACAAGACTTTTTTCCTCGAATCCTACATGGTATGCAAACTGCCGCCGCCTTGCAGTCTTTGCGGCTATGATCTTTCTCCCCACACTTGGTGCACGCCGGCTCCCTGGTGCACAGCCTTAGGATGTGATCCAGGTCACCACAGTTGTGGCAACGAGGTACCACGACATAGTCTCTTGTATTGAAGGCATGGAAACCAACATACAATCTGCCCATTGTTGTTACATTTTTCCACATCGGCGCCGATACTTCGGCGACGTGATGAACAACATCACGACCCCGCGGACCAGTCTTAAATTTTAACTTAAAGTTGTTCTTTAATTCATCTTCTTTCATTTTATCAAAGTTCTGTAACCTAATTGTTTCTGCTAATTCTTCATTCGTCATAATTGCAGGTACGTCATATAATATGACGAGAGGGTTTCTTTTTTTCGGTGGTTCACATTTGACCACCGAGTTCAATTTCTGGTTGTTCAGTAGCTTTTCTTTATCTTCTTCCGAGGCAGCTTCAACGATCACGGAGTTTCTGCATGGTTTTACCTTTTCAATTTTGATCTTGTCTTTGACGGGGTCGATAGTTTTTGTAAAAAGTTCCTGTATTTTCTTTACACTTGTGTCTTGCCCAGGTAGTGTCCTGAGGAAGACAGCTGTGTCTGTCCTTTTGTGACCTTGTCAATGGTGTCTCTAGTCGTACTCTGTGGGCGCTTGGTGGGCGCTTGAGCAGCCACAGCTGCCCACGTCTTTGCCGGTTGCCTCCTTAACCTGTCATTTTCTTTCTCAAGTTCTTCTACTCTTCCTTCAAGTTTGGCGTGGGCAATAGCCCATGCAGCCAGCTCATTTTTTATGATGGCAAGTCCTGCTTGGCTGATTTTGCCATTCTTTATTTGTTGCTCCATGAGCAACGAGATTCTCGTGTACCTCTCCATAACTGTCTCATTCTTTGCCTGTCCCTGCTCGACCTGGGGAGAGGGATCAGGCGCAGCGGAAGACCTTTGAGGCGCACACGAATCACTCGTTTCATTTGTCGCCATGATTTACGAGTGATCAAAAAAGGGGGGTGGGAGCCCGTCTCTTGCCCCGGACCGGCTCCTCTGGCATGGGGGGGGGGGGACTTCTGCAGCTCGCCCACCGACCTCGCCCCTAGGTCAAGGGCACTCCAGAGCTGCCGGGTTCAGCGCGCCGTCACCAGCGCACTGGTCCCCATCGATGGCCCCGTCGTCGACGAATTCACACGACGCTCCTCGGCAACTGCACCCCGTACTCCGGAGAGGCGGATGCACCCCTCGCCCTTAGCCGCCTACTAGCCCGAGCTTCCACCAGAAGGCCGAGGACCCACTCCTACTCAGGTGGTGGGTCGGTCCCCCAGTCGTTCAGCGGTCTGGGCCCATCTAACCTAGCCCAGGCGATGTCACCACCTCCTGGGTTTGGCAGAACACGCCCCGATTACCCAGGGGCGCGGCGAAGCACCCTTGCCGATTCGCGCCGTGATCCCAAAACCGACAAACGAAGTCGCCGGCATGTAGAGCACCTGCTGGTCTGTGCCCTGCGAACAGAAAGGGACTGGTGTTCGGTCCCTTGACACAGCTCCCCCTGTGCCACGCACCCTTCGCTTTCGCATCGGGTTGGGTCGCAGCTCTCCATTTTGTCGCAAGGCAGAATGCCAAGCTTAACATCTGGCACCACGGGAAGGCGGAAAGAGCCACTTGGGAAGGAGAGGCTATAAGAGACGCTTCACTTCCCCTGTGAGGACTGCCGCGGCACACCCGACTGGGAAGCGATACGCTCCAGTGCGAGCCTCCGTGCCTTACGGCGCGCCCGCAACGGGCTGGCCCGCGCCGAAACGCGCCGTCAAGCGACCGACCTCACGCCAGACCAGCTAGCTTAACAGACAATCACCAATCCCTGGTAGAAGGTGTGGTGTCACCGCCAGACACCACACTTGCTAGGTGATTGCCTTTAAATCGGCCGCGGTCCGTTAGTAAACGTCGGACCCGCGTGTCGCCACTATCAGTGATTGGAGACCGAGCGCCGCCACACGGGAGCTCTAGTCTAAAGAGACTCTCTAGCACTCGCCCCAGTTGTACAGACGACTTTGCTAGCGATGGTTCACTGTCTACATACGCTCTCAATTGCAGAGACGACAGTTTAGCATAGCCTTCAGCTACGTCATTTGCTACGACCTAGCAAGGCGCCATATTCAGTTACTATGAATGTATTGTGAACAAATAATATTGTGAATCATGTACCGTCAAGAGCGACGCTCATCATTAATGAAGTTAAGTGTCAAACTAATTACATCCGCTTTCTGAATTCTCATTCCTTGTCATGTTCCAGACCTCACGTCAGTGTAGTTCTTCCCCCCTCACGCCAGCCTGCGTGAGCTAAAACGCGTGTATTTCGGCCTCCATTCGTAACACGGTTTTGGCTCTTCTGCCAACACAACAGAAGGTAGTATTAGCTTCTGCTAACAGTGAACTCCCTGGCACTTCACTCTCTTCCAATATTCTCGGAAGCTGTCTCCATTCCTCGATTTCCTCTCTCTCTCTCTCTCTCTCTCTCTCTCTCTCTCTCTCTCTCTCCCTCTCTCTCTCTCCCCCTCCCCCCTCACACTCACAAAGAGAGAGCCAGGGAGAGAGAGAGAGAGAGAGAGAGAGAGAGAGAGAGAGAGAGAGATGAGATGAGATGAGAGGGAGCGAAAGAAGAGACGGAGGGAGAGCTGCCAAAGAGAGAGACAGAGAGACAAGCATTTAAGTTACGTGTGAAACGTTGTTCGACATTTGTTTGCCTCGAATAATTTCCACAAAATATGGCCGTTGTAGACCGGCAAAACAGTAATCAACTGCTCGAATAAATAATTCACTTCACCTGTTATAAAAAATTCATCGCTTTCAATGTAAACTCAGCCAAAAAGCATTTGATCTGACGTACGACTTTTGACGGTGCTGACGTTTGCAACTTTTGGGCGGCTCTCCCGGGACTAGACCGTTCAGCACACCCTATTACTCATGTGAGCCGATTCTGCCCCAAATGTAGAGGCCGATGGCAGCAGCGAAAACAAGTTTTCCCCTCTACTGACAGCAGCTCATTTTGTGACTCTGAAAACACTCTTGCGGAATGGTTTATTTGGGTGGTGCAACAGAATGAAAATTTACATCAAGCGAACAAGCGTTTGCGTAATTCATATCAGTAAAATTACTCTTTTTGTTGCTAATGGCGGCTGCGTGAGTTTTTATTCATTCTGTGGGGCTGTGCTAAAATATTTATTGTTATGTGCTGCTGTGGCGTGGGTGTGTGGACGAGCCGCGTGATATAGCTTTTATGACTTCGGAAATCGGAAACATTTCGACGTTTATGCAGGGTTTTACCTTTTTTCGGATAATTTATGGCGCATTTTGAGCACTCACATTAATGGCAATGGCGAACGAGCCCGCCAACACGCATTCACACAAACAAAGTGCAGTGCTGCGATTTTCAAGTCCAAAGCTGAAAAGCAGGAGTATAAGTACAGCTGTTTTGTGCTTTCAGCTGTAGGCTGTCTAGCACAGACATGGCTGGGAAGAGGATACGTGACAAGAGTTTAGTACTCTTAATGGAGCATTTTTTCAGTGTCCTTAACGGCAACTAACAGGTAAATTATCAAGTGCAAGTATTTCAAAAGTTGCTTTCCAAGTCCATTTAACTTTCGGTGAAGGTAGTAAATCCTCATGCAGTTCACAATTAAGTGCCTAGCGGAGGGTTCATCGAATCAAAGTCGAGCGACTTCTTTACAGTTCCACTCTCTAATAGCGTGCGGAAAAATCGAATAGATAAATCTTTGTTTGCGATCTCTGAATTATTTTATTGTGATGATGATGTTTCATTATGATGATCATTTCTCTCTATGTAGGTGGACGTCAACAAAATATTTTTGCATCCAAAGGAGAAAGTTGGTGATTAAAATTGTATGAGAAAATACTGGCCCAACGAGAAACGTCTTGTTTTAATGGCTGCCACCCAATTCGGGTATCACATTCGTGGGATTCTCTCGCCTACTTCGCGATAACACAAGTCTATCTGCCCTTTGAGCTTTTTCGATGTCCGCCGTCAGGTCTATGCGATTCGAATCCCATACCTCGCACCAGTATCCCAGAATAGGGCGGACAAACGTAGTGTAGGCAGTCTCTTTGGCAGACCTTTTCCATTTTCTACGAGTTCTGCCAACAAATCCCAGGCTTCCGTTAGCATCCACCACAACATGATTTATTATTCGTTATTGTAATCTCCAGATATTTAGTTGAATTCACAAGCTCTAGAGCTCTATGATTCATCTGATAACCAAAATTTAGAGGATACCTTTTAGTATTCAAGTACATTCATCGTTTAGAATCAACTACCATTTTTCGCACGATGCAGGTATCTTGTCTCCATCATTTTGCAATTGGCTTTCATCATGTGATGAATTTACAAGACGGTTAATGAAAGTATCACCAGCAAAAAATCTCAGAGTTGATCACATTGTCTCCTCAATCATTTCTATAGATTGTGAACAGCACGTTGTTTCCTCAATCATTTCTATAGATTGTGAACAGCAGACGGCCTCTAACACTTTCCGGGGGACGCCCGAAATTACTTCTGTTTCACTCGATGACTTTCCGTCAGTTATTATCAACTGTGGCCTTTCTGACAGGAAATCACGAATCCAGTCTTAGCCTGAGACGATACTCCTCAGGCATTCTGTTTTAGTAGAAGTCGCTTGTGAGAAGCATTCTCGAAAGCCTTCAGGAAATCTACAAATATGGGACCAATTAAACGTCCCCTGTCGATAGCACTCATTAGTCCCTGAGAATAAAGACCTAGTTGTGTTTAACAAGAACGATATTTTCTGAATCCGTGTTGCCTGATTGTCAATAAGCCGTTTTCTTCGAGGTTATTCATAATGTTGTAAGACGTGTATATTTCTATTGTCTATTGTCTATTGTCTAAGATTATTGTAAAAAGTAAGTCCCATTTGAACGTTTGTAAAATCAATTCATTCAGAATATAATTAATTTTGGCCAGCAATATTGAATTTCTGATTATAATCCATCCCGAAAAACATCAACGTAAAACTTTGCAAAATTTTATTGTTGTCAAGAAAAAGTTTAATTATGAATTGCGTAACTTCAGTCAAATTAATTAAAGAATAACGTCAATTTGGCTATTAAAGAATGAAGTCATCTTTGGTAATAAATACAGCCACTTATAATGAAAGCCCACCAGCAGTTAATAGAGTATAGTAAAACAGAGTAAGTATATTCATGTCGCAGTTCGATGTAGCAGTCAGATGGCGATCAAGTAACAGTGAAAAAGGTAAGGAACAGTTTTGCGTTATTGCACGTAACGACTGAGGGCCATGACGACGACACATTCTATGTTTCGTCGAAATAATCAGCAAATCACTTTTAATAAGCAGCATTTTAATATGTATGCGAAGTTAGAGAAAGAGAGTTAATTTCAAAACGAAGATTTCGTTTGTTATTATTAAGCAAGAGGTAGAAATCCAAAGGGAAGGTTTCATAGGTTATTGTAAAAGGGAAGGCTGCGTAACAAAAGAGATATAGAGGAGACGGGAAGGTTTCAATGTTCGAAAACAGTAAATGTTCCAAGATCCTAGTGTAAGTCGACGTTAGTGATATAAGTCTGTAATTCAGTGGATTTCGTTTCTTGAGTATTAATGTGACCTGTGAAACTTCTCAATCTTTAGGTGCGGATATTAAGACAAGCGATTAGCTGTAAGTGACTGCTAAGTATGGAGCTATTGTTATCAGCATACTCTAAAAGGAACCTAACTGGCATACAATCTGGACCGTAGCCTTGCCTATCTACGCCCAAGTTACTCATACTGGGTGTTATTCTCGAATCGAATTTTTAATATTTACTTCATCTTTGTTAAAGGGATATCGGCGAAGCGTCTTTACTAACTCTGGTTTAGTGGCAGTGTCATCAGTAGCATTTCCATTGCCAAAGTGCTGTGAAGGTATCGCGTGTGTTCTTTTTGCCGGATTTCGAGACCGAGTTTCGTTGCGGCAACTACTATAAGCATCTGGCTCTGAAGATCGCGCCAAATTTCGAGGTTCTGTATAGCTTCCACTGCACAGTACTATATCCAACAGGTACATATGAAGATTTAGTATGGAAACTGCGGCTGTTTACGGATGAAGCTGTAGTGCACGGCATCGTGTCGTCTTTGACTCACTTTAGGAGGATAACAATTACTTACACAGAATTGATATTTTATGTGATGAATGCCAGCTTGCTCTAAATTTGGGAAAAAATTAGCTAATGCAGTTGAGTATGAAAAGCAATCCAGTAGTACTATAATACGCTGTTAGTGCTGTGCAGTTTAGTACAGGCACATCAGTTAAAAATACAGCAGTAGTAATGTGCTTCTTGACAGAGTTACTTCTATTTAATATCTAGGCGTAACATTGCAAAGAGACATGAACCAACATGTAAGGTCGATTGCAGGGAAGGCGAATGTTCGACTTTGGTATATCGGGAGAGTTTTGGGAAAGTGTAGCCCATCTATAAAGAAGACCAAGTGTAGGACACCAGAACACTTGTGCGGCCAATTCCTGAGTTCTGATCGAGTGATCGGGATCCCCACCAAGTATGATTAAAGAAATACGTGAAGCAATTCAACGGCACGCTGCTAGGTTTGTAACTTGTAGGTTAGATCAAAGCGAGTGCTACGAAGGTGCTCTGTGAATTTAAACATTTTTTTCGTAAAACAGTACTGAGAAAGTGTAGAGAATCGACCTTCGCTAAAGATTGTTGAACGAGCCCCACTGCAACAAACATACAATGCGCGTAAGGACAACCAAGGCAAAGTAGGGGATACCAGGACTCGTATGGAAGCGTATGGACAGCTGTTATTCACCTGTTCCATTTGCAAGTGGTACAAGAAAGAAATTATTATCAGCGATGGAAAGTGTCCACCGCCTTGTACTGTTCGGCGACTTGGGAAGTGCCTACCTAGTTGCAGAGATTGCTAAATCGCGTTATTTGACTGGGTATGGCACACACACGAAGCATTTGCGCCATGCCCCTATCACTTGTCTCTCGCCACACTCCTCAATTACTCACCCTGCATGCAAATCTGTAATGAAGGCTGCCCATCTGCCGGGTAACGATCTTTTCATTTTGCGCTGAAGTCGTTATTATGAGCCTTCTGCTTATTGCCTCTGCACACTGTTACCTAGTATTTTGTTTTAAGCTTGATTAAAGTACCGAGATAAAAAGTTCTGAGAAATTTCAAGGAGTTAATCGCTGTGTAATGTAAGAACATAGCATCCGTAATATGTAGTAACTTGTCTGGCAGATGTTTACCTAAAGGGCATTTTTGTTGTCTTCTCGTTATCGGTTTCGAATTTATCGTTGAATGACACATCTAAAGTCAACAACTCTCGGGGATCTTAGATTGCTCAACAACCTTCGTAGATCTTAGATCGTGTAAATGGTTCGCTATTTATTTATGCCAAAAAATCATCTAAAGGTGAAAGAAAACATAAATACACAACAAGAAGAGCCCGGTATCTTAAATTTACACACTTTTTCATTGTTTTCCAGGTTTTCTCGTCGAATACACTGTTCAGTTTCAGTCAATATCATGTTCCGTTTTGTTATTCTACCCGTATGTTATTTTTCTAATGATGGAGACCAATTGCGTGCTGTTGTTTGATGCTGGTCATAGAGAAGGAAGGTGTCTAGAATAATTTTAAATTTGAAAAATTTTAAGAAGCAATGCTCTCCAAATTTAACATTTAAAGTATTTCATAACACTTTAAATAGCTATGACGTTCTAATCTACTATACATTGCCTGTTTGGAGCATGAGGAGGGGGATTACGTTGCTTGTTGTCACTGAATGTGTGTTTGCGGTCCGCTTTCCAATAAACATTTTTTGTTAAGTGCAAAACTACATGTAATCCTCAAGACACGGGAACGAAAGTGACGTCATCAAACCCAGTCGTTCATTACTGGTCTGATTTCCTTAATGCCCTACAGGATATATGACACATTTAATCTTCGTCAACAACTTACAAACCTTGTGTCAGTCTGCTTGTCCCAGGCACACGGGAACCTGACAAAAGGAGCAAACGGACTAAGCAACCATGGGTGCCAGCAGTGAACACAACGTGACACCTAAGTCTCCTCCACAGGAGCCGTAATAGGAAATAACATTTTCTGATTCCATTTTGAAATTCTACTGTTCGATTTTTGTGTGCTGGAGACTTCTGAAATTATAGAAATTACTCCAAAATAGTAAGGATTTTCCAAAAGTAAGGATTGTCCAATGGCGAAAAACTGGTCCCATGTACAACAACTATTCTAATTCGAAAGTAGTACAGTCGAGAAAATCTTGTCAATGCTGTATTTAATAGTATATGCGTCACATTATTAATCTATTACACACAATAATCAGTGAGTGAATTCAAATTAAGGAGTAGTGTTACCACTAACTAATTTTAAATTACATACTTTATGAAATAGGAGCTGTTGGAAACTAACCAAATATCCATTTTCAAGGAGGGTACAATTCATAAGCAAATATACGTGTTCCATGACGAAAGACCTACGTCCGTTTCAAGGTACGTAGTGCACGACTGACGAAGTCTGACTACACCATCCATACACATTATGTAACGAGTTTCAGAAATATACTGAATTTTACTCACCACAAAATCCGTAAAAAGAACCAAAATACCTTTCAAACAGCTTTAATATAATTCATAGCTTTTAAATAAGAAGAATTTGTAATAATCACAAACGCTGCACAAAACAACCTCACGTCTCACAACAATAACAACAGAATAAAATGCGGAAAACTACGTATGGTGGATACTGGTGCACATTTCTTTATCTGGTTCTAAGATCAATCCCTAGATAGAAAAGGCAATCACAAAACGGTACGTGTTCCAATGTAAACTATCCTCCAGGTATAGCGCTCTCTCGCAGTATTATAAAACCTTTTAACGCATATTTCGTTAGATTAAGCTTTGGAACAGAGGATAAACATAATTTTAGTGTTTGGATAAATATATATTATTATGGCCATTACTTTTCATGTCTGACACGTCTGGTAACGTGACTGAAGAAGAAACTGGTGTCCATGTGGAAGACATATACGAGCCAGTGTTAAAGTCAGATTTTAATAGATCTTTGGAAGACTTGCAGTCTGACATTTACTGCAGTAAGGAATGAAGGGGTACGTAAAAATCCTACGGAAAGTCAGAAATTATGCGGAAGCGGCAACCAAACCACTATTCAAGTTGGTGTGTAGAATGTATAAGCCTGGAGAAGGATGATCAGAGATTCGTAAATACACTCCTGGAAATGGAAAAAAGAACACATTGACACCGGTGTGTCAGACCCACCATACTTGCTCCGGACACTGCGAGAGGGCTGTACAAGCAATGATCACACGCACGGCACAGCGGACACACCAGGAACCGCGGTGTTGGCCGTCGAATGGCGCTAGCTGCGCAGCATTTGTGCACTGCCGCCGTCAGTGTCAGCCAGTTTGCCGTGGCATACGGAGCTCCATCGCAGTCTTTAACACTGGTAGCATGCCGCGACAGCGTGGACGTGAACCGTATGTGCAGTTGACGGACTTTGAGCGAGGGCGTATAGTGGGCATGCGGGAGGCCGGGTGGACGTACCGCCGAATTGCTCAACACGTGGGGCGTGAGGTCTCCAGAGTACATCGATGTTGTCGCCAGTGGTCGGCGGAAGGTGCACGTGCCCGCCGACCTGGGACCGGACCGCAGCGACGCACGGATGCACGCCAAGACCGTAGGATCCTACGCAGTGCCGTAGGGGACCGCACCGCCACTTCCCAGCAAATTAGGGACACTGTTGCTCCTGGGGTATCGGCGAGGACCATTCGCAACCGTCTCCATGAAGCTGGGCTACGGTCCCGCACACCGTTAGGCCGTCTTCCGCTCACGCCCCAACATCGTGCAGCCCGCCTCCAGTGGTGTCGCGACAGGCGTGAATGGAGGGACGAATGGAGACGTGTCGTCTTCAGCTATGAGAGTCGCTTCTGCCTTGGTGCCAATGATGGTCGTATGCGTGTTTGGCGCCGTGCAGGTGAGCGCCACAATCAGGACTGCATACGACCGAGGCACACAGGGCCAACACCCGGCATCATGGTGTGGGGAGCGATCTCCTACACTGGCCGTACACCACTGGTGATCGTCGAGGGGACACTGAATAGTGCACGGTACATCCAAACCGTCATCGAACCCATCGTTCTACCATTCCTAGACCGGCAAGGGAACTTGCTGTTCCAATAGGACGATGCACGTCCGCATGTATCCCGTGCCACCCAACGTCCTCTAGAAGGTGTAAGTCAACTACCCTGGCCAGCAAGATCTCCGGATCTGTCCCCCATCGAGCATGTTCGGGACTGGATGAAGCGTCGTCTCACGTGGTCTGCACGTCCAGCACGAACGCTGGTCCAACTGAGGCGCCAGGTGGAAATGGCATGGCAAGCTGTTCCACAGGACTACATCCAGCATCTCTACGATCGTCTCCATGGGAGAATAGCAGCCTGCATTGCTGCGAAAGGTGGATATACACTGTACTAGTGCCGACATTGTGCATGCTCTGTTGCCTGTGTCTATGTGCCTGTGGTTCTGTCAGTGTGATCATGTGATGTATCTGACCCCAGGAATGTGTCAATAAAGTTTCCCCTTCCTGGGACAATGAATTCACGGTGTTCTTATTTCAATTTCCAGGAGTGTATATCACAAACACAATCCCGAAGATAGGAAGGGCAGAGAAGCACGAGAACTAAAGTACAGTCAACTTAACGGACAATGCATCCCAGTTACTGACATGCATATTATACAGAAGAATTGCTAAGTAAATTGAGGATCAGTTACACGACGAAGAGCTTTGCTTTAGGAAAGGTAAGGACACTACACTGGCAGTTGTGGCGTTGCGGTGAAAGAAAGAACGAAGAATGATTAAGCGTTCGACAACGTAAAATTTCGCTAGATGTTCGCAGTTCCGAAAACAATAAGAGTAAGCTATAGGGATATACGAATTAGATACACTAAGTGCAAGAACCAAGCGTAAATGTAAGGAACAGTCAAATTAATGATGGAAAAAGTAAGTAAAATGTGTATTATTTCAAAAGTAATCGCCATAACTGTAAATACATCTATACCGCTTTGAGACAACACGGTCTGTAACTCTCTGCAAAAATGTTTGTTGCTGCCTACGGAACCATGCCCACCAAAATATTTCTAATACGCTTCAAAAGCTTCGCTGCGAAGCCGTTACATATCTTCTCCCCGTACGATTTTCATATTGCTGGAGATTTGAGGAAAGACATTCGGGGACGTCGATTTGCTTCGAAGAGATATACGTCTGGGTACAATCATGTTTTCATAGGCAATCGCGAAGAAGTTCCCATGAAGGCGATGACCACCTTCATTTGACTGCTCCTTCTAATAAGAATGAATGACCAACCAGAAGTGCTCGGACTAAACAAGGTGTAAAAGACAGATACAGTCTTTCGCACGTATTGTTCAACTTGCGCAGTACGTCGAAAAAGGCAGTGAGGGGAGTAAAAGAAGGTATCTAGAGTGGGATTAAAGCTCAGAGTGGAAGGGTCTCAATGATAATATCTGCTGATGTCATGATAAATTAAGAAGTATCGTAGGAAATGTTAGACCGAATGAATAGTGTAATGAGTACATAAAATTGATAGAGTAACCCGAGGAAAGGTGAAAGTAATGAGATTACTGATAAATTTAAAATCAAAATTGGGGGACCATGAAATAGATGAAGTAGAAGCAGAATAGCACATTACTGAGGAAGCAGTGAGGTCACAAACAATAGAATAGCATGGGAAAAGATGGAGTTCCTGTCCAAGATAACTCTGCTAGTATGAAACATCGCTCATAATCTGAGGAATTTCTGAAAATGTATGACCGGAGCAAAGAATTGTGTGGCAGTAAATCATTCCCTTATCGAAAACCGGAAAACAACACAATCTACGTGTAGCTCTCTAGAGGGATGTTGAAAACTAGGTAGAATGCTGACACGAGGAATGAGGAAGTTATCCACAGAATCGACGAGGCAAGGAATATATGAAAAACTATGACAAGAAAATGGGCAAGGATGATGGGACATCTTAAGACATCAGGAAATATCTTCCATAGCAGCAGAGGAAGCTGCAGAGGGAGAAGACTGCAGGGGAAGACAGATCGGAATACATGCTGCAGATACTGGAGGAGACTGCGTGCAAGTGCCGCCCTCCGATGAAGAGGCTGGCACAAGAGATGAGTTTATGGCGGACTACATCGTACCATTCACAAGTTTGATGACTCCAAAAACTAAATGTAATGTGTCTCTAGGTACCTACATTTGGAAAACAACAAAAAATAACGTTAAAATATATTTATTTTTTATCTAAAGAACTGTTGTTAAAACCTGTTTTCTAATAAAATTTGGTTTTATACACTGTCAACTTATTACTCTGACAGACTGTCAAGCACATAACGGTTCTGTTTGTCGTTTTTTGGAAAATTAGTTATTGTAGTTCTCCACGAACTTGAGGCCGGTCACAGTCAAATCATTTACACTATTCACTTTAACAAGTAATTTTAAGAAATATTCGGTTTGTGCAACTAAGAATATCAAAGGAATTGTCGTTCAAATCGAATCTAGTAAAAACTTTATTTTATCGGAAACAAAGTATTCAGTCACATTTTTGACAGTTAATGGATTTTAATCGAGTCTCACTTGAATCTATTGAATTAATTGATCATTTTCATTTTCCATTCAGAAATCTAATTAGACTCAGAGGTAGCCAAGATGACAGAACAGGTGACAGGCAACATTCACGTAAGTTGTTTGTTTGGATCTAACGCACAGGGGATTACGTTGTTTTAAACAGAAGCAATGGTGGTAACAAGTAGATAGAATGCGTAAAATCATACTTCCAAGATAAATTCTTGCGTAAGTGAAAGCACGTAATCCATGAAGCGAGAAGAAGGAGAATATATGTCAGGTTCAACTTGTTCATCTTCGATACTGTAAAATGCATCTCTTCTACTAGGAAGTGCTCATAGTTTGTAAGGTATACATTTTAGAGCCCCTTTTTTTGCTTCGAATGATCGTTTCTCCAGTTTACCTGAATACTGACCATTTCTCCTGAGATACATGGTAAGAAAAGAATCCTAACCGTTTGTAAACTGTTATATATATATATATATATATATATATATATATATATATATATATATATATTATTTTCGTATTGAACTTCTTGTTGGGTTACCTCTTATAAGCATATAACTGTAATACAAGATTTTAGTGCCAAGCCACAGACCTTATGTGACATCTTCTCATGCATATGATTAAGATGATGATAAGGATCAACATCAGTTGTCTTCAAGAACTTTCAATCTGCGTTAGGATGCGGATGGAAGCAGGAGGAAACATTACATGGCTCAGGCACGATGTTGTCTCAAAGTATCTAGGATGTGGGAGTAGTAAGATGCTAAGCAAGAATAAAATAAGGTATGGAAGAGCAGTATTTATTTTTTGTTACCACGGGGGCAGACTTTTAATTTACGAATGCATGAAATGCTTATTCTTACCCAAAATTTACCAAAGTTACTCCAAAACCAGTTTCTGAACTACCCACCCGCAGATAGCTGACAATGGAAAGAATTGTAATAATATTATAGACTGTAGCACCAATAAATACCAAATCACGTAGGTGAGGGAACTTACAGTAGTAAATTTACTTATAAGGCCCGTGAAGCAGGTAGCTGGAATGTAATCCGTCTAGTGTGTACAGTGCTAAATTTAAAGAAATTATTTATTCTGTTTCCCAACGATTTCTGTAATATGCGTTAGAAGGTGCCTGAAACTTGAAATAGTACACACGTCTGTGGACAGGACAACCTGTGAAAGGAGCCGGGCAGACTGTACCATCAGTTATTATCCAGAGGTGTTGTTAGAATTACTGGTAAAATTTTAAAAAGTTAAATGCATGCAGAGCTGTAAAGCAACTAGAGAGGATTGTTCACCCATTAGTATTTACATTTGTGTAAAGGAGAAAGTTTGAAACAAATTCCCCTCCCCCCCAGCCCACCCGTCTGTGAAGAAGAGTTTTGCATCAACAAATATCAATCACATAGTTGAGACAGTTAGCCAAAAAAGATATTTTAAAATTTTTCATACACGTCTATGACGAATCCCGGGGGAATTACTATTTCACTGATGTGCTTAATTATAGAAAACATAAAATTTAATGTAAATTACATATCTGTCAAGCAGTCTGAGGGCGTTAGCAACCTCTCTTATTAGCAACAAAATCCCAAGCAACGAAGGGGAAGGACTGATAACCTTGAAGTTTAGTCCCTTTAATCTACAAACCAACCAAGCTGTATCGAAGAAACCCAGACACTTGTAGCAGGCAATTTCAATAACGACTCAATTTCGACAGAACTTCTAGGCAGCTGCTAGAAAAATATAAAACATACAGAGTGCAAATTAAATTTACGCAGCAAGTGAATTGCAAGCAGTACGTGGACCTCCACAAGAACAGAAATATGAGGGGATACAACTGAGTCCATTTGACCTCACAGTACTAAAAGTAAGAAAATATGTACAAAAGACATTTAAGGAAAGGAAATGGCAAATACTGACACTTTAATATAGAAAACACATACTTCTGCTGGCACAATCTTACAGTTTGATTTAGACGGGCTGTTATTGTCAGAATGCTCATCCACATAAAGGCATCAGTGAAACACATCAGTATAACGGTACGAGTCAGTGAGAACCATGAACGGTACTTAAAGGCTATATCCAGCAGCCATGGTAGTGGGAACATGCCCGAAGTCCGCATCCAGAATATCCCATCCCTGCACAAGCAGCACAAAGTTACAGCTCACCGATAGCAAAGGCTTTGGCCGCAATGTAAACATCAACCTGACAGACATGATGATCGACCATCGTGGTACCTCTCAGGTACAAGCTGCAGCACCATGCAAGGGTAGACGATAACTTCCAAATCCCAGCAGCTAACGTGTCAGCTGCGTGGGCCATTAAACCCCATGCCGAACTGCCAAGGTGCCACCTCTACAGACGCCAAGGAAACGACAGCTAAGCCATGCTAGGCAAGCTAGGCAGAAAGTTTCTGCAAGCACAGGAATCGATACAGCCCCGTGCACGGTTCATAAGTTTCAGCTATAAGGAGTTTAGATCTCTTGTAAGAAGAACGTTACTTCTTCTCGGGTAGAGGATACTTGAAGATTAGGTACTAATACCCTCTAATGAGTAATTTGGTTATTAACATAAAGATCTTACATCTTGTTGGTGTCGTTTAGCATTAAATCTGATATTCCAAAACAAAATGGCGCACAGGCTTCACTGTCGGGCGCTCTGTCTCAGTGGGCATAATTATAAAATCCACAATTTAGTAATGATTAAGACTAGACTGAAGTTTAAGAGAATCGAGCAGAAGAATCACTGTGGAAGGTAAAGGGATATTGAGATACTGAGGAGGATGACAGGAATTTGAAATCAGATAAGGAATGCCGGCGCACTTGAATATGAGTGGATTTCTCTAAAATGGGCAGTCACAGATATTAGACAGAAAAACGTAAGTACACGGAAAGTAACTTAAAACGTCCTTAGCCAACACAAGAAATACTTCAATTGATTGCCGAATGGATGTAGAAAAACGTTCAGTGAAAGACGGAAATACAGCAATATAAATAACATGGGAATGAAATAAATGGGAAATGAAGGGTAGCCAAAGCGAAATGGCTAGAAGAAAAATGTGGAGTCGAAAAGGATATAATCGTACGAAGAACTGACTCGCATACACTAAAATCAAAACAACTTTCGGTGAAATTAGAAGCGAGAGCCACAATATTAAAAGAGTCCTAGAAATTCCACTGTTAAACGCAGGGAAGAGAGGCAGTACATATGTGTGAAGGATAAGTGGCACGCTTCTACGAAGGGAAGACATTGTTTCATGATGCGATAGAAGAAGAAATTAGGGTTGATATGAAAGGTATACGGGGTTCAGTATTAGATTCAGGGGTTAATATGCGTTGGAAAGCTTGCGATCAAATAAGGTAGAAGGTGTTGAGAAATTTTTTTTGCAATTTCCGAAACCAATGAGGTAAGTAGCAACAATACTACCGTTCAGTTTGGAGAGGAGAATCTACAAGTCTGGAGGCCTACCGTCAGAATATCGGGAAAATGTCTTTTATACAATCCCAAACATAGCAAGGACAGATACGTGCTAGAATTATAGCACTATCAAATTAACGGTCCACGCAAGCAAGATGATCACAAGAATACCGAATAGAAGAATGATGAGGAAGAATGGGTATCATTTGGACGACAATGTGTTTGTCTTTCGGAAAGGAAAATGAAGCATATAGTAATTCTAACGTTGCCATTGATAATGGAAGCAAGACTTGAGGAATACAGTATACTCATAGGATTTGTCGTCCTGAAAACGGCGTTCGAAAAGGTAAAACTGTGCAAACTGTAGCAAATTCTAAGAAAAACAGGAGTAAGCTGTAGTGTAAGACGGGTAACATACAATTTGTACCGGCATCCCGAAGGGATCTTAAGAGTGGAAAACCAAGAACGAATTGCTCGGATTACAAATGGTGTAAACACAGGGATGTAGTCTATAACCCGTAACGTTCAACCTACACATCGAAGAAGCGATGATTGAAATAAATTAAAGGTTCGGGAGTTCGATTAAAATTCAGGGTGAAAGGATATCAATGAAAATTTTTGATGACCTTCCTATCCTCTGTGAAAGTGAAGAAATTACAGGTCGTGGAAAATGGAATAAACTGTGTACTGAGAGCAGAATGTGGATGGAGAGTAAACCGAAGAAAGACGAAAGGTATGAGGAGTAGCTTAAACGAGATTACCAACATCAAAATTGGGGACTATGAAGAAGAAGCTTCTGCTGCTCTGGAAGCAACATAAAACATGATTGACAAATAGATAAGAGATTAGCACAGGCAAAGAGGGAGTTTCCGGCCGAGATAAATGTGCTAGTATCAAACTTCGGCCTTAGTCTGAGAAAAATTTCTGTGAATGTACGTTCGGAGTCAAGCATTGTGTGGTAGTGAATCGTGAACTGTGGCATAAGTGGAAAACAGGACCATCGATGAGTTTGAGATGTAACCTAATTGACATGTGTAAAAATTTCGGTGGACTGATAAGGAATGAAGAGATTTTCCGCAGAATAGGCGAAGAAAGGAACATATGAGATACACTGACAAGAAGAGAGGAAGACATGACATGGCTTAGACATCAGGCCATAACCTGCTTGGTATTAGAGGAAGGTAAAAACTGTAGGGGAAGACAAGAGACTGGATGACAGCCAACAGATGTTTGAGGACGTAAGGTACAGTTACCACTCAGACATGAAGAGATCAGCAGAAGAAAGAAATTCGTGGTGGGTCGCATCAGACTATTTCTTACTATTTAAATAGGTGTTCTTAGGAGACTGCACGATTCTTTTACTACTGCTCATAGAAGCCCCTGAATATTCCTTGGATACAAAATTCATCTTAGTCCCTGGCTCAATAAACAGCATCTGGTGAACTAAAGAGATTAAGTCTCGGTAGTTCAGTTAGTAAGATGCTGACTGCAAGTGGAAAGGTCTTCAGTTCATTCCCTGTGACTCCTTTCAGTGTTTGGCCACTGCTTTCTGGTTTAAAAATGATTTTTGGGTGGCAAAAGCATAGCCTCACAGTGGTTGAGAATCCACGTTAAAATTTAGAGCCCTTGCAACTGTTTATATCAGTACCAACGTCGGCAGTGCAATGGGAACGGAAACGGCAACCGCATCAATTCCAATGATAACATGGAAGGAAAAGCACAGCCGTATTCAAGTTAATCCTGTTTGGAGACTGCTCTAGTTCTTCATCCTCTTTGACTGTTACCGCTATAGATTAGTCGTTTTCTGCTTCGGTTGTCCCTGTTACTCACATGGAAAGCCGTTAAACCCTTATCATACAATTTTTGATCGATATATATAATTCCGATGAAGAGAGGGGAGTCGCTTCTAGTTCTTCTCGGGTCGCAAATTAACATCAATCGCAAGTGACCCACGATTCTCGTTCTTGTAACATGAGCCACACACTGAAGGTATTTGTGTAACAGTTTTCTCGTTATGGACTACGTTACTTCCATTTTCTTACATATTGTCTTTACGGGTCACCTGCTGAGATCTTTACAAAAAATCTAATTCCACTGTTGTGATACTGTCCTTTCATTTTTCAGTAAGTGGCCACATTACAGTACCATATGTAACTACATTCTCAAAAATATTATGGAATATCCTTTCTTTGGCTTCTTGGCCGTAATTGTTCCAAATATGTTCATGTAACGACTTGCCTGTTCGTTTATCCATCACTACCTTGCTCTCAATATCTCTGCCACATGCGCCGTCACTGAATGTAGCATTACCAATTATTTTCAAATTTTCACATTTTCAAATTCTTCGCCGGCCGGAGTGGCCGAGCGGTTAAAGGCGCTACAGTCTGGAACCGCACGACCGCTACGGTCGCAGGTTCGAATCCTGCCTCGGGCATGGATGTGCGTAATGTCCTTAGGTTAGTTAGGTTTAAGTAGTTCTAAGTTCTAGGGGACTAATGACCTCAGCAGTTGAGTCCCATAGTGCTCAGAGCCATTTGAACCATTTTTTTTTTCAAATTCTTCATCTTCTAGAACTAAATGTATCGGTTGTTATCCAATACATGTATACTGTGCTTTTCGAAATTAATTTTTAGAAACTTATTATTTGTGTACTATTCCTGGAATTAACTACCATGTATATCACATCTTCTCTGCTGTTCGTATATTTTGTGCTGTTCGAAAAAATTATTTGGTCTCTTGTAAAAGAAATTGACGGCACTTATTTTTTATACTGTTTCTCTAATGCTTGATTTATTCGGTTGTCAAAAAGTAATGGAGGCAGACTGAAACTTTTGTTGAGAAATTTGGTGGTTTTAAAGTTTTCTCTTATCCCGTTCTACTTTCACTCCCGTAACTATTGGAATCCACTTACGCCATAGCTTTGCTTTCCTTATTGAAATACAACCGAATTTAATGGACAGATTACCAGCTACAGAAACGGAAGGAAAATCCAGAAGGCTGCATGCCTCAGAACAATGAAGTCATACGGAAGAAAACTCTGCAAAGTCAATCGCTCTTCCTGAGCAACATGCGTAGCCTCTGAATTTCAGATGTGGCCCAAAGTCACGTAAGAGGCATGCGACCATTTTATAGATTCAAAAATTTATTTGTACACTGCTGTAGTGATTACTGAGGTATAATTTAGTTACTTGATGTTTAGCATCTTGATGTTCAGCACCTTATTTATGCGTTTCGAATAAACTCATCTTCAGAACATCAATGCAGGTCCTATACACTCGTTATGGCCTCATATTCAAGTAAACAGTTCGAGAGTACAACAGCTATGTTCTGAAACTAGTTAGTTGTACATAGCGGCATAAAATGGTTCAAATGGCTCTGAGCACTATGGGACTTAACTTCTGAGCTCATCAGTCCCCTAGAACTTAGAACTACGTAAACCTAAATAACCTAAGGACACCACACACACCCATGCCCGAGGCATGATTCGAACCTGCGACCGTAGCGGTCCCGCGGTTCCAGACTGTAGCGCCTAGAACCGCTCGGTCACTCTGGCCGGCCATGGCGGCATAGCGTGTGTATGATGCTTCTTCCTCCTTTGACATTCTGAAGATAAGTTTACTCCAAACGCGTAAATAAAGTTGAGTTACTGAGCATATAATAACTAAATCTTTCTCCAGTGGCCATAACAGCAGCGTATCAATTAAAAAAAAAAAAAAGAACTCAAACGTTAGTCTCGCAGATATTCTCCGTGGACATCAATACCTCACGCGCTGCCTCACCTGCTGCATGTAACGCAGCGAACCGCAGCTTGACTCACGCCTACGACATGTACCGGTAGAACAGCCGTGTGGGTGGAAGCACTCCAATAGAACCTGGTTTGGACGCTGTCCTCTGGGGATTCAGGGAAGGAAACCGCGCGTTCGCTACAGAATGCAACGCGGAACCATTGATACGATACGGGGACCAAGTTTTTGCATCTCTCGCCAACGCATGTGGACAAGCACGGCTGGAGGACAGCACTGCCCGCAGGCTTACCGCCCACGCCATCACTGCCGGCCTGCAAACGCTGGGGACGACGCGCACGCCTACGCCACCCGCGCCGCCGCCACCGCAGCCACACTGCTGGCCGTCTGTCGCACGTTACACAAGGATGACGCCAGCGACCCTCCTCACCGGCGATTCAGTCACGACCACTGCCATCGACCTCTGCCTCTAACAGCATCACTTCCGACGTCATGAGTATCAGCCCCTGGCCACTAACGTAACTGCCAACAACGGAGCCCATAACGGAAGAGCGTTACTTTACATTTATGTAGTATATTGTTGTGGTGTGCGTACTGTAAGACCTTCGGTACGCACACCACCAGATTATTTGACTTGTCGCTCTAACGAAGTAGGCGAGTGTCAGCAATATGTCTCGTGGTCTTATCGTGGCGTGTTTATCTTCTGCCGTTAGGTCAGACGATAGAAATGCCACGTGCATGCTTAGAGTAGTAGATTGACGGTGACCAACTATAAACAGAACTTGATTAATTTTCACACACATTTATTAAAATAATAAAAAGCATAGACATTACGTAACTTGATTCTGGATGCTGTTTACAACTGGCAATCTGAAGTTCCTTTGGTCTTGGTACATTAATCTTATTCTCACATATCTCTGATACTTGACAATGTGTCTATACATTTATCTTCATGGCTATGTACAGGAATATGATAATCTTATTAGGCGCAGACTGAAACTTCACTATAGACTAATGCAGGCTAATGCAGATGAATGCAGACTAATGTAGACTTATGCAGACTGACTAATCAGAGGTCTGTACACTTGTTACAATACCTCACACATTCAGGTATCACTGTGCGAGTATGATCCGCTAGGAGAAAAGGTTCTACATTAGCAGCAATCTCATTGGCTGCATTACTTATTAATAGGCGGATCGGCGGAAGCAGAATTTGGTCCGTCTCTATGGCAGCGCCATCTCGTCGTACGGAGACGGACGAGTGCTGGGCCTGCACTGTTGCGCTTAGGGGGGCGCGCTCTAGTGGGAAAGTTGTGTACGCGCTGACTACGCGGAACTATGTACACAACAATTGTCTCTACGACTTCATTGATTGAGGGTTTTGTAATGACGTTAAAATAATCATAAACCAGTGGCACAAAGTAAATTTTATTTCCTTTACCGGTTTCAGGCACCTAGTGCTACTGTGGTCATGAGGTTCATATTGCCTGCTTGCATCTTATTTTTAACACTCGCGAATAATGCCACAATTATGATAATTCTAACGCTCTGAAGAAGGCCACTAGATGCCTAACACCCGTAAAGAAAATAAAATTTCTTTTCTGCAACTGGTTACTGACTTTTTAAGTAAATAGAAATACAGTTGCTGAAGATAGATCAAATACCGTACCCATTGATCGTTGTGTAGAGAGAAAGCTACACAAACCATTGTAAAAGTACAGCTGGATTAGGAACAGCACATTTTCTTTATTGTTCCACAGTTAATAAAATAACAACGAATAGTGACAACACCAAAGCGGAAGATAACACACGGAAGGTCGAAATACGGAATTCGAGCTTTCGAATTGGTTTCACCGCTGAAGACAGTAATACGGTCCCTCCTTTCAGTCATCGTATAAACGTCGAGAGGGCAGATATTGAGATGTTCGGTGGATAGTAAACCCAGTACAGTCGCTTAGTAGCGGAAAGGCATCACCACCAGATGAGTTACCTGTACGATTCTACAAAGACTATGCGAAAGAGCTTGCTTTCCCTTCTAGCAACACTTTATCGTAGATCACTGGAACAACGAAGGGTACATAGCGACTAGAAAAATTCACAGATCATTCCCGTTTTCAAGAAGGTTCGTAGGTTAGATGCACATAATTATAGGCCTGTATAGTTGACGTCAATCTGCTGCAGAATTATCGTGTTTTATGCTCAAGAGGTATGATGTTTTAGAAGCACGAAAATCTTCTCTATTAAAATCAACGTGTATTTCCCAAAGGGTAATCTTTCGAAACTCAGCTCGCTCTGTTCCTCCATGAGATCCATAGTACTGTAAGCGAAGGCGCTTAGGTTGATGCCGTGTTCCTTGACACCAGGATGGCGTTTGACACCGTCCCACGTTGCCGGCTAGTGAAAGAAAAAGAAAAAAAAACGAGATAATCGAGTATCGGACAAGATTTGGGACTGGATACAAGACCGTCTTACAGACAGAAGTCAACACGTGGCTCTGAACGGAACGAACTCGACAGGTGCAAATGTAATACCGGAGTACCCTACGTAAGTATGACAGCCACATTACTGTGTAACAATGTATATAAATGACCTAGCTAAAAGCATTGGAAACTCTCTGAGACTGTTCACAGATGATGTGCTTCTCTATAAAAAACAGCAATGCCAGAAGACAGTATCGATTTGTAAACAGACCTGCAGAGGTTCAATGATTGGCTCAGATTCTGGAAGTTGACCCCGAACGTAAATAATTGTAACATGTTTCGCATACATAGGAAAAGAGGCCCACTACTGCACAACTACACTGTTGATGACAAAATGCTGGAAACAGTATTTACCCTAAAATAACTAGGAGTAACTGTCCAGAGAGATATTAAATGGAATGACCATATAAACCAAATACTAGAAGGTAATACCACGCAGATTAATAGGAAGATTCTTAAAGAAATGCAGCTCATCCAGGAAAGAAGTGGCTTATGAGGTGCCTGTTTAACCGATTCTTGTGTACCTTTCATCAATTTGGACTTCTTACCCGGCAGGACTAATAGAAAAGACAGAACATTCGACGGGGAGCGTCTTGTTTCATAACGCGTTCGTTTAGTTAGCTCGAGAGTTTTGCCGAAATGCTCCACAAACTCCGTTGCCAGACGTAACAAGAGAGGCGTTGTGCGTCACAGAGAGGTTTCGAGAGAGTCCTTTTCGAGAAGAGGTAGACAACATATACATCTCGCGAAATGATTACGAAGAGAAGATTCGAGAAATTAGAGCTAATGGAGAGGCTTACCAACAAGGCATTCGCGAGTGGAACGGAGAGTTGGGGAGGAGTTAGTGGGATGGTTAGTGGTTGCAGAACTACCCTCCGCCTTGCGGAGTATGATGTAGATATAAAATCTGAGCTCTTCCTTAGGATGTTATAGTATTACGAAAATAATGAAATTCTGTCAAAGAAATGATGAACCCTTTAGGCCTGACAACGGCCAAGCTGTTTCCCTTGTCGTTTCATTTGGTGAACGCCTTTCTGCGAAAGAAAATGGGTTGTTGAAAGACCCAGTGGACACCGTCGAGATTAGGCTAGTTGGTGGGCCTTGTCGTTTTCCGTTTTGTGAACAAAAATTAAACGAAGTATACAGGAGAGAAATTGAACTGTGGAGAAAAGCCTGCCAGCAGAGTTCAGAGTGACGTCATGTTTTGGTGCTCTCTGCAAGACATCAATTATTTGAGCTAACATGGACACAAGATACTAATGAAGGCGATAAATAGCTCTTGTGAATTAATAGGTTGCCTCTTGCAAATTGTAGTCGTGAATGGGAGACCTAACATACAGTCGCAAGACTTACAGCATTTTATTTCAGGAATGCTTATCAAAAGCAGACATTATGACTCCGTTTGTCTACGAAATTAATAAGAGACGTGAAGAATGCACTGTCACTGCTTGTGACCAGACAAGACACAGGTAAATTACTCTTTGAACCTTCCTGACTGATTAAAACTGTGTGCCGGACCGAGAGTCGCACTCGGGACCTTTGCCTTTCGCGGGCAAGCGGTGTACCATCTGAGCTAACCAAGCACGATTCAAGACCCGTCCCCACAGTTTCAATTCTACCAGTACCTCGCCATCTACCTTCCTAATTTGCCTTGGTTCGGCACACAGTTTTAATCTGCCAGGAAGCTTCATATAAGAGCACACTCCACTGCAGAGTGAAAATCTTATTCTGGAAACATCCCCCAGGCTGTGGCTAGGCCATGTCTCCGCAATATCCTTTCTTCCGGAGGTGCTAGTTCTGCAAGGTTCGCAGAAGAGCTTCTGTGCAGTTTGGCAGGTAGGAGCCGAAGTACTAGCAGAATTGAAACTGTAGGGATGAGTCGTGAGTTGTCCTTGGGTAGCTCAGATTGAAGAGCACTTGCCCGCGAAAGGCAAACGTCCCGAGTTCGAGTCTCAGTGCAGCACAAAGTTTTTATCTGCCAGGAAGTTTCATATCAGCGCACACTCCACTGCAGAGCGAAAATCTAATTCTGAAATTATTTTTTTATTGATGTAAAGTAAAGTCAGACTCATTTTAACTTTGGCTGCTGTGGAAAGTTAACAGTTAATTATAACCAGTGTTAACATCTCATTTTAAGTACATGTTACTATTTTGCTTAAGTCCTATATTGAAATTAATTTTTTGTGTGTGGAACACCAACAACAATAACGAATTCTCTGTGGTTTATTGAAATATAAAGGTGTCGGCACACATCTGTGATGGATCGCTTTGTTCCAGTAGCTATTGATATTTCATTTGTTTGAATTCAGTTACCTGAAGTCTTAAGTTTATAACTACAGTCTAATCACAATTACAAATTTGGTAATGTAATGGTTCAAGAGGAAGTCATTTAAGACCTTCTTAGCTTCATTCTGGTACAAAAAAGCTGTAGTTACAACACTGAAATTATTAATTATTAACCGGTCTAAAATGAATGAACACGCTTTCGAAGTTCGTCCCTATGGGACGTGGCAACAGGTCCTAGCAAGTAGAGTTACTGATTGCCAGGCGGAAAACTCTCAAGGTGAGCTAGTATTGGTTGATGGTCAAGAGGTGAATGCTGCCAGTGTCGGTTAACGGCAAACGCTGATTCTCACAACGATAATTATAGGTAATAGTGAAGTGAATAACTAATTGATGGCTCCAAAGACCCGCTAGCTTGCGGAAACGCCCGGCAAGAAGTACGGTAGTCTAGTCAACGCTTAGACAGGTACAGACGTTATTAACTACAGTAAGAGCTCAGTTTACTCTAAAATGTGTTCACAGCATTGACATCAGTGTTGTTAGTAGCGAGTCCGATGTTATACGTTACGACAGACTGTCTAGGTTCCAGAAAGGACACACTACTTGACAGACACGGCCATATGCAGTAATAATTACGAATGGAAGAAAGAAGGTGGGTCAACGTAAGTCCACTATGACGTAGTAGAAGTTTTTGCTTTGATGACTGAAACAGGAAAGTACTGCATTGGGAGTTTACATTAATAGTGTACGCTTTGTGCCGGCGCTTCAGTCCGGAACCGCGTGACCGCTACGGTCGCAGGTTCGAATCCTGCCTCGGGCATGGATGTGTGTGATGTCCTTAGGTTAGTTAGGTTTAATTAGTTCTAAGTTCTAGGCGACTGATAATCTCAGAAGTTAAGTCGCATAGTGCTCAGAGCCATTTGAACCATTTTGTACGCTTTGTTGTGTTTCTCTGTGACACATTTGCTTTACGGTAAATCACAAAGGTGAGAAGATGGTTTGTGGGAATTGCTGTGTAATGAATGTGGCACACCCTAAAACATAAAAAGATGTCTACAGGCCCAGGGGGAGCAAAAAAATGCACTAACATACAATTCTAATTTAAATTCACACAGTGCGTAGCAGTAGGAACGCACAAAAAAGCGTTACTGGTCCAGTACTTCATCATTTAGTTACAATGTATCGAAAATATCCATTTTTGATATATGGATTAAGTCATTGTTATTTTGCTTTTGTGTATCTATCTCGATGTGCATTGATCCAAGCGGGCTAACGCATAGACGACCATAACGGTGGTGTCGGGCAGGGGGTGAGGGGAAGTTCAAAGTTTTTATTCACAAACTGAGTGGACTACCATTAATTCTCTGAGATGTAGCAAGTTGTTCTGTCTGCTATAAAACTTAGTCTTAACTGCATGACATGTCTAGAAACTGGACAACTCATTTACATCACAAATGTAAATTTTAGAGTTTAGACCCTCCAGGAAAAATTTATGTGAACGTTCATAACTGCATTCACAACTATAAATCAACCTTTTACATGAAGGGTACACAGTTGCTTAAGAACACAACGAAGATAACTGAAACTAAAATCTCACTTGAATGTACTCTCATCACCAAGCTAAACAATACTAATTAATATATAAGGAGAAACGCTCTTTGAAAAATTGTGGACAGATGTAAAACCAGTTCTTATACGTTACTCGAACAAAAATTTGCATTGACAAAAGCTAGACACTTTGTAAACAACAATGAACACGTTTTCTGTTAAAACCTACAACTAAAAACGGGAATGCTATGCTGTGTTCTGCTGATGTACGGTTTCGTTTTGTTTCTCACAGAGCGTATTAACTAAGACAGCTTGTTAAATGAGCCGGTCGGAGTGGCCGTGCGGTTCTAGGCGCTACAGTCTGGAGCCGAGCGACCGCTACGGTCGCAGGTTCGAATCCTGCCTCGGGCATGGATGTGTGTGATGTCCTTAGGTTAGTTATGTTTAATTACTTCTAAGTTCTAGGCGACTGATGACCTCAGAACTTAAGTCGCATAGTGCTCAGAGCCATTTGAACCATTAAATTATATGGGTACCTAATTCAAGTGTGCGGGCTACAAAGAAACTGTTTCTTTCTTCTCATTTGTTTGCTTAGTAGCTTCAAAAACTAATTTTGCGTTATAGCATGTGCCAACGATCAGCTTTACGTTGTAGCAGAACACTATAAGCCAGCCATAAACACAACTTGTATAATATAAAGGTTTTCTGTTAACAGCGATTGCGAGGAAGAAAACAGAACAGCACGTGTACATCTTTATTAACATTCCGCAAACCACCGTAGTCCTTTGCGGAGGGTACTACGGACCACTACTGTTAGTAGTCATATCCTTTCCAGTTACACTCACAAAAAGAGTGAGAGGAATAACGACTGTCCGTATGCCCCGCGCGAAACATGATTTCCCTCATCTTCGTACTCCTCACGCGAAATGTAGCTGTGTAAACAATTTTCGTTTGAAATTACATATATGGAGAAACAACAATATAAGTCAGCAACAATTTGTCTAAAATGCCCTGGCCTATGGCTGTCCAAATGTTGTTTGGAATATCGCTTAAAATTTGAAGTAAATAGGTCATGATCTTTTAGAAACTTATTTTCATTCATATTCTATAACGTACATGGTTTATAATAATTTCGAGTTAGATTCCTTGAAGTTGCAAAGAAGAACCGAAATTTTCGTCCTGAGACCATTCCACATTAGGATGAGTATCCTGTACCCATAGATATTTAGCAATTGCCAGGTCTGCTAGAGTATAATAAAACAAGTTTAAATGCCAACTTGTGTCAGCCTCTGTCACTGGTAACAACGGTAGGTTTCAGTGAGGGTAGCACTGCTCCCTGAACTGAACTCAGCACTAGTGGAATCCCTTGTTCTATTTGTCACATCAGGTGACAGCGTACTGACGAAATTTTCTCAATACGAATGTTGTCGTTTTGGTCTTCAGTCCTGAGACTGGTTTGATGCATCCCTCCATGCCACTCTATCCTGTGCAAGTTTCTTCATCTCCCAGTATCTACTGCAGCCTACATCCTTCTGAACCTGCTTAGTGTATTCATCTCGTGGTCTCCCTCTACGAGTTTTGCCCTCCACACTGCCCTCCAGTACTAAACTGGTGATCCCTTGATGCCTCAGAACATGTCCTACCAACCGATCCCATCTTCTGGTCAAGTAGCGCCACAAACTCTTCCCCAATCCTATTCAATACTTCCTCATTAGTTGTGTGATCTACCCATATAATCTTCAGCATTCTTCTGTAGCACCACATTTCGAAAGCTTCTAATCTCTTCTTGTCTAAACTATCGTCCAT
The DNA here is from genome assembly GCF_021461395.2 of Schistocerca americana. NCBI lineage: Eukaryota > Metazoa > Arthropoda > Insecta > Orthoptera > Acrididae > Schistocerca > Schistocerca americana. The sequence goes on from NC_060125.1 coordinate 324,576,493, forward strand.
GTTTCACTTCCATACATGGCTACACTCCATACAAATACTTTCAGAAATGACTTCCTGAAACTTAAATCTATACTCGATGTTAACAAATTTCTATTCTCCAGAAACGCTTTTCTTGGTATTGCCAGTCTTCATTTTATATCCTCTCTACATCGACCATCGCCAGCTAGTTTGCTCCCCATTTCCTAATCTAATTCTCTCAGCATCACACGACTTAATTCGACTACATTCCATTATCCTCGTTTTGCTTTCGTTGATGCTCATCTTATACCCTCTTTTCATGACGCTGTGCATTCCGTTCAACTGCTCTTCCAAGTCATTTGCTGTCTCTGACAGAATTACAATGTCATCGGCGAACCTCTAAATTTTTATTTCTTCTCCATGGATTTTAATACCTACTCCGAATTTTTCTTATGTTTCTTTCAGTGCTTGCTCAATATACAGATTGAATAACATCGGGGATAGGCTACAACCCTCTCTCACTCCCTTCACAACCACTGCTTCCCTTTCACGTACCTCGACTCTTAAAACTGCCATCTGGTTTCTGTACAAATTGTAAATAGCTTTTCGCTCCCTGTATTTTACCCCTGCCACCTTCATAAGTTGAAAGAGAGTATGCCAGTCAACATTGCCAAAAGCTTTCTCTAAGTCTACAAATGCTAGAAACGTAGGTTTGCCTTTCCTTAATCTTTCTTCTAAGATAAGTCGTAGGGACAGTATTGCCTCACGTGTTCCAACATTTCTACGGAATGCAAACTGATCTTCCCCGAGGTTGGCTTCTACCAGTTTTTCCATTCGCCTGTAAAGAATTCGCGTTAGTATTTTGCAGCTGTGACTTATTAAACTGATAGTTCGGTAATTTTCACATCTGTCGGCACTTGCTTTCTTTGGGATTGGAATTATTATATTCTTCTTGAACTCTGAGGGAATTTCGTCTGTCTCATACATCTTGCTCACCAGGTGGTAGAGTTTAGTCGGGACTGGCTCTCCCAAGGCTGTCAGTGGTTCTAATGGAGTGTTGTCTACTCCCGGGGCCTTGTTTCGACTTAGGTCTTTCAGTGCTCTGTCAAACTCTTCACGCAGTATCATATCTCCCATTTCATCTTCATCTACCTCCTCTTCCATTTCCATAATTTTGTCCTCAAGAACATCGCCCCTGTATAGACCATCTATATACTCCTTCCACCTTTCTGCTTTCCCTTCCTTGTTTAGAACTAGGTTCCCATCTGAGCTCTTGATTTTCATGCAAGTGGATCTGTTTTCTACAAAGGTATCTTTAAATTTCCTGTAGGCAGTATCTATCTTACTCCTCGTGAGATAAGCCTCTACATCCTCACATTTGTCCTCTAGCCATCCCTGCTTAGTCATTTTGCACTTCCTGTCGGTCTCATTTTTGAGACGTTTGTATACCTTTTTGCCTGCTTCATTTACTGCATTTTTCTGTTTTCTCGATTCATCAATTAAATTCAGTATCTCTTCTGTTACCCAAGGATTTCTACTAGCCCTCGTCTTTTTACCTGCTTGATCCTTTGCTGCCTTCACTATTTCATTCCTCAAAGCTACCCATTCTTCTTCTACTGTATTTCCGTCCCCCGTTCCTGTCGACTGTTCCCTTATGCTCTCCCTGAAACTCTGTACAACCTCTCGTTCTTTCAGTTTATCCAGGTCCCGTCTCCTTAAATTCCCACAATTTTGCAGTTTTTTCAGTTTTAATCTACAGTTCATAAGCATTAGATTGTGGTCAGAGTCCACATCTGCCCACAGAAATGTCTTACAATTTAAAATCTGGTTCCTAAATCTCTGTCTTACCATTAAATACTCTATCTGAAACCTTCTAGTATCTCCAGGGTTCTTCCATGTATACAACCCTGTTTCATGATTCTTGAACCAAGTGTTAGCTATGATTAAGATATGCTCTGTGCAATATTCTACCAGGCAGCTTCCTCTTGCATTTCTTAGCCCAATCCATATTCACCTACTATGTTTCCTTCTCTCCCTCTTCATACTCTCGACTTCTAGTCAAATGGTTCAAATGGCTCTGAGCACTATGGGACTCAACTGCTGTGGTCATAAGTCCCCTAGAACTTAGAACTACTTAAACCTAACTAACCTAAGGACAGCACACAACACCCAGCCATCACGAGGCAGAGAAAATCCCTGACCCCGCCGGGAATCGAACCCGGGAACCCGGGCGTGGGAAGCGAGAACGCTACCGCACGACCACGAGATGCGGGCCCGACTTCTAGTCACCCATGACTATTAAATATTCGTCTCCCTTCACTACCTGAATTATTTCTTTTATCTCGTCATACATTTCATCAATTTCTTCATCATGTGCAGAGCTAGTTGGCATATAAACTTGTACTACTGTAGTAGGCGTGGGCTTCGTGTCTATCTTGGCCACAATAATGCGTTCACTATGCTGTCTGTAGTAGCTTACCCGTACTCCTATTTTTTTTATTCATTATTAAACGTACTCCTGCATTACCCCTTATTGATTTTGTATTTATAACCCTGTATTCACCTGACCAAAACTCTTGTTCCTCCTGCCACCGAACTTCACTAATTCCCATTATATCTAAATTTAACCTATCCATTTCCCTTTTTAAATTTTCTAACCTACCTGCCCGATTAAGCGATCTGGCATTCCACCCTCCGATCCGTAGAACGCCAGTTTTCTTTCTCCTGATAACGACGTCCTCCTGAGGAGTCCCCGCCCGATGATCCGAATGGAGGACTATTTTACCTCCGGGATATTTTACCCAAGAGGACGCCATCATCATTTAATCATACAGTAAAGCTGCGTGCCCTCGGGAAAAATTACGGCTGTAGTTTCCCCTTTCTTTCAGCCGTTCGCAGTACCACCACAGCAAGACCATTTTGGTTAGTGTTATAAGGCCAGGTCAGTCAATCATCCAGACTATTGCCCCTCCAACTACTGAAAAGGCTGCTGCCCCTCTTCAGCAACCACACGTTTGTCTGGCCTCTCAACAGATACCCCTCCGTTGCGGTTGCACCTACGGTACGGCTATCTGTATCGTTGAGGCACGCAAGTCTCCCCACTAACGGCAGGGTCCATTGTTAATGGGGCGCTGTAAAAAAATGGCTCTGAGCACTATGGGACTTAATTTATAAGGTTATCAGTCGCCTAGATCTCTGAAGTACTTAAACCCAACTAACCTTCGACCGTAACGGTTGCGCGGTTCCAGACTGTGGCTCCTAAAACCACTCGGCCACCCCGGCTGGCTAATACGTGGTATAAAATCCTACTTATATGTGACTACACACGCTGAGATTGGGATCCATCTGTCGTAGTTACTGGAGTCGTAGGTCCATATCAACAGTGACTGCACAAAAATATCAGTAACAAGTAATATGACGTTGATACCACAAAAGTTCTTAAAAGAAACTATTATTTGAGGACACCTCAGAAGCCTAGGATGCAGGAAATAACTCGGCCAAAGTCTTTGCTGTAGCCCTTGCTTGCTGGTCCGTCTACATCCTCTCTTGCCCTCTCTACAGGTCTGTTTTGTAGAGCTACAGTTTGGGATTAATAATCGGCCTATACAACAGCGAACGACATACACTGCTTGTGAGCACTGATGTATCTCAGCGAAGCTTTGCAGATGTCTAGAAACAGCCACTGAGAGCAACGTATAGTGGTTATCGTTTTACACCAAACGAGCGTCTCCTGTTTATTCCTCAATTCTCAATTATTCTCAATAAATACGAGGGATAAGGGGCATGGCAAGTCAAGAAATGTCTAAACCATGTATTTTGTGCCACTAACTAATAATCATAGTAGCTTGGTCTCTTTTTAATTACCCTTCATTCCCTACCCGTAGAAACAGAGCGTGCAGTTCGTGTAGTGACCGACCGGAGGTACAGGGGCTCTTGAACGCAACACCATGCGAGCTGTTCGTGGGACAGAAGGAACCCCAACTGGGATAATTTTGGAGGGGATTTTAAGTTCCAGCATTTGCCTTACACCCGAGGAACGCTGCTGCCGTTTCACTTCCCCCTGTGGCCTGATGGAGAACGATTTGATTCCCATTCTCGATAAGTTCGTCGAAATATAACAACCATGCTGATTCCCCTAACTTCCGGCTGGCGGCCCTTCGCTTTTCCGTTCCAGCGGGCCACAGACACGTCCATCAGGCTTGTAAGTTGTCAGTGATGCAGGTTGCTGTAATGACTGCTGAAAAAGGCAAAAAACTGTTGGTAATAGGCAGCTATAAGTTCTGTTATCATAAGTGTCGTGCCAAAGTCGTTGAATACAACTGAGCGAGCAGAACAAGTAAGTGTGTAAGATTCACTTTAGTTATACTTTTATCACTGATCGCCCAATCAGTTTCTTTTGGTACTTACTTTTCCTTATTTCACATTTTACATTTCATGAAGTTTAAAGTTTTATTTCACAACACTGTTCACAGGCGCAAACACAGGGCACACCAACCGTCTGTTTTGCTCAGCAATAGAATAAGATACCTAATAAATATGATATATGAGGAGAAAATTTTCGTAACCAATGAATTCAGGTTTCTCACATTCAGATAATTTATAGAATGCTTACACATGTCGACCGTTTTCGAATAGGACAGTCCTCAGTTTTTTCTGTCACATAGTTAAAATGCAACACAAGTTCTCGAAAACGAATAAGCGCTACGCGTATATGTACTAATATTTGTATTTTCTCTTTCAGCTAATGTAATTTCAATGTAATACTTGTATTTGATTTTGTGTGAAATTATTTTTCTCCTTTTTCAAAATATACTGAATGTGAAGATCTTTTTTGCGTAGGCAGACAATAGTACAAACCGTTTGAAACATTTCAGCGCTATCTAAATATTTCGCAAATATTTTTGTTCCTTGAAAGAATTTATTACTTTCGCTTATTTAACTACAAATAGAAATTTGGTTCGTGAATTAGATTTTACATTTCACCATTATAAATAACCATACAATATTTCGTTGTGAAACCAGATCGTAAACCAAGCCATGAAACAATGATGCAATTACTAATGAAACAGTCGTTAGATATAATTTATTTGAGATTTCAGAGAATGTAATAAACTGTCCATCACAGTAGAGTTCTTTAGTAGGAAATGCAGAGGAAAGGCTTTCAAACGGTGAACAAGAAATTTCAGAAGACGAATCGCTAGGACACAAGTCGCCACAGCTACGCGAAATTTCGCAACAACCACTTACTGAGAGAGTCGATTCAGGTTTTGTTTCCATTTCTTTTAATCAAACAGCACACGAGCCAACATCAGTTACTGACAGTACATGCTCAGTCGTTTGCAAATCCAGTAAACATGCATGCGGAAATCAATCGTTCAACTCTGTTAGGAGTTGATACTAAAGAAGAACAAAGCACCTGAACAAAACACAAAAAAATTTCAGAAAATAGACATTAACCTTGAACAAAACACAAAATCAAAAGAAGAAATAAGTGAAGATATCAGAAGTGCGAAAGATCAGCTAACGACACACGTTCGGAAACTCGAGAAAGAAAAAGCAAAAGCATTCTATAGAAATTCCACATAAGATAAGAAATGACTTGCAACGTATTATTATGAAGCTAGAGGCCAGGCTACGCAGCCTTGAAACTGAAAAAAGCAATTTTTTAAAACCGAACAACAGAACTACAAAGACGAGCTACTTGCAAAAGTAAATATTGTACTGTTTCGAGAGCAATAGTCTCGCAAGTTAAAGAATTTCATGACCTCTTTAATATCACTGTTGAAACAATTAGTGAACAGGGATATGTTTAGGCTGAACTATGTCGAACGAGAAGAAAAACATAGTCCGTTAATAAAGAATGTTTAAAACCGGACGGCGAAGACGGCAAATTTGTCTACAAGTACCGACATTGACTCTGATGGCGCACATCTTGTACCGGTTTCAGACACAAAATAACGGGCACTTAAGAATTTTAAAGACACTCAGATTAAAGTCAATCAACAACAGAAAAAGGACAAACATGCTGGAACAGCTAATACGTATCGTACGCAAACTTAATAGTAATGGCAGGACTAATGACTTCACGCGTTCACATTCACATCCACAATCTCAAACTTGTGATCAAACCAATAATTTGCACCTTCTTTGTGACTTTCCCAGAGAACAACACTTTTCAACAAGACACGATACTGAGCCTCCTTTCAGGCGTAATAGAGATTATTCTGGCTCCCAGCGAAATGAAGATTTTGATTACGAGTACTTTCTCGCTATCTGTAAATCAAATTTGTTTGAAACTTACGCAACGACTTTCATACAAAGCCCGGTTGGATCAATTTTTGTTTTTACTACTGTTAAACTGGCCTTAAGGCCACAAACTGGAATTCATGTGCGGATATCTCGAAGGCGAGCCAGCTTTGAGAATGCCGTCTGTAATTAGGGATTGTCAAAATGAAGCTGATGTTCATCACGCTTTTCTGTCTGTGATCAGTCCGAGTTTTCAAATTCCGTCAAATATTTTGAGGGGATATTACGTAGGAACGAATTTCTCACAAATCCGTACAGCCCGTCTGAGCTGATACGCATTTGCTGGAGGAAACTGCCTTCACATCTGCGTCACGTAATATTTGCAGCAATATGCAAAGACGACCTCGATACTTTCCAAGGTTTGTTACAGGAACTGGAGCTAGAATCTGACAACCGTATGACTCGAAAACATGAAACAGACGTCGTGACTCGCGACATTCATTTCCAGTGAGCTATCACGGAAATTACGAACGCTCTCACAAAACTCATTATTACAGGGACAATTACAGACGACGAAACAGGCATCATCCGTATGATTCACACTGGGAAAACCAAAACGGTTACCGTGACAGAAGCCATTTCCGTAGTGACGATCATGATCACGGTAATCGACAACACTGACGATATGAAAACGAGCACAGACATTATCACAGTGATCACATCAACTAAAGGCGGAACCTGAATTCTAATGCATACGTGTCTGATCGATCTAGCTCACAGAACTCACAGCAAAACAGAAATTATAGAGACTGTCATCAAAATGGGGACTTTGCATCAGAAGAGATGAGAAAGGCCTTAATTACCAAATGGTGCAAATAAAACACAATTTAAACTTGACCAATTAAATAACCCAAAACCGTACTTAAAACAATGAAAAAAATTGAACATCAATATCTAGCCAAGATACTTTTAAACCTAGAAACACACAGCAATTAAAAATTTAACACAGTTTCCAGTAGCACAAAAATATATAAGTTACGACAGATTAAGGTATATGCAATGATCCCAACACACATGAAATTTGCTTAAGATGAAGGTCACAAGCTAACGGATAAAAATTCAGAATTATTTAAGATATAAACTTAACTTTAACAGTGACATTAAGTAGTGTGGCTGGGGTTGAAGGAAACAGAGCGAAAGACAAATAGCGGCGAGAGCTGCAGAGTTTATGCAGTATAAATGACGTACAGAGCCGGCTAAGCAAGCCTAGGTCGCAAGAGAAAGTGTGGCCTGACTTTAATTAGATGGAATTCCTACAAGCAGCCATTATAACAATATGTCAACTTTTGTGCGTTAACATACAGCTATAACCGGCGGTGGAAATACATTTGCAGAGAAAAGCACACAATGATACATGTATGGTATTTTAGGCCAGTAGACATAAATAGTTATTGTAGTCGTTTTGAATACCTATACTGGTCAGGGGCAAACGACTATTGAAAATATAATTGTTTTCGGATGGCTCAACATGACTTTCCTAAGGGACTGAAGTTTATCTTGTATTTACCTATAGAATAAGGTGCGGAGAAAATATTTAGCCGTATGCGACTACCGTCCAACTTCGACGAAACAATTTGTGATTTAACCATCAAACTTTGCAGAAACATAAAAGAAAATTAAATACGTATGGTCAAGAAGTTATGAGACATAGGTCCTATACTAAATAATTAGTCCATACACAAATCCCATTTAACTTTGAATTTATGGTAGTCAGAAGATAACGGACTTACTTCCTTCGACATTTCTAAATACACGTTGCAAAGTATAGCTTCTCACAGAAATCTACTGCTGTGAAGTATAGCACTTTCACATTAGGCTAAAAAAATATTTTTTAAACAATAATAATACGGTGGCAAGACATGTGTGTCCGACACAAATTACAAGAGACAGAAGAGTGAGTAACTGTTCACCGATAATATCTAGTACATTAAAAGAATTTGTAAAAAATGTTCTTCTTTTGTCCGCCTTTCGCGCAGCGCCTTTCAAAGCTCATTGGATCTCTGACGGTGCTTCCACAATAAACACGTCACGTCACAGGACGTTCATATTTTACATTCTTGCAATGTTATTTGCTAACTGTAGCTGTTGGCCGAGCGACTGCTTGGTTAGTGAATGATTTAAAATGGTAAGGCACTTACATAATGTTACATTGCCTTCCATGGGAATCTTGGAAATAAAGGAGATTACCAAGATTCACATGTCGCCGTTAACATTATGTGATTGAGTACTTTACAGGAGCAAACATAGTATTTCTGTCATTTGACTATTAGGATTACACAGAAATGGTGATCTCTCACTCTGAGACAAAGACAAAAATTTAAAAACTAAGACAGTAAATCTACAAAGTTTGCAATGGAGATTATACATTATGTTCATTATATTCCTTTTACAGAGTTCATAAGGACCATCTTTTTGGCCTCAAGTTATTGTCCAGAGCTCATAGGCTCTTTACTTTTGAAAGAAAACACATAGACATTCATCCTTTTATACACACAAAATTCTCACACATGGAATTTCTTACACGTGTCCATCTTCAATTGCTCACTAGTTGACACGATTTTTACGCTTTCATTATTACTGTATTTGACAGGTAAGTTAAAATTGCGTCTTCTCCAGATGAAGCTTATCCCTTGATAAGTTGGGCTACTGTGCGTTCTCCGAGAAGAAAACTTTTTATCAGCTCTGGTGGGCGAGTCTCGCTCGCGTGTTAGGGGCACACGTTATATGCAACAAAAAATATAAATACCTATTAGTCTAAGAACTAACCATAAATCTAATTATAGGACTTGGGATCCATAGGAATCTGACTTTAGCACTATTCGCGTGAGGTTTGGCTGTTCGCATTTCATTCACGGATTAAATTTTCTTTATGTTTTGAACTCATATAAGAGTGTTTTATTTTGCGAGCGGCGTTCAAGGAAAGTTCGTTTGTTCAACTACAGCGGGAGTGATGTGCTGGTACATCACTTTAAATTTAACGCGCTTATTGCGTCGATGGGCGTTGGCACTGGCTGATTGTTAGTGCTGAATCGTAACTCCAGGCGCTCACTAACCACCACCCGGTATTTCAGCCTTCCCGTGTGAGGTTCGGTGAACACGTTGCGTCGATGGTGTTGTGGTATTTTGTGGTTTTTTTGAGCTGGTGCGGAGGGTCGACGATTACCAGGGACAGAGATTCAATTGAAACTATCCCTGCCTCCACATTCTCCAGCCTATTTGGAAAATTTTAAGGTAGGCTAGAGCTCGCACTTTGCAAAGCAGCTAACACTTACACTTGGTTTCCGATGCACTGCACTTAACACATCAGCCTCTTCGGTTACACAACCGAATTATCACTGTCCGTCGGCATATCTGCACGTTCAACACTTATTATTTTCATCATGAATGAAATTATCACTTATTTACAACAACAACGTGGCAGACTTCCACAGCATTTTTTGCCTTCACTTATACACTACCATGTACACAAAAATTTTTTACAGTTTCTAATCAAATAGTTTGTCTCACTTTGAAGCTTGCTAATTAAGAGCTTCGATTAACATGTCCATTTAAATATCTGTTGCTTTGTTGGTAACCACCTTAAAATTTCGCTTTACATTATTCATCGTATTTCTCTAAGACTAATCATACTTTCGATTCACAGTCACAATACATTAGTTTCTCCGATTTGTAAGAAAATATTTTTTCTTTCTATTCATTAGATTCGTTTAAGTTATCACTGTCATTTCGAAAAAAATTCCTATTTTACTAGATGAAAGGATCAATCAGTCACACTTGATCGCCCTCTCACAAGAGAACAAAACACCTTTCAAGAAAATATTCTAATTCCTTATCGCGATCGCAGTTCGCGTCTCGGATTGACTTTAAAAGAAAAAGTAAAGATTAACTTCTCATGGTTGGGATTCATAGTCATATAATATTTCTTAAAAGACATCATAGTCGCCGTTGACTGTATAAAGTGTTTATTGTTGCTATTACCATTTCTGCCTTATGGCCATTTTCAGCTAACACTGCCGGCCGTGGTGGCTGTGCGGTTCTAGGCGCTTCAGTCCGGAACCGCGCTACTGCTACGGTCGCAGGTTCGAATCCTGCCTCGGTCACGGATGTGTGTGATGTCCTTAGGTTAGTTAGGTTTACGTAGTTCTAAGTTCTAGGGGACTGATGACCTCAGATGTTAAGTCCCATAGTGCTCAGAGCCATTTGAACCATTTGAACTAACACTGCAAAGTTACATTCTGTCAGAATATAAAACTATCTGACATGAGTAAAGGTCGTCGTCAAAATGCAGCCTTTTGACTGTGAAAGTCCCACAAGATCCGATGAGTACGACACTTATTACATCGTAATATGTTGTTAAATATATACTGAACTTCGATGTTACCATCGTCGTAATAATCTGTCACACATACAAGTTCAGGTGCACTGACAACATTATATTCCTTGTTAACATTAAAATAGACATAATTCCCGAAAAGCCACATTATGGCGTTGTTTTTCATGTAGGGATAAGCTACTTGAATTGGAGCCAAATAGTTGGAGGTTTCTACATAATTTCTATTAGTTGTTTCAGAAAAGCTATTTTTTCTTTTGATGACCTTCCATATATCTAAATAGCGACGACATATAAATCTGTGTGAGAGCTTGCCAACAGGAAGAAATGGGCAGGTGATGCGAGTACTGAGACTGGTCGGATAAAATTATTCTTTATCGGACCCAGCGTGCTGTGTTGCGCTGTTCATGTGGACCTCAAACTGAGGATCATACACCTGATAATAATAGGCTGCCAGCGATTTACATTGCAGGTGCTAGAGTTCGAGCACGACGAAATCCGAAATGATACTACTGACTGCGCAGGGTGTAAGGTAACACTTCCCCACGTGCATACTTTCTCATAAGCGTCGTTCAGAAGCAATGTCGTTTTTGCACCTCATAAAGTACAGGTAATTACTTGCAACACAAAAGTAGAATATACTTCAGTTAAAATGAGTTTTATTTCACTTTTAATGCCCCAAAAAATGGAGGGAGCGAGAGAGACTATCTGTGTTAAGTGAGAGTATTGCTATCGTTTGGGATTAAAGTGGACTTCATACAATATAATCTGCCGACGAGAGTGACATCTGTGAACAAATGAGTTAACCTATGCAGGGCTATAGAGCATAGTAGCATAGGTGTAACAATAAAAAGCAATTTGATATGGCAGCGTATTAATTTCTGTTTCTAAATATGCTCTCGTTTTTTTTTTTTTTTGAATGAAGAAACCAAACGTGTTGTTACCTGTAAAGTTATGGATACGAAAAAGGGTCCTGTAGTAAAGTTTTAAGAAGGGCGGAACAATGAGTACTGGAAACTTTCGAGAGAAAGTAAATGACGAATGAATGCCGATTAACTGAAATGTTGAAATATAATGTAAGTAAACGTTTCTTTCCTTTCATTAATCAGATTGCAGACAGTTTCTTTTCTTGCTAAAACTGACTTACAGTATTTCAGTTAAAATGAAAAATCAGTACAACAGAGATTTGGCTGTGACATATGTAAGCTGTTGAAAATAGCTCCATACTGCACTGACGAGGGACCGATTACATTACATATTAATTTTCGGAAAGAAGTGCACCATTGACTTGGTTAACTGAATGGCCACTACACAAAAGCAATTCACATTCTGTCAGTTGGTGTAACACTCTAAAGAACCAAAGAAACGGAAACACCTACCTAACATCGTGTAGGGCCTCCGCAGAAGTACCCCAACACGAAGTGGCATGGAATCGACTAATGTATGAAGTAGGGCTGTCTATAAATCCGTCAGCGTACGAGGGAGTTGAGATCCCTTCCGAACAGCACGTTGCAAGGCATCCGATAAACTCAATAATGTTCATATTTCGGGAGTTTGTTGGGCAGCGAAAGTGTTTAATCTCAGAAGAATGTTCCTGAAGCCACTCTGTAGCAATTCTGGGCGCACAGGGTGACGCAGTGCCTTGCTGGAATTGCCCAAGTCCGTAGGAATGCACAATGGACGTGAATGGATGTATGTGATCAGTCAGGATGCTTACGTACGTGTCACCTGTCAGAGTCGCAGCTAGAGGTATCAGGAGTCCCATATAACTCCAACTGCACACGCCCCACACAGTAACAGAGCCTCCACCAGCTTGAACATTCCCCTGCTGACATGCAGGTTGCATGGATTCATGAGGTTGTCTCCATGCCCATACACGTCCATCTGCTAGATACAATATGCAACGAGACTCGTCCGACCATGCTACATGTTTCCTGTCATCGACAGCCCATTGTCGCTGTTGACGGGCCCAGGCGAGACGTAAAGCTTTGTGTCGTGCAGTCATGAAGGGTACACGAGAGGGCCTTCGGTTCCGAAAGCCCATATCAATGATGTTTCGTTGAATGGTTCGCACGCTGACACTTGTTGATGGTCCAACACTGAAACCTGCAGCAATCTGTGAAAAAGTAGCACTTGTGTCGCGTTGAACGATCCTCATCTTCGTCGTCGGTTCCTTTTTTGCAGGATCTCTTTTCGGCCTCAGCGATGTCGGAGATTTGATGTTTTACCGGATTCCTGGTATTGACGGTACACTCGTGAAATGATCGTACGGGAGGGTCCCTTCTTCACCGCTACCTCGGAAATGCTGTGTCCCATCGCTGGTGCGCCGACTATAATACCACATTCAAACTCACTTAAATCCAGATAACCAGCTATTGGAGCATCAATAACCGATCTAGCAACTGCGCCAGACAGTGTCTGAATACGCATGCTATACCAGTTCTTCTTTAGTTTGAATACAGGTCTGGTTCAGTATCCTGCTGATCGAATTTAAATATACAGCACCCGAAATACTTCGTTCGCTTCACGAAGTCGTATGCGCGCAGTCATTCTATGCACCCGAGAAGGGAACCTAATTTCTCACTTGAAAAAGTGTGCAAAATTTCCTCTCACTGGGAGACAAATTACTGCCTTTGGTTAGTATTGTCTGCACTCAGTCGGCGTGATCCAGGCGTTAATTACTTTACGGTCACGAACTGCGCCATTTTCAGCTCCCTGATTTTGCGCATTTATTGGTTCGTAGCCGGCCGTCCTTTTCTCGGCGCGTCGGAGAAGGACCGCTTAATTCCAGCATATTCGAAACACAGCGGCTGCAGCCGGGAGCGGCGGCTATCTGGCCGGGCGGCCGCCACTGGTCCGCACCAGCGGCTCTGCTTGCTGCTGGCGTTGCCATGGAGATAATTCAGTCGCCCGCGGGAACAATGGCCGCTGCCAGTGGCAGGCACAAGCCGAGCCACCCGAGCCGGCCCCGCTCAAGCACTCTGTGCCGAGGGGTCTTGCCTTCATTAATACACATTCACGCGTCTTCTTCGAAGTTTATTTGTCATACCGTAAATTTTATGTTTCATTAAGTCCATAAATGAATGTAAGAGAAATTACGGTGAAAGTTAGAAGCAATATATAGCTATAAGAAAATTGCTGCCTGAAAAAAAAAAAATAGTACACGTGGAAAGGCGACATTGATTTCGATCCAAAGACGGCATATTCCACTTGGAAGATAGCAGATGTACTGATAACGGTTTCAACGTCTTCCGCCAGCAGATAAGAGAGTTGACATGGTTACATTAGCGCCAACTGCTCCTACATTTTAGTAGAGAACGTTCACAGTCAGAAGGCTCATTGTGTTGCAAACATGTGAAGCAAACAGCAACGAGGCCACGGAGACGTACTCGTGCTTCCTACAGACAAATAGTCAGGTTAGGAAGGGATCAAAAAATGGCTCTGAGCACTGTGGGACTTAACTGCTGTGGTCATCAGTCCCCTAGAACTTAGAACTAGTTAAACCTAACTAACCTATGGACATCACACATATCCATGCCCGAGGCAGGATTCGAACCTGCGACCGTAGCGGTCACGCGGTTCCAGACTGTAGCGCCTAGAACCGCACGGCCACTCCGGCCGGCAGGAAGGGATCATATTGTCACCTTCCGAATAGCTGCATGGTCCTTTCGGAGAACAGCTAGACAAGTTGGACGTGATGCGTCAGTTGTGGAATGATGCTGGTATCAATGGTCACGTGAATGTTCTCAGACCTATAATGAGGTTCTGGACGTCCACGGAAGCAGACGTAATATTGTAAGGCCAGCTGTGGCTCATCGTTAGGCTACAACAACACATATAAGAGGGACTGTGAGCCGAGATGTGTAACGTGAACTGGTTTTTGGCAGTGGAACAATGGGCATGCACGCCTCTAGCCGTCTTTCACCCATGGCACAGCAAAGAGTGCGTGGCTCGAATCGCGCCCACAGAGGATGCTTTGGGATGTCGTTCCGTGGTCTTCAGTGATGAAAACCGGTTCTTCTTGCACGAAAGTGATGGTAGCTAGCGCGTACGACGTACACCTAATGAGCGCATTCGTCCAGAATACTATGGTCTCATGGCCGGCCTTGTCGTGTAGAGCGCGGTAAGCTACAAGTTTCGTTCTTCTCCGGTGTATCCGGAGGGGAGGCTCACCAGGGTTCGGTACATGCAGAATTTAGTTAGACCCAGTCTTCTGCAGTTCTCGCAACAAGAAGGTGATGTATTTTCCCTACAAGATAATGCACGTCCACACATTTCCCGTGTAACTCAACGTCGTCTGCAAGGCGTGGAGCAATTTCTCTGGCCAGTAACATCTCCGGACTTGTCTACAGTCGAGCACCTGTGGGATACGATGGGATGAGAAGCGAGTCGTGTGCCCGCCAAGCAACAGCTCTTACAGAACTACGTCAATAGTTCCAGCAGGCGTGGCATAACGCATCCCAAGACAGTGTTCACTCTTTTAACGATTCACTAGAGGCCAGAGTCAGCACCTGCATTGCCTCCCGTGGTGACTACACCACGTACTAATTGATCTATAATCATGACGTTTGTTCCATATTCATTGTTGCAACAATAAATCTTGAATGACCTGGAAATCTCTAAATGTGTGCACAATTTTTTCCAGCATTGCAGTTAGCCTCATCGTATATTTTTATACTTTCATCCGTTATAACACGTTTGCATAGGGTAAACAAAGTGTCGTGTCTGTTGTGAATCTCAAAAATTCTATATGTGTTACATGTATTGACAAGTACTTGAGTTACCATTAACGTAAGTAAGCAGGTCGGAAAATCCACAGTTTTTGTGGATGTATGGTGGAGAATGAGTAGCTTTGAGAGATGAACTATTCAAGGCAGAAGAGGCTCAAAAAATTAAAAAAAAGGCAAGGCCAAATATAAATACTTGAATATCACAGGCCTTACTGAATTTAACTGATGAAAAGTGGAAATATAAAAACGCAACAAATGAAGCAGGTGAGAGGAAATACAAACGTTTAACAATGGGATTCACAGGATGAGAAAAATGGCTGTTCAGGAAGGTAGGGATTTGCAAACATATTTCACTATGGGAAAGACAGATAAGAGGCCTTAACAGTAAAAAGCAGCGCCTGTATGAATACAAAGAAGTCAGATCGAAAGCCATTGCGAAGCAAAGAAAGGAAAACTGAAAGTTGGAGGAAATATATAGAGAGTCTATACAAGGAAGATGAAGGCAATGTAAAGAAAGTGAGGACGACGTAAATGAATATGAGATGGGAGATATGATACTACGAGAAATATTTGTCAGAGCACTGAAAGACTTAAGGCGGAGCAAAACCTCTGGAGGAGACGAATTCAGTCAGAACTACCGATAGCTTTGGGAGAGCAAGGCGTAGCTAAATTATTCCATTTAGTGTGCAACATGTATGAGATAGGTGAAATTGCCTCACGCTTCAAAATACACTCCTGGAAATGGAAAAAAGAACACATTGACACCGGTGTGTCAGACCCACCATACTTGCTCCGGACACTGCGAGAGGGCTGTACAAGCAATGATCACACGCACGGCACAGCGGACACACCAGGAACCGCGGTGTTGGCCGTCGAATGGCGCTAGCTGCGCAGCATTTGTGCACCGCCGCCGTCAGTGTCAGCCAGTTCGCCGTGGCATACGGAGCTCCATCGCAGTCTTTAACACTGGTAGCATGCCGTGACAGCGTGGACGTGAACCGTATGTGCAGTTGACGGACTTTGAGCGAGGGCGTATAGTGGGCATGCGGGAGGCCGGGTGGACGTACCGCCGAATTGCTCAACACGTGGGGCGTGAGGTCTCCACAGTACATCGATGTTGTCGCCAGTGGTCGGCGGAAGGTGCACGTGCCCGTCGACCTGGAACCGGACCGCAGCGACGCACGGATGCACGCCAAGACCGTAGGATCCTACGCAGTGCCGTAGGGGACCGCACCGCCACTTCCCAGCAAATTAGGGACACTGTTGCTCCTGGGGTATCGGCGAGGACCATTCGCAACCGTCTCCATGAAGCTGGGCTACGGTCCCGCACACCGTTAGGCCGTCTTCCGCTCACGCCCCAACATCGTGCAGCCCGCCTCCAGTGGTGTCGCGACAGGCGTGAATGGAGGGACGAATGGAGACGTGTCGTCTTCAGCGATGAGAGTCGCTTCTGCCTTGGTGCCAATGATGGTCGTATGCGTGTTTGGCGCCGTGCAGGTGAGCGCCACAATCAGGACTGCATACGACCGAGGCACACAGGGCCAACACCCAGCATCATGGTGTGGGGAGCGATCTCCTACACTGGCCGTACACCACTGGTGATCGTCGAGGGGACACTGAATAGTGCACGGTACATCCAAACCGTCATCGAACCCATCGTTCTACCATTCCTAGACCGGCAAGGGAACTTGCTGTTCCAACAGGACAATGCACGTCCGCATGTATCCCGTGCCACCCAACGTGCTCTAGAAGGTGTAAGTCAACTACCCTGGCCAGCAAGATCTCCGGATCTGTCCCCCATTGAGCATGTTTGGGACTGGATGAAGCGTCGTCTCACGCGGTCTGCACGTCCAGCACGAACGCTGGTCCAACTGAGGCGCCAGGTGGAAATGGCATGGCAAGCCGTTCCACAGGACTACATACAGCATCTCTACGATCGTCTCCATGGGAGAATAGCAGCCTGCATTGCTGCGAAAGGTGGATATACACTGTACTAGTGCCGACATTGTGCATGCTCTGTTGCCTGTGTCTATGTCCCTGTGGTTCTGTCAGTGTGATCATGTGATGTATCTGACCCCAGGAATGTGTCAATAAAGTTTCCCCTTCCTGGGACAATGAATTCACGGTGTTCTTATTTCAATTTCCAGGAGTGTATATCGAATAGTTCTCCTTCCATGGAAAACAAATGCTGACATCTGTGAATATTACCAACCTATCAGTTTAATAAGTCCTGGTTCCAAATACCGAAATACTTACACGAAGTCTTTACGGAAGAATGCAAAAATTGGAAGAAGCCAACCTCGGGGAAATGTATGGAATAACTGGAAGAAGCCAACCACGGGGAAATGAAGGAACACACGAGGTAATACTGAAGGTACAACTTGTCTAGAATATAGGTTAAGGACTTGTAGACTTGCAGAAAGCTTTTGACGATGTTGACTGGAGCTATCTTTTTGAAACTGTGAAAATAGCAGGGGTAATATGTGTGGAGCGAAGTCTATTTACGACTTGTACAAAAACCATACGGTAGTTATAAGAGTGAAGGGCGCGAAAGGCAAGCATTGAGAACGGGGTCAGACAGGGATAAAACCTATTTCTTATGTCATTCAATCTGTACACTGAGCAAGCAGTGAAGGACACCTAAGAAATATTTGAGTAGCAATCAAAGTTCGGGGAGAAGAAATAAGAATTGTGAGGTTTATTGATGACATTGTAATTCTATCAATGACAGTAGAGCACTAGGAAAAGCAGTCGAACAGAGTGCACTGGGTCTTAAAAGGAGAATGTAAGATGGATAATCATACAAGGAAAACAAGGATAATGCAAAGTAGTAGAATTAAATCAGGGACACTGATGGAGTTATATTAGGAAACAAGACTCTAAAAGAATGTCCATAGTTTACTGGCTTTTGGCTTTAACCATTATCCAACACCAAAAGTAGTAACGAGTTTTGTTATTTGGCATCAGACTAACTGATGATGGCCATAGCAGAGAGGATATAAAACGTAAACTGGCAATGAGAAAGAAAGCGTTTCTGAAAGAGGCAGAATTGTTTACATTGAATACAGATTTAAGTATTAGGAAGTCTGTTCTGAAAGTATTTGTGTGGAGTGTAGCCATGTACGGAAGTGAAACATAGGCAATCAAAAGTTCAGACAAGAAGAGGACAGAAGCTTTTGGATTGTGGTGGTACACAAGAATGCTGAAAATTGATAGGTAGATCACGTGAGTAATGAGGAGGTGCTGAATAGAACTGGGGAAAGGAGAAGTATGTAGCACAAAGTAACTAAAAGACGTTCTCAGTTGATAGGGCACATTCGGAGACATCAAGGCTTCACAAATTTAGTATTGGAGGGAAAGACCAAGAGATGAATATAATATGCAGATTCAGAAGAATGTAAGTTGCAGTAGTTATGCGGGCATGAAGGGGCTTGCAAAAGATAGAGTAGCATGGAAAGCTGCATCATTCCAAACTTCGGTGTGAACACAATAACAAAAACACCAACATCAGGGAGAGATACGTTAACTGTACCTCTTTTGAGATTTTATTTGTTATCACCTCAACAGTAAACTGTTTAAACAATGACATTCTGATCTGAAGGATGCTCTTCTTGGTATCTAATTAAAGGCCTGGTTTCCTGAAGAAAATAAACACACTACACTTTAAAAAAAATTTAAGTTGTACAAATTAAGAATCTGGTTGCGTAATTTGTACCATGGGTTCATGAACTGTATCTCACGTGTAACCTATGTGCCTCACCTTAAAGATATTTACGAGTCTAATAAGATGGAATTGTTCCATTTTCTAGTTCTTACATGTCTATCTGCAAGCATTGCAACAAAACTTTTTCGCCCCTTTCCAAACTCCTGCTGGCTCTGTATGAGATCAGAATTTATATTTGATGCAGATTATCAGTTGTCTCGTTCGATCTTTCTTGCACAACTCTCTGTACCATTCATCCAACTTGCGAATGAGTTTCTCGGTGGCTTCCCCTCAAAGTCTCCGTAACACTTTGTCATGACAAGGGAAACTATACTTTAAGATTTCTTCTCGTATGCTTCGGTCACTTCTTTTATTTTACCATGGACAGCTGCTTAACTCACACACTCCTTACCTAGGCTTTGAAAAAAGTTTTCTTTGGAGCGTTCATCATTTCCCTCGGATTCGGCGAAATTTCTTAGATGCACACCTTCAGCATATACCATGGTTTCTTCTGTACTGAAATTATATGGAAAACGGGTTCCTCCTGCATTATCGAACGTTAGTTGTCCTATACATTACATGCCTCAACCTAACGTAATCCCTTCAAGTATAAGAATTCGTTAGTGAATCATCCTATACCATCCCTTATTTTTGGTTATATCCGAGGCGCTTGGGTGGCGTTCCCAAAGACATTCACTGAGGTGTGTGGGACGTTATCCCTGCGTTAAGGCTCGAACGGGGAGATGTGGCAACGTGACGAGATACTGAGAACGGCGTTCTTCGAAAGAAAGGTGTTTCGAAGTACTCTTGGGTTCATTTACAAAACTTTCATCGTATGACACAATGAGGTACGGCGATCAGACGTGTACGTTGCGCCGTACTGCAAAAGGTATCTTGTTAACAGTGAGGCCAGAAATAGGTGGCATGAGTATTTTGGAAATCTAACCGATCAAAAGGGTGTGTAAATGTTAAGTAGTTATTGGTTAGTCCCATACAGAATATGTTACAAATTGTGAGGCATGCAAAACAGCAACGTAAAACCTATGTACATTTTTGTAAATTTGTTCACTGAAATCACACGACAGCGAAACTGTCTAAAGTTAGGTTACTGATCCTTCTTGCAAAGATTGGCTGGAGCAATATAAACAGTCGAGGTGGCGTAGTATGTACATAGAAATTCGTAAAAAAAATTCAAAGGGTAACAGATGTATGTTTCTAGTCGAAACTGCCATATTGAAGTCATTTTTGCCAAATTATGATCTGCAAGTTAAAATCCTCTGGAGTTTTAAAAGGGTGCCAACTAAGAGTAGCTGAGGTACTAATGGAGATTATGGGTACGTTTTTAATGCTTTTTAGTTGATAGTGAGAAGTTTCATATTTGTATTCGCTGAAAATTTTGAACGGTTTGAGCACTAGTTGGTCAAGGAAGCACAAAATAGGATATAAAATTCGACTAGGGACCCTGTATTGACTTTATAAGTAAAAATGATTACATAAGGCCTTTTAAATGATATTGAGAAGTTTTCTGAAATTATGTTTATCAAATATATTTTTAAATGATGATTATCAATTACCTTGGTCCAATCATGATCTAGGGGTAGCGTCTTTGACTATTAATCAAAGCGTCTTGGATCCCAGATTCCACCCGAGCTACTCCTTAAATTTTCGATAAAAAATCATCAACGGTATGAGGATGCAAAAGGCAACAGAACCGACTGTATTAGACAGACATGGTGTATATCCATGAGACATGTGACCTGTAACTGAAAAAAAAAGTGTCATGATGATCTCTCCATTGAGAAAGATTCTGGACTAGTTCCTCATTCGGATCTCATGGAGGGGACTGTCAACTATGTGGAGTGTGGAGTTAACCACGAGAAAAAGAAACAGGTAGAATATACAGTGACGGAATAACATTCTACAGGTCGGAGCATGGGACGTCAGAAGCTTGGACGTTGTAAGAAAGTTAGAAAATACGAAAATGGAAACGCAAATGTTCAATCTGAATGGAGTAGTGGTAAGTGAAGTGAGGTTGAGAGAACCTAAATTGTTTTGATCGGATGGATGTAGGGTAATATCAGCAGCAGCAGTGTTAAGAAAGGAGTAGTATTCGTTATGGCAGTGATCAAGCTACTGTCAACATTTCAGTGACTGGATTGTTCTCATCAGATTGGCCTGGAAACCAAGGCCGGCAAAGACAGTTCAGGTATACAAGCCGACGTCGCAATCAGAAGCTAAATAGACAGAAAAGGTATATTAGGGTACGGAAAGGACAATTCGGTTTGTAAACTGAGATGAAAATCTAATACTCATGGGAGATTGGAAAGTGAGTGGCACCTGAGTAGGTTATAGAGTAGAAGAGGAGGGGATACCTCTAAAAAGGGCAATCACAGATGTCGGATAGACGAACACAGGTACCAGGGATGTAACTGCGAAGAAACATTGGATGGCAGGCAATCGATCAACGAAAGGAGGAAGTACAAAAAACTTTCGGTGAAAGACAGGAATACAACGTAATAAATCCCTTGCCAATGAAATAAATAGCAATTACAGCGCTCCCTTGCCGAAATGGCTGCAGGAAAGATGTGATGATACAAAAAAAGAATGATCTTCAGGACTGACAGAGCAATAGGAAAATCAAAACAATCTTCAAACACATTAGATGCCAGATTTCTGACGTCAGGAGTGGCACAGTAATTCCACTGCTAAACACAGAGGAGAGAGTGGGTGGCTGTGAAACTCAATTGTTTATCAAAGAAAGCGAATGAAAAAGTGGTGTTATTTTCTGACAGAATACGCAACATCAGTGCACGAATTTATGAGCTGCTGCGAAAGCCAGATGCAGACAAAGTGTTGCTGGAAGAAGATAAAAATATTGATTGGTCGTGTTTCTTACAGGGAAGACCCAGATTTTTCACGACGTGTGTGACTGGAAAAATCTGTGGATTTATCTACACAGCGCTTTGCGTTGTTATGCATTTATATGAAATGGCTGGTACAACTGAGATGCGTATTGATGAGATGAAATTTGGATTTGGTAAAGAAATGTTACCCCTGTGGTCAGTATGGGTATTATAAGGAGCAGTGTCGTTCGGGCATACGGCTCTGGATTGTGAGTTTAGAAAACAGGCTAAGTACAACACGAAAAAGAATCAATTAATCGCTTGCATGAATGTTCTTTCCATCTTGACGCGTTCCCAGTAATTTGCGTACTGTAAAAATGTATGCAGAGATGGATTGTTACTTCATAGCTTGGATAAATAAAATTAAGTATAGAGTTACTGGGGCACAGATGTTGGTTGTTAGTCTGGACTTCGAAGACAAGAAGAGTCAGAAAACACTGTGTACAGATTGCGCACATAGAGGAAAACAAAATAGATTCAGTTGGGACAACACTGTTCAACTGCTACGTAGGAAATACATGGTTTCAGGAGACAATGGAGGTTTTCCAGTGAGACAGAAAGACTTTGTTAGGAAACTTGACGTGGTGGTGTGGAGGGATATGAAAACAACTGTATTCAGTGTGCTGAAAAAACAGATTTGAGTCACCTAAAGATACAGCTTCAGCTATTACAAGAATAGGAGAAAACTTTTCAAATTATTGGAACTGCTGTATATATGGGAGTTTTAAATAGACGTTTAGTGAGTCTGAAGTATGTATTGATTACGATTTATCATTTTTAGAGATATCTTGTAATGATAAGAGTACCAGACAGAAAAGCGATCACTGCAGCTCAAACCATAATTAGCAATTGGTTACTTAAATTTTGTATATCAGAATACATAGTCAGAGGCCAAGTTATGTGGTCTGTTGAGAGTAAAGAAAGTGCGCAGTATTCCTTTCGACCCACAAGCTAATGGTAGCAAATGAGTCTACTGTACCATAATGAAAATGTCAAGTCACCACATGAACAATCAACATTTAGACTGGCATGTCTCTTGAGACTATATGGTGAGTGCATACAACTGAAAAATCCACACAGTAACAAGTTTTTCACTGTAAAAAGTGGTAGATGGGTGAAAGATGCTGTGACCTTTTGATTTAGTGTAGCCAAAGATAGAAACATAAACAAGTGAAGCAATTCGCAAAAACGTTCAAAGAAGTTGGGAAACGAGGGAACTTATAATACAGAGACATTGGAACGGAAAGAATGAATTGGGCAGGATATGTTTAAATTTTATCTGTACATAATAGGGCAATGGGTTCTACTAGCAAATCCCTACACCCAAATAAAATAAAAATAAATTCTTGACAAAGTTTCAAGGACCATACCAGGTAATCGGTAGCACTTCGCCGGTCAATCTCAAGTTGCAGTCACCAACGAAGACATCGGCTCTACATGTTAGTCGAGTTAAGCCTTTTAAGTAAGTAGTTGATGTGTTATGCAAATACCTGGACCATGCCACACCACACCACACAGAACGAGAGTAACACAGAGCACACCTCATGAGCTTACGTTATCCTGAGGAGTGAGGGATTCATGGTAATTCCTTTGTCCTCGGTGATGTCGAAGGTAACTTCGAAATATATTAACATGTATATAACGTTTTTGCACGAAAATGAAGCAAAAGTGATTATACTCCAGCCATTAGAGAATGCAATCTTGTTCTTATTAAAAGCGATATTAGAGACTGCCGATAACTATTAAATCGCAAATTTAAGTACTACAATAGAAGCAAGAAATGGATAGGAACACCGAAACAACAGTTAGCTGACATAAGACACGTTGTACCACTACTGAAAAGTAATGTAACATGTCGTTTGCATCGTTTGCACTCCATTTTCTGGTAATGTTATGAAAACGTGTTGTGTGTGAGGTTGTTCTAGCGCTGATGTTACACTTGCTGCTTAGGACAAGATCGGCGATCAGTAGCCGTGAATAATGGAGTCCAGCATCCAGCACCGCCGGCCGCTGGTGGCCGAGCGGTTCTGGCGCTACAGTCTGGAACCGCGCGACCGCTACGGTCGCAGGTTCGAATCCTGCCTCGGGCATGGATGTGTGTGTTGTCCTTAGGTTAGTTAGGTTTAAGTGGTTCTAAGTTCTAGGGGACTTATGATCTCAGCACTTGAGTCCCATAGTGCTCAGAGCCATTTGAGCCAGAGCCATCCAGCACTGATGTCGGCATAGCAGCTAGTACTGATGAGTTGTGTAGGCGTCTACCAACAAAGGTCTGGTGGAGGGCAGAAACTGCCCTGAAACTCCTGCGTCGCACGAGTCTGACGGCCTACTGTATCGGCGGGCCAGTTTCAGTATTCAGCACAACGTCTCAGCATCTGACATCGCAGCCCACCTGATGGGTCAACGTAGGCAGTGATCTGGGAGCGGTTGAGTACCCCTCCAAACGGCGTGTGAACCAAGTACACTCTTTGCCATTACCGCCCTAGGCAGGGCTAACGACATGGCACGCTTTACCTCGCAAGCGGGCTACAAACTCCCGCTTCTACTCCCAGCTGATACAGTGTCCACGGCAGCCTTGAGTCCGCTATTGCAGTCAACAGAGTCATCTCCGGATTACGTATGTACCAGCCGTCGTAGAAGACACTGCAACGACTTGCCTCCTAAGCAATAAACTGAATAACCTTAAATACTTTTTGAATGCCAGTAAAGACGTTATATAGGATTGATGTGTGCATCCCGACAAAGCAGCAGAGATTTAAAACACCGATTGGGCGACAGTTACGGAACTAAAGCCTTTGCGTGCCCCAAACTATTCTCAAGTTACCTGCAGAAACCTCGTGGAAATTGGTGTAGTAATTTTGGAGAAATGTGTTCAATCAGACAAATAGACAGACACCAAAGTTTAGAAGAGAATACAAGTTCTCTTATCTACACAGCGAACAATGGCTTGTGAAGCATAGAGGTGGAGTTAGGTAGGAAACATTCGGTTCTCTTGCTAGGTATCAATTACCTTCTGTCCAATAATTTAAATGAGTAATTGGCAGTTCCTTTTTTGCTTCCTGGAGAAGAGGTACTTTTTGTTCGGCGAGCTTGTTATTGCCAGAAGCCCATTACAGCTGTTCACATACAATTTACAGGGATCAGCTACTCGTCGGTGTTGGGTAGAGCTGAGGTGGTCGGCCAGTATCGCAGAGACCCCGGAGGGTGCTCAAGACGGCGTGTCAACCCGGCATTGTGAGGACAGCGAGGGCGGCTGATTGGCGGCCCCTGGCCCGGGATTTGTGGGGTGAGGGCGGGGGCGAAGGGGGAGGCGGTGACGCCAAACACAAACAGCGCGCCGCGTATCGCCCCAGCGCCAGGGGCGGCCGCGGCGCCTGAGCCAGCGCCGGCGCCGGCGCACCTGTTTGCTGAGCGCTTGTCGCGCCTGTCTGCGTCAGACGTGAGTTATTGTCGCGCCGCGCCGCCCCTGTGTGTGTTTCTGCGCGTGTGTGTATGTGTGCACCAGCCAGATAGTGCCGCCGCGCTCTGCCAGCCCCGTGTCGTATTGTCCTCGTACGTGACTGCACGTGTTCAGTATAAAACAAATGAATCACACATCAACGCCGTTGGCGAACGATGGGCTCCTCTAAAATCTACTCTTCCGTACCGGCACCAGTTTCTGCAATTACTTTCAAACACGTCTTACCCTTTGCGCGTACGAAAACTACAAATTCAGCTAGTTATGGAAGCAATTTTGTCATTCAGAAAATTCATTGTTTCTGAGGAATCAATAGGAAGGTAATAACTTTAGTGATTGATGTTAGCTACCAAAGTGCTGCGATCTGTCTGACAAGAAATATTTGTTGTCTTCTCTACTTTTGCTATCTACGAGGATGTATCAAAACGTAATGCCGCTTCTGCCACAAAATAATGATAATAATTAACATATAACAGCTGATTTAGAACAGAATATAGTCTGAACTGTCCTCTTAACTAGATCACTACAACCACCATGCATTTCTACACATTTGTGCCATCGTGGAACCGAGGCATCAATACCAATTTGGAAAACTACTACAGGAAAATAAAAAAAAAAATAATTTTGCTTCTGGATCCACGAGTCTTTTGATTGCTCTGGGAGGCGCTCATCGGATTAGTTTACTTTACTAAATGAATCATAGAAGTATTTACTTAACAATCATATACAACCACTCACTTGACGAAAGATCTGTTCCTAAAGACTGGAAACTAGCACACGTCACACCAATATTCAGAAAGGAAATAGGAGTAACCCACTGAACTACAGACCCATATCACTTGCGGCGTCGCGGTTCTTTCCGTCCCTTCACGATGAACCTGCACCTACCTGTGAACATTGTCGCTGCAGATCATCAGTAGGAAACCTGTTGTACTTCGATGTGAACCACGCTGCAATTGAAGTCTCTAATATACGTTTCAGGAGAAACACGAAATGAAAGGTTGGAAATTTTGTCCTCGATTAATATATTCTGAAACTTAGGTGAACAAGTAACACTGCCAAGCCCGTGCTAGTCTTAACACAGTCACTCACAACCCCTTTCACTCACGGTAACAAGTTTATGGTGTTGCATTTCCCGAAAACGTAATAGCTACAAAAATACTGATCGTTTTTGATTGATAATGCTCGCCAAATATTAGGTCTGCCGGTACTAAATGCATTCACAGTTTTTAGCCATCGACCTGCTTAATACGCCACGCGGAATATATGCCTTTTCTCGTCACAAAATTCACTTCAAAATTCCGAAATTTCTTCACACCCATCTGAATTATTATGCCGTCACTTTACAACACTTTTGATGCATAAAACACTGCTAGATCCGGCAACTTCTAATTTCCATCGGAACTACTACTACACACGTCCGAACTGTTTCATGGCTAGGCTCTCACGCTTCTCTAGAATACTCTAAGTCTTCTCTACCAGCAGAGAAAGGCAGTGAAGGATATTACTTTACCATTGGTCAGTTTACTCAACAGTCAATGGCAAAACAACATTCTCCCGCGTCAGTCCGCGTTTTTCATCAATAACCAATCGCAAAATAGTAAACCTAACGACTGCACTGTTTACCGACGTAATTATCTAATATGCTGAAGTTTTGCTTATGCTTAAAGTTCTTTACTATTGTTATTTATACCTGAATTAACTTTCCCTTTACCATAAACTTACTTTACAAATCTATTCTACAAAAATCCCCTTTGTCCATATCCATACTTCTTCGAAATGTTCCTGCACTAAATCCTACTACGTAAGTCGTTAAACAATTATCTTCATATTAACCTAAAATCACACTCACGCGTCATTCATACTGCTAAAACACATTTATAACATTTTACATACACAAAAAGACATAATAACACTTTATGAAAATACTAGAACAGTTAATGAAAAACATTCTATTACTTTAGTGCACTCTAGTGGGCACAATCGAAACTAAAATCACAGTCCCCCTATCCAATATTGTCCTCTATCGGATGATACATAAACTACGTGTGCGTCCAGTCTCGTGTCACGATCTGTCACTATCCAGATCTGAGACACATTTTCCACTTAATTGCCTCCAAGGTAGGATCGTTATACGGCGCTACGCCTCACACTGACCTCAATTTGCAGTAGGATTTTGGAGCATATATGTACTCGAACATTATGAATCACCTTGAAGAAAATGACCTGTTGATACATAACCTACACGGATTCAGAAAATATAGTTTTTGTGTAAGCTCTTTATTCCCATGAAGTAATGAGTGCTGTCGACAAGGGATCTCATATCGATTCCATATTCATAGATTTCCAGAAGGCTTTTCATACCGGTCCTCACAAGCGACTATTAATCAAATTGCGTGCATAAGGAGTATCGTCTCAGTTGTGTGACTGGATTCGTGATTTCCTCCCAGAAAGAACAGAGTGACAGACGGTAAATCATCGAGAAGAACAGAAGTGATATCTGGTGTTCCGAAAGGTAGTGTCATAGGTCCTCTGCTGTTCCTAGTTTATATAAATGATCTAGGTGATAATCTGAGCAGCCCCATTAGATTTTTTGCAGATGACGCTGACTTCTAGCTCTTTGGGACTGTGAAAGACGATCTACTTGATTACCGATACAATTATTTGGATGAAGCTAAGACTGTGGTATCGTCCAAAGATCACAGCGCAACATCAAAGTTGACCTCGTACATCGATACCACAGACATTAAAGACGTCTCACTGCAATCCGTAAAGACAAACTGTATAGGTTGAAGAAGACACGCCCTCTCTCAGCACAGCAGTGCCCTCGCACGGAAGTAAATATAGAGTCGGACTTGTAAGTGCTCTTCACCAGTTCGTGACCTCAGCCGAAGCAGCCAAAATCATCGAGTAGGACCAAAGAGTTATTCATTCCTCAGATAGAAATGAATTTTTGTAACTGTTGAAGATTGTACTTCAAGACAAAGGTCTGTTAACCGTATGCATCAATGGATGCTTTAAAACTTCTGTTCTTCTCGACCGTCTGTCACTCTGTTCTTCTCTGGAAGGAAATCACGAATCCAGTCACACAACTGAGACGATACTCCTTATGCACGCAGTTTGATTAATAGTCGCTTGAGAGGAACGGTATCAAAAGCCTTCCCCACAAAATTATCTGTGGTCTTTCCAATTGAAGCTGCTCTTTGTTGGCAGAACACTTACAATATGCGACAAACCCACTAAAGAGACAGCCTACATTACACTTGTCCATCCTCTGCTGGAATATTGCTGCGCGGTATGGGATCCTTACCAGGTCGGTGCGTCAGCCGAGTCAGAATGAGAGGTGCGGGATGTATAAGGCAACACTGACCAGCCCGTTTTTACATGCGCTTGTGTTGCGAAAATTGACGTGTGGTGGCCTTCATTGTCCAGATGAAACTTGATTACATGAACGTCTCATAGTGGGCTCTCTTTTACTTACTGTCTGTTTAAGTTTCTCAAGTGTGGTTACACTGGTTTCGCTGTTGATTGTGAACTCAAATCCGTCTATCTCCTCTAATCACTTCATCAGGACGTCTTCAAATATGGCAACCATGACATATGTTGTCAGCCGGCCTTAGCTCTGTTTATCTGCAATGCCCGTTCCTGTCTTACCAAACTCCGCAGCGTCGAAAAAGTGCAAAGAAGGGCAGCTCGTTTCGTGTTATTCACGAACTTGGAAAGTGGTCAGGTGATTGGGTGTCACCTGTGTCATACGTCTGCATGCAAGATTTCCACACTCCTAAACTTCCCTAGGACCACTGTTCCCGATGTGATAGCGAAGTGGAAACGTGAAGGGTCACGTCCAGCACAAAAGCGTACTGGCCGATCTGAACTAATTCCGCTGTTGTTCATTGTATCTATCCTCGTATCACACAGGAAGGTATTATTTTCTTTAGATAGCTGCGATGTGGTTATGAATCGAAGGCTTTCGGAAATCTTAAGACATTGAGTCAGGCTAATTTAGTTTCCTCGATGCTCGGCAGTGTGGATATACATAATATCGCGATGAATGGAGCTGAGTTTCGAATGATCGATGTTCCTAGAATCCAAGTTTATTTCCTTACAAAATGTTGTTTTGTCCCAGGTATGTCATAACGTTTGAAACCATAACACGTTCAAGGAAGCTACTACATAATGATGAGAGTGTCAAAGAACGGTAGTTGTGTGTATCGGTTCAACGTCTTTCTTAATAGACAGGTGTGATATGCTCTATTTGTCGTTCAGGAGGAACATATCTAGTACAACAAAATGTGGCTAGGATGTTTTAGGCGTTCTTGTAAGCTATAAACAGTTCACGGCTTCATAACCTCTGCAACATTATGTTGTTCAAACAACGTCCATGGTTCTTTTTATCGGTCCCAGGAAAGAGCCGTCCGTAAGAGATGCAAAGATGTTTCACTCATCAACACAGCGGCACTTCCTCAGCTACTCATTGGTACAGAGTGCTTTCGATATCTGAGGACAAAGAAAAATTTTAATTTTAGTAAGCTCGCAGTCTTTTGCAAGCCGGCTCGTTTTTCTTGTGCTGTTCATAATCGCAGACCCTATAACGCTGTAAAATGATGTACCAATGTTCCGACGAATGTTACAAGTTGCCTTCATCAACGTATATTTAAGATTATTGAAGATGCTACGTAATGTACTATTAGCGACTGACGTAGTTCAAATAGACGAAGCAGAGTCATACAGTTTACAGAGTTGTACGTGGCGTCAAATACCTTCGCACTGTTGTCTCCAGCGACAGCTTCTGACTCTTTTGAAGATTAAATATTCAATAGCCATGGAGTTCTTCCACTTAAACGACACTTTCCTTTTCGTACAAAAATCTTAAAAATCGAACACTGAATATAGTATGTATATAAGGTGATTCCGCGATAATGGTCAGGGATGATGGAGAAGAGTAAGTGTTTCAGTTTGAGGTAAAGGACCTCGGTCGGAAACGACCAAGCTGAAAGTTATAATCGAAAACAGTCCTTTTACCTTTGTCAATCGAATACATATACCCGTACTGTCGGTAAGATTGGAAGGTAGGCAACTTTCAGAGGTGGTAGTGAGGAAGAAATAAAAACAATTTGGCTGATAACGATGAGCTCTAAAGTACTTACCTCAAGAGCATCGGATTATGGAAGGATGTGGAAGGCAGTCGGCCGTGCCCTTTCAAGGGAACCATTCCGTCAGTTGCCTCAACCGATTTCAGGAAATCACGTGAAACCTAAATCAGGACCGGCTCGTACTTTGTACTGTGAAACATAGATCTGCTAGTAAACAAGTTCCCATGACTCGTAAGCTATACATTTTAGAACCTAAGTTGTCTAGGTATTCTTCTTTTTTCTTATTTTGGTCCTTACTACCACAACTGAATGTTGTCTGACCTATGGTCTTCAAAATGGTTCAAATGGCTCTGAGCACTATGGGACTTAACATCTGTGGTCATCAGTCCCCTAGAACTCAGAACCACTTAAACCTAACTAACCTAAGGACATCACACACATCCATGCCCGAGGCAGGATTCGAACCTGCGACCGTAGCAGTCGCGCGGTTCCGGACTGAGCGCCTAGAACCGCTAGACCACCGCGGCCGGCCGTATGGTCTTAGAAAGAACAGTAGCGGTATATGTATTCCATTCTCAGAGGTTTCAGAAATATTTCCCTGATTATTTTCGAATCGGTCGTTTCTGGATCAGTATATGGCGAGGGGTCTGTAAATTAAAAATTGGGCAGCCTAATAAAAGTCACTGATGAGGCAGGATAATAAGAAATTCATTGTGTTTCTCCTCATGATGAAAAGTATACAGCATCTCCTTTATGATGAGCTGTATGTAGCACCCATTACAGTTCTGCCACAGAACACTTTGTTATAAAATTCCATGTCTGAGGCTGGCGCATGTTTCTTGGTAGGCTTCATGACAATCGTATATTTAACTGGATGAAGCACTTTATACAGATTGCTCTCAGGAAAAGTGAATGTAGTACAGGTTTTCTGAACGATGAGATCCTGACAGCTGACTTGCAACAGTGATGGACCACAGCGAAATGCATGTTCCTGTGCAGTGGACCAGTCAATGAACCTGCATTTTGAAACAGCGAACTTCTCTCTTTCAGCGTTTTTAATGTTCGATCGAAACAACGTTTCTGGCTGGAACAAGAATGTAAACATTTATCTAGTGTAACATCAGTCACAGCAAACCTTTTGGGTGCATTTCACATGTCAGAATCTGAATATTTCGTGTAATGACAACGTAAACCCTTGGTATTTCTCGTTCTTGCCCCATACTTGACGTCGACAAGTCCATTCTCTATGTTAATCTTAATTAGTCCCATGGACAGTGCTCATTCTTCCACCACAGAATAGAGCAGTTTTGGAATTTTGCAGTTTCAAGCTAAAAAGGTGTGTGTTTTTGGCCACAGCTCCAATGATTTCAGTTGTACTCTGGTCAAACCGTATTCAGCTTACTGCAGATGTCGGATAACAACTTAATTATATGAAATGTTGCATCCCCCTTTTTCTCATTCTTAAACAGGTAAAGTCACGTGTGTGGATAAGGTAGCATACGAGCACGATATCAGCTAATCTGCTTCATATTACACTACCAAATGATATTGGCACACACGCGATGCTGCGGTTGTCAGTCAAATGAATCCAGTAACTGTCCACGTGGAAACTGCTTTTGTTTTCTGAAATATTACTCGTTATCTACCACTGCTCACTATCCTGTTACATTCACCACTGACTTATCATGTTTACTTAAACCGCTATACTCTGTAATAACGTATTAGGAGATGTGAAGTCAGTAGAACGGTCATACTGAGACTTGATCTGATTCAAGCTCTTCGTATGGGAGGTACGTTTTGTTACTGTAGAACTCGAACCATACACGAGTGTGAAAACGGCAGACGTGTGGCGTAAGTGCTGCCTCGCAAGGCAGTCGTCTAGGATGGATCTGTTAAATACGACACTCCCGTTGTCTGATGGGAGACGAATGCTGTCTAAAGATGAATTGCTGTTGTGCGAATATTTAACTGTACCCTCCAAAATTACGACTAATGTAGAAGTTGATGTAATATTTCAGAAATCGGAGGAACAGAAATATCTGCGCTAGCAGAACGGAAATGGGGAAAACACAACTCCGAAAACAATTTAATGGGCTCACCAAAACGAACAACAGACACGATTCCAACTTCGGATCGACACATGTATAAAATACCAAATGATAATAATAAAAAAATACCCGTCTGTTGACGGGGAGAGAACACAGTAAACAATTCTACAATGTCATGTGGTTCGTCAACTATACCAAGTCCGTCTACAGGAGATCGGCCAGCTAGAAGAGGCGTCTGGCCGTGGCGACAACTCTGTATCATTCCAAACGGTGCGTCAACTGCCTTTTGCCGGCAGTGCGCCGCCCTATAAAGGCCTTTGGCAGAGGTATCTGCCGGAACTATCTGCGATCAGGTGCCTAGTGTATCGAAGTAGTTCTTGGGCTAGCTGCGACCTCTGGTGAAGTTATTCTGCCGGCTATGTGAACGGGTAGCGGTCCCTGGTGCTGTGTTGTGTTGCGGCCGCCCTTAAGTATTTGTTTTCTGAACACAGACGACGTAGGTTTTCCTGGTAAATATAAGCTCTGTGATGCAGGCATCCCGTGTTAGTTGGACGTGAAGTGGGATGCCGATTCAGTAGGCGCTACGATGTATGTAGTGGACGGCCACAGCAGGAACACTTTTTAGTTCTGTGCGGGAATGGACTCCAATTTGGGCCGAAAACACATTCATTCACGTAGTTTTCCGGGAAGTGCGTTATTACTGCGCTGGCTCTTAAGCAAGCCAATTACCAGGCGCTTTTCACTGAAGATTCCAAGCCGCTGACAGCTTTTTTAATTTACTAGAATTCATTTTAGCCTCTCCATAGACGATGCTGTTTTACATCGGCTGTGAGATTCTAGATTCGGGCCCTAAAATGCCTACTGTTACTTGCATGACAGAACACTTATATAGCATCGTATGTTGATCGTCTGTAGCACCTGAGGCACGCTTTTGGGCGTCTGAGCGAGGCGGACTTGACCATAAAACTGTCGGAAGAGAATTTTGCCTGTAGCGAAATCTCCTTTTTGGGACATATAGTGTCAGCCAGAGGAGTCAGCATAGATCAGACCCTTACACAAGCTATTTCCAAACTCCCATTTCCCACGGACAAGAAGGGCGTTGTCAGATTCATAGACATTATGAATGCATACATATTACATGTACAGATGCATGTATGTGTTTACGTACCACATCCTCTCCTAAACATCTGCACCGATTTCAACCAAACTCGATACACATTATCCTATCTATTATAGTTCAGGAGGTACGGCGTCAGAAACAATGGAATGCTCGAAAAACTGTCGCAAGGTGCATGATTTTTAAATTTATTACTTTTTGTAGTCCTACAGTCGAGTGATCTTAAGAAAATCACTGTCAATTGGCAGCGCTTTTAACAGCTTTCAACTGCGGAACGCAAACTACTGTAGGTGAAAACAATAGCCGTCTGTGAAGAATGGCTTGTATTGCCCATTACAATTAACAAGTCACAGAGTTAGTCTATTAAAGACTGCAGAGTAGATTTGACCATGTTCCTCTCATCGAAAATTTCATGTCTCTTGCTCATGGGTGGGCTCACCTAAGAATTTATTCACCATAGACCCTGGGTATGTAACTAGAATTATTGTTTGTAATCAAGTTCTGATTTACATAAACAGTATATGAATTTTTTATTTTCCTTGCTCTGTGTCTTAAATTTGATACTGTACTTATACGTTTCACATTATTCGTATTCCTTGCGCGACTGTTTCATGACGTCAAAGGTGTTTCCACGAATACATGGAAAGGACATTTCTCAATATTTCACTACAAATACAGTTCATTTTCTACTTTCGTCTGTGATAGAAAATTGGCAAAATGAATATCCGGACAGTGTCAGGTTTGTCAACTGGTTTAGAAAATTTATCACTAGTTTAGCACAAGTTGCGGCCCCACTCAATCATCATCAGTTATCTGCTATATTAGCAGGTCCTTTGCCTCTCCATTTTCTCCGATCCATTGCTTCCTTCTTAAGGCTGCTGTATGTTGTACCGTCCATCATGTCATCCAGTATCTGGAATCTCTTCCTTCCTCGCTTCCTTTTTCCTTCTACGTAACCTTCTAAAACTGTTTTTATCAGTCCGTCATTCTTTCTTAATATATGCCCAATCCAATTTCTTTTTCTTCTCTTTATTACATATAGTAACTGTCTTTTCTCTCCCACTCTTCTCAGTACCTCTTCATTTTTTACTCTGTCCATCCAACTTATTCTTTCCATCTTCCGCCAGGTCCAGATCTCAAAAGCCTCCAGCCTTTCTCTGTCTTTTTTCCTCATAGTCCATGTTTCAGCGCCATATAGAAGAACGCTCCATACAAG
Organism: Schistocerca americana; assembly: GCF_021461395.2. Lineage (NCBI taxonomy): Eukaryota > Metazoa > Arthropoda > Insecta > Orthoptera > Acrididae > Schistocerca > Schistocerca americana. Next base: position 324,611,351 of record NC_060125.1, read on the forward strand.
ACATTTTATGAGTCTCTTTCTGAGTTCTCTGTCCAGACCGCTGCAGAAGATTCTCCTTTTCTTATAAAACGCCTCTTTTGCCATTGCTATCCTTGTTTTAATTTATGTGGTGCACTTCCAGTCGGCGTCTATCCTGCTTCCAAGATACTTAATGTTTTGCATCTGTTCTAGTGTTTCTCCATTCAGCACAATTTTTATTTCCTTATTTCCTCCTATTGCCAATACTTTTATTATATTTGTGTTAACTTTCATTTCATATTTTTTTCCGTTAGTTGCAATGGTGTCCACCAAATCCTGTAATTCTTTTTCCCCTGTGGCTAGAAGTACCATGTCATCAGCAAATCTCAAGCACCCTACTCTTCATCCTCCAATTTCTACTCCTTTGTCATCTAATGAGCATTGGTCAATCATATTTTCCAAGTAAAGGTTGAAAAGAGTAGGTGATAAACAGCATCCTTGTCTTACTCCTTTCCCTAGTCTGATCCAGTTTGTACTTTCTCCTCTCACTTTAACTGAAACTTTTTGATTAAGGTACAATGAGTTTATAAGTCTTCTGGTTTTCCAGTCCACTCTCTTTTTCCTCATAATAGTCGCCAGCTTGTCCTAAATCAAATGCGTCGCGAAATTAAGAAATTTGATTGGAGAGCTTCTCAATAGGCAGCCTTTGACACTCTGAAACATGCATTGAACAATGCTCCAGTATTGGTATTCCGGATTTTAATTCGCCTTTAATTGTACATTCATACATGTGGAAATTCCGTGTTGCTGCCGTTGTGACACAAGAAAATGATGGAGACTGGAGTCCTATGGCGTATGCTTCGAGAGTTTTGTCAAGTGCGGAAATAAATTACCCTGTCTACGAGTTGGAAGCTTTGGCCATCGTTTCCACCCTGGGAAAGCTCAAATTCTACCTGAAGCCTAGATTAGAAGCACATAATCTGGCACTGAGTTGTGTTCTCGCCAGACCTCATAAGACGGGAAGAGCTGCATTGTAAGTTGTATGAATATCAGCCTTCTTGTTTCAAGTAGTACATGCTAGAGGAGCACAAAATCAAGTCATAGACGCTCTTAATCGCATGTTTCTGGAGAACATCCTGGAGAGAAACAGGATTTCGTGATAAATGAACTGTTTGTTGATCGTATAGTGAGACAAAAGCAAGACATAGAGTTGGGCAAAATTTGGCAAGAGCTGGAGGTGGGTGACATGATGGACAGCTGTTCCTCGAAGAAGGGTGTGCCATGTTAACGTAGTCGCTATGACGTGAAGCTCGAGATACGTCTTTCCGAAAGCTTTATCCCTACCGAATTTAATTATTTTCATTATTTTCTGTTCGTAGGGTTGAATAAAACCAGAATAAAAGCTTACAACTGACTTGGAAAATCATGGACTCAATTAATAAGATATTTCCGGTTCAATGTCGAGAACGCAAGACCGCTAAGCCTAACACTAACACTAGAACGGGTCTTTTGTTGTGCACTACAGAATATCAGCTTACAGATACGCTTCTCATACGTTAACTGGGATCCCTCCAGCCACCCATACTGTTAGTAAGTGTATTTTACTCGTGGGTGATGGTTTTATAACGTTTGTGTGATTCGTGGATAGTAAAAGAATGACGACCGCTGTTAGTATCCTGTACTTTGTGTTCAATTTGGCCGGCCGGAGTGGCCGTGAGGTTCTAGGCGCTGCAGTCTAAAGCCGAGCGACCGCTACGGTCGCAGGCTCGAATCCTGCCACGGGCATGGATGTGTGTGATGTCCTTAGGTTAGTTAGGTTTAATTAATTCTAAGTTCTAGGCGACTGATGACCTCAGAAGTAAAGTCGCATAGTGCTCAGAGCTATTTGAACCATTTTTTTGATCTATTTGCTAGTTTTGGGCCTCCTAGATTCTTAGGAAGTGACAATTGTCCTGCGTTTCCGTCATGTGTATTCGAAAAATTATGTTTGAGTAATGGCATTTCTCACGTGACAACTATCTCCTATTACCCTCAGCCGTTTTTTGCGGAACATATTAATAGAAATCTGAAATCTTGCTTAATAATTTATAATTCTCGTTCGCAGATATGTTGGGATTGTTCCATGAGTTGGCTTGATTTTCCCTTTAATATCGCCTGTCATGAGGCCAATAAGACAGCGCCTGGCAGTCTGGCAGTGCGGCCGTGCACAGCGAGGCGGTTATAGGGTTGCTATCTGCCTCTAATTGGTTTGAAGTTAGTTCTCTTAAGCATGGGCTTTCAGTGTTGTGAGCTAGGGCTTTTCTTTTCCTTCTTTGTTTTCTTCTTTTGCTCCTTTAATTGCAGGTAAACGCGCTTTCAACCAGTCAGTATTTCAACAGGTCAGTTTCAACTATAACTCCCAGCTTGTTGCAGGTACCACTATCTTATTTAAAAAAAGTGGAGACCCCCTCCTTTCCATATCAGGGATTAAATGTTTCACTGACTTGTGAATATTTCATATTGGTTGTCATAGAGCATAGACTATTAGGATAGGTGGCTTTTTTTACCATAATGGTGATTACACGTTTCCTATCTTGTACGTGTACACCTGAAGATGTGATATGAAATCACGAAGCTGGTCGTATTCCTGTAAAAGTTCATATATAGCTGAAAGCTGTTTATTTCCGTAAAATGCAGCGATGCAATACTGCAGCCTGCTTGGACATCTCTGCTGAAATGCTAGCACGTGTGCAGCAGTCGTTCTGCACCAGATTGGAAACGGCTATTGCCACTGTGGGTGGTCAGTTTGAACACAATCTGTCAATTGTCTCCTTACTGGTCGGAATCCACATTAGTAGTCTACACACTTGTGTTGTTTCGTATGTGTAACCATAGGTATTATTGATTTTAAAATACGATATCTTGCAAACGACTTGCGCTTGATTCCCGCTAGCCGCTGTGGCCGATTCTTTGCACTTCAGTCCGGAACCGCGCTGCTGCTACGGTCGCAGGTTCGAATCCTGTCTCGGGCATGGATGTGTGTAATGTCCTTAGGTTAGTTAGGTTTAAGTAGTTTTGAGTCTAGGGGACTGATGGCCTCAGATGTTAAATCCCATAGTGCTTGCCATCTGAACCATTTGAACTACACTCCTGCCACAAACACCACTGACATTCTGATCCACCTTAGTTTTAGTTTGGTGATGTTAATAGGCATTGTTCCATTTTAAAAAGTGTATCTTTCAATAAAAATACACTTTCTAAGTATTATTACAATCTGTTTATTCGTTTTCAATATGAGGCCCTGACTACCAATATATCTTGTGGAAACCGCACAACAGTAGCACTTCCCATTTTCGCAATATTTATGGTGCCAGGTCCAGGTGATTGAACCTGTATTAACGTTTTGCTTAGCCTGTGCCTAACGTAAGCCATAGTATAACCGAGTGATTATATCACAATATCATTTCAGAACATATTTTTGACTATACATTACACAAAGTTTCAGCATGACCTGCAAAAGACGCATTTATATCACCACGATGTTTATTACAGCGATCTGTTATCATCTACTACATACCTCGTATGTATTACCATAAATTTCGTCTAATCCTTAGAGGTACCGTTTATGGAATATGCTGCTAGTTGCATGAAAAGCACACGAAGCTTCAATAAAAATTGTAGGTGATATGGTAAGATGATGATGATGAGCGTTTGGCGTCATTGGCCGGGAGGCCCCTCGCGGGGCAGGTCCGGCCGCCATATCGCAGGTCTTATTACATTCGGCGCCACATTGAGCGACCTGCACGCCGGATGGGGATGAAATGATGATGAACACAACACAACACCCAGTCCCTGAGCGGAGAAAATCTCCGACCCAGCCGGGAATCGAACCCGGGCCCAGAGGACGGCAATCCGTCACGCTGACCACTCAGCTACTGGGGCGGACATATGGTAAGAGATCTGAGAAGAAATAAAAGGAACTACTTATGTTACTAAAGAACTCGTAGCTTACCGATGACTGAAAGTTTCTGTACATCCAACTGCGTCCTTATGTTGTCATAAGTTTAAATTTCCTCGATAACCCTTGTATGAGAGTATGATCACTTTATTTAGGACGTGTTCTTGTGTTGCACCTGTATGCAAAAGTGATGAAACTTTTACGTGGCCTCTCAGTACTTGGTAAGCAGAAATAATTAGTCCAATGGAAGGAACGAATGCAAACACTTATGGACTCATATACCAGCTACATTTTCCAGCTGAGCGAAAGAGCGCCTCTGTAACAAACTACTCTTCCGCTGCCGCTGAGGTAGCCGAGCGTAAGTAAGGACGTCAAAGCACCTATAGCTAAATGGTACAGTCTTATTGTTGGGAGACGAGAAGGTACTGTATCAACTTTCTACTTGGGAAGGATTGTTTTCTTGGCCTCTGTTGTAATTTTTCATTTGTTAAATGTGGAGAAAGAAGAATATTCGACGTCACTATATTTTACTCTGGAATGTGCATGGGAACGACAAGCTCACACATGTGATTTGAAGCAAGAGCGAACAAATATCAGTGATAGCTAGGAAAACAGTGTCCAGTACACCTAAACACTGTTGTACAAGATTTACGGACGGAAGTAACTTCTGCATGATCTGTCACTGCCAGGTAACGGAGCTCAATGATGCTTGGACCATAGATAGGTGGAACTGCTACACCTTAGTACAGAAGGTACCTTAAAGAAAGAAGCAACGAGACAACCAGAAATGAAAAATTTATTAAAACATAATAATTACATTGAAATCACTGGCATTCAAGATGATTCCTTGAACTTTGCAAAGAGCGGACTTGATTCTCAGTAGGGTGTGTGATCAACATTGATGGCAGTGCTTGCTCCTCAACGCGCTCTCATACTGGCTACAGAGGTGGTTTGGAGTTCTTGCAGTAGGGTGGTTCATTCCTCCACCAGCGTGGTTGACAACTGTATGGTCATTGGAGCACGTGGACGTGCTACAGTACCTCTTCTCAACACATCCTAGACGTTCTCGATGGGATATAAACCGGGTGAACGGCCACGCCAGTCTTTCGCTGAATATCTTATCGGTCAAAGAGCTAGTTCACGCGCACAGTTCGATGTGGTAGCGCATTATGAGCCACAAAAATGAATTCTTCGTGGAATCCTCCTCTGGAAAGACGCCCCTTGGAGAGGAGTACAGGGTCACAATAACGTTGCACATCGAATGTACCGTGTACAAAGATGTGGTAGTCAGTACCCCCCTGCAACATATATCCTCCCCCCACCACAACACCGATGCCAGCAAAAACGATGATTTTCGGCAATGTGCCTGGTTGCATTAAGTGTTCCCATCTGTCGCCGTATAAAGGTACGTCCAGCATCGTCGAAGATGATTGTTTCGGTGGTCCAGGTGTTGTGGTATACAAAAGGCTTAAAGTCGCATGCGCGTACTGACCTCCAGATCTTTGTACATAGTACAGTCACAGTTAATGTTATTGTGGCATTATACTCCTTCCCCATGTGCAGGGATGCATTCGGCCCTGACTTCATTTTTATGGATGACAATGTGCGACCACATCGAACAGCGTAAATGGAGGAGCTCATGGAACGAGACGATATTCGGCGAATTGACTGACCTCCCACTTTTCCCATCTAAAATCCTATCGAGAACTTGTGGAATGCGTTGGGGAGACGTATCGCAGTATGTCCACATTACCCGTCAACCATCTAGCAGTTTGAGCAAGTGGACCAATTGAACGCACTACGGCAAAGCATGCTTACAAATCTTGTGGCCAGCTTGTGGGAATGTTGCAAAACGTGCATTGTCGTCTGTCCATGGTGATCGCTCGGCCTATTAAGAACCAAGTACCGCCTTTTGTAATGTCCGGGCGACCATCAAGAATCGCTCCGACTGCCGTGTAATTATTGACATTTCTGTTCGTCTCATTACGTATTTATTTTAGTTTCATTCTGTACTGTACTGTAGATTCTCTTTCTGTGTATGGCCAAAGTATCATCGAACTATGTTACTTGGGAGTGACGTATCATGCGAAAGTTACTTTAGTCAGTAAGTTTGGCACACTAGTTGGGATGCGGCGATAAATTAGCTAAGACCACATACCTCTTCGAAGTCACAACGTATTATTGTTAGTGGTTCGTCTGAAGGAAGAAGACGTTATGTTACGAGTATTTCTAACTCTTCTCTGTGTCTCTAACCCTCAGCAAAACCAGATCAACATAACGTATGCTATTTCATCACAGTTATCAGAAATAAACTTCTACTTTGTCAACCAACGCTGGTAGCGAGTGTTTATAACGGAAACGTTGTACTTAGGCTGCTGAATTCTTTTCATGGTCCCCCTACGTACAAGGACGATCACCTTTACAATGACGTGCACCTTTTTGAATTAATGGGCAAAATCCGGTAAACCTCCTAAGTACCTCTACGGGCACATATTTCTCTATGTAAACCAGAGCATAACTTGTGAGAACAAGAACAAAGCATTTGCAGCGTAAATATGTAGCCCTATGTGCCAAACAATTAATTCACTTGGTTTCATTCTGATAAAAGCGTGTAAAATGTAATGGACAGTTCATTCACGTAAATTCTAGAGAGAAAAAGAAAAATAAGGAATGTTGCATGAGGCAAAAATGGATATGGAGGCTTTATTCCAGTTTTAAATAGAATCCGCTGTGAAATGCGTAATATATTGGCCCACGCCTGCTAACGAAGTTAAGGAAGCAATCGTGACATCTTCTATTGAGCGAAACACGTTGAATGGTAAGTTTCGACAACTGTCAAAACAAAACAAAAAACCTTCTAAAGCTGAAATAAAATGTTATCATATCGTGTATCGACCGGCTAACGGCACGTGGTATATCTGTTGTTGAGATCTCGCTGTCAGAAAAAACGTCAGAGAGGCGTATGAATTACGATAAGATGCACTGCTCCAGTTTATGAGAATCTTTTGGAAATACGAAATTCGACTGACGACAACTTTTAAACAGAAGTTTTGTCGCCGAAACCCGTCGAGTCAAATGGCAGTCTACTATCTTAACTAAATCAACTGTTCTCGTTACTGCTATCACGCTAAATTCTTCTGCGTGATTCAACGGCGTGTTGGGCCAGGAATTCAGTCACGGAGGCTTTCCCCTGACTGTCCGTTTACTTACATTTGTCATGGATCAAAGTTTCACGTTTAGGTGACGTATCTCCCTTCCAGTTTCAGGAAGATCTTCTGCAAATCTAGATGGACGGTGAAGAAGTCATTTTGGATAAAACATCTAGGTTGTAGCATGTCCTTTTATCTACGGTTGTCGGTGGTAACAGTTTCTCCTGAAACTATGTGTTGGCTTAGAAAATTAGCATATATGTTCTGGGAGATTGTAGGATTATGACTAGTTCCAAACAGTGCGAAATGATTAAAAATGTATGATTTTGAAAATGGTAAACTACTGGCCAAGACTCAGCAGAGAATTTAAACAATTTTATTTCAGTACGATAAATTTACGTCTTTTACGTCTAGCGCACACCCGTGTCATGAGCATTTTGTTTCAGGTTATACAATTACTGCTCTATAACGCCCTCAGAATCAAGAATATTACAAAGGCGCCGATAGAGAACGATATGTAGGAATTCTTTAAATCCACCGATAACGAACGATATGAAGGAATTATTTTAATATGCCTGAAAGCTTTTCAGATCACTTATCAGAAATTGTTTTAAAAACACCAGTAATACAAAATAGTTCAGAGGCGACGATATGTAACAGTACGGATGACTGCTTTATGTGCGACCATAACATATTAGTTCTTTTATAAAAATTATTTTAGTGTTACCGAAAGACATTAAGCCACTTATCAAAATTATTTTAAAACATCTGTAGTGGTAGATAGTTTCAGAGGCGCCAATAAATAACATTACCAAAGCAATATTTAATTGCACACAAGAAAGATTAAACCACTTATGAAAATTATTTTAAAATCAAAAGTACTACAAGAGATTCGAAACTACAGCCGAGGGCTTACCGTAGAAAAGCGCCGAGGGATCGGCCTGAACGCATAATCAGAGGCCTTTATGTACATTCGATATGGGGACCCAGAGGCTGTCCCACCAGTTTGATATGGGTACAATAGAATTACGTTATAGAGGTGTAAAACAGCAAAACAACAACATTATCATTTTGAATATGTAACTATAGGTAAGGCACCGATCTTGCTCTCTTTTCCATTTAAGAACGTAAATAAATTTACCAAATAAAAGGATTAACTACCAATCAGCGGAATATAAGCTGCCGCCCAGACGGTGCGTAGCTACAGTTATTAGAAACACCCATGAAACATGTAAGTTACCACTGTCATTACCTTTTGGAAATTTTTAACAAAAGGTCCTTCAAAAGCTAAGGCAGCTAAACACCCAAGAACATTGTCAACACTGAATCACAACAAAATAAGTTCATTCACTTTGTCACCCATTGAGATGTAATACGTAGACGGAAGCTCGCCATTAACTTCTCTTGTATGACGGAAATGTCGTGTGGCGAGGGCCTGCCGTCGGGTAGCCCGGTCACCTGGTGCAAGTCTTTTTAGGTGACGCCACTTCGGCGACTTGCGTGTCGGTGTGGATGGGATGCTGATGAAGACAACAGCCAGTCCCTGACGGAGAAACTATCTGACCCCGCCGGGAATCGAACCCGGGGCCCTTTGCATGATAGTCTGTCGCACTGGCCACTCAGCTATCGAGGCAGACACCCTTGTATTATGCTAATCACGCAGTGGACACGAAGCAAGCACACCTCTGCGAAGTACTTCCGCGGTGGAATTAGAACCTCTCTTCCCCACGGAAACGCTCCGTCTGGCAAATAAGTGTCATTGGAAAACCGACGAGTTCATATGTGACTGCCTATCACGTAGCCACCTCCGAACAGGAAAACTTGTCACGCTTATAGGTCAACACTCACCCATGTCCAGGACAATCTTCATGTACTCATTATTGTTGACCGACTGCTCCAAATGTACTGCCGTAGCGCTTCTCTTCTCTCACTCATACCCTTGTGCATCGTCTCCAGACTGCCCATCATTTACCCATGATATCCTCAACGTCAGTAGGCTGAGGTAAAAGATCGTTCAACAGCTACATATTACTAAAATGGTGGATTAAGAGAGAATGTGAACATGCCAAACATGGACTACCTCAGCTGCGGTACCACTCAACAGAAAAATGTTTGTAGTCACATATCAACCGGCGTATTTGGTGCGTCTTTGTAGGCAGTGTCTTTCAGCTTTCCCCACAGGAAATCATGCACAGGCGTAAAATCCGTTGAACGGACCAGGCAATGTGCAGTTCCTTTGGGTCCAGTGCAATGATTTGGCAAAAGATCATGAAGAAATGGTGTAGCGCTCACAGCATTATGGGCTGGACAGCCATCATGTTAGTACCACAGGTTTCTCCAAGTCTGCAGATGAACGTCTTCCTTTATCCGTGGCAGATGGTGAATTAGGAGGGTGCGTTCAGTGTTCCTCGTATAAAAACAGGCCTAGTAGCAGGTGGTTCAACGGGGATTGTCAGCAGACCAATAGCGCAAGTTCCGGCAGTTTACTTGGTCATTACTGGTAAATGTGGATTCACATTAAACAAAAGACATGATACGTCTGGAATACCCTATCTTGATGCCTGTATACGGAAGTTAACACGATTCTCATAATCGTTTCCATGCAGCTCTTGACAGACAGAGATATGATAGCTATGTAACCTATGTCGATGCAGAATGCGTAGGATTCTTGTCTGAGTCATGCTACTTCCTCGCACAACTGCGCGACAGCCTGCAACATCAGCAAGAACATTAATTTCCTCCTCTCCTGTTGTTACTTGCTTCGTACTATTACGCTGTCTGAGTGCTACCCTACCACCTTCACATAACTGGTTGAAGAGGTTGATAAATAACTGCCGAGATGGTTGACGTTTACTGGGTTATCTTGCGGTATACACCGTACAAGAACGAACTGCATTCTCCCTAATTCTCCCTACACTCTCCATACACTATGGGTAAGTCGGTTGTTTCTCTGTTGGTAAATCCTATGTCCATTCACAACCTTCTGCTTGGACTGTAACACACTAACTGACTAACAAGTCATTATAAGCAAACATAACAACATTGGACTTAGCAACTACGTAGGTTAAATGGCACAAACAAGAGTCTGTGTGTGTCCTTTTCACAATACGATACATCGTAATCGACTCAGATTTGAACCCTGCAACAAACACCAATGATACCGTAATTTTCCCTACTCTTAGTCTGTTATGGTCAAGAGGCATTGTTCAATTTAAAAAATTGTACGGTTTAACAAAAAATACTGTTTCGAAGTATTATTACATCTGTTTATTGGCTAACAATACGAGCCCGTAAGTACCAATCCATTCTGTGAAAACCGAACATCAATAGCACTTTCCATTCGCAATATTTAAAGTGTAAGTTTTAGCTGATTCACTCTACATAGGACTATCAACTGACATTCTTTGAGATGTCACAGGAGTTCTCTATTTCTGAAAATGAAAACTTCTTAAAAAGTTGATGAATCTTCAGTGAGTGGTATTTTCTGATGTGACACGAATGGGAATTGATGTGTTATATAGTTTACGATCTTGCACTTCCTCACTTGCTGATCACTGTACCATTCACACGAAAAACAAAAAAACGCTTGATGTAAATCACCTTCCTGTGTTGAACCGCACTAAAAATTCGAAGAGTCTCTGAGTCCTGAGTGGGTGGCCAGCTGAGCTGAAATGGTGGAAGCACGTACCCGTGGCTGAAGTTAGTTATAGTCTAATCCGAAGTCCACGGTCTTCTGGCGAAATCGGTGGCTGGTAGTCAGCTTATCGTTTAGGCAGTTCACTCTTCTTCTCCGATTGCTTTATACAGAATGAATCAGCTGCACCTACCACTGTCGTTTTATGCAAACCGCAATGTTATTTCTGGGCTCCAAAAACCACGAGTGAAATTTTCATATTCTCCCGCTTGCTACGCGTCAACTTGAGACAAAATGAACGAGACCTTTATTTAAAGAAATTTAAGTAGTTAAATATTGTATTGTGATACGTTTTTTTCTAGAGGCCGTAGTTTTTGAGTTATTCACAAAAAACGTACTAAAATGACCTTCAAATGCACTCCATTCCTACATCCAGACCACACAGTCACGATCTCTAGCACGTTGTTCGTGGCTCTACCTCTTACCACTGTACAATAATTTGCAACTGCATTGATTATTTCCCACTTTACAATTTTTGGTCTTCATTGACTCGCCGAGTTACGCTACTGACTTAGTAAATACTTAAAAATTATAAAATTAGCATTTGTCTAAATTTTACCTAACAGTTCTGTGTATTCTAACAGCATAAAATAAACAAAAAATGGCTCTGAGCACTATGGTACTTAACATTTATGGTCATCAGTCCCCTAGAACTTAGAACTACTTGAACCTAACTAACCAAAGGACATCACACAACACCCAGTCATCACGAGGCAGAGAAAATCTCTGACCCCGCCGGGAATCGAACCCGGGAATCCGGGCGTGGGAAGCGAGAACGCTACCGCACGACCACGAACTGCGGACCATAAAATAAACAGTTACGTCATTGTATTCGTCAGCCCTTCTGCCTACGGTACTACTTTACTTGTAGGGGTTAAGGGGCTAGTTTGGATTTAATCGTCAATGTAATTAGTTTTAGCATAACATTTAAAAAAGTCGTTTTTCATTCAGTATTCTCACGGGCAGGTTTAAACTAATAATGTTAACCTAATATCTGGCTATGCTGGTGGCGTAATAAACCAATCAACAAAGACCGAGAGAGTTTGAATATCGGGAGCAGTAATTCGTGAGTTCGGAAATTTTTTTACAGAGATACGAAGTAGTGCCGCTAACAACATAGCACGAGTAGAAAACCTGACTGGTGAGGGATGAATGTGACAGTAGAAGTAATGTTGGAGTTCACTTTTGTACGTTTTTCTTGAATAACTAGGAAAACCGTAGCTTCCAATACAAATTTTAACTATGTTAAATTTCTTGGAAAAAAAAAGACCCTGTTCATTTTTCTATAGGACTAATAGTTTGCGCGTAGCAAGCGAGAGAATATGAAAATCTCACCCGCGGTTTCTGAAAGCGAGCTATAATATTGCGGGTTGCATAAAATTACTGCGAAAGGTACAGCTGAATCACCTTGTACACACTCTCTGTTATGTTCATGGGCTTTGAAATCGGCGATAACTAAACGACCGGTAGCACTTTTGGTCCTCTTTGAGGATGAAAATGAAAACAATTATTTTTGTGTAGAGAAACCCTGCTCAGTAACTTAAGTTCAAAGCGAAAAATACAGGCTAACGAGAGAAGAATAGAGAGCTGCAACTGACTGGTGAAGAAACGTTCGCGGCTTTGATGCTTCCCCTTCCTCTAGACTCTGCAGCGCGAGAAGCGCCCCTTGGCAGATGCGCGGATAGCAGTAGTGAGGGAGCGGCAGTGGCAGCTTATGAAGGCAGCAGGGAGAGATTGTGCAGGCGCCGGTTAGCGGGCGAGCGGGTAGCATGTGGCTGGCTGCGCCTCACCGTAATCTGCGCCTATTAAGCGGAATCCTCGGCCAGTCATAAATCAACATAGGCGGCCCAGTAATCCCGCCGCCGCCACCGACGAGCGATAAATCATCGGCCGAGACTGGCTGCTGCTACTGCTGCTACTGGGAGCATTCGCGGTCGCCGCCTCAGCCTCATTCACTGTGCGAGCGGCGAGGAGTGCTGGACGTGGGTGGAAGCGCAGCTCTGCTACGGCTACCCTCCTCTGCTCTGCGACTGGCGTCACCCTACGTTCTCATAGTAGGACGAGGAAACACTGGCTACACTGTCGTTATGGAAATAGTCTCGTTCTCGGAAGCACCGTGGTTTAAGCCCCATCAGATCACCGTAATTTTTGATTTCGAATCCCTTGGGTTGTCTCAACGCTCCCTTAAATTACTTTATAGGTGATTTTTCCGCACAGAGTTCAATCGCTATGGGACGTAGAATTCCTACTTTAATTTCGTTCGTATTTGTTTAGTTGACTTAATCTAAACACATCTGTAGCTATACAAGGGTACCTGTTATACAGATCAAGTAATGGGCCGAAATGAATCAATCGTTACTAGCCTTTTCCCCTCAGCTTCGTCCATGTACGCTTTCGACACATTATTGCACATACCTCCTCCTGCTCCTCTGAGTCCACCTCCTTTTCTCTCTGTACATCCACCTCAGCCTTCCCTGCTATCTCCTGCTATGCAATCTTTCTGTCTCTTCATCTTCTCTTCTCCTCTGTTTACGCATTTCCTGAACGTCCTGTCTCTGACTCCATCTTCCAACCCTATCACTGTGCTCTTATCCTCCTCCTCTTCTCTCTTCAAACCTCTGACTCCTCCTCTTCTTTTTCCACTTGTCCACTACCCCTCTACATCTTCCACCTGCATCATGCATCTCCACAGCCTCTCCTCTCTCTATCCATATCCTCCTCTTCTTGCTCTATCCAACCCCTCCCCTATCCATATCGACCTGTCCCCATCCATGTTTGTCAGCATGCAATTCAGCTCAGTTCAGTAAAGGAGGAGAATTCTACTTCCACAACACACCTGTCATCCTGGTCAGGCTGCACCTCAGGGGTCTGAAAATAATTTACTTGCTTCTGACGTAAAGGCCAGCATGCAAAGCTGGTCGATAAAGCACGCCGATACTGCCCCAATACGCCTGTCATTTAGGGAAGCCTACATATTGTGGCACATAAAATTGTTTTTAGTCTTTGACATATCGGCTGTCTTGCAAATCAGTTTCAGTTGAGAGGTAAATACTGTTCCGATACAATATGCTTGTTGTGCGGGGCAATCTATATGCCAGGGGCTTGCCAATATCTCCGCTCCTATTTCCGGTGGGAGGTTCTAAACTCGAGCTGGTGCTCAAGAAGCCTGCTGTTTCTACGCCTGATTTGGTTTGGAGGGAGATCCTGGACACACACGCACACACACACACACACACACACACACACACACACACATATATATATATATATATATATATATATATATATATATATATATATATATTAGTCATTAATTCTCGTACTAGTTTAATGCAGCATACTACCAATTCCTCTCCTGTGCCAACCTCCTCATCTCAGAGTAGCACTTGCAACCTACGTTGTGAAGTATTTGCTTGATGTATTCCAGTCTCTCTATTCCTCGGTTATTGCTCTCTACAGCACCCTATACTGCCACATAAGGTCATTCCCTGATGTCTTAACAGATGTCCTATTATCGTGTCCCTTCTTCTCATTAATGCTTTCCATATATTCCCCACATCTGAACAGCATCGATTCTCTTCCGTTTTTGTTTTCCCACAGTCCATGTTTGACTATCATACAATGCCACGCTCGAAACATGCATTCTCAGAAATTTCTTCTCCAAATTATGGGCTATGTTTGATTGTAGTACACTTCTCTTCGCCTGGAATGCCCTTGTAGCCAGTGCTAGTCTACTTTCAGTGTCCTCTTTGCTCAGTCTGTCATTGGTTACTTTGCTGCCTAGGTAGTAGAATATACTTCGTGACCATCAATCCTGATGTTAAGTTTCTCGCTGTTCTCATTTCTGCTACCTCTTCGATTTACTCTCAGTCCAGAATTCTGTACTCATCAGACTCTTCATTCCATTCAGCAGTCATGCAATTCTTGTTCACTTTCACTCAGGATACCATTGTCATTAGCGCATTGTATCAAATTAGTCCCACTTGGCTCTTGTACATATTGTATCTTACACATCTCTTCCTACAGCTTACCCCTATTTTTCTCAGAATTCCGAAAATCTTGCACCATTTGACATTGTCGAACGTTTCTTCCAGGTCAACAAAACCTATGAACATGTCTTCATCTTCTTTAGTCTTTTATCCATTATCAACAGCAACGACAGAATTGCCTCTCCGGGGCCTTTACCTTCACTGAAGAAAAATTGATCATCATCTAATACATCCTCAATTGTCTTTCCCATTCTTCGGTATCTCATTCTTGTCAGCAACTTGGACGGATGACCTTTTAAATTGTTTGTGCGATTAACTGCCTCACTTGTCAGCTCTTGCAGTCTTCGAAATTGTGTGGATGATATTTTTCCAAAAGTCAGATGATATGTCGCCAGATTGATTCATTCTACACACCAACGTGAATAGTCGTTTTGTCCTCAATTCCTTCAATTATTTTACAAAACTTGATGGAATGTTATCTATTCCTTCTGCTTCAATTATCTCAAGTCCTCCAAAGGTCTCTTAAATTCTGATTCTAATAGTGGGTCGGTCACTATATCTTCTAAAGTGACTACTGTTTCTTCTTCTATCACACCAGACAAGTCTTGCCGTTCATAGACGCCTTCAAACTACTATTTCCACCAATCCTAGCTCCCTTCAGCATTTAACAAAAAAATGGTTCAAATGGCTCTGAGCACTATGCGACTTAAGTTCTGAGGTCATCAGTCGCCTAGAACTTAGAACTAATTAAACCTAACTAAACTAAGGACATCACACACCCATGCCCGAGGCAGGATTCGAAACTGCGACCGTAGCGGTCGCTCGGCGCCAGACTGTAGCGCCTAGAACTGCACGGTCAGCATTTAACAGTGGAATTCCCGTTGCACTCTTAATTTTATCACCCTTGTTTTTAATTTCATAGAAGGTTGTTATGACTTTCCTACATGCTGAGTCAGTCCCTCAGACAATCATTTGTTTCTCGATTTCTTCACATTTTTCATGCAGCTTCCCTGCACTTCCTATTTATTTAATTCCTCAGTGTCTTGTATTTCTTTATTTCTGAGTTTCCCCTGAACATTTTTGTACTTCCTTCTTTCATTGGGCAACTGAAGAATTTCTTCCGTCACCAATGGTTTATTCGCAATTACCTAATTCGTACCCATGTTTTCCTTTCCGTGATTGCCAGTTTTATAAATGTCTATTCCTACTCCTCTTAAACTGTACTATCTACTGAGCTGTTCCTGATTGTTGTATCTATAGCCCTAGAGATCTCCGTCGGCCGGAGTGGCCGAGCGGTTCTAGGCGCTTCAGTCTGGAACCGCGCGACCGCTACGGTCGCAGGTTCGAATCCTGTCTCGGGCATGGATATGTGTGATATCCTTAGGTTAGTTAGGTTCAAGTATTTCTAAGTTCTAGGGGACTGATGACCTCAGAAGTTAAGTTCCATAGTGCTGAGAGCCATTTGAACCTAGAGAACTCCAAGCTTATCTCCCGTATCCCACTTTTTTGCATATTGATGTTTTCTGACTAATCTATTAAACTTCAGCCTACTCTTCATCACAACTACATGTTCTGGGGATACGAGTTATGTGTCTTCGGTGCAGGGGTTTCCATAGACTTCTGCAGTCTCACACCGTTATCACTGCTGATTCTTACAACCTTAGGGGCAATTTCCCTCCTCTGAGACAAGAGAGCACCCTGAACCTCTGTCCGCTCCTCCGCCCTCTTTGAGAAGGCCATTTGCAGTATGAGGGGGGGTTCTTATGCTGGAAGTCTTCGGCCGCCCACGCTGATTATTAATCAAAATTTAAGTGAGGTGGGTTTCGATCCCAAGACCGAGGACGCTCTGATTATTAACCAAAGACGCTACACTACATATATTCTTCTGTTTGCTATACACTCTTCCCTTATTTATACCTTTTCTCCTATCCCTCTTCTATCTCTCACTACTCTTTTATATACTCTAGTCCATGTTTCTAGAGCTATTTTCTCTTCCTCAGTATTCTCAGTCGATACACATTTCCTTTCCTTTAATAACTGTATTTCATTACCATTCAGTTATCCTTTACCTTCGCCTTTTATCTGCTCTACCCTTTCACTATTCTTCTTTAGTCAGACCCCACTACAGACATTTCTGCATAACTAATTTCCCATCTTTTTTACACTCCCTTTCCATTTGCTTTTCCTTTTCCTTTCATCACCTCTGCCCTTTCACTTCTTCTTTTCTTTTGTCTCAGAGTGCTGGAACATTTTTGTTGAGCGAATTTGAGGCAATTTGTAAGAGTAAGTTTTACTTCCTTTGACAAAAGGTAAGGAGAAAACCACACTAAATATCTTCTACTTTGGCCCTAAAACCTCAAATAATCGCAGAAAAGTGAAGAATGACATAATAAACTAATGTAAATTCCATGCAGGATGAAGATGAGTGTTCTCATTCCCAAGAGGAAGTTTGTCATGGAACATTTTTCTAGCGTTGATACGTGTCCGTATGATAAGTCATATACAATAAGGACCTATGTACTCAGCGGTGGAGGGCGAGTTGTTTACAAAAGAGGTATTCTAGATCTATCAAAAGATACCAAACAGATGCCGCAACTTTTGTACTTCCCAGACACTTAAGTCAGTGGTGGCACCGTCCGAATTGGTTGTCACTTCAGTCCATATGCGCGTCCATTCGTTTGATTCACCACCCAAAACATTCCTGCATGTCGTAGTGTCTGAGAATATGAAGAAGTGTAACCCGTATTTGTCTTTCGTTGGGACTCAAGAACATGTGTATGCAAAACTCTTGACCGCTAATGAGTTTTCGATCGATTTTCAGGCATGACGCAAAATATTGCAAAGAAAAAATGAAAATAAGGAAATTACCGAATTGTAACACGCCATTACAAATAGTTATCTGCCGTAGTCTCCTTTTATTTGTGCCAAGTTGCAGGAAAAAAGAGATCTATATCTTCACATTCATTTTATTATAAATCAATAACAAATGAACTATACAGCGAGGGTTAAAATGAGCTTAAATTAGGCTTTTGAATTAGATGTGATATCTGTTGCTGAAATACCCGAAAAATCCAAGGACTCTTGATGCGGTAGGTTACCATGCAGATATAAAACGCTTGCTGTAACTAGAGTCATGTTCACTGCTGCCGGGAGGTCATGTGCTACAGTGGGAGCGTGGGTGTTGGTCAGCGGAATTTCTGGAGACTTGACTGGGCGCAGTTCCATGTTACCAATAACTAAAAAAAATATTATCATCTTATTACATTTGGTGGCAAGAAAGATTTTACATTCACGTCTAAAAATTAACTGGCATTAGCACTTGGTCACATTAGATAATAAATTGTAAAATATTTTATCTTGCCAGTCGTAGAAAAATTTACAAGTTCTCCATGCCTTTAAGAATACCCTTTGCCGCATACAAATTAAAAAATAAAAGAAACAAGTACCAAATTACGTCACAGATCATAAATTCTTCAGACAGCCCAATTGTAACAAGCTCTCTGATCTATGACACAGCTGCACCGTGACAAAAACAATCACCTGGTGACCATCAGATTACACTTTGAATCTCTTATGTACATAGCACCGTATATACACAATCTCGGCGCTAACAGCACACGAAGCATATATTAAACATCTGTGAACTCCTTCCATAGCTGAAGAACCATCTGATTTTCCTATATCGCTTGATATCATACGACATGACGAAATGTAAGCAAAAGTTAATATTAATTGAAATAGAGGACCGACGAGGACAAACCTCGTCATCGTAAACAAACCCCACATTTGTGCTAGACACAGTTGCCCTAACTGATGTAATATGTCGGCACGAATTCACTATAGAAGGAACACTAACGCAACACAACGGTGAAACCTAACATAACCAAAACAATGCCATTTACAAGGACAGTGTCACACTGCTATACCAACACGCAACAGTAAAGAGGAAAACAGACAAGTAATCTGTATCAAATAGAATGCGATCCTACTGAAGCAGCACGCAGCAGTAAGGGGAAAAAAGACAAGCTATAACAGAAGAGACGCTCAGTGAACCACAATAAATAGACCATAACTTCGGTCCGGCGGCCAATAATGTGGTGGCGATTTCTCCTCTTGCATCTACAACTGCAAACCATGTTAGTATGTTCCCGTCACTTCCGCATCGGTAGCGACCGAAGGCAGGCACAAATCATTCTTTCTTAGCTAGTACCTGCACCGCAACATCCAGACACCGGACGCCATGAACAACAGCGAGCAAATAACACACACATAAAAAAAAAGTTTGCATCACATCGGTTTAGAGAGTTCCGCCACCTGTACGGGAAATAGGAATAGAGATCAACATAAACATCACATCCACCCTTTTTATTGCTCATGAAAACTATACATTGCACATCGTACTACCATACAGCGAGATCTTCAGAGATGGTGGTCCAGATTGCTGTACACACCGGTACCTCTAATACCCAGTAGTAAGTCCTCTTGCACTGATGCATGCCTGTATTCGTCGTGGCATACTATCCACAAGTTCATGAAGGAACTGTTGGTCCAGATTTTCCCACTCCTCAACGGTGATTCTAAGTAGATCCCTCAGAGTGGTTGGTTTGTCACATCATCCGCAAACTGCCCTGCTCATTCTAGCATAGGAATTTTCGGTAGGCTTCATGTCTGGAGAAGATGCTAGCCACTCTAGTCGAGCGATGTTTTTATCCTGAAGGAAATCATTCACAAGATGTGCACGATGGGGGAGCGAATAGTCGTCCATAAAGATGAATGCCTCGCCTGTATGCTGCCGATATCATTGCACTATTGGTCGGAGGATCGCATTCACGTGTCGTTCAGCCGTTACGGCGCCTTGCATGACCACCAGTGGCGTACATCGGCGCTTATAATGCCACCCGAAAACTGCAGGAACCTGCACTTTCCTGCACTCACAGGACAGCGTGTCTAGGTCGTTCAGTCTGACCGGGTTGCCTCCGAAAATGATTGTGTAATTGGAGGCATATGCGACACTCATGGGTGAAGAGAACGTGATGCCAAACCTGAGCTGTCCATTTGGCGCGTTGTTGGACCCATCTGTACCGCGCTGCATGGTGTCGTGGTTGCAAGGATGGACCTCGCCATGGACGTGGGAATGTAAAGTTGGGCATCATGCAGCCTATTGTGTACAGATTGAGCAGTAACACGACGTCCTTGGCTGCACGAAATGCGTTATTGAACATGGTGGCGCTGTTGTCAGGGTTAGTCCGAGTCATAATCCGTAGGTAGCGGTCATCCACTGCAATAGTAGCCCTTGGGCGGCCTGATCGAGGCATGTCATCAACCGTTCCTGTGTGTCTGTATCTCCTCCATACCCGAACAACGTCGTTTTGGTGCACTCCGAGACGACTGGACACTTCCCTTGTTTAGAGCCCTTCCTGGCACGAAGTAACAACGCGGACGCGATCAAACCGCGATGCTGACTGTCTAGGTACGGCTGAACTACAAACAACAAGATCTGTGTACCCCTTTCCTGGTGGAATGACTGGCACTGATCGGCTGTCGGACCCCTTCCGTCTAATAGGCGCTGCTCATGAATGGTTGTTTACATGTTTGGCCGGGTTTAGTGACGTCTCTGAACAGCCAAAGGGACTGTGCCTGTGATCTGTGATACGATATCCACAGCCAACGTCTATTTTCAGGAGTTATTGGCACCGGGGTGATGCAAAACTCTTTTGGTGTGTGTAGATTGCCTTCACATCCTGCCAGACGCTCGGCATTACCCAAGTGGCACAGCGTTCGCACAACTGCTATTCATTACATAGGCCGGCTGCTCCCAATCGCACAACAGTTGAAATTGTGTTAAATTTCTTGTCGTCAGGCAGGCAGTAACTGTGAATCTGCACGAGCCTGTGCTCCTCCACATCCACATCGGCTACAGATAACATTCATCACATAGCAGTTACTGTCATCTCCTTTGATATACACTGCGGAGATAATCGTGGAACGACTCAGGAAGAAAGTGCAAGTTTTGATAATGTGCGCAGAAATGGATGCTATGAGAAGCAGATTCCCCCAATCTGCAATTGCAGCTCCCATGCGCCAGCGAACTGTGCAGTAACTGAGTGATTTTATGTGATCTCTGATAGAATTAACTATTCGCAAGAAGCCAGGTGTAATACACATCAATGAAATGTGTGATAATAGAATAGTCACTTCCATGCCTCCATCTGTGCCTAAGAGCTACTACTGAAGATACCAATACTGCCTTTGATCAGACGAACAATGTTTCGGCTTTGGCGTTCAAGGTGGTGACGTTCTGGGTGTTAAACTAAGTGCGAAAAAATTAGAATTAGCTTTAGATTTTATTCTGTGCAATTTATACGAACAATTACTTCCTTTTCTTCTTAACTTAAAGAAAAACTTCTGCGTAATTTTGAATTATGACGTTAACGGGACTGGAAGACCTGTTTTTCTCCATGTTTTCCACAACTACGGAACATATGACGAGCCTTCAATGAGTAATGCAACACACTTTCTGTTCTGAATGCAAGTTGTTTTTGTTCACTATTCCTATATATTATACAGGGTGTCCCAGCTATCTTGTCCACCCAAAATATCTCTGGAACAATAACATCTATTGGAAAACGACTTTCACCGGTATCAATGTAGGGCTGGGGCCCATGAATGTACATATTTGGAAACATTCTAAAACGAAAGCATATGTGTTTTTAACACAAACTTATGTTTTTTTTTAAAAGGACCTCCTATATTTTTTCTTCAGCAATCCATAGCATGACAAAGCACATACACAATGGCGTTGATTACATCGCAATATTCCCGTTACATCCCGAGATATTGAGACGCGAAGTTGACGCTTGAAACACCGGACATGCGATGCTAGCGCACGTCCTGAGGCTCAGGCGTGAACCCCATGCTGCCCGTAATCGCGATGTGACTGACATGTGTAATCACATCTCCATACGTATCAAGAGGTCCGAAATGAATAATACGGTCTGCTGCCATCAATTCTCATAAGCACATAATGGTTTCCCTCTTGCACGTTTTACGTATCTACGTACACGATATGAACCAGTACCGATCGGTGTACACCCGTCAGGTTGTCTTATTTATCCTGTACACCCAAAATAAGGTTTATCTAATGCGTTATACGACCCATTGTGCCTGTCGCGCAGGGCCTGGATCTACCTAGTCAAGTGTCCAACGTAGTTGCCACTACTGCCACAGTTATCACTTCGCCTTGTTTATGATTTGCGACCCATGCTAACTCCTCTACTCCACCACCCTCCGAGCATCCCATTTGTTGTTGCTTTGGCGTGCAGTACACCGCTTGCCAGTGTAGTAGTGCATCAGAGTAATCTAGTGACGGCACGAAGGTAATACACATTGTGAATAAACGTTGTGTTGTGGAACTTATACTGTACAGTATAATGTACACACATGAAGATATGGTAGATATGCTGCTGATCTATGGAGAATGTACGTCGACGGGAAATACGTTATGAGATTGCTTGTTTGTTGATAGTACTGTTAGCGAACATTATGATTATTAAGTTATTATGTCTGTTTTCTACCGTACTCTACATACCTGTACTGTACCCTGTTGTAGGTGGACGAATTGCTGTTCAGGCAGAACGACTGTACAGAAGACGATTACCTGACAAGCCATCGCCTTCGCGCCGGATGTTTGGTCGTCTCACATCTCGTCTACGTGGAACGGGAAGCTTAAATCCAAGACCTCGACATCGTCCTAGAACAAGCACAGATGAACTTGCTGAAGTTGCTGTGCTCGCTACCATAGCTGTGAATCCTCAAATCAGCACAAGTCAAATTGAACGTGAAGATGGTGTGTCGAAATCAAGTGCACAACGTATTCTTAAACGTCATAAATTTCATCCTTGCCATGTTCATTTACACCAGGATCTTCATGGAAATGACTTCCGCAATAGGGTAACATTTTGTCGGTGGGCTCAGCAAAAACTTCTGGCTAATCCAAATTTTTTTGCAGATGTTCTCTTTACCGATGAGGCATCATTCTCCAATAAAGAAATTGTCAATATGAGGAATATGCATTATTGGTCCGCAGACAATCCAAAATGGCTCCGTCAGGTAGAGCATCAACGTACGTGGAAAGTTAATGTTTGGTGTGGGATTATTGGAGATACCATTATCGGACGTTTCTTTATAAATGGCATCCAAAATGGCAGACAATACTCCAGATTTATACGACACAATCTTCCTGTACTCTTGGACACCGTACCTCTGTACCGGAGAATGGTCAAGTGGTATCAGCATGACGGATGCCCTGAGCATAACGCCGTACGAGCACGACGACTTCTGAACCGTAAGTTCCCTGGTAGGTGGATTGGACGAGGTGGCCCAGTTAGGTGGCCTGCCCGATCTCCGGACCTTACAAAAAAATGGTTCAAATGGCTCTGAGCACTATGGGACTCAACTGCTGAGGTCATTAGTCCCCTAGAACTTAGAACTAGTTAAACCTAACTAACCTAAGGACATCACAAACATCCATGCCCGAGGCAGGATTCGAACCTGCGACCGTAGCGGTCTTGCGGTTCCAGACTGCAGCGCCTTTAACCGCACGGCCACTTCGGCCGGCTCCGGACCTTACACCGCTGGATTATTTTCTTTGGGGAGCAGTGAAGGATGCTGTTTACCAACATGAACCAACAACACTAGAGGACACGAAGCAACGCATTATTGATGCTGGTACAGCCATCAAAGAGGAAACAGTAGTACGAAGTAGGGCATCCTTCATCCGCAGAGTGATCCTATGTATGCAAGCCAATGGGCATCACTTTGAGCATGAGATGTGAACGCTATGTTTAGTATGTAGTGCTGGTATCACAGTGGAAGTTTCTGCAAAGGGCCATTTTACCCAGTGATGTTAAGAAACATTTGTTTGCAACAATTTGTCATTTAACGCATTGGATAAACATAACATTGATAATAATGTGATAATAAAAGTAAGTGGTTAAACATGTTTACATTCATCTTCTATGTCCTACCTGAACTTCCCAAATCAAAATTTTTTGGCTAAACAACGGTAAAACTTTTAGTCCACTTGCTCGTTTCACTGAAGCCATCAACATGAATTTTACTATTACGAGTGAATGATTAACTGTCACTTGCGCTAGATCTACAGTAAATTAAAGTTTTAACGTTGAACGGTGATACCTTTTTAGTAACAGATTAACGATAAGTGAAGTTAACTTTGTGACTAACGTTGCGGTACACAGATATGTTACAGAACCACATCACCCCTAGCCTATGGGATAAATACCTGCTGGAATGTACGACGTTATTGTAGGATGGCAGCAGACCGTATTATTCGTTTCGGACCTCTTGATAAGTATGGAAGTGTGATTACGCAGGTCAATCGCATCGCGATTACGGGCAGCATGGGGTTCACGCCTGAGCTTCAGGCCGTCGCTAGCAGCGCATGTCGGGTGTTTCAAGCGTCAACTTCTCGTCTTAATATCTCGGGATGTAGTGGGAATATTGCGATGCAATCAACGCCGTTGTGTATGTGCTTTCTCATGCAATGGATTGCTGAAGGAAAAGTATAGGAGGTCCTTTAAAGAAAAACATAAGTTTGTGTTAAAAACACATATGCTTTCGTTTTAGAATGTTTCAAAATATGTACATTCATGGGCCCCAGCCCTACACTGATACCGGTGAAAGTCGTTTTCCAATAGCTGTTATATATTCCAGAGATATTTTGGTTGGACAAGATAGCTGGGACACCCTGTTTTATTCCCCACTCTACTGGCCACATTAGCACACTGGACTCGCATTCGGGAGGACGACGATTCAATCCCGTCTCCGGCCATCCTGATTTAGGTTTTCCGTGATTTCCCTAAATCGTTTCAGGCAAATGCCGGGATGGTTCCTCTGAAAGGGCACGGCCGATTTCCTTCCCAATCCTTCCCTATCCCGAGCTTGCGCTCCGTCTCTAGTGACCTCGTTGTCGACGGGTCGTTAAACACTAAACACCACCACCATCTACTGGCCACAGAACTCGAATATCCAATACAATCTCTGTTCAGTGCGACGACCTTAAACCACCTTACTGGGAGGGCCTACGATGGGCGTCTGAAAAGTCCGTGCAAAAAAAAAAAAAAAAAAAGAAAAAAGGGATACTTACGTGTTGGGGGTAAACCAATTTTATTTTTTGGTACGGTCTCCTAATTACACCTATACACTTCGTCCAACGCTATTCTAATTTTTTTAACCCGTCCGAATAATAGGAATAGTTCAAGTCTCCTAGTCTGCAAAATTGCTGTTAGTTGCTGCAATAACAGCCTCGTTTGAATAAAATCTTTGTCCCGTCAGAAATTTCTTCAAATTGGGGAAGAAATAGTAGTCCGAGGGAGCCAAGTCTGGAGAACAGGGGGATATAAACGAGTTGGAATACTATTTTCATTAATTTTCCGACCACAAATGCTGAGGTGTGTGCTGGTGCATTGTTGTGATGAAAAAGGACTTCTTTGCGGCGCAATGGCCGGCGTTTTCCTTGCAGCTCGCTTTTCAAACGGTTCAGTAAGGATGAATAATATTCACCTGTAATAGTTTTACTTTTTTCCAGATAGTCGATGAGGATTATCCCTGGCGAATCCCAAAAGACAGTCGTCATAACCTTTCCGGCCGAAGGAATGCTCTTCGCTTTTTTTGGTGCAGATTATCCCTTGGTAACCCATTGTTTAGATTGTAGTTTGGTCTCAGGAGTATAGTAATGTATCCATGTTTCATCCACAGTGACGAAACAACGCTTAAAGTCCTACAAATTATTCCTGAACAGCTGCAAACCATCTTTGCAACACTTCACATGATTCCGTTTTTGGTCAAGAGTGAGCAATCGAGGAACCCATCTCGCGGATAGCTTTCTCTTGTCCAAATGTTTATGCAAAATTTTATGAACCCGTTCATTCGAGATGCCTACAGTACTAGCAATCTCACGTTGCTTAACTCTTCTGTCATCCATCACTATATCACGGATTTTATTAATAACTTCTGGAGTCGTAAGCTCCACAGGGCGTCCAGAACGTTCAGCGTTACTTGTGACCTTATGGCCACTCCGTAAATTTTGAAACCTATTATAAACTGTTCTAATCGAAGGTGCAGAGCCACCGCAATGTTTGTCTAGCTTCTCTTTAGTCTCCTGAGGCGTTTTGCCTTTCATAAATTAATATTTAATCACCACACGAAATTCTTTTTTGTCCATTTTTTGACAATCCCTCGACTTTCTTGATTCACACGAATGCCAAACTCAAAGAAACAGACCAATATGGCTGAAACTTGGTGTGTGTTCTTTCCAAAGATGCTACTAACTAAAGATGACCTCGATACGCGCCGGTGGTGCCATATCTCGGACTTTTCATGGACTTTTTAAATGCCTCTCGTATATTCCCGCATTACAGCACTCCACTGGTCGACGTCGGAGCCAACGTCTTGCTGCATAAATAACCTCATCTTGCTTCCCGTGGAGCGCATCTTTCATTGGTCGAGACGGATGGAAGGTGAGAGATCCGGACTGGATAAGAAAGAACAGCCTCATGAAGTGTTATGGGTGGGGCGAGTTGAGCGAGGCTTTGCGTTTCCATGGAGAAGGAATTGTTCGTTTGCATTTCTTGAGGTAACAAACGCGCTGAAACCATGTTTTCAAGTTTTTGAGGATATCACAACATAGTTCCGAGTTGATCGTTGTACCATGAGGACATCCCACAAAATAGCTCCTTCTGAGTCCCAGACTGTCGCCACGACTTTATTGTCTGCGTTTGAGGATTTGAACTCCCGGTTGAAAGTAATGCACCCATGTTTCATCGACTATGACGCTGTTCGACACAAAAAGTCTAACGATCGGCCTCTTAAGGGACAAGCAATTCGGCAAAGATGGCACTTCGAACAGACATGTCCAGTCGTGTGATGAGGTGTTCGGTCGTGATCCATCGGTCACCTCGAATGAGAGTGTTCTCACGTTTCAACACTGCAAATGAGACAGCTGTGAGTGGACAGCCGGTACGCGGGAAATCGGACAAGTTTGCAGGACCTTATTGAAACTAAGTCTTACGCCTCACCAAATGACTCTAGGTACTTTTCTTCACTGACGGGTCTCCGTACACACTCTGTAAGTGCCTATCAATATTTACGATGCTCTAGTTTCCCGCAGAAAGAAACTTGATAACAGTCCTCTGCTTGCGACTCACCTCCATTGAAGTCTACGTACAGC
The DNA here is from genome assembly GCF_021461395.2 of Schistocerca americana. Lineage (NCBI taxonomy): Eukaryota > Metazoa > Arthropoda > Insecta > Orthoptera > Acrididae > Schistocerca > Schistocerca americana. The sequence goes on from NC_060125.1 coordinate 324,638,325, forward strand.
GCCAACACCTATCGTAATTTCATGAAACTACAGGGGATAAAGCAGGAATACTCTACGATGTCCTACAACAAATTCCAAATATTTGCAAAGGAAACTGACCGAGAAACAAAATATGTTTCAGTACTTAATGAACGCCCCTTGGTTTTCCACAGCATATGAATCGTAAACTTGTGGAGTCACTCGTTCTACTGAACATTGATTATTGGGATGTTATCCAACACGCTACCAATACCACAGACGGCTGATCTGTGAGTGCTTGTGTTCCTTAAATGTGCAACATCCGTCCATTTGACCATGTTTCTAAAGGATTGTAAACTGACAATTTACTTGACGATCATAAACTGTTTTCCTTGGCTTGTCAGTGCCCGTACACCCGTAACTATTTTTCTCTTCGTAATCAAAACACAAAATCTCGTTATTTATTATCGTAGCTGCGCTCATCCACAAAAACCAAAACATTCACAAACTCTGTGTTGCTGGTGTCCTCCTCTGGAACAAGCTATGCTGCTCTCCGTGCACAATGAAGCGCCCTCTTGCATTTAAGAAATGCTGAAAAACTTTCTACTGTAAATTGCATAGCTGACCCCTCCAAACATGTACTGTGTCAAAATGTTTCATATGTATTTTTCGTCTACTTGTCACCATCGCATGAAATAGTGGATTACGGAGGAACTTAATTCAAAATTGTGTGCAGATAATTGTTTATAAATTTGTTCTAAAATCTATTATAGAAATATAGTACGAGGATGACTGCTTCCAAAAATTCGACGTAGCGAACCCAGAGAGCATACGAGAAGGTAACTGCGGAGTCCAGAGATTATCTACTGGCGCTACAATCTTTCCACTACTGGCTCCATGACCTACAGCCACCCAATACAATGAAGTGATTATTGTAAAACTGCAGTATCGACACATGTTTGTCTAAATGGATAGTTCCTACCGTACTCAGATTATGAGATAGTTAGTTCTGTTTTGACCATTGCACACTGAGATCGTCCTGGAGAGAGGACTTATGTCAAGAACTTCTAGTTCAGGAGCAGTATGTGTACCTATGCGTATGAAGGTTGAGTTGGCTCGCTAGGAATGAATTGCATATTGTAAAGTTTTTCTGATTCCTGAAGAACCGGTTCTTTTTACTTAGAATCCGAAATGTTGACGAGTGATACCTCATAATGCAACTAGGAATACCTTTTTCAATCGTTGGTGCGAATTTTACGGGTTAATATAAAAAGTTTAGCTTCTGCAGTTTTTATTAAGTTCGGCGATTTTCGAATGTTGATGAGGTGGAGGGTCCGATTTGTTTTCTTTTACATCTAGTGGATCAGTTGCTCAGCTCAAAGGAAATTGAGTGAGAGCTTTCTTTTGATTTAATGGTTGGTGGTTTTGGATTACTCGAGCAAGGTGCCGTCTCGAGGTGAGTAACTGGTTAATTTATTTGATTTAACACACCCTAGGAATGAATAAATGAAAAACTTTATAACGAAAGACTGCAGAAAACGTTGAATAGTGGTAAAGCAATGATCTTCCTTAGTTGTGTTAGTTATTTCCCTTCCGATTCGGAATCTTATTACGAAACAGTATGTCTGTGCAGTAACTCGTTGATTGATGGACTGACGAGTGACCGTTCTTAATTTTGAGTTCATTAGTGGGATTCGAAGTCTGTCAACGCCTGAAGTGACTAAATTTTGTGTAAGAATTTTCTTAAGGTTAGTGTTAAGTGACGGCGACACTTAATGTTTTTGTTTCATTTTTGTTGTTCTTTCGATTCCGTTGATGTTCTGGTACTCGGTCATAACTTTTGCGAAAGGTTTAAAATACTAAACTTAACTGATAAAAATTAAGTACAAACAAATAATAATACCTTATAAAATGAGAAAGCCCAAATGAGTATATTTTTATTTCATCCTACAAGCCGTAAGGAGGTTATCATTCGAGTACGTACCTCGTCAAGTGACAAAATACAGAAAAATTTGTATGACTCCATTAATTACTACTAGTGGACTGTCACGTAGAAAATCTGAAATCGTGAAGTTTATTAGAACACGATTTCCTACAATAAATTTAACCTAAAAAAAACTAAACACATACCGAACAGGCCATGAAGTCCTAACGGTACTGACCGGCGGCCATGTTATCCTCAGTTCATAGGCGTCACTGGATGCGGATGTGGAGGGGCATGTGGTCAGCACACCGCTCTTCCGACCTTATGTCGGTTCCGAGACAGGAGCCGCTACATCTCAATCAAGTAGCTCCTCAGTTTGCCTCACAAGGGCTGAGTGCACCCCGCTTGTCAACAGCCCTCAGCAGACTAGATGGTCACTAACAATAATTTAGACGGAATAAGAAAATACATTGAATATAATTTTTGTAATACGTGCTCATAGTTCAGAGAAACTGTTGGTATAAATGAACTGAGGTAGGGAAATTATTGAGGTAAAAAGAAGGAGGTAAATTAGCTTACTATGCCTACTTTCATTCACTGCTTTCGTATGGCATCATATTCTGGGGTAATTCATCGTTGAGTAGAAAAGTATTCATTGCTCAAAAACGTGTAATCAGAATAATTGCTGGTGCCACCCATGGTCATCCTGCAGACATCTATTTAAGGATCTGGGGATCTTCACAGTAACCTCACAGTATATATTTTCACTTATGAAATTTGTTGTTAAAAATCCAAGCCAGTTCTAAAGTAATAGCAGTGTGCGTAGCTATAACATAAGGAGAAAGGATGATCTTCACTATGCAGAGTTAAATCTGACTTTGGCACAGAAAGGGGTAAATTATGTTGCCACAAAAGTCTTTGGTCACCTACCAACTAGCATCAAAAGCCTGACAGATAGCCAACCAACATTTAAAAATAAATTAAAAGACTTTCTAGATGACAACTCCTACTCATTGGCTGAATTTTTAGATATAAATTAAGGGAGGGGAAAAAACCAACTTAAACATTAGTGTCATGCAATATTTTGTGTAATGTAGTATCTTGTACAGACATCTTTTATTAACCTGACACGTTCCACATCATTACGAAGTGTCGTATTCATGATCTACGAAACAAGTATTAATCTAATCTAATCTAATCTAATCTAACGTCACCAATATGGAACTAACGTCCGCCATCTTAAATAGATCAAAAACTAGGTTAGCCGCAGTTATACCTCCATGGGTCAATGGTTCACAGAGGTGGTACTTCCCCGTGACATCACTCTGACTTGCCCATGCCCACTCGAATTGGGTGTTTTGTGAGGAGACGTAGTACATTCCAATTGTGATATATTTTTTCCTTTACATACATTTGGTTACATAGTTTCTGGAGAGAAATATTCAAGGAAAAGACGCAAATAGGCTGGTGTTGGAAAGACCGGTCTATATACTACACTAGTTAGGCTATAATTACTAAAAAATGACTTACATTCATGTTAAACCAAAACTTTTGAGACCGTTCCGTGAATCACTTTTATAGCATTGCACAATTCCGAAACATGTTGAAAAAGTATATCGTGTTTTTACCCTGTAAATTCTATTATTATCCACACATTGAAATGGCGCATCACAAGTTACATTTCAGGGTGAGAAGATTTGTAAATTAAGTCAGATTAATGCACTGCACTCTAATAAAACAAGAAATTTATTCTACAAAGAGGTATATCCCTATACAGTTCTGTTTCTTTGACATTTCATTAATCGTTTCCTGTATTGAGCTGCACAATAAATGTTAGCATATCTTGATTCTTTCCTCACTGTACGCGTATGTGAGCTAACAAATAACACATAGCTGAGTTATTTTTGCAAATATGAGCACTAACAATTTTGTGCATACGAGTTGAAAGCTGAATGTGTGACGAACAAGAAGCAGTGCTAGTAAGCAAACAAGCTCTGGTTTTGGAGTTCCGTCTTCACTTGCTGTCGATAGAAATACAGTATAAGTGGAGTTACATGCATTACGAAAACAGTGGAATTACACGCATTACGAAAACATTCTTTTTTCGTCACAATCTTCTCTTCTTGTTTATTCGAAATGCATCAAGAAGAAACGAGTTACATTTATGTGGCAAAATGTCTCTTATTACCAGAACAATACGCATTTGAGAACAGGAAAACGCTTGTAATTTTCTTCCTTACACTACGTTATTCATGCAAGCACTCAATTTTGAGTATTTAAAACAGCTGTTGTGTGCACACAACAGAAATAATGAACAAGAAGCAATCGTAAACAGTAATCTGTTAATGTTTTAGGAGATTTGAGATGGCAGCAGACTCTTCCCACTCTGACTTCAAAACTACGAACAGCGTAAGTCTATAGTGCCATCGCCCTTCTCTTTTTGCTTCCATGGGCGAAATATACTATTAACATCGCTGAAATAGACAAAAGACTGAGAGATAGTTTCATTGGCAGAAGCTGAGCATTTCTACGAAGTATACAAGCTACTTAATATTATATTAAGAAAAGTAATAAATTTACATCAGGGAGACTTTGGTTTTGATTGGGTATAGAGTGCATAGAAAGATAATTTTAAGTTATTTATATATCAACTACAAAGATTAATGACTTACGAAGAGGTAATCCAAATTCGTTGAAGTACTCTGACTATGGACTAATAAAATAGAATCATTTTATTGTTTTTGTGTGAAGTTTGAATTGACAAAAACTGTTGTAGGTTTTTCAATGAATTATTAATAACCACAGGATGTTACAGTGATTTTATTTGGATTAATCAGTCGTCGGGTAGACGTTGTTTCTTAGGATTTAAAACCATCCGTGTAGCAGGGACAATTTTATTCTCTAGTGACACTTCTACTGAATATTAATAGGTGTAAAGAATTCTGAATGTGCAGTTGTAATAGAAAGAAGCAGAGAAGCCATTGAATAAGAATACTCAGCTAAAACCATATCAGAAACTAGAAATTGTTCTACTACGTGCTGGAATCTGTAAAGCACATGAGGTGCTCTTGCACCACATTATTTCATAAAGTAATTATTTTTTCTAGTGTATGTGCTGCGCCGTATAACAATTGAGCGAAGAGTAATTAGTTTTCGACAATTCCATCATTAACATCAAAGTAGAGTATCATATTAAATCGTATATGACGAAAGTCGAAGTTGGTACTTTGACTTAATAGACATGGCAAACAGCCACTGTACAAATTAAGCAGTTTCCCTGAGTCAAACAACAGAGAAAAACCAGACACGTTCTGCTAGATGCGCTTTTTGTTTCTATTTCTCCTTCACTCAAGCCGTTTTATTTTCGTTTGTATTAATTTCTTGTGATGGGTGACGTTCCGCATTGTGACCCACTCCCGCCCCTTCTATTACGTCAATTGAGACCTCACAACCTGAATCTGTCTGCCTTTCGTTTGTCTTTGTTGTTCTACTTCACTTGAACGAATACAAACTGCTATAGATCCTACGGTAGTTGTAAGACGTTTTGTAACATACCTGTCAAAATGAACATTATCGGAAATATGTAGAATGCCTGTTTCGATATCAGAGAGAGCCTCATGGCTCCATTTTGCCAGGATGAATAAATCAATTAATTAATAAAAATAAAACAGGAAAAGTTATTCTTGTAGTAGCAATAGTAAACAAGGCATGCAATAGAAAATACAGGTGGCAGTCTAGCATTGGACACGTTGACAGTGGGAACACTACTAATATTTATTTATCATCAAAACGAACTTTTTAAGTGAAAAGTGAATGTAGAAATACAATCAATTTAATGAAAATGCCTGACATCAATACACTATTTATTAAACTATACTGAAAACTGAAGCGAATTAAGGTTACTGTTATGTCGAAGACAAATTATCGTTAGATCTCGGAAATATGGAAGTTATACTCACAATGGCAGATTTGGAACCAAATTTTTGAACTCTAAAATACCTGTCGGTAATAAAGCAGTAGTGTGAATTGTAACAATTTAGTATTGATGAATTATGGAGTAAGACATTTTTTACTTTAAAATGTAGTTTTTTTCCAGTAACTGTTAAATTCTGACACCTTAACTGTCTTAAAATATCTATGATGGTGTGCCAATTCAAACCGATCGTAACAAAGAAGTATATATTATCGGCTCGAGTCTGCGCACTGTATGCAATCGAAGACAAAAACCCTTGAGAGTGACTTGCTTGTGGGTTGGTTTGGTATGGAAGCAGCGTGTAGATACCTACTTGCGTTGGTAGACTTGCTATAAACTTTGAGACCCAGAGTACTTTCACAAACCGTAGGGGGCAGACAACGAGAAGGAAAATGTAAGTTGATGCAGATGATTAGCTAAAATAAACCATTAAATTTGGAATGCAGCATTAATAATTTCTTGCTTGGCCCTGTCACGCCGATTAAATTTATGGGAGTGACGTTGAAAAGCGATATGAAATGGGACTAGCAGGTGAGGGTTGCAGCAGAGAAGGAGAATTATCGACTTTCATTTATTGTTGCCATTTTAGGAAGATGTGGTTCACCTGTGAAGGAGACCGCATACAGGTATGTCGTGCGACCCATGCTTGAGTGTTGCTGGAGTGTGTGGGTTCTACACTAGGACTGATTAACGGAATACATCAAAATAATTCAAAGGCAAGCTGCTAGATTTGTTATCAGTAGGTTCGAACAGCATGCTAGTATTACGATGACGTTTCGGAACTCAAATGGGAATCGCTGAATGGGAAGCGACGTTCTTTTCGAGGTACACTACCGAAAAAATTTAAAGTATCGGCATCTGAAGCTGACAGCTGAATGATTCTACTGCCGTCAGTCAGCATATAGCGTAAGGGCAACGAAGATAAGAGAGTTATCGTCAGGACGGATATAGGCAGTCGTTTTTCTCTCGCTCTGTTTGCAAGTGGGTCAGGAAAGTAAATGACTAGTAGTGGTTCGGGGTACTCTACACCACGCACCATATGGTGGCTTGCGGAATTTTATGTGCATGTAGATGTTATCATGTGTGTATTTAATGAGCAAAAGTCAAGAGATATTATGAAGAATGTCCTTGAGAAAGTGAATATTAAACGTTTTGGAACAAATACGTTAGAAGCTAGTTTATAGACCATTTAAGGAATCTCCGTATTCCGTCTATCAAATTACTCAGCTCCTGTGGTAATTGCTACAGTCATCATTAAACACTCATTGAGTGTCGCTGTATGATTGTCTACTAAGTATGTCTACTAGGTTTATCTTCCTTATGTTGACAAATACGGGTATCAAATGACGGCGACTCAGCACAGTGCTCCGGCAGCGGAGCACTCGGAAACGGAGCTATTCCCGGCGGCAGGCTGAGTTAGCGGCGGTTCGCCGCAGCGGGAGACACTGCGGCGCGCGTAGGTGTGGCGCCGGCAATCTGGCGCTGATCCTCGCAGATATGCAGACGCAGGATGCCGCCGGCCGCGAAATTAGTTTCCTGGGACTGCGCGGGCCGAGGGAGGGGCTTATTTAGATTAACCGGGGACCTGTCTGATGATCCGTCGCCAAATGAGCCAGCACCGGCTTCCAACCAATCGTGTCAGTCGACTCTAATCAGACAGGTCTCCTCCAATTCTGGCAGTCCCTTCGTTGCAAGAGACTCCTACTGAGCGGCCCTGTCGTGTGTTTTGCTTTCAATAGGAGTAGAAACTATCTTGTGCTCTGCAGTCATCACATCTCTTCCGGTCCACGGATTGCTTCTCCTGCTGCTTGTGGCTTGTTGCGTAGAATTATATGGTTTGATTTGTTATCAAATTTCACAAGTTGTAAGTATAAATTTTTGGCAGTTTTCTGCGGTTTTTGGATGCTATAGCCTTCTACACTATTTCACACTTGGTAAAGAACAACTGGCACTTGCTGAGGACCAGCTGCCAATTGCTGTGGAACAACCGACAATTCCTACGGAACAACTTACCAATTACAGTAAAAGGATGTTAGGAAGGTTGTCAGATTCACCTCACTTCAACTACCCCGTCGTCGGAGTTCATTGGTGAAGGAGCGAGATGGTTGGGGTCAGCAACAGTGGTCCAGAGCGGTGTTCATGGCAACAAGTCATTCTGGCTACCAGTTAGTGTAGAGTCAGGCAGGGCGGGATGTGTTAACTGCAGTGAAGCCTGTGCATGAAGAACTTGATATGCCTTCGACAGTTGATGCAGTATGGTGTTTGAAGGAGGTTGTTATGAAAAACCGATTACTCCCACACTCCTTGATGTGTTTTGACAGCATGTCTGCAAGACGTCATTTGAGTAGACGAACAGTTGGACGGCTCGAATCCGGTAAAACTGTCAGTACTGTGGCCACAGTAGTGAGTGTCCCGAGAAATGCCATCTCACATTTAAAAAGGCAGCTGAAGATGGAAATGATATGAGAAAGCATGCCAGTAGTTGGACTACCACACACCATTCCTACTGGTGAAAAGAATCAGACATTTCACACTTAGGCAGATCACCGCAGACCTTGAAACTGGTAACGAAACATGTGTCTTTGCCAGAACCATTTCGGGACGATGAAGTCAGGCTGCCTTGTACTTTAGGAAGCTTGTCAAATTCAACTCACTTCAACTACCCTGTCATCGGAGTTCGTTGGTGTAAGGAGCGAGATGGTTGGGGCAGTAACAGTGGTACAGAGCCGTGTTCACTGTAACACGTCATTCTGCCCACCAGTTAGTGCAGAGACAGGCAAACACGTTGCACACCAAGGAATGATGATGAAAGTTATCGGTATGGCCTTGGCGTAATGGTGTGAGCAGGCTTTATTGCACAGTGACCGATCACAGCTGCATATCTTCAGAGAGGACAAGTTCCTCTCTCACCTATTTTCCGCATATGGAAAATTATTAAGGATTTTATTACAACCTGACGCACATTGGGTGATACTCTAGAAAGTTAACGGCCAGAGAAGATGTTGATGAAGCCTGGTAGGGCGCTAAAAGAATGAGGTATTTTTATTTATATGGCTCCTAGCTCGTAGAACGGCATGTTGGGAGTTGAAAACAATTGGCGGCGAGCCCATATCTTGGTAAATCTTGCCCGACAGGCCTACAGCAATACACGGCAGATAGGGCAGCCACTCTTTGAGACAGGTCTCCATCAGAACAATGCCGTGATATCTGCCATGGTGCCAGCCAAAGCCTGGGCTGGGGGTGACAGTGTGAAGGAATTCATCTACACAGAGGAGTCGTAAGCCAGGCATTATGCGCAGAGCTACACGTAACATAAATTCACAAGTTTTCGTGTTCGCCGACACTGCAAATAGGCCTATGAACCCCTTCCATCGGACCCATCGGTTGTCTAAGAAACTCCAGCGTCTGAGAAACATTTACAGACAGAATCTTTGTTACACCTTATAGCTAGTATTGACAATCTCCAAGGGACAAGCGATTCAGATAAAGATCTTTAAGACTGTATCTGTTTGCTTGTTGTCGTGGGAAGCGACATGACTTTGGAGAAAATCATCTTCCCCTTCTGCGGAAACTTAAAATAAAAAAAAAAAAAATAGAAGTTGCCGTTTTTTTCCAGGGACGCAGATTTCTTAACTCTTGCATTCTTGCTACTTGAGTTTGTGCTGTTGTGTGGTAGGGGAGGTTTAGGGCCTCTAGAACCCTGTGATTGGCTAAAGACAGGGTGAAGGCTGTGTCGTTCGTGCACTTTGCGGGAAAACGGAAATTTTTCTGGAATTGTGCGAAGCACTCGGCTGTGGGACTTTCATTTGAAAGCACTTCTAGTCGATGCTCTGGCATGTCTGGGTGGTACATGGGACCTGTCCTGAGACTGACCATTTGCGTGTAGTTTAGACTGGGGAGCCTGTGGTGAAGTTCTTGTTGTGCTGACAGTGTGACTTCAAATGTCTCGGACTACTTGTTTGCCAAGGGCTCACTTATTTTTTTTCGGTTTACCAGTCATAACTTTTGGTATCCTTGTGCGCTGTGTCATATAAGTGAGCCAAATTGCTCCCTGGTACGACCAGCGAAGGGTTGTGTTACACACTCGAATCTACTATGATTTCAGGGATCTGTGAAAGAATAAATTGCGATCCATCTGCCTGATTTCTATACTGTGTGAATTTTGTATTTCTTCCATTGCCGCTATCGATTAACAGGTGCCGCCACCACGTCTCACCTCCACCGCACACAGCTCGCCAGCTGCAAGTTACATCGCCGCACAAAGCAATCAGGGTAACGTACTGCCGCTCCGGCATTGTCAGGGCGTACAGATCTCAATCGCCACTTGCTCTCAGCTGCACCTATGTAGAGAAATCACAGTAGATTTGATCAATCAAAGTCTGCTCAGCGTCAGATCAATTCAGATTGCGTAATCCGCATTTTTAGGGCCAGAGTACTTGACTCACTCCACTAGTTATAAGGTCTCTGCCAACCAGGATCCTTGTCCAGTGTAGTCTTGTATCACCTGATGGTTGTTTACGGTATTCAATCAATGACTTGTTTAGCATAATTTATCTGTGTTTTAAAGGAAAAATATATGTTGTTAGCACACTTAAAATATTCCAACATAATCAACTATTTATGTAGCCCGCGCAGGCTTAACTTTCAGTTTTTCCGAGAGGTACCGTTACAGCACAGCGGTATTACAGGGGGATTATACAGCTTCAGATCTGTCTGTTTAGGGTGCGGTAGGTCTCAAATTTCGATTTATGGACGACAAGGGCCGCCCGAACAAGACCGCTGAGATGTCGGACACACCAGAAAGTGAAGATATTGAGCCTATGGAATGGCTTGGTTACTCCTCAAATCTAACCTCTGGGATGCTCTTGGCAACTGAGTGTTATGTTGTCCTCATCATCATTGCATCCTCGTCACCGGCGCGCAAGTCGCCCAATGTGGCGTCGAATGCAATAACACTTGCACTGGACGGCCGAACTTCCCCGTATAGAGCCTCCTGAGCAACGATGCCATACGCTTATTTCATTTTTGCGCATAGAACCCTCAACAATTTGATAGCCATCGTCAATGACAGCTGCAAAATTAGCATTAGTGTGTGAGGAGCGCGTGTTCCTTATCGAGAGTTCTACATCGAGGGAGTGTGACCCGTTATGTCTGTTATCCCGCTTTCCCAGTGTTGAAATCTGTAACGTTCTTCGTTATAAATCTAACAAGCCACCTCTATCACGTACGTACTGTTTCATGTCACCAGTCATCATTTGTGATTATTTCTGCCCAGAAATACCTCTTTTGCTTAGCAACTGTCAATCAGTGCATAAAGTCTTGAAAACTATTTGCGTGAACGGCCACAAAATGTTGGAGAAGATGCTTTCCACAATATTCACTACACTGATCTACAGTTCAGCTGCCGAAATGGAAATTTAATGTTCTCATCCTCTAGGAATAATGCAGAGGAGTCAGGAACCACGCCAGTACTTAAAAATCTACTGTCCTTTAACTGAGCAGCATTTCCTAACTAAAGTTCACACGCAAAAGAATTAGTTTTAAAAATCATTAAAGCTTGTCCTATAGCACTCAGCACCTGAAACAGTTCAGAGATAATTTCTACTTTTTGTTCCCAATTGCGTAACGCCAATTGTTCATCTTAAATAACCACAGACACTTGCCTTGTGGTTTTCTGTAATATAGCGGGGGACACTAGAAATGAAACATCGAAACACGGGCTTTGCAATAAAATTATTAATCGAAATATGCATTTTTACAGTTTCACAAGATATACGGAGCGATACCTCATTTGATCGAAAAACAATCATGTCAGTCGTCATTCACGCTATCCAAGGTTTAAACGGACACTGACTCAGACAGAATCACGGCACGTTCTCTAGCGGAGCTTAGCACATTTCGTATGATTGACGAAGGCTGAATTACCTTTTCAGTGCAGACACATCGACTTTCTATATAATCGGTGCGGACGGGGAAGGATACATTCGCTCCAAAACAGCTACCAGCGTCTGGAACTGTGCTCATCCAGCACCATTCTCAAGGGTAAAATTATTTATATTATAGTTACTTGAAGAACTACAACGATCCCAATTGTTTTTTAAGTAAATCTATACTCTCTTTGTATTGTTCAAAATTATCTGTCAGGTAACTTTTAAACTTAAACCTGTAGAAATATTCAAATGGAACCAATGGTAGATAGTGCCTCTTAACTTTCTCTATCTACTATTCTTTTTGTATCCCGCCTGGGAGGCGGCGCGTGAGTAGGAACAGAAAAAGGTAATAGAAGATCGTGATTTACTGGTGCAAAAACAAGGTGATAAACCATTACATAACTTTGGATGTATGTGCGATGCTTAAGCGAAGTGTCCTGGCTGGCTGCACCGGATGAAAAGGGCAGAAACTGTAGCGATGCTCGTAGAGCTTTCCAGCGCCGTCTAGAGGGTGCTGTCGTCGGTGACTGTCGTAGTGCCAACCTAAGCAGCGGCATCGTAGCTATCGATACCACAATTCTTTACCTCAATTATTCTGAAAGTTACTACAGTTTCATTATTACTTATATCAAATACAGTGCTGTCATTTTAGTTTACTTTCCCATATGTTCCATGTTGAATCAAGGACTATTCCGTAATGACATGTGTAATGAGGTTTCTATTACGAAACCTTTAACACTGCTACTAAAGTCACTTCTTATTATTCATGGTAACATTTTGTGAGCTGTTCCGCCATGTAGTATTCCTCCTCAGATTTTTTTTCAGTGCTATACATTTCGATCCCTCCGTGGCGACGCTACTTCTGGACCGCACTGGTGTCCCTGTGTGGCTATACTTTGTCGCTAAGCCTTCATTTTTTTCTTTTTGCTTTATTAGTGAGCTGGCAGTATACAAAACAGCTCTTGGGAGAAAGGTCAGACTAATTTGAAAGATGTTTGAATATACTGTATGTAAAACCAACAAGAAATGCATTTCTTTAGTAACTCACATTGGTGGACAATTTTGATGGTGTTCTAAAATTTAATAGGTGATTTTAGAGTACAGTTAAAGTATAACCACTGATGATGTGAAAGGTTCTACGGTATAACGGTGATGCTGGTGACGCATGAAAATGATCACGGTCAGGGTGGAATGTTGAGTGACTATGACGCCCCGCGGAACCGCAAATAACGACTAAAATTCAACACGGGGAAGGAAGGGTAGGGAGTAAAATGGAAGTATGTTGTGAGGTGCAGCGTTGTGACTACGATTAATAGAGAGATATATCTCGAGACGAATTTAGTCGTCGCAGAGTGGGATTAGCGTGAAGTTGCGCCGGGAGAGGATGGATAAGGCATGAAGTTGCCTCGAAGGAGAAAGTGGATTCAGCGGTGCAGCAGGGTATTTGGATCGGTGGTTGAGACATTGGATGCTGGGACTGGGAAGTGCGATTAACGTATAGGATCCGAAGGTACTTTAGGAAAAGAAGAGATTGAAGTGTATGATTTCGTACAGGACACAAGTTGCAGAAAGTGGACGGATGTATAAAGACAGTGTCGCATTCACTTATAAAAGTCTATCTTCCATCGCTCTTTCCAGAGAAGTGGAATTATGGCTAAAAATCTTCCGGCTGCCTTTGATTGGCCGTCTTTGTATTTGGGTGAATACTGGAAGCAGATATTGAAAGAAAGAGGAATCCAAAATACTATCGTCGTTGCTCCATCTCCATTGTTTCTTGCTATTTGTTCGTGTTCTTCACTCTCCGTGGCTGAGTGTCCCCTTCCTTGTACCTGGTAGCCATAAAACCGTGAAGCTGTACCCTTAACCTCTATTGAACCTGCACTCATTCTTCGATGTTTCAACTACTGCTTGGACTTTTGTTACATAATTTTGACGTTCTCTATACAGCATGTGTATGTTTATATAATCCACAACCTCGTCATATCCTCCTTGTTATTCTGCTTCCGCCGATTTTACATTTTGTCTTAAGCATGTTTGGCGTCATTGCTCTTTAGTGCATTGTTTCGTTTTTTTCCAGTTTAACCGATATATATTGTTACACTGCTACGTGTCACTTTTCACTCTCTTGTTTTTTGAAGCGGTCTGCCATGTCCATTGTAGTTCAGAAGAAGTCTTCTATTTTGTGTTGTTTGAGAAATGTTGTCCATATACTATTCTTCAGAAGGATTGTGCCTCTGATAGAGGTTACTCTACAAACAAACGAAATCCTTAAGTCCACCATTCACCTTCCCTTCCAGAAAGCCTAAAAGATACGCTTGAACAGTGGCAGCATTGAGAACTTGTTGGGAGTCAGAGGGACCTGTACTATTCGACTGATGTGGCAGCCGTAGAAGTAACAGAAATTCGTCCATGCGACTAAAGAAAATAATGTGCCCCTGCGCTGGTGTGTGTGTGTATGTGTGTGTGTGTGTGTGCGAGCTAGTGCGTGTGTGTGTGTGTGTGTGTGTGTGTGTGTGTGTGTGTGTGTGTGTAGTGACTGGTGAGTTATGACCCAGCTGGCTCGCTGAGAGCTTTCAGTAAGAAGATATCAGTAGAATAATGTGGAACAAGGAAATGATCCCATTACAAGATAGCAGCCTGTCCGGAACCTGGTTCAAATGGCTCTGAGCACTATGCGACTTAACTTCTGAGGTCATCATTCGCCTAGAACGTACAAGGAATTAAACGTAACTAACCTAAGGACATCACACACATCCGTGCCTGAGGCAGGATTCGAACCCGCGACCGTAGCGGTCACTCGGTTCCAGACTTATAAAATAAATAAATAAAAAGTAATATTAATTATTTGTATATGTATGATAGTGATTGGTTGTAATTAATATTTGCTTATCAGGAACGTGGACGTTTAATTATTTGGTATCAGACGCTTGACAATGGCTTTTTCGTAAATGCAATGTTGTTTGTATTTGACCGTGAAATAAGACTTAAATAGTCGGACTTCGTATTTCAATCGCTTCCAAAGACTGCTGCGGTAGGTGCGGACTCAGAATCTCAATATTAGAATAATTTGCCAGCCATGTCAATACGTCGTACAGAGGTGACTGCCTACTAAACATAAAAAAGTTTACGCAGTTAGTTAAATCAGATATATTCAACGAATAAACCTACAGTTAAATAATTCAACTTACATTCATAAATATAGAATCTTTACAGAGTCGAGTGCCTGGTGAGATTGCAACTCGCAGTGTTCTTATATAACATAAAAAATGGCGGTGTGCCAGTTAATAAAATATACGTGCTTCCCGCACCAGTTATTGTACAAGACCTACTTCTTCTTAATGAAGCATAAGAGTGTCTTAATTGTATTTTGTTTTAACAGCGGCATAGCTCTGCAGTTCTTTATTTATTTGTCAGAGATTAATGATTTAATTAAGATTTCGCGTTTCCGAGGAAACTACGCACTGCATGCAAATGTGCCTTTATATTGCCCCTTGAATTGCGAGGCGAAAGGACATACCTGCAGGCGAGCGATTCACCTAAAGGCACAAGAAAATCTAAGTTATCTACTACTATTTACATGACATACATTATACAGTATATTATACACAAAATTTGAATGACGCGCGTGCGCCGTAAAAGTTCTCATGTTAGCAAAATAGAGTGCGCGCATGCGCAGAAGCGTCTATGTGACTCCTGCACTGCCGTTATATCGTAAATTTAGATCACGCGGCACAGTATTGCAGATCATATTGTTCGTGTGCGCGCACGTTTCTTAGTAGTTGCACAAAGAAAATATTCCACCAAGATTACATATGAAGAGTACATTCTATGACAGGTAACTTAATTTTAACATTTCAATATTTGTTATTATACATTATAACTTTAGATTGTTGAATGTTCTTAGTTAAGGTACTAAGGTACGTGTTTCCAGCAGATGAAAAGCTTCCATTAACTGACATAAATATGCCATTTGTTATAGTGGGCGACGAGGCATTCCGCTTGCGAAAGCATATTCTCAAGACTTACACTCGTTCGTCTGCCCAGCAAGATAAATCAAAAGCGACCTTCAACTATAAACTGTCACGAGCGCGCCGAGTTTCTGAAAACGCTTCAGGACTTTTGTGTCAGGTATTTCGAGTGTTCTACACAAATCTGAATCTTCAACCTAACACATGTGACAAACTCGTTACAGCTTGTTGTTGTCTACACAATCTCCTCAGGGACGCCTATTTAGAGAAAAGAGGACGAGATTTTTATGAAATTGACCATGACGTGAGTTTACCACTGAATATTATTCCCCTGCCCCGCTACGGCGGACAGTCGCAGCGAAATAGTACCTTTACATAGTACTGCATTGAAATGCTTCAAAGACAAATTTCCTTTTGTTTCAGGTGCGTTGACCTATACACATTCTTACAGTTTATATTCATCTGCTGCACAGTAATGTTTCACAGGTCAGTGTCGACGTGGTAAAGTTTTTTATCACAGTAACATCGCTATAAAACAACGTAATTGACACATAAGCATGCCCATTTCCTGTTACCATTATAGTTGTTGTGATGCATTTCGTTGTGACAAAAAGCATTGTTAATTACAGATCGGACGTGACCCGTCGAATAATTGGTCCATATGCAGTTCGTTTTCGATATTCCGTGGAAGCTTGGTTGCAGAACCTCGGACGGCACATAGCTGGCGTCGATCCTTGGTCAGTCCAGGTAAGCGTGTCCGTCACATTTCGAGAACATTCCATTCCCTGAAGTTCCAACCAAAATTCTTCCGCTCGCCGTGTTGTTTTCTGGACAGGCACGTTGTGACCATTTAATCCAGTTAACATTTTGAAGTTGGATACAGTAGTAATGTCACTAGACGATGCACCAGTTATGCACTTCACACAAAAGTTTTTCACATTTTGGCACTCGTTATCGTTCAAATTTTCACATAGTAACAGTTACATTATACATCATTTTTCAAAAAACATAAGTAATCATACATAAACATGCCACATATCTTCTTAGCATAAACATAATACAATTACACATAAACATGTTTACATCATCATTACATAGCTATGAATTATTACATTATGTCACATTTGATTATATGACTTGCAGATATTTACATTCTCTTTTACGGCTTCACTGAGTATTTATCGATGTTTTTTGTGATGTGATCTGATATTAAGATAGGTTAGACACAACATTCGCCACGCAGGATTAGCCAAGCGGTCTAAGGCGCAGTAGTCATGGACTGAGCGGCTGATCCTGGCGGAGGTTCGAGTCCTCCCTCGGGCATGGGTGTGTGTGTTTGTCCTTAGGGTAATTTAGGTTAAGTAGTGTGTAAGCTTAGTGACTGATGACCTTAGTAGTTAAGTCCCATAAGATTTTAAAAAAAATAAAAAAGAATAAAAAAAGAAGATGATAAAAAAAACAACACAACATTCATTACGTCAGTAGGCAAGACCAGGCGTTTTCACTACTCAATAAATATTCAAAATAATAAGAGAAGGAAAACTGTTAGATTCCGTGTGTGTGTGAATAGTGTCTGTGTGGCCTTGACTACTGGTAGATGCTTGCTTAGAGATGTGCGTCTAATCTATTTCTCGAAGTAAAAGATCACTTCACAGATGACGTCTGTCGGTTCGTCAGGTGTCATACCAAGTCAGTGGTACCTACAGTCACAAATGTTCCGTGAAAAATTAATATATCATTCACTGCTACGTAATCATAAATTTTACCTTAATATACAGTCGTCTTGGTAGTGCCGCAGCGTTGAAAAAAAGTTGTTCTTTCATCAACTGTGTCACTGGTACAGCCGAAATGAAAATTTCTATACTACTTATTATCTATGTTGTAGCAAATAGAGTTTTGCGAGTTGCTTAGCAATGTTTTCATGGGTATGACTTTGACATTATTTAGCATGAAATACTCTAAGATCTCGGTGTGCGTATAGCCCAATAATTTTGTTAGTTCTAGGATGTTGTAACAGATACGCACCAGGATGCGGTATGTTAACAATAATATAAGGTCCTTCATATAGCAGACTCCACTTAGCATTGCGTCGCTTGAGTGCTACAGATTTATGATGAGTACGAAGTAGTACAAGCATTCCTGCCTTGAATTTTTGTTTTCTTTTTGTTTTGTTTGTGTGATGTTTGTTTCGTATCTGTGCGTGATGTGTCAGTGTAGTCAATACTTCTATTATTTTCTGTTCAGGTGTGATTTCCTTGTCTGACAATTTAGGTAATGGTTCTATCCATTGATCGATCTGAATTGCTCTTCTAAATTTTCGGGTTTTGTGTGAACCGGTAAAATTATTTCATTTATTGCTCGTGCGTCTAACACTAGCATAATGCTACCATTTGGTTTTTGACAACAAGTAGAGGACTACAGTAAGGTGACGTGGATGGTTCAATGCCTTTCCAGTCTTACATTTGTTTTAGTTCTTGCCACACAGCAGGTCGTTGAGATAACGGTACGTTGTACGTCTTGTGATAGAAGATCTTGTGAGGCTTAACTTCAATTTTGTAGACATACGTGTTGATAACACCTAATCGTTTGGTAAAAACTTGTAAATATTTGGGTAGCACTTCCTGTAGTTTCACACGTTCATGTACACTGAGAGCTGTACCTTCATTTATCTTATGATCAATCAATGTTTTCAAGTCCATTAGCTCTGTGTCAGATGAGTGTGTGTGCGTGTCTTGAATGTCATTGTCAAGTACTAACTGAACCTTGTACCCTGTACAGTGTTTGTCATGCTTTAGAGTTCACCTGTCCAAATCAATAATAATTACACTGCCTTTATCATTTAAAATACATTTACCCTTGGAGATGTCTATAACGCAGTCCTTCTCGCTCATAATATCGAATCCTAAAATGCAATTTGTCACAAGGTTTTGTACAACCAGGGATGGCCATTGTACGGTTCCATTACCTATTTTAATGTTTACAAATACTTGCTTCTTGACCCTACATGACTTATTACCTAGAACAGTAGTTATTTTACAGTTTTGGGCAGGAAACTCAGGCACAGGCTCCAATTCACACATCTTTTTATAGAAATTAAAAGACAAAACGCTCACAGCTGCACCTGTAACTAAGGTAACAGTAGTTGGAATCCCACCTACTACACCAGTAGTAGAAACTAAAAAAATTTCACTTGTGCTTGAACGACATTGTGTACTGTCTTGCAAAAGTTCATCTGATATATTCTCGTTGCGGTTGTATCTTATAAATAAAACAGGTAGTTTTTCTTTACAATTATTAGGCATATCAATATTTTGTTGTTCAGTGGTTGTGTCAAATAACTGATTAACACTGAAGTTGCCCCCCAAGAATTCTTCAGCCACGACCCGGGGCATAGAAGTGACTGTTTCTAGTTTGTTGGATTAGCATTTGTATTAGGTACTGACACAGATTGAGGTTGTGTATCAGGTGTCACTTCTATTATATTCACATTCGAATATTGCCTGTTGTTGCTGTTGCGCATTACGACTTACCGGTCGGTCGTAAGGTATGCTCCAATTTTGTCCTGGTGGCTGCTGTGGCATAGCAGTGTTTGAATGAAAGTATTGATCGCTACGAGTCCAGCCTTGATGCTGTCTTGGCTCGTAGTTATTATTGTTTATGTTTCTGTTTGTGTTTTTGTTGTTATATTTGTATCCGTTGTTACCGTTGTTGTAGTTATTACCGCGGTGCCTTTTGTATGGATTGCCGCATGAAGTGTTATACTGTTGTAACTGTTGTTTGTATTGGAATACGCGTTTTGATTTTGATGTCCGTATTGAGACGGCATGTGAGTTTGCTGTTTTTGCTGTACCGCGTATCCAACTGTCGGCGCGCTAGAATTGAGTTGGCAAGCCTGCATGTTTTGCATACCACTAGTATAAACATTGTGGCTGCTGTTTTGCCGCGCGAAGCGCTGATCTTCTAGTAACATGTCAACCGAATATAAACCTGTTAAAAAATAATCTGGATCGTCATCCGGAATATGTAAGAGTTTTTCTTTAATGTTGAAAGGCAATTTGGCCTTCAGTGCACGGAGTATATCACGTGTTGCGACTGGTTCGTCCAAAAAATGTCCCATGTTCAAGTATTTTTCAAAATATCTGCGTAAGTTACCATATTTACTGTTAAAAGTTTCAGGTTCTAAAATTTGTCTTCTGAGTCGCTCCTGAACGGATTGCGACCAGAATTTGTTCAGAAAGGCACTCTCAAACTCACTGTACGTGATACATACATCAGCTTAACAGTATGCCCAGACAGCTGCATCGCCTTCGATGTAACCGACAATATATGAGATCTTTTTCCGGTGACTCCAAGTGCTTGGAAATCCGTTACTAAAAGATTTTTAAAAAATCACCGGATGAGTGGTTCGTTTTTCTGGGATAAAAGTCTGAAATTGCCTGTGTTTTACTAACCTTTCTTCATCCTTTGCATTATGATATGGATTTGTTCCACTGTAATTACTGTAATGTTCAGATGGCGAGTAATTACGATAATGTTGCTGTGGTTTACCATGATAATAGCTTGCGTTTGTGTTTGCACGTCGTGGTATGCGTTGTTGTCGTGGGTGTTTTGTTCTTGTGTGTTTGTCGTGTGCGGTATGTGTGCGTCATACTCGTATGTATATTGGTTTCTAAACTGTACATTTTGACTGATATTTTCGTTACATTCAGACTGTGGTTGATACGTGAATTGTTTCATTGGTGCAGTGACAGACTGTACTGCGTCACTAATCAGCTGTTTGTTATTAGTGATGTATTCCGCTACGGAGTCGTGCACAATTGTTGATAAATTTTCACGTATGCATCTATCAAGATGTTTGGTCGTTGCTCTCTACCCAATCATAAAATTCTTTATTAATATTTTGAAAACGAGCTGTGGCATCAGATTGTAATCTGTCCGTCAGGTGTTGTTCAACATCGTCAAATTTATTCTGCACGTCAGTAATTCGTTTTTCGAGGTTGTCATGTACTGAAGGATATGTTTCAATTTGTTCAGTAAGAGTTTCACACGTGACAAGGTTTTTTACTTGTGTCTGTAAAAGTGCTACGTCATTTGTAGTCTTTTCTTGTATCGTATTAAGCTTGGAAAGTTTCGTACTGAGTTCAGTCATCTGTTTCGTCAATGTGGCGTCTATAAGTTCCACACGTCTACATAAAGTGTCATTACATGTCTTGATTGCTATGAGGTAAGATTTAATTTCGTTATTTTGTGTCTTTAACTGTTCATTTTGCGTCTTTAAGGTTGCCATATTTTCTGCGTTTTGTTTTATTAGCATTTGTAATATGGTGGCAATGTTTACTGTTTGCAAGGTCTCTGCCCCCGCCGCGTCATTAGACGTGGCGTCATGTATTAACATGGGCTCTGACTGAGACTTTGAAATTTTTGTGGTGGACGGGCTATTGTCAAAATTTCCGTTAACACTTGCGTCAGTATTTGATGAATCGTCACTACCGGTTGCTGTTGTAAAGTCATTTTCTAACATTTGTCTCGCGTCCGAGCCGGATTGCGTCTGAATAGTATGCCTTTGCTGTTCCATCTTTGCGTATTGTTTTCTAGTTATGATCATGCCACACGTTTCAAGAAAATAAAGTTTGACACTGGTTTTAAAATAAAATGCAGTTGAACATGAATCGCTCGTAGCATCAATGGCAATTTAAAAATGTAAACTGAATATCAGATTGTTCTTAATGGCTGCTAGCCATGTTACAACGTATCGTACAGAAGTCGGCCATATTGTACACTCGTGTATTGGTATTGTTGCAGAAGTTATTGTTTAAGGAAAAGTACTGAGAATGAAATTTATCACTGAAAACTGCTACGCGCGAAATAAATACTACAGAATATACTAATACACCGAATTATGCGTCTGGTCAAGCTTGCCAATGCAAAGATGCTGCACCTTACCTTATTTTTCTGGAAGCTTCGTTGCGTCTTCCCGCAAAATTATAGAATTGGAAAATATCTTAAGATTTTTGTTATTTCTTATATATTCAAGTCCAGGTCCAGAAAGTTGATTTTTCACATGAAACAAAGAGAACAATGTAAGAAATGACAAAATAACAAGTCCGACACGCAGTCTCCAATATAAAAAAAATAAATAAAATATAATATTAATTATTGTATATGTATGATAGTAATTGGTTGTAATTAATATTTGCTTATCTGGAACGTGGACGTTTAATTATTTGGTATCAGACGCTTGACAATGGCTTTTTCGTAAATGTAATGTTATTCGTAGTTGACCGTGAAATAAGACTCAAATAATCGGACTTCGTATTTAAACCGTTTCCAAAGACTGCTGCGGTAGGTGCGGACTCAAAGTCTCAATACTAGAATAATTTGCCAGCCATGTCAATACGTCGTACAGAGGTGACTGTCTACTAAACATAAAAAAGTTTACACAAATAGTTAAATCAGATATATTCAACGAATAAGCCTACAGTTAAATAATTCAACTTACACTCATAAATATAGAATCTTTACAGAGTCGAGTGCCTAGTGAGATTGCAACTCGCAGTGTTCTTATATAACATCAAAAATGGCGGTGTGCCAGTTAATAAAATATACGTGCTTCCCGCACCAGTTATTGTATAAGACCTACTTCTTCTTAATGAAACATAAGAGTGTCTTAATTGTATTTTGTTTTATCAGCGGCATAGCACTACAGTTCTGTGCCATAGGCTTTATTTATTTGTCAGAGAATAATTATTTAATTAAGATTTCGCTTTTCCGAAGAAACTCACGCACAGCATGCAAATGTACCTTTATAGACTGTAGCGCCTAGAACCGCACGGCCACTCCGGCAGACCCTGGTTTGTGAATTGTGATGAGCAAAAGAAAACATTGACATGAGGAGTAATGAAATTAGACTATAATATGGAAGATGTTGCGAACCCAGTTATAGAATGTCAGTATGGGTGGTAAGATGTCCCAACGTGTACTGTGCCCAGGGAGCTAGGTGTTGATGAGCGATGAAGAGGTGCATGAAATGTGAAACAGACAGAAGAAATGTCCAGTGTTTAATATGCACAGAGTGAAGTGAAACAGATAATGAAGAGGAATGCAATTAAGACAAAGACTGGGGATACATGACTACCAGTGAATCTGATAACGAAGGGACAGAACATGTGTGATACCATTTATTACGAGAGAGTGGCCCTGTGTTTGTCATTTTTAAATAATGAGTGTTTGTTGGACGCACCCAAAGAGGATGAGGAGATGACTAAAAATGAGGGCAAATTAATTAACGGTGAGTGCAAGACAAGGGCTCAAGAAGAATATCATACTGCAGCGAAAGGAAGTTCAACTGTGCTAATGATTGACGCATGAAGGGAGGAGGAAGGTAACGACAAAAGGATTGGACAGTGACAGCAAGGACATCCCACAGGGTAACATGTTAAAGTAGAAACCTGTTACGTATCCGCAGTACATGTTGACAAGACTAGAAAGTATTGTTATGTCATGCAGAATAATTGTGTTGTATGAATGCGTGATGTCCGAAAGAACAGACGATATGCAGTCATATATTTGGTACGCCTAACTGGGCAATGGATCCACCTGCTTCAGTGCAGATGCAAAAATAATTCCGATCTCCTCTGGGAATCTCAGAGTAGCGAACATGGAGTCACCGGACAGGGACTGCAGATAGGTGGTGCTCGGTGGGATTGTGCATCGGAAGTGCACACGTGAATCAGATATGGATTTTAGATCAGAAAAATCAAAACGAAAATGAATATTTCTGTGGGAGACAAAGCGAAGTCCCAACATAAGTAAATGCTTATGTAGGAACTTCTTTCATATATTTTATAGATAACGTCATGTGTGACTAATTGTACACGACAATGTGGAGGAAGTAGAGACGTTACGAAGCCGCCACTGTATTTCTCACATACAGATGTTTAAGGAGTAAGAAAATTCGTATGAAAATGCAAATACAGTACGTCCATTCACGTATCCATTACAAGAACGTGAAATTTGAACAGAAGGTAGTCTGATCCATGTAAGGTGGAGTCATAGCATCATATTTAGTGGATCTATTTACAGGATAATGCCAATCGTCGTCAGATGGAGTCATGGAGACTATGTAAAATATGCCAAAAGAAGATGTGTCGGAAGAACCACTGGATGAAGTAAAATAAGGATAATGGTGTATTTTATTGATGGTGACTTTTAGTAAGCTAGTCACAAAGTAGCGCTGTGGCGGAAGTATTGGAGAGTACAGATTAATTGAGCCATTACCAGGTTGCGATGAGGAGAACCACAGTACGGATGAATAAAGTGATAATTGGTATGTGAGCGATTTCAGTGACAAAACTGTAAGATGTGTAAGTAGTAGCACCAACAAAGCAAAGTAAGGAGGTAAGAATAATACAATGTGACAAATTAATCTATGAGGTAAAGGAACCATGTTGTGTAGTATTTCGAATGTAGTAGATGAGCAGTCTGTGTTTGCTTGCTACGGTCCATGAAAAATTAGTTGATACGATACGTGTGACATTAGTTGCAACTGGCAAATACAAACATCAGAAGACAGTGGAAATCGGACAGCAGATGAACGACGGAACATCACAGATGAAACGAGAATAAACAAGAAGACTAATATGGTAGAACTGACAGTATAAGTAGAGCAGACACATTAAATGCATTGGTGCATAATTTAATGGCTGTCTAGATGCTCATAGTGAGGCGTTTGCCCTAGTATCAGGAGACATCTTAGGTGTACCAACGTAGTGCATGAATGAATGAACAACTGTATGACAGCTAAACCACTAATACGATCAAACCTGTGTGTGAAATCTTGTGGGACTTAACTGCTAAGGTCATCAGTTCCTAAGCTTACACAATACGTAACCTAAATTATCCTAAGGACAAACACACACACCCATGCCAGAGGGAGGACTCGAACCTCCGCCGGGACCAGCCGCACAGTTCATGACTGCAACGCATTAGACCGCTCGGCTCATCCCGCGCGGCTTTTGAATTATCTTTTATTCTAAATATTTATTAAGAAGATTATAGGAAAGCTTCGATTAAAGTTTGTAAGGAAATAATAAGTTATTATTTTCATGAAATAATTGCAGGGAAGAGGAACTGTAATGAAAGGATACAACGTTGTTCTTTATTCTTTGTTTGT
The DNA here is from genome assembly GCF_021461395.2 of Schistocerca americana. NCBI lineage: Eukaryota > Metazoa > Arthropoda > Insecta > Orthoptera > Acrididae > Schistocerca > Schistocerca americana. The sequence continues at coordinate 324,663,250 of NC_060125.1, forward strand.
GTTGCATTTTATGTGACACTGTTTGTGGTTGTACAATTCGCAGTGAGAAGAGCCATGTGTGTATGTATATGAGAGAGAGAGAGAGAGAGGAGGGAGAGGGGAGAGAGAGAGAGAGCGAGAGAGTGAGGGGGGCGGGGGAGACATGCAGCTGGGAGAGATAAACATCACAGGGCACGAGACATTTGAAACACCAGAGTCGATCAGTGCCGATGACCTCATCCACACGCCTGGAGTTCAGAAAATGATTTTGGCATCAGAACGTCATGTGGTTGCTACACCTTACCACACTCACCTGACTCAAATCGACAAACTGAGAAACGACACAATTGAAGAACTGGTTGTATCACAGGGGCTATCAGCCAACTGACGGCTGCTGGCTGCCGTGGGCGGACTCTGCAGGGAGCCACACTGGAATGCTGCAGTTGCTATGCCACGAGCAGTCACTCAGTTGAGAGCCCAAAACCAACAATAAGAAAGCCAGACTTTCTTCAGTAGATCGAGTTTATAGCTATGTTTACATGGGGTCTACGCCGGGATAGTACAAAAGGATTCATTATATGTTATCCAATCAACTCGTCTTCACTTTTAAAAATATTGGACTGTGGTGACTATGAAAACAAAGTACTGTGCGAGAGAGACAATTTACGCGTGGCACAGGAAAATCTTTGACAGGTACAAACACCATTTTTATCTTGAACCAACGTTGTGTGCCAAGTGATAAGGGACAGTTTAATGCATCTCACTATAAAGCGGTAAATAATATTCGAACTCTTGGGTGAGTGGAAAGACACTGTAACCTGTTTACGGTTAAATTAAATGTTTAGCATTATTGAAATGTGGATCATTTACTAGATACCGTAAAGTTGTACACGGGTAAAACAAGCAGAACACTAGTGACGAAGTCATAGATTGAACAGTTTTGAATGTAGGTAGGATGTGGTCATACATAATACAAATGCCTAGTTGAGTGAATGCACAGCATGACGAGAAGAAGGTAGGAGAAACATTGATCTCAGATAAACCTCGCAATTCAATCGACAGTTGAATGTTACCAATTCCTCACTGCACTTGAATCCAGCCTCGTACCAGTGAATGTTAACTCCCATGTGATGAACGGGCAAAAGACCTCTAAATAGTGGGAGATTTGTGTTTTAAATTTCTTCTACAGGGACTGATTGATAAACTTTTAAGTGTTGTGTGTGTTGTCAAACTGTTTCAAGGGGACTGACCTATGGGACCTATTAATGAACAATAAGTGTATTGCAACTCTAATATAAAGCTACTGCCAGTCTGAAGGGGAATTGATACACAATCAGAGATGTAAATCCATGAATCATTGAATATTAGCGGCAAAATCTTACATTAATCAATAATGGTATGCAATCTTGAGGACTAAACCTCGTTTTAAGCTTTAGTATATTCTTACGCCGTTTTATGTGCCACTATTCAAAGGAATGCACGTGATTCTTGTTATGCACACGAAAACATATATTGGAAATGATTTGTTCGTTATCTGTGTACATATACAATTGAATTACATGTGGTTCACATATATATCATTTGTGATTTGGTATACCCTAAATATATACTTCAGTATAATTGTAACATCATTTTGATGTGGCGCCACTTATAACATGAATCTGATTTTCGTTATTCACACAAGAACATACAATGATAACGATTTTTTATAACATGTATACATATGCAGTTGGACTACTCGTGTTTGCTATATATTGTTTCTCCTTTGATATGCACACAAATTGCGGGAAAGATCGAATGACAGGGGATATTAAACTATAAAATGTAAGGGTGAATGTGACTTAAGAATTCAGGTTTCTACAAAGAGCGTATCTGAAATAGTTCACAAGGCACCATTGAATGAATGATAATAGTGAAGCAATGCCATTTTTTAAAGTAAATGAGTGTGAATGAGGTATTTGAATAAGTAATGATAATTCTGAAACTGATCTAAAAGGATGAATGTGAACCTGCAAGCTGATGTTTCCTTCGAATATTCCATGAAATAAAGTTTACCTTTACACTGGCCATGTTACTGAATGTATGGTGACTTACACTAAAGGTAAATGCATTACATAGTAGAATGTACCCTTAGCAGAGTTACTTCCTCTTATCTTATTAATCTGTTCCACAACGAGCATGCAAACCTAATGCTCCATAACTGAAAATTTCCTTGATGTATTTAAAGCATGACGAGTCTTGGCGTAATTACATCTTCACAAATTTTGCAATTATAATAGTACCGATGTTATGGAACCGTTTTTGTAAAAATTGCCACGCACAGCAACCAAATTCCATTAAAGTAATAAATGCAAATAAAATAACTTCCAGCAAGAAATGAGAGTACAATTAAGATTACTTCTTAAAGTGGTTTCGCTATCCGCACAACTCTTGATATGTCCTGCTCTACTTCTTCCGTCTGAACCTTCGGAGGAGGACACAAAGAAGCTTCGACGGCACTGCCGATTTCTTTTTCTGGTATCCTCTAGTCTAGGAAAAAGATATTTGTTCGGATCTACGTAGTTCACCACGTACCCAGGTGAACTGTTTAATACCATTTCTTTTTGGTCAAGAATAATGTCTTCTCCAAGTACCTTTCCCACCATGACCCAGTCATGAGCTTAGAGAGAAATGATTTTAAAACGCAGTGCTTTATGTGACTGATTGTTCTTACCCTTTGATACTTCGTTAGACATTATTTCCTAATTTATTTTCGACGGGCGGTATGGGAGGGGTTGGAGGGCGGAAGGGGTGGTGCCCCAGAATTCGTGTTGTTGTTGCCGTCTTCAGTAGAAGACTAGTTTGATGCAGCTCTCCATGCTACCCTATCCTGTGTCAGCCTCTTCATCTCCATGTAACTACTGCAACCTACCTCCATCTGAATCATTTTACTCTATTCATCTCCTGGTCTCCCTCTATGATTTTTACCTATTACGCTTCCCACCAGGATTAAATTGGTGATACCTTGATGCCTCAGAATGTGCCCTACCAACCGATCCCTTATTCTAGTGAGGTTGTAAGACAAATGTTCCTTCTGCCGAATTGTATTCAGTTCCTCCTTTTCAGTTACGTGATCTACCCGTCTAATCTTCACAATTCTTCTGTAGCACCACATTTCAAATGCTTCTATTCTATTCTCGTCCAAACTGTTTATTTTCCATCAGAAACGACTACCTGGCATTAAATCTAATCTCGATGTTAACAAAGTTCTCTTCTTCAGAACCGCTTTTCTTGCAATTGTCAGTCTGCATTTTATAGCCTCCATATATCGAGCATGATCAGTTATTTTGCTTCAGAAATAGCAAACCTCATCTGCTACGTTAAGTGTCTTATTTCCTAATCTAATTCCTTCAGTATCACCTGATTTCATTAGACTACATTCGATTATCCTCATTTTGCTTTTGTTGATGTTCATCTTATATACTACTTTCAAGACACTGTCTATTCCGTTCAACTTCTCTTCCAAGTCCTTGGTATTTATAGCCCTGTATTCACCTGACCAGAGGTCCTGTTCCTCCTACCACCGAACTTCACTAATTCCCACTATCTCTACCTCTAACCTACTCATTTTCCTTCTTAAATTTCCTAACCTGCCAGCCCCATTAAGGGATCTGACACTGGATGCTCCTATCCAGAGAACGCCAGTTTTGTTTCTCCTGATACATTTACAGCATCGTATTAGGAGAATACAAAATTACTGTGATCATATAATCGAACCATGAATTTATCTTTGTTACGCGCTCTTCTGTGTTAGCCGGCCGAAGCGGCCGCGCGATTAAACGCGCTGCAGTCTGGAACCGCGAGACAGCTACGGTCGCAGGTTCGAATCCTGTATCGGGCATGGATGTGTGTAATGTCCTTAGGTTAGTTAGGTTTAACTAGTTAAAAGCTCTAGGGAACTAATGACCTCAGACGTTGAGTGCCAGAGTGCTCAGAACCATCTTCTGTGTTACATCAACTAACATGAAAGAGTGCAGTGCATTCCTCACATTATATATAGTGACGGTGTAACTTATATTACTGTGAGACAACAGTGACAAATTCATAGTTATGTTATATGATGACAGTAATTTTATATTCTCTTAATATGATGCTGTATATGTTCATGATGACCTGTCGACTGAAACTGGTTGTTAAGTATAGCATTTTAAAAGCAACTCGAGGCGATAAATATAACAATTATCGAACACTGTTTCCCACTGTCTAACTGCGCGGAAGAGGACTACAGGGTGCACAGACTTTGTACGAGAGTGCACACAGTGGAATAAAGTTACCTACCTACTGGAAGCTGGCGACCGTCATTGTGGCTCAGTGACAGACTGCTCCGAGTATTGTTTAGTGTCCTAGGTGGGATACCCAGCCATCATCTTGTTCAATGTGCTTGAAGTTGCAGTGCTTATATCAGCTTTGGATCTCATGCAGTTTTTATTTCATTCAGTAAACAGCTTCAATCAATAATGAGCGGCTTCAGCTCAGTTTAGAAGACACCATAAGAATGTGCTTGCAATGCAGCCTGATCAGACATTATGAGCAATAAAGACGATGAACAGCATGAAATGCCTACAACACGAAAAAACATTTATAAAAGAACTGTGTCTTTCAAATTGATATCAAATTAATAGTTATTGATTGTAATAACCATATTCTTTTTCTGTCTCTATTTCGCCAGCAACCGCTTCAGCTAGTGTTTTGATACCCGTCAGAGCCTATACTGTGGAGAATATGATTGAACTAAAAACTGTAAACGCACACGTTCGCGATAAAATAGTAGTTTGGGTCAAGTGGGAGAGGGATCACTCCACTAGGAATGATCCGAATATTATGAAACTCTTCCGCTTAGCATCTAAAATTTTCGTTGTTGACGCGGGCATACTTTCACGTTCGACTTTGTTCAACATAATAGTTTCAATAGTCACTGTACACACTGAAGATACAACTGTTTCAAACATATATTCGTATGCAAGTGCTTTAATGACTTCCCGGTAACAAGGTAACAAGAAAGTAATATAAACCCTAAACTTAGTTTTCTTTAACCAGTAATTGTAATCGCTGTAAAGTATGACTTTACAGGGTATGACTTAATTACTAGTAATTTTCAAAATATTAAGGATTTATGTTGAGGACAGTTCAGTCACATAACAGTATTACGTTTCCTTATTGTCGTCGGATCATTTTACTACTATAAACACGAAATGAAAGACACTAGTTTGGAAGAGAATTGGCCCAACTTCTGGGAACTATGGCAGATGACGCCAATGGATAGAAGTGACTTTCTTTTCATTTTTTGATGTTCATAAAGTACGTTGTTATAGTAATGAAATCACCGGAACTCCGTGTAACCCTTGTTTTCTCAACCCGATGATTATTTTGTAAACGTTTGTGCCACTACAAGAGGAACGATTTCCTGGTACACGACACAGATGCGCTTCCGTTTCAGTATATGAGCGGAGACTACATTTTCCATTATGTTGAAGAGCCAAATATGTCTAATAAACTCCTATTATTTTTGCCCTCGCAGTCACCTGATGAGGCGAGGGTGGAGAGAGGACTGTAATGAACTTTTATTACAAACGGAGAGACAAAAGCTTTAATATTTCCCGGAAAAGTCTGATGAAAAATGACGGATAGACCATATCTATCTTGAATATTACGTTCTAAAATTTGATCAGCCATATAATGTGGATTTACAAGAGAAGAAATAATCATTTTCAAACGAAATGAAAGTGGTAGTTTAGGAGTTTGCGTTCCACACAATCATAAACGAACATTTTACATAACGAAATCGTATTTATGAATCCACACTACAAAATATTACAATAAAATAATTTTAAATGGAGTTAATAACTGAACGTCTTTATCGTGTTCTAGCATCTCCGATGAGAAATGAGTCTTCTGTCAGGATAGTCTGAGTAAGGGATATATGCCATACCTTCGTCAGTTGCCTTTAAAATGTAGCTGAATTTTCTAGAGTCAAAAATAACACCTCGAATTTCTTCTTGGCTCCGTGCGAAGGTGACGACACACGTCACAGCCTTTTCAGAACCGATAAAATTGATTAATTCTTGTTGTTCTTCTTTATATTGAAAATACACGCTGAATAACACGCAAAATTCCTCTTCTGAAGACGATTTTGATGAAATTGGCCTTTTTCTTGTAATGTCATTCCTGCACCTTTAACGGCCGTGGCCAGCGCTCCGAATCGGCACGTCCACTGTACAGATGTATACGTTCACATAGTTCATTTGGATATCCACCCGTAATCTGACTCTACCGGCGAAGTGGACCCAATGCTGAGAGAAATTAGTAACGAAGCTGTGTATTATATATTGGATATCACTAAATTACGAGCAGTCTCTTCAAAAGCTGGTCATTCTCATATATTAACAAAAAAGTACTAAATATTTTCTTTATTCTTCTCTACATTTTATCCGAACTCATATTTCTGGCCCATCAGTTAGGAAAATATTTGTGACGGTTCCGTTGAGCTAACCGCGTACTGCTAGTACCTCGCAGTCCCTATACTAGCTCCGAGCATTCACTCTAATTCGTCGTTGGAAATAAATTTCGGCTTTGCCTTGGTGTCCACTTATAGTCTATATTTAATTACAACTCATACCGTTTACTAGATAATCTGTTCTTTTACATATATGGTTTCTGATTGTACTATTTACTTTTCCTACTGTGCTTTCGTTTCTGTCCTTTGCTTTTATCTCTTCCATCAATGCAACTCGAAAACCTCTCTGGGTGAACGTTATGAGAAGGAAAGATCGAAAACCTACCAAAGATAGAAAAGAACATTATCGGCATGTTTGGAAATAGGACTTCAACCTAACATCACCTCCGTCAGTACGTCTTAAGAGAAATTCTGGATGGCGAAAGAAGGCTTTTCACATCACATGCTTCTCTTCTTGTTCATTCGAAAAGTATAACAACAAGCAAGTTACATTAACGATGCGAAATGCGTCGTATTACTGTATCAAATATGTCTTTAAGAGCCGGCTGGAGTGGCCGAGCGGTTCTAGGCGCTACAATCTGGAGCTGCACGGCCGCTACGGTCTCAGGTTCGAATCCTGCCTCGGGCATGGATGTGTGTGATGTCCCATAGTCCCATAGTGCTAAGAGCCATTTGAACCATTTGTCTTCAAGACATATGAAACAACTGTTGAATGCACATGACAGAAATGTAGTCTGTAGCACCATTTTCACTTATTATATTTCCATGATAAGTAGTTTATACAACATTTGAATTGTAAATATTGTAATTTCCAATTCAGTATGAGGAAAATAGTGACCGTCATCATTTTTAGGTTTTTTAGTTAGACAAAATGTACGCAAGTCTCAGAAGCGATCTGGTTATTGAAAAGAAACTCACCAGAATTATCAGTAGCTTTAGCCATTTTACATCTACTGGTGGATAAAGGACTTCTCACTGCTTTATCATGCATTATGTGTTCTCTCTATAGGCTAAATATTCCAGATTACTCCTTCATTTAGCTCTGCTAGAGAGAAATGCCTAGGATGGTTCAAATGGTTCAAATGGCTCTGAGCACTATGGGACTCAACTGCTGAGGTCATTAGTCCCCTAGAACTCAGAACTAGTTAAACCTAACTAACCTAAGGACATCACAAACATCCATGCCCGAGGCAGGATTCGAACCTGCGACCGTAGCGGTCTTGCGGTTCCAGAGTGCAGCGCCTTTAACCGCACGGCCACTTCGGCCTGCGCCTAGGATGGAATGCCTACGAGGAAAAGACTGAAACAACTACCAAAGGAGAACACACTATGAATCGAAATGTGCTAAGGAACATAAACTGAATAGAATGGGTCAATAAAGTTGGCCGTGAAGGCAAATGTCTCTGCTGAGACGAATTAAAAAAAAAAAAAAAAAAAAAAAAAACAACGTGACTAAAAGTATCCGGACACCCCCCAAAAAATACATTTTCCATATTACGTGTATTGTGCGGCCACCTATTGCCAGGTACTCCATATCAGCCACCTCAGTACTCATTACACGTCATGAGAGAGCAGAATAGGGCGCTCAGCGGAACTCCCGGACTTCGAACGTGGTCAAGTGATTGGGTGTCCCTTGTGTCATACGTCTGTACGCGAGATTTCCATACTCCTAAACATCCCTAGGTCCACCGTTTCCGATGTGACAGTGAAGTGGAAACGTGAGGGGACACGTACAGCACAAAAGCATACAGGCCGACCTCGTCTGTTTATCGACAGAGATCGCCAAAAGTTGAAGAGGGTCGTAATGTTTAAGAGGCAGACATCTATCCAGACCATGACACAGGAATTTCAAACTGCATCAGGATCCACTGTAACTACTATGACAGTTAGGTGGGAGGTAAGAAAACTTGGATTTCACGGTCGAGCGGCTACCACACGCCGGTAAATGCCAAACGACGCCTCGCTTGGTGTAAGGAGCGCAAACATTGGACGGTTGGACAGTCGGAAAACATTGTCTGGAGTGTGGAATCACGGTATACAATGTGGCGATACGATGGCAGGGTGTGGGTTTGGCGAATGACCGTCGAACGTCATCTGCCAGAGTGTGTAATGCCACCAGTAAAATTCGGAGGTGGTGGTGTTATGGCGGGTCGTGTTTTTCATGAAGGGGACTTGCGCCCCTTGTTGTTTTGCGTGGCACTATCAAAGCACAGGCCTACATTGATGGTCTAAGCACCTTCTTGATTACCACTGCTGAAGAGCAATTCGGGGATGGCGATTGCTTCTTTCAACACGATCGAGCACCTGTTCATAATGCACGGCTTGTAACGGAGTGCTTACTGGACAATATCATCCATGTAATGGACTGGCCTACAGAGAGTCCTGACCTGAATCCTATATAACACCTTTGGGATGTTTTGGAACGCCGACTTCGTGCCAGGCCTCACCGACCGATATCGATGCCTCTCCTCAGTGCATCTCTCCGTGAAGAATGCACTGACATTCCCCAAGAAACCTTCCAGCACCTGATTGAAGGTATGCCTGAGAGGGTGGAAGCTGTTATCAAGGCCAAGGGTGGGCCAAAACCATATTGAATTCCAGCATTACCGATGGAGGACGATACGAACGTGTAAGTCATTTTCAGCCAGGTCGCCAGATTCTTTTGATCACATAGTGTATCAACGGCACTGGGATACGCTATACGAGAGTACGAATCCTTATGAACAGCAAGATACGCCGAAGTGCCAGTCAATGTTAACAGTTCATTCATGGAATTATTCCGATAAGCACCCAAACGTAACCAATATCAACAGTTAAAGTTAACTGTACGTACATCCCAATGGCACAGGCTGAAGGTAATATTATAGCGGCAGTGTATGAGGGAAGTGGAAGAATAACTTGGTGATTATCTAATAGTAATGGAGCCGCGGCCTCTACAGAGAGCAAAGAATGGAAGTCAGAGTTATGGGAGAATATGTGCTTTATAATGGGAATGAGGGGGTGCACTACTGCTTCAGTTGTAATACACATTTCAGTAACATATAGGACAATAAAAAATCATAAGAGTAAGCGTCCTTTATGGAAAATGATAAGAACAACAGGACGAAATTAGCTACACTATATCATGATGAAATACAGATTCCGAAACGCGGTACTACATTCTAACGTATACACGTGAGCAGATATAAACCCGACTCGTAATTTAGTAATGAAGAGTATGCTGAAATTTAAGACACCCTACAGCAAGGAACAACTTGCAAGAAAGTACGATACTGAAATACTAAATGAAAAAAAGAGATAAAGTGAAATTTGCTCTTTTGTCTGGTTTTCTATGGTACTTGCTGAAACAATGATAATGCATGTTCAAAATTCTCCGTAATACATACTGTGATGCCAGAGTACGTAGTTCACTTCAGGAGAAATTGTCACGTAAAAAAAGAGTTGTGTGGACTTTGGACACACAGTTGTAAGTATAATGAAGGTAATTGCTGGGAAATTTTGAATTCCAGAAGAAATGCTTAATTTGGTCGATGAAAGACGGAAACACAAAAACATTCATGAAGATAATGAAAAACAGCTTTATCAGTCACACAGAAGTGAATTCAGTACGAAGAGCAAGGAAGCTAAATTGAAATGGCTCAGAATATGTGTGGAGAATGGGCAAATGTTGTGGCCATCAGAAGGACAGATTCAGTATATATAATGTATAGGGTTGTTGCATAAGTTTGTAGCATTTTTACGCAAGTTTAATGAACACAACAGTACACGCTGGGATAGCTTTTCCATTCCGCAAGTGTAGGAATCACGCGTTATTGAGGCGAAGAACTCGTCGTGCCATTATCGGAACTTACTTTTGTCCAGAAAGGAAGTTCCTTGGAGACCATTCCATAGAGTGCGTAAGAAATGAAAATCTGAGGGTGAAAAATCTGGTAAGGAATGATCTCCCAACCCAACTCTTGTATAGTGCTCTTTGGTAGAGTAGCATAAACCGGGAGGGCGTTGCCGTTGATTAGCATCACTTCAAGAAGTCTTTCTGGTCGTTTTTCTTGGATTGCGTCTCCAAGACGTCTCAGTTGTTAACAATAAATGTCAGCAGTGACGGTTGCACATCTGGGTAGCAGTTCGTAGCAAACGACACCGTCGCTGTTTCACGAGATGCATAGTGTTATCTGTTATGGATGCGCGCAGGTCTCTGTATGGGGAATGGGGAGTTGCTGCTGTGTTTGAAATTTAAAAAAAATGTATAGTGGGACGTGTGTGGGGGGCGGGAGGCAGATAGATAATTCATCATATATATATATATATATATATATATATATATATATATATATATATATATATATATGGGTATGGGTATATTTTCATCTCTTACGCTCTCTATGGAATGGTCTCCAAGGAACTTCCTTTCTGGCCAAAAGTGAGTCCCGAAAATGGCACGACGTGTTCTTCGCCTCAATAACGGGTGATTCCTACACTTGCGGAATGGAAAAGTTATCCCAGCGTGTTCTGTTGTGTTCATTAAACTTGCGTAAAAATGCTACAAACTTATGCACCAACCCTATGCATTATATATATATATATATATATATATATATATATATATATATATATATATAGGTTTCTCCTCCAGTTTACGGTGGCTGTCAGATTCTGATTCCAGTCAATATGAGTGCGTGGAATTAAGCAAGGATGAAGGGGAGGAGTTAGAATGGCAATATAACGCAGAAAGTAGGGAAGGGTTCGACGCTCCCAGCCCATCATATATATATATATATATATATATATATATATATATATATATATATATATATGTGTGTGTGTGTGTGTGTGTGTGTGTGTATATCTATATATATATATATATATGATGAACTATCTATCTGCCTCCCCCCCCCCTTCCACACACACACCTCCCACAAGCTACAAACTGTCTGTCAGCATTTTCGGTCCATTAAAATGCAAACTTGAAATAGCGTACAAAGATTGGCGCATTACAAACAATGGAAAGCCTTATGTAACATAGCAGAACTCTCAGAATTGGCCTACTTGCTTCTCAGAACCGGGAATTTGGCCATTTAACTGGTTTGTGTTTGGGTACGATGATCTTGAGCCCTTGGAGGTTTCTAATGTGAGTTCTCAAGAAGGAAATGATGACAACATACAAGACATTGAAAGACAGGAAGTGTATTACATGGTAGTGGAAGAAGGTCAAAACGCTGAAGTTACTGATAGTTGCGAAGGAGAACAACCGGTAACTCACCGAGTGGAGCCTTTTGACAAACTACCAGATGCTACTGCATCTCTAAACGTCATTCTAACTTCCAATGGTTTTACATTCTACGAGTTTCTTCCTATTCTATTCTCTATTAATGGCACCAGAAGCAGGAGGGCCGTACTTAGCAAAGGTGTTTCACGAAAAAGCGTCTAAGAAAGGAAGAGAGAAGAAAAAGTCAACGATTTATACTGAAACACCAGAAAACGGTAAGCTACAAATGTTACACGAAGGAAAGGAAAGAAAACGGCAAGCGAATGTAATGAAGAGGAGATCAAAGCAGCTGAAATCAGTAGGAAAAAAAGAAGAGAAACCAGATATCCTGAAGAGAAAAGTTTCTCCTCCAGTTAACGGTGGCTGTCAGATTCTGATTAAAGTCAATATGAGTGCGTGGAATTCAGCAAGGATGAAGGGGAGGAGTTAGAATGGCAATATGACGCAGAAAGTAGGGAAGGGTTCGACGCTCCCAGGCCTGAGAAAATAGCTGTTTGTGATTTCCTCCTTGAGAAGAAGAAATCGGTAGTTTATGTATGTGCCCATAGTAAGTTCCAAATACAATTTGATCTAGTATTAACTGTCATATCTCAGAAAAAAATTGATCGTTTTCCTTTTCTGTTTCCAGACGTAAAAGGCATAGCGAGTTTTGTTTTCAGGGATAAAGTTTACACTCTCCTAAGCCAATTTTCTCAAAAGGCACATCTCGAACTTCATCTCTTTATGATTTTTCAGTTGATTTCAGTGCATGTATTGTGCAATAGAATTTGCTTCTACTCTTACTAAGATGTTATTATGTAAAATTAGGGTGCAAGGGGGACAAATGAAGTGGAGGAGTTATTGATGTCAGCTGCATTGTGAATTTGTAAGGATTCAGTGGCGACGAGTGAAAATGTGTGCCGGACCAGGATTCGAGCCCGCGATGTCACACTTGCTAGGCAGTTGCGTTAACCATTGCGCCACCTAGAGACAGTGTTTTTTTTTTAAATCTCATTACGTTCGTTTTCGTTCGTTGCACCTGCTCGGGGCGGACGTCGCAAGACACCCGTTTCAGTTCGTCGTTGATCCATTAGCCCAGTTTTTTTTTTTTTGTTACAGAGGGCAGCTAACCCTCTGACCGAACACACTGAGTTACCGTGCCTGCATTTGGTGGTGCACTGATGCAATACAAGCAATCAGTACAAAAACACTAAGCATCACGAGAAAGAGGAACGACTAAGAACTATTCTACTTATTTTTTTAGACATTAGTCTTCCGACTGGTTTGATTGGGCCTATCTCGACTTCCTTTCCTGTGTCAACCTCTTCATGTCAATTTAGAAATTGCAACCGACGTCCTCCGTTATTTGCTGGGTGTCTTCCAATCTCCGTCTTACTCTAAAATTTTGACTCTCTACTGTTCCCTGTTAATACAAACCTTTGCGTTCTAACGGTTGATACTTATTATGGTATCGTAAGACGTTACGCAGCCGCGGCTGTTATAAAGCGGGGCCACCGGCTTGGAACTGACGGCGGAGTGATTCCTTGGCGGCACTGGGGCATGGGCGCCACGACGTAGGCGCCACGACGAGTACAAGTGGAGGAAAGAAGAAGCGAAAGGGGACTGTGGCGACGGAGACCGAGCGGGAAACAAGCAGCCGACACACAGAAGTGGAGGAAACGGCCGTTGGATTTCACTGCACGCAGTGGCTGCCGTGGTGGGACAGCTGCGACAAGGAGGAGCGAGCTGTCCGAATACTTATTATACCGCGAGTGGGGTTGCAGTTTGCTTCAGGGTCACTGGCAGGTCTTTCCCGCAAGCAGAATCTGGAGACAGCGAATTTGCCTCTGTGTGTGTGTGTGTGTGTGTGTATGTGTGTGCGTGTGTGTGTGTGTGTGTGCGAGAGAGAGAGAGAGAGAGAGAGAGAGAGAGAGAGAGAGAGAGAGAGAGAGAGAGAGAGAGAGTGGTGTGATCTTTATATATGTTGCAAGATGGGACTGTTCTCTGCTGGTTGGGTGTCTACTGATCTTAGAACGTGTCAGTTGTTGGCTTCTGTATGTACTGACAAGGGGAGGCCACGAAGTTTGGATCATAGATTTACTTCAAAATACTTTGTACGACTTTACTAGGCCGTTAAAACAACATAATGTGAAAGCAGGAAGGTGCGCTACTTTGGCAATTCCGAGAAAATCACAACAGACATTTTACGCGTCTATTACGTAACTGATGTATCTATGGGAAGGCGATGGCTGTGAGAAGTCATCGTAGCCCAGTGACTCTGCTACGGTAGCTTAGTGCTTAGCGTTCTCTCTTTGAAAAAGAGTTTATATGACATTTGAGAGGTAATATAATGAAAGAGAAACCACATGCATTTTCAAGACGTTGTATTCAATTTCATATATTGACTGTTTACTATTTGTAACTAAATTTTCAAGGACGAGGGATAGACTTGGAAAGGCCCAACCAAACATCGATAAACAATGATGCGAATTACTTTATTCACAATCTGTAATACAGTAAGTCACAATGCGCCAGACCACAAGAGTAATGTACAGTTACTTGTCGGACGTGCTCTCGACATCACACTTTGGGTCGTATTTGTCATACAGACATGGAAAATATAACCTGAAACTTTACGCAAATACTTAGTGCAAATACATGCGCTTTTTTAATTATATTATTTCTCAAATGTCATATAAATTAAATAATATCATACAGTGATAAAATTAGATTATTAGTTAAGTCTGAGCGGGAATCGAATCGTCACCTTATATATGTTTGTCTTACGAGGCTCAAACACTAGTTGCTTGACCACCATGAGCGCTATTGTCCGCCGTCTGCGAACAGATACATAAGCCAATTAACAGAAGAGCAAAATTTTCTTGCGATTTTCTCGGAATTGCCAGAGTATGCATCTTACTCCTTCCATATTATGGTGTTTTAATGGCCTACTAAAGGTGTACAAAGTTTGAAGTAAATATGTTATCCAAAAGTCATGGCTTCCTCTTGTGAGTGTAATTCAGCCTGATCAGCATATATTATATTCGCTATTTTATTTGTGTCCACGTGTCTGAACTCTCCACATGCAATACCAAACTTGTGATTTGCCGGTTCGTCCAGCCCTCTTAAAGTCTGATGTCATCTGAGCTTCCACTCACGTTTTCTGTATTCAGCGTACTCTTTATTTAACTGCCAGGCATATCACAGTATCTTCTTCCAGTCGGTTAAATTTCCTATCTGTAGCACGTCATCTTCACCTGAACTTTATGGATGGTTTTTTTAGTGCACTGGTTGTATTAATAAACGTTTTGACTGCCTGCAGATTTCTCCCTGTGGTCCGTTCCATACGTTCGTGCGTCGTCATTTGTTCTCTGTCTAGATTATTGTGTATTTACATTAAAAAATATTGTGTGCTTTATTTTAAAACTTTAAGTAGAATTTGATTCGTGCACAATTGTTTTCTTGACTGATGGAAATTACTAACACATTTGTGAGCAAATTATTACGGAACATTTAACCGTTCAGTCTCTGGTTAAGCTTGTGCTATCGTGTTTGTATCCTCTCGTAAATTCCTTGCGGAAACATTCAGTTGCGGACATTGTATTATCATTCCGAAATTATTTTCTCAAGCTTTAAATCAATTACTGACTTATTTTGTTACTGAGGACTTAATTTCAATTGATGTTAATAGCGAAGCACCACTGTAATATCATATATCGTTTGATGGAAAGATTTTAAACTATTTCTCCATTATCTGTTTGTTCTGGTAGATTGTTCTATTGCTTTCCTATTTCGTAACAGTTCTATAATAGTAAACTGTTTCTCATTCTGGCAAGTTTAACCGCCTTAAAATTTACGTAAATTCACTTTAACAATTGGCAAATGAATATATAAAGCTTGTTTAAATGATGTATAAAATTATTTTGACAAGGGGGGAAAAACCAATCCCTGCTCAGTCCACTTATACCACCCCCTCTGGCTGCATATTTATCTTCTAAATTGACGTTCAGAATTCAAAAGTTGATTTACTTTACAGTATGATTAGCCGTTTACGTATCTGGTTAGAAACTACACTACTGGCCATTGAAATTGCTACACCAAGAAGAAATGCAGATGATAAAAGGGTATTCATTGGACAAATATATTATAGTTGAACTGACATGTGATTACATTTTCACGTAATTTGGGTTCATAGATCCTGAGAAATCAGTACCCAGAACAACCACCTCTGGCCGTAATAACGGCCTTGATACGCCTGGGCATTGAGTCAAACAGAGCTTGGATGGCGTGTACAGGTACAGCTGCCCATGTAGCTTCAACCCTGTACCACAGTTCATCAGGAGTAGTGACTGGCGTATTGTGAATAGCCAGTTGCTCGGCCACCATTGGCCAGACGTTTTCAATTGATGAGAGATCTGGAGAATGTGCTGGCCAGGGCAGCAGTCGAACATTTTCAGTATCGAGAAAGGCCCGTACAGGACCTGCAACATGCGGTCGTGCAGTAACCTGCAGAAAGGTAGAGTTTCACAGGATCGAATGAAGGGTAGAGCCACGGGTCGTAACACATCTGAAATGTAGCGTCCACCGTTCAAAGTGGCGTCAATGCGAACAAGAGGTGAGCGAAACGTGTAACCAATGGCACCCCATACCATCGACCAACGCGAGCAGAAATGTCACAATACGATAAACGGGAATCACGAGAGGCTACAATCCGACCTTTATCAAAGTCGGAAACGTGATGGTACGCATTTCTGCTCCTTACACGAGGCATCACAACAACGTTTCACCAGGCAACGCCGGTCAACTGCTGTTTGTGTATGAGATATGGGTTGAAAACTTTCTTCATGTCAGCACGTTTAGGTGTCGCCACCGGCGCCAACCTTGTGCGAATGCCCTGAAAAGCTAATCATTTGAATATCACAGTATCGTATTCCTGTCGGTTAAATTTCGCGTCTGTAGCACGTCATCTTCGCGGTGTAGCAGTTTTAATGCCCAGTAGTGTGTGTTTATCATGACACAGAAAAACGACTTGAATGTAATAGTTTTCTGTTCCCGTCGAAATGCTTGATATCTGTGACTGCCATTGCCTCCCACCATTAGGGTGCTTGCTTCTAACTATTATTGTAATTCACAGTAAGTGCTCAAACTGTCAAAGACTCACTTCGGTGCATTTATTAATTTGTGCATGGACTGCATGTATCTGGCCGATGTGGCAGAGAGGTTCTAGGTGCTTCAGTCTGGAACCGCGCGACCGCTACGGTCGCAGGTTCGAATCCTGCCTCGGGCATGGATGTGTGTGATGTCCTTACGTTAGTTAGGTTTAAGTAGTTCTAAGTTCTAGGGGACTGATGACGTCAGATGTTAAGTACCATAGTGCTTAGAGCCATTTGACCCATTTGACTGCATGTACACAACTTAAATGCATTGTGAATTTCATTTATAGGGAGAGGCAAGGAGACACAACGCAAGGACGAAAGTCACCTTGTACCTAGACCACGTTACAAGTAGTTTCTATCGAAACAGTAAAACGACTAACCATATTGTACTGTACAATCAAATTTGCAACACTAAAACTAAATTCCGCGCAATAACACCAATCCTTAGATCACGAAGTTGTACTTTTACAATGTAAATGAAATGTAGACTCAAATGCCTCTGCTGTTTATTGCAAAAACAGGCACATTTTATATTTGTCAGTTACAGTGCCATCTACTACTATGGAAAACAATGATTTGTGTAAACCGTACGCGTTTTTTAGCGTAGAATCTGCATATGCAATAAAAATGGGGCTGTCCCATTTGAAAAACAGTTGACGCTTGCCACGCAGAGTTGGCTAGGAGGTGGCAAGTTGTATCGCACACCCTTACTAATATAAAATTTCCACCTAGGACGTTCCTTTGTTCGATGCGTCGTTTCCAAGTGATTTAGTTGTCTCAAGTGAAAACAATCACCCTGTAGATTGAACAGTAGGGGCGAAAGACTTCATCCCTGCTTTATACACTATGAATCTGAGCACTTCCTTCTTGGACTTCTAGTTTATGGTTCCTTCCTGTTTCTTTTACATATTGTGCATTACCCGTCTTTCCGTGTAGCTTACCATAATTTTGCTTAGAGTTTCGAACGGCTTTCACTAATCCTAGGAAAGTGTCTTGACTTTTGTTCAGTCGTGCTGACGTTATCAATCGCAACGTATGAACTGCCACCCTGGTGCCTTTACCTTCCTTAAATCCAACTGATGGTCGTCTAACAGTTCTTCAGTTTTCTTTTCTATTCTTCTACATATTATTCTAGTAAGCAACTTGGATCCATGATCTGTTAAGCTAAATGTGCGATAATTCTAGCACTCGTCGACTCTTTCTATCGTCGGAATTGTGTGGATGATATTTTCGAAATGTTTGATGTTGTATCGCCAGTCTCGTAATTTCTACAAAGCAATGTGAATAGGGGTTTTGTCGGCTCTTACTCCAATGAGTTTAAAAGTTCCGTTGGAATATTATCCACTCCTTCTGCCTTGATTGATTTTAAGTCGTATATGTACCCCAATGATTTTAGAAATTCCGGTACAATGTTACCTATTCCTTCTGCCTAGTTTGAATTTAACTCGCCAAAGCTCTTTTAAGTTCTGAGTCTAGTACTGGATCCTCTATCTCTTCCCTTTCTACTCCAACGTGAATCGTCATTTTGTTGCTACTTCACCCAAACGATTTTATAAACTATGATGGAATGTCATCTGTCCCTTCTGCCTCATTTGATCTGAAGTCTTCCAAAGCTTTTTAAATTCTAACACTTTATCGCCGGCCGGAGTGGCCGAGCGGTTCTAGGCGCTACAGTCTGGAACTGCGCGATCGCTACAGTCGCAGGTTCGAATCCTTCCTCGGGCATGGATGTGTGTGATGTCCTTAGGTTAGTTAGGTTTAAGTAGTTCTAAGTTCTAGGGGACTGATGACCTCAGATGTTAAGTCCCATAGTGCTCAGAGCCATTTGAACCATTTCTAACACTGGATCCTCTATGTCAACTGCCGTTTCTTCTTCTATCAGATAAGACTAATCTTCCTCCACATAGAGGCCTTCAATGTACTCTTTAGACCTAGTTTTTGCATTTATATACTGACATTTATTGAAGAATTTTATTAGTCACTCCTCTCTCATTCCTGCTTCCAAGCTCATACTACCCCGTAGCCGTTTCTTCTAGTCCTTTAGTCCTTCCTCTACAAACGCATGCCAATCTCCCATCACTTAGATTTTCATCTGCCCCTACATACTGAATTGCCCTTTCAATACTTTCTCTATCTCTTCACCTTCTGCTTGTGATGTCAGCATGTATACCTGAAGTATTATTGTCGGTGTTGGTTTGCTGTAGATTCTGGTGAGAACAGTGCTATCACTGAACTGTTCACAGTAACTTACACTCTATCATCCCTTCCAGTTCATAACTAGTTCCACCGTTTTCTACTGCTGTTGATCTTACTATCACCATTGCTAATAAAATGTGCCTTTTCATTATTAATTACTGCAATCCTAGAAAACTGAGATTCTGCTGCTTCCATATTGCAGAATTTGAGTCATTTGGGTGAAGAAGGAAGTGTAAAATTCACTGAAAGACTGAATGATTTGGAGAAGGGAGAAATTCACTGAAAGACTGAATGATTTGGAGAAAGGAGAAAGACACTTGATCTTGAGCCAAGATGCTTCAACACCAAATTTGGAGCAGCATTACTAGTTTATTTAAATGGCTGTAAGGTCAATCTACCAGCAATTTATTAAGCTATCAGTGATGAGACACGTCACTTTCACATAATGGGACTGATGATCTCAGATGTTAAGTCCCATAGTGCTCAGAGCCATTTTTTCACATAATGGTAACAAGTGTTTCAGTTATAAGAGCAGACTAAACGATGTGGACACAGTTGACTTCAAATCATACGAGCTACAGTATTTTCTTTTTGCTTATTTGATAACTGTGTATGCAATAATGAAAATTATAAGCATATAATATGTCAGTGCCTGCATGTAGGGAATCATGCAGTTGAAGTATAAGCGAAATTAACATTTATTTAATTAAAAAGTCTGTTGTGGTTCTGTGTTTAATTTTAAAGAGAGTGTAGCTCTTTTACCTTTTGAGAAGTAAATGTGAAGACATACTGTAACTCAAGAATGACCACTTTACTGAACCTAAACACTTTGTTGTCCCTGAAACGCCTTACAAAAATGAACGTATAGGTTACACATAACTGTTTGTGACTCAGAAGAAAAAATCAGTTGATAGTTGCGTTAAAGAAATATTATTCATTTGGTAAACTGTTTACCACAAAAGGCAGTTCAGTATCAGTTCGAGTAAGCAGACACAGCTTTTGAGACTGGGCAAGCTGCTGGAGACTTCACATATTTACTCTCCTTATAATAACCTACTTGTAGCATGGATGGTATTTCAAAAACTGTAGAAGATAAATAAAAATGTTTAGTTGCAGATGAGCGAAAAAAGATATAATGTTTTCTTAATAGCTCTTCATCTACAGCATTTTGTTGGTCTCGTTTATTTTCTTCCCTTCCTCTCTGCATGCTGTTGTTGATTTCTGATTCCAACACGACCTTGATCTTGTGGTAATCGCCATGTAAGCCGAAATATCTGAACAAGTCAATAGTAGTTGATGTTTACTGCAAATATACATTAGTCACCACTCTCATGAGACGAAAAGTAGCACTGAGATTGAAGATGCACCGAGAAAGATATAAGAAACAAATGGTAATAGGATGCTTAACTATTTACAAATAGACCTACGAAGCTTGTGTTGTGGAACGAGGTGGTAGACCTCTTATTAATAAAGATGGTTAAACATTTCACTGCATAACTTTCTTTCGAATGGATAGATATGCTGCAAGATTCAAACGACAGAACAATCACAGAAAACGTAGAACAGTTACTGTTTAAGCTTGTTGATATTATAAGCAATAGGGGTAGTGGCGGCCATAATCTACCGTTGAGTACATTGTTTCATCGATGTCACATCCGGTCTCTACTGTGCGACACCATAAGTTAGCATTATTACCAAAAGATGCCAAATGCTTTATACTGCGAGATACGGCTCTTTACCCTATCATGGACTAACTATAATGTCCAACTGGCTTTGTAAAGTGGTTTAACATGGTTAGTCTGAAAGCATAGCGACTTTAAAAGTTAATGGAGTCACTATAAAGTTCGTAGCTTCGTCTCAGTCTCTGATAAAACTCTGAAACTTACCAAACTATAAGTAATCGAATTGACAGCAAGTTCTCTCAACATTCGGGTGTTAGCCCATTCGCTCGTATGCAAGCGACAACCTCTGCGAGTATTATCTGAAGTCACCTCTCTGCAACAGCTGCCGAATTAACAAGGCCTTAGCACACTGAGAGGTGTGTGTGTAAATTTTCGTAGGGATTTTTCTTGTTTTGGATGTCTGGAATCACGTTCGTAAGGCGTGAATTGCTTAGACATGCGTACACTGCCGCAGCAGAGAAGATGCACTGCTCAGAGATGAGTTAGAGGTGATCTTTGCTGTGCGAAGGTGCTCGCCAGATCTATCTGTTGATCGCGAGGAGGCGAAAAGACACAGGCAGTTGAGCTGTGTTGTTAGATGTGAACAGTCGAGTTTTCGTTTAGTAGCAGTAAGCAGCAAACAGTGGAAATTTTTAGAAATTGTGCCATGGATTAATGGAAGTTGTATTGTGGAGAGAAAAAGAATGTATTCATTTGTTGTGACAATTATACCCTTAGTGAAAAATGGATTAGAGATAATGGCTAAGTTCCGTTCTATTTGCGGCAGCGATTTGTTAATGTGTCATTCTTGGTTCGTCAGACCTCCAGATCAGGAACCTTGTTGCTTTTGATTTTTTTTAATAAGGATTTATCGATAATTGGAAGATAATTAATTATAAGAATTACATTTTGGAATCTTGTTTAAGGAAAGATTACAAATGTGAAGTTCAATTTTTGTAATTCTTGGGATAAAGTTACGTGATTTCCAAGAAAGCTTAACTATCACTGAAGTTTCATTAAATGTTATTGAGTCAAACGTTATGTGGTTACTATTGAGTTCATTTAACGCAGAGTCTTTGTCCACATCTCAAGAGACAATTCATTTTTAATTTATTCAAACCATTATATAAGATCATGAAAAAGAATTATAGCAATGTTTTTAGAGATCACATTGCATCTTTGTGTATCTCAGAAGTTAGATTTTGCAGCTTTGTAATGAGATGCGCTATAGGTACTAGAGCGGTTTGCAGAGTAGGTAATCCAAATAGTGTAGTAAACAGAGTATTTCTTTAATTAAATTTCACAGAAGCGACTTTTGCTTCAAAATAATTTTGTCATCAAAGTTCGTTGTCAGATTTTATGATAACAATAAATTTCAGAGAGGGCGCGACTTTCTTACTGTTCTTGCAATTAGATTTCTTTAAGCATTCTTGGAGTTAATTTTTGGCATTAAGCAAGCTATCAGCTTTAAGATTTGGTATGTACACCTTTCAAACCGCGAAGCCCAAAATTTATCATCTAATAGACTATTTAACATAAAAAATACAAACAACACTACAGGTCCACTTGAATTCAAATAATTCTAATCATATAATTTTAAACATGCGTTGACGTTCGTAAGATGCTGGACATCGACCTTACTACTGTCAAACGATTGTCAGCTGCTGCGAATTGGTGTACTGGAAGAGCTCCTGAGAGTCCTGTACCTGCGATACCAGTATCAGAGGCACCTCAAGTTTTTCCCTCTTCTGTAGATCCTGTCTCCTCTGCAGAAAGTACAGGACTCGTTCACTTGACTGTGAGTGGCGTGTCAGTGGTAGAACTAGGCATCCTGTACAGGGTGGACAGGGACCACTGAAGACTCAGGGTGTTGTACCGAGGCCGAGCGGTTCTAGGCGCTACAGTCTGGAACCGTGCGACCGCTACCGTCGCAGGTTACATTAGATTAGATTAATACTTGTTCCATAGATCAAGAATACGACACTTCGTAATGATGTGGAACGTGTCAGGTTAATAAAAGATGTATGTACAAGGCATTACATTACACAATATATTGCATGACACTAATGTTTAAATTGTTTTTTTTTCCCTTAATTTATATCTAAAAATTCAGCCAATGAGTAGAAGGAGTTGTCATCTAGAAATTATTTTAATTTATTTTTAAATGTTAGTTGGCTATCTGTCCGGCTTTTGATGCTGTTTGGTAGGTGACAAAAGACTTTTGTGGCAGCATAATTTACCCCTTTCTGTGCCAAAGTCAGATTTAACCCTGCATAGTGAAGATCATCCTTTCTCCTGGTGCTATAGCTATGCAAACTGCTATTACTCTTGAACTGGGTTGGACCATTAACAACAAGCTTCATGAGTGAATATATATACTGTGAGGTTACTGTGAGGATCCCTAGATCCTTAAATAGATGTCCGCAGGATGACCGTGGGTGGGATCGAGCAATTATTCTGATTACACGTTTTTGAGGAATGAATACTTTTATACTTAACGATGAATTACCCGAGATTATGATGCCATACGAAAGCAGTGAATGAAGGTAGGCATAGTAAGCTAATTCACTGAGATTCTTATCACCAAAATATGTAATAACCCCAATAGCATACGTATCTGAACTCAGACCTTTCAGCAGACCATCAATGTGTTGCTTCCAGTTTAACCTCTCATCAATGGACACACCTAAAAATTTTGAAAATTCTACCTTAGCTACAGACTTCTGTTCAGAGTCTATATTTATTACTGGAGTTGTGCCATTTACTGTACGGAACTGTATATACTGTGTTTTATCAAAATTTAAAGGGAGTCCATTTGCTGAGAACCACTTAATAATTTTGTGAAAAATATCGTTTCCAATTACATCACTTAGTTCTTGGTTTTTGGATGTTATTACTATACTTGTACCATCAGCAAAAAGAATCAACTTTTCATCTTCATCAACATGGAATGGTAAGTCATTAATGTATATCAAGAACAGCAAAGGACCCAAGACTGAACCCTGTGGGACCCCATACTTGATCCTGCCTCGGCATGGTTGTTTCTGATGTCCTTGGTTAGTTAGCTTTAAGTAGTTCTAAGTTCTAGGGGACTGATGACCTCAGAAGTTAAGTCCCATAGTGCTCAGAGGCATTTGTTGTGCCGACCCCCTAACCAAAAAGTCTGAGGAGCTGTCTTTCACTGAAAATGAAACTGAGCCAGTGGGAATCATTTAACCTGTTTTGAGGACACTTGTTTGTCTGGTGCCAAGAGGAGGAAAACACGAAAAGGTAGGGGTCTATTAATCGTGGCAGTAGAAATGTGTGGGAAATGATGGTACTCCTTAGGGAAAGGCAGATAGCGACAGGAAACGACAGCAGATGCACTCACCATATATGCCTGAGGACTTGAGTCAACACGTTGAAAAGGCTACTCCAACAGCCACTGAGGGAACATAGTGCAATCAATTACTGATTGTGGTGCACATTGGAACAAATGGTTCCTGTCATCTGGGCTTCACGTCACACTTAGTTCATTCGAACTACTGGCAGAGAGTGTTATGAAGACCAGTCTGGCGCATGTAGCTTCAATGAAACTCACAGATTGCCGAATTGTCTCCAGAACTGATCGTGGCCCTTTCGTTCTGAGTCCAGTGGAGAGAGTGAACCAGAGACTTCGAAAGTTCTGTGACAACACAGACTGTGACTTCCTCGACTTGGACCATAGGGTTGAGATTTTAGATTCCTCCTCAATGGATCAAATGAATGAGGTGTGCAGTACAAATTTACAGGCTTCTGCTAACTGTGTATGGGGTGCAGACAAGGGCTTTTTAGATTAGGCGACTCTCCATCCGATAGAGATAAAAAAAGCTGTAGGATAGCCAGAAGTATCAGTGTAAAGTCAGAAGAAATACCTCACACTTCTAAAGGTAAATTGCCGAAACATCCACAGTAAAGTGGCAAAGTTTGAAATGCTCATGAAAAACAATGAATCTCGCATAATACTAAGTACAGAAATTCGGTTGAAACCTGAAATTGATAGCAGTGAGATTTTTGGGGAAAATTTTAGTATACATCGAAAGGATAGGCAAATGGGAAATAGAGGTGGTGTATTTGTAGCAAAAGACAAGAGACTTAAATTCACTGAGATAGGAATTAAAGCTGCATGTGAGGTTGTTTTGGCAAGACTCAGTATCAGGGATTGGCATGAAATGATAATTACATCCTTCTATCGCTCACCAGACCCATCTCTTGACGTAAGCATGATCCTTAGAGACAACATCAGTTCTCTTGTACGTAAGTTCCCCAGTCAAATTGAATCATCGATGGAGACTTACTCATCCTACAATTAATTGGAAAAATTACAGATTTGCTAGCGGTGAGATTGACAAGAAATCCTGTGAAACATCACTAAATAGCTTCTCTGAAAACTACCTACAAAAGGTAGTACGAAATCCTACTCAGATGGAAATATGGTGGATCTAATGGCAAAAAAGAGACCTGAACTCTTTATTGGTGTCCACATCGAAACTGTTATCAGTGACCATGACTCAGTTGAAGCAACAATGATTAAAAAAGTACAAACGACAACTAAATCAAGCAGGAAGATACATGCTGTTGTTGTTGTGGTCTTGAGTCCTGAGACTGGTTTGATGCAGCTCTCCATGCTACTCTATCCTGTGCAAGCTTCTTCACCTCCCACTACCTACTGCAGCCTACATCCTTCTGAATCTGCTTAGTGTATTCATCTCTTGGTCTCCCTCTACGATTTTTACCCTCCACGCTGCCCTCCAGTACTAAATTGGTGATTCCTTGATGCCTCAGAACGTGTCCTAACAACCGATCCCTTCTTCTGGTCAAGTTGTGCCACAAACTCCTCTTCTCCCCAATTCTATTCAATACCTCCTCATTAGTTATGTGATCTACCCATCTAATCTTCAGCATTCTTCTGTAGCACCACATTTCGAAAGCTTCTACTCTCTTTCTGTGCGAACTATTTACCGTTCATGTTTCACTTCCATACATGGATACACTCCATACAAATACTTTCAGAAACGACTTCCTGACACTTAAATCCATACTCGATTTTAACAAATTTCTCTTCTTCAGAAACGCTTTCCTTGCCATTGGCATCTACATTTCATATCCTCCCTACTTCGACCGTCATCAGTTATTTTGGTCCCCAAATAGCAAAACTCCTTTACTACTTTAAGTGTCTCATTTCCTAATCTAATTCGCTCACCATCACCTGACTTAATTCGACTACATTCCATTATCCTTGTTCTGCTTTTGTTGATGTTCATCTTATACCCTCCTTTCAAGATACTGTCCATTCCGTTCAACTGCTCTTCCAAGTCCTTTTGCTGTCTCTGGCAGAATTACAATGTCATCGGCGAACCTCAAAGTTTTTATTTCTTCTCCATGGATTTTAATACCTACTCTGAACTTTTCTTTTGTTGCCTTTGCTGCTTATTCAATTTACAGATTGAATAGCATCGGGGAGAGGCTACAACCCTGTCTCATTCCCTTCCCAACCACTGCTTCCCTTTCATGTCCCTCGACTCTTATAACTGCCATCTGGTTTCAGTACAAATTGTAAATAGCCTTTCGCTCCCTGTATTTTACCCCTGCCACCTTCAGAATTTGAAAGAGAGTATTCCAGTCAATATTGTCAAAAACTTTCTCTAAGTCTACAAATGCTAGAAACGTAGGTTTGCCTTTCCTTAATCTTTCTCCTAAGATAAGTCGTAGGGTCAGTATTGCCTCACGTGTTCCAACATTTCTACGGAATCGAAACTGCCCTTCCCTGAGGTTGGCTTCTACCAGATTTTCCATTCGTCTGTAGAGAATTCGCGTTAGTATTCTGCAGCTGTGATTTATTAAACTGATAGTTCGGTAATTTTCGCGTCTATCAACACCTGCCTTTTTTTGGGATTGGAATTGTTATATTCTTCTTGAAGTCTGACGGGATTTCGGCTGTCTCATACATCTTGCTCACCAGTTGGTAGAGTTTTGCCAGGACTGGCTCTCCCAAGGCCGTCAGTAGTTCTAATGGAATGTTGTCTGCTCCTGGGGCCCTGTTTCGACTTAGACCTTTCAGTGCTCTGTGAAACTCTTCACACAGTATCGTATCTCCCATTTCATCTTAATCTACATCCTCTTTCATTTCCATAATATTGTCCTCAAGAACATCGCCCCTGTGTAGCCATATACTCCTTCCACCTTTCTGCTATCCCTTCTTTGCTTAGAACTGGGTTTCCATCTTCATATTCATGTAAGTGTTTCTCTTATCTCCAAAGGTCTCTTTAACTTTACTGTAGGCAGTATCTATCTTACCCCTAGTGAGATAAGCCTCTGCATTCTTACATTTGTCCTGTAGCCATCCCTGCTTAGCCATTTTGCACTTCCAGTCGATCTCACTTTTGAGACGTTTGTATTCCTTTTTTCCTGCTTCACTTACTGCATTTTTGTATTTTCTCCTTTCATCAGTTAAATTCAGTATCTCTTCTGTTACCCTAGGCTTTCTACTAGCCCTTGTCTTTTTACCTACTTGATCCTCTGCTGCCTTCACTATTTCATTCCTCAAAGCTGCCCATTTTTCTTCTACTGTATTTCTTTCCCCCATTCCTGTCAATTGTTCCCTTATGCTCTCCCTGATACTCTGTACAACCTCTGGTTCTTTCAGTTTATCCAGGTCCCATCCCCTTAAATTCCCACCTTTTTGCAGTATCTTCAGTTTTAATCTACAGTTCATAACCAATAGATTGTGGTCAGAGTCCACATCTGCCCCTGGAAAAGTCTAACAATTTAAAATCATCATCATCATCATCTTGGACAGTTTCCAGCCACTGGCTGGGTCTGTCGGGAACACAAGCCTCTCCATCGTGTTCTGTCTTTCCACCATTCCCCCTCTTCCACCTTCGTCCTGTTCTCTCCTCTTCTAGTCACACATTCCTTCATTCCCTTCACCCATCTATCTCTTGGTCTTCCCCTGGGCCTCTTCCCCTCCAGTTGCAGATCAAACATCCACTTTGGAATTCTTCCCTCATCCATTCTCTTCATGTGTCCATACCACTGCAGTCTTGATTTTTCTATCCTGTCCTGTACAGGTTCCTCCTTTAGTCTTTCCCTCACATACACATTTCGCAATCTGTCTCGCCTTGGTACACTCAACCTGCTCCTCTGTAACTTCATTTCACTAGCTTGTATTCTGCTTTTGTCGCTTTTGTGCATTACCCATGTCTCACTTCCGTATGCCAATATGGGTACAAAGTAGGTTCGGTATATAATTCCCTTGGATTTCTGTGGCACCTCCTTGCTCCAAATAAGCCCCCTAATGCATCTGAAGAACTGCCCTGCTTTTCTGCACCTTTCATTTATTTCCATTGCGTTTCCCCCCTTACTTTCAATCATGCTTCCCAGGTACTTGAAGTTCTCTACCACTTGTATTTTTTCCCCTCCACAAGTTATATCTACATTTGGCCTATTCTTCTTCCTTGTTGTGACAATTATTTCACTTTTCTTTGCAGAGAAATGCATTCCATATTGTGCTGCCGTTGCCTCCCATACATCTAACTGCTCTTGCACCTCCTTCTCGCAATTTCCCCATAACATCAGGTCATCGGCAAAAAGCACTGCTTTCATTTTATGATCTCCAATTGCATCTGATACTTGCTGTAGGATTTCATCCATAACAATAATAAACAATAAAGGCGAAAGTGCACTTCCCTGTCGCAGCCCACTTTCACACAACTCTCACTTCCCTCATACATATTTCTGACTTTTCGTGTTATCTCTTCATCTATCCCTTTTGCGTTCAGCACATCCCAGAGCTTGTCCCTATAGATACTGCCATACGCCTTCTCAATATCTAAAAAGGCCATGATTAAGTCCTTCCCGTAGTGCCTTTCCTGCAGTTGCCTTACCGCAAATATGAGGTCCGTTGTTGATCTTCCCGGTCTGAAACCATACTCCTCCTCTTGCAGTCTACTTTCAATACTGCTTCTTATTCTCTTCTCTAGGATCTTTTCATAGATTTTTCCACAGTGGCATAGCAGGGTGATTCCTCTGTAGTTCTCACATCTCCTTTTATCCCCTTTCTTGAAGATCTGAACTATAATTCCTTCCTTCCAATCCTCAGGAATTCTGTTCTCCTTCTACACCACCCTCAGCACTCTGTATAGCCACTGGGTTCCTACTTCTCCTGCTGCCCGTATCATATCCACTGTTACTTCGTTCCAACCTGGTGCCTTACCCCCTTTCATCCTCTTTATGGCTTCTTCCACTTCATTCCAAGTTAGATCATCAATTTCCCCACTATTATAATCGTCTGCTGCCTTAGGCTCTCCATCGCTGTTAGTTACCCGCTTGACGGCATTCAACAGATCTTCAAAGTACTCCTTCCAATTCTTTTTGAGCTCATGCATTTCCTCCACAACTTTTCCATTATTATCCATGATCCTCAGGCACTCGCTTCTGTCGTTCCTCTTATTTCTTACCAAGGTGTAAAGTACTTTTTTGTTCCCTTCACTGTCCTCTTCTAACATTCTTGTCCATTTTTCCATCCTTCTTCTCCGCCCTTACTATGGTCTGTGCCGCTTTCTTGCTTTCCTCATATTTTACCCTAGCTTCCTCTGTTCGGGTCTTGAACCATTCTCTGAAGACTTTGTTCTTTCGAAGTACTGTCTCTTTACATATATTGTTCCACCATGGGGTTTCCTTACTTCTCCTCTTTGTGCTAGTTCTTCCGCACACAGTCTCAGCTGCCTCAACTAGAGCCCTCTTAAAATCTCCCCATTCTACTTCCACTGTTCTCTGATCTTCCTTTGGCAGCTTCTTCCTGATCAGTGTCTGGTACTGGGTCCTCCTTTCATCCTCTTTCAGCATCCATGTCTTCAACCTTTTCTCCTGTATGTCTGTTGCCCTCCTATCTTTTTTCTCTCTCAGGGTGGCTACCGACAGCCGATGGTCACTGTCTAAGGCCTCAGATGGAATGACCTTAACATCTGTGAGGCTGCTCATCATCTGCCTATCCACTAGTACATAGTCTACTACTGAAGTTTGGGACCAGTCTCCACTGTACCAAGTTATTTTGTGGCTACTTCTCTTCTTGTACCAGGAATTTGCGATCGCCAGCCCATTCCTCTTGCAGAAATCCAGCAACAATTTTCCTTCTCTATTTCGGTTCCGCCAGCCCTCTGGTCCCATTATCTCCTCGAATCCTTTCCTGTCTGTGCCAACATGTGCATTGAGGTCCCCTATTATAATCTGATTACCTCCATTTAGCTGCTTTTGCATGTCATCTTCAAATTCCTCCTTCTCCTTTTTTGTACACCCCAACTGTGGGGCATATGCTTGGATGATTTCAATGCTTTTTCCTTTCACTCGTACTCTGGCTTTTATCATTCGATGATTGATACCTTCCACCTCCTCCTGCAGACCCTCTCTGACCACTATTGCCACTCCATTTCTTCGCCTCTCATTCCCTATCCAGTACAGTTTACATACTTTACTTAGTGGTTTTTCACCAACTCCTCTCCACCTAGTCTCAGCAAGTCCCAAGATGTCCAATTTCCTCCTTTCCATCATTTCTACAATTTCTTCTAACTTCCCAGTTAGAGTCCTTACGTTTAAGGTGCCCAGTCGTAAACCATCTCGTAAATCTTTTCCATTGCTTGGTCGGTTTCCTTTAAATCCGTTCCGTGATCCGAGGCATGTTCCCTTTTTGAAAGCAGTTGATTTATCCACTACTGGCTTGCTAAGCCTATCGCAGCTTCACCAGAGCCCCGTTAGCCGTCACGTTTCAGGGTTCCCATAGGGCCTTCCCAGCTACCGTAGCGGTCCTGGGGCACACGAAGTCCCCGCTGTACACCGCCCCTATAGGCAGTCCCCTACTTTGTGCCGTTGCCCATCTCCCACGACTTGGACGAGGGGTTGGACTTATGGGAGACAACAATTTAAAATCTGGTTCCTAAATCTCTGCCTTACCACTATATAATCTATCTGAAACCTTGTAGTATCTCCAGGGTTCTTCCATGTATACAACCCTCTTTCATGAGTCTTGAACCAAGTGTTAGCTATGATTAAGTTATGCTGTGTGCAAAATTCTACCAGGCGGCTTCCTCTTTCATTTCTTAGCCCCAATCCATATTCGCCTACTACGTTTCCTTCTCTTCCTTTTCCTACTGTCGAATTCCAGTCACCCATAAGCATTATATTTTCGTCTCCCTTCACTGCCTGAATAATTTCTTTTATCTCATCACACATTTCATCAATTTCTTCATCATCTGCAGAGCTAGTTGGCATATAAACTTGTACTACTGTAGTAGGCGTGGGCTTTGTGTCTATCTTGGCCACAACGATGCGTTCACTGTGCTGTTTGTAGTAGCTTACCCGCACTCCTGTTTTTTTATTCATTAATAAACCTACTCCTGCATTACCCCTATTTGATTTTGTATTTATAACCCCGTATTCACCTGACCAAAAGCCTTGTTCCTCCTGCCACCGAACTTCACTAATTCCCACTATATCTAACTTTATCCTATCCATTTCCCTTTTTAAATTTTCGAACCTACCTGCCCGATTAAGGGATCTGACATTCCACGCTCCGATCCGTAGAACGCCAGTTTTCTTTCTCCTGATAACGACGTCCTTCTGAGTAGTCCCCCCCCCCCCCCCCGGAGATCCGAATGGGGGACTATCTTACCTCCGGAATATTTTACCCGAGAGGACGCCATCATCATTTAATCATACAGCAAAACTGAATGCCCTCGGGAAAAATTACGGCTGTAGTTTCCCCTTGCTTTCAGCCATTCGCAGTACCAGCACAGCAAGGCCGTTTTGGTTGGTGTTAGAAGGCCACGTCAGTCAATCATTCAGACTGTTGCCCCTGGAACTACTGAAAAGGCTGCTGCCCCTCTTCAGGAACCACACGTTTGTCTGGCCTCTCAACAGATACCTCTCCGTTGTGGTTGCACCTACGGTACGGCTATCTGTATCGTTGAGGCACGCAAGCCTCCCCACCAACGGCAAGGTCCATCATGGTTCATGGGGGGGGGGGGGGGGGGGGGAGAAGATACATATGTTCACCAAACTATATAAATATCAGTAGTGTCAATTTTCAGACAGCAGCTTGAAGCTTATAGCATATAGAGGAACTGTGGCTCATGTTTCAAAGACTACTTGACCATGCACTGGATAGCTGTGTGACCAGTAGAACAGTTCATGGTGGAGGTAATTTCCATGGTATACAGTCACCGTAAAGAAACTCCTAAAGAAACTGTATAACAAAGTGCAGCGATATGGATAAAGAGAAGCTGAATGATGTACGTTTGACTGTCAAGAGAGCTATGTGTGATGCCTTGAGTGTCTACCGTAGAAAAATATTGTCAAATGATGTTTCACAAAACCCAAAAAAATTCTGGTCGCACGTAATGGCTGTTAGTGGTAAGTGGTACCAAAGTTCGTGTCCAGAACCTAGCGAATGAGACAGGAACTGAAATTCAGGATAGGAAAGCAAAAGGTGAAATATATATATCTCCGCTTTCAAATGTTCCTTTACAAAGGAACACCCAGGGAGAACTGACCAAATTTATCACCGAACGACTGACAAGATGAATGAAATAACTATTAGTGACAGTAGTGTTGCGAATCAGCTGTAATCGTTGACATTAAACAAATTTCCAAGGC
Source organism: Schistocerca americana (assembly GCF_021461395.2). Taxonomy (NCBI): domain Eukaryota; kingdom Metazoa; phylum Arthropoda; class Insecta; order Orthoptera; family Acrididae; genus Schistocerca; species Schistocerca americana. The sequence continues at coordinate 324,695,644 of NC_060125.1, forward strand.
CCGGTGGAATAGGTATCAGATTCTATACTCAGTCTGTCCCTGCTCTAATTATTATCTTTCGTATTACACTAGAACAAAAAACCGTGCCCACTTCTCGGAAAAAGGCAAAGATCGTACCCGTCTACAAGAATGGCAGCAGAAGTTATCCACAAAACTATCGTCCACATCATTCGCATCGATTTGTTTTAGACTCTTAGAACATATTCTATGCTGAAACTTAACTAGATACATTGTACAGAATGAGTTTCTCAATGACAGCCAGCATGGATTCCGGAAACATCGATCATGGGAATCCCAACTTGCACTTTTCTCACATGACAAACTTAAAGCTTTGGATCAATGCAGTCAGGTGGATGCAGAATAACTTGATTTCCGAAAAGCGTTTGAGGCACTACCACACTAGCACTTAATGTTAAAAGTATGAACGTGTGGGGAACAAATGAAATTTGTGACTGGACTGAGGACTTTTTGGTAAGGAGGACGCAGCATATTATCTTGGATGGAGATTCATAGTAAGATGTAGAAGTAACTTCAGGTGTCCCACAGAAGTGTGTTGGGATCCTTGTTGATCAGGTTGTATGTTAATGACATAACAAACAATATTAATTAGTAGTAACCTCAGAGTTTCTGCAGATGAAGCAGTTTTCTATAGCAACAATATCTAAATGAAGCTGCGTAAATATTCAGTCAGATTTCGATAATAATTTTAAGTGGTGCATAGTTTGGTAACTTGGTTCAATGTTCATAAATGAAAAATTGTGCACTTTGCAAACCGAAAAAACGTGGTATACTATGATTATAATATCAATGAGTCATTGTTGTAATCGGGCAACTCGTACAAACACCTGGGTGCTATACTTAGTAGGAACGTAAAGTGGAATGATCAAGGAATCTCAGTCGTGGGTAATAAGGTCGGTAGACTTCAGTTCACTGTTACAGTATATGTGAAGTCCAATCACTCTACAAGGAAGATTACTTACAAATCGCTTATGCGACCGGTTGTACAATATTGCTCAAGTGAGTGAGACACGTATGAGATAGGACTAACAGGGGATATTGAAAATATACACAGGAGGGCAGCACAAATGGTCACAGGTTTGTTTCATCCGTGAGAGAGTATCACAGAGACAGTGAAGGAACTGAACTGGAAGACTCTAGAAGACAGACGTAAACTAACCCGCAAAGACTTCTAACCAAGTTTCAGTAACCGGCTTGAAGTGATGACGCCAGGAATATACTAAAATACGCTACGTATCACTCAAATAGGGATCGTGAGGTTAACATTACAGTAATTACTCCACGCACAGAGGCATTCAGATTACCATTCTTCCCGCGCTTCATACGTGAATGGAACGAGAAGAAATCCTAATAACTGGTGCTGTGAGACGTACTGTCATGTACGACAGTGTGTAGATGTAGATTTAGATGTAGATGTGTGTGAAATGCTCAGCTAGCTGTGGCCTTCTCTCTCTCTCTCATTCTTCGAGGCATCTGCTGCACTAAACTCTGGAGATACTGTATGTACGTAAAATCTTTTGCAGATATGTGTGTGAGTGTGTGATCACAAACACGATCGTCCAGAACATTATTACCATCAACCTTCTATCCATATAAGCCCGTCCAGTCGATAGCACCGTCACCTGGCGAGGAATGGCTGCTAATGAGACATTCATGGGGCAATCAGTATCAGTGAGCGTGCTGTCCTGGATTAGAATGGGGAGGGTGCACGATCTATCAGAGTTAGACTGAGGACAGATTGTGATGGCCCAAACGCTCTGGACGAGCACTGTGGAAACTGCACTTAACGCTTGTTCACGGACAGCGCGAGGCTTTTTTATTATTTTACTCATTCTCAAATTCAGATATTTACTTTCATATTCTCTGTGATGTTTGAGTGTGTGTTAGTCTGCCTCCCTCGTCCTGCTGCCATTTTTTTTTGTGGTACCACTACAGTCGGAAATATGGAAAATATAAATCTTACGAGCTATTGTTAGATTGCCATGCAGGATTTAAACCGATATTTTACATTCCAACAACAGTATATTAAAAAAAAAAACCTATCTTCAGTACACTAGTATAATAAACTGCATTGTGACTTTGGTGTAACCTAGTTACAGTAATTAGTACATTATTTGTAGTACCGTTTTGTTTGCAAAATTACATTTCTCCGCTGGCAGGCAAGATGTTAGATTTTTTTGCACGACGGATTTCAGAAAACGATTCCCATTTTTAGGGCGTTTCTCGTGTATTGTGCCGTTTTTTGTTACGTTTTCGATGTATAAGGTGCTGCATTGTTATGATGCCGTTAGGTTATCCTGCATTCCACTTAAACAGTTTTTCGTGTGTTATGCCGTGTATTCTTGATGCTTTGGATGTATAAGGTGCTGCATAGTTCTGAATCCGTTAGATTTTCCTGCATTCAAATCAAACCATTTTTAGTGTAGAGAACATCACGCTCAGAACGAGTTCGTCATCTCGAAGCAAGGAGACATGATGTCCGTCGTGGTTGCTGGACGTTCTGAAACGACCTCCATACTTCTTACAGGACGTACTCCTCATCATGATTTGCCACCTCAACGCTCTCCGACGGCAGTCTGTGGCATCTGCCGCGTAAATCACAAAGTTTCCTCGCGAAAACGGATGCGCCTAAATAGCTGTGTTAATCACGTTAGTGATTGTAGAAGAAATGAAGTCGCCGGCCGCGGTGGTCTAGCGGTTCTAGGCGCTCAGTCCGGAACCGCGGGACTGCTACGGTCGCAAGTTCGAATCCTTTCTCGGACATGGATGTGTGTGATGTTCTTAGGTTAGTTAGGTTTAAGTAGTTCTAAGTTCCAGGGGACTGATGACCACAGATGTTAAGTCCCATAGTGCTCAGAGCCGTTTTTAGAAATGAAGTCACGAATAAGATGCTGCACTCATCGACGGCTTGAACAGTGAATAATGCTGTACAGCGATCTGACACACATACTAGTAGAAGATATCTGTTATCTTAATTGACTCTTCATTCCATTTGCCGTTTTAAATAGAGTTGGTTGTTGTCAGCCACGGTACCAATGCAACGGGTCCTATGCACATTGTTAAAAAGAGCCTACGCCATCTCAGATGCAGATAGTATGACACTAGAACTGGATTATCTAAAAGCTCTGTTCAAGCAGAACAGTTATACTGACAATCAGATCCGTCAAGCTCTACAGATTGGACTTTCGCGGGAACCAACAGAAGATACAAGCAAATCGTTGGCATTCCTACCTTATGCGGGGAGCATATCTTTAAAAATAGGAAGAATTTTAAAGCAATTTGGTTGTAAAGTGTATTGGGGTTGGGTTGTTTTGGGGGAGGAGACCAGACAGCGAGGTCATTGGTCTCACCGGATTATGGAAGGACGGGAAGGGAAGTCGGCCATGCCCTTTCAAAGGAACGATCCCGGCATTTGCCTTGAGGGATTTAGGGAAATCAAGGAAAACCTAAATCAGGATGGCCGGACGTGGGATTGAATCGTCGTCCTCCCGAATGCGTTAAAGTGTATTCCGTCCGCTCGTTGAGACCAGAGCTCTTCTGGGCTCAGTGAATGATGATTTGAGTTTCAAAAAGCTCGGGGTGTGCAAGATTCCCTCCCACTGTCGAAAAGCCTATATGGGACAGACGATTCGTAAGGTCCAGGATCGTTGCGTGGAGCATCATCGCCACATCCTTTTATTTCAGTCAGAAAAATCTGCAGTGGCAGAACATTGTACTACTGAAGGATATAAAATGCTCTACGATGAGACACAAGTGACTGCCCCTGCGTAGCGTTATTGTGACTGCGTAGTGAAAGAAGCCAATGAAATCCGGCTATCTGACAATATTACAAGCAAAAATAGGGGTTGTCCTTTAAGTAAGAGTTGGAGCCCTGTTCTGTTTGACATTAAGAAACAACGGTCGTTCTTTTGGTCATTAAAAAGTGTCATTAGCGTTTTATATCGATTTACCGTTTCCGCGAGCTTTCACCACCGGTGCGTTGTTGTGCCTGTCGCTAGAGGGCAGTGATGTTCGCGCACGCGCGGTGGACCCGCGACCGATGTATAAAGGAGCCGCCGCGCCGTGTTTGATTTCATCATCTCCGGCGGTACACCGCAAGGTTACCGCCCTTCGATAGTGCCATTTTCGCGCTAATCGAAGTGCTAGGGGTTCCAGGTGCCAGCCAGCCAGCCAGCCAGCCAGCAGCAGCAGCAGCAGCAGTAGTAGCAGTTCCCGGTCCCGGCCTGCAGCAGTGGTCCCGCAGCCAGCCAGCCAGCCAGCCAGCCAGCCAGCCCTCCGGTGGCAGCAGCAGTCCAGCCAGCAGCAGTCCAGTCAGCAGCAGCAGCAGCAGCAGCAGCAGCCGCCGCCGCCGCCCCGGCCCCGTCCGCGGCAGCAGCGTCCCTGCCTCTCGCCGTCGCCGTCGCCGTCGCCGTCGCCGTCGCCGTCGCCGTCCGTCGTCTCCCAGTGTGTGTCCTGTCCTTTTAGTGCTGTGTTTTTTCTTTCTTCTTCTTGTCGTCATGTCCGCCCCCACCACCACCGTCACTACTACCACCACCGCCATCGTGTATACGTCCCCTTCCGCCGCCTCCACCACTATCACTTGGTGTGCCCAGTCCCACCCCCCTCCTTCCATCCCTCCCCTCCTCTCTATCCCTTCGCCCTCGCTCTTTGTCGCCCCCTCTCCCGCCTCTTCCTCTCGTTCTGATCCTTTCCCCCCACTCCCTCAGCCTGTCACTGCAGCTCCGGCTAGGGTGGTGGCCCGTCGGGCCACTGCCCACGCCCAGCTCTCCCCGTCGCCATCGCCATCACCGCCGCCACCGCCACAGCCACCACCGTCATCATCGTCACCATCACCATCACTGCCACATTCGCCTGCACCGTCACAGTCACTATCTCCGGCGCCGACTGCTGCGTCCGTGCCGGGACCTGTCCCTTTCCACCACCTTCCCATCGTTCCCGTCCCTCATGTCACCACCCGCCCATCTGCCGCTGTCAAACGCCCTAGTGGCGCCTCCACTTCCTCTGCTCCTAAAAAGGCTCCACCCCGCCCCCCATCCCCACCCCACAATGCCATGGACGTCTCCCCACCAGGCCCCGCTCCCTCCTCCTCCTCCTCCCCACCCGGTCTCTACAAATATCTCCTGTCCCGTCCCGATCCTTCCTTCCTCGAGGCCCGGAATCTCTCCCTCCTCCTCCGCCAACATTTCCCTGGCGCCCCCATCTCTCTCCTTACTCCCAGACGGGATTCTGTTCTTATCTCCTCCCCCAGCCCAACCCTCCATACTGACATCCTCTCCCGCCTCCCCATCACCCGTTTTGGTCCTCACGCCTCCCTCACCCCTGCTCCCTCCCCATCTCCTACCCGCCAACCCCAACCCCCGCGTCGCCCGCCAACCCTCACCGCCGTGATCACTCGGCTTAGCCCGTCGATCACGGAGGAGGAGGTGCTGGCGGAGCTGAAGGCCCATCCCACCCTGGAGGTGCGGGCAGTCCGCCGCATTTTCAACGCGACCGGCCCCTCTGAGGACGCCCCCTCCATTGACCGTCTCCTGAAGGAGGGTGCCCTCCTCTTCAATCAGCGGTACAAGGTCGACCCCTCCCGTTCCCCCCCCCTCAATCCCTGCGCTGCCAGAGATGTCTGCGCTACAATGCACATCCAACAGCAGAGTGCCGCGAGGCCCCCACCTGCCCGCATTGTCGGCAAGTGCACTTCCTCCGGCAGTGCCCCAACCTCCAATCCCCTCCCTCCTGTAATACCTGCAGCCTCCCCCACCCCACCTACTCCCAAAAGTGTAAAGCCCGACCATCTCAAACCACTCCTGAACTCACCGTACCTGTCCGTCCCCTGGACGCCCCCACCCCTCCTGGCAATTCCCTTCGTCCCCCCCCCCCCCCACTGCTGAGGACATCATCAGGTTCCTCACCATTGTCCTCCAAAACGTCCATCCCTTTCAGCGCCCCCACACCTTACAACAGATCTCCCTCACCACCCGTTCCATATTCCACCTTAAAATGTACGCCACCTTTTCCAATAACTAGGCCCATTTCACCTTCTCCCGCCTTGACACCCTCGTATAAGTCCTTATCATGTCGCGACAGCATCGTATCCTTTTCAACAATATCCGCTCCCTTCCCGCCAACAAGAACCTCTTCCTGCACACCCTTGCTACCCACCGTGTGGATGCCTTCCTCCTCAATGAAACCTTCCTCCAACCCCACCACTCCATCCACACCTCCCCCTATCTCCTCCACCGCTCCGATAATCCCCTCCCAGTTGCGCGTGGCGGAGTTGCCATTGGCCCCCACCGCCAGATCCCCGTTCGGCTCCAGCCTCTCCTTCCCGACCCCACCGAACACCTGATCCTTAGTCTCTTCTTCCCCGGCCTTACCATTACCTGTGCCACCATCTATGTCCGCCCCAACGCCCCTCTTCCTTTCGACTTCCTCTCCCACATCGACCGTACCTTCTCCTCCTATGTGATCGCCGCCGACCTCAACATCCATAGTCGCTCCGCTGCCTAGTTACGGCGGTGGAATCGGTTCCTCTCCTCCCTTCAAGGCGACCTCATCCCCATCCCCCAGCACACCCGTCCCGAATCCAACTCCACTCCCGATGTTATCCTCTCCTCCCCCAACCTCCTTGGTCGCATTACGGTGGATGTCCTGGAGCCTATTGGTAGCGACCATCTCCCTGTCCTCCTCACCGTTTCAGACGGCCGTCGCCCCCGCCCCGACCCTCGTCATGACCCTCCCCCTAAGTACATCCATGACTATTCCCGTGCCAACTGGAATGCCTACCGGGATACCCTCTCCACTCAGGTCGATAGCCACCCTCTCGCCTACCGCCGTCCCGATGATGTCACCCATGCCGCCTCCTTTCTCCAGCAGACCTTGTCTGTGGCCGTGGAGGCCCACGTCCCTACTGTTGCCATCCACCCCCACCGTCCTACCTTACCACCACAGGCCGTCCTCCTCCTCCGTGAATCCCGTCATCTCTACCGTGCCTTCCTCCGCACGCGTGACCCGGACACCCTACGACGCCACCGGCAACTACAGCGACACATTCGAAATTTGCTCGCGGCCAAGAAACGCCGGGACTGGCGACAGACATGCACCCGTTTAAATGCTACCCTCCCTATAAACTCGTCCAAGTTCTGGACCACCTTCCGTCGCCTTACCGGAACTAAACCCTCCCCCTACTATCCTCTTCTCCACGATGATCACCCCTTCCCTGACGCCCTTAGTAAGGCCAATCACTTTGCCTCCTACCTGTCCGATGTGTTTTCCATCCCTGATGATCCCCAGTTCGATTACTCCCTCTTCCCAGATATCGGCGATCGAACTGACACCTCTGTCCCTCCCCTCGCTCCTGGTTTCCAGTACTTGGACAACATTCCACACACGGACCTTAATGCCCCCATCACCCCACAGGATCTCATCAATACACTCCGCACCAAACGCAACACCGCTCCTGGTCACGATCGTGTCACCTACCGTCACCTTCGTGAAGCTCCTGTCTCTTTTCTCTCCACCCTGGCCAGGCTCTACAATGTAGTCCTGTCCACCGGTTACTACCCCGACCTGTGGAAAACCTCCCGTATCCTCATGTTCCTCAAACCTGGCAAACCGCCGTCCGCCGTCTCCTCCTACCGTCCCATCAGCCTTACCTCGGTCTTCAGCAAGGTCCTGGAATCTATCCTCACCCGCCGCATCCACCAGCATCTCCGCCAGCACCGCCTCCTCCCCGTTACCCAGTGTGGCTTTCGGCCGTCCTTCTCTTCCGACGATCTTCTCCTTCACCTCACTCATCTCCTTTCCGAACAGCTCAATTCCCGTCGCTCCGCAATCTTCCTCTCTCTTGACCTCGAACGCGCATATGACCGCGTATGGCATTCCGGTCTCCTCTTCAAGCTCCAAACCTTCGCCCTTCCCATTAACTACGTTCGTCTGATCGGTTCCTTTCTCTCCCGCCGTCCTTCCCATGTCACCATCCATAATACCGATTCCTACACCTTTTTCCCCTCCGCCGGTGTGCCCCAAGGCTCCGTCCTCTCCCCCCTTCTGTACTTGTTGTACACGGCGGATATGCCGCCGCCGTCACCCCCTGTCCACCTTCTCCAGTTTGCCGATGACACCACCTTCCTTGCCCTTGCCCCCACCCTGCAACGCTCCCAACACCTTCTCCAATCCCATCTTGACCGGTTCACCGCTTGGTGCAACCAGTGGTTGCTCAAGGTCAATCCTTCCAAAACCCAGGCGATCATTGTAGGCAAAACCACTCCCTCCTTCCGCCTCCTTGATTTCTGTCTCACCGTTTATGGCCGTCCCATCGCTCTCACCCCCACCCTTAAGTACCTTGGCGTCACCCTCGACCGTCGCCTCTCCTGGACTCCCCATCTCCAGACAATCCAAGCCAAGGCACGTTCCCGACTCCGTCTCCTCAAACTCCTTTCCGGCCGAACGTGGGGTCTGGACCCCTCCACCATCCTCCACACCTATAAGTCCCTTATCCGCCCTATCTTCTGTTACGCCCATCCAGCCTGGATCTCCGCCCCCCCTTCCTTTTATAAATCCCTCCAAATCCTTGAACGCCATGCTCTCCGCCTTGCCTATCGCATCCGTCTCCCTTCCCCCACGCGGATCCTGTATGACCTTATCCCCTTCCCCCACCTCCTCCTCTTCCTCGAAAGGATACGAATCCTATACACCTCCCGTAAACTCGATCCACCTCACCCGCTCGTCTCCCCGATCCTCTCCCACCCCCGCCCGCTGCCGCGCCTGTACTCCCATGTCCCACCCGGTCTCCATCTCTCCACCCTCCTTACCCTCTCCCAAGGTGGCTTCCGCCAGCTCCCCCTCCCTGATGATGTCCTCCTCCCCTGCATTTACCCCTCCTATCAACTTTGATCCTCCCCCCCCTCCTGTGTCCTTTCCTTCAGGCACCCTCCCTTCCCCCCCTTTTCCCTTCCCTTCTCTTTCCTTTCCCCCCTCCCTCCTACCCTCTCCTCCGGGCTTCACTCCCCCTTCCACCCTCCCCCTCTCTCCTTTGCCCATGGCATCTCTGCTCTCCCCTCTCCCATTTCCCCTTCCTCCTCCTCCACCTCCTCTCTTGGCAGGTCCCCGGACTCGTACACGCTGAGTGGACATTCGCGCGCCGGAGATCATCGCCATCAGTGTCTCGTGAGTGCCGTCGTGTTTCGTGTTCAGTGTTCCCGTCATACTCCATCGTTCACCTGTGCCATCGCCATCTTCAGTGTTAGTGCGTCGTGACAACAGTTTGTAGTGAATTCTCGTCAAGTGTGAACGGCTCCGTGTTTGTCTTTATGTGTCTACTGTTTTATTACCCACCGTTATGTCACATTTGTGTATTCTTTCTGTTCTTTCTTTATCTCCTCTACGGCTGAAGAGCGGCGTACCGTGCTGCTGACAGCCTGCCTGTTTGTACGGGTTTGAAAATAACAATAAAGAAAAAAAAAAAAGTGTTTGATTTCGGTTCCGGCGAGATAGTGCGACGGCCTACTCACTTGAAGATGGTGGCCAGGTGGACCGCCGAAATATTGTGTCCAGATGCAGATATGTTCCGGCTGGAGACCCGACTTCAGTACAACCAATCACTACGCCCGGAAAGTTTATGGAGCCAATACCAATCATTGGCTACGTTCCGGTACTAGGAGATCATTTGCAGCATGGACTTTAGGTTCCCAAACAACGATATCATATCATTGGGATAGAGTTTTTCGTGTGTGGTTTGAAGAACATTCTGGACAATTCGAGAGAATGTTTTGGCCACACGACATGAATGTCATCGAACATTTATGGAACATAATTGAAGCATCAATTAGGGCGGTTCACAAACAACAACTCAAGTACACATGTTATTCCAAAACGTTATTGTGGAAGTAGGGGCCAGAAGGTGCTGGTGAAATAGCACGCACTGCTAAAGATACCATTTTATTTTAAAACACTTTCTCAACACAAAATTTTTTAAATCTGGCATTTTTTAAAAGAAAACAATTTCCAATAGCTGACAAATTTTCTTTATGAAAAGGAGATTGCAAGGTACGATGTTAACAACTTCCCAATAATAAGATTTTAAACTTGACACACACACACACACACACACACACACACACATATATATATATATATATATATATATATATATATATATATATATATATATAAGACAACAATTTGACAAAAACTCTTTTCAATAGCTGGCAAATTTTCTCTATGTAAAGAATATTGCAAGGTATGACGTTAACAACTTCCTAATTATAAGATTTTAAACTTATCATATATATATAAGGGAACAATTCCTTAAAAAAACCTTGAAGTGGCTAGTTTGTGCTAAAGTTAAAATAGTGGCTTCTTGCCAATTATATAACTTACAGTACACCAGTCAGTTGTTACAAGATAAATGTGAATAAGCCAGCACACAAACCTTCACATTAAAGGCAGGTCCCAAAAAATTTTCCATATCTCGGTGAGGGAGTGACACGTCTAAAGGGGCCCAGATCACAACAGTCGCATTAGTTATTGGTGGTCTACAGGGCCACAGCAGGTCAGCCCCAAAACTTGCATTACAAGCCACCATCTCAGCGAGATACCCAAAAACAGAAGATGTAGCAAGGGGGTGCCTGTACAGACTCTGTACCACAGAGACACACGACACCGACCCTAAATCACCCAATCAAGGTGTGAATGAAATGGTCCGACCAAGAAGCAATTACCACATTCCCACGGACAGGCAAACGAAAACTGTGGTGGGAAGACCGCAACAAAACCACTGGTGAAGAAACTCACACACTTCACTAGAACTTGAAAAACACTTACATAAAAACTGTACTCAACTTCTCACACTCCACCACAGCGCCGGGAACAAGTTGCACTTCCTGATGCTCGTCAGAGCCTACCGCTTCCTGTGGTTTCAACGATCGATAAGAAGACATACGATCCCACCCGCTTATCTCCTGCACCACGGGTTCTAAGCTTCACAAGCCACGTACATGCGGGTAAGGCAGACTCGGCCCCTGGCAGCCAGGAGGTCGGCCAAAGCACGTGGCGAGCAGTTGACGCCACCCAGCAACAGGGCCCCGCTCGCGCCACCACCTCTCTCGGTCACCGCCCTGTACGTACTCCTCGGTCGTCACGTGACCCTACCCTTTCATCACCTCCTGCCAGAGGGCGGTGGTGATCCGAACAGCGCGCGAAAGCGAAAGCGCCACCGCAAACACTAGACGCGAACTAAAGCACTCCACCTGGCGCGCTTTTCGAAGAGCCGGACACAACTGCGGCTTGTAATGGTACTTGAATTACGCAACCATTACGGCACCTCACCTCAATCTCTCGATACCAGAACCATTCTACTGTGTTTCTGTAAAGCAGTTAACATATTTCTGAGACAACATTCAGATTTGATTTCATTAACGTAGAGGTACTGTGATGCATCGATATGTTTATGTTGCAATGATATTATCCTTATGTGTATTCTTTCTTTTATCACTATGATCTTTGTCGTACTTGTAACTTTGATTTTTGGGCGCGTAAGCGGTTATTAGAGAGTCAAGTCTCGGTCGTCATGTTGAAAAGACCCAAATTGTAGTCAGTTTATAAAATGTGAACTTTAACAGTGAGGAAGATATTTTCAAGTATGTTTTATATTGTGTAGTGATGTGTTGTGAGTTACGTGATATTGCAACAAAAGTAATAAAACAAAGTATAACTTAAATTCGGAGTACTTATTTCTTTTTGTACATCACCATTGTGCTAACTTGCAAAAGTTTAATCCTCAAGAATGGTTTATGAAACACAACTATAAAGCTTTTGAATATCGCAGAATAACACCTACGCCTGTTTGCATCCGAGCTTGGAATCATCACTACCTAGATTTTCGACGATTGAGGCATGATTTTACAACGAGACCAGATTGGGAAATACGAAAAGATGAGTGCTAGTTTATCAACTATTTCATGAAATGACTTTATTAACTGTGCTCTAATGACACCTGCCAAATAATATAACTTTGTTGTTGCCCAAAAATGCAGTATATAGCAGCGTGAGCAACAATCATAATTAATTTTTGATCTATGTTGTGGTAGGGTTGTTAAAGGCTCAATGATGGAGACGTTACTTCTGCACAGCATCCTGCACCGGCAACACTCTGGCAATTTGATCGACTATATAGCCACGGCTCAATACTTTCGCAGAAAAGTTCCAACCATGTCATCTCGAGTTGCTGCACTACGCCAGGTAAAGGCTATATTTATCACCTCAGAGCATAATCATACCACACATTCTTTGATTCTATGATGAAGGAAACCCACAAAATACGTAATTTAATGCAATACCACATTACGGCTCCTCAGTTCAGCTTGTGAGGTAAAAAATGTGCCGCATCCCATTGGATAAGTACGTCGCCTCGAAACGAAAATCTGAAATGTTATATTCATTTCACGTTCCACAGTGTTGTGGAACGGTGGAATTCCATGCGGTGACGTCACCAGCTCTTCGTCCACGTGCGTTTTCACGTCCCGTGAGAGGGCGGCTTAACAGTTTCTTTGCGAAGAACTCCAAGTAACAAAAATCCAAGGCATATTTGCATCGACTGCCAAAAATGTCGACACAGCTTCGGACGCCTGTAAGGACTGGGAAAACCAATAGAGTGATAGGTTGTGGAAGCCACCAGTGATTTGCCTCGGTGCAGATAGGCGCGCCTCACAGATTCTTCAGACCGCTTCTCGCAGACTGCGACAGAAGAGCGGGCGAAGCCGAGGGTTGGCGGCGTCTTTTGTTGAGTCAAATGAACGGCAGGCCCTCCATTCAATAGATCAACACTTAACTTGGGCTGCGGCGGGCTGAATTATTGAGGAGCATTTACTTACGGGCGCAGCATTAACATTCAGGCGCGCCACCGGCTGAATGGACGTCCCACCGGGCTAACGAGAATTTCGCGCCTGGCTTCTGGAATTAAATATGGCCGCAATCAACACGTTTAATGGCGTTCAGACGGCTTAGAAAGGCCGCATTGCCTCTCCCAGGTAGCTGAGCGAGGCTGCCACGCTACACGAAGTCGCCTGCTTGGTTCTCCGGATAGTGACTTCTCGCAATTCGTGTACTCAGGATTTCTTCCGGGATTGCATTGCCACGTGATTCAATACGTCCAGAGTTTTTACATGTTTTCAAAGCAATAAATAAATTCCTAAGGACTATGCCTGCGAAAATATGAACGAACTTTGTAGTATTCCACCTCATACTGCTACAATATGCCATGGACCTGCATTCACGGTGAACGGTGCCCGGCAGAAAAAGAAATCTGAACCATTTTTCTTCAACAGTTACAAAAATCAGCTACACATGAATGATACAGTAAAGAAATAATTGTACATAACGACAACTTTTACTGAGCTCAACATTAAAGACAGTTCTTAGGTATTGTCACATTAGCAGATACTGAGCAGTAATTAAGCTTCTGTTGACGCGAGGTCACATTGTGCACGCAATTGCAGTCGGCGATTTGAATGCAGAATACATAAAGCAGCGAGTTTACCGGCAATCTCGTACATCCGTGACGTATCTGTTTCGGCGCTGTGCTGCTGAAGGTGAAGCAATGGAGTGTATTACATCAAGGGTACTGGCGCCCACTACGCCTAAGTTAGTGAGTATTCCAGATAGTTATCGTTAGTCACGGTCTAGTACTTCTTGTTGCATATTCAGTACACAGCTGATTTTAGAACTCGGCGCTCGTAATACCTTCATCAGATACTTGAATCTGAAACGGAGAGTGTGTGGAATATGGAGGGGAACATCAAAATGCTTTCGGCAGATGGATTGCTGGCCGAAAATTTACAGATTAATGATGGTAAGGATACTGAAGCTTGTACCTGTTCTAGAAGTAAATGCATCTAAAGCTGTAAGGAAAATTGAGATTAATGACCTCCAAATTTAACATCCTTCGTCAGTACATTGTTGTCTGTTCTTGAAGCAGCGTAATGTTTCTTGGCCTTAAGGAATACATTTTTGCTTACCATATTCTACTACCCTATCGTGATTGTAATTTGGATCAGCATTTCAAACAGAGGCATGTTGAACCTCCAGAAAGTTGACAGACGGATCAATTTCTATATTGACACTTAGTTTGCGTCACAGAGATCATCACTTCAGTAGTATGTGATCAATATAATCTTTGAATAAAAGTAAGATGATTCGGCGGCAGGTGCAAGACCAGAAGATAACTTCCAGATGTCTCTCTTATCGATATCAGTTCACAGGCTGTACATCTATATTAACTGCTTACGGTAGCCATGTGGGCTTCGATAGAGACATCAAATGTAATTCCATAGGTGTTCTCAACCAGTCTTTTTACGGTGCCGTCGTGTGATTACGTCGTGCACATCATTTGCATAATACGTGTTATTTATTACTGCTGACTTTGTTTCTATTTAGGAGGACTTTCGAAACAAATAATTGCCGTCTGAAGTCGCATGGTGGGCTTATTGTCCGCCCTGAGGAGACTGTGCGTTCCAGGTGATTCCAGTGCATCCCCACAGCTCCTAATGGCACTGTCCTGTCTTCAATGAAGACTCATTACAAAACTCCCAATAAGAGTCACGCTACATCCAATTGTACATAAATTTTGACGTTAATATAGGGTGTTTCACAGCTCATGTTACGCACTCCTAGAAGTTGCTGAGGGGACTTAGTAGATCAATTTTTTCAGAGGAACCCACAATCACTAAACGGTTCGTTTCCTTGTTACTAGGAAACCAAGAACTACTCAGTCATGCAGTAGATGTTTCTTACGCAATTCGCCTGTTATGATTGGCTACCCACATTCATGAATGGCACAATGACGTGATATCGCGTTATGTTCCCTATTTCCTTCTGCCTTGTCTTCACGTTTGGCGATGCGTCAGTTGACATTGCGATGATTAATACAACATTAACAGGATGCTTGAGTATACGTTCCCAAAGTTCACCGATATGCTGTTAATTTGCGATGAAGCTTTCCGTAATCGAAGGGAAGCTCAACGCCTGTACTACGAGTACATTCCAAATCGTGTGACGCCATCTCATCCCATGTTTGCCAGAGTAAGGCAATGTTTGTAGAAAAAACTCACAGGCGCTAGAGGGAACTGGCGGCGCATTGTCGTATTTGAAAAGAAAGTGTTCCGTCAAGTTGAACAGAACCCATCGACACGTTCTCGAGTCATTACACGTAACATATGTGTGTCTCACTCGTCTGTCTGGCGAATTCTGCATGAACAGTAAATCCATTCATATCACATTCAGAAGCTACGTGCCCTGTTACCGGCGGATTTTGGGGCACATGTCGTTTCCTGCACATATTTTTCGCATCCTTGTGGGGACTTTTCTCAGTTTTAAAGGCGAGCTTTGTTCACTAACGAAGCGTCTTTCAGCAGGAAAGGTGCTTAGAACTCTCGAAATAGACAGATTATGGATCATGAAAACCCTAACGCCAAGTGAACTGAAGTACTCCTGCAACCGGTGCTGGCGAACTTTATGGAAGATGTGCCATTGGACATTTGGCATGAATTGTGATTCTAGAATGATGGAGCGACAGTGCATCTTCTAACTCGCGTCCGAAACCATCGGAACACAGTCCAAACGGAGAGGGGGATTGCTCGAGGAGGATCACATGTGTCGCCACCAAGATCCCTAGATTTTATCACTTTGTACTTTGTCTTGTAGGGTCATATGAAGGATATTGTTTACGAGACTGCTGTCCGGAGGAAGATATGGTTGCACTGATCACGGCAGTAGCAGAAGTGATTAACCATACACGACACAAGTTGTACAGAGTTTATGTGAACTTACTGCGCAGATACACTGTGTGCACAGAACTTTGGAGTCGCCTAGAACTCAGAACTAATTAAACCTAACTAACCTAAGGACATCACACACATCCATGCCCGAGGCAGGATTCGAACCTGCGACCGTAGCGGTCGCTCGGCTCCAGACTGTAGCGCCTAGAACCGCACGGCCACTCCGGCCGGCAAATCTGTACATCTTGTTTTATTTGTAACAGGGGAACGAACTGTTTCTCGATATGGGTTTCTGCGTGAACTCTGATGTATTAACTCCACTCTACAACATCTAGAAGTGTGTAACATGAATTGTGAAACACGCTGTATATATATATATATATATATATATATATATATATATATATATATATATTACAGTAAAAACCCGGTTTTAGTTAGAATGCGTACTTACTAGTTAAGATTACATTTACTACAGATAGAGGCGGCCGCAGTGGCTGAGCGGTTCTAGGCGCTTCAGTCTGGAACCGCGCGATGCTACGGTCGCAGGTTCGAATCCTGCCTCGGGCATGGGTGTGTGTGATGTCCTTAGCTTAGTTAGGTTTAAGTATTTCTAAGTTCTAGGGGACTGATGACCTCAGATGTTAAGTCCCGTAGTGCTCATAACCATTTGAACCATTTGCTACAGTTACATCTTGCTGTTCGTCAAACATGATCTTCCACGTACACGGTCCTCGGACAACGATTGTCCTTTACTATATTTCACTGGAGACGGGGTTTATGGCTCCCTGTCCGATAAGAACGATGAACTACATGGCGCGACTCTTGTTTCAATATCATTTCCATATATTAAGTATATAACATCATTATTGTATTCCTCATGTACGTTGCCCTCACGTCGAGCATATATGACACCACGCATTCCACTGACTCATCTTGCAAAATGCTAATACACACATAAAAAAGTACCTTGATGAACTTGTGGATAGGCATGCATCAATGCAAGAGGACGTGCTACAGGGTATTACAGGTATTGGTGTCTACAGCAATCTGGACCACCACCTTGAAGGTCTCGCTGTATGGTGGTACAGCATGCAATGTGTGGTTTTCATGAGAAAAAAAAATGGAAGAAATTATATTTATGCTGATCTCTATTCCGATTTTCTGTACACCTTCCCGAACTCTCGGAATCGTGTTGATGCAAAATATTTCTTGATGTGTGTATTTCATCTGCCTCTTCTTTCTCATTCTGTGAAATTCCTTGGGTACCTTTCTCACGAAGGGTCCACTTCTCTAACTATTGTTGTAACTATAACGCAAAGTTAGATTAATTGTTGTCATCAGAGGTGGCAGTTGTGGAAGAGCACAAAAGCACGTGAACACCCCAACTTTTGACGCTTTGCGGATTTATTGGTTATTTTTCTTTGCATTCTGTTAAACGTAATGTAGATGCGGTAATCTGAAATACATGGCACTAAGTCTACCGCGCTGTGATACATTGGTTCTCTAGACTCGGTGAAACTTGGCATGAGAGCCACGAACACACCTTCGCCTGTGGATGTTTTCAGGAGCTTCTACGCATGTGCAACTGGCTTGACGTAATTTCCTAACGGGCCAAATACAAATGGATTTCGCTTGCCATAAATCTCGCTAGGCGGTAGCAGACTCCATAGACAAGCCAATTCACTCACTATATAGTAAAATTAGACCAGGCATCAGTATATGTTATAGTTACACTGATAGAAAAACCTGTTTTATCTGATTCTGAATGCGATACAGTATATTAAGTTTTGGATTCTATCATACAGTAACCCATTTCAGGCGCTGAGAACCATATTATGAGACTGTAGCATTTGTTCACGCTTCTGAATTCTATTGATCTTATTGTAGTGTGTCAGATTCCGTACTGTAGGCCCACATCGTACGTGTATCTGAACATTCACGAAAAGCTGTCCCACTGGTTCCTATGATATTTACTTAAATATGGGGAAGGGTAGGGGTGGGGGTCGAAGACGTTGTGCTTTTGGCCCTTATGGCTCTCAGGAACTCATTTGTATTTTAGAAAAAGTGACCTTATTGGTAGATAGTACTACTTGAAATTGTTAATCTTCGCTAATGGCACTTTGTGTTTGGAGCTGGTTGTTTACTGTGAAGGAATCGGCTTTCCTGTGCATTGTGAGTATGAACTCTGATGAACCAGGATGAAGCACGAACAGAAAGGAAAATTACCAGGAAAAGTCCGAGGAAGAGTCCGTTGTCTCAGAAAGTGAAGAAATCAAACAAGCGTTGACTGTAGTCTGTTGGCTGCTAAATGTTACAAAGAAGTTTATAATAAGCCTTACGTTGATTTGTGGGTGTAGCGTAAGAATGCCTGATTTTCAGCCCGGATGTTAATTCGTTAAGTAATACTTGTATTAGGGATCTAGTACATTTGTCTAAAAAAATAAAAAAGCACGAAAACTACCACTTACACAAAAATGAGAAACAGAGAATAGTGAAAGCTAACACATTATTTCGTTCTTGCCGAAATTATGTACAAAACTATTATGTACGAAACAACAAAATTCCACAAAAACGTTTTTTTTTTGCTTTTTGCAGACAAGTTATGCATATTATTATTATTATTATTATTATTATTACTGACAGCGGTTGAAGTTGTATAAATGTGTTGATAAGCGTAACTCTTATACATTCTCATCTTCATTTGAATTTTTAAAAAAATGTGAACACCAAAAATGTACACCTACGAGCCGCCACTGGTTGCATTATTCTGCTTTGTATCAACACCACTTTCACTGTAGCACTGTTCTGAGTTACTCGTCGACTAAACAGCTCAACTTCGCTCCGTAGCCTCATGCTGTGCTCACCACAGGACACCTCCAGTCCCCTCCCCTCGTGCCATTAGCAGCATGGGACCTTGCATGCAAGAGATTCTTTCTAAGGGAATTAAGCCTCTTTGATAATAAAGTCGCATACAGCAAGACTTCTAAAAGGGTGGGTATGGACCAAGAACTTCTTTTGAAAACTGTAATGAAGGGAAACCATCTAGTCATCGATGACTGGAGAAGTTGGCCTCTGTAGCAAATTATCTGTTGCGCTTGCGATCGAGAAGTACTCTACCTACAGATTCCCGCCGCTTTTTCTTTTCCACAGAATTCGGATTAGCATATTACCTGCAGTATTTGACGAAAATCTTAGAGAGTTAGGTTTTAAAATTATTGTAACTGTTAGCTCTACAACTGCCTGAAAGTTATCAGAATTTCTGTACTTACACAGTCGCCAAATTCTACTACTTGTTTAAGCAGACATTGTCGATGATTTTAATAAACATCTGATTCTGTTTGTTTTTTGAGCAATTGACGTCATTGTGGGCACAAAAAAAATATTTTTAGTGTCTCCCGTTGCACATGTTAAAGTAGTGAGAATAAGAGTGCCAGTGAAGAAGGGGGTAAGGGTATGTACTGTTTATGTAAGCTTACAGCATTTCGTGTCAGCAAACAGACTCGGCAGCAAGTTAACAGTTCTGGAGAGGGAGTCCGCCACACATTACTTAGAAGCAGAACACGCTCAAGGTCTGCCAGACACTACAATCCCCTATTTTCTCATATTTTTGCACTGCTATACAGCAACTCAGGTGGGTACTTATTTACATTTCTTAGGAGATTGTGGTATTTCTGAACTCTTCTGTAAGTTGCAAGGACGCCTCACGTTTTCCAACCAAGAGTAATTTAGTACTTTGATGATATGAATAAAATAGTCTCCGAATGTGTGTAGCTATCAATCTTTTGCTTCTCTACGTAATAATTGCGGATAGAAAGAACAAATGAAATGAAGTCAGTCAAAAAGTATTCCCTTCTATCAACTCTTTTTTAAACTTATTGAGAATGTCCTCAAAAAGTTGTCAATGAAAAAGCGGTGATTTTATGTGAGTGCAAAGAGTCTGTGAACACTACAGTGTACAACAGCAAGAAGATTAGAATGGGTGAAGAATCTAACTGAAAAACAAAGACAGCATACACGGTCGAAAGAAGACGGACATATAGAATCATACAGCAGAAGAATCGAGAACGTGGCAAAAACTACTGAGGAAAACTGAGAATTCAAGGAAATTATCTTGCTCCTTCTTTCTGCTGTGAAGTATTGCCAGAGGCACATCGTAGCAGATAATGAGTAAATAATGGTTCCTTCAAGTGCAGAAAGTAGATGCCTTTGGAAGATTTTTTGACAAAGTATTAAATCATGAAGATTATCTAGAAATCGAAGAACCAGAGACATCACAGATAATGGAAGAAGTTCCTGAGCCAACATCAGATAAAAACCATCCTGGAAGCACTTGAAAACAATATGGCTCTTGGCGATACTGACTTCAAGGCGGAGTTGTTTCCATACTGGGATGGGGGGACGGGGGGAAGTGGTGATATAAGGTCTGAGACAGCTTATGGCAGAAATATGGTCAGCTGAGGAGATCTCTGCAGAGTGGGAAAAGGCTTTTGTGTGCCTAATTTTTAAAAAGTGCGATGTCATGAGAGTGTGTAAATACCGAGGCATCTCATTGCTGGGGATAGGACATAAAAGTTTACACTACTCTGACACTATGTCGACTAAAGGCATTGCTCGGAGGGATTGTACGCCTACGTCAGTGTGGATTTAGTCTGGGACTGTCAACCACAGACCACATCTTCAGACTGAAATAAATGATGGAGGTGTTTTATGATTTTCATAAACGCGTACACACTACATTCATTAACTTCCAATAGGCATAAGAGACATTAATCACCCAGCCCTCCAGGAGATAACAAAGTATTTCAGCATACTAAGCAAGTACATTAGAATGACTGCAGCTTCTTACAGTGGTTCAAATTGCCAAGTACACCTTGCATATCAACTGTTGGCACCATTCACAATAAAGAATAGATTGAGACAGGGAGACTCTGCTCCGTTCTCTGATTCTGGGAAAGGTGAGTTGCGCAGTTGGCTGTAATATAATGATGGAGATGGTTGGTGGTGGTGGTTAGTGTTTGACGTCCCGTCGACAACGAGGTCATTAGAGACGGAGCGCAAGCTCGGGTTAGGGAAGCATTGGGAAGGAAATCGGCCGTGCCCTTTCAAAGGAACCATCCCGGCATTTGCCTGAAACGATTTAGGGAAATCACGGAAAACCTAAATCAGGATGGCTGGAGACGGGATTGAACTGTCGTCCTCCCGAATGCGAGTCCAGTGTGCTAACCACTGCGTCACCTCGCTCGGTAGGAGATGGAAGTTAAACAATCCTTGCAATTGCAGATGATGCCGTAATGTGGGTGAAAGGTTTAGGTTAGGTTAGTGTTGTTTTAACGTCCCGTCGACAACGAGGTCATTAGAGACGGAGCCCAAGCTCGGGTTAGGAAAGGATGGGGAAGGAAATCGGCCGTGCCCTTTCAAGGGAACCATCCCGGCATTTGCCTGAAACGATTTAGGGAAATCACGGAAAACCTAAATCAGGATGGCTGGAGACGGGATTGAACTGTCGTCCTCCCGAATGCGAGTCCAGTGTGCTAACCACTGCGTCACCTCGCTCGGTAGGAGATGGAAGTTAAACAATCCTTGCAATTGCAGATGATGCCGTAATGTGGGTGAAACACTGAATGAGGTGACAGCAGATACATTCCGATTTATGCCAGAAGCTGGCAAAATCGTGTTACTGGTCAACAACGAGACAATAAAGTATACGGTAGTATTTTGTTGACAAAGTGATATGGATGCCATCAGTACAGATGGTCACAGTTTTGAAAGATCCGAAACATTCAGGTTCGAACGATCAATATTGTCGAATATATGTGAGATTGAGAAGGAAATTCAACAAACAATAATAAATGCGAACTGGGTGTACTACCGTTCGGATCACCTATACATTTCACGCATTATATCCCAAGAAAGTAAGACACATCTGTACATGTCACTAGTGCGACCGGTGATATTGTATGGGTATGAGACATGGGCAAGTACACTGACAATACAGAGCTCATCCGTGCATCTAAGAAGAAAATTTTAAGAAAAATTTATGGACCAATATACAACACAGAAACTGCAAGATGCGAAAAAAGGCACAACGAAAATCTGTATGAGAGGTTTAAGAAAGCTGATACTGGGAGATTGGTTGCAAGAAGTAGACCACAGTGGGCAGGACATGTTCTCCGAGCAGAGGGTACTCTCCCTATTAAAGTATTAGTACATGCTAGTACATCAGCCAATAGGCAGACTTGCAAGAGCTCATATATGAACGAGGTAGAAAGACAGAAGATTGGTGACGCTGGAAGCAGATCGAACAGCCATCATTGAGGATGCCCGAGACAGACGTAAATGGACGAATGTATGTAATCAGTGACTGTGATGTTACAATTTAGTCAGGGTTTGTGGACTGAATATTTTGATAATTTCGTTATGTTTTACGTTCATGTAATTGTATATTTTTGTCTTCTGTCATGGGTCTAAGTCGCCTGCGCGTGTACTACACTCCTGGAAATGGAAAATAGAACACATTGACACCGGTGTGTCAGACCCACCATACTTGCTCCGGACACTGCGAGAGGGCTGTACAAGCAATGATCACACGCACGGCACAGCGGACACACCAGGAACCGCGGTGTTGGCCGTCGAATGGCGCTAGCTGCGCAGCATTTGTGCACCGCCGCCGTCAGTGTCAGCCAGTTTGCCGTGGCATACGGAGCTCCATCGCAGTCTTTAACACTGGTAGCATGCCGCGACAGCGTGGACGTGAACCGTATGTGCAGTTGACGGACTTTGAGCGAGGGCGTATAGTGGGCATGCGGGAGGCCGGGTGGACGTACCGCCGAATTGCTCAACACGTGGGGCGTGAGGTCTCCACAGTATATCGATGTTGTCGCCAGTGGTCGGCGGAAGGTGCACGTGCCCGTCGACCTGGGACCGGACCGCAGCGACGCACGGATGCACGCCAAGACCGTAGGATCCTACGCAGTGCCGTAGGGGACCGCACCGCCACATCCCAGCAAATTAGGGACACTGTTGCTCCTGGGGTATCGGCAAGGACCATTTGCAACCGTCTCCATGAAGCTGGGCTACGGTCCCGCACACCGTTAGGCCGTCTTCCGCTCACGCCCCAACATCGTGCAGCCCGCCTGCAGTGGTGTCGCGACAGGCGTGAATGGAGGGACGAATGGAGACGTGTCGTCTTCAGCGATGAGAGTCGCTTCTGGCTTGGTGCCAATGATGGTCGTATGCGTGTTTGGCGCCGTGCAGGTGAGCGCCACAATCAGGACTGCATACGACCGAGGCACACAGGGCCAACACCCGGCATCATGGTGTGGGGAGCGATCTCCTACACTGGCCGTACACCACTGGTGATCGTCGAGGGGACACTGAATAGTGCACGGTACATCCAAACCGTCGTCGAACCCATCGTTCTACCATTCCTAGACCGGCAAGGGAACTTGCTGTTCCAACAGGACAATGCACGTCCGCATGTGTCCCGTGCCACCCAGCTTGCTCTAGAAGGTGTAAGTCAACTACCCTGGCCAGTAAGATCTCCGGATCTGTCCCCCATTGAGCTTGTTTGGGACTGGATGAAGCGTCGTCTCACGCGGTCTGCACGTCCAGCACGAACGCTGGTCCAACTGAGGCGCCAGGTGGAAATGGCATGGCAAGCCGTTCCACAGGACTACATCCAGCATCTCTACGATCGTCTCCATGGGAGAATAGCAGCCTGCATTGCTGCGAAAGGTGGATATACACTGTACTAGTGCCGACATTGTGCATGCTCTGTTGCCTGTGTCTATGTGCGTGTGGTTCTGTCAGTGTGATCATGTGATGTATCTGACCCCAGGAATGTGTCAATAAAGTTTCCCCTTCCTGGGACAATGAATTCACGGTGTTCTTATTTCAATTTCCAGGAGTGTATATATGGTCTTTTGAAAGTGTCTATGAGTTTGTGTGTGTGTGTCTGTGTGTGTGTGTGTGTGTGTGTGTGTGTGTGTGTGATAGAGAGAGAGAGAGAGAGAGAGAGAGAAAGAGAGAAAATATGTATTTATTGTAATATGGCTGCATGTACAAATAGATATTTTTAATTTATCATGAAAGAAAGAGAACGAGAGAAGTGATGGCCCTGTTGGTGCAAGATCAGAGTATTACAACGAGGGCGATAATGGATTACGTGACGATGAGTCATGGATTGGCTGTCAACGTCTTGGACATTCTGAACACGACAAAGGTCGCCCCCAACCGGGTTCCGCACACTTTAGCGTCACTGCTCATTGTGCACAGGGCACAGTCGGACCTACTGCTGCTTTGAACTATCATATTTTTCACAAGCTGCTACATTGTCGCGAATAAAACAATGACCCGTACATAGAATAAATTTCCTTTAATTTACGTCTATGGTCACAAACGTTCTGTTCACTGATTATCGGTTTCGATCTATAATGCCCATCTTCAGATCTGTGTTTTATAAAACCATTAAGACACTGCTTTATAATATACAGATCTGAAGATGGTCATTACAAACCGAATCCTATAATCTGTGAAAAAAAAGTTTGTGGCCATAGACGTAAATTGAAGGAAGTTTATTCTATAAAATATTGTTTCACCCCTCGTAGTTTCACCCAGTGACATCTTCCTCTTTCCTCATATGAAGAACTCACTGCGCGGCAGACATTTCCAATATGACAACAAGGTAATTTTCAGAGTCAAACGTTTCCTGAACCGTCCATATGCAGACCTTATAACCAACGCCTGCACGACGTCAACCATTAAGAGGAAAAATTTGTCGCACTTATGGTTGCAGGATCTGTGTACAGAAAGACTTGTCCCATCACCACCTTTCGTGGTAGTAGCCTGTTTCTTTTGGGGTGGTAACTGAACCGTCTTCCTGCCTTACCTTCAATACATATTATAAAGTCAAAATGAATGTAAGAGTATATAGACATCATGTGTGTTCTACATCTTCCCCTGAACCCTTGCACCGATATCAACCTAACTTGGTACACAAATGACGTAGTGTCTGGAATCACCTACCTATCAAAGGGGTTGGTGTGTGGTTGAAAAACCAACGGAGTTCACGACGCACGAATGCCCATATTTCAATCATCCAGTATTTGAAAATAGGGGTGCATATAAACACGCAAGATTCCTTACACGTAATTTCAAACCTTTTCGAAAATTTAATAGCCGACAACTCCCATAAATGATGAAATGAAAATACTTTATCGCTTGCTGCATTTTCGCTGCTCATGGACTAAAACTGAAGCATAACGTTTTAACTTATTACTTATTTACTATTGAGCATATTTAGGACAAATTTTTTTGACACTGGTCACACACGCCACTGAATGCACCTTGAAAAATGAATGTAAGAGTGTATAGACATCATGTGTGTTCTACATCTTCCCCTGAACCCTTGCACCGATATCATATCAGCAGATATGAAGACATGAACAATGAGACGCATGAAAAAATGTCGCATAATCCAAGACATTTAATTTATTACTTCATTGCTACTAACATTATTCACAACATATTTCTGAAACAGTAGCTCATATACCACTCGATGTACCCACTAACTTCTATTACTATACAGCCTACAGTTCAAGATATTCGACACCTTAAACACTGAGTTGCGTGAAAATTATACCGAAATTCGCTATAGATACAGGCGAAATATGTGTAAAATACGTCTAAAGCATATACAGCACATGTGAAATATATTTGACATGTGCGTATGCGGTAAAGGCGCGGATAAAAACTCATACTTAATCCATGGAAAGATATCAGCTCGTTACTACAGTCTGGAAAGAAATATTGTCGGAGTAAGAACCGTGAGCGTTCTATTGGGGTGAGCGTGATAATGTGAAGACAAAAAAAAAAAAAAAGGTTCAAATGGCTCTGAGCACTATGGGACTTTACATCTCAGGTCATTAGTCCCCTACAACTTAGAGCTACTTAAACCTAACTAACCTAAGGACGTCACACACATCCATTCCCGAGGCAGGATTCGAACCTGCGACCGTAGCGGTCGCGCGGTTCCAGACTGAAGCGCCTAGAACAGCTCGGCCACCAGCGGCCGGCAATGTGAAGAGAGAAGGGGACAGGAGGAGATGGGCAGACAGTGAGGGGGAGGGAGGAATTGGGCACAAGCAGGAGGGGAAGAGGAGGGGAAGAGAGGATGTGAAGAGATAGGGTGATGGCTTCGGTTTAACCCAGCAGTACGATAATTGCTGCGGAGAAACACGATTACCCAAGCGGCAATAATATTTCTTCCCCTATTTTCTCGACGACACCAATTCAGCCAAAAGTCGAAATTTGTTGAAGACGAACTAGTGGATTGATGTAGCGTTCTACAGTGGTTTTTAACGTCACCTTACGATGCAAGGTTCCAGCGCGTCTTCAGATTTTATTACTGCAGATAAGGCTTGAAGAGCGCAGCTTCTGAGCTACCACGTAATTATTAGCGTTGACTTAGCCTCACGTTGAGTATCTTCTCTGGGAAAAAAAGAAACGAATTCAGTAACTCAATACTCCAGTATTGAGTCTCTGAAGAAAGGGGATCCTAAAGAAGATCTCACGACCAGTGCAGTAACATTGGAAAGGTAGGAGGGATAATGAGTGTGTAGCAGCTGGTAAGCTTACGAACTCGAGTAGAGACGTGGACGCGGTCACTGCTGGGGTAGCCCCAGCACTGACCACCCACTGTGCCGACACGTCCATTGTCCATTGTTCCGGAGTAATAGGGCAGTAATGGGGACGCAGGCAGCTGCCGACTCCAGTCGACGCTGACTCTGGAGGCGTCTAGAGGCGCAGGCTTAATAGTTCCATTAAGCCGTGCCCACTGGGCCACGCCTCTTAATATTCGACCCCTTCCACGTCCACCGGCATTCCCTCCGAGTTTTCTGGAGCTACGCGTGCAATTTCAGACACTAAGAGTGAGCTTTCGGTTGCCAGAGAAGAACTTTTTAGTTCTTTTAATGCCACCGAGTCGGTGAGCCGTTTCTTCTTGTGATTCTATTGTTATTCCTGCATAATAGCGGCACCGAAATGCGCTTTAAAGCACGTCCTTAAAAAGAGCCGCCAATTACGACAATCTGAGAATCCAGCCAGCTCGAAAGCGTGAGTGCACTGTGGCGCAAGGGAAATTATAAAGTAGAATTTTAACGGCGTCTTGCACTCACAACGCAGACACTTGAGGACTAAATACCAGGTTTTTCAGTAGCTGGATGGAGAGAAGAATTAGCAAGGGTTCTTTTATTGCAAAGAAGTTTGCATGCCTAGCACAGTTATTTTCTTTAATATTACGGAACTGTACTGTTCTCTGTTCGTACCAGCTACATCGTATCGATTTTGAAGGAAAGGGAAAAGTGTCTCAGTTTTCTCCAGAGAAATCTTTACACACACACACACACACACACCACACACACCCACACACACACACACACACACACACACAGACAGACCCAGACACACACGCACACATATATAGAAAACATAATTGATGATACTTTTGCCTCAAGAAGTCTTCTGTTACCTTGTCCGTACTGGCTTGGAAAATGTAAGGAGTTGTGGACGTGGGAATCAACAAAGGGAATTAAATGTATGTTACAGATCTGGTGTAGGTTGCCTCACTCGTGTGTGTTGGTGTGACGCATATATGTTATTTTCTAGGTTCATAGGCAAAATAGCACAATGTCAAAACTCTGGGAGGAGAAAAGAAATGCATAACATATGGTTCAAATTGCTCTAAGCACTATGGGACTTAACATCTGAGGTCATCAGTCCCCTAGACTTAGAACCACTTACACCTAACTAACCTAAGGACATCACACACATCCATGCCCGAGACAGGATCCGAACCTGCGACCATAGTAGCAGTGCGGTTCCGGACTAAAGGGCCTAGAACCGCTCGGCCACAGCGGCCGGCATTGCATAACAGTTCACGTATGTATTCTTGGTGGTTTTTCTGGTATCTTGTAGCGTTCGTATCGAATACCAATCTCATGTGCAACGATTACACCGTGCACAAAACGGTTTCCTTGTAGTTTCACCGTGTGTATTACAAATTAACACAAATTGTTTGAGGAGGTTTTTCAGTAAACAAAGATTTAGCGTGGAACAACGAGCTTGAAACTGAAATCGGCTTAGGGCTATCTGTGTTGTTTCCTCATTGGGTAACCATCTCATTACACACGAATTTCTTTCGAAAAGAAACTCTGATGAAGCGGTTAGTCGAGTTTTGTTCTAGATTGCGTATAAAGTTCATACTTTACATATTTGTGTCGGTATGGTAGGACAAATAGTCCTTCTGTTGGATGTATTTAAATTTGCATTTATTGCCGGCTGCACCGCAAAATGGCTGACGCAATACCTCATGACGATCGAAAGTGAAATTTAATAAGCCATTGCCTACGCAAGAACGTGACAGGAATACAGAGGTGAAGGGGCAACACTGTAATCTACCGACAAATTAAAGTCGATAGGAAATGTGGGAATCTGAAGCAAAAACAGTAGATTCACTGCCACAGTCAGCATGGAAATTAGAAAGCCACTTTCCTACAACAACTAAATTCAAGGTCAAGTTTTACACTAGTCTCCTGGCACAATTAAATCAGTTTTTCATACGTACCACCTTCCATGTGAAAAATTATTATTCTTCTTAACCTTTAGTCTGCCGATTGGTTCGGTGCAGCCAGTGATGATTTCCTATACTGTCTCTGACTCTTCAACCCAGAATGATACCTGCATTTCTTGCTTCACTTACAATCTATGGGGATTCCTTTTTTTCATTATCAGCCGGTTTAAGTGCCAGGAGAGTCCTGTAAAGCCGATGTTAGAACGCTACAATTCTCTTCCGATTTTCTAGCAGTCAACAGTCACTTCCATACAGGTCTGTTCTCCAGGCGTGCAACCTCAGAAATTTCTTTCTTGAACTGAAGCGAGGCCGACTCGACAACATTTTTCCACACAAACTACTTCTCATTTTGCACCGCTTCTCCACATCTTTTACCTCGCATGCTTCCACCTGTGTCAGTTTTCGCTACTTATATTGATACACATAGCATACAAATATTTCATTTCGCCTTCCCGCTCAGCTTGGTACTCAAACGACCGGTACTAATTACGACAAATACTGTATAGAAATATTACAGTTGTGATGAGTCAGGCACCGCTCTCAGATTGGCACCCCATGCTGTGGTAGGTGTTGCTTGGGGTGAAGTTGTTCCTGAAACGAAGCCTATATTTGACTTATTTTGGCAAGAAATGCTCCCTTTACGTGTGGCACTCAACCCTTATACGTACACTTTTATCCTTCCCCCATGCATTGTTTTCTTTCCACAGCAACAAAACTCCTACGTTTCATCTAAAACATGCTCTCCACTTCTGACGTTAAAATGTCGCTAATGAGTAATCACATTTATGGTACTCCATACTTCCGTTTTTCCTTCTTTACTCTCAGTCCAGTTTCTATCTTCAGCGGGCTATTCATTCGATTTAAGGAGAATCCCTTAAGGAGGCAGAGAATGTCATCCGCGAATCTTATCATCGATGGTCTTCCATCCAAACTTCTAATCACACTTTCCTTTTATTGCCTTCATCAAGTCTTACATGTTACAGTAAAGTATTTCTTTTTTGGTCTTTCAATCTCATCGTTTTCTCCTAGTTGTAAATATTGTACACTGTACTTTTCCCGGCAGCGTATAGCTTTTTTCTCAAGATTTTCCACCTATGCTCAAATTCGCGTTGTCATGCTCAACTGAAACAATGAAAGTGCCTTCTAATTCTTAAACTCCTACCTCCATCAGAATGCATAAAGCTAGAACTGCCTCTTTCATTCTGTTACGTTTCATATTAATTCTCATTTTTATCCAATCTGGCTTTCTTCAATACCATGTGAACGTTATTTGAGCTATTTGGGGAACGACCTTAGTTATCGATTCCATAGAAGCGACGCTGCATTTGCTTCCTGGCTGAAGATTCAGTTTGCACATAGCGTCGGACCGAGCGAAGTGGCGCAGTAGTTAGCACACTGGATTTGAGTTCGGGAGGGCGACGGTTCAAACCCGCGACCTGCCATTCTGAGTTAGGTTTTCCGTGATTCCCCTACATCACTTCAGACAAATGCCGGAATGGTCTCTGTGAAAGGGCACGGCAGATTTCCTTTCCTCAACGGAAGGGACCGATGATCTCGCTGATTGGTTGGCTCCCGCAAACCAACCAACCAACCAACCATAGAGTCGGCTGGTGCTTGGTTTCGGCAGGCAGTCAGCTGGTGGACGAAAACGAGAGGTGGAACCTCTTAGCGTTGCGGTCAGTTGGCAGTGTCAGTTAGCAAGAGACAGACATTCAATGCTGTCTCTCTCTCTCTCTCTCTCTCTCTCTCTCTCTCTCTCTCCCTCTCTCCCCTTCCCTCTTCCCCTCTTTCTTTTTTTCTCGCTTATGCATATGAAGGACGGTGCGCTAGAGTAAGCTACTCATGTCCCCTTCCAATACAGCCACACCCCGAAGTGACGACTACATGCTATCGTGACTGTCAGTTGTGGTTGCCAGTGAAATTAGACTGCAAGAAGCGGAGTTGTGGAATTTGTTTTGCAAGTTACCGGTGCTCAATAATACATCTGGTACTGATGAAGGCTAATCTGTATTTTCGTTCCTAGCGTGGGAACATAGCAGCGGACATGAACGTTATATTGTGCCTGATCGGAGTTTGTGCTTCGTTGCTCTTTAAGTATTTGGTTTCTCACGGCTTTGTCTTTCTTACTTATGGTGTCTTTCGTGGGTCTGGTGTGAGGCTGCATCCTCGAAGAAAATTGTGTATCTTCAAGCTGTACTGCTGAGTGTATTTGTGTTTAATATGAGTTCAGGGCTTCCTACTCATCCCATTTGCTTGGGAAATAGTATGAAGCTTAGTGCTTTTGTATCGATTACTTGTGTTTCCGCTGTGTGTCCTTAGGCAATGTTAAACCGTTGTAATATTTTCCCAAAATCATTATTTATTTAACATATTTTTAAATGTGCAGTGCAATGTTGGCCCAAATACAGTTTTATTAAAATTTTCACATTTAATTTTTTTTAATATTTAGTCCGCTGTTGTCACCAGGAATATATAAAAGCTGGCTGAATATCCATGTATAAATGTAAAGGTATTCATGTGTGCTTGTAATTTATATGCTCGAGAAGCTAGTTTTGAAGCTTAGCTGATAAACATTAATTACTACTCTTTTTACATGTTTTTAAGTTCTTTTGAAGATGAAGACAGATATGCCTTCGCATTAATTGAACCTAAGCTCTAATACTTTGGTCGATTGTAATTTAGTTCTTGCAACCAAGTTTTTATTAATAAATATGTTTTATTGTATTTCTGTGTTTAAAACAAGAACATTCCAAATACCATGAAGAGGCTCCGTAAGGTTTAACTTCTCTTCCGAACGTTCGATGATAATCTCAGTATTCACGAGTTCTGCACTAGTTCCTTTTTTAAGGTACACTGCTATCAAACTCAGGCATTAATTTTAAAAAAAACGTGTCAAAACGTGTTCCTATACGATATTTGACACCTTCCAGTTCCTATTCTTCGAAATAACAAATTCAACTTCCCCAGAGTAATGAAAATCATAAACTGAAGTAGAACCTATTAATAAAAAACAGTCATCAGAAAATGGATTAAACTTACGAGCTGTGATAATATTTCAGTTGCGGTCATCTACCATTATTCGTTATAAATCCCCATTCTATTTAGCCTTCCCTAATTCAATGTCTCGTTCACTTCTGCTATCTGTAAATTGTTCAGATTCTTCAAATCTTCAAACATTATATACTGATTATCATTTCCAGCAATCCCCCAAATACTAATTCCTTATAGTGTTGAAATGTGGGTGTATGATGGCTGAGCTCAAACTGCCAAAAAAAAAAAAAAAAAAAAAATATCGTCAGGCAAAGCCGCTCTTTCTTCCTCAAAATGCTTAATAGCAGTTATCGGAGGAGTTTCGACTTTTTGGTGGTTTGCGAATCAGTATGAGCGGGGTAGCTGTTCAGAAGAAATAAAGCTGAACAGTCGTAACAGAAAGTTTCACGTCTAATCAGATTCCAAGAGAGAAACTAACTGTTGCTCTAGAATCCTTTTACTGGAAATACATTTTGATAAAAATTGTGTTGAGACCAATCGGAATAAGTTCTCATAAAGGGCCACGGAAGCCGTTAACAAAGAACGCGAATGTCAGAACCAAACTCTGAACTCTTGAATCAAAAGTAAGCAGACACACAGGATGAATTTTTCCAGGTTGCCAGGAAGGTAAAGAAAGTTTGACAGAATTCCATTAGGAGATACTTTGCATCTGTACATTCTACGAGACAGCGTGACTTAGCGCTGCGTCATTCAAGACTCAGGTTAAGGTACCCCAAGCAAAACATTGTCTGTTAAGTGTTTCATTTATCACAAAGGCATTCTGAACTAACACGCAGGAAACCAACCCTTAGGTTATTATTAACTGTTTTGCAACCTAAATTTTCACTGAAAAGAGCTAAATTCTCTTACTTCAGTAACATTTGGCTAAGGTATTCATTTATGGTGTAAATGGTAGCCATCATTAACTTATCTGTGGTCTAAAATAGATGATTTTGTGAAAATAAAAGTAGTTGTGTTATATTCCCATTACAGTGCAGCAGCTGACTCGCCTAACCGTCCAAACTCTACTGGGTGTAAACTCTGCGCTCATGTGCATTACTTTACTTAGTCAGATGACAATTTTTAGCACTTAAATCGACTATTATAACTAACAATTGTGCTAACTATAACTAATTAGGCACTATACAAACGGCTCGCTCTAAGCCGCTTTAAGTGGAAGTTAATATATTGACCAGTTCATGAAATACCCGTAGTCGCTTTGAAAAAAGTACTTATTATCTGAAAAACTTGTCAACAGCTTTCCTTACGTGTCAGCGCTTCCAACATCTCCTACATTCCTCCAATTATTTATGGCTCTCATACTGAATTACAAGCATATCAATAGTTCGCCCGGTGCTATGTCTACATATAATACTAAAATTAATCTTACACCAAAGCAACATTAAATAATCCAACACCTGAATAATGCTTCACTGATGCCAGTCAGTTCTTCTAAATATGGTGCTTTGTTGCTATCACTATTCTTTGAGCACTGTGCTAGAAAAAGACATTTACGTCTTTGGATTTATCCTGCAATGAATGTCCAACTATCTTCGGAAAGCTCGCCTGAATATGGTATCGCCTTTTTCAGGGCAAGAAATGAAACTTAACAAGCATTACCTAGCGTTACTAGAATGTTGTTGTTTCCCCAGAAGAATCTTAAAAATTACAATAAGCGTGAGTAAACACTTTTAAAATGTTTGTAAATAATTTATACATCAGTAATTTGTTTTCTCTATTGCTGAAGAGCAACAATGTTCACTGCAGCATACCCCATCTACTTTTTATGGGCATTTCAGTGATGGTAACGATAAAGGTAAATGAAAAACAGGTATCTCATTCACTAAATATTGTGTGTTACAGACGCAACGCCTAAAGTGAACCTACACTCATCAGAATACACATTTGATATTTACATACATAAGTCTCTTAATTGAAAGTGCTTTTTTTGAATCTGTAGGTGAATGAGAACACTACTTTCTCCTCAACTGAGTGAATGTTTAATAGTAAATTGTCTGCTACCAGCTGATGATAGTTAAAGACTAATACCTGAAAAACAAAACTTATAATTTGTGAAGTACAAGTTTCAAATAAGTAATAACAGTTTAAGCCATTTCCAGTAAGTATTCATTAAAGAAGTGTACAAGTGGGATATTTACCTCAGACTGACCAGTTATTGTCCATATTACGTATTTGCAATTAATGTGATTAAAGAGTGCTGCTAGGGTGATCAGTCATCCTGAAGGGCGTGGAAATGCAATTTAGATTGAGCGCAAGCGAGTACAGTGTATGTCCTCCACTCTTGGGAGTACTTCATCCAGTGTACATCTGCGCGTCAGTACCAAGCGCTACGCAACATTATCCATTTACCACTCTTCAGATTTTTTTAAAGAGATATGAATTTTTTGAGAACAAAATTAGGCTGCAAACAGTACAAGTGTAAAAACTACCACAGTTCATTAACTTCGTTATTAGTCTGTAATTAACAGTCTATTCCCATTTCGAGTATGCAGCAAACAATAGCTACTAGTCTGATTTGCTTTTAATTGAAACACGCAACATGAAAACGATTTTCATATGTCAAAACTGCCATAATACAGACTGACACAGAACTAATGCAAACAGTCATTTTAAAGGGAACTCTGCAACTGTTGCTCATAAAGCCTATGGCACTTGTTGTTTGTTTGTTAGTTATATGAGCGTTAGTATATTTACACACGGCATCATTGGTTCACAATATAAATTGCAGCAAGCACTTTCGTGCAAAAAATATAACAAGCAGACGCAAAATCACACTACGACGCTAAAATTACGAGGGCATTTCAATAAGTAATGCAACACATTTTATTTCTGAAACAGGTGTTGTTTTATTCAGCATTGAAATGCACCAGGTTATTCGCCAATCTTTTAGCTACACAACACTATTTTTCAACGTAATCTCCATTCAATGCTACGGCCTTACCCCACCTTGAAATGAGGGCCTGTATGCCTGCACGGTACCATTCCAGTGGTCGATGTCGGAGCCAACGTCGTACTGCATCAATAACTTCTTCATCATCCGCGTAGTGCCTCCCACGGATTGCGTCCTTCATTGGGCCAAACATATGGAAATCTGACGGTGCGAGATCGGGGCTGTAGGGTGCATGAGGAAGAACAGTCCACTGAAGTTTTGTGAGCTCCTCTCGGGTGCGAAGACTTGTGTGAGGTCTTGCGTTGTCATGAAGAAGGAGAAGTTCGTTCAGATTTTTGTGCCTACGAACACGCTGAAGTCGTTTCTTCAATTTCTGAAGAGTAGCACAATACACTTCAGAGTTGATCGTTTGACCATGGGGAAGGACATCGAACAGAATAACCCCTTCAGCGTCCCAGAAGACTGTAACCATGACTTTACCGGCTGAGGGTATGGCTTTAAACTTTTTCTTGGTAGGGGAGTGGGTGTGGCGCCACTCCATTGATTGCCGTTTTGTTTCAGGTTCGAAGTGATAAACCCATGTTTCATCGCCTGTAACAATCTTTGACAAGAAATTGTCACCCTCAGCCACATGACGAGCAAGCAATTCCGCACAAATGGTTCTCCTTTGCTCTCTGTGGTGTTCGGTTAGACAACGAGGGACCCAGCGGGAACAAACCTTTGAATATCCCAACTGGTGAACAATTGTGACAGCACTACCAACAGAGATGTCAAGTTGAGCACTGAGTTGTTTGATGGTGATCCGTCGATAATCTCGAACGAGTGTGTTCGCACGCTCCGCCATTGCAGGAGTCACAGCTGTGCACGGCCGGCCCGCACGCGGGAGATCAGACAGTCTTGCTTGACCTTGCGGCGATGATGACACACGCTTTGCCCAACGACTCACCGTGCTTTTGTCCACTGCCATATCACCGTAGACATTCTGCAAGCGCCTATGAATATCTGAGATGCCCTGGTTTTCCGCCAAAAGAAACTCGATCACTGCCCGTTGTTTGCAACGCACATCCGTTACAGACGCCATTTTAACAGCTCCGTACAGCGCTGCCACCCTTCGGAAGCCAATGAAACTATACGAGACGAAGCGGGAATGTTTGAAAATATTCCACAAGAAATTTCCGGTTTCTTCAACCAAAATTGGCCGAGAAAAAAATGTGTTGCATTACTTATTGAACTGCCCTCGTAACATCTTCTAAGCAATGTTGTGATACAATTAATTAAGACAGAACGATGCAAAGGAGGAGAAATTGTTTTTAACGTTGTTGAAATTATCGTGATTGCTCTTCAGAAGCTACCTGATAATAGAATCTTTGATCATGGCCATCACAAGAGGCTGTTCAGGATTTTCTGTAATCAGGAATATCCAAAATACTTTATAATATTATTTCATTCAATCTTTTCATACCAGTACCACTATGTTTAATTTTCATAACTAGAAATCCGGTGCTGATCACTTTTCGACAATAAGCTGCTTCTGTAAATAATGAACTTTTCGTAAAGGCTCTGAAATGTAACATCACTGACGTAATAAGGCCATCACTCTCTTCTAGCACGATTAAGTATTGCTCAGCTGAACTACGAGTTATGCTGAGTAACGTCAATACGAATTCTTTATATTGGTAAAGGGAACATACCGGAAGTTGAAACGATGAAGGCTAAACGGAGAGATGCTGAGAATAGTAACAACTGGGAAATGAAAAGCGAAAAGAAACTTGTCGTGGGACGGCTGTGATGAAGGCAACACTCGGCATGCAGCAGCAGAGTAACCTTAAACACTACGACTGAAAATTCCGTTCCACAAAGAGCAACATGCGACCGTAAATAGTAAACTGAATGAAGGGTGGGAATTTTAACTAGTAAAAAATGACTTCCTAAAAAATTCAAATGAAGCTTTATATTCAATAGTAATACTTCAAAAATTAACTGAATGTTCACAATCGTATTTAGATTACTTCAAGAAATAATTTTATGAAAGGGGAATCTCATCTTCCCGTCAGAGCAAGCCATACAACAATTCAACTATCTGAGCTTCGTTACTACAATCTCAGTAACACAAAAGAATGCTAGGTACTTGTGTGCCTACCTCAATTTTTCAACATTCAAGTAATATCCAAAAATAATCTCCTTAGCTTCTCTCGTCATTATCATCAAAAATATTCATATTCCAATTCCATCAATCGCATATCACACTCATAAAGAAAATTTCCTGACCATTCTTCGAAATAGGACTGTTGCTGTACAGTGCTTCAATTAGAATGCACGTAATTTTGATAGCGCTCTCTGGCAGAGGCAGTGTAGTAACACAAAGATATTGTAACAACAATCATAGACTAATTGGCTACATGGTTTTGCTCTGTATGAGCTATGCATATCGATACTTACGTAAGAAACAGAATTAACAGTGCGACCCATAATAATATGCATACCAGATAACGTCTGCAGTACCCTCCATAGAAATATTAAACAGCTCTACGATTTAATCAGAAAGCTCTAAACACCCGACAATGTAGTTATTCGCCACGAACATCCATACCATGGACGGTTTAGTATCGACGTCACCTTAGTCTTATCTATGTGCCATGTTCATACCAAAGCCGCAGGTCAGTCCTATGGGCTGCACATCAGTTATGAGTGACAAGTGAAACTCAAATATGTCTCACTAGTCCAGAAAGAGAAACGTTTATTCCTCACTCAATGCAAGTGCGTTTTTCCCTACAGCAAAACAAGTGCTGCTACAATGATCAACTGTGATACGTATCACCTAATAGGGGCCGATGTGAAAGCAAAGTCATTGCTTTGTTATAATGTAACAATAGACGAACGCGGTATAATACCGCGAAATTGGTTCAGGAACTGGATATGACTGTAATCAATAAAGGGCAGTCCGACATATTTACAACTAGTGACAGTGCAGAGGCCAATACATATAAGCACACATCCCGCAGCGGGCAAATATTTTACGTCATGGGAGGTTAAACATAACCTTTGATGTCAGAAGAGTAGCAGAAGCTCTAAAAATAGTGTAGTCGATACGGACTTGGAGGACTGGTATTTAAAGACAACAAATGTGAATGTACCTACTGCAGAAATATCTTTCTCCGACCTACACCATTTACCAAAGAACGTAGATCTCAGAGAGCATGCTTTACTGAGTTCCTTGGACGTATGCAGGCAAACCACATCCTGAAAGGTTATACACGGCTGTTCTTAGGACACTTTGGAATAGGAACATAGGGACGCAGACAATATTCTGTAACGTAAGGAGGAATTTCCAACGCTCAGTATGGTGGGAGTTAAGTGACAGAGGGCTAAATACGAAGCGTAATTTTGTAAGTACTGTTTGCAGGCAAAAATAAATAAGTATAATATTTTAGCAATTTTATTTTTACATAAAATCCTGTACGTTAATCAATTTTTCTACATAATTCCCTCCAATATATGGCGTGTCTGATTTCGTCTGTATTTCAAATGCCTCCTGTGACAGATAATACCACTGACTGTGAAATATGTTCTGTGATTAGTTTTCTTAGTGCTAAAGATGCGAAAGCAGCTGAAATTGATCATCAGATCGGTGAAGTGTTTGGAGAAAACACAATAAGCGATGGGACGGCAGGAAAAAAGATCAGAGCTTTTAAAAATGGTCTTAGGAATGAGCATGATTAGGAACGATGTGGGTGACCTTCAGCAGTCCTTATTGACGATTTGCAGCAGAAAGTTGATAAGAAAAATGAGAGAGAACAGACGTTTTACGATACCGACGTTATCTGATGCTTAACCTGAAGTGTCAAGAAGTATGCTGTATGAAATTGTTGCCAATCAGGAGGCAGAAATCTACGATTTCCCTACTATAAGTGCCCTAATATGGGTCGGAATTATGTAGAAAAGTAACTCCTTAGTGATACCCCTGAAAATCTGTGATCATGAGTTTTTAATAGATGGGAAAGTGTCTGCGTAATTTATAGAGAAAAACGTATGCGCAACCAATAGAAAATAGTAAGGAGGTGACCTATTCATGCATAATTTACCTACTGCATCCGCCCAACTTCTTTTTCATTTTCAGTCTTACAAGTGTTTTCATTGCTATTAAAAATTCACAGTCACGAATTCTGAAGACCACCCGTGTGAGGTTAGCAATCTTTATGACGCTGGTTGAAATTACATTATATTTTTTGTCGGTGCAATGAAAATTGATTTTTATTTAAATAAATATTTTCTGTTCTTAAGTTTTGTGTGTGTGAAATTTTTCAACCGATTTCAAACATTTTGCTGAGTTGACGACAGAGACTTGTGGTAAATTTCTGATTTATTTCAACTCTCTTCACCTCAGCCAACCAATATGTGGCTTCGTCCTACATATATCTCGGGAAAACTCCGCGAAGGCGAAACTTAGAAATTTTCGATCTCACGTGGAGGCTTACGAGAAAGCGTTCCCACCCAGAACTATTCGTGACTCGGTCAGAAAAAGGGGAAATGGCAGGGGAACACAAAGTATCCTCTGCCAAACACCAGACAAAAAGCAACGTCTTGTGACTTGATGAGTTCGATGCATGCTAAGGATTTCCTACTCCGGTTTGCTCAGGAAGGAGTAACTGTAGCGATAGTCACACTAAAACATGCCAAATCGGTTCCGGACGTTTTCGTTTTGATGGAGAACAGAAGAAAATGGCACAGAAGATAAGATCAGTCATAGTGCTGCTCTTAACGTATGTGTTGAATGACGCACTGGGACAAGGCAGGTTACCTGAGACTACGAAATGAAGCCTTTGGTGCCACAACCAGGTTAAGACAGTTTCGAGTAAAACACAAAAAACTGTCCACAAATTGTAAAAATTTTTAATCGGGCTTATCTTTTCCAAAATTTCATTTACACCACCAGCACACCGTAATAGCTTATTACATTAGATTCATTATGACATTTATTCTTCCTTAAAATTTGTACTTCTCTCTGTCGTGAACCAACAACTTTATATTATGAATATTATGTCCAATGAATAACTAGATAACCAAAGAAACTACAACTGATGTCAGTGCCCAGGTTACGGAATATTATAAGGGTTCAGGGAATTATAAAAAGGTAATTCGGTAATAAAAGTAATAGCTGTGAAAGGTTAATAAGAAGTTCATTGTGCTTCTCCTACTGATGATCTAAATGTAGCGTCCTTAAGAGTTCCGTCACATACAAATTTATTATAAAATTCTGTATCTGAGTCTGCCACACATTTCTTGGCACGATCTCAAATTTAACTATCACTTTATAAAGTTATTTCTCAGAAAAAGTCAATGTAATTGAGGCTCTCTGAATGACGAAATCGTGATAGGTAAGTTGTGACACTGATGCATTACAGCGAACTAGATGCTGGTATTGAGTGGAGTATAGGAAGAACCTGTACTTCAAATAATGAAGTTCTCATTATCAGTAATATTACCTTGGAACACCTCCATTTGGTCCGTGTTTGCATAGAAAAACAGTAATATCAGAAATGGAGTCCGCCTTGATGAAAACACCTTGTTGTTTGTTTATTTCTTGCAGATGACATGGTGTCCGC
Source organism: Schistocerca americana (assembly GCF_021461395.2). Classification (NCBI taxonomy): domain Eukaryota; kingdom Metazoa; phylum Arthropoda; class Insecta; order Orthoptera; family Acrididae; genus Schistocerca; species Schistocerca americana. Next base: position 324,735,601 of record NC_060125.1, read on the forward strand.
TAAGTAAAAAGACCGCAACAGAAGAGGAAAAAAGTCACAGAAAATATGTTCCAAACAGCGCCAATAATTGTTTAAAACATAACATCCACGTACACAAACATACCCACAGAAGAAACTATAAGTATTATAGAACAACAGCTAAAATGCAAGAAATTCCCAGATGTACATACAAATGATATTTCAATCATCCTTAGGCTAATCACAGAACAAAACTACTTCACTTTCAGCAACAACATCTACTTACAACAATCGGGGCTTCCCATGGGGTCCCCCATCAGTGGAATCTTAGCCAACATTTTCGTGGACTATGTAGACAACACAATATTCAATAAGATTGTGAAACAAGGAGGGTACAAAATAATCTACTGGTGCCGATATGTGGAAGACATAATCTGTCTCGCCCGCATCTCGTGGTCGTGCGGTAGCGTTCTCGCTTCCCACGCCCGGATTCCCGGGTTCGATTCCCGGCGGGGTCAGGGATTTTCTCTGCCTCGTGATGGCTGGGTGTTGTGTGCTGTCCTTAGGTTAGTTAGGTTTAAGTAGTTCTAAGTTCTAGGGGACTGATGACCATAGATGTTAAGTCCCATTGTGCTCAGAGCCATTTTTGAACCATAATCTGTCTTGTAGATGGAGCACATTACAGAATAGAATAGCTCCACAGTAACATCAACAGAGTACACCCACAAATTCACTTCACAATGAAAATAGAAAACAACAAGAAATTAAATTTCTTTGATCTTACAATCACAAGAAACAACCACCAACATGAATTCTCCATCTACAGAAAACCTACATCCACAAGCACCGTTATACACAGTTCATCCAACCACCCGACTCCGCATAAATATGCCAGTTTCACACACATGCTCCACAGGATAAACAGAACACCTCTTAAACCAGAAAACTACACACAGGAACTAAACCAAACAAATTGCTGTTGAAAACGACTGCAAAACAGACATCATAAGCAAACTCAACAACAGGGTAAAACGGAAACATGCAGCACATACAGACAACACAGCAGATCACAACGCTTCACAAAAAAGAGAGAGAGATAGTACACACTAACACACAATAACAAAATATCACATAGAATAGGAAACATCTTAAAAAAGCAACGTATCCCAGTAACGTTCAGAACAAACAATACAGTTCAGAAAAGACGAAGACCAGTCAAAAAAACTTCAGACAAATTCAGCAACGCTGGAATATATCAACTCACTTGCAACTCTTGTCAGGCCCACTACATAGGACAAAGAAGCAGAAATTTCTGAACGAGGTACACAGAGCACATGAGAGCTCTAAGAAGTGACAGCACACATTCAACTTTTGCTGAACATCTAATGAACAAAAGCCATAACACAACTAATATCGCAAAGGATCTACACATTCTGAGAAACAGCAACAGTCTATACCGACAACTAACAATAGAAGAAAATTACCACATACAAAATGCTATAGTCTAAGGGAAATATGTAATAAATGAAAACACAACACATTGCAACAACACACTCTTAACCGCTCAGAGAGAACTGATCCATGACACAGAACTGAAAGCACACACACGCAAAAGAACCACTTCCCCATCACACACAGAGACATAAATAACGAACAGAAGTCGTCGTAATTCGCGCTACAGTTTTTCATAGCCTTTCTCGCCACATGCGATACGCCTCTCGCGACACACCCGAACAGCAAGATGGCGTAATATTCTGGAACAGAAACAAAGTGCAAAAGTTTGCAATTTCTGTGTAAAAAGCAGCCACATACCATCCAACGAACGTGAGTACACAATAGCTAAGCAACAGCTCCATACACACCAAAATAACTGGTTTTGTTTACTAACAGCCGCTCACATGGTTGCAGATGACATGATGTTCGCTAAGTAAAAAGACGGCCACAGAAAAAAAGAGCACAGAAAATATGTCACAAACAGCTCCAATAATTGCTTAAAACATGCTGTAATATACAATAAATAAGGTAGTATGAAAGTATCAATATAAAACTGTATTTCAAAAGACGATTTGTAAAAATGTAATAATGTTTTACTGTATTTGTACAACCATACCATTTTCTGCATGATTTAAATTAACAAATCCCATTGATGATGGTGATATTTGTCGACGAAACTAGTTTGGGATAATAAAGAAATAAGCGAATAAAAAGGTGTTTTGCATCAAGGCGGACTCAATTTCTGATATTACTGTTTCTCATTATCACCACTCTTAACAGTAGAATGAAACGTATATTTTATGGGATGAGAAGTGTAAACATATACACTGCGTCACATCAACCACAGTGACATTCCGCACACAGAAATGTCACTGCAGATATCCCTGCGTGATATTCTACTCTTTTCACAAGGCAGTATCTGACTAGTGTTTGATGTAATGACAAGGCAACTCCTGGACATGTCAGGTTATTGTTCCAAACAGCCGAAATCCACAAATCCATTTCCTATGTTATTCTAAATTGGTCTCATGCCCAAGTCTCATTCTAACACCATACAATCCAGCAACTTTCAAATTATACGATTGTAGTAAAACTTTATTTCTAATCCCTTTATATGTGTTCCCAAATTCGTCAAAAGAAATGCGTCTGTAAAGATCCCGCAAAGCGGGAGAGCTATAGACGTGAATGTATAAAAGACATCTTATGAAAAATTCAAACGCAGCTGTTGTGTAACACGCAGAGAGCTGATGCCATTTTAGCTCCTGAAGAGGTAAATCGGTCGATTACTCCTTCAGACAGGCTTCCTCATTGGTAAACATGGTAAACAACAAGTATTTGCTCCCATTGTAACCAGCATTGCTGGCGTCTTTGACTTTAATGGGAACGTGCGATGTTCGATTGCCTAAGAAGTCACCGTGTCCTAGAATGCCTTCATCTACGTTCTATGAACTACGGTAACGGTTGCACAGTAGAATAGTTTGCTGGGCGCCACAACGAAACTGAGAGATTACCAAGAACAGCACACAAAGTTCGATATGTGGGGTCACTGTTATTATGGGACTTGTCAACCGAACTGCTGCTGTAACTGTTGGATGGAACAAATGAAACGAGTAGAGTGATGAATTAAGACGATGAAGTATTGTTGGTGGTCTCTGACGATCCTAGACCGGAGCTGGAAGAAAATGCAAACCATGTGCTGTCAATGATGCGATGGTGTTTCATAAGTAACCAGCTAACAGTAGATGTAAGAAGAACGAGGGCTGGTGTAGGGGCGTACATAGACTCTAATTTATCACCTACCACGCTACACAGATCCAACAGTGATGAAGATAAAGAAGCAGAATACATGTTCATACAGGTCAAATCCCTTAAAATAAAAGTACCTGGTATGTGTCCTCTAAAACATCCTAAAGTAGGCGGGCTTACCTGCTTTGAAACTACTCTTTCGACTCTCAAATGAACATACGACCGTATGCTTACAGCTCGTGACACTGACATATATTTTCAGTACAATAGTCCTTCCATTGTGAAGAGATGCTTTCTTCTTCAAACGTATCGGTACCCCAGCTAGTTCCTACGTAGCGTACGAACAGTGGTGACGCTCTCTTGGATGCAGTGGATCCCCAAACAGAGTAATTCGCTTCTGCCAAATTTGTGCAACTGGCATGGCTGCCCATGTCATAATTTTCAGGCTAGAGCGTCCCAGAAAGAAACCAGAGCTGGCTACATACCAAGACTTCAGAGATATTGATTTATCTGAACTTCCAACTGAGGGGCAAGAAATAGTTTAGGGGATGTCGTCTATTCCCTTGTCTGACATAAACGTAAAACTTTATGGATTTACTAACACACCTACTCAACTATATTACAAATACGCTCTCCTAAAGAAGGGAAAAGTAAGAAGGTGGCCTGCACCCTGGGTGACTGAAAAATAAAACAGCTCGGGAATCTCAGAGAGGCGTTGCACATCGGGCATCGGGCATTCTGCACACCACGTCTAAAAATCATATTGCTTACAAGCAGAAGCGGAACAGAAAAAGTGAAGTTGAGAGAAATGCAAAATGCCCATAGATTAACCGACAACAGAACAGACCAGTGGTCCTATGCAAAACCTTGCGGGGCCTTGGTGTAGACAAACAAAAGTTGCGTCTGACACATTGTCCAGCAGAAGAACTGAACCGGTATCTCGCATTGTCTTCAATCACAACTGAATCACAAACGAAGCAGAGACTCTTTGATTACTTTATGGGGGTAAACGGCTGTTGCAACAAAATATTTTGTCTAAAGCATGTTGTACGCAGTACCGTCAAAAAATCCGTTAATCATATCCACAGCGTCTACTAGACGCGATGATATAACAACCCCATTGATGGAACTTATCATCGACACACTATGGCCCACTGTAACAGAAATCTTCAACAATTTGTTTACCACAAATATTTCTTCTCAGACTTGGAAACGGCCACAACAGGCCATTGCCACAGCATCCTCTTGTTACAGACCTAGTTGCAACCGTCCAGCAGTGTCCGAGGCCTTAGAATATATACTCCACAACTACATAACAAACTAACTAACTTAAAACGACCTATTAGACGAACACCAGACAGGTTTCCTTAAATATCACAGCACAACATCTGTCTTAATAAAAATAACAAATGACCTGAAGTTTGCGAAGGATGCGCACAAGACAACTATCTCAGGTTTCAACACTGTGATCTTTGACATTTTTCTTGCCAAATTTAACAGCCTCAAGTTCTCCACAAGTGCAGTTCAATAGTTTCGGTCATCCCTGGCGAATCGCCAGCAATGCGTCATGAGCGATACCACGAAGTCACAATGGAAGCAGGTAGTATCAGACGTCTCCGAGGATTCGGTATTAGGTCGTATTCTGTGGTCACTGTATGTCAATAAGGTTGTCCTACTACAAATAGATGATATACGGTGATTATCTACAGTTGTGTGTAAAGCCAGTATATCTGAAGACAAGTACCGAGAATCTCAATACTGACCTGTGTACTAACAAAATCGTCGTGGGGTATAGGGTGGATGCTCGACCCGTCCCAAACCCAAGCGCTACTGACTGGTTATTCTAAACAGAGTGTCGAGAAATATGGGGATTGTCTACCATCGTTAACCGTAAATGAGACAAATATCAAGTTCTCTCCCTCAGCAACGAATCTAGGTGTGATGATAGATGAATACCTGAACTGGACTGAGTACGTAACTACACTCCTGGAAATGGAAAAAGAACACATTGACACCGGTGTGTCAGACCCACCATACTTGCACCGGACACTGCGAGAGGGCTGTACAAGCAATGATCACACGCACGGCACAGCGGACACACCAGGAACCGCGGTGTTGGCCGTCGAATGGCGCTAGCTGCGCAGCATTTGTGCACCGCCGCCGTCAGTGTCAGCCAGTTTGCCGTGGCATACGGAGCTCCATCGCAGTCTTTAACACTGGTAGCATGCCGCGACAGCGTGGACGTGAACCGTATGTGCAGTTGACGGACTTTGAGCGAGGGCGTATAGTGGGAATGCGGGAGGCCGGGTGGTCGTACCGCCGAATTGCTCAACACGTGGGGCGTGAGGTCTCCACAGTACATCGATGTTGTCGCCAGTGGTCGGCGGAAGGTGCACGTGCCCGTCGACCTGGGACCGGACCGCAGCGACGCACGGATGCACGCCAAGACCGTAGGATCCTACGCAGTGCCGTAGGGGACCGCACCGCCACTTCCCAGCAAATTAGGGTCACTGTTGCTCCTGGGTTATCGGCGAGGACCATTCGCAACCGTCTCCATGAAGCTGGGCTACGGTCCCGCACACCGTTAGGCCGTCTTCCGCTCACGCCCCAACATCGTGCAGCCCGCCTCCAGTAGTGTCGAGACAGGCGTGAATGGAGGGACGAATGGAGACGTGTCGTCTTCAGCGATAAGAGTCGCTTCTGGCTTGGTGCCAATGATGGTCGTATGCGTGTTTGGCGCCGTGCAGGACTGCATACGACCGAGGCACACAGGGCCAACACCCGGCATCATGGTGTGGGGAGCGATCTCCTACACTGGCCGTACACCACTGGTGATCGTCGAGGGGACACTGAATAGTGCACGGTACATCCAAACCGTCATCGAACCCATCATTCTACCATTCCTAGACCGGCAAGGGAACTTGCTGTTCCAACAGGACAATGCACGTCCGCATGTATCCCGTGCCACCCAACGTGCTCTAGAAGGTGTAAGTCAACTACCCTGGCCAGCAAGATCTCCGGATCTGTCCCCCATTGAGCATGTTTGGGACTGGATGAAGCGTCGTCTCACGCGGTCTGCACGTCCAGCACGAACGCTGGTCCAACTGAGGCGCCAGGTGGAAATGGCATGGCAAGCCGTTCCACAGGACTACATCCAGCATCTCTACGATCGTCTCCATGGGAGAATAGCAGCCTGCATTGCTGCGAAAGGTGGATATACACTGTACTAGTGCCGACATTGTGCATGCTCTGTTGCCTGTGTCTATGTGCCTGTGGTTCTGTCAGTGTGATCATGTGATGTATCTGACCCCAGGAATGTGTCAATAAAGTTTCCCCTTCCTGGGACAATGAATTCACGGTGTTCTTATTTCAATTTCCAGGAGTGTACAATGCGATACAAGGCACGGCATCTCTCCATGCCCTATAAAAATATAAAAAGCACTTCCCTCTTCAGCTGCAAAACAAATTTTTGCAAACAATAATTATTCTATTTAGCGATTTCAGCGATGTCATCCCGCATGGTCTTTCTCAGGAGAACTCAACGTTGCAGCGTGAAGTCAAGCGCCGGCGCGCCAGGCGGGAACGTTAGAGCAGAGAAGGCTGTGAGGTGGCGTCAGCCAATTGCACACTGACTGACCCCTCACCGGGACGACAACGCAACGGCAGCTCCCTCTATGCGAAGAGAACATGAGAGCCGCACAGCCCAGCTGCGGCCCATTTCCAACAGTGGCATCAAGAATAGGCACTTATATAGCGGCGGCTTACGAACTGTATTACTTTACTTCTATTAGGACTTGTATAATCTGAAGAGATTTCTTATTTTTTTCTGTCGCCCGTTGCCTGTGAGACATCTGTATTTCATAAAGTTAAGTATTATAATCGTTTCCTTTTGTAATAAACGTCATTAATACGATTTGCTTATTTGTTTGAAGTGTTGTCTAGCGATCTGAGAAAACAGGTTTTCTAAGCACGCAATATTTGACAAGTAGGCAGCATACAACACTCAAGGCCCCTGTAGCTGGTTCTGATAGTCTGTTTTCAGTGTGATATCTGTGATGTTTGACTTTTTGGTCATATTTCACCATCACGAGCATAACTATTCCGGTTTCATGCCGACAAGCGCAGGGAGTAACAAACCCTCTGTCTTTTCCACTGTCTTATCAACGTACACAGTCCCTCATATCCCTCATACCTCTCCTCGTCGGAACAACACTGCAGAAACAGCTGTCCCCATCGGAGCAAAATCCTTTCTGTCACACTCCATTTTTCAGTCACTTCTTCGAAGTCCTTCTTACTAGCAGGAACCTGACTCCTGGAAAAACTCCCACATTGTATTAGAGAACTCAGAAACACCTCCAGCTTCAAAAGACAGTTAATGACACATTTAACAAAGAAAAACAGTTGATTACCATTGTCCCCGTACTCACTCATTACCATTGTATCGTCCTCATTTCCCATTATCCATAGTAGCCGCAGTAAACTTAAATTTCCTTTACCCGGAACTCGCTGTATTAGAAAACGTCTGATTCGTACACCCATAAATTCTTCTTATAACTGCCACTATCATTATTTTTAATATTGTCATTACCGTTATTATCACTATTATCAGTATTAGTGGCAGCAGCTGCAGTAGCGCAAGTACTGCAAGTAGTTTAATAATCACCATTATTTATTTACATTGTCACTTTAAATACTCAAATTATTTTAATACTGTTTCTCATAAAAAACAGTATTGTATGTGCAAAACCCTGGTCCGATCGAAGAAAGGGCCTGTTGAACCTAATCAGATCAGGTAGCAAAAATAAATACATCAAATAAAATGAAAGCTGGTTGAAGTCACATTTTCCCGGAAGCAGAATCGAACCATTAAGCTAGACAACTAGACCAGAGACCAGACGTTCACGACACAGCATGCAGATACTTAGGTGCCTTTGTAGACTACAGAAGAAACAGTTTAGCACATGTAGAATGTCATTTTTTTTTTTTTTTGAGTCATCAGACTTCTGACTGGTTCGGTGCGCACAGTCACGATTTCGTTTCCTGTGCCACCCTCTTCATTTTACACTAGCACTTCCTCGATGGTTTGTTGGATTTGTTCCAATCTCTAACTTGCTCTGCAGTTCTTACCCTCTACAAAACCGTCTAATAATATGGAAGTTACTCCCTAATGTCTTAAGAAATCTTATCCCTTCCTCTTGTCCGTGTTGTTCATATCATCCTTTCTTCGCGAGACTTAAGAAAAATCAAGCCACATTCATAGGATTTGTCGACATAGAAACGGTGTTTGACAATGTAAAATAGTTCAAGCTGATTGAAACTATGCGATAAATAGTAAAAGGTGTAGTAAAAAGCAGGTAATACCCTATCTCTGACTTTTGAAGTCCAAGACAAAGGTCTTGGTTTAAAAGGCTGTAAGACAAGAATGTAGTTTCTCACCTCTGCAGTTCAAATAAGTTTTGACTGAAATAAACGGAAGGTTCTAGAGCGATATTAAATTACAGAGTGAAAGAATATTAGTTATTAACCATGCTGATGACTCTGCTATCCTCAGTGAGGTGCAGGAGCATTACAGGACCTGTTGAAGGGTGTGCACAGTCTAATGAGTACAGAATACGGATTGAGAGTAACCGATGAAAGACGAAAGCAGTGAAGACTATCAGAAATGAAGCTAATAATGAACATAACATTCCAACAACGAAGTAATTCGAAATTAATTAGCTCTATTAGACAGGGATCTACAATTCAGTAGATATATGAAAATTTCTGCCAGACCGAGTTTGGATTTCTCACTTATCGCGAGGAGTCGTCTTAACCACTTCAACAATCCGTGCATGCTCCGATGACCGCCACAGAATTGCATGTCACACTGTTCTATATCCTTATATCGTAGTCCAGTGAATTCTCCATCTAAAGCTGCAACATTACTTGGATTGACGCAACAGGGAGAATGAGAGAAGGCAGATTGAAGACCAGCCCGTCCAGGCTTGTAATACAATGCTTTTGGGCAAATGAAAACAGTGAAAACGGCGACAACAACGAAAAGCAGAAAAAGTGTACGTTTACGGTAAACCAGGAAAGAAATAAGGATGGAGAAGTAGGTTAAACAGTGTACAGAGAACAAGCTCAGTGAAGGCAAGCTTAGTGAATAGTCCACCACTTAAGGACCCTTAATTCCCATTAATGTCCTTTGGGAATAAAACGAATGAAGAAGGGATTTCAATTTTCAAAAAGCATTTTCCCGAGTTACGTGTTTGCTGATATGTGAGAGGAGTTAAACTAAAGATATATTGCAATGACCGGAGTTTTGTGTTTACCTGCGACATTTAATACAGGTCAGAGACATGTGGAAATACGTTGTTGAATAAAAGTAAGATCATATGAGTAATTCTTGTCCTGTCGCTGTCTCAGAATTTTTACACGTCCCTGACACTTACATGAATGCGTAGAAATTTCCTGCAACTTAGCGTCTTTCACTTACGCTCCTACAAAATGCTCATTAAAATTCTGTTCCTCAACTCTCGCGTATAGTTAGTTCAGTGCAGATTAATTGAATTTCGAAGCCCTGTAGTTCGTTAGACTTCAAAGCTTAAAAGCACGTCACAACTTTCAAAGAAGCCTAGTCTAGAGACCACCATTACAACCCCTTTCCTAATATATGAGTGAGGACGAGTCATTAGCCTTAGCGTGCCCCGTTCGTTTGAATGCACTGCTATTGTGTGCAGGTCTGATGAGATTTGAATGACAAATTGATGCGGAAGGCGACGAGGAAACAGAATGTATTGCATCTATCTGAACTGCGTATGTAATCAGTAGCCAGATTCTTCCTCTAATGTGGGAATTATTTGCTCCACTATTAGATTCTGAGCGACCTGGGTGCGTTCATGGCCTCGTATAGGTTTCAGGTTTAGGTTTCATATGGTTTCTCGAAATTGCTGTACTTGATTAGTGGGATGAGACCTCCAAAATATAAAGGACACTTTGTAACAAAGTGGCCCGGTGAGTTTGCAAAAGTAATGAGACACAATAAGGTATTTGGTGCTCCTCGTGTCCTTTTCGGCTTGCTCTGAAACAACCACTTGCAAAATGTGTACACTTCTGCTTCTGTCAAATGCAGTGGCCTATGTGTATAAGCAACACACTAACAATAAAAATTAATGGGCAAAATTAAATGTTCGACATTACAACGTGCTTTAGATATTGTATTCAACTGCTAAACAATGCTGACCCTTGGTCGGCACTGTGTTAAGCTTGTGAACAGTGTCGATAAAAGAAACGTTAATCTTACTGAAAAGCTAAATTTGAAGTAATAAAAATGAATTTAATTACAACCCAAAATAAACAGAGTACACAGTGAGGACTATTTAAGTGAAACTCAATGATAAAGTAGGTTATGGAAGTTACATAACATGAAGTGTAACGTCTGATTTGCAAATCCACAAAATAAAATACTGTGAAAATTTCTTATTAATTTGAACTCGTGTTCTTAAGTGTCAAGTTGGTTTCTGAGAAATGTGTAAACACTTGATATCGAAATACGAAAATCTCAAGGCAGTTCATCAAAACTTTGTAAAAATATAATGTTGATGGAAATATGTGAAGTTCACGCTACACGATGCAAAATCCAGACTAGCCAGTACATCAAACTATTGGTGTGCGAGAAACCATTACGTTTTTGGTGAAATTTACATACGGCATCTGACTGCAAAACAAAATGGTTCTTAAAATGTTGGCCCTCAATATTGCATATCTTCATCTTTAATCTTACTAATAGTCACTGCATCAAAACTCTTTCTGTAATCACACAACCAATGAGCATAAAAATTGACGCATCCGGCTTTCTCATAAAACTGCTTGGAAATTCAGTAGATGACACTTTAATGAAATCTTCTACTAGTATTAGGTCTCTGAACTGGTATGGTATTATTTTCAAATACACTCTGACAATCAGTGTGCCATAGAAAGGACATGAACTTTGATGGTAATTAAATTTGATGGCCTACCTTTCAGCACGGAACGCTCGTCTGCTCTGCAACATGTTGCTATTAGGAATAATACTTCATTTACCAGACTTACGAGGTGCAATACAATACGCTATATTCCCGGCTGACCTGTTATTCTTTCGTGAACAACTGGTCGCAATCCAATCTGTTCCCTACTTTTACCTTACTGTTCTGGGATATGCTGTTTTCGACTATTATGTTCTACTGTTAATATCTGGCGTTCCCCAAGGAAGAGTCATACGCTCTCTGCTCTTTCTGGTCTACATAAACCCTTTTACAGACAATCTGAGTAGCCCATATAAACGCCGGCCGGAGTGGCCGAGCGGTTCTAGGCGCTACAGTCTGGAACAATGCGATCGCTACGGTCGCAGGTTCGGATCCTGCCTCGGCCATGGATGTGTGTGATGTCCTTAGGTTAGTTAGGTTTAAGTAGTTCTAAGTTCTAGGGGATTAATGACCTCAGAAGTTAAATCCCATAGTGCTTAGAGCCATTTGAACCATTTGACCCCACTTAAACTGTTTACAGATGAGTGTGTCATTTTCTTTCTTACACATTCATCAGATGATCAAACCAAATATCAAAACGATTTAGGCGAGATATGTCTAATGTGCGAGTGGTAAGTGACTTTAAATTACGAAAATTGTTGTCATTTGCGTTAGTACTAAAAGGAATCCGCTAAATTTCGGTTACACTATAAATTACACAGATATGAAGGTTATAAATTCAGTTGAGTATGCAAGGATTATAAGTAGGAAAATTCAACTGGAATATCACAGGGAATAGGTTGCGAGGAAAGCAAAGCAAAGACAGTGATTTACCCGCAGAACACTTGGAATATGAGCCGGCCGGAGTGGCCGAGCGGTTCTAGGCGCTACAGTTTGGAACCGCGCGACCGCTTCGGTCGCAGGTTCGAATCCTGCCTCGGGCATGGTTGTGTGTGATGTCCTTAGGTTAGTTAGGTTTAAGTAGTTCTAAGTTCTAGGGGACTGATGACCACAGATGTTAAGTCCCATAGTGCTCAGAGCCATTTGAACCATTTAAACTTGGAATATGGAACAGGGCAACTGAAGAGACTGCTTGCGCTGGGATTGTCGGCTTTCTTCTGGAGTACTGCTGTGCGGTGTGCGATACGCGTCAGATAGGATAGACGGAACAAAGAGAGACAGCTCATTTTGTACTATTACGAAATAGGGAAGAGAGCGTCAGGAATATGATACAAGAATTGGGGTGGCCATAACTAACAAAAAAGCGTTTTCCGCTGCAGGAGGACCTTCTCAAGAAATTTCAATCACCAACTTCACCCCCAGAGCGTGAAAACATTTTGTTGGCGCCCACATACCCAGGGAGAACTGACTATCATAACAAAACTAGTGATATCAGAGCTTGCTCGGAAAGATTTAAGTGTTCGTTTCCTCGCGCGCTTTTCGAGAGTGCAATGGCAGTTGAAGGTGATTCGATGAACCCTCAGCCAGGTACTTAATTGTGAAATGCAGCGTAATCACGTAAATGTACGAGGCCTGTTCAGAAAGTAAGCTCCGATTGACTGCCAAATTGAAACCACAGTGAACATCAGAAATGTTTTACTTGTAACAATTAGCTACACCTTTCAGCTACTTCTCTACGTAGTCGCCGTTCTGACTTAGACTTTTGTCATAGCGTTGTACCAACTTTTCAATAGCCTCATCATAGAAGGCAGCCGCCAGTGCTTTCCGCCAATTCTACACGCTGGCCTACACCTCGTTGTCTGTGTCAAAATGTTGTCTTCAAAGACAGCGGTTCATGTGACCAGAGATGAAACTCAGGGGGAGACAATTGCGGACTGTATTGTGGGTAATCTCACATTTCCATTTGAAAACGATGCAGGAGCATCTTCATTGCCCCTGCAGAATGCGGCTGAGAATTGTCTTGAAGAAGAAACAGCACGACAGTTATGTAATGTTAGCTGCATAGCTTCAGGCGAAATTTCTCACCAGGCCCTCGTACTTGGCGGCAGACACTATTTTCTAGACATCTTTACGCACTCACTGCGAGCTCAGAAATGAGAAGAGCGACGTGATGCTAACTGGGGTTATACTAGAGACACTACCCAACACATCTGTGCAAAGCTTTATCGGATTTTCATAGTCGTTTCCATTTCGCGACCGATCGGAGCTTACTTTCTGAACGCCCCTCATAGATAATGATTTGCAAGTTTTGAAAAAAAAGAATGTTATACTGCTTGAATTTTCGTGGAGTGTTATAAACAGTAGTGACAGGTCGCACCCGAGTGGACGATGGCTGCTGTCGTGGGAACCAAATCGTTCTGCACCAAAGCGAGTTGTAGACTCTTACGTAGGTAGTTTAAAATCGTAATTATATTTGCAGCATAATTTACTTCCTGAGGGGGTAAATCATTAACCGTCGCCACAGAAGCTGTCAAACTATTTACTATATATGAAACTAGCCGGCCGTTGTGGCCGATCGGTTCTAGGCGTTTCAGTCCGGAACCGCCTGGCTGGTACGGTCGCAAGTTCGAATCCTACTTCGGGCATGGATGTGTGTGATGTCCTTAGGTTAATTAGGTTTAAGTAGTTCTAAGTCTAGGGGACTGATGACCTCAGATGTTATGTCCCATAGTGTTCAGAGCCATTTGAACCATTTGAACATATGAAACTGTTTCGTCAAAACTGTGAATTCGCGAAGGATGAATTACCTTCAACAAACATGGAGTAAAAGTGGATATTACATTCTGTGCAAGCCATGAATTTAAAGTTAACAGAGCTAGCGAGTGTGTCAGTACCGTTATTGGAGTACACTAATGGACTCCAGTCCAAATAGCATTAGCAGTTACAACCGATCGTCCTATACTGAAACGTACATGACGGGAGAGTAACACCATCGCCGACCAATCACGTAACAGGCAAGCAGGTGGATAAATTTTATCGCTAACGGATGTAGTTTAGTTAAGCCGCCCCCACCAAAAAGCTGCCAACGTCTTCGCATATCAATACCTACGTGACAGATAAGCCAAAACACAAAGCTCTTTCTCTCTATAAATATTCAGAAAGCGTTTTAAAGGATTGCAATTGTAATTTATTGTGACTAAATTTTAGGATAACATTTTCCTGTAAATGAGTGTAGTTTTTCAGTGAGAACAATCACGATTTAGTTCTGATATTGTTTAACCTATCATCAAATGTAGTCATTCTCTTATATTTTATTTTGTTTCTCAATTCAAACGTTTTTACGTATCTTTTGAAGACAACCTTTTTTGCATGTATGCGTTGTTTCTATTGTATACAGTTATGTATTTCAGTCTGTGTGTGGTAAATCGCGTAATTTGTGGCGTCCACCACTAGCTTCTAGGCTCTGACCAATGAAAGCAAGGCTATTCGACTGAAATTGAAGCAAGAAATGAAATCGATGGGAAATTTACATTTGACAACTGACCGTTTACAATAACTATGTTCACAGTGCGTAGACCGTGATATTATAGCATGCTCTCGAGCGACTGGTTATTTATACTGGAATTTCATACTTATAATTAAGTAATATTACAGCCTGTTTTACTGGTGTTTACACAGAGATCACAAGATTTTGCAGTACATATGCTTCTGGATTTGCTTGTCATATTCAGTCACATTCATTTCGCTACGTTTGGTAGTGAAACTAGTTTTTGGGGTGTAAAATAACTAAAGTATACTCCAGTCCGTCCTGCCAAGTAAAATTTTTACCTAAATTCAATGTCAAAATTTCGCAAATGTAGGTCTCTTGGAACTGGTTTCCTCACATAACTCAGGAGCAGAAGGAACACCGCGTTGAAGTCTGGCTAGACCTCCGTCAGCGTGCAACGAATGTTCCCTCCTTCACCTTGAGGATCATTACAGGTGACTGGACGTGAATGCTCGATGTGTAGCTGACATCCAGCCTGAGTTGCAGAAGGTGCTTGAAACTCTACAGAAAGAAGAGTTTCAAGCCACATTTCAGAAATGTCAGAAATGCCTAGAGCGTTGTATTGCTTTATAAAGCAATAGTTTTGAAGATGATAGTGCATAAATGTACTTATCAGAGGGATAGTTTGCTGTGATCTGCGTTTTATCCCATCTGGTGTATTCCGAAATTTTTCGTAATGTTGAACAAGTTTCTCGTTCTTTTTTGTGGTGTACTGTAATTCTTTTGCCACTGGATATAGCTATTTGTTCGAACACTGTGCTTTTAACAACGTATATTTACGTTGCTGTGCTTGCTGCGAAGATAGCCACGCAAACGATCTACATCTACATCTACATCCATACTCCGCAAGCCTCCTGACGGTGTGTGGCGGAGGGTACCATGAGTACCTCTATCGGTTCGTCCTTCTATTCCAGTCTCGTATTGTTCGTGGAAAGAAGGACTGTCGGTATGCTTCTGAGTGGGCTTTATCTCTCTGATTTTATCCTCATGGTCTCTTCGCGAGATATACGTAGGAAGGAGCAATACGTTGCTTGACTCTTCGGTGACGGTCTGTTCTCGAAACTTTAACAAAAGCCCGTACCGAGCTACTGAGCGTCTCTCCTGCAGAGTCTGTCACTGGAGTTTATCTATCATCTCCGTAACGCTTTCGCGATTACTAAATGATCCTGTAACGAAGCGCGCTGCTCTCCGTTGGATCTTCTCTATCTCTTCTCTCAACCTTGTCTGGTACGGATCCCACACTACTGAGCAGTATTCAAGCAGTGGGGGAACAAGCGTACTGTAACCTACTTCCTTTGTTTTCGGATTGCATTTCCTTAGGATTCTTCCAATGAATCTCAGTCTGGCAGCTGCTTTACCGACGATCAACTTTACATGATCATTCCATTTTAAATCACTCCTGATGCGTACTTGTTATAAAGTACTTTCTTGGAACCAGAGATAGTCCAAGACGTTTTGATACCCCTTCGTATAAGGGAGTGAGGGAAAGCAATGTTTCGAGTTATTTTCATTATATCTTTTCTTCGTCCTTGCTAAACAGAGTTCCGAATCGTCATTAAGTTCAGAAAAGCTACGGTGGCTAATTTTCTTACAATATCCTTTGTACTCCATATTGTGCTGGAAGCGTTGTGCAATATTATCAAGGGATGGCACACATTCGCTTTCATTTCCTGATACTTTATTTAGGAATGGAGGCCTTTACACTTGAAGTAGAGCCCAAAAGCTATCGTTCAACGGATGCTATTTCAGTCGTTATATCCGCCAGTCTGTGGTGAACTGCTGTTTAAGAACAGTGCATAATAGAATAAAACGATGATTTATGATGTCAATGAGGCTAATCACAAAACACGTAGCTCATGTTTATAATTATGCGATTTTCCTTTCACTTTCACCATTTTAAAGAGTAGATTACATGATTGACATTACATGATCGGTATTGCTGATTACTTCCATTTAAGAGTAATTTCATCATTCTGAACTGCTATCTGCATCAGTACTGCTTGACTTTACACTGTTAGTTCTATGTTTGTATTGGTCACACCAATTTAGGCAAAAAAGGAAGCAGGTAATATCGCTATATACAGTAAGTATAAACAAGGTTCTCCTAAAGGTCTACCACAGAGGCCAACTGGTGCAAGACTGATAGTAAAATGTGGCGAGGATGATCCTTCAGATCGGTTACAAGTTACAAATCATTAGGTTACATATACCGTAGGGCGTCGAATATCCGAACTAAATGCGCGACATGGGTATACTGAAAACTGGTTGATTCGAAAAATCGAACAGCATATTTTCATCCACGAATTTAGTAGTATCAAATTTACATATTGACATTAACATGAATCGCTTTTTTATTAAAAAGGCATGTTCTGTACGAATGTATGCGGTAAAGCATGGCAAAGAAAATATAAGTGCTATACAAGCGGGCAAGACTACCCGCTTACGCGCAGCTAAGTAACGCACGTATCCCAGGACAGGTATCTTCTGATGGTCGTTTTCATCTTGAACTTCAATCTGAGATGAAGCAAGCGTTGTGTCATTGTAAGAGGCACAGAGGCTGTCTCGTGTCCTGGGATTTACCACAGCTCACTACTACCTGCGTGATGTCACCATACGCGCAAATGCTTAACT
This sequence comes from Schistocerca americana, assembly GCF_021461395.2. NCBI lineage: Eukaryota > Metazoa > Arthropoda > Insecta > Orthoptera > Acrididae > Schistocerca > Schistocerca americana. The sequence goes on from NC_060125.1 coordinate 324,752,863, forward strand.
TGCAACTGATTGCACCATCATTTGAAACTGTTATTAAAAATTGGTAAAACTTTTCCAAATTGGTCAGTGTAAGCTTCAGTATATCAACGATAACATTGTAAAGTTTCAAAATGATCAAATAATTATGTTAGGCAAAATACATAATCTTAAGAAAAAAATAAGTGGTTGCGAATGATACAACAACAAGGCTAAATATCGTTCAGAATATGAATTGAAAGTTACAACTCCCAACCTGATCAAAGGAATATTTTGGTTAAAACAGGCGTTTTTAGGAAAAATTTAAGCCACTAAGTGTTAGACTCAGAAAGTTGAAAACTCGTGTCTAACCAAACATTAAATACGTGACACCAGTGAGGTACCTCTATTAGTTTTCAAATAATTTCCTAAGAACCAAATTTGGCACGAAAATGCCTTTATTCATGGTAGATTACGTGTCATTTCTATTTTTAATAAAAATTTATAATCACAGCACTCTATTACATTCATGCAGTAATACAGCCGTGTTAGGTTTAGAGACTGCATATTATAAATAGTAATGATTACAAGGAATCTTAACGAAGCAGTTGAGCGGGCACGGTCTGATATCACTTTCGTTCCAAAATTTCTTGCCAGGTAAGTTTCCATGCAGTCGACCTAGAACTTCGTCAGTAATCAAAGGAAACCAAACTCTGTTTACATAAAATTTAAGAAAATTATAAATTGTCAAAGGACAGAGCTATTAACTGAAACGTGTCCGAGAAAGGCATCATTCAGATTTTGCTACCAGTTTCAAGGGCGGTTGATAGTAGATGTTCCGTTTGACGGTCCGCTACTCCGCTACGTAAATACAACGAGAGAGGCAGCGTGACGAGGCTCTTCACGCCGAGATCTCAGTCTATTCGCTTGCGTGAAATGCCTTCATGCCTTTTGCTTCGGATGACATCAGAGCTGGGCAGACCTGAACAGCTTTTCGGTGAAAGTAGGAAGTGGACACGATAGGACTGTACACCATCCTGGTTTGCTTGGATTTCACGGAAGTAATAATTGTTTGTGTTGTCCCAGTAATGTTGACAAAACAACGTGGAAAGTGGTAAAAACTATTTTCAACTTTCAAGGGAAAAAATAAACTTTTGGTGATTAGAAGTCAGGGCGGTAGACCATTTTACTAGTTACTCGGAACAGTTAATAGTGCTGTTTCCGATAGAGTTATTACTATTATTATCATTTGAAAGGAGGCTACACTGAGCCACGGCTCCAGAGATTGCGCCAAAGAGTATTATTCAGCCGCCTCCACTGGCAGTGCTTGTTAAGAACTCGTAGTAGTCAGTGCTTGGGGAGAACTCGTAGTAGTCAGTGCTTGTTGAGATGTGCTAGCAGAGAGTGCTTGCTGAGATGTGATACTGAAGAGTTCTTGTTGAGATGTGGTAGTAGCAAGTCGGTGTGGAGATATTGTAATGTTTAGAGTGCTTTCCATCAATATAAATGAAGGTAAAAAAATTTTTTTCTATTTCTCTCTCATTATTGCAGTGTCCTGAATAATGCGTCATTACAGGTTCAGTCAACAAAGCAGCTGGCGTGTGTTCTTGTATTAGAGTGTAATTCTGGTTTTCTTGCGCAATTATAGTATTTCTAATTTTCTTTTATCACGTCAGTATAAATGATATTTGAAATTTATTGTCTTGTTGAAGAAGAACCGTGCCAGATGTGCGTTGAGTCATACTTCCACATACAGAACAGTTATACTTGTGCTTTGGTTTCGTGGGTTTCATAGCTGCTGGGGACTTAATTAATTCATTGTGTTAACGAAAATTTTCATTTCATTCTTTGTTGTTGTTCTATGCAGTCAGATAGCGTAATAATACTAGTCAGGGCCAACCGTTTACGAGACACAGTGTAATCGGACATACAGCTACTAAAAATATTTGCTTTTTATTTTAATTAAGCCCACATGCACGTGGCGACCGCTGCTTCGGATCGTCCCTTGGAATTCTTCTGATTGTAAAAATAGTAGACAGTAGTATTGTTGTAGTAATTTGTAGTTAGTAATTGTAGTCTATTTTGCATGTGTAGATTCTTCTAATGGTATTTTCCAAAATTTAAATTTGTTGTCTTGTCTATGGGTTTCACAATTTAGTGCAATTATTTCAATTGTTCGTTAATCGTGTTTGAGGGAAACATTTCGTGTGAATGATATTGTTGATGATAAAGTGTCATTGTGTGTAATTTTCATATAGTGACGAGTTTTGTATATTTTGTAAATGATTACGCGATCAATGAAAAAGGCAAAAATCATGGATAGTGAGAATGACGAAATTGTTAGCATGGCGAACTCGCCAACAGAGGAAAACAGTATCATGAATAATGAAGTGGAAAACAATTTAATCAGTCGAGAAAATAGTCCGGAACCATTTCAAAATTTTTCTCAATCAGAAAATTCACAGAATACGAGATTAACGATAGAAGATTCTGGAATGGTATCGAACTCAGATAGCTTTACAGCTATGACGAAGGAAACTGGTTTTGCGGGAAATGTTAGGGGCGAAAAGAATTTCGAACAAGTTAGTACGGAGCAGTTGATGAGTGCAATATTAAATTTGGGATCTGAATTAAAAACAGATAGGGGAACAATGGAAGCACGGTTAGACTCACTGGGATCACAAATGGGAACAATGGAAAAACGGTTAGACTCACTGGGATCACAAATGGGAACAATGGAAACACGGTTTGGATCTGAATTAAAAACAGAGATGGGAACTTTGGAAACACGGTTAGATTCACGAATAGGGACATGTTTCAAAAACATGAAAGATGAATTAAAGAAAGAAATCAGAGAAGAAGTACAACCGATTTTGAATTCTCACAATAATAGATTAATTGCAGTAGAGATTAGACAAAAGGAACAGGATAGAGAACAGGAGGAAAGAGATCGCGTGATAGTACAGAAATTTTCAGAGTTCAATTTACAACGTGCAAAAGATAAGGAAGAAATATTTGAGAGAATCGAGGAATCCGTACCAAATGACAGAATAAATAACCTAACACAACAATATGAACAGTTAACTACCAAATGTGTTAATACTGAAACCCGAGTCGCGACACTGACGGAAGACGTAAATAAACAGGAAGAACAAATAGGTGATTTATCGGAAAGAGTTGAGGAGATTTCAGATAAATTGACAAGTCTTAGTTTAAATGGGGACAGAGATTCAGATGATACAGCTCCATTACCATTTGCAGAAACCGAAGAGTACCAGAATATAAATAAGCGTGTTGAAAATCAGGGAAAATTTAATGAACGCGTTGAAAGGGAAGTTGAGGCATTATGAAAGCAAGTCAAACAAGTCGAAGGTGAAATTGTAGGGAAAGACAGCAAAAGAAATTTGAAATCACAGATACCAGAAAGGTTTGAAGAAAATAATTTGTTTCATTTACGGGATGCAACAAGAGAGCGCCAGGCGCGTGAATTTAACAATAATCGTCATTGGGACTGGGACAGACGCGGTAGGTCTTTGTCGCCACGAGGCGAAAACTTTGACTATAAACATTATTTGACTGTTCGGAAATTTAAGATCTTTCGTAATTCTAAGAATGACATACATCCATCTTCATGGCTAGATCAATTTACGTACGCACTCCCGCCAAATTTGCCACTAAGTCACAAACTGGAAATTATGTGCGGCTATTAAAGTCCTCAGGGGATTCACTACTCTAAGTGAATATGTGCCGTAGCGAGCATAGGGCCCCGAGCTGTAGTGATGCTATTTCCCTTTTAGTTTTCTGCGCCGCTGCCTACTCTTTTACTATTCTTTGCATCTGTCAAACCAACTCTTCGACTATCCATCTATCTAGAGAGTAAGTAAACAATAACCGGATATGACTATTTACCCAAAAGTGATTTCGGAAATTACCGTTTGGACTTACTGTACCTTCAGCAGCATTCATTCGTAGTTTAAACGAAATTTTACCTGTTTATCTTCGTGACAATATTACTTCATATCTTGCCGACATTCTTATTGCTAAACGTCCTTGGAGTGAGCATAACAAAATTTTGGATTCATTGTTACGTATCTTTGCAAGAGTTGGCATTACAGTAAACTTGGAAAAATCTGAATTCGGTCGTTCTCAGGTGAAATTTCTCGGTCACATTGTTTCTACAGAAGGTATTCTTCCTGATCCAGAGAAATTAGACGCTATTCGTAACTATGCTGTTCCTACCACAAAACGTGATGTTCGTAGTTTCCTTGGTGTCTGTAAATTTCTTAGACGCTTTGTTAGATTGGACAATTTGGCCACACCTCGTTTATGTGAACTATCTGGAAAGAATTCTAATTGGTGTTGGTATGAGGAAGCTCAGTCAGAATTTGAACAGCTTCGTGATGCTTTAGTTGCTGCTCCACTTCTTTCACATCCGGATTTATCTAAGGATTTTTGTTTGGCGACGGACTCAGAAACCAACAGCTAGATGTAAACATGTGGAGAGTACAAGGATACCGCGCTGTGTTTTGGCGGCGGCATATACTCAAAGCAACAGCGAAGTCTGCGCGCCGCACAAGGCAGTCGTTGACCGCAAACAATTGCTTCTTACGTCAGGCGCCTACAGCTGATCGAGCGCTCTGTGCGAATGCATTGACAGCCGTAAACAAATACACGGTCTAATTTCTCCGATTAAATTCAGTATAAAGATATAGTGACTTGATGAATTATGTTATTAACGTTCAGTATTTTTCAGGATACGGTTGTATAAAATATTTAAGCACTTCAGGTAAATTCTGTGTGTCTCCGACGTTAAGAGGACTTGCTATCGAGAAAATTTCATAAAGAATGTAATTTCCAAGAAGAAACTAATAAACTAAAAAGGTAACTATTAATTGAGTTTATTTTTCAGGTAACATATTTCCACTTAGGTACGTACTTTAGACGTAATTTGCTGCTCGCAATTACGTGATTCATACTTTGTGCTAATTTCATGTTCTATGAATTTACTTGTGAAGCGACGTGCTTGCGTACGTTAACTGATTTTGACAATGATTATTAATGAACTGGGTTGTAACTTGTGTATATTATGCATCGCTTGGCTGCACTGCTTTTTCTTTGATGTCATATTTTTTAATTATGTGCATGCTGTGCTTATTTATTTAAATTATAGTTGTCACCTGATTAATTGTGCTGATGTGGTTAGGTATGTAAGTTATACTTTGTGATTTATCTGCTTGCGCCTTCATGTTTACTTATTAAGATGACATATGAACATTTATTTGCTTGTGCTGATATGATGCTAATGACCTGTTTATTACGTAAGATATATGTTTACTGCTATGCGTATGAATTGCATATTTATACATTTCTGTTTTGTTGTCATAACTACTCTTTAATTTGGTATATAGAAATGCTGATATGCTGTGTACAAACATAGAGTTTAGGTCACACTATGGTATTAGCTACAGATTGTTCGCTTGGCAGAGCCTCTTTGTAAGAATTGTGCTGCATCCACTTGTTGACATCCTGTTCACTACTGGTATATTTACTCGCTATTCAATGTTTTGCTTATGATCAGTGCCTTATATTTTTAAGATAAGAAAATGAACTGGTATAATTCGACGAACAACATTAGTACAAGAAACTTCATAGAAGTCACATGAGCTGGAGGTTTTATGGAAGCTGTATAAATTTATGCTAATAGGAAGAAAGCTAACGACATGACGTACCAAAACTAGGTTTAGACCATTGACAGTTATTACACTGCATTTTTCGTGAGCAATTGAAATAGGAAGTGACACTTGACACAAGAAATACTCCACATGTTTGCTTCTGTTTGCCATAATTCTTGAAGCGGTGTACACACTGTGAAATATTATGATCATTCACACTCCGTAATCGTACTTAATTACTGAGAGTTATTCGAACTAAGTCTGTTAGAGGTCATGTATGCATTTCTTTGTTTATAATTCATAATGAGTAGAAGATTTGGGTCAGATGGATTACACAGAGGTTGTGTGTGGATATTGTGTCTTCGGATTGTATGGGATGATGAGGTTTGCATTAGGATTTTATCTGTACTTGTTCGAGGAGACTGACCAGAGGAAAGAGTTGTTATGGAAGTGAAATGATATTGGTAATAAGGTTTATATGTATCGACGTATTGAAGAGGTATTATTGAAGTATTGAGATTATATGACGTTGATGATTATTGTAGTTTTGGTGCACAAGAGGTAAGGTAAATGCTATTAATGATAAGGTTTATATGTATCAATGTAAGAGGTATTATTGAAGTATTGAGATTATGTGATGCTGATGATTATTGGAGTTTTGGTGGATAAGAGGTAAAGTAAGTGAGGAGCATATTTTTTTTGTCGGTCTGTATGGAACAAGGAGGATGAAGATAGCAGACTAGAACACTCAAGTAGAAGGAAGATTGTCTACACACACTTTGTTAAATCACTAAGCAGTATTTTTATGGAGAGAGGAAGTAATTGCATATCTTGGCTCACTGACAGTTGTTCAGCTACCGTACATTTTGATCTGGCTTGGCAAACATTGGTCTTGACATGATGACTATGACGTTGACTTAACTATTATTGACTGTTACACATTGCTGCCACTACTACTTGATACACAAGATGAACATCAAATTTTGACAGAGTTACATTTACACAGTTAACACTATTCAATTACACAGTAGTACTTAATGTGGATGAAAGATGAGTGAGTGTGTTTTGTGTGTTTTCCTTTCCTAATCCTACCCACCTATCTCCTAAATATTATTTTATTTGTTTGTAGTGGCTTGCACTGACACCCACAAATATTGTAGGTTTACTGATATTTGAGTATTTGTAATAGTTAATACGACTATTATCTGATATAATTTGTGTGTTTATTAGAATTTATATGTTTAGTGTGTAAAAGCATTTGTATGTGTATTCAAACTATTGTTCATGCCTGAACTGTCTGATTAGTGATGGTGAATATTATGAACTGTTACCTGCACTTTTCAACATAATGGGTGAAACTTAGAAATGATTAATTTCTGCTGATGAACTGTGTGATTAGGATAGTGAATATTATGGACTGTTACTTGTACTTTTTCTACATAATTGGTGCCACTAGGACATGTTTTATTTCTGCTTATAAACTCTGATGAGCAGTGTGATCAGTGATACTGAATATTATGGACTGTTACTTGTACTTTTTCTACATGATTGGTGCCACTAGGACATGTTTAATTTCTGCTTATAAACTCTGATGAGCAGTGTGATCAGTGATAGTGAATATTATGGACTGTTACTTGCACTTTTTCTACATAATTGGTGCCACTAGGACATGTTTAATTTCTGCTTATAAACTCTGATGAACAGTGTGATCAGTGATAGTGAATATTATGGACTGCTCTCTGGACCTGCTCATCATTGCTAGGTGCAACTGATGGACTGCTTCTACTGAAATGATGTCACTTGTTGCTGTCTGCACCTGCTCAACATTGCTGGGTGCCATTGATGAACTGCTTCTACTGAGATAATGTCACTTGTTGGTGTCTGCACCTACTCAACATTGCTGGGTGCCACTGTTGGAACTGTTTCTACTGAAATGATGTTACTTCTTGCTGTCTGCACCTGCTCAACATTACTGGGTGCCACTAATGAACTGCTTCTACTGACATAATGTCACTTGTTAGTATCTGCACCTGTTCAACATTGCTGGGTGCCACTAATGGAACTGCCACTACTGAAATAATGTCACTTGTTGCTGTCTGCACCTGCTCAACATTGCTGGGTGCCACTGATGGACTGCTTCTACTGAAATAATGTCACTTGTTGGTGTCTGCACCTGCTCAACATTGCTGGGTGCCACTGATGGACTGCTTCTACTGAAAAGTTGTCACTTGTTGGTGTCTGCACCTGTTCAACAATGTTTGGTGCCAAACATGGAACTGTTTCTACTGAACTAATGTCACTTGTTGGTGTCTGCACTTGTTCAACACTACTGGATGCCACTGTTAGAACTGTTTCTACTGAAATGATGTTACTTCTTGCTGTCTGCACCTACTCAACATTGCTGGGTGCCACTGATGGATTGCTTCTACTGAACTAATGTCACTTGTTGCTGTGTGTACCTGTTCAACATTGCTGGGTGCCACTAATGGAACTGCTTCTGCTGAATGATGTCACTTGTTGGTGTCTGCACCTGTTCGACATTGCTGGGTGCCACTGATGGACTGCTTCTACTAAAATGATGTCACTTGTTGATATTTGCACCTGTTGACCATTGTTGGGTGCTACTACTGCAACTATCAACTACTTGTTTCTTGAACTATGGAAAGCATGTTATGTGAACATTTGTATAAACTGATTTTTTGTGTATTTTGTAAACTATTATGTAAAGTCACATGTATGAAAGGATTTGTATTGCTTACTGTATTTTATATATTAGGTTATTGAAAGGTCAGTGCAAAGCCAAAATTTTAACTAATTATGTGATATTTAGGTATTAATATTATCTTTTATTTTTGTCTGTATTTTTGTGGACGAATTTGGTGGTATTTTCACCACCAATGCTGGCAAAAATACCATCAAATTCTGGCCCGTGGAGGAGGGGCATATGAAAGGTGGCTACACTGAGCCACGGCGCCAGAGATTGCGCCAAAGAGTATTATTCAGCCGCCTCCACTGGCAGTGCTTGTTAAGAACTCGTAGTAGTCAGTGCTTGGGGAGAACTCGTAGTAGTCTGTGTTTGTTGAGATGTGCTAGTAGGCAGTGCTTGCTGAGATGTGATATTGGAGAGTTCTGGTTGAGATGTGGTAGTAACGAGTCGGTGTGGAGAGATTGTAATGTTTAGAGTGCTTTTCATCAATATAAACGAAGGTAAAAAAAAAAAAACTCTTTTCTCTCTCATTATTTCAGTGTCCTAAGTAATGTGTCATTACAGGTTCAGCCAACAAAGCATCTGGCTTGTGTTCTTGTATTAGAGTGTAATTTTGCTTTCCTTACGCAATTATAGTATTTCTGATTTTTTTTATCGTGTCAGTATAAATGATATTTGAAATTTCTTGTCTTGTTGAAGAAGAACCGTGCTAGATGTGTACGTTGAGTCACACTCCCACACACAGAACAATTACACTTGTGCTTTGGTTTCGTAGGTTTTATAGTTGCTGGGGACTTAATTAATTAATTGTGTTAACGAAAATTTTCTTTCATTCTTTGTTGTTGTTCTATGCAGTCAGATTGCGTAATAATACTAGTCAGGGCCAACCGTTTACGAGACTTGCGTAATCGGACTAACAGCTACGTAAAATAAAAATTTATTTTCAAAAATAATAATTAAGCCCCCATGCACATTATTATTATTATTATTATTTTTATTATTATTGTTATTATTAGGACATCATTGTAATTTGTGCGTGTGAACTTTTACAGAATATATCAATCGGTTAAAACTTAGAACCTTTTTTAGTCATAGTCCCTGATCCCGCTGAGTAAATAGGAAGTAGGAATATCTCTCAGTGCGCACAGAGAGGAATGTAGACTTTCAGACTGGAAATTATGGTCAGTATAATATCAATAGCTCTCTGGCTGACCGCAAAGGAAGTTTTCAGGCTCTTGTAAACGACGAAGTTATGTGTAAAGAACTCACAGACAATTTATGCGTCTTTTCATGTCAACATAGCGAAGTAACGACCATTGGATTATTAGCCGCCGTCCCACACATCCATCGGAAGACAACTTCTAAACACATAAGTGCTTCACCCCTTATATTTTCATCTTCATCTTCTGGACCACTAGTTGAAGAGATGTTGGTTGCGCCAACTTGCAACGGTGTTCACACTTTCACTATCCTACGTGACTTAGTGCCCTAGACCTGCACAGTCAACAGTCATCCATTCTTGAACGTCTTCTTCATCAATTCATAGCAGCTGAGTTCTCTCGACATCCTGAGCATTTCAGATACATTATTCCGTTCGTTCTTTTCATTGAGACGGAGAGCTTCCCCAATACCGAAAATTTTATTCATATATCATAAGTTACTTTACGTAGCAAATTTGAAAAGGTGATAGTAACAGAAAACAAACGGTTACTACTGTCTGAAACTCAGCATTGGTGCGTATAGCTGGGGAGAGAGGAGGGGGCACGATCTTGGTTAGGGAATTGCGGTACCCGCAAGCTGGCAAGAGTTCGGCTTAGCGATCGTCCGGCTGACAGAAGTTTGGATAATCGAGGCTCTACTGTAAAGTACATGCAAACATAGTTTCTGTCATTCATGACACCTCTATGACTACAGATTCTGTCGTATCTGGCCCAGCCATGGTAAATCTGAATTAAGACACTAGAGATATGAGTGTGATGTCATCATTTCAAATGAGCCGACACATGGCTACCACAGGTGAAGCCACGTCTTCCGGTGAGCTGAAAATTTGAGAAATCAATATAATACTGAGGAAAATAATGGGACACAACCAATACAAGTTATTTGTGTCAATAACGAAAAATTCATCAAGAATCCATCTTAGTTAGAAGCAGGCAAAAACAACAGAAATTAATTAAAGAGGAAACAAGTATGGTGATTGTAGGTCAAGACGAATTTAAGAATAACTGCAGGGTATTATATCACAAGGTTATGAAAACTGATGTTAAAATTTAACTGATAAAATTATCAGGTAGATATGTACAGAAACAAAAGAAAGGATTATAAGTTTAAATGAGAGTCAGAATAAAATTAAAGATAAATTAGGGTCATCAGTAACAACTTGAGCTTAAGGTCGTTTGCAGTAGTCAGATACATACAAGGTTCGTAAAATCATCAATGTACAAACTTAAGCTATTATGTCATGTAAAGAAAGACATCAAAAACAGCAAACAAAATTAGCAGCTTTTATGAATGCACAATGTAAACTTGGGTGTAATATTTCCAACGTAGAATCCAGATGTACAGAAAATGCGAAAGTGATTCATGTTAAACTGAGAGATATCGAAGAAATGATTAAAATACTCCCGTAAATACCAGATGTGACTTATCGTGTCACTTAGAAAACGAAATTAAACAATGATCAGAAACATAATATGAACAAGAAAAGTGGAAAGGCACTTTTACAGAATTTAATTGAGCTGATTCATCTTAGTGCATGCATATTCCTTCATTTCTAAAAAAAAAAAAAAAAAAAAAAATGGAATGACACAGAAAAAAGTGGATTGCTATTGTATTTGAATGGAACATTGCGTCCTTGTTAATTGTGTAATTAGCAGATGTAAAACATATGGCAAACTTGTGCATGCTTTTCTTAATCAATACTGGTCTAGTGGCACACAGTATAGTCTCTGGAGTGAAATATTTGAAAGCAAAAGTGTCACCACTAGCGACTGTGGTAGTTACAAATAATTTTTGCAACATGTTCTTCACTCACCCAACTCATGAATCCGATTTTATTGATATTATAATATTGGCATTCCCAGTGTGAGAATAGGAAAAACTAACTAGCATTAACAAAGTGGGCATCAGTAACGTGCTGCATGCACTTAAGAATCACTATCTGGAAACAGACAAGAGCAGGGAGGGTGGAGAACTAAAAGTAAGAATACAGGCAGGTATAATGACGAGGTGGTGGCGTGGATAGCAATGACATGTGTTGCAGCTGGAAAGAGAATAAACAACTGCAACGTAGACTTAGCCCATCTAAAAGAGGGAGAGCCATATTTCGGTGGGGCGTAAGTGCAGGAAGTTACCGTGAAAGAGACAGAGAGTATCAGAATTGTCAAAATCGGATGGTAGTGCTCGTGAGTTGCAGGAATATTGGAGGAGGATTCACATCTGATCTAATTCTGAACACTTGAATGTGATCGACCACTTACGAAATTTCTCGGATGTGATAGAAGCATTGTATTAAGAAAGCAATACTGGAAGAAGATACATACGATGAAAAAGCAGACTGCCAACTATCTATTGAAGTTAGCATGCAAAACGTGAGAATTATGGATTTATTCGTGAGACAAGTGCTGCATCCTGGATTTACACGACAAAATGAAAAAGAATATGAAGATTATAGAATTATCAGTATAAAGTGTTAATGTTGTTACAGCTTATGGAATCAGAAGGAACCTTTATACATGTTAATTCTCTTAAAGTGCAAGATACAATAAGTACTGTAAGTACTTTGGTACTTTTACTTTAATATTAGGAGTGGATTAGCTAATAGCAAACAGGATAATGTTAGATTTCACTGAAAGTTAATGGGAACAAAAAAATATAATGAAGAAAAGGCACTGAGATTCGAAGGAAATGAGCCACACAATGCATCTTTGACAATATTAGAATGCGAACAGTGAGGGAAGGATAGCCAAGTTTTAAAGGTTCAGTGAGATGTAAATATAATAGGAATATTTAGGAAGAGGTTGCAAACATTAATGGACAAGTTGGAGAAAGCACTGCTTAAACCAGATACCGCTTAAACCAGAGGGAAACAAGCGTGCTATGAGTATCGCTTTCATGTTAAATCACAAGATGCATTCAAACTTAAAGCTCTACCCCATACCATTGCCAAGAGTAAAGCGCCCAGAATGTAATGCAGCAAAGAAAAACTGATTATATTGCATTAGATGCACTATTCAATAATCAAATAAGAATACTACAGTTAGTTAGGACGGAAGTGTTACCAGAGCATGTACAAAAGATTAACGTCATAGAAAGTTTAACAGGGTTAGAATTAATGCCTAGTTTGTAGCACAGTACAGTAGGACTTCGAAAAAAAAATTCTAAATGCGAGAAAGCTTTCAAAAACCTTCTCCTCATGAAACGTGTACTTTAGATATCATATTCAACTGCTGAGCAAATCTGACGGTTGGTTGGCCCTACGCTATGCATGTGAACAGTGTCGTGAAATAAAACTGTAACCTTCACAAAATGCAAAATTTGAAAAAAAGAATATGAATCTAATTAAATAGCAAAAGAATCTAATTATGTGCTCAATGTAAACTATGTAACGAAAACTCAGTACTGACGTACATTTTGACGCTGAGTGATAGGAGGCGCAATGACTGAAATTCGCATCAGCAACCCATTTGGTAAATATCATTTCAGTCTTCTTCAAACAAATAATATGGCACGTCGTATTCAGTCAAGTAATGTTTTATCGAAGACAACTTTTTTGTCTTTAGTACTTTCACTTAAAAATCAGCATAAATGTTTGTACCGGTACTCTCTGAGAAGTCCTGTTTAAATCTGTTCAGCCACAATAGGAGTGTGTGCAGTGGTAGAATTTAATGCTATTTCCTCAAGTGTTGCATGAAACTGTCAAATTTTAAGTGGAGCAATAGTTATTATTGTGGCCAGTTCATAGTTTCTTGTGTATCCCATGCAGTCACGCAGCGTGAAGCAAATGTAACATGATTGCCAGAACAAGCTCGATTGTGTGTCGAACGCTATGGCGTACCAGCAAGTTTTGGGCCTGTTCGAGCCCGATTATAGCTTGCCGTACCCTATCGTTCTGTATCCATAGAAGTCATTTGGTATGACGCCAAGGCTGTTCTCTCTTTCGACTGTGAGTAAAATTCTGTACTGTCAAAGTATCACAGAAATTAAATTTTCTCCATATTTTGGAGCTTCAAACGTGACTGTACTCAATACGCTCGAGGTATGAATTAAATAAGGCTTCAGTCACAATTTTTCGTGTTTTATTCAGTACATGATGCGTTTCGGACCCCATGGGTCTTAATATATGATTTATTAGTTCTCTTGAATGAGATGAAATGCATATTCCTGTCAGGAAAAGGTTTGATGTTAGGTTACGAAATTCGTAGCTCAGACTCAGCATGTTTATAGTGAGAGGCAGATCAAACGTGCGTTGCGCTATCAGCCTTCTGTGCAACGGGTGAGTGACGGTAGCAAGGAAGTGGCACCTAAGTTTACGGCCTTTTTGCCTTATACAGGACGCATTTCCAACGAGATTGGCCGTACTTTGTGGAAATATGATGTGAAATGGGTGGTTCGACCACCTTCTAAGATTAAGGACCTGTTGGCGTCCGAAAAATATGATCATGGTTTGCGTAAGGCTGGTATCTATCGTATTCCTTGCAGTTGCGGCATGTCATCCATTGGCCAGACAATCAGGACTGTGGAAGACCGGTGTATTGAACATAAGCATCACACACGCTTACAACAGCAGAGCATATCCGCTGTTGCAGAATATTGCCTTGACACCGGTCATCCTATGAAATACAACAACACGGAGATTCTGCCTTGCGCGTCCAGCTATTGGTATAGTGTCATTAAGAAAGCTGTTGAAATCTAACTATGAAGCATCCTTATAAACAGAGATGGTGGTTTTTGTCTAAAAGCTGTTTGGAATCCGTCTCTGTCTCTCATCAAAAAACAGAAGGACAGAATTAGTGCTACCTCACCTGTCGATTAATAGTCACTATCGATATTTCTGATGATAGTTATCTTTGGTTGTGTGTTGACTCTGCGGTTGCTTGTTCTGTGTGTAGTATCTTCCTTGTTTCTCCTCTGTGCACCGAGATATTAAATTCCCTTGCACATTGCTTCCTCCTTGCAGTTGTGACTTGAGAATGGTAGGGTGCGCTCCTGCCAAAATATCAGCGGTGGTCAACGACGTCGCCCGGCAGCAAACCCGTAAATTATTTATTTGAACATTCATTTCCCCGTGAAGAGTTAAGGTCTGACGAAGAATATATTGTTAAGCGCGGTTATAACACATATTTACAGTTAGCTAATACACTACTCTCCTTAGAACTAAAAGCTGCTGAGCAGTATGCTCAAAGTATTGTAAACAAAATGCAGACTAAAATCACACACAGGTACCAAAATAAATCAGAAGCCATGCAACTGAAACTGCATCAGCAGCAGTGCAACCAACCATCCAACGAATCACAGTTTTATGAAAGAGCATTAACCAAACTGACATTACCTTCAGCGAAAACGAACAACATCTACTCAAGAAAAGGCTAAGGCACAATGTAAAACCCAGATTAGGTAATGATAAAATAAAGAACCTCACCATACACACTAAAAAAAAGGCATCTGACTTAGCTTACCTATATAACAGACTGTCCTAGCACAAAACATAAATAAAATTATTCAGAAAAGCGTAAGTAACCATAATGAAAGCCCCAAAGCAGTTTATGAAGAGAGATGGATTGTAAACAGCATAAACATTAAACTCAATAATAACAATGCCATGATTCTGAATGTTGGCAAAAAAATTCTCTAGTAATTTAGAACAAAGATGTATACATCACTAAAACACTAACATTCTTTTTTTAAAACAAAATAACGCATCTCAAGCAAGATCCAACTTTAAAATTCCAAACAAAATCAGGAAAATGCTTAATAATTTCAATTTCCTCTTCACAGGAAAACAAGCGAAATCTTAATGATTCCCACAGCTCCAAGACTGAGAGCTCAACGTAAGACCCATAAACCCCAACTTCCGTCGAGTGCTATTGTTAATTCTAGGAATACACCTGATTTCAAAGTTCCCCAAACAAAATTCTGAAACAGTACTATACATTTGATAAATCATACCTATATGAAGATAATAACTATTCCGAAAGAACAGATACCAATGATGACCATGCAGCGTCTCTAGGAAGAAATGATAATCGAAGCCCTCAGCTGCCAACAGGTGTTATTGATATACCTCAATGGGAACAGCTGAAAATGTGTGCCCCAACCAGGACTCAAACCCGGGTTCGAGTCCCGGCCAGGGCACACATTTTCAGCTGTCCCCAGTGAGGTATATCCACGATACCTGTTGGCAGCTGAAGGTTTCGATTAATTATCATTTCTTAAATCATACTTAGTTAAGAACACGAAGGAATTAGCAAATATGCTTAAAGACATAAATATTCCTGCAGGTGCCAGGATTGCCTATTTTGATGTAACTAACTTGTTTACGAAAGACCAATTGGAAAAACAATAGACATATTTGAAAACTTAATAAAACATAAAAAATTGTTAATTGTAGAAATATCAGAAGTCAAGGCCAAGTTGCAGCTAATATTGTCTCATAATGACTTTACAGTCAATGCGAAAGCTTACCAACAGAATGAAGGTCTTGCATGGGCAGTAGCATATCAGATTTTTCGGCAGACATATTTCTCAATCATCTGGAATGCAAGTTCTTCAATGAAAACAATAGATTCAAAAGTAAAATAATATATTACTGGAGAAGTGTTGATAATGTCTTGCCTCTTTTTGATGGAATAAAACATGAGATCGAGGAACTACTAGGATTATTCAATTCTTTCTATAAAACCATAAAATTCACAATAAAACATGAGGACAATCAAAGCATAAATTTCCTGGATCTTGAAATCACCAACCATCAACAAAAACAGATCTTCGGCATACACAGAAAACACACATATATAGACATAACACTGGACATGTCATCATGCCATCCCACCATACAGAAACATGCTGCATTTAGGTCCATGCTACTGAGAGTACACTCTCTTGATCAAAAAGGAAACACCCTGAGGAGTAATATCGATACAATAAAGAGCATTGCCATAAGCAATGGCTACACAGCCAAAACAATTGACACTTTACACAGACAAATACACAAAAGCAAGACAACGAATGGCAACACTATGAGAGGAGATATTCGCCAGTATCCCACACTGTAGTAAAACGTAAATGAAAAGGCTTCCATGATCAGTGATTATCTGTTAAATTAAAGTACTAACGCAAGGTAGCAATGGTTACATCAGAATGAATGTGAAACGACTTTAACTGTTAACACAAAACTGGACGAGCCTAGGTGTTATTAGGAAGGTGTGTAACGTGCTAAAAGTACAATAAATAGAGTAATCTGCGTTGTACTGATATTATTTCAAGATAATATTTTCAATTTTCCACTGAACCATTTCAATATTTGAAAGCATGTATATGTTTATTTAGTAATGAAGCATGTTATCTATGTAAGGCTCCCACATTCGAGTCAATAATCAGAAAGAATAACTATATTAACCGAAAGGTGAAGCTGTCATCTGTCGCCTTGACGGGATAAGGAATATTACATCAGGGTTACTGCGAAAGTATAACTATTCTTTGGTTTTTTTACGCAGTGATGAGAGCTAACTGTGAACAATAGGGCTATGAATGCATGTGTGGAGACAGTAAATGGGACTGTGTCATCACCATTAAATCATGTGTGAGTCGAGGAGAATCTTCATCATCTCGGATTCCTTGCAGTTTAAGACGATCATCTCAGCAATACAAGGGATGCATGCATCGAACGAATAGGAGCAGTGATCAACACGCTGGACTTCAAATCCGCCTCCGAACATCCTGATTTGGGTCTTCCGTGATTTCCCTAAAACGCTTAAGGCAAATGCTAGGATGGGTCCTTTGAAAGTTCACGGCCGATTTCCTTCGCTATTTTCCCCTAATCCGAGCCTGTGCTTCGTCTCCAGTGCCCTTGCTGTCGATGGGACGTTAAGGATCAATTTGCCCACCGCCGCTGCCGCCGCCACCACACCGAATGCAGTTTTCAGCATCACACTACCAATAGTTGCCAACTGTGCGTTGTTTAAAATAACTGAAGTTTTGCGTTATTTGGTGTGTGACGTATTTTTTGTGGACGACGTCAGCTAGGGTAGTGTCGTATATTTTCTGACTTTCTAGTGCAGAAATGTCATCAAGAAAAGAGAAAGTATTCTTAAATATTGTTGTGTGAGCTCAGCTTGATAAACAGGGAGACTGCTTTAATACAGGGTTCAAAAATGAAGATGTGAACTATAGATAATCTGTAGACGTGAAGCTAATGGCAGAATTTAAGTGTGAGAGAAGTCAGATATACAGAAGAGGAAGAGTTGAGGGGTCCCCACTTAGTACTATAGTGAACATCTATTGACTCGAGGTGTAAGTCAGCTTTATACAACAGCACTCTTCAAGGTGATAAAGGAATGTCAAAAGAAAGCTAGAAGGAATGTAAAGGAATTAAAGGAAAGCAAAGAGAAAGCCATACAAAACAGGAAGGATATAAAAGAATTAAAGAAAAGTCAAAACGAAATTGCGGTTGAAATGAAGGAGAAATTAAAAAAGAATTAAGATCACTATCTGAGAAGAGCTGGGAGCAAATTGCGAAGATATTTGAAGAGAGGCGAGAATAGAAACTTGATGTATATGACGATACGCTCTTATTCTTCTTCCACAATGTTCGACACCTATGCAACCAAAGTTGAAAACAACGTAAGATAATCACTTATTAACTGAGATACCTAATTCTGATCCTTTTGAAACAATAATTGCTACTGCAACGTTAGACGATGAAATGGCTAGCGGATGCACATATCGTGATAGTACTGAATCTGATGCTAACATCTTCGCTATGGACTCAGATAAGTCAGTGGGTAATGAACATATTTTAAAGCACAAGGTTCAAGCAGATTATGAGTGAGTTATTGTTACAGAAGAGCTGAAGCAGATGGTACGGAAGCGAACCAAGATTCAGAAGTACAATGTGAGAATTCGTTAGTTCGTGAGAATAAGTTTGAAGACTTGAATCTTTGAATTAAGAAGACGGTAGTTAATCGTATTTGTAACGTGATAAGATGTTCTTAGAAAAATACTTTTCCTACAGCAGGAAAGATGAGAATTTAAGTTTGATTTTCAATCACCCATTCAAGTGGAAATATAACAAACTGTAGTGAGAACTTTCTTCGAAAGGGGATTGAGAAGGAATCAATATTTTGAAGTTCACTATGAAGAAAGTCATAATGTATGCTGGGTAACTTAATGCCGATCGGTTGAAGTTTGCGGTCATCTAGCTGACACAGTAATTTAAACTGTGGAAGATTGTACAAAGAGGAACAGAGAAGAAGCAACAGAAGTGAAGGGAAACGCAAGTGAAAGGAACAAGAAATGACACTAATACCACAGAAAATGTGCCCGAAATAATTACGGCTCACCGATTTACGGAAAAAAATACAGGAGTAAATGTAATAACCGAAGAGCAATTAGTGTAAGTCAGCTGTATGTGCATGGTCAGATAAGAAACTGAATAGGCATCGTCTGAATGTTTATAAGGACGTGAATATTATGCAGCGGAAGAGAAGAGGAAAGGAGGGAGAAGAAATAGACAATGGTGTGTTGTGTATGATGTATGCCTGCAAAAGACTGAACGATACTCGCAAATAAGTGTCGAAGGACTATGAAGAGTGATTTATTTACTATTTCAAACTGTTTTTATTTATGTACTCTGTGTTATGTTAGCATTGAACTGTCATTTTTGTTTCCGTGTTTTATTTTTATTTTTGAAGAGGCAGCTTATTGAGGTCATTATCCAGGTGCTGTTCGTGGTGAGATACAACGGTGCAACCCACAGGGTTGGTTAGCTTCTGCACTTAAGTTGTAGCTAAAACCTTGACTGATAATTTCTGTGGCGTGCAATTGGAAACTATCCCTGTTCCATGAAGTTACAACATGCTGCAGTTCTCTCGAAATTTCATGGCAAAATATCTCTCATGTTCATGAACGCATCAGTTACTGTAACTTCTGAGGCGAAATTGGGATTAATTTTCTGTGGGTTCGTATTACATTATCTAGATGGAGATCTTGCGTCTAAGCCCACCCTCACACTTTTCGTGGTAATTTTCGCAAGTCCTGAAGCTTTCCGCCATTGTTATTTAAAAACACTGCTTCAGTAGTAACTTACGATTATTTGTGTTTAGTCGATATTACACGATGTTTGGAGTGGAGTAGTAAGCGTGTGTCGATTGTTACTCTACAGTGTTGTGGTCCTATCTTCTTCTACACTTTCCAAGATCTATTAAAAGGTGAAATGGAGCCATTGGATTGGGGTCATAAATAATTTATCCTATCTCTAAAAGTCAGGAGCGACGTAAGCTTTAGGTTTTCTGTTGACTAGTGATCGCGTATCTTTCGATACGTGGGTACGCTTTCGTCCGTAGAAATGTGCGTACCTCACTTGCACGCCTAAGCCACGTCGCGTCGGTTAGCGACGCATCTCTCGTGGTATTGCCATCGCATTTGTCCGGACGGGTGCGTGCAAAATTAAAGTGCTGATTTCCAGATGAGCCGTTCACAATGGGCGGATACTGGAAATCACCAGAGAGCAACAACATGCGGCCACGGCGCCGGAGCGCCACTGCAGAATAATTCACACTGTGCTCATCGTCCGAAGATAAAAGCTCGCCTCGGCGGCCATGAGCGCCACAATGGGCGCACATGAAATTTTAGCGATCTCTCCAGTGATGAAGACTGCCTTTCACGTGCCCTCTCATTACTCCATCGGCCAGGAAACTTGAGGCACCGCGTTTCCTGGTCGCGTTTGAGCGCGGATAATTTGTTAGCTTGAGACAAAGCAATTATCGTCTGACAACATTTGCTTACGGGTCCTTTCAGTCGCGTCTCGTTCTTTGACCTTGAACTATTTGTTATGTCGTGTTTGAAAGGGAGCTGTTTATGATACTTCAGTGAAACACATTTTGTTCAACAAATACGGTTACCACAATCGAGTCGTGTTCGTAGTTGGGCGGTCACTCCATCCGATTTCTCTACAGAAAAAATGGAAGGGAGATTAAGTTTTAAAGTTACGACGACGAAGTGGTCTTATCACATGTAGCAAAAGCCCGAATTGGAGAAGAAACACAAAAGGAAACCGGATGTGCTCGATCTACATCAACTTCCATACTCGGTACATGTGGTAGCTTTTCTCCCTTTCCCTGTAACATTCGCGAATGGCGCATGGGAAGGATTGCCGATGAATTTTCGTTTCAATTGTAATTTCTATGAATATTTCATCGCAGCCGTTTCGCGAAAAATACGGTGGAGGGAGTAATACGTGACCCTGCTATACTAGGTACATACGCTCTCAGAAATCAAACAGAAAAGCCTATTCGAGATTCGCAACGTCTTTCTCTTTTAGCGATTTTGAGATTTTTTCGTGCATAACGCTCTCGCTGTTGCTAAGCGATACCGTTGTGAAACACTTCACTCTTCGGGAGATTGTACTCGTATTTATTAAACCAATGCTGCTAGTACCGCAGTCTTAGGAACAGTATTGAAGTATCAGTAGAACAAGTGATTTTTTCAGCCCCTTCTATCATTGATGAAATACTTTAAAATAGATTAACAATAACTTTGACCGCAATAAAATATTTTTTACCGGTTTAGGTCAAAATGTGACCATCTTCAGATGGTTTGTACCATGTATCTAGACTGTGGTGGTGAACGGAGCGTGTGACATTCGTGGATCGTTCATCGCCACCGCCTACCATTGTGGTATACGTGATTTGAAGATGGCCACACACTAATCTAAAACTTTAACAATTGCAAATAAATGTATTATTGCAGACAATACTCTTTTTAGTGCAATTTAAACTAATCTAGGTGGACCTCTGTTTTCCTCCACGAGAAATGTTCCTTGCTTCAGTTTCTTCCATTAAAATCTCAACCAGGACTCTGGTCTTCGTAGACATAGTGTCATGTAGCTATTCCAATTCAGGTCAATACTGACCGTTACTCATAGGTAAGTTTCAGTTATTACTGTATATAGTCCAATGTGCACATAATTAGGGTTCATAGCAACCAGAAGAAACGCGAAATTGACGAGGACTAACGAATTTGAGATAAGTGAGACTTAATATGAAAATTGGTAACCGAGTACCAGGTGAAGGAATTCTGTTACCTTGGAAGCAAAATAACACATAATGGACGAAAGGAAGAGGAGATCAAAAGCAGGCTTCCCCAGACGGAGAGGGAATTCCTGGCCAAAACAGCAGCCTTGATTGGAGGACGAAGTTTCTGAGATGTACGTCTGGAGCACGGTGTTTTATGGATCTCTAACTGTGGGAAAACCACAAACGAATAGCATAGAAGCGTCTGTGATATGGTACCAAGTGAATATGTTGAAAATTAGGTAGACTGATATGGTAAGAAATGAGTACGTTCTACACAGAATCGGTGAAGGAAACCACATATTGAGAACACTGAAACGAAGAATAGACAGCAAGATACGACAAGAGTTGATAAATCAAGCAATAACTTCCGTAGCTGCAGAGAGTTAAAACGGAGGTAGAGAGGAATACATTTATAACGTTCGTTAAATAATTTCTTTCTTTGGATACTTGTTAAAATTATTCTGCTTTGTTTGGAATACCTTGAATGATGGCGAGTGAATAAAATAAATTAAATTGTCTTACCTCTAAAGCAGCAACGGTGCAACGCGATGTATTTTGATCTCTCATTAAGAAAATAAACGTACGCTAGCCACTCTCCTAGCCGTGTGCAATGCTGGCGAAAAAACTTTGAAATGTACATGAAATTCTTTTGGCTGATAAATGAAAACATTTAAGAAAAATTCAACTTCTTTGAAAAACATATGACCTGCACAGGGATGGGGTACTGATCGTGGTGAATTACTAACACTGATATTTTTTATGTGGAATATAGTCCATAGTTAAGATTGGATTTTTCGAAAACCTTAGACAATTGAAGTTACATAGGTCAAAAAACTACATCGTATTTACTAATTGATTGACGAAAGCTGGCCGCAGTGGCCGAGCGGTTCTAGGCGCTGCAGAACGGAACCGCGCGACTGCTACCGTCGCAGGTTCGAATCCTGCCTCGGGCATGGATGTGTGTGATGTCCTTAGGTTAGTTAGGTTTAAGTAGTTCTAATTTCTAGGGGACTGCTGACCTCAGATGTTAGGCCCCATAGTGCTCAGAGCCATTTGAACCATTTTTGGTTAACGAAAATGAGATTTTTACATCAAGCATTATCTAACCTCACTAAACCAGATTAAATGCAGATCATCAAATTACATATAGCACTTCATAAAAGATCTTGGAAACATTACAAAAGTGAAATATTTAACTAGCTTTTTTTATCTAGTCAGTTTATGTACATCCTGAGGTTATTCAACAATTGAAAATTATCGGCTAGTTCATCCATACAACGCGCTGGCACAACCAGCATCATAATTATCTAACATCTATACCTTGCTTGCATGAAGATTTCTGCTTCCATGTTGTCGTTATTCCAATGTCAATTTAACACTTGGTGGCTTCACACAGGACACCACAAAAACTGCCTTCACCATCCTCTTTCACTGGCAGACATCTACCTACCTACAACCATGCACACAGCGCTCTCTTACTCCAACACTAAGTCTGAGACCAGAAGCTGTATCTTCGGTTCTGCGGTCGTGTACAGTCAGAGATCCGCTTTATAAAGCCTATCAGAGACATACTTCGTTTATAGTATCGCAGTTTCATTTTAGTTTAGAATAATATTATTGTCATATTCGGGTGCCACATACAAGCGTGCCCCAGTAGACTCCTTTCACAACCCTCCAGAGGGGTTTAACCCTAGGATGCATATGCAGGGCCTCCGAAGCCCTTGTATATCTTCATTTTTAAAAAAATTCTGTAATTTTTTGTTTGATTTGAAACTGCTTTCCAGTATTCTTTCACAAACACTGTGACATTCCTCCTATCAAGTCTGAACGAGATACCTTTTTAAGTTTTTTGTATAATTCAATACGTTTACCCATACACCATGAATGTATAAGCAGGGCTTCAGAAGCCCTCACACATTTATTAATGTTCTTTAGCCCATATTGTCTTCAACATTTGTTTGGGAGGAGTTATTAATTCAACAATTTCCAGCAACAGGAGTGCCAACAGAAGCAGTAGCTGTAGTAGTAATAGTATAACTAAAACATAATACACACTACTTTCACGTATTGGCGATGTCGGAGTATTATTGATCTTTTTGCTATCAAATGCTGTATTATTGCATAGTATTGTTATCCTGTACTGCTCATGTCAGCCTCATTGTTACTGTAGTTCGTTTGTATCTGCAAGGCCCATATTGTTACGAGTATGATTTGTTTAGTGTTGCACAAGCTGCTGCTCGAGAGACACGCCTTTTGCTATGGCTTCGACACGCAAAGCAAGAGAGTCAGTACGTGCAAATGCAGCTAATTTTGAAAGTGTTGTGGCTCAGTGGTTTGAAGAAGATGATTCTTGCGAGGAAGGAAATATTTTTGAAGATGCAAGTAGTGACGAATCAGCCAATGAACCTGCAGATGTGAATATTGAGGCAGATGATAGTCCTTCTGATAATATTACTTCATCAGAGTCTGCAAACGAGGAACCACCACAAAAAGGTATAGAAGACCACACATACATTAGTCTGAATGGAACGATTTGGAAATTAGATCCTCCTGCAACTTTTCGAACGCCTGTCCATAATATCGTAAAGAAGGCACCTGGTCCAGCCCATGGTTTGGAAACCTATAAACCTAAGGATGCCTGGGACTATTTCATCTCCAAGGAAATACTAGAGGAAATCATCAACTGCACAAATATTGAAGGCAGAAGAGTTGGGATGTCCCTATTAGAGAATTACTCTTGGATGAAAAGGCAAATCCTACTTATAAGGCCACCATGTCAGTAAATAGATTCGATGATATAAGGAGAATGATTAAATTTGATGACAGGCGTACCCATGAAGCTCGATCTGCAGATGACAAACTTGCAGCTATTCGCTATGTATGGGAACTATTTCTTGGCAAGTGTAGAAATCAAGTGTAGAAATAGAATGATTCTCAATGATTCGCTCACAGTTGACGGACAGCTAGTCCCATTCCGTGGAAGATGTAGCTTCACTCAGTATATGCTCTCTAAACCAGCCAAGTATGGCATTAAAATATTTTGGTTATGTGATGCTACATCTGCATATGCTTTAGACGGAATTGTTTACACAGGAAGGGAGCCCCATGAACCTATTCAGAAAAATCTTGGATTGAATGTGGTGAAAGATCTTGTTAAAAGCATTGAAGGATCATCAAAAAATATTACTGTTGACAACTTCTTTACTAGTGTGGAGCTGGCAGAAGAGATGCTTCAGAAGCAAATTACAGTGGTGGGAACCATCAAACAAACCAGAAATTCTTAATGAGATCAAACCATCTGCCTCAAGAGCGATTCATTCCTCTTTGTTTGCATTTAGAGGTACCATTACAAAGGTGAGTTATGTTCCCAAACAGAAAAAGTCTGTAATTCTCATTAGCTCAATGCATCACGACAGAAACACTGATGAAACTCATGCAAAAAAGAAACCAGATATAGTAAAGTTCTATAACTCTACGAAGGGTGGAGTAGATCAAATGGACCAGAAAATTCGTTATTACACTTGCAAGAGACAAACAAGAAGATGGCCATTTGCATTATTGATGAATGTGATGGATATCGCAGCAATGAACAGTGAAATTTTATTTTCCGCCAAACATCTGACATACCACAGTGGAAGAAGTGATAAAAGGCGTTTGTTCTAAGAGATTCAGCACAGGAAATGGTAAGACCACCAATGGAACTTTGTATTCAGATCCTTAATCTTCCAAAGAAAATCATTGATGCCATGCAAAGATTTGGTGTTCAAAAAGATGTCAAATTGCCAAACCAACTACCTGTTTCAGGAAAAAGAAGAAGATGCAATTATTGTCCATATAATAAACACAGGAAAAGTGCTACGACATGCATTAAGTGTAAAACCAACATTTGTAAGGAACATAGAGGCGTTCTTTGTGCTTCTTGTTTGTCACATGTTGAAAACTAAGAAAAATGCAATTTCATGTGAACAATGAATAATAACTTTTTGTCAAAATATTGCCTATATACATAATATTGTGAATAATGAGTATGTTTTAATAGAAGAAATTGGTTGTAATAAATGTTATAAAATGTAAACTGCAACTAATAAGTGAATTAATAAAATAATTTGTCTATGTTGTATGTAAATGGATGTAGCTAATAAAGATCCACTCTTAAGAGTTTTTTTTAAATTAATAAAATGTTAATCAGGCCCACCAGACCCTGTTACTGCATCTTAGGAATCTTTCATTATGACAATAAATTTGACATAAATAAATTGAACTTCAAAGAATGATTATATGAAAAGAGGAAAATTTTAAATTAGGGCAGGGCCTTGGAGGCCCTGCATATGCATTCATGTGTGTTTTCGGCACCATGCATGCTAGGGTTAACTAATTATCACATATTTAGGAGTACCTTGTACAACAAAATGTGGTAAATTTATCTGATTACTGATAAGTAGAAATCTTGAGTAGTATAAAACCATTACAGTGTAGTCCTAAGGAGCATTATAAAGTAGCATGTTATGTTTCTGCAAAAAAATTTTAACTCTATAACATTATTAAACTTGAAAGAATTGAGAGTGCTCAGGTGCAATAGTACGAATCATAATCTGTTTATATTATGAGTAAATTGTCTCGTAAACAAGGCTGCTGACAAGTAACTCATATAAGGCAAAATCAGTATACAATCCTCGTCTTCAAGATAATGTTATAAGATTGGACAAGGGAAAGGAAGAGTCATGGCTGTAGCCTTTGAGCATGTTGAACTGACTGTAAGTCCGTTTCATTTTGTTTTGTGCATGTTCAACAACCGGCTAGTGACAAATACAGATTTCATTCAGTGTACAAAGACATTTGAAATCCGTATTTCTTTCTTCAGGCATGTGCAAGGATACAATAGGTACTCGGCAACAAATTACAAACAACCATTGTTAACAATCACTCTAATATCAGTAACATGATGAACTGCATCATCACAGTTCCCTATAGTAGAGATAACTGCTGCAGTCGCAGGTTCGAATCCTGCCTCGGGCATGGATACTTTTGATGTCCTTCGGTTAGTTAGGTTTAAGTAGTTCTAAGTTCTAGGGGACTGCTGATCATCGATGTTAAGTCCCATAGTGCTCAGAGCCATTTGGACCATAGTAGAGATTCTTCTTCACAGTAACAAATTGCTCCAATACCATGAACAGAGGTAGAAGACTGGAATATGTAAGGTATGAAATGGTAGCAAAGGTAAGGTAGTGGAACATGACCATAGCTACTTATATCACCATCGAGTAATCTATCTGATCAAAAAAAGTTCAGTATCATAATGAAATTACAGACTCGATGAAGAACAATGCTTTACATCAGAGTGAATAGGAAAAACTGAAAGTGAACTATGAACAAGGCTACGTAAATAAGTGTGGAATCAGCCTGCCAATTTGAGATAGAATAACATAACATGATAGAGAACATTACTGGTTCATAACGTTATACTGTGACCCTCAGTGGCCTTGTATATGCAATGTTGTGACATAATTACATAAGAAAGCCGAACAGTAAAATAAAGAATAGAGCGGCTCCATGTGGCTTGTGCTTGGAATACATGTAATCTTAATATTTAAAACAGTTGAATAGAAAAATCAAGCAGAGGCTCCAAGTGGCCTTTCTACCCACATAAATTCTGATCTTATTTACAGAAATCATCTCTGTGGTTCAAAGTATCGTAGTTTTACATAAAATAAATGCTGACCTTAATAACTAAGAAAGTGACAGGAAACTTCTTAGTGGCTCGCAGTGGCCTAGTTTTACAAGAGATAAATGTTCACCTTAATAGCTAAAATGTGACAGAAATAACCTGCGTGGCCCAAAGTGGCCTACTACATGTAATAAGTGGTGAACGTAATAGCTAAAAGTGTAACAGAAATCGTATTTGTGGCTTAAGGTGGCCTAGTTTAACATGACATAAGCATCATAGCTGAGGAAGCATAATAAAATATCATCTACCTATAACTGGATGTGGCACACAGAGGCCTATGCGTAAGACATAATGAGAATGTGTAACTGCATATGGCTTTTACAAGAAAAAAGTGCATTATTATGTGGAAGTATGGCTCTGTGTGGTCTGTATGAATACATTTTAAACAAGTAGCATTGTATGAGTAAAGACACAATATTTATAGTTTACGTAGCATCCTTGGGGCTTCCTATATTTCAATCTGTAATATAACTTATACCTCTAACAAAGTGCATATCTACAGGGAAGTATATGGCAATGATTCGTAAGGGCAGTGCACTTTATTTGTAAAAAAATGACTAACTGTCAATCGTCATTCTTCTTGAGTCAAGAACTGTTAAACCAAAGCAATATGATTATAGTATATGCAAGGATAAAGACAAGAGTACTAAGTCCAATATAGCTTGCTGACTGGATAAATGTTACACATCACAGTTAATCATGAGATGAATATGGAAAGATAAGGGTTAATTGTAGAATAGCCTTGACTTTGACTAATTATAACATTTGAGAAATCTGAGCGTTATTAAAGCTGTTTTCAGTTTGTGAGGGATAACTGTGCTGAGGTCGGTATATCGGACTCATTAAAATTTTGCTCTGTATTGTCGATGGGTCAGAGCACTGGTAACAAAAGGAGGAACATAATAGATTGATTTTTCACCAATGAAGTGATCGTCACAATAGTGGATCTCTTTTCCTATTTACGAGAAACGCGATGCCATTACTCATGTTCAGATCCAGTTACTCGTCCCTGCACTAATCACCACTCCTCCGCAGCTCTTCGTTCGGTTCTGCTTACCCTTTTGAAGTGGACACTGTCCTATACCGAACAGAATGGTCTTAGTGGAGCTTCCTCTGTCATCAACTATATCATAAACCCTAGAAATACCGAAGCCTTTCACAGGTGGGGGTGGGTGGTGGCGGGAAGGGTGGGGGAGGTATCTTATACCCGCCCTAAAAAAGTAAACAAATATAGAAAATTCGTTAATAGTTGTTGATTACGTAAACAACAAATTTTTTAAAGACATGCTGACGTGTAAGTAGGGTCCACGTCTCGAAAACGTCGTTTACCTGTCTTTGCCATATCAAGGCCCTTCCAATAACTTGTACAACCGAGGGCGATGGAGTTACTTTATGGCCACCAAAAATATTTTTGAAATGTAAAGTTAGTTAATTGTAGTTTACTTTCAGTTAAAACATATTTTTTTTGAAGAAATAACCAGAAAATAATGAATATGACATTCATCGAGAGGTCTGACATCTATTACTAAGAATTAAACTTTTGCGTTAAGTTTAACCCAAAAATTTAAAAAAAAATTCTCGAATGTGGTAGAAGTATCCATTAAAAATAATACACTACATCAGAATATTTTCAAAAGCTGGGCATAAAGTAGCCCCGTCCCAGTTAGTATTGTGAGCGTTAACGTGCACTGTAAACTTTATCGGACCTATAACACTCCCTCGGGTTCTCCCGATCTCAACTTTTACATCTGTCGATTTCGTCCCGTTACCAGCAAGGGAGCTGTACCTGCCACGAAGTACTGCATCCATGCACAAAGGCTTTATCGAAGGTATCATCCCAGTTTTTGTCTTAAGTGATTTAGAGAAATCGTGGAAATTCAATCCGGATAAAATTAAATTTGAAGGTCTGATGAGGATTCAAACAGCGGCCGTCTTATGCATTCCCCTT
Source organism: Schistocerca americana (assembly GCF_021461395.2). Taxonomy (NCBI): domain Eukaryota; kingdom Metazoa; phylum Arthropoda; class Insecta; order Orthoptera; family Acrididae; genus Schistocerca; species Schistocerca americana. The sequence goes on from NC_060125.1 coordinate 324,782,162, forward strand.
GCGCCAGTTATCTCAATTGCTTACAGGCGTCGTTAACGATAGTGTTAGAATAGCGTTTTGGGAGGACAAGGTAAGGGCTGCTTAAATCTAGATCGGAAGGCGATTTCAAAGACCGATAGAATGGTGCACTAACGAAATCACCGTTCAATGACACTGAAATGCTGTCTGTCGGCAGTATAGATGTGCGCTCCACTCCGTAAGGGGTTCAAAGGGCTATATCACTTAACGGAAGGCGTGATTAGAAATTCTAAAAGAAAGAGCGGATGCTCGCTATACGTGCACTACCTACTGGATCAGTAGCGGCGACAGTCACCTGTCGCGAACACACCGTCGCTGCCCGCAACAGCGGCGCAACTCACTCCAATCTGTTGTCACCGCTAGAGTGCAACGTGGAACGCTGAGTCACTTCGCCATTATTATTTTTTTTTAACGTGGTTGTTTCTCTGATTCGCTAAAATCACGGTTCGATGGCATTTTCTTTAATCCAGACCAAGATTTCTCCGACCTGAAAGTTGTCTGTTATATTTGTAAACTTTCAATCTATCATGTTTTATGCGTCTTCCAACTCGTCAGAATTTTCATTGTGATATATTTGATATAGTCAGATTGAAACGTGGCAATAAATCCACCTTTAATATACTTTTGTGCTTCTATAATTCCTTGATTTAATCACGTCGATGAAGTTAAGTTTCTCTGCCCGAGTTTCCTCATGTTTTTCCGTGTCAGGGAGGAAAATCACATTGGGAGCCGGCACCTAGTGTTACTCTAATTTTTATGACATTATATTTAGCGCGCTATGTACCTCTAACCACCTGTGCTAAACTTGGATGATCGCTGGAACGAATGACTGTACGTGAATTCAGGTGGATATTCTTAGTGTCCAATAAAAGCCTGAGAACGGCGGTTGAACGAAATCTTAAGAAGGCGACCCGTGGGGCCAGTCAATCTCAACACTCGTCTACCCAAGCGTTTTAAAGGTGTGGCGATGAGATTGTTTCCTATGGACCCATGCCATAGGGATGCCATGTTAGAGTTTTGGACGCTGAACCGAGTGCAAAATTTTGAGGTAAAGGATCCCAGTGGTGTCCCTCCTGTCTTCTGATTGGAGGAGACGCCGTCTACCATTGTCAAATTCTTCTTGGTGACTTGTCAGTCCATCCCCTGCCCTCTTCAGTTCTGTATGCAGAGGCCTGGCATGTTGGATTTTAGTCTGTCAGCTGCTGTCCCTTACTCCTGTAAGTACGACGTGCTGTTTCCGTGCGCACTCGAACGGCGATTTCGGATAGGAGTTAGTTCAGTACTGAGTTAAAATTCTCTGTAATGGTTAATCTCTGTAGTTAGTAGCAGTGCGGGGTTCTCGCGAGTGGTTCAAATGGCTCAAATGGCTCTAAGCACTATGGGACTTAACATCTGAGGTCATCAGTCCTCTAGAAGTTAGAACTACTTAAACTGCTGAGGTCCTTCTCCAGTCCCTGCTGCCTGATGACACAGCGGATGGAGAGACAGACAAACAACAGCAGCTGCGAGGGAACTACAACAGCAATGAATATGGAAACGATACGGCAGTCTACCCTTTCTCTGAAGAGGAGGTAGCTGCCCATATAAAATCCCTGAAGATAGGGAAAGCTCCCGGGCCAGATGGCATTGTGGCGGAGGTGGTGCAATTTCTGGCTCCCCAGATAGTCGCCCTCTAACTCATCTCTATAACGAATGTCTTAGGCAGCAAAAGTTCCCTCGAATCTGGAAGAGGGCGAATGTTGTGATCATCAAGAAAGGAGCTGACAAAGACCCAGCAGAAACAAAATCCTATCGGCCAATCTGCCTACTTGATCGGCTTGGGAAGGTTCTGGAGAGACTACTTGCTGACAGACTGGCTGCGCACCGAGTCCTGTGCGGGATGAGCAGCAGGCAATTCGGCTTCAGGCCTGGGCGTTCAGCATCTGATGCATTCGCCCTGGCGGCTGAGGTCTGTGGCTCTACCCCGTACAAGTACGTTGTCGGCATCATGGTGGACATAAGTGGCGCCTTTGACAACCTGTGGTGGCCTTCGCTCTTCTCCTGTTTACGGGAGAAGGAGTGTCCACGGCCGCTATATGGGTGTCTGAGGAGCTATTGTGAGGATCGGGAGGTCTGGCTATCATCCCCTAGCACAAGGGTAAGAAAAATAATCACTAAGGGATGTCCCCTGTTCTGGGACGTCCACATGGAACCTCTATTAGACGAACTACAGCAAAGTAATGATGTGCTAGAGGTGATAGCCTACGCCGATGACCTCCTCCTACTGGTTGGTGGCCGAAGCCGAGAAGACATAGAGCCCAAAATAGAACGTGCAATAGGAACACTACAACTTTGGTGCCGGAATACTAAGATGACAATTTCACCAACTAAGTCAACATACCTCCTTCTAAAGGGACAACTAGTCAGAAATCCAACAGTCAGGATAGAGGGCTCACCAGTTCTCGGGCGACGTGAGACTCGATACCTGGGCATCATCATTGATGAGAGGTGGTCATTTGGCAGACACATTGAAACCGTAACACAAAGAGCCTTACAAGTACTCAACAACCTCATCTCCAATGGACACAAACGTTTCCACCTCCCACCACATCTTATCAAACTATAATAGCATACTCACCTCCATAGTGGGTTACTGTTCTGGAGTCTGGGCACACAGGCTCACGAGGGTGGTGCCCGCCATGACAGTGAGAAGAGTACAGAGAAATATGATTATGAGATCAATGGGGGCTTACAGGACCACACTGGGAGGAGCCCTATTAGTCATAATAGGACTCTGCCCCTTAGATATTAAAATTCGAGAGCAGGCCGCTTGGTACTGGGCAAAAAAGGGGAATTAGGATAAAATAGAAGAAATTCTAGGGAGTAGGGTTGAAAACAAAGTTGAGATCAGGTTAAGAGGGGATCAGCTGTGACATCATTCATGGGAAAGCGAAGAAACAGGGCGCAGAACCTTTGACTCCTTACCAGATGTCAGGGAAAGAATGGGGATGACATATTTCGAACCAACTGGAGGACTGATTCACCTTCTCACTGGACATGGACCCTATCCGACATACTTATGTCGATTTGGAAAAAAGGCGACACCCACGTGTGACTGCGATGTTCCGGAGGGTACTCCTGACCATGTAGTCTACGAGTGCCCCCTTTTCAATGATGTGGCCTCTGTGTTACGAGACCAACTACCCCACAATGACACATTCAGACTGTTGAGACAACGCGACACCTTTCAGATTATCAACGAACTGGCTAACGCGGTATCACAGAAAGTCTTAAGAGACTACCTGCGAGAACCGAACTAGCACCTTACAAAGACCCTTTAAATACCGATGAAGTCTGGTACCCTATTCCCAAACCGCCTGAGCGCGGAAAGGCCGACTTCTTCAGTCTAGAATCCGATGCGCTTCGGGATTAGGGGGAGTGGGGTGCATTTATACACCGATTTAGACAACGCACCCAATCTTGACCTTAGGATAAGTTTAGTTGTAGGACCTAGTTTATAGATTCCATTTACAGGAACCTGCATCGACTAACACCATGGCCTGCCTAGTGTCAGGGGCACGCTCATTGGGGTTAGCTCAATGAGCAAGGCCTTATAGTAGGTTTATATTTTCAGCTGACACATTTGTAACGCTGCAGGCTTTAGTGACTAGCCCATAGTTAGTTAGGTTACCACTTAGTACTTAATAACATATTACTATGCCCATTGTAGTTCTCATATAGTGCTCTTACTAACTGGTTACTCAATCATACGTAGAATAGCTGCAATAAAATGAATAAATGTAGATGTATCACGGCCCACTAATCACATAAGACAGTGGGCTACATTGTATGATTAATAAGCTTTTGAAAATAAAGATTTTTTTTAAAAAAAGAAAACTTAACTGACTTAAGGACATCACACACATCCATGCCCGCGGCAGGATTCGAACCTGCGACCGTAGCGCTCACGCGTTTCCAGACTGAAGCGCCTAGAACCGCACGGTCACATCGGCCGGCTCGCGAGTGGTATTTCCACATCTGTTTTACTTAGATTCAGATGGAGCCGAACTTGTCGTTTGATCGGCCATGATTCACTTCATGCATCATGCCAAGTTTACTTTCGTGGCTGCTTTCGGTCCGGATTTAGTGGTGCACATTGGTGAACTGCCGTTCGATTTCACTGCGAGTTTAATCTTTGTTTGTGAGCAACTGCACCACCATCCGCCGTTCCTTAGTGAATCCAATCTTTGCTGAACAATTTTTGTTAAAAATTAAATTTCTCCAGCTGTAACTTAAGATTTTTTATTTACTTCGCTACTAGTTTCCACGTTGCGTCAACGCCATCTTCAGACCCGTACAATTTGATGAAATCAGTTGTGTGTGGCCCAGTCGAGAAGTCTGCGGTGGGACCAACACGTGCTCCATGCATGGCGGGCAGTAAATATCACGTGTTGATCTCACCGCGGACTTCTAGACTGAGCCATACACAACTGATTTCATCAAAGTGTACGGGCCTGAAGATGTCATTGACGCAACGTCGAAACTAGTTGCGAAGTAAATAAAAAATCTTAAGTACACCTGGAGGCATTCCATTTTTACTAACAATTATACCAGCTGTGTCCTACCTTCATCCAGATTAAATGTGGATCTACGAAGATTGCTGTATAATGATGACTATTAAGTTATTACAGTTTGCTTGTAATGAAACATAGTGTAAAGATTTTATGTCTGTTCCAAATTAAATGGAAGTTCAGAATTAGTTCACTCGCCTTTCCATCATTTAACCGCGATCATTTCTGTGAAATTGCTTTCCAGAATGACACCCAGTTTTAAACTTATATATTATTCAGTGACAGCGATCATTTGCTTTCTGCAAGAGTATTCATTCAGTGAGAATTGTTTATCCTTTGGTGTATGCATTTACTCAGCGTGAGACAATTAGCAGTATGGGAAAGGTGCTTAAACTGTATCACTTTGGATATTTTATTTATTAGGCTCTAAACAGTAAGTAACAAAATCATTTGAACAATGTCATCCTTAACTGCAGCATGTTGTTCTTGGTATACAGGGCTTTTACAAATGATTGAAGCGATTTCATAAATTCACTGTAGCTCCATTCATTGACATATGGTCACGACACACTACAGATACGTAGAAAAACTCATAAAGTTTTGTTCGGCTGAAACCGCACTTCAGGTTTCTGCCGCCAGAGCGGTCGAGAGCGCAGTGAGACAAAATGGCGACAGGAGCCGCGAAAGCGTGTGTCGTGCTTGAAATGCACTCACATCAGTCAGTCATAACAGTGCAACGACACTTCAGGACGAAGTTCAACAAAGATCCACCAACTGCTAACTCTATCCGGCGATGGTATGCGCAGTTTAAAGCTTCTGGATGCCTCTGTAAGGGGAAATCAACGGGTCGGCCTGCAGTGAGCGAAGAAGCGGTTGAACGAGTGCGGGCAAGTTTCACGCGTAGCCCGCGGAAGTCGACGAATAAAGCAAGCAGGGAGCTAAACGTACCACAGCCGACGGTTTGGGAAATCTTACGGAAAAGGGTAAAGCAGAAGCCTTACCGTTTACAGTTGCTACAAGCCCTGACACCCGATGACAAAGTCAAACGATTTGAATTTTCGGCGCGGTTGCAACAGCTCATGGAAGAGGATGCGTTCAGTGCGAAACTTGTTTTCAGTGATGAAGCAACATTTTTTCTTAATGGTGAAGTGAACAGACACAATGTGCGAATATGGGCGGTAGAGAATCCTCACGCATTCGTGCAGCAAATTCACAATTCACCAAAAGTTAACGTGTTTTGTGCAATCTCACGGTTTAAAGTTTACGGTCCCTTTTTCTTCTGCGAAAAAAACGTTACAGGACACGTGTATCTGGACATGCTGGAAAATTGGCTCATGCCACAACTGGAGACCGACAGCGCCGACTTCATCTTTCAACAGGATGGTGCTCCACCGCACTTCCATCATGATGTTCGGCATTTCTTAAACAGGAGATTGGAAAACCGATGGATCGGTCGTGGTGGAGATCATGATCAGCAATTCATCTCATGGCCTCCACGCTCTCCCGACTTAACCCCATGCGATTTCTTTCTGTGGGGTTATGTGAAAGATTCAGTGTTTAAACCTCCTCTACCAAGAAACGTGCCAGAACTGCGAGCTCGCACCAACGATGCTTTCCAACTCATTGATGGGGACATGCTGCGCCGAGTGTGGGAGGAACTTGATTATCGGCTTGATGTCTGCCGAATCACTAAAGGGGCACATATCGAACATTTGTGAATGCCTAAAAAAACTTTTTGAGTTTTTGTATGTGTGTGCAAAGCATTGTGAAAATATCTCATATAATAAAGTTATTGTAGAGCTGTGAAATCGCTTCAATCATTTGTAATAACCCTGTATAATTTAAGGAATAGAAATTCTGACAAAAATAAACATACCGATTGTATCAAAAATATTCATCCGATTTTAAAAAAGTAACTATTGTGTTATTTGAGATATGTGCGTGAACAACATGCTGTTAGAGAGAGCAAATTCTCGATCTTTACATGGTTTCCGCTGGTAGCACCAGTGTGCGCCCATTTCAGTTCTAGTAAAAATAGTGTCAGGACAACAGAAAGCGTTTTGTGCTCTACGTTTTGCGCAGTGCGGGTCAGTAGTAACTGTTCATCGTGACTTTTGTATTAGGTATGCTGTGGGTGCTCCTACAGAACAGGGCATTAGACGATGGCATGATCAGTTCCGAGAAACAGGTTGTTTGTGTAAAGGCAAATCCCCGCGTGTCTGACACAGACGTCGAAAGCATCCGCCATAGCTTCACAAAGAGTGCTCAGAAATCCGTTCGCCGTGCAGCTCGACACTCAAATTGCTCCCGATGTCCGTCTGGCGTGTTTCCCTTCGACGTTTACACTTGAAACCATACAAAATTCAGCTACTGCAAGCTCTTATTGAGGGTGACAAACAATAACGTGCGGAGTTCTGTAATTTCGCTGTTGTCAAGATGGAGGGTGACAGTTTTCCTCCACATTTAGTGTGTAGTGTCATAACAGTTTAAAAAGAAATGTGAACTGTCGTAATGTGAGAATATGGGGCACGGAACAACCAAATGAAGTTATACAACACGAGAGGGACTCTCAGAAATTTAATGTGTTTTGTGCAGTTTCACGGGAAAGGTGTATGGTCCATTTTTATTTGCCACGAACATATCTTGATATACTTGACAACGTTCTTTTCCTTCAGCTAGAGACTGATTCGAACAATTTCATTTACCAATAGGATGGAGCACCGCCACACTGGCATCTGGAAGCGCGGGAATTTTTAAATCGAAGGATTACTAAACGAGAGATCGGTTCACAGGACCAAATAATTCAGCCTTACATCACTGGCTTCCAAGGTCGCTGGACCTCACTGTATGTGATTATTTCTTGTGGTGATTTATAAAAGACCCTGCTTATGTGCCTCCGTTGCCAACAAAAATGAATGAACTGATGCACTGCATGACAGCAACTGTGGAATCTATAACTGAAGACATGCTCGCTGCACTCTGGGACCAATGTAAAGACCACTTTGACATAAGGCGTTCATCTCAAGGGGGGCATATTGAATACCTATGAAATGGTAAGAAAAAAAAGAAACTTTTTGAGTTTCCCGTTCATCAAAAAAACAAAATTCATTGCATATGTTTATTAGTTCCATAAATATAGGAGTGCGAAAACTGATGATTTTTTTGATACAAGCCGTATTACACTTACAATTTTAAGCGTGGGTGTCAGCAAAAACCATAAATAAATTTTCAATTCATAAAATATGCAGCCAACTGGTCGCATAAGTTTAATGTAAAAACTTCTACCACGTTTCGATAACGCTAAGGATCCCTTCTTCAGAAGGAAGTTACAAATTATATTTTTAATATTTGTCTTGACAATAAGGAAAACTCACTCCAATGCATTCACAAAAAAATTTGCATATGTTACACAATCTTCGCAAACCGTTTTAGGAAAACCATCAAATGCAAGTAGCGGCTCCATCACTAAGAGTCAGAATTCAAGTTCCATTAGTACAGACGCTGAGATCTGCTGACATGTGCTATAAAACTCCATGTCGGTAGCACCCTTTGATTAGATATTAAATGTAGTGGTCCCGCAGCTATGGTTCCGTCAAGCCGTTTCGGGAGGGTTATCTATATATTTAGGTATATACGATAGACTATTATTCCCCCCAAATTACGGACTTCATATAACTGTTTTAAATTCGTTTATCGAACGACTAAAACTACATATTTATATTAGCATACTGGTTCCACTTGATTGATGTGTGGTCAGGAAAGAAACTTTTTTTTTACAATTGAGTTTTTGTTGTAGATCTAAACATCTCTTCTTTACAATGACTACTGAAATATTTATTTTATTTTATGTTGAGACATTTTCGGCCAACGGCCTCGCAGCAGTGGTAACACCGGTTCTCCTCAGATCACCGAAGTTAAGCGCTGTCGGGCTGGGCTAGCACTTAGCTGGATAACCATCAGGTCTGCTGAGCGCTGTTGGCAAGCGGGGTGCCCTCAGCCCTTGTGAGGCAAACTGAGGAGCTACTTGATTGAGAAGCAGCGCCTCCGGCCTCGTAAACTGACATACCGCCGGGAGAGCAGTGTGGTGACCACATGCCACTCCGTATCCGCATCCAGTGACGCCTGTGGGCTGAGAATGACGCGGCGGCTGGTCGGTATCGTTAGGCCTTCACGTCCTGTTAGGATGGAATTAAGTTTATTTTAGTTTTTGAAACATTTTCGTAAGCTTTCTGCTTATATGTGAATGAGACCTCTGCATGCATGTGTGTCTGTGAAAACCTGCCAAAGGCCAAGATAGCCGGCAACATGGATGACGACGACATTAAATAGTCCTCTTGCGAAACTTTTCTTGATCAGAATGTTCTAATACTTGCAAGGCATCAAGTAAGTGTTTCAGTTATGGTGGTTGTTATGGTCTCCCAAGCGCAAACAGGTTGGTCAATTTTGAGATCATTTTTGCTGAATATAGATTGCCAATGTAACAGTGGAGATAAATAAAGTAACAGTATTCTAGTCCATATTGCTAATAAACAACAATGTTACAAGCATTTCTTTTGCTGTAACTACCCATATGACACTGTTATAATGTAATAGCAAACGTCGTTAAACTATTACTTGTGTACTGTGTCAAGTCTACTGTTTTTCTGGGTGTATCCATCATAGCTTTCATCGAAAGGGGACTGCATCGTACTTTGGCTGTGGTACGTCTTTCTGTATTGGAAATGTTTACGCATGAAAGAACGTTACCGAATTCTACACAGTACCGTGCAGAAACTTTTGCAAATGTACTAAGCATAAGGTGAATTTATTGTGTTAGATGCTGCAGCCTGGTACCGCGGGACTGCTACGGTCGCAGGTTCGAATCCTGCCTCGGGCATGGATGTGTGTGATGTCCTTAGGATAGTTAGGTTTAAGTAGTTCTAAGTTCTAGGGGACTAATGACCTAAGATGTTAAGTCCCATAGTGCTCAGAGCCATTTGAAACATTTTTTTTATTGTGTTAGAATTTTCTGGTTACTAGCAGAAAAAATCTGTAGTAGATTTTGGATTGAGAGGTAGTATCCTGTCGTGTAGGTAAAGTGAAAGCCTGGCCATATCACCTCGAGAAAAAGCTGTGTTCTCACTTCTTATAAGATGAATTTACAAAGTGTTCCATTTTCACTACGTAAAACAGATTTAAAACTAAGGTTTTTGTGCATGGCAAGGAACTTCAGAAAATTCCAAGCTATATTTAAAGCAGGGCATTCTGGTGAGATTATGGCAGTCAGACGCTCTGTGAGGTCTAACCAGGCATGTTGTAAGTTACGTCTTATATGGGATTTTACTCTCGCAGATTGTTGTGACAAGGATATTACGGAAGAAAACACGGTTTAAACCCTTTCATGGAAAGTAAAGTGATACAGACAAATTGTAGAGCGGACAAATTTAATGAGCGCTGACAGCTATAGACGTGTTAAAGGTGCTGAAAGATGGAGAGAAAGGGGAACGTGATAAAACTGAACCAATGAACACAGGGGAAGAGAAAGTAACGTGACTGACTGAGAAATGAAGCGAAAAAAGGGTAACTTGGAGAAGATGGAACCATTGGTGTCGCCATTTGATAAAGGGGAACCGAAGGTAAGCGTTGATTTTTTTTGTGGAAGCGTTTCGTTGCTGACAGAACGATGTGCTTTAGCTTTTCTTAAACGCAAAGTGGCGTTTAATCATGCTTGTAGTGCAGGGTAGATGCTTTCCGAAGCATAAAGCGGCAACAGAGTTGCCTTGTTTTACGAATCGGCACAGGTTCGTTGCTAAGTAAGTGGGATATTGTGTTGAGAATGTGATGCAAGATACTTAATCTCTGAAGTGAGGTACTGGGATGCACATGCTCTGATTAGCCCATGAAACGGACAAGCGTGCCGTCGTCACCTAAGCGTGTAACAGTGTCACGGGAGTGATGCTGGAAGGCAGCAAAAGAAAGGGAAGGTAGCTGGTCGGACACCACATCTCTCATTCGTAGGTCAGAAAGTCAGTAAACTGCACAGCTAGGAGGAGATTCCCCACTTTATCCAACAAAGAACGTCGAAAGGCTGTTTCACAAAGCTACACCGACAATCCACAGTGCGCCTTACCAATCGCTGGCGACACAGAGCGTGGACATGCCGAGGAGAGTGTTTATTTTCTGCGGAGTGCGATGGCGTGCTGAAAAGAAATGCCTCCGAATTTATATGTGAAAACTCTTAAAAATTCTAACATTCTACATCTTTGTCTTCAACTCTACATATTCGCAGCTCTCCGCCGCTAGAGCGCTCCGAATCGTATTGTGGAACCTGGCAGTGTGTAACTATGCAGTTTCAATAGAAACAGAGTGATGCAATAGAGTTTCGAATTCGAAAAGTCCGTCCACCAGTGGAGCACGCTCCCCTCAGGTCACGACAAACCAGACCGCACAGGAGTTCTGCGACATCTACAACAATCCTACACCTTCGGATCACTGTAGTCCCGACTAAGCCCCGTCCAATTTTCATCTGTTCCAAACCTTAAAGAATATCTTTGAAAACTTCACTTTGATAGTGGCGAAGCGGTGCAACCAGAGGTGAGATTATGGCTCCGTCAATAAACTGAAACATGCTACAGTGTCGGGTATCAACAAACTGGTCTCTGGTTGGGAGAAATATATATGCCGCCATGGTGACTGTGAAAAAGCAGAACATCTTGAACGACTAGAGATAGGACCTTCGTATTCACAGTACATGTAGATTAGCATGTTCTGCAGAAATGATTAGCATTTGTGTCACCTCAGTTCAGCATGTGTCCTGTGGTCTAAAAGGTGCAAGGTCTGCTCTGTGCCCTGATAACATCCTGCGACACCAAGCAGGCACGTGTTCGTGCAGCAGCTTATGGCGTGCATTGTCTTGCTGAATAATGGCGTTAGGGGTGTATGGCTACAGATCACAGGATGTCTTTCACGTAGATCGCACTGGTCACAGCTCCCTGGACACGAAACAACTGTGATTTTGATTGTACCCAATAGCACCCCAAACTATAAGGCCTTGAATTCGCACTGTATGTCTTGTGGCAATGTAGTGACAGTGATGCTGCGCCCACTGTCCGCGGCGAACCAAAATGCAGCCATCGTTTTCAAACAAACAGAACCTGGGTTCCAGTTGCCATTACTGTTACCAGTAACGTCGTTTCATACACCATTCCATCTAGCCTGTTACTGCACATTCGTCAAAGGTAGGTGGAGAACTGGATGACGAGCACGTAACCCATAGCGTAATGAACGGCGACGGACTGTTACCCCTGGTCGTATACGACGTGTTCCACTGTTGCTCCAGAGCCGAGGAGGACGCAGAGATTTCCTGCAATCTCATTCGGATAGGCGTCGATCTTCTCGGGTAGTGGTCTGGGTTGCACGACCTTACCCATGTCATCGAGTTATGTGCCCTTCCGTGAACCATTCTACACGCACACATTGCTCTTCCGAAACACTTCCTCCCTCAAGAGCAGCAGATTCCCCGATGGATGCATCACATTCTCTCACCAAATATGCGTCCTCTTTCAAACTCAACACTGATTTGATGGTACAGTTCGTGCAAACTTCTGGGAGTCATCCTGCACGTCTGCTGCGATATCGATGCTGACCTTTAACGCTGGGGCCGACGTTGTTCAGAGACTAATCATTTCTGCAGAACATACGGTACTAATGTACATGTCCTGTGAATATGAAACGTATCTTCAGGTGCTCAAGTGTTCTGTTTTTTCTGAACATGAGGGTATGAAGAGATGAAGAATAAATATGTAGAACGCTCTTAACGATTGTATTATTAAAAATTCTTAAAGGCTTTTCACATAAAGAATTCGGTGACAATTGCTTTCCTGCACTTCCTAGTTCTTCTTGGATTGCAGATACGAGTTATTCGTAAAACTAACGCAAGAAACGCATATGGACAGAATCTACATAAAACTTTGCACATCGATCTATACTGTTAGAGGGTAATCTAATTCTTGGTCACACTATACGGCAGCTGTAACGTTGTTCCAGAGAAGGCAACTTCGCACAGTACGACCACTGCTCACTTTTCAGTTTACAGACAGATCATACTTCCAGCATTTCCTGACCAGTTCTCTTATGTGAACAGACAACATTGCGTCACTGAGCTAGTGTTTATGTAACGGAGCTATTTTCAGTTCGTTAAATGAGTCCTTATTTGCAGTTATTAGGAGACTCGTTATGCAAAAATGTTCAGCAGCTGGAGCCATCAAATATCTGTCACACTGAAGGGCCTGTCCCAAGTGTACCATGCTGTCAATATGAATTCGAGCAATGTCGATTGGATTTTTCCACTATCACTGGCTGGAATCATTTTCACAGTACGAGGGGTATCAAATGCATCACCCCAGCCTCAGCTCTCCCAAAGTCTAAACGGCTAGGAGGCTTAACTTGTCTCCCATGCAACCGACGTATGTCATCTAGATGTTATGGATGTTCGTATTTTTCTACATAAGTAAAGCAGTGCATTACAACAGATTGCTGTGGTATGCTTGAATTTGATAAGTCGCATTCCACCATACGTATTCACACCACCTTGGAAGATGTACTGTGTATGTATGGTAAGTGGCTCCACTCAGTGCGGCCTACTCTACAAGTGCCAGAAATTACTGAATGTAGGAGTTTTATCCAGATGCCACCCAAACACAGTTGACGGTGAGAGTAGTTGTGTAACTTTCTGCTTATTCATTAATACTGCATCAAGTGACTACACCAAAAATACACGATTTTACTATACACTGTCCAACGATAGACAGTTGCAAGGTGCGACATTTACAAGTCCGATTTCTTTCTCGCCAACACTACAATGGTTACTGGCAGTATCACACTTTCAAATGATACACTTCTAAGCCAATGTTTATAGGAACATATTTTACATAATAGCTCACTGAATAACTGCAAATAAGTACTCACTAAAAAACAAATATAGCTCCACTATACTGACACGAGCTCAATGAATGAATTTTGTCTACCCACATAAGATGACTGGACAGCATATGCTGGAGAGGTGCAGTCTGTCTGCAAACTGAAAAGTGAGCAGTGCTCGTGCTAGTGAGAATTGTTTCCTGGAGGAAAGCAACAGCTGCCACACACGGTGGCTAAGAAGCAATTTCCTTTCTAACCAGATCGAAGAGTGTGCAGAGATGTACGTAGATTCTGTCGAATCCGTCACTTGCGTTAGTGTCAATAGGAACTCTTATCTCTAATCCATGAAGTCTCATCATTATTTGCGGAAAATAAACACCACCGGGCATAAAGAACACTGCCGACGGTCGGTAGTGCTTTGTGAAACAGAATGTAGTTCTTCTTTTCACATAGTGGGGTAGACACAGCGGGAAATCACCTGCTCGCTGCGCGGGTTGCAGACCTATAGAGTAGGGAAGTGCAGTCCAGTGAGCAATCTTCCCTCGCACTTCTACCTACTACTCCTTCCGCCCTGTTAGGTTCTCAGAACATAACTTCTTCCTTAATAAGATATACTGCACGTAGACGTGGTGTACATATTTAATATGCTAAACTCACTCCACTCCACAACTACCACGGTGCCATTGGTACAGCAACTGCAATAGATCTTTACACATAGAAAAAAGAGTTTTGGTGTCACAAGATAGGTTTGTTTGATCTGCACATGTGACGCCTGTCACCTGTTCTAGGCGTCACCAGACAATTAATGAAAACTCTTGCTAATCGTGACTGAGGCCTCAAACCTAATCGAAAGTCCCACGGAGTTGGGAGGTAAGAACCAGATAGCCACAGTCATCACATCACCGATACAATTCTTCCTACTCGTAACCGAGACATCCAACGTAAGTGAGTACCAAGGGTGCAGCTATCTGGCAGTTTCCTCCCAGTTGAAATTTGGTATTCTTGACACTTTCTTGACACTTTGGATGTAGAAAAGGAATAGCATTCCGGGATCAAAATTCGTTAATTCCGGTCGAGTTGCCATAATCACGTCAGACACCTTTTAAAATGAATAACTTTAGTACAGAATACTGCTCCGCCAACGCACTGCCATTTTATACCGTGTGATCACGATATTACCGACATCCATACAATGATGAGCCAAAACACTATGTCCACCTGCTTAATAGTTCGTTTGTCTATCCTTAGATCGAAATACATCACTGATTCTGCGTATGAGGGATCCGACAGTGATTCGCGTAAATAACGGGCAGCAGATTTTCGTAAGCGGTGATGGCGCCCGATAGCGATACAGATGGATTCCATAGGATTTACATCAGTCGAATTTGGTCGCCGAGACGTTAACACGACTTCTTTATAATGCTCCTCAAACCACTGTAGCACGGTTCTGGCTCCGAGACAAGGACAATTATACCGCTGAAAGATGACATAGCCGTCGGGGAAGACATCAAGCATAAAGAGAGAAGGATCTCAGCGTGTCTTAGATTACTAACACAGGTCCCATGTAGTAGCAGGAGATTAAAAAAAAAGACTCCAAGCACTATGCGACTTAAAATTGAGGTCATCAGTCCCCTAGACTTAGAACTACTTAAACCTAACTAACCTAAGGGCATCACACACATCCATGCCCGAGGCTAGATTCGAACCTGCGACAGTAGCAGTCGCGCGGTTCCGGACTGAAGCGCCTAGAACCCCTTAGCCACAGCAGGAGAATATCTTCCATAACATCATACGCAACGGTGGTAACATTAAGAGTGCAACGGGAATTCCACTGTCACATGCAAAGGAGAGAGCAGATAGATGGAAAGAATACATTGAAAGCCTCTATGAGGGTGAAGATTTGTCTGATGTGACAGAAGAAGAAACAGGAGTCGATCTAGAAGAGATAGGGGATCCAGTATTAGAATCGGAATTTAAAAGAGCTTTGGAGGACTTACGATCAAATAAGGCAGAAGGTATAGATAACATTCCATCAGAATTTCTAAAATCATTGGGGGAAGTGGCAACAAAACGACTATTCACGTTGGTGTGTAGAATATATGAGTCTGGCGACATACCATCTGACTTTCGGAAAAGGATCATCCACACAATTCCGAAGACGGCAAGAGCTGACAAGTGCGAGAATTATCGCACAATCGGCTTAACAGCTCATGCATCGAAGCTGCTTACAAGAATAATATACAGAAGAATGGAAAAGAAAATTGAGAATGTGCTAGGTGACGATCAGTTTGGCTTTAGGAAAAGCAAAGGGACGAGAGAGGCAATTCTGACGTTACGGCTAATAATGGAAGCAAGGCTAAAGAAAAATCAAGACACTTTCATAGGATTTGTCGATCTGGAAAAAGCATTCGACTATATAAAATGGTGCAAGCTGTTCGAGATTCTGAAAAAAGTTGGGGTAAGCTATAGGGAGAGACGGGTCATATACAATATGTACAACAACCAAGAGGGAATAATAAGAGTGGACGATCAAGAACGAAATGCTGGTATTGAGAAGGGTGTAAGACAAGGCTGTAGCCTTTCGCCCCTACTCTTCAATCTGTACATCGAGGAAGCAATGATGGAAATAAAAGAAAGGTTCAGGAGTGGAATTAAAATACAAGGTGAAGGGATATCAATGATACGATTCGCTGATGACATTGCTATCCTGAGTGAAAGTGAAGAAGAATTAAATGATCTGCTGAACGGAATGAACAGTCTAATGAGTACACAGTATGGTTTGAGAGTAAATCGGAGAAATACGAAGGTAATGAGACGTAGTAGAAATGAGAACAGCGAGAAACTTAACATCAGGACTGATGGTCACGAAGTCAATGAAGTTAAGGAATTCTGCTACCTAGGCAGTAAAATAACCAATGACGGACGGAGCAAGGAGGACATCAAAAGCAGACTCGCTATGGCAAAAAAGACATTTCTGGCCAAGAGAAGTCTACTAATATCAAATACCGGCCTTAATTTGAGGAAGAAATTTCTGAGGTTGTACGTCTGGAGTACAGCATTGTATGGTAGTGAAACATGGACTGCAGGAAAACCGGAACAGAAGAGAATCGAAGCATTTGAGATGTGGTGCTATAGACGAATGTTGAAAATTAGGTGGACTGATAAGGTAAGGAATGAGGAGGTTCTACGCAGAATCGGAGAGGAAAGGAATATGTGGAAAACACTGATAAGGAGAAGGTACAGGATGATAGGACATCTGCTAAGTCATGAGGGAATGACTTCCATGGTACTAGAGGGAGCTGTAGAGGGAAAAAACTGTAGAGGAAAACAGAGATTGGAATACGTCAAGCAAATCATTGAGGACGTAGGTTGCAAAAACATCATACTGCTTGCAACAACCTGTTTCCGTGGTGCACTGCTCGTTTCGAACCGCTGTTCACCTCGATGACGGCGTTCGTGTAGACGACCGTCGACCTGGTATAGCGAAAATGTGATTCACCCGAAGAGCAGACACGTCTCCATTGACCGACGTTCTTCGAATCTCGATGGTTCCGTGCCCACTGCAATGGTAACTGACGATGTCGATGGGTGAGCATTTGAACATGAGGAGCTCCAACCATGTACGAGGAACGGTATGCTCCGAAACATTTGTGCGTCCACTAGCATGGTGCTCTTTAGGCAGAGATGCCACAGGTCACTATCTATCCCACTTTACAGAGCAGACGAAGCACCAAACCCCACGTTCCGTGAAGAGTGGTGGATATCCAGCCCATTTAGCGCCAAATGGTATTTTCGCTGTCCTTCTACTTCTTTCAGTAGGTACGATAGTAGCACGTAAACAGCTTCTCCGTTTTCGAGATTGTTGATCACAGGATCCGCGTAATAATAATTTGCTCTTTGTCAGAGTCTATTATCTCAATGGATTTCCCCATTTGCAGCCCATATCTTCTCTAAGGTGATCCCCCGTACGTGTCCGCTCCGCTTACGTATTTTTGTTTCCTTGTCACTTTCTCGCAACGCCACCGGGCGGCATACAGTGCAACAGTGGGCAATGGCCATAATGTTTTGTCTTATCGGTGTATAAGATATTAAAACTGTGTGCCATGTTGAGACTCGAACTCGGAACCTCTGCAATTTCTCCCGAAAGGCAAAGGTCCCGAGTTAGAGTCTCGGTCCAGCACGAAGTTTGAATCTGACAGGAAGTTTCAAATCAGCACACACTCCACTGCAGTGTGAAAATTTCTTTTTATATACTAACTTAATTTGTTTCAGTTATTCAGGATGCAATGACTGGCACGGTCAGTTGCATTATCACACTCCACCGTTTCTCAAGAAAATGATCGCTGTGGATTGTCGTAACTTCCACAAAGCATGCATAGACGACACCAGAAGTGTAGTTTCCATCCACTTTACTTGTGGATGCAGCCTACTGAAACATCTCGATGCCAGAATTACCCCTTAAGTTTAAATGATCTTTGGAACGTAAAAGCAGTTCGTACAGACTCATTAAAGCAAAGTTATGTAATACTGATAGGTATGGCTGTTCTGAAATAACAGTGACGTCTCTGTACTCCTTTAGATGACGTAAAAGCCAGTGAAATGTTAATATCGATACTCTGTAATTTGCTTCCAGAGACAACGGTACGATCGTGTTCTGCAGGACATAACAATAATGTAAGGTAAAACTTTCAAAACACGTATCTCACAAGGAAATGAACAAAAAATATTATATAGACACTTCCCCTTTAGCACAACATTGTTCATAGCCTACAACCGTTTATGGTGGGTTAATCATGAGATTTACATAGAAAGACAACGCACAAGGGTCGAAACAAATGTATTAAATGATATTCCAAAATATCCTCTTTGATACGTTTGGCTTAATGTTATTCTTAAGTTCACAGAGTGTGTTTTGTATTTCGTTTTACCGAAGTTACTGTTGATGTACGAATTACTTTCCAGGTTTAGTTACACACCGCTTAAATATGTTGTTAGGTCAGATACATTAATATAGAATAATTAACAGTTGCCCATTTCATGTTTGTATTACTGTATCAGATATGTCAACCCTTGAACTGGGTGAAGTTTCCAGAATGTTCGTGCTCTGTCAGAGCAATTCAGGTAACTGATCGCCGATTTTGCAGCACGGATGTTTGAGCCCTCTAATTGTGTTTTGGAGAAATATTAAAGATCGGTGTCACAGCAGTTGAAGGAGACATCAGTTCTTCACGCATCTGAAGAAGACCCGAATATCACCCTCAATTAAGTAGCTGTGGGAAGGTGGCCAGACGACTACGTGGTGATTGCTACATGGTAACCTGCTATGTCCACTTGCAGCATGCGCCTGCACTTTCTGCAGCCGATTTTCCTGCAGTGGTCACTTTATTGAACTACGTGCATATTTTATTACAGCTGTCGTATTTCAGAGTCATTAGTTTGTGAATCTTTACAGCCTGCACGAATAGGCTGTCATGAATCATCATACAACTGATGGAGCAAGCCGCCAACAAAGATCTTCTGTCTGTGTTTATGCTGGCATTGTATTGGTCTGTCTGTTAGGGACTCATGTTTTTTCGCCTATGCACAATACAGTAGCTTACACTGCTGCCTCAGGGAATCGAATGAAAGACATGCAGTTACGCGTGCGATCAAATTTGTGCGCTATGTCACTTCTCCTTTGTTGTTAATGACTGTGGAGTTCTAAAAGCAGATTCCGTGAGGGTTAGGAGGAGATGGACAGATTTTCTGGCCCGCACGTGTTCCTGGCCTAAACTCATTATACTTTTATTTTTGAGGACAATTGAGAGCCCTTGTGAAGAAAACCTGAAACAACGTGCAGATTCCTCATGCCGTGTTGTGATAAGCTGAGAAACTGTACGCAGTATTCCACGGGTATAAGAGCGCTCTTGACGTGAGGTAGATGCCGATGCCAGTTCTAACGGAAAACATCTCGAATATATTGTATGCATGAAAGAGATTCACGTGGCGTGTTGGTACGAATCGTGGTTGTTCGTGTCTCATGACTAACGTACTTCGAAAAGTTGTAGAATCTCTCCAGCGGACACCATGTTAACGAATCACTGTTCGTGCAGGCGGGGAGGTTTCCGTGCTTCAGTAAAGTTGGGGGCTGTGCTGGTGCTTTGCTGACGGCAGGGTCATCTTTGCGAAACACGCCCTGGCTGAGGAGACAGAAGAAGCATTTCCCGCGACGATCTATCATTCACCTTCCCTTCCTTTTCTTGTCTGCAAGAGCCGGTGGGTGAACTATGTAACTCAGATTCTCTTTCTATCCTTAGTTACTCCTTTTCCGTGCCCTTCATGAGAGGGTAGGAAGAACTCTGAAGCATGGTGAAGCCAGTCTTCCATGGGAAGATGAAGAATCCCGGTCCCGTAGGTTGGGCGTTATGCAATGGGCCAGAACCCCCCCCCCCCCTCCCCCCCAAATCCGTAGATAAAGGCAGCCAGCTAAAACACCCAGTTTCACGCCTCGATATTCTGGTAGTTTTGATGGAATTCGACAACTGAAACGAAAATAGAGCCGGCCGCGGTGGCCGAGCGATTCTAAGCGCTACAGTCTGGAACCGCGCGACCGCTAGGGTCGCAGGTTCGAATCCTGCCTCGGGAATGGGTGTGTGTGATGTCCTTAGGTTAGAGAACTGATGACCTCAGAAGCTAAGTCCCATACTGCTC
Source organism: Schistocerca americana (assembly GCF_021461395.2). Taxonomy (NCBI): domain Eukaryota; kingdom Metazoa; phylum Arthropoda; class Insecta; order Orthoptera; family Acrididae; genus Schistocerca; species Schistocerca americana. The sequence continues at coordinate 324,802,318 of NC_060125.1, forward strand.
AGAGCCATTTTTTTTAACGAAAATAAACTTTGCGTTCGGTTTCTAGAATGTACAGCTTGTCAAAAGTAAACAACAAGAAGTTGTGATGGATATACGACAACGCATCGTAGGCAGAGCTTTATTTCCGCTAATGGTTGTGAATATGTGAATATCAGCTTGAGTTCATGCATTATTCTAGTAGAGTGGACAAAAGCAGTAGGGAGAGACCAGGTGTATTCATCATTCTAAATAAACGGTAGTCAAAATAAATTACTTCATAGGAAACTGTTAACGAAAGGTTGATAAAACACGTTCATAAAGATACAGCCATGTGTATTGTAATGGTGAGAGTGAACGTCACTACTGACGACTCGCCATTGGAAGTCAAAAAAGATTTTGAACAGATGGTAATAAAAACTACGGAAGCTGTTCCAAGTGGCCATGAACTGATATTGAGAGGAAATTTTAGTAGCAGAGTAAGGAAAGACAGGAATAGTAAGGCTACTTCGATGTATGGGGAGGATGTTAGTAATGAGAATGGGAAACTGACTGCGCGTTTATTGGAGCAGTATAGATTACGAGTAGGAGATACATTCTTTGCTTACAAGGATGCACATAAATTTACACGGTATAGCGATACAAAAGAATTGAAATGAATTATTGATTTTGTAATCTTGAGACAAAAGGCCAGTTTAAAAATTCAGGGTGTGAGAGTTAAAAGAGGGGCAAAATTTGGTAGTGACCATCATTTGGAGGAATGTAAAACTTATATTCGCTGTGCTTTCTGGATTATTGGCGAGCAGAGAAGGAGACCACGTGCTGACCAGGGTGAAATTATAAGGTATATCTTTGAAAGATTAAGAGAAGATAGTACTACGAACTTATACCAACAGTGACTGACAAACAAACTCCAGAGAGAAAGCAGAAGAGGAATATGAGCATATAAAGAAGGCCATAGATGAAGCCGCGAAAGAAGCATTTGAAGAACTTGTGAGGAAGATGAAACTAGTCTGGTGAGATGCAGAAGGAAAGCTTATTTGACGTTCCTGAATGAAAAGGAAAAACAAGGCGTGGTAAGAAAGATACTAAGATACTGAGAGATTGATTAGCGGGGAGCGTAGTACTGAGACATAGTGAACAATCGAGTCAATGAGAATGTCATCTAGTGACAAGTTGAATCTTAATAACATTAATGATAATCAACGGACAATGACTTCCAGGGATTTACTCCAGGAAAATCGGCCTGAATTTTCACTTAGCTGTGAAGTGAGTATGCAACGGGATGAGTTATGGCGTTTGGATATAAAAGTTCTTCAACAGGCTGTGAGGACCTGTGAGATGAATAAGGCACGAGGATATGGATCAATATATTATGAGCTTGTAAAATTTGGTACAATGAAATTGTTGGAGATGCAAAGGATGCGGTCTGAAAGAGTATAAAATGGAGAAGATATTTCATCGGGAAGGAAAACAAGTTACATAAGACCGGTCCATAAGAAAGGGAAACGTAATGAGACAAATAAATATAGGACATTGACAGCGATCCCTTTCGTTGGAAGACTGTATTCGGAGGTACTGAAAGATCTGGTAGAGAAAGAAAGATCTCACAAGTAGCAAGAAGAGCAAGCAGGATTCCGAGTAGGAAGAATGCTAATGGAAAACATCTCCTCGCTGAAACTAATATGGAAAAACGCACAAAGGTTGGACAGGAAACGCTTGGTGCATTGATTGAGCTAGCGAAACCATATGATCATGATTCCCCTAAATCGCTTCAGGCAACTGCCGTAATGGTTCCTATGAAAGGGGAAAGCCGAGTCTCTGCCCCATTCTTTCCTATCCCGATGAGACCGATGACCTCGTTGTCTGGTCCCCTCCCCAAATCATTCAACCAAGCATATGATAATGTACCAACCAACAAACTGTGTGAAAGGTGAAACAGATGTAGTTAGATCAAAGGTTGGTTAAGGCTGTTATGAAATTATATGAAAATCACACAGCGAGAATGAGCATTGGAAATACTTGGAGAAAAGAATTCGAGGTGAATATGGGCTGTCACCGACCCTAAGTAACCGACCCTATGTAAGCTGTATGTAGGAGCAATCCTACAGTCCTGGCAGAGAAAATGCCAGGTCATGGGAGTGACATCAGAGGACTGCAAGATATTTAGCCTGCATTTTGCAGATGATCAGACTTAACTAACAGAAGGTGATATGAGGCAGTGATAAGAAGCTTATAGAGGAATATATATTAAAGATCCAAAGAATCTGGTACACCGACCTAACATCGTGTAGCGCCCCCGCAAGCACGCAAAGCGCCTCAACGCGATGTGACATGTACTCGACTAATGTCTGAAGCAGTAATGGAGGGAACTGACATCATGAATGCTGCAGGGCTGTACATAAACCCGTAAGAGTACGAAGGGGTTGAGATCTCTTCTGAAGCTTGTTGAAAGGCATCCTAGATACGTCCAATACTGTTCATGCCTGGGGAATCTGGTGGCCAGCGGAAGTGTTTAAACTCAGAAGAGTGTTCCTGCAGGAACTCTGATGTGTCTCATTGTCGCAAGTCCGTCGGAATGCACAGTGGACATGAATGGATGCAGGTGATCAGACACGATGATTTCGTACGTGTGAATTGCCAGAGTCTTATCTAGACTTATTAGGTGTTCTATATCACTCCAAATGCACCCGCCCCTCACCATTACATAGCCTCCACCAGCTTGAACAGTCCCCTGCTGACATGCAAGGTCCATAGATTCGTGAGGTTGTCTCCATATCCGTACATGTCCATCCGCTCGATACAACATTGAACATGACTCATGCGACCAGGCAAATTGATTCCAGTCATCAACAGTTGGTGTTGACTGGTCCAGGCGAGGCGTAAAGCTTTGTGTCGTGGAGTCATCAAGGGTACACGAGTGGCCCTTCACCTCCGAAAGCCCATATCGATGATGTTTCGTAGAATTTTTCGGCTGGTGACACTTGTTGATATTCCAGCATTAGAATCTGTAGCAGTTTGCGGAAGGGTTGCACTTGTGTCACGTTGAGCGATTCTCTTCAGTCGTCATTGGTCCCGTTCTTGCAGGATCTTTCTCCGGCCGCAGCGATATCGGAGATTTAATGTTTGGCCGGATTCCTGATATTCACGGTACACTCGTGAAATGGTCGTACGGGAAAGTCACTGCTTCATCGCTACCTCGGAGATCCTGTGTCGCATCGCTCGTGCGCCGACTATAACACCACATTCAAAATCACATAAATCCTGATAACCTGCCATTGTAGCTACAGTAACCGACCCAACAACGGTGTCAGACACTTGGAGTCTTATATAGGCACTACCGACCGTAGCGACGTAGTCTGCCTGTTTAAATACTTACGTATATGAATACGCATGCCTATACTAGTTTCTTTGGCGATTCTTTAATGCTGGCCTGAAGATTAACATGAAGAACTGTTTGGTTGCTGGAAAGGAGAAACTAAATAATCTCGATGTAGATGAAGAAGTAATGGTCCGTTTGCAAAAAGCAAAATGTCTTGAGGTATAAACAGGGCGCAAGCAATGTTAAAATCACTGTTATGATTAATAATGGACGAGCTTAAGAAGAGGAACGAACTCTGTCCTGTGGCATACAAAGATAAGAAGGACAACGAAGAAAAGAATGTATAAGACCGTAGTTCAGAGTGTAGTTTTGTACAGAGCTGAAATAAATAAGAATAAACTGCTGTCCACTGAGATGGAATACTTGAGACGAAGATCAAGCTGTTCTAGTATGGATAGGAAATAAAATGGGATAATTTGGTAAAGGATGAAAATGGATAGGGATATGTTGTTTGGCCGTGTGAATAGAATGAATGAAGAGAGGATACCAAATAGGATACTACGATGAATAATCCCAGCGGAAGAAAAGGTGTCCCCCAATACGCATCTGGCAAAACGGTGTGGAGGAGGCAATGGAGTCACGGAATATGAACGTTGGGGAAAGCCAAGACAGAGGAAGACGGCGACTGTGGGCGGACAAGTGGAGCCAGCAGTAGATAATTCACAAGAAGAAGAAGAAGAAAAGTTTCAGAAAATACGTTATGAGTAACATAGCAAGGTTCATTCTGGGGCAGATAACAATCTTATCACATGTGATGTGAGGTTATACACCTGGTCTCAGGTTATACATTTGGCCGACATATATTGAATGTCACCTCAACGTAATCTCCAAGGGGAACCACCCGAAACTGATCAACATCACCCAGGGGAATCTCAGCACGTCTGAAGTTATTGTGAGAGCTGTATTCAAGGTCATTATGTAACTCGATAACGTTCACAGGTTCTTACCCTGCACCCTTTATTGTATGATTATATGATAGCGGAACAAACACTGGTAGCAGTTACTTCTGTAAAATATCTGGGAGTATGCGTGCGGAACGATTTGAAGTGGAATGATCATATAAAATTAATTGTTGGTAAGGCGGGTACCAGGTTGAGATTCATTGGGAGAGTGCTTAGAAAATGTAGTCCATCAACAAAGGAGGTGGCTTACAAAACACTCGTTCGACCTATACTTGAGTATTGCTCATCAGTGTGGGATCCGTACCAGATCGGTCTGACGGAGGAGATAGAGAAGATCCAAAGAAGAGCGGCGCGTTTCGTCGCAGGGTTATTTGGTAACCGTGATAGCGTTACGGAGATGTTTAATAAACTCAAGTGGCAGACTCTGCAAGAGAGACGCTCTGCATCGCGATGTAGATTGCTCGCCAGGTTTCGAGAGTGTGCGTTTCTGGATGAGGTATCGAATATATTGCTTCCCCCTACTTATACCTCCCGAGGAGATCACGAATGTAAAATTAGAGAGATTAGAGCGCGCACGGAGGCTTTCAGACAGTCGTTCTTCCCGCGAACCATACGCGACTGGAACAGGAAAGGGAGGTAATGACAGTGGCACGTAAAGTGCCCTCCGCCACACACCGTTGGGTGGCTTGCGGAGTATCAATGTAGATGTAGATGTAGATGCTCGTGGACGCAATACTGGTCAGTAATATGAAACTGGTTTGCAACCCACACCCTATCTCTCTCAGCCAATGAGATTACAATACAATGGCGAGGAACTTAATGAACCAATGAGGATCAAGTACCTATCTCCAACTACATGTTATAAAACTGGAACATCAGAGTAGGAGGGATTCACTGAAGGGATAGGCAGCAAAGATGGAGGATCAGGCTGTTTGTTAATAACATATTACGCTAACTTACAACTCTTTAGGTCCATTTGTTAATAACAATTTAATATTCAGCCATTTGAGGCACCAGCAGACGCCACATACAGACATACATGTAAATACTCTAATTCTTCGATATTTTCCACAGTTTGACATATTTTATCGAATTTTATAGTTCTGAATCATTTTTCTCGACTTCATATCTTGTTGCGCCGATGTCATGATTCTGTCAGTGAATACCAGTACAGTATGAGCGCTATTACCACTTTTAAGCCACCATTTCATTACTAATACGTGTACCATCATAGTGTATGTTTGTGATAATCGAACACATTCTTTGAAATAATGACGTCATAGCCAATTCCTTAGGGAACACCGATACCGATGTATAAGAAATATCATGCTGTGATAGATAAACCCCAGTCAAGTCACCACTACATTACTAGGTTGTGTGACATCATGGCAAATTTATGATGCTTCCAACCAAAGGCGCTGTGTGTATAGCCCAGATCTACAAATAAATACACACCCAGAGAGAAAGCTGACCAGTCATTTCTAAATTGAATGCGTACATGGTACCAAATGTTTCACAAAAACTTTGTGTACTCGCACATCTTGGTGAATTGTGTACGTCCATCACCTGGTGAGGTCAGCCTGATGGGAATGCCTAGCAAAAATAAAGTAGGTCGATGCATAAACTCTTGTAAAGGCATGCCTACAGTCATGCAGCAGCAACTGTACGAGACAGCAGCAGACACAGGCAATAACCGGTTTTGTGAATTTTATGAGTTCCTAACCAGGAGCGAGTTGTATAATTTTATCTGTGTGCTTTGATAGTTTAGTTTCTACGTGTTAATTAAATATCTAATAGACACAGTTCTCGCCTTTTGCGTCTGCGTCGGAAAGTAAACCGACTTCTTGACATATTACACGTTCATAATCAAGGGCAAATTATTTAAATCACCTTAGTGCTTTGCTAATTAGGTTTTTGAATCTATGCATATTAATCTAATTTATTAGACACAATTCTTGCATTTTCGTCAGGGTCTACAGTACACTTCCGCAGCACATGTCGTTAGTCCGTTTGTCTGGGTAGAGTATTTTTCCACAATCATTAGTATGGATATGGACTATGATTGTTGTGTGTAGATGTGAGCTGAATTGGTGACACTTCACTCTCAGCTGCAGGCTGTGATGGCTTCGGTTACATAGCTTGAAGCTGCAGTAGATGGGCACCACTGTTGTGGGCCGACCGTGGGGATCCAGCGGACGACCAGCACGTCCGAGTTCTTCGTTCGGTCCTCACCGGTGGCCAGCCCAGTTACTGCTCACACTAAGGTTGACTCCTCGCACGTTGTCGAGTGGCATCATGCCTAGAGGCGTGGCAGGCAACACGTGAGTCCTCCCCAGTTAGTCTGACAAACAGGTTCCTGCAGCTGTCCTGTTTCAGAGGAATCCTCTCAGCGTGCAAGATCTGAGCAATCACAGAGTGTGGAGCTATTGGTACTTTGAAGCTGTAATGGGGCCCCTTAGGGGCATGGTTGCCAAGATGGGGAGAAAGCCAATGTCCACTCCGTATGCTTACCGGCTGGAGTCATTACAGAAGTGGAACAGGTCCTTCCGGATGTCATGAAGAGCCCAGGGTGCAGCCAACTGCAGGTGGTGGCTCACGTCGCTACCAATGATGTGTGTCGCCTTGGATCGGAAGAGATTCTCTCCGGTTTCAAGTGGCTAACACAAATGGTAAAGCTGTCAGTCTTGCTTCCGAGATGAAAGTAGAGCTCACCGTTTGCAGCACAGTCGACAGGACCGACTGCGGACCTCTGATACAGAGCCGATGGAAGCCTCTGAATCAGAGGCTCAGACACTTCTGCGACTGTGTAGGCAACGGATCTGTCGACTTGCGCCATAAGGTGATTGGGTTTCGGGTTCCTCTGAGTCCACCACAAGCAAGAGGCGGCTACACATGTAACAGGGACTGGGAGGTTTTTTTTAGGAAAGAGTGTCACGGTAAAACACAAAAAGGGCTTCGGTCAGAAAGGGTGCAGGCCGAACACAGGTAGATTGTAGATACAAGAACCATCGGTGTAACAGTTGTAAATTGTCGTAGCTGTGCTCGAAAAGTATCAGAGCTCCAAGCTCAAATAGAAAGTATGGAAGCTCAAATCGTTATAGGCACTGAAAGCTGGCTAAAGCCGGAGATATGTTCAGCTGAAATTTTTGCGAAGAACCTAACGGTGTTCCGAAAGGATAGTTTAAACACCGTTGGCCGTGGCGTGTTTTTTGCTGTTAGAAGGAGTGTCGCTTGTCGAGAAATTGAAGTAGATAGCTCCAGTGAGTTAGCATGGGCAGGGGTCATTCTGGCAACCGGAATAAAATAATAACTGGATCTTTTTAACGACCTCCCAATTCAGAAGATACAGTTACTGAAAGGTTCAACGAAAACTTGAGTTTGATTTCAAACACATACCCGACTCATACAATTATACTTGTTGGTGACTTTAATTTACTCTCGATATGTTGGCAGAAATACGTATTTAATTTCGGAGGTACGCAGAAAACATCATCCGAAATTGTGCTAAATGCATTCTCTGACAATTATTTCGAGCAGTTAATTCATGAGCACTGGAAAAATAGTAAATGGTTGTGAAAACACACTTGACCTCTTTTTTCTTGTGTCATAAGCCTTCTGGCTGGTTTGATGCTGCCCGCCACGACTTCCTCTCCTGTGCCAACCTCTTCACCTCACAGTATCACTTGCAACCTATGTCCTCAGTTATCTGCTGGATATATTCCAGTCTCTTACTTTCTCTACATCTTGTGGCCTCTTCAGATCCCTCTAGTACCCTGGAAGTCTTTCCCTGATGTTTTAACAGATGTCCTTACATCCTGACATTTCTCCTCGTCAGTGTTTTCCACATATATCTTTTCTCTCCGATTCTGCGCAGAACCTCCTCATTCCTTACTTTATGTGTCAACCTAATTTTCAACGTTCGCCTGTAACACCACATCTCAAATGCTTCGATTCTCTTCTGTTCCGGTTTTTCCACAGTCCATGTTTCACTACCATACAATGCTGGGCTCCGACCTACATTTTCAGAAATTTCTTCCTCAAATTAAAGCCTATGTTTGATACTAGTAGATTTCTAATGGCCAGAAATGCCCATTTTGGCAGTGCCAAACTGCTTCTGATGTCCTCTTACCCCGTCCGACATGGGTTATTTTGCTGCCTACGAAACACAATTCCTTAACTTCATCGAGTTTGTGACCATCAAACATGATGTTAAGTTTCTCACTGTTCTCATTTCTGCTACTTCTCATTACTTTCGTCTTTCTTTGATGTACTCTCAGTCCATCTTCTGTACTCATTAGATTGCTCACTCCATTCAGCATATCATGTAATTATTCTTCACTTTCACTCAGGATAGCATTGTCATCAGCGAATCGTATCATTGAGACCCTTTCATCTTGAATTTTAATTCCACTCCTGAACCTTTGATTTATTTCCATTATTGCTGCTTCGATGTACAGATTGAACAGTAGCGGGGAAAGATTACATCCGTGTCTTACACCCTTTTCAAACCGAGCGCTTCGTTCTTCATCGTCCAGTCGTATTATTCCCTTTTGACCGTTGTACATAATGTTATGTTACCCGTCTCTCCCTGTAGTTCACCCCTGCTTTTCTCAGTATTTTGATCATCATGCACCATTTTACCTTGACGAAAGCTTTTTCCAAGTCGATAAATCCTATGAATGTGTCTTGATGTTTCTTTAGCCTTGCTTCCATTTTCAGCCTCAGCGTCAAAATTGCCTCTCGGGTGCCTTTACCTTTTCTAAGGCCAGACTAATCGTCATTTAGCACATGTCAAATTTTCTTTTCCATTCTTCTGTATATTATCATTGTCAGTGACTTGGATGCATGAGTTGATAAGCTGATTGTACGATAGTTCTCTCACTTGTCAGGTCTTGGAGTCTTCCGATTTGTGTGGATGATGTTCCTCCGAAAGTTGGATGGTATGTCGCCAGATTTATACATTCTACACACCACCGCGAAGAGTCGTTTTGTTTCCACTTCCCACAATGGTTTGAGAAATTCTGGTGGAGTGTTATTTACCACTTCTGCCTTATTTGACCTTAAGTTCTCCAAAGCTCTCTTAAATTCTGATTCTAATAGTGTATCCTACATTTCTTCTAAACCGACTCCTTTTTCTTCTTCTTCTCCCTCATAGAGGTCTTCAATGTACTGTTTCCACTTATCTGCTCTCTTTAACAGTTGAATTCCAGTTGCACTCTTTATGCCACCACCCTTGCTTTTAATGTCATCGAAGGTTTTTTGACTTCCCTATATGCTCAGCCAGTCTTTCAGACCATCATTTTTTTTTTTTTTTTCGATTTCTTCATGCTTCTCATGTAGGCATTTCGTCTATGACTCACTGCACTTCCTATTTATTTCATTCCTCAGATACTTGTATTTCTGTATTCCTGAATTTCCCTGAACGTTTTTGTACTTCCTTCTTCCATCGATGAACAGAAGTATTTCTTCTGTTACCCAAGGTTTCTTCGGAGTTACCTTCCAAGTACCTAATATTTTCTTTTCAACTTCTGAGATGTCTATTCCTCTTCAACCGTACTGCCTACTGAACTACTCCCTATTGCTGTATCTATAGCCTTAGAGAACTTGAAGGGTGTCTCGTCATCCCTTAGTGCTTCCGTATCCCACTTCTTTGTGTATTGATTATTCCTTACTAATCTCTTGAACTTTAGTCTGCTTTCCAGCACTGCTATATTGTGATCTGGATCTAAATATGCTTATGGGTACGCCTTAATCCAATATCTGATTTCGGAATCTTTGTCTGACTACGATGTAATCTAGTTGAAATCTTACCATACCACCCAGTCTCTTCCAAGTATACCGCCCCCTCTTCTGAGTCTTGAACAGAATATTCGCTGTTAGTAGCTGATATTTCTTAGAGAACTCAACTGATCTTGTCCCTCTCTCATTCCACGTGCCATGTTGATATTCTCCTCTAACATTTTCTTCTACTCCTTCCCCTGCAACTACATTCCAGTTCCCCATGACTAATAGATTTTCATCGCCCTTTTAGTACTGTATTAACCTATCAGTATCCTCATATACTTTCTCTATATCTTCATCATCAGCTTGCGATGTAGGCATGTATACCTGAACTATCATCGTCGGTTTTGGTTCGCTATCGATTCTGATAAGAACAACACCATCACTGAACTGTTCGCAGTAACACACTCTCTGCTTTACCCTCCCATTCGTACTTCATACTCTCATTGTACTATTTTCTGCTGCGCTATACTCATCTGACCAGAAATGCTTGTCTCCTTTCGATTTCACTTCACTGATCCCTACTATACCTAGACTGAGCCTTTGCATATCTTTATGCAGTTTTTCTACCTTCCCTGCCACATTCAAGTTTCTCACATCCAAAGCCCCGTCTCGTAGAACATTATTCTCTCGATGATTATTCAATCTTTTTCTCATGGTCACCTCGCCATTGGCAGACCCCTCCCAGAGATCCGAATGGAGGACTATTCCGAAATATTTTGTCAATGGAGAGATCAACACGACACTTTTACAATTACAGGCTACCTGTCCTCTGGATACATGTGTGTCTTTAATGCAGTGGTTCCCATTGCCTTGACTTCATAGCAAGAAATAATCCTGAGCTAATAACGAGCATCAAAACGGATACAGGGATTAGTGAACATATGGTCGTCGTAGCGAGACTGAATATTGTAACTCCTGAAGTCTCCAAAAACAAACAAATATATATATATTGAAAAACCAGATAATGTTTCACTGGACGTCTTCTTGGAGACAATGTCCTCTCCTTCCAAATTAATAATATAAGTGTAGACCAGATGTGGCTTGAATACAAAGAAGTAATATCGACAGCAGTTGAGAGATTTATACCAAATAAATTAACAAACGACGGAGCTGATGCTCCTTGATACAAAAAATGAGTGTGCACTGTGTTGCAGAAATAACTAAAAAGCATGCCAAAGTCAAACGGACACAAAATATCGAAGACTGGCCATATTTTACAGAAGCTGGAAATTTAGTACGGAGTTCAATGCGGGATGCATATAACAGTTTCTACAACGAGACTTTGTCTCGAAACCTGGCACAAAATCCAAAGAGATTCTGGTCCTACGTGAGGTATATTAGCGGAAAGACTTGAAAATTACACAGGTCACACCAATATTCAAGAAAGGTTGTAGGACTAATCCACTACATTGCAGGTCCATATCATTAATGTCGATATGCAACAGGATTTAGGAACACGTATTGTGTTCGAACATTATGAATTACGTCGAAGAAAACGTTCTTGTTAAACACAACTAGCTCTTTGCTCACACGAAATGTTGAGTGCTCGCCGGCCGGAGTGGCCGTGCGGTTCTAGGCTCTACAGTCTGGAGCCGAGCGACCGCTACGGTCGCAGGTTCGAATCCTGCCTCGGGCATGGATGTGTGTGATGTCCTTAGGTTAGTTAAGTTAAATTAGTTCTAAGTTCTAGGTGACTGATGACCTCAGAAGTTAAGTCGCATAGTGCTCAGAGCCATTTGAACCATTTTTTTGTTGAGTGCTATTGACAAGGGTTTTCAAATTAATTCCGTATTTCTAGACTTCCAGAAGGCTTTTGAGCACGGTACCACACAAGCGACATCTAGTGAAATTGGAGAGGTCACAGTTCGTAGTAATTGGTGGGAAGTCATCGAGTGAAGCACAAGTGATTTCTGGCGTTCCACAAGACAGTTTTATATGCTCTTTGCATATCTATTTAAACAATGTAGGAGACAATCTGGGTAGCCGTGTTAAGTTTCTTTGCAGATGACGCTGTCATTTATCAATTAGTTAAGTTTTCAGAACATCAAAAAAAATTGCAAAACGATTTAGAAAAGATATCTGTATGGTGCGAAAATTGGCAATTGACCCTGATCAACCTTAAAGCGTCAGGTCATCCACATGAGTGCTAAAGGAAATCTGTTAAACATCGATTGCACGATAAATGAGTCAAATCAAAAGGCCATAAATTCTACTAAATGCCTAGGAATTACAAATCCAAGCAACTTAAATTTCAAGGAACACATAGAAAATGTTGTGGGGAAGGCTAACCAAAGACTGTGTTTTATTGGCAAGACACTTACAAAATGTAACAGATCTACTAAAGAGACAGCCTAACTACGCTTGTCCGTTTTCCTTTTGAATAATGCTATGCGTTGTGGGATCCTCACCAGATAATACTGACTAAGTACATCGAGGAAGTTCAAAGAAGGGCAGTACGTTTCGTATAACTTCGAAATAAGGGAGAGAGTGTAATCGAAATGATGCAGGATGTGGGGTGAACATAATTAAAAAAAAGGCGTTTTCAGTTGCGGTGGAATCTTTTCACGAAATTTCAATCACCAACTTTCCCCTTCGAATGAGAAAATATTTTGTTGACGTAGACCTACATAGGAAAAAACGATCACCATAACAAAATAAGGGAAATTAGAACACACACGGAAAGGTACAGGTGTTCATTTGTTCCGCGCGCACTACGAGATTTAAGTAATAGAGAGTTATTCTGAAGGTGGTTCGATAAATTCTCTGCCAGGCACTTGAATGTGATTTGCAGAGTATCCATGTAGATGTAGATGTAGGGCACGTTAAGTTAAGGCCGTAAACATATTGGTTGAAGCAATCAGGTTATAGCTAATTTTTGTTACATCCAACCAAAGTTACTCTTTGTACGTGTAACGCAGCACTATAAAATACGGACCTAGAGATCTGACCAGTATCTGCAAACCCCAACCCCCTACCCTCTTTCCCATGTGTGGCTTACCGCTGTAAACACTTACAGCTGCAAACACAGTCCTTTCTAACCCAACAATATCAAACCTGGTTACTACCGCAAAAGATACTGGTACAACATCAGTTCTGGGTGAGGGGTATACCACCCACAGAACTAACGGTAAGCAGATACCAATATGTCGTTAGAAATGTCAAAGAGTTCTACATATACACATATAGATTACGGAGAACACACACTCGAAATTTCAGTACAACGATGGGGAGATGTCCGTAGTGTCTGGAACTCGTCATTATTCAGGGAGGGAACTCCCTGCTACAGCAAAGGAGTCGTTCCTCGCCGACGCCTTTGCAGACAAACAATGTTAACAGTTTAAGTGCCTAGCCCTTCTCTGGACCAATAAGAAGCACCTTTCCCCTCCTCCTCCAAACATTTTGCTTTTAAAACTTGCGCCTTCGTTAAGGAAACACGACCTCCAGCGAGACTGCACTCCCAGGTGGAATGAAGGCACGTAACTATAACTAAACACTGTAATCTAGCAGTACACAGAAAAAAATCAATGTTGAACGCTATCAACGTAATTTTCACTGAACCATAGTAATCCAATGTCACGGGCTGAATTCCTGGCACATCCCAGTGTTAAAAGAAAAAATCATTCATACGAAAACTTATCGAAGCTATAGCAATGGGAGAAAATGCATATACAAGTATTCCGTAATAGTGGAATGCTACGGAATTGCTGCTATCTTACCACAATACTACATATGTGCAAATAAACTCTGCAATGTTATGAGTTTCTGGTGATGATATAAAACTCTTGAACTCAATAACGCAAGAATAAGGAATTTGGCCGTCTTCGAACAGCTCTCCCAGGGAGAATGAAAAGACACGCACTTTCCCACAACATGTACGCCCCTATCTCTCAAATGCGTGTCGATGGCCATAGTGCAGAAAAATTTTCCCTTACCAAGTGAGTGACACACAGAGGTCGCTGTGCCTCTGCCACTATACTTTTATAGGGATCTCAAAGAGGTGTGGAGTTCGCGCATCACCTGCCAATAAGGTACCAGAATGTGGATTCAAATTGTAAACAACACAGGAACAATAGCTACTCGAAAAATAGGTCTGTGCGTACCTGATTACAGTATAATCACCACCACCATAGCTGCGACGAGATGCTGCACGACTCTGTCCCTGCTGCTGACCTATGGCCGTGGGAGGAGATGTAGACACTGTGATCCAGCAGTCACCAATGGGAAAAAATTTCATTTCAACTCTCATGTACGCCGCTGAACACGACTGTAACTTGCTTGATTTACCCGTACAGTCTTATCAACAAAAATGCAATATTTAGCAATAAAGTCTCGTTACAATTTCAGCATCATTTGCAGAACGTTGGACATTACGATTTTATAACGAATTCACTTCTCTCCTGATCCTCATATATCATTAGAACTCAGGCAACATCCCATCTGTAGCACTGTCATTTGTAACGAATCGTAAATCAGCTAATTTTGGAGTCAAGTTCAGAGTCTGATGACAACGAGAGGAGACGTCTGTTGACAGAACGTTACTAAACCGTGTTTCGTTCATTTTTGAGGTTGCAAATGCGACATACTGTTTTGAAAAATGCCGATAATTTTTCCATGGAAAGTTTTTCTCTGGTAGCATTCGGTTGCGAAATTTCTTTAGGGGTCATATATTTAAGATAGGGATAACAATATTCCACATCTGTTAACAGAAGCTGATTAGGTGTTCGCCTGCTTAGCTGAGTGTTTGTCTACCACGCAGCGGGTCCGGTTTCGATTCCCGGCAGGGTAGGAGATTTTCTTTGCTCGTGGAGTGGGTGATGTGTCATCGTCTCATCACCTGCGACGTGGAAGTCGCCCAGTGCGGCGCTTTCTGTAAAGAGATTTGCACCCGGAGGCCGAAATTCTCTGGAGGGGGCCTCACCGCCATCAGTGCTATACGATCATTATATTTTTATGAGGTTGAGTTAACAGATGTGGTGTGAAGTTACCGCGCAGCCTATATTAAACATGTAATCCCGAAACAAATTGCCCAGCAGAGTGCTATAAGAGGAAAACATAACATGGAAAATTTTTTCAAACAACTTTTACCACCTTAGAATAGAACGAAAGAAGAGATTTAGCGATATCCAGCCTACAGACTTCTCCTCCTGACATCATCAAGCTCCGGACTTGACTCCAATATTAGCTGATTTATCCTGCGTTATAAATAACAGTGCCATAGACGGAATGTTGTCGGAGCTCTAACGATATGTGAGAATTAGAAGAGAGGTGAATTTATGATAAACCCTTAATTTCCAACGCTTTGTAAATACGTTATAATTGAATCGAGTTTTTATTACTAAATAATTCATTTCTGTTAATAATACAGTATCAGTAAATCAAGAAGCTTACAGTCGTGTTCAGAGACATACATGAGCCGTGTAATACAATTTATTTCATTTATGCAGTGTCCGCTGACAGGTTCAAGCCCTCACCGGGATACACACTAGTATCCTTAATGAGCACTGGCTTCTTACGAACAGAGATGCCGTCGCTAGTGCATCGGCAGTGCTCAGCCACTGTTTCTGAACCGTCACCGAGAGGCCTCTGGACATGACTACACCAATGAGGAGGTATTTGTGGACAGTCAACTCGGGTGACCCATGAGATGGGTGATTTCTCCCTTTTACAAGCTTGTTCAAAATCACTTTCCGTAGTCACTTGGAGCCAGTGAGATGGTCCTACCCTGGAAAGTGTCAGACGACCGAGCTCTGGTCAGTTTTATGACGGCTGTCTGCCGGCGCACGGTGTCTACGATGGTGCCTGGAGCACTGGGTCGTTAGTGCCGATAGAGACATCGAGCATCTCGTGACAGATTCTGTGTCAGTTGTCCTGTTATCAGGTATGTGCTGACCGTTTTCCCCAGTAGTCATTCTGCATGTGTTGCTCACAGTTTGAATCCATATGGTGCTACATTAATTGTAGATGAAACTTTCGAGATTCGGTTTATCTACATATGTATCAGATAGTGGTTGTGGCACAGTGTACTTCTGGTACCAGTAAGTGATCCCGCATGGCCTGTTCCACTCACAAATGGCTTATGAGAAGAATGTCGGTAAGCCTCTGTATTGGCTCTAATTTCTTGAATGTTCTCCTTGTGCTAATTGGGAAATTACAGACGCTCTTCCTGTTTCTGCGTCTCTCAAGTGGTTACTTCCTGTTTGTGTGAACACATGCATGAACCAACAAGTTCAACGTGACTTTAATACCTCCTCAGAATACTTTGTTCCTATTTGCGAGATATAAGTGGAAGGAAGTAATATGTTGTCCGACCGTTCCCGGAAACTGCTCTTTTGAAATTTCAAAAGTAATCCCCTCTGTGATGCACAACACCTCTCTTGTAACGTCTGCCAATCTTGGTACAGCTCTCGCGCTGACTAAACGATCTCCTGGCGCGACGGGCTGCTCTTTGGTAGATTTTTCCCTATCCCTTCTCTCAGTTCTTCCTGCAAAGAATGCCATATTGATTAACAATACTCAAGGATCTGTCGAACAAGTGCCTTATAAGCCATGTCCTTTATGGATGAGTCGCATTTCCTTAAGATTCTTCCTATATATCTCAGCGTGGCATCCGCCTTTCCTACTAGAAAGTATATGTTTTATCTCGTCATTCCACTTCTGGTCGCTCTGGATAGTTACTCCTGATAATTTACGGTAAATACTATTTCCAGCAGTTTGTTATCAATTGTGTACTTGTACAATAGTGGCTTTCTTATCTTTTTCATGTCCAACATATTAGGTTTATTTCATTCCAAGACAACTGCCATAGTACGCACCATTTATCAATTCTCTGGAGATCATTCTGCAAATCGTTGCTATCTTCCGGCATTACTACTTTGTTATAGACAACCGCAGCATCTGCGAAAGCCTTCAAGAGCTTTGGACGCTTTCCGCAAGATCATGTACATATTTGGTAAACAGTAACGGCTCTATCACATTTCCCTGGGTAGTCCGCTAATTATTTGGTTCCGTTAAGAGAGACGTATTCAGCTCTGTCTCCAAGCAAGTCTGGAATCTAGCCTCATTTCTGGTCTTATACTCGATAAGCTCGCGTTTTTTTTTTCTTTTTTTCACTAAATCCAGTGCGGGACGGTGTCAAATGCCTTCCTGAAGTCAAGAACTTGAATAATCGTACTCTCCAGTATAACTTGAACCAGCCGCTTCATTTACGCACTTTCTTACTAACGAGAGAGGTGCAGAGTACTTATGAACGTTACTAGCATCTTTAAGCAATTGTATAGCCATAGTTTTATGATATATTTTACATTATTTATTAAGTGCAGACACAGTGATACTCTGCAAATGGTGGCTTCTATATGAGAGACCTACTCTAGTGCCAGTGAACGGTGCAGTTGTTTTTAGTAAGTCTATGGCAACTAATAAGTGAAATGAACATAAAGCAATTCGAACACACAATTTTGGAGCAAGTCTCAAAGCACTGCAATTATATTTGGCTGTGTAGATAAGTAGAAATGTAAGGATAAATATCTCCAGTGGTCAGATCCTTTACCGTCTAGGTTACAAAACTTAATACATTGTACATGTCGTATTTAAGTAATCACATTACAGGTGTAATAATTATGTTGCCAAGAGTAGCTAAATTTATACATCAACAACAATTTACTAAGCAAGATATTGCTACAGTTCTACTAGATGATGAACGTTTAAAGCTTCGAAACGCGTTGCGGTAATGAACAGAGAATGGTAACAGTAAACGTGTTGCTTCATTCTATATAAAAACAGGCACGGAAATGCCTAACGCACAAAGTGTTTGCATCTAATGGAGTTAGTTGATAGCACACGAGACATCGAAGAATAGTTAAGTTGGTGATGGAGGGATACGTGTGGAGTAATATTTGTTGGGTAGCCTGAAGCTTGACTTCAGTAAGGAGGTTGAAATGGATACAGGTTGCTGTAGAGAAACAGAGACGAATAGACTAACGGGGAATGATGGATAAACCATTCTTCTGTGAGAAGACCCAATAATCAACATCTTCTGATTTTTTGATGGCTGTCGGATTTATGGTTTCTGAAATCTAACAATTTTTCACTTGTTTTCTGACTAAGACGCGTATATTCTCTGAATACCGCATCATCTTCAGCGATTCGGGAGACCTGGCAGTCTGGCGTCCATACACCGGGAGGGGCGCTGTGGAATGTTGGTGGTCACCATTAGAGCCCCTTGTGCGAGGGCCGGTCCCAGGGCAGCCGAATCTCGGCACAGATGGCGGCACGGAGCGCGTGACCAGCGAGCGGATGGGGCGCCGGCCGGGGGAACCCCCGTCCCCACAGCCGGCGTCGATATTTGTTTCGATTCGATCGCTCGTCCCACTGGCAGCCCTCCCGCGCCGCGGCGTATGGGTTCAACGGTTGCAGCTCCCGCGGGTGTGCCTCTGTGGTGAGCGTCCAATCCTGAAAGTGGATGCGCCGTGCGACCGAATGTGAAAGGGCGCACTGTAACCGAATGGGACCAAAGTATTGGCGGCAGCAGGTGCGGCGCGGGTTTGTTCCCCAGGCTGCGGTTTCTAAAGAGAGCGGCAGCGGAAACAGCTGGCCAGCCGTCCCGGGAACCGGCGGGATGGCTTTGTGAGAAGCGTTTGCACCAGATGAAGTACTTCCGTACTCGATTTAAGCTGGCGTTCCGCTGAAACCTCTTCCATATCCAGAGCTTTCAAACACGATTTTCGTGTGTGATTTGCTATCATTCATGCTCCACATATTTACACCGTTTATATTCACCTCCAACCTCTTCACTTGTAACGATCTCTATAATCTTATATTGTTATATTAAGCTCAGAGCCATTTTTCTTTTTACGTAAAAACCCCATCGCATGTTTCCTCATCTTCCCGGCGTCGGATATTTTCGACCCTGTAACCATCATGTCGATAATTAAAAGTTGTAAAAATTTTTTTCGTTATATAGAATTACAATATTTCTGAAGTATATGAAATACAAACACTTTACTAAACATGGATTTTAAAAGATTTAGACTTTTGTAAACGAACCTCAAAGAGAATGATTCTGTGATGAAGTTACAAAATTAAACGGCTGATAGAGAAGGGTAAGGGATCCTGTCCCTGAAACAAGAGAGTCGAAAGTTTGGGAGGTGGTACGCCACTATCTCATTTTAACAGAATTGTGAGTTAGATCAATATTCGTATTTTAGGTCATAGTGCTGGTGTTCCCCAGTACCACGCTTGGTATGTGTGGATTGTGAACTTCTTTACATGAGGAAACTGTGGGGAGAATATTCTTAGAACTGCATCTGTAACACTTAGAGAACTTGTACCCGACGTGCCGTAGTGGAGGCGATAGAGAACAGGAAGAGAGAGATGGACTGGGGACCAGAAAGTCTGAGTGCAGCGACCAGGCTCTGGAAGCAGCATTCAGTGGATTGTACCTTCAGAGGGACTTATGGCCGTAGCATTCTCCTCCTTCCACTTAGGGTCAGAAAGGAGGGCGCTCTTTTGCAAAACATTTTACATGGTCCTGGCGACAGTCGGTTGTGAAGCCGGCCAGTTGGCGGAAAGCTGGTGCAGGAAGCTACTTAAGAAAGACTGCTGAAAACTGAGCCTTCGTGCACAGTGGGAAGGACATAAAACTGAATAAATCCTCGTTAGGAGCTGGGATGATACGGACAGAGTGTCTGGTGCACGTGTTTAGTGGCGCCAAGACTATAACTCCCCTGACGCCAGGGAGTGGCCAGATTCTTTTACTGAGTGGCAAAAAATAAATATTATGTCGGAAATTTGACAGCCTTCCTTCAGAAATTGGAAATGATCGGCCTGGGAGGATTCGATCTCTCCGTAAATGAGCCCCATCTAGGCAGATGGTTATTGCCAAAACATGGCCATGCTTACCGTGCGAACGACGTCTCCCTAGTCTAAACTCTTTTTTCATGCAAAATAAATTTGGAGTCACTGGTTGTCTCCTCTCACGATATGCAATGTGAAGGCTTACTCCCGCCACCCTCAAGCGCCGGCCGGAGTGGCCGAGCGGTTCTAGACGCTGCAGTCTGGAACCGCGCGACCGCTACGGTGGCAGGTTCGAATCCTTCCTCGGGCATGGATGTGTGTGTTGTCCTTAGGTTAGTTAGGTTCAAGTAGTTCTAAATTCTAGGGAACTGATGACCTCAGCAGTTAAGTCCCATAGTGCTCAGAGCCATTTGAACGCCCCCTCCGGCATGGGAACCCCGGCTCTGTGACTGGATTGGCTACCAGGCAAACATACACTTAAGAAAGGAGATTCTATGAACAGAGGATACTTCGATTGGGTTGTGCAAAGTTGAGGTGGTTTTGATAATTTGACTCCCATACCTACGTTTGATGGAGAGAGATTGTGATTCTTGGCTTCCTTGGTCTTCTGGTCCTTCCCTGGTGAAAGCTTCAGGTCTTTCCCTAGCGGAGGAGACTTTTCGTCTCTGTCGTGTGGTATTCTACGAGCAAGTGGCAGTTTCCAACTGTACAGGCAGTGGAACTTTAAATCATCTCAGACACATCAAGCGCGCACCGTCGTCCCTGTAAGTCAAACCGCTTTGGCTAAACAAGCGAAAGGCTGCAACTCACACCGAAATCTCCACGATTTCAGGGCTCTGATGGAGAAGTCTCCCGCGTTTCGATAATCAGAATGCCGGACAGTGTAGTGTACTAATTTTCGCGGTCCCATCAGTATATTACAGCTGCCGCAGCGTGGCGCTCCTCGGTCAAAGTGCGCCGCTTACTGCCACCGCCTGCATCAAGGTGAAAGGGTAACATACTGCTACACTGGCTAGGGCTGTTAAATGGTATTCACAGTTCTCAGGTCTCCAGTGAACCATAGTTTGTGACATACTTGGTCATAGTTGATTCCATCTGAATTGAGTCGGGCGTCACATTGGATTCAGGTAACCAAAGTCAAGTTGCTTTGTAAAAGGGATTAATTCAGGGGGGAATTTGTATAGCTTCCACCCCTGTGAAGGATTTGCCAGTCAAACTCCATGCCTTTTCTGATTTGTGTTTGTCATTTTTTGTGTAAGATTTATCAGCTTGTATTAGATATAAAACGATTAATAAAACTTGTCATTATTTTGTTAACTTAAATACCCCACTGTTCTCCGTCATAGTCCTAACATTCACTATGCTAATATTATTATGTTGGTATATGGCTACACCAGCAATTTAAGTTCAATGTTATTAAATTAATTAATTTGATTATTAACTTGCGTTCTTAAAGTGACTGCAGGATTAAACAGAAAAAGTGCCTTGAGTAAACTCACTAATTCCATGAATAAAAATTAAGGGTATAGCTCACGATTTGAAGGTTATTGAAAAGATAATGCCTTTCATTATGTGAAAATAGTGACACGCAGCATTACTGAGACATATATTTATGATGAAGCAAGCAATGGCTTGCAGGTTATAAGCGAAAATCATTCTGATACATTTTGCAATGGAATACATCAACCGGTACTCTTTGTGTTAAGATTGTCGGGTGGGCAAGTGTCAGAGGTGGTAGTACTCTCCAAAAGAATGAAAACATTCCGCCGGCCGCGGTGGTCTAGCGGTTCTAGGCGCGCAGTCCGGAACCGCGCGACTGCTACGGTCGCAGGTTCGAATCCTGCCTCGGGCATGGATGTGTGTGATGTCCTTAGGTTAGTTAGGTTTACGTAGTTCTAAGTTCTAGGGGACTGATGACCACAGTAGTTGTCCCATAGTGCTCAGAGCCATTTGAACCATTTGAAAACGTTCCGGCAAACATGCACTCTAAGATCCACAATTTAAGAGGTAAGAGCACTTGTTCTTCTTCGATACATACATCTTCCACTGCATTTCTTTGTTTTCCATATTATTTGGAGGTGGTAGTATGGACTAAGATAAGAAAAATATGCTATAATATATAATAATAAAGTTTTGGGCAGCTGTTCAGTAGAAGACACATGTTCTAAAGTAGCGAGGATGAGTAAGTGCTCATAGCTCTTAAGGTATGCATTTTAGTGCCCATATTTCCTTTTTCTTGATTTCGTCCATACTTCCTCTTGCAATGTATAGAGTCCAAAGACCCTGCAGCAAAAGATGTGTTTCACAGTATCGAAGTTGAACATTTGCTCACAGCTCTTAAGGTATTCCTTACAGAGGCTATTTTCATTTGAGGTTTTCCTTGTTTGGTCAGTACAACCACCTCGGAAAGTTGCCTACCCTACAGTCTTAGCAACAACAGTATCGGTACATGTTTTCCACTGCCAGAGGTATCGAAACGATTTTCACTTATAACTTGGGATGTGGTTGTTTCGGGACCAGAGGTCCTTTCTTCAGATTGATACTTTTACCCTTTTCCATCATCCTCATAATGTTTAAGCATCTTGACACAGTCGCCCCGTATACGTATAGCACTAGTAATTATTGTGTGCAATCGCATTCATTTGATTAATGTTCAGATGTTGTAACAGAAATAGAGAGTGAAACTGGTGTCACATTAAATATAGTCAACTCTCCTAACTGATACACACGATAAAATTTGGCCATGAGTGCGGACCCTCATTGTCCAAAATGGTTCAAATGGCTCTGAGCACTATGGGACTTAACTTCTGAGGTCATCAGTCCCCTAGAACTTAGAATTACTTAAAACTATCTAACCCCTGAACATCACTCATATCCATGCCCGAGGCAGAATTCGAACCTGCGACCGTAGCGGTCATGCGGTTCCAGACTGTAGGTCCTAGAACCGCTCGGCCACTCCGGCCGGACCCCCAATGTCACGTATAATTTTACAGCTTTCTAAACATCAGCAGAAAGGTAGCGTCCGGAGACAGCTTTTGCCTAGGTTGGGGATATCGGGGCTAGTAGGAAAAAATTTAAGTTTTTGATTTTCCTATTTTTAGCAACACTGGTGAATGCGGGGAATAGCTTAACTTTTTCACTACTGAAATATGTAAGCACCATTAATTAAATTCGCGTCTAGTTAACCCCCAAAATACTTTTCCTACAAGCTTACAACTACGCGAACTAACCACAGATGTGGTGTTAGTTCTCATATGCCAAGGAATTAGATTACATAACCTGATACTGATAGAGGTACTTAGGCATGAACAACAATTTATCGAGAAAAAAACGTCTTACTAAAACTCTGCGTGCTTTCATTTAAAAACAATAAATTCGTGAAAAATAAATTCCTCGTGAATACTTGAAAAAGATAAATCTGTTTGTGTGGGCCGAAAATGTGTGATATTTAGAGTATGAACAAACGGTTAGTTCTTCCAGAAAAATAAATTCTGCTTATTATTACAACTATCTGTAGTTATTCAAATACAGTTTTTGAAGTAAATACAAATTCAGGAGCTGGAACAGGTGCGTTCAATTTCGGCACAATTTCACTTTGGTCGTATCGGCTAAATCATCCTCGTCAGGCAATCTCCAATTTTCCCCCTTTTTAGCATCATCTCCATCGGATCGACACTCGCCCCACGGAACTGGTGATACTTTACCAAAACCGTATCATTTGCATGATATTCAGGGTATCAGGAGCACCGGGAGAGTGTGGGGAATTCAGTGTTGGTTTTGATCGATGCGATCCGTTGGCACCTTTTCGATGCTGTCCACGGTTCATGGGAACTATCGAATGAAACCCATCATCTTCTTGGCAGGAGGCCGAGGGTAAAGGCTTTCGCCGCAGAGAGGGTCTCCAGTCCTTGTAGGCCAAGCTGTCATCATTTTAGGCATAGCTTAAGTTCGACACATCGCCACCAAAATACAATAAAGATAATTCATATTTTCTGGGAAATGTTTTCTTCTTCTATTTATCATCCTTAGCCATGTAACCATTCTTTCCTGTACATATCTTTTGTTCTTACTGGCTGATTCAGCCACGATTCACTCTTGGACAATATTCTCTGTTAACAGAAAAGTAATTCTTCTTTTTTGTGGTGACAGATTACTGTCATGGCCCGTCTTTGGGAAAGGTGAATTTCTTATGGAGTGATGAATATGTATTCATTTATTACAGGAATTGTTTCGTTCCTAATGAACCGTTATGGATGGTTTAGTTGGCTTAAGTGTGGGACAAGTTGATCTTTCCATGTCAACTGACCCCATACCTAACAACGCCAATACCAGAAACGAGATCGGTACCACACAGTACCAAACATTATAAATAAAAGATCGTGATACGTACATGCAACCACAGTTCAATTGTCATCAGTTGCGCCTCAATTTCATCTACAGGTTCCCTAAAGCAAAAAGTTTTTGTTGAAAAACCTACTCAACTTCCTTCGAGACGATACCCAGTAGACTGAAGTTTCTCTGTATGGTGCACCTTTATATTTATTCCCTACTAACAAGTTTACATTACTCTCCCTTCACGATGGGAGAAAATAGAAACTATGTGCCAACGAGCCCCTTACGGTAACTAATTCCGATCTTCCTTAATCAAAACTACGTGGGCCAGCCATTGCTTAAATTTTGAATCGCTACAACGCGGAACTATTAGATCAGTTTTTTGTGAGGTGAGACCAGATTATCTCAGAAGGATGGGGGTCAGGTAACCTTGAGGGTCTATCCAACATCCTGTGTGGTGAGGCGTGCATAGTACTTGTATAACGTTCGATTTTCGAGAGAGAGAGAGACCCATACTATGAATTGGAGAAGAATATTGTTATTGTTGAATGTACCGTCGACAACGCGGTCATTCGAGACGGAGTATTAGCCCAGAAAAGGCCTGAATGGAGAAGGAAAGCGGTTGTACCCTTTCGAAGGAACCATCCAGGCATCCAAGCATTAAGCGATTTAGGGGAAATCACAGAAAATCTAAATCAGGATGGCCGGATACATGTTTGAACCGTCGTGCTCCCGAATGAGAACCCAGCGTGCTAACCACTGCCCTACCCCGCCCGGTCCATACTACTCAGTCTAAGGTAGATCACGTTTGTAAATTATAAGGTAACAGAATTTGTGTGCTGCGGTTTGCTGTTCTTTGAATTCATGTACGGTGTAATTGCACTAGCTGAAAAAATGTACAAAGTACAGTCGTTTTATTTGCATAAAATGTGACTTGAACCTTTGCTAATTCATTTCAGTTTCCCTTTTCAATGCAGCATTTGTTGTTGTTGTTGTGGTCTTCAGTCCTGAGACTGGTTTGATGCAGCTCTCCATGCTGCTCTATCCTGTGCAAGCTTTTTCATCTCCCAGTACCTACTGCAACCTACATCCTTCTGAATCTGCTTAGTGTGTTCATCTCTTGGTCTCCCTCCACGATTTATGAAACAATTAACAGCATTATGAAACAATTAATATCCAACCATCAGTACGACTACAACAGGAAAATTATCTTACACCACATCAACCAATTAACATTTTGTGGTCGTTTTTCGTAACTGACATCAGTAATCTATATTAGGACATTATTACATACAATTCTGAATGAAGTAGTGTGTTTTAAACTAGCGTTACTACAATAATAATATATAACTGTGTAGGCTTCCGCGGTGATGATTACAGTGTCTGAAAATTTGGGTTCACCACAAATAGTTTTTTACGTATGACGTGGTATCACACCAGAAAAGTTGCATGCCAACAGTAACGTACTTGATAATCAGAATTTGGATATCAGAAAAGTTGCTATTTACACATTCACCATTAGATTTTACAAGGATCTAATATATATACATGAGCAATAGGTATTTCTTCCAAGATTTTTGACAGTGTAAATCATAATATTTCGTTATAAAAACAAATTTTTTATCGAATTAGATGGAATTAGAGCCAACAGATGGCTCACGTCATACTTAATAAGAATAATGCGAAAGTAGTTGTGTTTAAGAATATTGTTGAGTGGTTTTCTGCAAATGATCTAATTCTTAATTTTAAGAAAGTACAGCAAATTTAATTTTGCAAATATTGGGATCCAACCCGATTAAGATTTTTAAGCTTAAGCGATATCTACAGGGTGATTTCGTGCGTTGTAGTTGAATTCTGTCAAGGATATTTGAGAGATGATGTTGTAAAGTTTCGAAACTACAGCACGAGCGCTATAGCACCGCATAGTTTCCGATTACTTTTCATTAAAATGAAATTTAACGAAGAAAGGAGTATATAATCTTTGATCAGTAGCCGAATAACATTAAAGTTTGACAGACAGCAAAGCTATAGCTGATGATATGCTTAGAAAGCTCCTTCTGGACAACTCTTTCTAATCCGCCCAAGAAGTTTTTCCTAGTAAACTGTATCTTTCTAAGTTTGGGGGTATTAGATTCTTACTTTTGTTAAGAATCTTTCATGTAAATGGACTATATTCAGCCACATTACAATACTAATTAAGTAAATATTTCATAAGCTGACTCGTCCAAGGAAATAACGTTTCTTGTGTGCAAAGGGTGACGTACAATATAAAACTAATTAACAAACTATCCTACGTCTTAGTTATTGTTATTCAGAGACAAACGGAATAATGGCAGGCATACTGTGATGGGAGGGCGTAAGTAGGACTCGTTAGCAGTAAGACACGTCATGTTTGGTTCTAACATCTCTGAGAAAATACTTAAACAGTGCGAAGAATACCATTAATTCATAGTAAAAGTTCCGTAGATAAGAACTTGTGTTGTAATGAGTATGATATTGAGAGGTACGATAACGTGCTGTAGGGGTAAAGTCATTAAGGTATTTCTAAGTAATGACGAACACATGGAAAAGTGTAACAAGAAACTCACTTGCAACTCACAGAAACTTATAGTAAAAGTTCAAAGTTATATTTTCGTACAGTGTTCTGAATTATGGTAAATGGCATTCAGTTTCTCCGCGCTGGCGTAGTGTTAGAGTGTATTGCAGTTGTTGAAGACAGTGCACCAGAATTTAAATTTGTTCCTCTTGGTGGCTCAACACAAATATTGATTCACCCAAAATTTTCCTAATGCTTAGTGTCAATAAAATAGCTACAAAAGAGTTGCTTAGTAAGTCTCAAAAAACAGTAACGACATTTAGGCAGGTATCGAGCTGAGCGATGTTAGATGATAGTGTTTGTGGTCCACAGAACACATAAAAGGCCTAGACTCTACTACAAAACTGAATATTACTCATTTAGAGGAGAATAAAGGCCATAGCCGATACTTAAATGGCTAAGACTAAGTAAATGATAAAAGTAGAGTTTGTTGAGTTGCCAGAAGCAGCTAATGTAGCTGTAAAAGAAATATAAGAAGGAATTAAAGGAAGAAATGAAACACTGGATGCTTCGAAAAACAAACTACTACTGAGTTATAATAAAACTCCAAGACACCGTTTTCAGACATTTAAAATTTCAGGAAAAATAATTTATAAATTATGTATAATTTTAATTATTTGCTGATGTAGCAGTCAGATTAAATTATGAAAGTGGAGCTGTCTGCGTATATGTGTGTGTGTGTGTGTGTGTGTGTGTGTGTGTGTGTGTGTGTAAATCAAATAAGGAATTGTGTCACAGAAAAATGTCACTGAGCTACAAAGTTCTTTACAATTATCTATAATCTACAATCAGATGCTTAACAACAATAAAGCTGGTAAAATTTTCTTTCCACTGCAGCTGCTTTCCACAATGTGTCATCTGCCATCAGGAAGACTTTAGTTTTTTAACTGGTGTAAACCAGCGGTCTATCATTTTAAATTGTATTAAATATGTATTTAGAGCTGTAATCGCCGGACTAGTCCTGTAAAAACTCTGATTGCACCCATGGGATACATCATTACCCCAGTCTTTCTGTTCGTATGCCTCTTAGGTTAGGTACTCCCATACACATATGGGTGTAATATTTACTTAACTTGGTCAGTTGGAACTGAATACTTGCTCCAACAAGTCAGACTGGTGTGACTTTCATTTATTAATCTTGTGTCTATCTACTGAACGAATTACGTGGCTCATTAGTAGTAGAACTCAGATTATATAATTTCCAAAGAAAGGTATAGATTCGAATTCAAGCCTGATCTGGTTCCGAGATTTAACATAAACTCTCTGTCAGGCTGAAATGTCGTTTCTTGTTTAGCTGCGAGACAAGTGAATTTTTGCCTGTGCAGTAGATTAGAACACGAGGTGCTACAGGTGGTATGGTTCATTGTCTAGTATCAAACGGCACCATATCTGTGTACTGTCCTTGTTGACAGCAGCTATACGCTGCGCTGTCTACAGCCGTGGGCTGGCCTTTGCTGCACAGCTGCAGGGTGTGTCGCGAAAACGGCGCCATTGTGTGGCCGGCACAATGCGCTGCTTGCCGGGTGGCCGGCACGGCGCCTGCACAGCTGTGCCGGAGGCTGCCATCCACGCATTCAACAGCAGAACAGCTCACTTTGAATAGCCGGCCTCCCCAGGAACTACCCCAAATAACTTCATTGGGGAAGCAATACTATGCATAAACCCTGTCAATCGCAAACTGGATGTCTACAGATTGATAAATTTTTTATACCCATAAACAATTTATAAATATAGGTGAACATATATGTATGTATCAACTTACATACGTATGTATATACCCTCCATATCTCCTCCTAAACCAGTGTTGGAGTAAGAATCACCAACTCGGAGGTGAAAAGCAGTTGTAGCCACGACGCGCATACCCATACACAGCCCCAAAACATACTTTTTCATATTAGGTGCATTCTGCGGCCGCCTACTGCCAGATACTCCAAATCAGCGACCTCAGTAGTCATTAGCCATCGTGAGAGAGCAGAATGGGGAGCTCCGCAGAACTCATGAACTTCGCACGTGGTCAGGTGATCGGGCGTCACTTGTGTCATACGCGTGTACTGGAAGTTTCCACACTCCTTAACAACCCTGGGTCCACTGTTTCCAATGTGGTAGTGAAGTGGAAACGTGAAGGGACGCATACAGCAAAAAAGCGAACAGGCCGACCTCGTCTGTTGACTGACAGAGTCCGCCGACAGTTTAAGAGGATCGTAATGTTTAATAGGCAGACATCTATCCAGACCATCACACAGGAATTCCAAACTGCATCAGGATCCATTGCCAATACTATGACAGATAGACGGAAGTTGAGAAAACTTGGACTTCATGGTCAAGCTGCTGCTCATAAGCCACACATAACGAGGGTAATCACCAAACAACGCCTGGTTTGGTGTAAGGAGAGTAAACAATGGACAATTGGTCAGTGGGTAAACGTTGTGTGGAGTGACGAATCACAGTGCACAATGTGGCGATCCGATGGCAGGGTGTGGTTATGGCGAATTCTCGGTCAACGTCACTTGCCAGCGTGTGCAGTGCCAACAGAAAGCTTCGGAGGTGATGGTGTTATGGTATGGTCGTGTTTTTCAAGGAGGGGGCTTGTACCCCTTGTTGTTTTGCGTGGCAATATCACAACACAGGACTACATTGACGTTTTAAGCACCTTCTTTCTTCCCACTGTTGAAGAGTACTTCGGGGATGGCGATTGCATCTTTCAACATAATCGAGCAACTGTTCACAATGCACGGCCTGTGGCAGAGTGGTTACCTGACAATAACATCCCTGTAATGGACTGGCCTGCACAGATTCCTGACCTGAATCCTATAGAACACCTTTGGGATGTTTTGGACCACCGACTTCGTGCCAGGCCAAATCGACATTGATACCTCTCCTCATTTCAGCACTCCGTTAAGAATGGGCTGCCATTCCCCCAAGAAAACTTTCAGCACCTGATTGAACATATGCCTGCGAAAGTGTAAGCTGTATTCAAGGCTAAGGGAGGGTTGACACCATTCTGAATTCCTGCATTACGGATGGAGGGCGCCAGGAACTTGTAAGTCATTTTCAGCCAGATTCCCGGATAGTTTTGATCACATAGTGTACTTTATTCATTGTTAGAGAATGAGAGCACTTACAGACTTGTACCAAACTTTACAGGTAATTTAATTCGTTTACAAAACTCTCTCTCCGTGACGACCACGACAGAGTGATGAAAGAGAGAAAGTCTATCACTTATCACATTTTCGTTGTTCGCGTGGCAGAACTACGGCATGAAGTACAGCGTTTTAATTTACTACATAATTACTACTAAATGTATTCGTGACACATTTCCCAGACAGTATTCACATATAACTCTAAATGTACCAGAAAAATTATATCATGGTACGACACATTGTACAGGAGATGTGACGTCATAAACACTGAGATACGTGGAACAGTGGCATTTCAAATTATGCCTCTGACTTTTATTCATTACTTCTTTACTACTAACTCTATGCAGAACATATTTTGCAGACAGTATAAACATATAACATAGTGTGTATTTGCAAAATTATGTTATTGTACAGCGTA
The DNA here is from genome assembly GCF_021461395.2 of Schistocerca americana. Lineage (NCBI taxonomy): Eukaryota > Metazoa > Arthropoda > Insecta > Orthoptera > Acrididae > Schistocerca > Schistocerca americana. The sequence continues at coordinate 324,832,640 of NC_060125.1, forward strand.
TGTTTCGTGAGATATGACGTCATAGACATTGAGCTGCATCAAAATGAAACTTTATGACGATATTCGCTAAACGTATAGGTGAAACTTGCGTACCAGTACGAGTTAAACATATCAAGTATATGTGGAATAGCCAGAATGAGATTTTCACTCTGCAGTGGAGTGTGTGCTGATATGACACTTCCTGGCAGATTAAAACTGTATGCCGGACAGAGACTCGAACTCGGGACCTTGGCCTTTCCGTGCAAGTGCGCTACCAACCGAGCTACCCAAGCACTACTGACGCCCCGTTCTCACAGTTTCAGTTCGGCCAGTACCTTGTCTCCTACCTTCCAAACTTTATAGAAGCACTCCTGCGAACCCTGCAGAACTAGCACTCCTGAAAGAAAGGATATCGTGGAGACATGGCTTAGCCACAGCCTGGGGGAACAGATAATTGTAACATCTGCGTGTATAAGACGTCGATGAAACGCTTATTCTGATTGCCTGTAACGATTCCAATCAGATTTGATACAAATACTATTTACGATATGTAAAAAAATTACTGTGTGGTTAAGAACCACCAGCATCCTATTACGGTGAATGTGATAACGTAGAAAGAGAAGAGTGGAGGAGAAGATGAACAGGCAGCGAGGGGGAACGATGTGTTAGGCACAGATAAGAGGAGGAGAGTATGGGCAGATATAGATAGTGGAAAAAGGACAGAGAGAGGTGAGAAGAAGAGATGGACACAGAAACGAATGGGGAGGAGATGAACAGGGCGAAGGGTGAGGAGGAGCTAGAGAGATTGAGGGGAATATCGATGGACGAGGGTAGAAGCAGATGGACACAGTGTGGTGGGTGAATAGAGAGAAATAGTGAAGGTCATAGAGGAGGTGGAGGTGATCGACAGAGAGGAGGTGAAGTAGGAGATGGACCGGGAAAGAGCGAAGGAGGAGATGGACTAACAGAAGATTGAAGTAAACGCATACCCGGGGAACGCCGGGTGCTCTGCTAGTTGTATTATAGTTTGACATTCATTCGTGGTGTTGGTAAAGCAGCCGTTCATTTTCAGTTGTAAACTAATTAGTCTTTGGCTGCTAGGACTTTATCATACGCATTTTCCATCGAAATACATCTAGTTACATTCTACGTATTGTGTATGGCGGAGAGTTCCTTGTATCGCTACAAGTCATTTCCTTCCCTATTCGACTATTAAATGGAGTGAGGGAAAAACGGTTGTCTGCATGCCTCGGTGTAATCACTAACTTCGCTTATCTTGTCTTCGCGATCTTTATGCGAAATGTACGTGTGGCAGCAGATGAGTCGTTCTGCAAATGCCTCAGTAGTGTTTTGCAAACAGAACGTCGTCTAACCGTTAGAGATTCCCTACTTGAGTTCAGGAAGCATTTCCATCATATTCTTCTGCTGATCGAAGCTACGGGTTACAAATTTAGCAGCATGCCTCTGAATTGTTTCCATGTCCTCCCTTAAGCCGACCTGGTGCGCATCCCAAACACTCGATCAGTACTCGAGAACCGGCCCCACAAGATTACACGCGGCCTGATTCATAGATGAGCTACATTTTGCTAATAGTCTCCCAATGAACCAAAGTTCACCATTCCCTTTTTACCTTCCCTACTGCCTTCCAAAGATGAACACTCCATATCTTATCGCTTTCCCACATTTAGCCTAGACAGTTAATAGACTTGACTGTACCATGCAGCAAATAAATAACTCTTTATTGAAAATTATGTCTTTTTAAATTTCCTATTAATGTGCGTTAACTTACATTTTCCGCATTTAGACCATTAACTCATTTATCACATGACTTAGACACGCTGTCAAAATCATTAAGTATTCTCTTACAGTCACCAAATGACGATAATTTGCTGTAAACGTCGGGGTCGTCAGTAAACAGTCGCAGATTGCTACTCAACTTATGCGTCAGACCATTTATGTAAATAGGGAATAGGAGCGGTTTTATCCATTCCATTTGTTACTCATGAAAACATTCTTGTCTCTGATGGACTCTCGAAGTCAAGAATAGCCTACTGCTTCCGTTACTTAAAAAGTCTTCGAGCCGCTTACATATCTAGGACTTATTCCTGCTGTTCATACCTTGGTGGCAGTGAGGCACCATGTCAAACGATTTCCGAAAATCTAGGAACGTGTTATCTGCTTTCTGCCTATCGTCCATGGTTTGCAGGCTGTCGTGTGAGGAAAGGGCAAGCTGAATTTCGTACGAGGTGAATGTAGACATTAAAGAAGTTAAAACTCATTCTAACAGCCAGAGGCTAAATTATTTTCAGTTGCATTCGCTTCGCCCTTAAAATTATCCGTTCAGTACCAAGTAACTCTAGCCAATTACATCTGCTGCTACATTAGCGCTAAATCGATGGACTTAACTCCAAGAGCAGTGCGTAACCTGTAAAAAGAAGCAGCATAACCCAGCATTCTTTGAACAAACAATCAGTGGGCGTCGTGGGAGAACGGCCACGTGATTACCGACCATCCTCCCCCCCCCACACCCTATCCCCCTCGCATCTGAAGTATTAATCCAGCTCCTGGATGGGTGGCCTTGGGCTCTCTGCTTCTGGCTCTCTGTATCCCAGCTTATCATATGTCTCTGCTTCTGTTGCAGCTTACATCACCAACTGTCTCTATTATTCAGCATTTGCAACAGTATCACTGTTTCTTCTGGAAAATGATTTATTTTCAGCTACTCTACACGGTTGTCCATGTGACTGCCACATAATATAACTACATCTGTTCTGGATGGTCCCGCTGAAAATACTAATCTGCAAGAAACGTATAAATTTTCAATAAATATACGACTTTCTAGCGCACGTGACTTTCCAAATCTTCCATTCTACTCACTATCTACTCACGTTCTCTAGAAACTGGTATCAGAAGCGAGATGCCGTACTCCTACTTTTATTTTTTCGGTCATTTATGGTGGCTGTTTTGAGCATACTTCCGTGTAAGTACTCCGAAGATGTGAACCACACCCTTTTTGTCTATCAGTTAACCATATTCAATGGAATAGTGTGCTAATGAAAGCTGTGTTACGCGCAGCTTACGATCCTCGTTAGTCGTCGCTAGACAACCTTGGCTGTAGATGAAGGCGAAGCATACCGTCAACTCTTCCGTAATGTATTACTACTCGTGTCACTTTTGGCTACCTATCCCTGCTGCCTAAGAGGCTGGACGTTTTAAGTACTTGTTACAATTCAAACCATAAAACATAATAAACGTAAACATTTCGTTTGAATTTACGAGTTTCAGTTAGCACCTGATAATCATCTCTTCCATCCTGCATGTGTACCACTCACTCCCCGTCCTGTTCAATTAATATGCAAAATAAATTGTGGATAAATTTTTCAAAAATATTTTCATGTCTTTTATTTTATTTTACAGATGTACTGAAACGATCGCCCTGGTATAAAAACTTGTCATCATTACAAAAGCAAAATAGGGTTTTGCAGTGTCCACATCACACGCGACTGGAGGTGAAGTAGTAGGTAGAGTAGTTTCGTTGGCTGGTGTTTCAATTGGGTACAGTTTAATGTCCTCTGTTGTCGCGCATCATAGCTGTGCCTAGCTAAAACATCTGGATATGTATGGAATACTGGCAGCCCACTGGAGTCCTGCCGAGGAAGTAGAACACATTCGTATATCTCCGGAATGAAGATGTGTATTTCATTATCAGTACAATCTCTGGTAACGTCCAGCAAACAGGCACAGATTGCTACTCATCTTATCCGAGGAGTTTTTAGGTATAATGAGAACAAGAGCGGTCCTGGGGCATTCCTAGATGATACCTTTGCCTCCACGCCTTCCGGAACAACGTATGCCGAAGGGCTCTCTCTTTATAACCAAAACTGAATTCAATCTACCATGGCGACCTATTTGTTTTGAATTCTTTTAGCTGCTTATGAACGCCAGGGATCGTTTTTAATCCATGCAGTAGTGGGTGAAACGATGATACCGGCTTGTCACTGCGATCCCCCTCCGATACACACACACGTACATATACATAATTTTACTAGCGCAAAGTAGTTAAAGTCTTCAGCTTTCCATCTGCTGTCTGTATGGTCACAAAATACTGGTCTACGAGGGTCACTGAATGGGATCTCATCGATCCCTTTAGCGATTTTACGTAGGACCAGAACTTTCTAAGATTGTCGGCAAGACGAACTTAGAAATGTCGCTAAATCTTAGACAATGTCGCTAAGGTATGACGGTGGAAGTTATTTTATGCTTTACGGATTCTTTTTCTATAGATACTCGAATTTATGCTGACTTTTGCTCGTTGGCATTACCACATTCGCTTTTGAATAGAGAGTGCAACAATCTCTCTTCTCTCTGCGTTTCCTGAGTATTGTTATTAAACGATTATGGATACCACCCCGAACCCACTTACTCGATACATACTTCCCCACAGCGCGATAAAGAATCAGTTACAATTTGCCCATACATCTTTTGTCTCCATACATATGGAAGTAAATGATATTCATTCATTATCTATGTAGGATGCTAACAACTGCTTGTCTGTTCTTCCCAGAATAAAAGCTCTCTTAACTTTCTTGCTTCTTTATTGATTCATTTACTTCTGTATTCATTATGGCTATGATGATATCGTCACAGCTATTTCCTGTCTCTATACTATCACTGTCGATAAGGTCAGGCCTATTTGTAGTTATGAAGTCCTAAATACTTCCGCTGCGTATAAGTTGAACTATTTTCTCAACACGGCAAGAAAATGGTTTTCTCCTTTTAAGGTGGATAGTGTGACACTAGTGATCCTCCGCGATCAGGAAGACTTTTGGGGCATCGATCTACAGCGACCCACGTCAGTGTTCTCGAGAACTGTCAGATGTGATGAACTGTGATCATTTCACCATCGTACGACGTTTCATGCAATTGAGAAAGTTCGGAAATAGGGTGTATGGATACCGCATGCTCGAAGCCACAATCACAAAAATGAGCTGGTAGCCATTTGTGCATCTCCGCTTCCTCTTCATCAACTGAATCGTGAAGATCACCGACCATTCCTATCCTGCACCGCTACTGGTGACGGACGATACATGGTGTCTTTATGCCAACATAAGTAAAAGAAAAGAATGGCTGAGAACAAAGCAGCAACTACCCATAGAAAGATCTGCGCGCACCCACAAAGGATAGTGTTGTGCATCAGGTGGAGCAGAGGCGGTGTGGTGTACTACGAATTGCTACTCCAAGCTCTAACCATCACTGCTAAAATTTATTGTCAACGAATGAGACGTCTTGCACAAGCAACCCAAGAAGAACGACCACGAAGACTACGTGAAGGGATGCTCCTCCATGATAACACCTACCCGCACTCTGTTAGACTGACAAAAACACTGTACAGGAGTTGGAATGGAAAGTCATTCTGCACTCATCTATTTACCTGATCTTGCACCCTCACATCGTCACATTTTCCGCTTTCTATCGAACAATCTTCAAGGGATTTCCTTTCCCGATGCAAATGCTCTCCGAACGTGGCCCGGCAATTTCCTCGCCTCAAAACCACGTGATATCTACAGTCGCGAAAACCGAGAAGTTATCCCAGCGATGACAGACTGCTGTGTTGTGTGTACCTCTTGTGCTTATCAGACTTATGGGAAAACGTTACAAACTTATGCAACAACTTAATAATTTTGTAGACCGCAGTGGAGACTCCTCTCACCTATGATATTTACTCTTCGTTTACGATGTATGCTACATTCCTCGTCAAATATTTCACAGCTTTATATGTCAGGTACTGTCCAGCTCGCTGTTCAGAGTATAATATTTAAGCACGAAAGTCGGAGGGTGGTAAATTCAGGGACTCTATTATGAATGCTTCGCCAGTTTGTTGTTAAAATCTTGACATTCGACATGTGTCTAATATCTGTCGTTTTGATTTCACTCACTGCGTGTTGGCTAGGGAGCTTTCATCAAAGGAGCTAGGACTGTCACCTACCCCAAAGCAAATAAAATAAATAAAAACAAATTCACTTTGCTACCTGAGTAGCAGATACAAACTCATGATCCTAAAACCCGTTTCCACTGCCCCAGCGAGACTCGATGCCACCTGTTCGCGCTGCTGTCACGTGACGCGGCAAGCAAAGTACATGAGTGGAGCAGAGGCGAGTGGGGAATCATCCACGAGTACAAGAGACTTTTGGATCGACAGATTCTCATGTTACAGCACCTGAGAATGAGCATCTCGGAAATAACGAAGCTCGCCGACTACTCGCGTTCTATTGTCATGAGCATCTGCCAAAAGTAGTTGGAAGTACGGTGAAAGCAAGCTGTTGGATGTCAATGCCTCCTCCAACATTTAAAAAGTCGGTGGCTTGCCCGCTCTATAAAGCAAGGGAGGTGGTGAAGTGTGGCAGATAAACTATGTGATCAAAAGTATCCAGACACATGGCTGAAAATGACTTACAAGTTCGTGGCGCCCTCCATCGGTAATGCTCGGATTCAATGTGGTGTTGGCCCACCGTTAGCCTTGATGATGGCAGGGTACAGGCTGCTGAAGGCACAAGTGTTATGGAGCACACCGTTCAGCGACAATTGTTGAACGCGGCTTCCGATGCAGAAGACCCCAACATGTTCCCGTTTAGATAGTAGGAAATTGCCAGTTGCGCTTGCAGTAGGGAGGAGATCATTGTGCATAGACAGTGGGTCAATGGAAATAAGTCACCTTGCCAGACAGATCACACATCCGCTTCCTAAACATGTGTGTATGGTCGTTTCCGGATACACCAGGTCTATGGTTGCGACTCGGTAAGCCGTCATTCAAGGGATGCTGCTCGAAAGTTTTGCCACACTGAGGACGTGGATCAAGGGAAAGGTAGGGGGGCAGTATTATGCTGTGTGGGAAATTTACCAAGGAGCTGATGGGATCTGTGGTGTTAATAGAAGGCATGACAGTTGTGGATTACTTGAAAGTTATTGCGGACCACCTGCGACCCTTCGCGCTTCATGTCTTCAGAAGGTGTCACAACGAGGTTTGAGGAAGATGACGGAGAAATCAGTTGATGCGTTAGCGACGAAATTCGACCGATCTAAATCGTATGCAGGGTTTACGGAGGGCTACTGGTCGCCAGCCGAGCACACTGGCTCGTAATTTATGGCAACTACGTGCGTTGTGTGTAGACATCCTCTGCCACGTAGCTGCGATAAAGTGCTGAAAACTTGTCGAATTCATGGTACGCAGAATGGCTGCTGCATTACATTCCAAATAGGAATGAATGCTCTATGGAGACGACGGTCATAATGTCTTGGCTCATCAGCATATGCCACGGGGAAGTAAGTCAAGTTTTGGGTATGCAGGGGTTAGGGAAGGAAAGGGGGTTGGGGCACTATGACTGATGCGGCTGTAGAATACAGATTTTGATTTACGGCTGATAGCGAGGACACATGTGGTTGCCGATTCCATGATCTGGGATTGGTAGTCCCTTGAAGTTCCACTTAGAGTGGTTATGAAGGACGAATGTTTAGATACAAATGTGCCTATGTAGCACAATTAAAAGAAAAGGTGTAAGCACTCCGGTACTTAGAGAAGAATTCCGAGATGCTTCGGAACAAGAAGGGAAATTCATTTTTCACGAAAGCAACAGGGAGGTTGATTACCATAGTGGATTTCTATTGACCCTACATCCCACATCGAAAGGTGGCTTTTGAGGTCTACACGTAGGTGTAAATGCAAGGAAGATAGAGTTAACTTCACGTCTATTTCGGCGTCAGTAGAGGCAGAAGGTACGGAAAGGTATGATTCGAAATCGTCTATGCCCTTATCAAAGGAACCATCCTAGAGTTAACCTTATATCATGTATCGAAACCTGGATAGGTAGTTAGCAACTGGAGATGCCATCCTCCAGGATATGAGTCCTGTGTCTACCACCAGGGAATCTTACTCAATAGTCTGTAGAGTGCCAATCTTCCCGGCACACTACGATCGTGGAATGTTGGGTGAATTTACTTGAATGTGTGTTATTTTTAAGTAATGCCCTTACTGTGTTATGGTTACAGTAGTAAATGAAACTACACACTTGTGTTTATTCTGAACGTTGCATGTCACCGAAGGAGAGCAGAGGAGACCGGCATCGTACGCTTCCTTTGTAATGGGTCTGATAAACGCCGGTCGCTGATAAACCTACTTGTCAATGGACAACACACAAGAGAAGATGCCTTAGGACTCGTCTGTGTCGCTAATATTTATAGTGCGGTGTTAAATAGAAAAAAATATTATTCTAAACGGATAAAATGTGTTGAAATTTAAATGAGTTTCATCCTCCAGGCTATTAACGACAACGCATGTCGATTGCAGCAGTAATTTCTATTATATGTTGTGTGGCAATCGCGAAAACAAACAGTAGAAACTCTCGCTATGTGCAGGCGGGTATTATCTTGCTGTAATTTAAGCCCAGGACGGTCATCGGGGCTTCGCTCGAAGCGGGACTCATCACTGAAGACAAATGAGAATCCAGACCAAAGACGTGACTGAAGACTCCCTGGAAAGTGGAGGGATACCAACCTGGCTCACCCGCCATATGCCCGACAACCAGGATTGATGGTCTGGAGTGTCATTTAATTTCATAGCAGAATTACTTTGGTTATCATCCTTGGCACCCTCACAGCACAACGACACGTCGAAGATATTCTACGAATTGTTTTGTTGCCCTTCGTGGTAAGCCATCCTTCGCAAGATAATTGACGCCACGGATTTCCGTCACATTGGGATTATTCCCCCTTGGTGGACATTTTTTTTATTTATTTATTTACTTTTTTTCTCAGAGTGTGTATAGGGAGTGAGATACCTTCATACTTCGGATGACAAAGCTGAAATTCATGTTGTTCTTTCTCGGTCGAGTCAACCGACGTTTTCACATACGAAACATGGACTGTGATGATCTGATAAGTTTAGCGCAAGTAAAAGGTTGTTTGTGATGTCCTGAGCATGAAAAGCATCATAATCCCGAATACATTTCCGAAACTATGGACTGAGATTGCAGTTTTATTGGAAACCATAAGTAGGCCTATTTTTTCATAAATTATATGCTTAAATTATAACTTTAAAAGCCAGTTTGTTGAGGTCAGAATGGTGCTGTATCTTATACTTCAAGGTACCATACGGTATATTTGATGGCGTGGTAGCTGCGCATTAGCTGTCTACGAATTATTATTACTATATATCTGTCCACTTTATAGTGGTTTAGCTCTTCAGGGTATCTTATTCTATAAATTTATGTTTGTCTCTCACAAACCTGTTAAATAAAAGTCATTGTACGTTTACTGACGTATGCTGTTCCTCTGAATTTATTTGAAGCTGTACGGGGTGTCTGTTAATTGTTTTTCAATGTCACCGTGAATTATGACGAGTGTGTAATAGAACGTATTTCTCTTCATCTGGTATATTCGTTTTTCTTGGTATTCTAATAACTGAAGAAAGACTCTGCAGTATCCGCCACGTTATGTTCGACACATCTATATAAGTCATTAACAAGTGTTCGTCGTCTTTTTAGTAGCAAAAGCCACAATGTAGCACCCGTCTACAAGCCCAGACGCAGTGGCACCATTCTGAGCAAGAAGGCTAAAATAGATTCTAACTTCCTTGATAGAGTAGATTTTAACCTAACCTAGAACTTCTTTTATCCTGCCAAAAACTGACGAAAGAGACCGAACGCACAGTGAGCAAGCTGGCAACCGATGTTATCGGGCGGTGTCTGGCGATTAGGTCTCGCAGCAGTTGTCGTTGCCACTCTGAACACAGCCTAAGATCGCCTGATCTGACGGCACTGTATTTTTGTGGTGTGTCTTAAATACTCCGAATATTTGCTTCACCTTCGTAAACGTGGGCGAATGCATGCTGTACACACCGCGTAGCAACAGCACTGAATGCTCGCAGAAGTATTGGACCAGTTTGAGTACTGCCTGTATTCTCTTCGGGTGGCAGCAGAGATCACAGGATGTTAGTCAAAGATAAATGGAAGATATTATTCTAAACTTAATTGCAAAAACCAACCCGAAGTTATATAAAAATGCATGTAATGGATATGCCCCTATGTAATCGAATGCCTCTTTTGCAAACAAAGAGTTTTGTAGTCATACGCGCAGTTTGAAGTTTACACAGAGTAGTTATTTTCATTGATGTGGAAGCTATGGACTTGTGAAATGGGATAATTTCTTCTGAGACATTCCATCCATTCATTACTGTCTTCGACATTTTTCCTATGTGTATACGTTGTGTAAGGATTATGGTACGTCTGGAAACCACGAAAAGATTAAATAAGTGATAGCAACGGCAAGAATGAAAACTGCCAGTAGAACTCGCGCACGGAATGTTCCGTAAGAACTGAATTATTTATTTATATATACACTACTGGCCATTAAAATTGCAACACCAAGAAGAAATGCAGATGATAAGTGGGTATTCATGGGACAAATATATTATACTAGAAATGGCATGTGATTACATTTTCACGCAATTTGGGTGAATGGATCCTGAGATATCAGTACCCAGAACAACCAACTCTGGCCGTAATAACGGCCTTGATACGCCTGGGCATTGAGTCAAACAGAGCTTGGATGGCGTGTACAGGTACAGCTGCCCATGCAGCTTCAACACGATACCACAGTTCATCAAGAGTAGTGACTGGCGTATGGTGACGATCCAGTTGCTCGGCCACCATTGACAAGACGCCTTCGGTTGGTGAGAGATCTGGAGAATGTGGTGGCCAGGGCAGCAGTCGAAGATTTTCTGTATCCAGAAAGGCCCGTACATGACCTGCAAAATGCGGTCGTGCATTACCCTGCTGAAACGAAGGGTTTCGCACGGATCGAACGAAGGGTAGAGCCACGGGTCATAACACATATGAAACGTAACGTCCACTGTTAAAAGTGCAGTCACTGCGAACAAGAGGTGACCGAGACGTGTAAACAATGACACCCCATACCATCACGCTGGGTGATACGCCAGTATGGCGATGACGAATACAGGCTTCCAATGTGCGTTCACCGCGATGTCGCCAAACACGGATGCGACCATCAAGATGCTGTAAACAGAACCTGGATTCATCCGAAAAAATTACGTTTTGCCATTCGTGCACCCAGGTTCGTCGTTGAGTACACCATCGCAGGCGCTCCTGTCTGTGATGCAGCGTCAAGGGTAACCGCAGCCATGGTGTCCGAGCTGATAGTCCATGCTGCTGCAAACGTCGTCGAACTGATCGTGTAGATGGCTGTTGTCCACATCTGTGACTCACGGAGCGAGACGTGGTTGCACTATCCGTTACAGCCATGAGGATAAGATGCCTATTATCTCGACTGCTAGTGATACGAGGCCGTTGGGATCCAGCACGACTTTCCGTATTACCCGCCTGAACCCACCGATTCCATATTCTGCTAACAGTCATTGGATTTCGACTAACGCGAGCAGCAGTGCCGCGATACGATAAACCGCAATCGTGATGGGCTACAATCCGACCTTTATCAAAGTCGGAAACGTGATGGTACGCATTTCCCCTCCCTACACGAGGCATCACAACAACGTTTCACCAGGCAACGCCGATCAACTGCTGTTTGTGTATGAGAAATCGGTTGGAAACTTTCCTCTTGTCAGCACATTGTAAGAGTCGGCACCGACGCCAACCTTGAGTGAATGCTCTGAAAAGCTAATCATTTGCATATCACAGTATCTTCTTCCTGTCGGTTAAATTTCGCGTCTGTAGCACGTCATCTTCGTGGTGTAGCAATTTTAATGGCCAGTAGTGTATATTGGCACTTCATCCATTCCGGGAATCGAGAATTTCGACAATTGTTACCTGCTTTGAGATTGATATTCTCAGGATACCGGTCTCAAGGACTCCGAGATTTTAGAGAATGTTATAATTTCAAGTTTGAAGTCAGATAATATATTATAATATATTTATATTGCTGGGCATAGTTAAAATTCAACGGTTTCGGATTTTTCCCTTTCCTTAACAGAAATAGCCGTATCTTTTGGTTGCATTGACTTATAAGGTAGCATTTATCATGTCACCATGGAACTACGTACCTTAGCATCCGACGTAAATTTCGACGTGATACGTCTAAAAGATCCTCAGAAATAGGCAGTCATATAACAAATGCCAAACTGTTTTGTGCATTATAATCACCTATTCAAAATCTTTGGACTTTTGTCCTTTACTTGAACAGTGAAACATTGCCTCTTGTCAAATCTTATGATTCCAGACCAGCGGGTAAGTACCCTATGGGTATGAGCGAGTTTGCGAGTATCAAGGTATGAGACATAAATGACGGTATCGTTTGACTGTATTGTCTTCGATGCCTGAAATTTTACACCGCCAAGGGGCTGTCGACGTCAGTAAACGACACAAGATTCGACGAGATACGTCTATCCGTTCCTGACAAAAAGGGTTGTTAACTGTCGGACGGACAGACAGACAGACAGACAGACGGACAACAAATTGACCACATAGGGGATCCGTTTTTATGGACTGAAATACGGAAACCTAATACGCACAGGGTAATCAAAAATAAAGAAGGAAAACTAATCCTGGATACGTATCAGAAACTTATGGCATGGGAAGAGTACATACAAGAACTTTCAGAGGATCGCGAGGAGAGGTGAAAGAGGAGGTAGCATTACATGGTCCACCCATTACAAAGAGCGAATTGGCATATGCACTAGACCGCTTAAAAATGAAGAAATTACGCAGCCTAGCTGAAATACCTTTGGAACTCCTAAATCTGATAAAATGATTGATTACAGTTACTGTTCTTTTATATAACGCAACATACGAAACAGTACGTATTCCAACGTAGTGGCTAAAATATACTTTTGTAATGGTTAATCCAAATGAATGCGCTGAACGTAGGCAGGTCATCTTGAGGTAGCATACCCTAAAAAATTTCCTCATAATTTTTGGCTATGTAATATATACAATACTGGAATACAGTATCAGTGAAAGTCGGTTTAAATTCTGTATCAGTATGGTTACCAGGGTAGCCTTATTTTCAGTGAATACTCTGATACAAAAATGCCACGATATGAATCAAGTGAACACAAAGAAGGACGTACGGCAAAGATCCTGTATTTCTCTGACATTCTTTAATTTACAGCTAGATGGAAAGTGGCGGCAAGAAAAGTTTATGTTTAGATCGTCGCACTAGCCTAATGCAACTTTTTATATGGAGATGATCTAAAACGGAATGCATTGAATGAAAATGAGGGCATGTAAGTTGCACATTATAGCCTCAGATCAGAATGTAACATTGTCTGTAGATAAAACGAAAATGATGGCATACAACCATTAAGACCTGAAATAGTCTTAAATAAAGAAATCTTGGATAAAATGAAACATTTAAAATGATTATGATGCGACTTCACTTAGGAGTTCAAAAATGACTGGGACCAAAAATTAAAGAATTATATTTCTTTATGTGGGACGACCATAAGTAGTTTTTAGAACAAAGCCAAGAAAGAAACCCAGCTTAAGTTGTATAGAACTATAGCAGTACCAACCCTTACCTACGGAAGTCAAGAATGGGCTACAACAAGACGCAAGGAAAGTAGATTACTATCGCAAGAAATGAGGCTTCTGAGAGCAATGTAATGATGTACGAGGGACGAAAGCCGAAGAAATGAGGATGTAAGAAAATATTTAGCAATTTGTAACTTACATGAAGAAAAAGGAAAAAAATGACAAGTGGAAGGAACATGTAGACCATATGAGTAGTGAAAGACTCCTGGCAATTCTCTCGATTATTAATGCACTGGAAGAAGAAATGTGTGAAGATAGTACATGAGATTAAGTACCATAACAGAAGAAGATGACGAAGAAGGAGAAGAGGAAGAAGACGAAGAAATAAGTGTAAAAAGCAATGGAACATGATCAAGAATGTACGCTATGCTTATGGCTCACTATTATTGGTAGCCAATATAAACTACAGACATTATATGAAGAATTTAATAAAGTCATCAACGATTTTCATATCAAAACTAATTTTTAAATAACCAAATACCTGTTTATTAGCAAAACCCTGAAAATCTCATCAGGTATTACTAATTACGTGGCACCCACTGAAAGAATATCTAAGTACACGGCGTCCCAGCAGGAATGGTCAATATTCAATGCGATTCAGGGCCCACATTTAGTGAATTTTGTTTCGGGTGCATACCGCAACCTTCCAAATATGAAAAGCAAAGAGCTCGCCATAGAAAACTTTGATTCACTGTACAGAAGGTGAAGAAGTGGTCATAGCTCACTCATAGTTCATTTCAGGGCCTTTGTTTACTATACTCTTTTACTTTTAATGATCGTTTCTGTCATACCTCTGAATATTTTTCATTCCTCCGGGACCTCCACTCCAAACCCCCCCTCCCCTGCCCCCTGTCCCCTAGGTAACTGGATAAATTATGAGGTAGATAAGACCCCGGAAATCGAAATCAGAATTGAAGCAGCTAATGCTGGCTTTTTGAAAATGAAATAATTATTTACAGTACGTAATATAAACTTGCGACTAAGACTCCAAATGATTAAATGCTGTGCAATGCACGTACATTTGTACGGGACGGAGGCATCGATAGTTAGTAACGCAGCAATGCAGAAGACTGAAGTATTCGAAATGTGATGTACCGACGAATGTTATAAATTTCGTGGGCATAAAGCATTACCAACAAAGAAGTTGCGAAGTTCCTTCTATTCCTTTGAAACGTATTTTAGTTTCTAAATTTTACATACATTAGAACTCGGCGTATAGCTGGAGTAATTCGCTGCCTTAAGAAAGGCTGCGGAATACGACGTCAGTGAATAGGATGCTAGTTCTCATAAAGCTAATGATGACGAGTTCACAATACGGCGTGATAGTGAGCCATGGGAATGGGGGGAGGTATGTGGGGCCTGAAAGCTAATCTTGCTTGGCAGTTCATACGCAGTGGATCACAAGTGTTCTGGCGCAAAACCCAGAATTTATTTTATTATATCACAGTTATTAAGACGAATTTGTTTTCAAATACTAAAACCGTTAAAAACTGACAATAAGAAGCACACTGCTACGGGTATGATAAAAGCTATTCATTTTTTTTAATTTTTCCGAGTCACCCAGCGTAGCACTTGCAAACTACGTCCTCAATTATTTGCTGGATGTTGCATGGGGGCTTAATTATATAAATATGATGAATGCCAATACTTTTAATTTTTAGTAGCTAACTGTCCGGTTACGCTGTCTCGTAAACGGTTGGCCCTGACTAGTTTTAGTACGCAATCTGACTGTATAGAATAACAACAAAGAATGAAAGAAAATTTCCGTTAACACAATTAATTAATTAAGTCCCCAGCAACTATAAAACCTACGAAACCAAAACACAAGTGTCATTGTTCTGTGTGTGGAAGTGTGATTCAACGTACACATCTGGCACATTTCTTCGACAATAAGACAAGAAATTTTAAAAACCATTTATACTGAAGTAATTAAAAAAAATAGAAATACTATAATTGCGCAAGAAAACCAGAATTACACTCTAATACAAGAACACGAGCCAGATGCTTTGTTGACTGATCCTGTAATCACGCATTATTTAAGACATTGAAATAATGAAAAAAAAGGAATTTTTTTACCTTCATATATATTGACGAAAAGCACTCTGATGATTACAATATCTCCATTCGAACATCATCTGCTGTCTAGCCCATCAAACAACTGCATAAAACATGGAACAAGCACTCCCTACTACAACATCTCAACACCGACTCACTACTACCACATCTCGATAAGCACTGACTGCTCCACATCTCGACAAGCACTGCCAGTGGAGGCGGCGGAATAAAACTCTTTGGCGCAATCTCCGGCGCTGTGGCTCAGTGTAGCCACCTTTCAATGTATCCCAATCTCTGCTTACCTCTACAGTTGTTACCTGCCACAGCTCTCTCTAATACCATGGGGGTTACTCCGTGAGTCTTAACAGAAGTCCTACCATCCTGCCTCTTCTTCTTGTCAGTGTTTTCCATAAATTCCGTTCCTCGTTCATTCTCCGGTGAAGTTCGTCATTCCGTATCTCATCAGTCAACCTAATTCTTAACACTCTTCTGTAGCACCGGATCTCAAATATCGCCCATCTCTTCTGTTCTGGTTTTCCCATTGTCTACGTTTCATTACCACTCAATGATGTGCTCAAAATATACATTCCCATATATCTCAAATTAAATCTATGTCTGACAGCAGTAGATTTCTATTGGCTAGGAATGCCCTTTTTGCCAGTGCCAGACAACATTTTATGTCCTCCTTGCTCCATCCGTTATGGGTTATTTTGCTACCTGAGTAGCAGAATTATTTGACTTCATCTGCTTCATGATCAGCAATCCTGAAGTTTCCTCGCTGTCCTAATTTCTACTAATTCTCACTACCTTCGATTTTCTTGACTTATTCTAAATCTGTAATCGTACTCATCAGATTCATTCTATTCCATTCATCTGATCCTTAAATCTTCTCCACTTTCACTGAATATAATAATGTCATCAGAGAATCTAATCATTGGTATGGTTTGACTCTATTCCAGGACTTCTTATTGTTCCGTCTTGGCCCTTGTACATACTGTATATGACCCGTCATTCCTTGTAGCTTACCCCCATTTTTCTCAGAATTTTGAACATCTTGTAACATTTGGCGTTGTCGAACGCTATTTGCTCGTCGACAAGTCCTATGGACGTGTCTTAATTTTCTTTTGTCTTGCTTCCACTGTCAACCGCAACGTCAGAACTACCTGTCTGGTCCATTTACACTTCTAAAAATCAAAT
Organism: Schistocerca americana; assembly: GCF_021461395.2. Classification (NCBI taxonomy): domain Eukaryota; kingdom Metazoa; phylum Arthropoda; class Insecta; order Orthoptera; family Acrididae; genus Schistocerca; species Schistocerca americana. Next base: position 324,849,427 of record NC_060125.1, read on the forward strand.
AAAAACAATCTCGGTCACATTTTCAGATCTTTTATTTGTCAGTAACCGGTTTCTGCACTTTCCTCAGACCATCTTCAGGCTTATGACCGCCGTTATGGCTGATGGCAGCGCCAGACGGAGCGAGATCCTTAGAAATAAGGCTGAGTGGCACGGTTAATGAATAACCACGAAAAGTGATTCAATTTTAAGGACAAGGTAAAGATATATGACGAAAATTTTGAAGAGATGTATATTGTGAGCAGTGTACCTAACCAAAATCCAATAGAAGTGAACATTCAGAATCTCTGTTGATGAAAGACAAATGCTGGGGGATTCAGAAGCAACTGTACACACTTCTTGGGTGTAACGTACGCAACAAAATAAGAGTAAAATATTAAATACAGTTTTGTCTGAAATTGCTTTATTTCAGAGTTACCCAGCAGAGTAGGCATCACAAGTACAACACAAAAAAACACAAAATTAATTCTTCTCGGAAACCAACGACACGAAGGGAACCGAATTCAACTCAGCCACATGCTATACGGTTACCCCAGGATATTTTCGTGTAGGCAAAGTCAGTGATTTGTTCGACGTCTTACCGTTCTCTGAATGTTGCAGGCTCCCTTCATCTCAAGCAACTCTTCTTGCGCAACTTATCCACTTATCAGGATAAGCAACACGGAGGTACTCTGTTGCGTTCCTATTTAAATGTGCACGGGGTACCATCAGTCGATATGCAGGCGAACAGGACATACCAAAAGCCTGTACTGGTCCATGATGTTATGAGTATCACAGATGACATTATGTATCGTAACTCGGAAAGAAAGCAGATTCAAGTGAAACTTTATTTAACATTTTATTATTTTTGATCCATACATTACACCCAAGAAGTGTGCACAGTTACTTTGGAATTACCCTTTACAGCGTGGTTAATGATGAAAAATACCGCAGCAATGAATAGAAAGCAATTTGGCTATGACTAGCATGAATACCAAGTGCCAGAAGAAGCTCCTTTTTTGTGAATAAATTGAATATGGTTGTAGAACCAAGTATTAAAAAGAGTTAAATTTGTGAAGTAGAAGAGGAATTGTTACTGGAAAGAGGCAACTCATGTTAATTAATGGCGCGTAATGCGTTTTATCAAATGTTTGTCAGCTGAATACAACAGCCATGTAGATACAGAGGAGAGCAGAAAGTGACGTCTGGCATGGCTTTTAAAGTACAGAACAAATCGGCAGTCAGGTAGTAATGGCCTCTCGGAAGTTGGCATCCAGATGTCAAGTCCGACATGCAAAGGAATGCTAAGGCGACGTAATTATGGTGCGTCACGGTCTAACGTGTTTGTAAACTGAAACTGTAAATAAAAGTAATGTTAAGGGATGTTTAATTATAACATATATTCTAAGTGTGGTTGTTTGCTCTATAATTGGTTCTGCTTTATTGCGAAATAGTTTAACTGAAGAATACGATTTAATGTCTTGAGAGACACATGAAAAATTTTATCGAATTGGGTCTCAGACCCAGATTTCTCACTTCTCAGACCTCGTTAAAACTGTTTTTAGCCTTGACGAGCAAAATGGAAATCGTAATACTAACGTTGAATACGTTAGTCTCCTCGAAACACTGTGGTGGGAAGTCAGGTAAAGTTTCATGCGATGGGATCGTAAACCGTATCATAAAAGGAAGTTTGGGTCTGTCAGGAAAGCGTGCTCGACAGGCTAAATGGTTAAGCGGATCGCTCGCGGCAAGTGGGAAACTTGACTTCGAGTCCATGTCTTTACAAATTTTCATTAGTCAAAACAATGGTTCAAATGGCTCTGAGCACTATGGGACTTACCTTCTGAGGTCATCAGTCCCCTAGAACTTAGAACTACTTAAACCTAACTAACCTAAGGATAACGCACACACCCATGCCCGAGGCAGGATGCGAACCTGCGACCGTAGCTGTCGCGCGTTTCCGGACTGTAGCTTCCAGAACCGCTCGGCCACTCCGGCCGGCTTTCATTAGTTATCTATGGGTAATAGCTTCCTACATAATGCAGGCGATGTCGGAAAGAATCCGTAGTCGCGAATATCTTTTATAAATTTAGTACAGATGAAAGATTGTCGACAATGCTTGTTGCTTCAGAGATTTTCAAAAATTAAGTATTGATTAGTTATTTGGGAAGCTGAAAAACATGTGTGTGCCTTTTTGGAAGAGAGAGGAAATAATTAATGATATACAAATATTAATGAAAATTTAAAAGGTTATTAATAAGTGGTGGCTAAAACAGCTTTATTTGTTACACGTAACTAGAATCAGAGGAAATAGGGTACCGTTACATCAAGTAGACAGGAACTAAAAGCCTAAACCAGAGCCCCAGTCAGTGATGAAAAAGACACAGTTGGAAACTAAGTAATGATGGCTGTTAATGATCAAGCACAGTGGGATCGGCAGATTCGATAAAAGAGTAAAACATGGCTTAGATAAAGATAATGTGTTATTGTTGTTTCCTATAAAACAATGTCTATCGATATGTAAGTGCCTGTTAAAACTGCGGATGACCAGATGCTGTTATAGAGTAAAAGGAGAATAAATATCTAGCGTGTAGTGGAACTGAATATGTGGTGCGACGGTGAGTTGCTGATTAAGCCATCTGTTTTTATAGTTTTGATTATGTAATGCAAAATGTTAGAGATCGCTCATGTAGATTTCTATAAGACGATAACTAAGAAGCCAGAAAACTAAATAACATGTTTAATCTCTTTTGTATAAAGTAGTGGAACAAAGTTATATCCCACTAATGAACATCATCAAAAACTCTTTTTAATGAGAATATTAGAGATTTTGTGTTCATTGTCTCGAAAGCTGAATTTAAAGTACTTCATTTTCCATTTTACGTTGTATTCATTTCTGTATCATATTAAAAATAGGGAAGGGTATATATCTTATGAGAGCATGGGAAGTGGAATAAGGATATTGTGTTGACACTAAGAAACTATAATCGTCGTCCTTTTAATTTTCATGTAAACTTACAAAATCTGTTTTTTTCAAATATCAAACGAGATTAATTAACGAAAATAAACTTTTTTATGGCAGGTTATTATATATATCTGTTTTTGAGGTACGGGAAAAGCTTGTTTACTGCATAATAAGAAGTGAGGGCCAATTTCACAAGCCACTCCTACAATCCGCAATGCTCTGACTATTATTTTCAAAATGGGAATTGTGTTTCGAAAAACCTAAATTCGAAAATAAATCACCTAGGGAGATGTCTGAGATTGCTTCTCTATTGGAATTTTCTTCAGCATCTCAAATTTTTCATTCATTCGCCGGACAGCCTAAGGCAGCACTGTAGAATACGATGGCAGTGAATACGAAGCTAGTTCATACGAAGAGCTGGTGGAACATAAGGCATGGTAGTGTATCATGTAAGTGGGAAGAAGTACGCGAAATCTGAGAGCGAATCCTGCTTGGCATACACAGGGAAACTAGAAGTGTACTGGTGCGAAACTCAGAATTTTCTTCATTAAATATTAGTTTGAAGTTCACTTTGTGGTAGCAGATACTAGGAGGGGCCTACAGGTCATCAGGGCATTAATATAATAACAACGGTATACAATAAACAAGTTAATTCAGTAGACAGATGGATATAATCAAATTGCAGAAGATGTACGAAGAGCTACAAAGGTTTCCAATGTAAGCAAGAGATTTCTGCAGCATGCAGTCTTACCAGTCGGTGATAAGATGTACTCGGAGCCAATTCTTACGTCAGAGTCTGGTGTATTTTGCTGTAGGAGTGTATTAACTTCTTGAGCTGGAACGTTTCACACTGTTGAATTGGTACTGTTTTTGGTTTTTGCTGATAAAAGCATCGTAATGATATCCTGGGACATATATCAAGTAAATCTGGCAACCATATATCCACATACCATCACAAGAAGATTGCTTGCGTCTTCTGAAGAATCCTGTTCGCTACAAGAAGTACTTCGAGGGACAACATGTACGGGAGATTCAGAGAAAACAGGTAAGAGGAAATCCTATGCGCAAGTCAATACAAAAATCCACGAAAGGGTTAGCTTGACCAGTGCAGTCTCGGGTGAGGAGGCATACCAGTTCCACTATACGTCATGTATGCCATTTTCTATGAGATCGCTGCGAAAGTGAAAAATATTACATCGGTTTCGTACAGCAACGGGATTTTGCAAAGCTCTTAGGCGAATCAATAAGTGTAAAAAATTGACGAACGCAGACAAAACAGAAAGGTTGTGTATTTTTACCATGTCATGAGAAAGGTAAAGTATTTTAAAATTTATGAGAGAAGATAAAGTTGTAGGGAAGAGATCGGTAGGAAGAGACGAAGATCGTGGCTGCAGAACCTACAACTGTTTAGATCCACGAAGTCAGAAACATGATTAGCCATAGTGACAATGAGCCTCCTAAGAGAGACGTCTGTATCTAACAGTAGTCCTGCAGATATCCGTAGATGAAGTTTTTTTTTAGAGATCAGACTTCTGAATGGTTTGACGTATCCAGCCGCGAATTCCTCAACTGTCAACCTTTTCATCAGAGAGTAGTAGTTGCAACCTAAGGCGTTAACTATTTGCTGAATGTATTCCATTCCGTTTCTTGCCTTACAGTTTTTTCCCTCTACAGCTCCCTTTTATATTTCCTGACAACAAGGTGTCCTATCATCCTGTCCCTTCTTCTGATAAGTTTTTTTCCATATATTCCTTTACTCGCCGATTTTGTCGAAAACTTCCTCATTCCTTACCTTATCAATCCACCTAATTTGCCACGCGGGGTAGCCGCGTGGTCTAGAGCGTATTGTCACGATCCGCGAGGCTTCCCCCGTCGAACGTTCGAGTCCTCCCTCGGGCATGAGTGTGTGTGCCGTCCTTAGCGTAAGTTAGTTTAAGTTAGATTAAGTAGTGTATAAGCTTAGGGACCGATGACCTCAGCAGTTTGGTCCCATAAGACCTTACCAGAAATGTCCAAATATTCCACCTAATTTTCAACATTCTTCTGTAGCACCACATCTCAAATGCGTCGACTCTATTCTGATCCCGTTTTCTCACACACCATATTCCACTTCCATCTATTCTTTGCTCCAAATGTACATTCACAGAAATTTCTTCCTCAAATCAAGGCCTTTGTTTGATACTAGTAGATTTGTCTTGGTCAAGAATGTCTTTTTTCCAGTTCAAGTCTGCTTCTTATTTCCTCCTTGCTCCGTCCATCATGGGTTATTTTTCTGCCTAGGTTGCAGAATTCCTTATCTTCGTATACTACGTGACGATCAGTCCTGTTGTTAAGCTTCTCACAATTCTCGTTTCTACTACTTCTGATTACTTTCGTCTTTCCTCAGTTTACCCTCATTCCATATTCTGTAGTATTTACACTGATCATTCCTTTCAGCAGATCATGTAATTCTTCTTCACTTTCACTGAGGATATCAATGTCGTTGAGACTTTTTCACCTTGAATGTTAATCTCACTTTTGATCCTTTATTTCCATCATCGCTTCCCCAATGTGTAAAATAAACAGTAGGTAGCGAAGACTACATTTCTGTGCTACACCAGTTTCAATCCGAGACTTCTTGGTCTCCCAGTGATATTGCTCCCTCTTGGTTCATGTATATTACGCCTCTCTCTCTATAGCTGGCCCCCATTTTCAGCAGAACTTGGAATATCTTGCGCGATTTTACATAGGCAACAATTATTTGGAGGTCCTGCGAAAGTGTTTTGATTTTTCTTTAGTCTTGCTTCCGTTATCAACCGTGATGTCAGTATAGTCTCCCTGGTGCCTTTACCTTTCCCAAAGTCAAACTAATCGTCACAATCCTCAGTTCTGCTTTCCATTCTTCTGTGTATTATTCACATCAGCATCTTAGATGCATTAACTTTTAAACTGATTGTTGCGATAGTTCTCGGAGTTGTCGGCTCCTGCTGTCCTCAGAATTGTGTGGATGATGTTTCTCCGAAAGTCTGATCGTACATCGCCAGTCTCATACATTATACATACCAACGCGAATAGTCGCTTTGTTGACACTTCCCTTTAATGATTTTTGGAATTCAGACAGAATGTTATCCATGCATTCTGCCTCATTTGATCTTAAATCATCACAAGCAGTTTTAAATTGTGACTCTAATACTGGATCCCCTACCTCTTCCCTTTCGACTCATCAGACAAGTCGTCCCCTTTATGGAGGAATTCAGTGGACTGTTTCCACCTATCCGCTCTCGCATCTGCATTTAACAATGGGATTCTTACTGCACTTGAAACATCCCCTTAGAAAAATTCATGAATTACTGTGCTGATAAACCTCTTACGTTATTTGATTTTGACACAGCTGAGCAGAACTGAACGTACTCAGACATTTCGCTCTTTACCTATTCTGATCAACACTAAACTGACAGCCAATATTTTTAGCGCAACGCAATCTGACTTTCAATAATCTCTACAAGAGAATGGCCCTGACTAACATTAACCTATACGTTTCACAAATCACTTACCTCACAAAAATCTTCGTTACTCGAGCTACTGCAATACAACGAGCGCCAAAACTGCCAGCTAAATAAAAGATTATAACTACTGTAGACACTAACTACTGATAGGCATAGTAGGCAAATAAAAGATTTTGATAGAGAACAAACAATGTATTTACCTCAATAATGTTCAAAAGTCGTCATATATATATATATATATATATATATATATATATATCAGTTCATGATATTCAGTATTACAAATTCACTCTTTCTGATGGACACACGTGCAGATAGTCCGCTCTAAAAATTCTGCCATCTCTCTCCCCACATCCACCACTGCTGGCAGCCCACCTCCAACTACGCAACGCTACGCGCTGTTCACATCCAACTGCCCAACACTACAATAGCAAATATTCCAACAATGCAAACCAGCCACAGACTTCACACAGCACAGCCAGTGATTTTCATATAGAGCGCTACGTGACGTTACCAAGATAAAAACCTAAACAGCCTACTTACACACTCTTTTGTAAGAAACAATAATCAAGCAGTGATATTCTACATCAGACAAGCGCCGTCGTGCAGCCAGTTGTAGCCATGACACACTGTGGGCCAGCTGACGGGGTCCCTGGCCGAGTGTCACGTACCGCCGCACCGCGTCGCATCGCATGTGACGGCCCGCGATTGCGCCGCGGCTCCGGCTCGGCTGCCAGCTGCCGTCTGCCAGTTGCGACTGAACACATGCCGCTGCATAAGGTCGGTCACGTCACGCAGCACACGGCACGCCGCCACGTAACACCCTCCGAGCGACGTGCTCTGGCCGCACGCCCATGCCAGACCGGATGGCTGTATATAAAGGCCCTCTGCCAGCAACGGGCACAGTGTCTACTTCGCAGACAACCAACGCACAACATGATCAAGTCGGTGAGTAGAGCCGGCCTCAGACATCCTGCCACTGGGCGTCACCAGCGAGCTGAAAGAGTCCGAGTTTTCACGCTGAGGTTTTCGGTTTGAGTCCTCGACGATCTGTATCCAGTAGTGTCAAAAGGTGGGAGGCACTTAAAGGTGACCGGGATACGTTTAGTTCCTTGTGAAGGAGTGATAACCGAGAGCGACCAACCTCTCCCTCTGGTTTGTATCCAGTAGTGTCAAAAGGTGGGAGGCACTTAAAGGTGACCGGGATACGTTTAGTTCCTTGTGAAGGAGTGATAACCGAGAGCGACCAACCTCTCCCTCTGGTTTGTATCCAGTAGTGTCAAAAGGTGGGAGGCACTTAAAGGTGACCGGGATACGTTTAGTTCCTTGTGAAGGAGTGATAACCGAGAGCGACCAACCTCTCCCTCTGGTTTGTATCCAGTAGTGTCAAAAGGTGGGAGGCACTTAAAGGTGACCGGGATACGTTTAGTTCCTTGTGAAGGAGTGATAACCGAGAGCGACCAACCTCTCCCTCTGGTTTGTTGGCGCCGTGACGAAAGCTCTGGCCTCATAATCAGAAGAAGCTGTGTCACTGGACGTCACCAGCTAGTGGCAGCAAGTTGAAACGCTCAGAGGTTTCACACTGAATGTTCGGTTTGAGTCATCGATGAACCATACCAAGTTGTAGCAACAGGTGGGAAGCAATTGCTGGTAACGGAGTACCTTCAGTCTGTTGCGAAGAAGTGAGAACCAACTCCGACAGTAACCACATTCTTCGACTGTTACGTTTGTTCTGTGGCTAAAACACTGGGCTCGTAATCGAAAGGACATGTTTAGACTATCATTTTGCCATTCTCCTCTTCTTATTTCGTTTCACACGACTTTGGAGTTGGTAATTTTGGGGTTGTTCCTTAAATCGCCAAGCGAATATCGGGACGATTCCTCCAATAAAGATACAGATAATATTTTTATCCAGCTATTGCTCCATTCTCAATGACATTTAGGTATAACGTGTAAAGTCTCGAATTTCGTTTTTTATTTTTCTCCACACCAGTACTAAGGAATTATTTAGTGAGGTTTTTCAGGGAGTGCCACTCCATTACCAATCAGTCAGGCTGAAAATACATTGCCTCCATATAAAACCTGGTATACTTCTTGCACTGTTCTTGCTACATGCACTTATACGATTAAAAGTTTCCGCACACTCTTAAGTAATGCAGAACTAACTACTAGATACCACTAGAGCTGGACACGCCAGTATGAAAGCAGCAGGACGTATCGTGTTGGCAGCAGAGTAGAATGGTTCGGTCAGAAGAGCTCAGTATCTTCGAACACTGCCTGAGTAACAGGTCCAAGCCCGCATCTCGTGGTCGTGCGGTAGCGTTCTCGCTTCCCACGCCCGGGTTCCGGGTTCGATTCCCGGCGGGGTCAGGGATTTTCTCTACCTCGTGATGGCTGGGTGTTGTGTGATGTCCTTAGGTTAGTTAGGTTTAAGTAGTTCTAATTTCTAGGGGACTGATGACCATAGCTGTTAAGTCCCATAGTGCTCAGAGCCATTTTTTAACAGGTCCAACAGGGACGTTTCAGCCCTTCTAAGTCTGTCCATTGGAAACGCGATGGAAGAACCACTACTAAACGAAGGCCAAGCAGACCTCATATACAGACGGACAGTGTATGTCGAGCATTTTGGAGCGTAGTTTTAAAATGTCACATGAAATCAGCGTAGGAAATAACGCGAGAGTTCCGAAGTGTTACCAGCAGTGCAGCTAGTACAATGACAGAGTGTAGGGAATTAAAAGGAATGGAGTCCACTCATCGAACGTCTCTTCATAGGCCGAAAATTTGTAGTCAGTATTGAGTTGTAAAGAGCGACGCCACTGGATAGAAGATGACTGGAAAAGAATGATTCGGACTGATGATCCATGCTGTGCCGTGTGGAAATCTTATAGAAGGGTTTCCGTTTGGCGACTGCCTTGAGAAAGTTACCTGTCTATATGTGCAGCTCCTACTGTACGGATGGGGCGCGGTCATGGCAGGGGGAGGGGTGGTATTTATCATAGTTAGGATATGATTGTTAAGAAAGCGCTAAATGTGGAAGGATATGAACACAGTGTACAATATAATGTACAGCGTACAGTACAGGTAGAGTTTGGGGACGACCATAGTATTATTCACACATAGCAACCTGTTATAGAGCAGCGTCTTTGTATGGAGTAACATGCCTGAAAAAGACTAGCCTGCTCCGAATTCCTATTTGAACCCAATGTAACATCTTTGATTTAATTTAAAGTATCAAATTCGTTCTAGAGCCTAATGGCCTAGGTCACTACCTTCTCTGGGTTCGGCTGTTGAGAAAACTTGGGCTGCCATTTCTTCACAGACATCCAGACAACATATTCAAAGTGTCGCGATAAGAATCTATGGTGTCATAAAGGCTATGGCTGGACACAAAGACACACTGTTTGAATGTCCACTAATAGGTACCCGGATACGTTTGATCATACAGTGTAACTTCCTTAGTTGCAGAAAATATCTGAGTTTAATTCTATGTACGAAACAGATTCAAAAAATGGTACAAATGGCTCTGAGCAGTATGGGAGGTCATCAGTCCCCTAGAACTTAGAACTACGTAAACCCAACGAACCTAAGGATATTACACACATCCATGCCCGAGGCAAGATTCGAACCTGCGACCGTAGCGGTCGCGCGGTATCAGACTGAAGCGTCTAGAACTGCTCGTCCACTGCGTACGAAACAGAGTTTCCACTTCAAATAACATTTCTACAAAGCATTGTTGTGAATTAACAGAATAAATGTGTCTAATGAGACAAGAGACAGTTATTTTGCAGAGTCTTTACGCAACTATTGCATGATAACACTGTCACATTAGAACTACTACTGTCTTTTGTATCACAGAATATTATTGTGTTCGCGCTGCACTTGAAAAGAAACTTTGTTCTAACGGCCTTAAGAAACTCTTGGCAGACATAACTGCCTTTGACGAGTAAGATTTTTCATATAATAGTAGCACATGTGACTTGAAGCAATACTATGCAGAGCATTTGATCTGTGAGGTACACTGCTGAATGTAGAAAATCATCTTTTTTCACGAGTACGTCTTATACTGATTCCTTTAGAGGTTGCAACTGCCAACTGTGGGAGACCTGGAATCCGTTCGTAGCTATCGTAGCGTACTAACGAAGTGTTAAAATCTCAATAAATATTTCAATCTCTATTCCGGTACGGGGTGAGACGTTTAAACCTAGAGATAAGCTAAGGATTCGCATCAGTACATTACCCGCTACATTTTTTCCCATAAAGTGGCGAAAAATACGAAAAGCTTGTCGTATTGTACCTCCAGCGAACTTTAATCCATCTGTATTTTCGGCGTTCTCGGACGGGCTAGAGAGGATGAAACCAGTCCACGGAAAACAGAAACCCTTCGTCGAATCGAGCACTGTTAAAAAAATTTTCAAATGTGTGTGAAATCTTATGAGACTTAACTGCTAAGGTCATCAGTCCCTAAGCTTACACACTATTTAACCTAAATTATCCTAAGGACAAACACACACACCGATGCCCGAGGGAGGACTCGAACCTCTGCCGGGACCAGCCGCACAGTCCATGACTGCAGCGCTTTAAACCGCTCGGCTAATCCCGCGTGGAAATCGAGCACTGACAAACAATGTAAACAGTCATAAAGTTCTATACTAGTTGGCACAAAACTACGAAGTTTCTAGGACACTGTGAAATGTTTCATATTTGGAGTGCACAGTATCTTTTTTTCCTGCGAACTACAATTTCGACAACGATTGTAGCACATGGAACCTAAAAATCCAATGAAAGATAGAGCCAAGGCATGCAACTGATGGAATACATTTCCACAAAGAAACAATGGCATTTCACATTTAAAACAGATGTGCAGTATGAGTCCTCAGTCCGTTTTATATCCCCTAAGGTTTTGGTCTTAAAATCTACAACAAGAGACACCACAGCCATCAAATATCGTACTCAAATTCTTCTTCAGTAGTTTAATAAATGTCCTGTTTCAATAGATCTTTCAAGGACCTCATAATTTAAGATCCATAGAGTGGAACTATTTGATCTTAATTGCTCTTGTTTCGCCATTCAGCATTTCCAATATCCTTGTACAAAATTTTCCCAATTGGAAGTTCGACGGCAATAGCGTCCCATGCAAATATGACCTCAGACAACACGACGTAAGTCGAACAATCACAGGTGAATTGGCCATTATATCGGCGTCCATAGCTGGTGAAGGAGGGAATGGAAGTTATCAGTGAAAGCTGATGTTTTGTTCCAATTAGGTGCTGCAAGTAAACCAGGATGTTATTCCTGGGGCTGGAATATGCCACACATGAATGAACAGCGTCCTTTTCTCACTATCGTTCATTCTGACACCCTTTTCAAATTCATTCGGGCATTCGACATAATCTGATGTTCATTTTTTCAGTAATTTGTACACCTGTCGTAGAAATAGAACATCGCAGGAGGTGAGTGCTTTAAAGTATGTCAACCACCATGACCATCGAATATTGAAAGTGAATGAGACTCAAGCGATTGAAATGCTCTCAGCAATCGTAAATATTTCCTCATACTTCTGCTCCATTGTTGTTACAATAAAATTCATTTGTGTGTTCCGAATTCTGCTGTTCACTAAAGAACCTCCTCAATAATTCTTCAACAAGCATCTCCACAAACAAAATCGTATTTATCATTTTTGAATGTATTTTCCGCGAATTTCGATCATCAATTGTTTTCATGTGTTTACTCATTTATTCTCATCTTACATCATCATTTACGGAGTTCCTCCACTGATTTTCCATTTTCTCTGTTTTTATGTTTCTCTTCTAGACATCGATGACTACAAACATATAGTATCAGAATCATTGTCTCTGGTGTAAATTACTTGATCAGGTGAACATTTCTCTGCTGGAGGCTGGTGCTTAGCAGTGCACGTAACAGCTAGCGCTCTTCGTTGCAGGTGATCGTCGTCCTGGCCGTGGTAGCCGCCTGCCTGGCCGCCCCCGGCCCCAAGCCGGCCCCCGGCCTGCTGGCCAGCTACGTGGCCGCCGCCCCCGTCGCCTACACCGCCCACGCAGTCGCCGCCCCCGTCGCCTACACGGCAGCCGCAGCCCCCGTGGCCTACGCCGCCCCCTACTCTGCTGCCTACGTCGCCCCGTATCATGCAGCCTACAGCGCAGCCATCTTGGGATGAAAAGCTTGCCCTATTGGACTCCTGTCACTGTGGCGTACGTCGTGGAATACGCCGCCCATAATGCTCTCTCCGTGAGGGTTTCTAACCTGGGCTAAATCCGACCCGTCTCCTGCCAAGTTGAAAATAAACTTAATTGGAACTCTGTGTTCAGGTGTTTTACTTAAAACATTAGACAACTACCACTCTTGTCCCGTAACTTTCCTTAACCAGATACACTGCGCGAAACTCTGACTGAAGCATGTAGTGCTATGTGTGGCCAGGAAAGGAAAACAGTGTAACGTCCCCGTAGAAAACTTAATGAATTACTGTGCTGATAAACATCTTACATTATTTGATTTTTAAACAGCTGAGCAGGACTGAACGTACTGAGACATTTCGCTATTTACCTGTTCTGATCAACACTAAACTGACAGCCAATATTTTTAGCGCAACGCAATCTGACTTTCAATAATCTCTACAAGAGAATGGCCCTGACTAACATTAACCTATACGTTTCACAAATCACTTACCTCACAAAAATCTTCGTTACTCGAACTACTGCAATACAGCGAGCGCCAATACTGCCAGATAAATAAAAGATTCTAACTACTGAAGGCACTAACTACTGATAGGCACAGTTAGAAAATGAAAGATTTTGATAGAGAACAAACAATGTATTTACCTTAATAGTGTTCAAAAATCATTATATATATATATATATATATATATATATATATATATATATATATATATATATATCAGTTCATGACATCCAGTGTTACAAATTTACTGTCTCTGTCCAGATCATCCGCTCTCAAAACTCCGCCGTCTCACTTCCCACATCCACCACTACTGGCGGCTCACCTCCAACTGCGCAACGCTGCGCGCTGTTATCAGCCAACTGCCCAACACTACAATAGCAAACTCCAACAATGCCACCCAGCCACAGACTGCACACAGCACAGCCAGTGATTTTCATACAGAGCATATGTGTCGTTACCAATACAAAAACCTAAACAGCCTACTTACAACAGGAGATACACTGGCCAATCGTATCTACATCTACATATATACTCTGGAAGCCACCGTACGGGGCGTGGCAGAGGGTACACTGTACCACAACCAGTCATTTTCTTTCCTGTTCTACTCCCAAATAGGGCGAGGAAAAACCGACTATTTGTATGCCTTCTTAGGAGCCCCAATTTCTCGTATCGTATCTTCATGCTCCTTACGGGAAACATATGCTGGTGGCAGGACAATCGTTCTGCCGTCAGCTTCAAATGCCGATTGTCAAAGATCTTTCAATAGTGTTCCTCGGAAAGAACGTCGCCTTCCCTCCAGGCATTGCTATCTGAGGTCCCGAAGCATCTCCATAACACTTGCGTGTTGTTCTATCCTACAGCTAACAAATCTAGCTCTTGCTTCTGTACTGTTTCATGTCTTCATTTAATCCGACCTTATGCAGATGTATAACACTCCAGGAATATTCAAGAGCAGGCCACATTACTGTCCCATAGGCATTCTCCTTTACAGGGGAACCAAATTTCCCCAGAGTACTCCAAATAAACCGACGCCAACAATTAGCGCTGCCTACCGCAGCAATCACATGTACTTCCCATTTCTTATCGCTATGCAACGTTACGCCCTGATATTTAAACGACTTAACTGTGTCAAGCAAGACACGTCTAATGCTGTATCCGAACATTACGGGACTGTTTGTCCTACTCATTCTACATTTACAGCTGGCTGCCATTCATCATACCAACTCGATATTTATTTTGTCTACGTTACCTTGTGTCCTTCTATATGTACCCAACACCAACACCATACGCCACAGCATCATCGAGAAACAATCGCAATTGCTGCCAACTCTGTCCGCCATATCATTTATGTGTAAGTGAAATAATAGCGGTCCTGTCACACTTCCCTGCGGCCCTCCTGACGATACACTGGTCTCTTATGAACACTCGCCGTCGAGTAAAACGTACTAGGTTATATTATTCAGGAAGTTTTAGAGCCAGCTACGTGTCTTTGAATCCATTCCACATGCTCGTATCTTTGTTAACTGTCGGCAGTGGGACACCGGAAATCTCGGACCATGGAGTCTGCTTGTTGCGTATCAACCATAGTTATCAGCATACGATGTAAGAAAAGGAGAAGCGATACCTTCTTAAAACATACTGAATCGTAGCCATAAGCTCCTCGAATGGTTCAAATGGCTCTAAGCACTATGGGACTTAACATCTGAAGTCATCAGTTCCCTGGACTTACAACTACTTAAACCTAACCAATATAAGGACAGCACACACGTCCATGCCCGAGGCAGGATTCGAACATGCGACCGTAGCGGAAGCGCGGTACCAGAGTGAAGCGCCTAGAACCGCTCGGCCACAACGGCCGGCATAAGCTAATCGGCCTCAAGGAAATTTATAATAACCATATTCACAACATGTTCAAGAATTCTGCAGCAAACAGATGTTTAGGATATTAGTCAGTAACTTTGCAGGGCCTTCCTTTTATCCTCGTTACGCAGAGGAGTCACCTGCACTTTATTCCATTCACTTGGGACTTAGCGCTGGACGGAAGCATACTGAGAACAAAGGACAACTGCAGTTAAGTAAATACTCTATGACACACTGGGAAACCGCAACCAGAAGATGACATCTTCAATAGTAACGGCTTGGCTCCTCCTTCAAATACTTTATTTAGCGACCGGTGTCGAATCTTAGTAGCCACATCATCAGGTTACTTATGTTAAATCATGTCATTGAACTTGCGACATTGATGGGACCAACGTGGCATGTTTAATGATGTGACTTCTCAGCTACGACACCGGTTGTTAAGTAAATCATTTTCAAGAGTACCCAATCGACTATTTTCAAAATATTATAAGACTTGATCAGGTCTTAATATCCACAATTGTATTGGAAGAAGCAAAGGAAACGAGATGGCAGAGATCGAAGTCAGGGTGAAAGCACTGAGATTCTTCAGGCATCAACTTGAAGTGCGTTGCTAATTGGATAGGCACCGCCTCTTGCTATTGCTATCATGCAGTCTACTATACAGTTTCTTTAATCTCAGAGTCTCTGTAGTTGGACGAGTAGGCAATAATTCTCCTATGTTCACTCATAAGTTTGTGTTAATTTAATGGATTGTCCTCGGGCGAAGCTGAACTTTCAAAACATCTGTTTCTATGGTGACGCTAATGGTGATCATAATGATCGGCAGTTTTTTTAGATTTCTTCAGGTAATCGTTGCCATCACTAACAATAATTTCTTCCTGAGAGTACCATTAATTTGTAAGATTCCTTGAGTATGGATGTAGTTATGTGGGGTGACCTATAGGAAATACCGTCGATCGCTAGGCTGAAAATCAGTGCCACCTAAAATACAGCAGTTTTGGAAAATCAGCCGAGGCCAAGCACAGCCTGTTAAATAAACACAAGTATATGTGTGAACATACGACGACTGAGGCCGAAGCACCGAGCTGTAGTCACTCTTTGGTTAGGGGTGCAGTTGTTGGATATAACATTTTCTAACAGACAGAGTAGTATGTCGTCACGAGTGGGAAGACGTCAACAGAAAAAAACGTAACATCAGATGTGCCCCAGGGAAACTCCTGCTTTTTACGATCTACATAAACGATCTGGTTGATGGTATTGACAGCAGAATGAGACTGCTTGCCGATGATGCTGTAGTCTACAGGAAAGTAGTACCACACGAAAGTTGTGAACAAATAAATGAGGATTTGCAGAAAATAAATGCGTGGTGTAACGACTCTCGACATTAGTAAGTGTAACCTACTGCGTATAACAAAACGAAAATCCCCATTAATGTACGAGTACAAAATAAATGCCCAGTCTTTGGAAGCGGAAACCGACTCTGTCACGAGAAACTTCGGAAATACACGCCCGCACGGCTTCACGAGTTTATGTACAACGAGATTTAAGGGACACAGTCCGCCGTCATATTCTCTACTGCGGCCGAAAGGCGTAAATGTTCAAGGAATATTGCGCAGAGGTAAAATATGCGTGTAACGAATTCATTAAACGTAAGAACGCATTTCGGAATTTAGTGGTACTGCAGGTTCGTAAAACGTATTCGAATTTTTGTGAAGCATTCATCTACGTCAGAGTTAATATAAAGCACTCCGAGATATTTATGTTAAAGCTCATGGAGCGTTCGTATGTACTACCGGAACGTTGACTTCGGTTTCGCAGTGATGGATACCTGTGAGAAGCGAATGTGCAACTACCTTCATGCTCATAAATTAAGAATAATGCTGATACACGTTGAAAAAACGCTCTCTTGGGCGGATTGCGGGTTTAAATCACCTCGGGGTATGACCATGCGGTGCATTTGACCTGCGGTCGTTGCTCGGTGGCGCTTGCAGCAGTCCACATACGCAGAGGTGTGTTGGTGCATATCAGAGTAAGGGGGAAGCGGGTAAGCGTGCAGAAGTTTTCAGACGTGCTAATGGTGATTGTGTGTTGAAAATGGCTCAAGGAACACATATTTATGACGTTGTGAAGGATAGAATACTAGGGCGACTGGAGGCTGGTCAAACACAGCAGGTCGTAGCACGGGCCCTCTGTGTGCCACAAAGTGTGATCTCAAGATTATGACAACGATTCCAGCAGACAGGAAACGTGTCTAGGCGCTACAGTACGGGACATCCACATTGTGCAACACCACAAGAAGACCGATATCACAACATCAGTACCCGCTGACGGCCACGGAGTAATGCAGGTAGCCTTGCTCGGGACCTTACCGCAGCCACTGGAACAGTTGTGTCTACAGACACAGAGTCTACACACGACAAACATGGTTTATTCACCCGGAGACCTGCAAGGTTCATTCCACTGACTCGTGTTCACAGGAGAGCCCGTAAAGCCTGGTGTCAAGAACACAGCACGTGGTTATTGGAACAGCGGTCCCAGGTTACGTTCAATAACGAGTCTAGGTATAGTCTGAACAGTCATTCCAGCCGGGTTTTCATCTGGCGTGAATCAGGAACCAGATACCAACCCCTTAATTTCCTTGAAAGGGACCTGTACGGAGGTCGTGGTTTGATGGTATGGGGTGGGATTATGATTGGTGCGCGTACACATCTGCATGTCTTTCACAGAGGAACTGCAACAGGTTAGGTGTATCTGGACGTCATTTTGCAGTAGTATGTCCGCCTTTTCAGGGGTGCAGTGGGTCCCACCTTCTTCCTGATGGAAGATAACGCACGGCCTCACCGAGCTGCCATCGTGGAGGAGTACCTCGAAACAGAAGATATCAGGCGAATGCTGTGGCCTGCCTGTTCTCCACACCTAAACCCCATCGGGCACGTCTGGGATGCTCTCTGTCGGGGTATCGCTGCACGTCTTCAAACCCCTATAACACTTCAGGAGCTCTGACTGGCACTGGTGCAAGAATGGGAGGCTATATCCAAGCAGCTGCTCGACCATCTGATCCAGATTATGCCAACACGTTGTGCGGCCTGTGTACGTGTGCATGGTGATCATATCCCATATTGATGTCGGGGTACATGCGCAGTACACAGTGGCGTTTTGTAGCACATGTGTTTCGTGACGATTTTCTCCACTTATCACCAATACCGTGGACATACAGACCTGTGACGTGTGTGTTCCCTACGTGCCTATGCTATTATCGCCAGTTTTGTGTAGTGTCACGTTGTATGCCACCACGTTCTGCAGTTATCCTTAATTTATGAGCATGTGTGTAAGTGCAGAAACGTAATGGTGCGGCAGTAGAACCCAAATACCAGAACCAGCCAGAAGACCACTTCTGCCCCAGAATGGCGTGTATGGAAAATGTGGTTGTGGGTCTTCCAACCGCGCTGCGACCATCGAATCGCGAATGCTCACACAATAAAAACATTCTTTATAAGCACGGCTTGCATAAAGAGCTAAGTGGTTGGTAAATATCTCCCATTTGTCATTCACGGTTCTTTCGCGAGATATACAAAGAAGGAAGCAATACATTTGTTGTTTCAGATGAACCTGATGTTTACCATATTTCTCTCTTGTAATCTCATCCAGATGTAAAAAAACCAGCTGAAAAATTATACGTACGCACACACAAGACTAAACAGCAGAAAACAGTTCATATAATAATGAATGTTTATATAACGCGTTTTTGTATTGGACAAAAAGAATAACTCAATTTCTTATAGTCCCATAGATTACTAACACCGTAGAGACAGTTCTGAAAATTTTTCATTCTGTGTTTCCTGTACCATAATAATTTATAAAATTTTTGCAAGATTCATAACGAAAAACGTGGGGCACATCAAATACGTGACTAATGCCTGAATAGTTCACGTCCTAACTGCATTGTCCGGTCACATTAATGTGGCGACGTGTCAGAAGACTTTTGAAGCGCAGACCGCGGTGAGACGTAGAAGAAGAGAGTTCTGGAAGGTACCCACAAGGACGTCGAGCGATGCCGACTCCAGCGTCGAGGCAAGTTATGCTACGTTTCTAGATTTAGGATCCATGGCGCGTGCAACCCTATCGAAGAGATCAAACAGATTCTCGTTTGGGTTTAAATCTGGGGAGTCTGGTCGCCAGAGGAGAGCAACAAATTCATACTGGTGTTCTTCGAAACACGCACGTACACTGCGATCTGTAAGATACGTTGCATTGTTTCCCTGGTTGATGCCATTCTGCCGAGGGAAAAATTCCATGTACGGGTGGATATGGACCCAAGGATAGATGCGTGCTTGCGTTGAACAACTGTGCCTTCCAGAACAGCGAGATCATCCGCGGAATCCAACGAAACCATTCCCCAGACCATTACACTATCTCCTCTGGCCTGGACCCTTCCGACGATTGTTGCAGGGTGTTTGCTTTCAGACGTTTCACCTCGTTCACGCCAATGGCCATCAGTCCTATGCAGCCTAAAATGTGAGTTATCTGAAAGGCCACATTTCGCCTCTCAGTGAAGGATCAGTTGCGTAAATGGCATGCGAAGTCTAGCCTTCTTCACCGATGAACTGCATGTATCAGACGCCCGGTGAGGAGAAAAGTTCGATAACGGTCATTGAGGGGACACTGCTGGTAGCCCCTCTGTTCATCGGGGCTCACAGTTTCTCAACAGCTGCACTCCTGTTAACCAGAATAACTCTCCGCATCAGTGATATCAGTGATATATGGCCTGTGGCGCACCGCAGTTGCCTCGGCGCCAATTGTGGACAGCACTATTTTGACAGGCAGGGTATAATGTAATCATATAATGTAATCAAGGCACCACGTTACTATTTGCAGATTATCTGCTGGAAATTCTTCCAATCTTGGCTGAAAATCTAAGGATCATGCCATTTTGGACGTCAGATAAACAGCCCGCTTCCGCATTAGTGCAACGACTGCACTGTTTTCCGCGTCCCCCGACACTGTTTCTACACCCTCCACTGCTAGTGCTGACACCTGCCGTCTGTAAACCGTAAAGCATATTGACGTCCAACATAGGCTGCGGTCACATAAACCTGGATCCTGTATTATCTATTGCTAGCGGCTGAAGTTTTCGGCGTAGATCTTACAAGTGTTGAGATACGTATTAAAAATTAGCAACCACAAATTTTCGAACTGTCTGAACGGGATGACAATTTGCGTGGAGCTTGAAGAAATTATTTTATACCATCTAGTTCGATATAAAAATATGTTATATGAAGTATCTAGTTCATGTAGTAATTATTGTGCTGAGCTCAACGCCTTGTACCACGAGTTCGTCAGATAGCACCAATCTATAGATGTTAAAGAAGACTGAGGCAACGTATTACTCCCTACCACACACAGTTCTGAAAAAACTAATACGGGAAAATCAGAGGAAATTAGAGCTCATATGGAGCTTCACTGTCTATCGGCTGACTCACGCACCACTAGTGAGTTGGGCAGGAAAATAAGGACATAATATTGCTACCAGAAGAACCATCCACGTCACACTGCTTAAGGTGGTTTGCAGAGTGACGTTGTAGATGTAAAAGTTGAAAACAATATATTTCTAAAAGGTGCAGAGGAAAACAGAAGAATATGGGAATGTGGAGATATCAAACAACATCTGTTTACACCTCGTGGAAAACGACGATTCTCAGTGTGACTTTCCGAGACAGTTACCGAATTAAGAAGATACGTAAATTTAACGTCCCGTCTAAGAATTACTAAGAGATGGTGTATAAGCTCAGATACGAGAAAGAAGACAAAAGAAACCGGCCACGTCCATTTCAAAGAAACTGTTCCATATTTCGCCGTCATCGATGTAGGAAAACAATTATCAATTTGTTCTTTAGGAGGGGAGAGAGGTGACAAAAGTGTACAAGCGAACGTTTTGTTTAAAGAATGTAGAGTACGGAAACTCTGCAACAGCAGCTGTTGCCTCCACCACACTTCTGTACGGCACTTCTGGACTCGCAGGTCGCCAGATCGACTGCTGCTGGTAGAAGAACTTATCTCCTCCTGTATTTGACCGGCAAAAGGAGGAGACGTAGTGGCTTGCAGTGCTGATCACCCGATATTACACCAATATCCTGGGTTAAGCCCAAATCTTTTCAACGATGTAACCCACGTGATATTGTTCATAGTGGGGTTGTGTTGTTTGGGGGAGAGACCAGACAGACAGGTCATTGGTCTCATCAGATTAGGGAAAGACGGGGGAGGAAGTCGGCCGTTTCCTTCAAAGGAACCATCCAGGCATTTGCCTGGAGCGATTTAGGGAAACCACGGAAAACCAAATCATGATGGCCGGACGCGGGATTGAACCGTCGTCCTTCCGAATGCTAGTCCAGTGTGCTAACCACTGCGCCACCCCAATCAGTGTGTTTATAGTGATTAGTTTGTCGGTTAGGGACGTTGAGCAGCTGTAATGCAATTCAAGATGAGCGTCCTATGTGAAGGCTACACGCCTGTTGCGTTCATCCATAACAAAACGAACACAGCACAGCACTGCACTGTCATTCATCAGAGTCGTACATACGTCACATATATATACCACACACATTTTACGTCGGAGGAAGGTGAAAGCAAACTACGTCCTTATGACTCAACACAGGTCAAAGTGAAGTTCGCGAAGGTCTTCTTTAAATTTTGGATACAGTTGCCAATCGAACGAAGTCAAGTCAGGATTGTTGGAGGATGATCGATGACAGTGAATCCGAGCTGTGCAGTTGTTGCAGCTGTCGCAGCGCTCGTGTGGCCAAGTATTGTCAGGTTGAAGAAAAGGATTCTGCACGCGTGGGTGAACTCTTCGATTCCAAAACTCTTTCTCATACACTGACAGAGAAAAATCGCAACACCAAAATATAATTATTGTATAGTAATGAAGTTTTGGGAATCCATTTGTCTGTGTATCATATTTAAAGGATTAACATTGTAAGATCACAGGTTAATGTAAGCACGCATTGTGTTGTACAGGTTCTTGGATGTCAGTTTGTGCGATGGAACTCCGTGCCAATTGCACTTGTTCTGTCGATACAGAGACGGTTAATAGTGTTTGTGGATGACGCTGGAGCTGTCGTCAGGTGATGTCCCATACGTGCTCGACTGCAGACAAAATTGATGATTCAGCAAGCCGAGGTAACAGGTGGACACTCTGTAGTGTGTGTTGGATTACAACAGCGCTATATGGGTGTGCTTTACCTGTTGGAAAACACGCACTGGAATGCCTTTCATGAATAGCAATACAGCAGGTCGAATCACCAGATTACCATACAGATTTGGAGTCAGGGTGCGCGGGATAGTTACGAGAGTGCTCCTGCTGTCATACTAAATCGCATCCAGATGATAACTGCAGATGTAGGTCCTGTGCGTCTATCATGCAGACCAGTTGGTTGCTGGCTCTCTACTGGCTTCCTTCAAACCAGCACTCGGCCATCACTGACACCGAGGCTTCCCACCTTTCGCCAGAAAGCACAACAGATCTCCACCTTGAATCCAATGAGCTCTCGTTTGACAACACTGAAGTAGCAAATATGGGCGGTTTGGGATCGGTGTAAGATATGTTATAGGGCGCCTGCGTGAGAGTTGTCTTTGCAGCACCCGATTGGCTGTGTCACTGTGGTACCAAATGCTGCTCAGATTGCTGCTTCAGATTCTGTGCGATGCGCCAGAGCAATACGCCGAACGCGATGGGTCTTCTTACGACAATACGTTCCCGTGACCATCACAGCCAGCAATCATGTACAATGGCTACATTCCGACGAAGTCTTTCTAAAATGTCGTAGAAGGGAAACCCTGGATCTCGTAACCCTATTACATGACCCCATTCATACTCAGTGAGCTGTTGATAATGACGTCTTTGTTGCCCCAAAGGCAATGTTCATTAGAATCAACTCACCACGTACTGTCTCAAGGAATAATTAAAATGACATAGAAATTAATTAATACGGTCGCCAGTCTAATAGGGCACTGTATGTCCACTATATGATCAATCATGCGGACAGAGATGAATAGTAACTGTTCGGGTGTGCGTGTGGCTACAGAAGGTTGACACACGTTTCTGACAAAACAAACGTCAGGAAATAATAAAGAATAAAGAAAGCAGCTGTAAGATAACATTAAATCCCAGCTATGTTAATTCGGTTAAAAAGGTTATTCAAACTTGATATTAAAAGATAAATGATTGACTGGAGGTAACTAGAATAATTTACGTAACCTCAGATTAACGTTTACTTAGTGCATTAGACACGGCAAACTGTCCACGTTTACTTAGTGCATTAGATACGGCAAACTGCGTACGTTGGATAGGTTGTAATTACTATGAAAGTTTACTGGATTAAATAGGCAACTATTGGCTTTTATCAGACTGGCAACGGTAAAATACGAACCATAGCAGTTCACAATAGCATTACTACAGTAGTTCCAGCTATGAAATATGTCAACTTAATTTATTGTCTTCTTTTATTGAACTACAGTGTTACAGTATGGAGGCGGCATTATTAATTACTTTAAATTATGCTTTAGCAAACGAACAAAACTGGTAGTTATTTTTAACATTTTTTTTCGTTTATAGACAACGACCCTTAGGTATTAACTACAAAAATGACGGTGACTGAGAATAATGACAGGATCAGGTTCCTACAGGTTTTATTTAGAACATTTATTATTGGAGTAAATATCAGTGAGAACGGCGCTGGCTAGTGCCTGACAAACTATCTAGCTTGAACGAAAATAAATAAATTTTACAGTTCGTTGTAGATGCTACGCCGTTGTCTTCGTTGTCGTCTTCAGTGCTCCCATTGCTCCATTTAATATTGCGGGCACACCTTGATTCGTAATGACCAGGTATGGGGCGGGATTTGGATGTTACTGGAGCCTCATAAATCCGCCAACGCTCGTCATGTTGCCGCGCCAGTGCCAACTGCACCGTTAATAGGCCAGACAGTGCACGCCACTTGCGTGTTTTCATTCTCCCGTCTCACTACCAAGTCCGTCTCCTGCGCACTCTTCTCTGATGTCACACTCAGGTAAGAGACCGCGTTCCTACACGAGTCTGTACTCCTTGCCAACGATATTGCTTTTCCTAACTTTCGCTAACGGCAGTAATCCAGAAAAAATACGTGTCGATGCATAATATTGTATACAGGGTACAGCACATATCACATGTCTAACCAATACACGGTGTCTTTTACGATAAATATAATAGGCAAAAATTTTAGGTTTGCACTTCTCAATTGCAGTGTCACAAACAACGTAGTGTTATTTACTAAGTACGAGCACAGGATGGTTACAATGCTTATAGCAACCAAATGCAATTATCTAGCTTTAATGCGAGTAATAATTGAGGAGGGGTCTGGTAATAAATCTTCGTCGTGCTCGTAAATAATTCCTGCTGGCACTTACAGAGAAATTCCCTAGTTACAAAGAACAGAGTGTTCTCAGCGTACTCTTCACTTTGTGTACTGAAGTCGCGACGGCAAGCGGCCGGCTGGGGGTGTGTGTCGGCTGTGGAGGTGGGGGTCGTGTAGCAGCGTCCGCGCATTAGCTATTCCATTAGCTACGGGGACGGAGGGGCGGCGGGTGCGGCAGGGGCAGTGGGGGGCCGAACCGCCGGCTGGGGACCGGAAGAAGCTGCGGCGGCTTCCTTCTATCAGCCGTTACCTCTGGATACGAGTGCCTCAACCTCCCTCACAAAGAAGTCAGTGTAGTCAGTTTCACCTACGTGTACAACCATAGGTATGGGAAATGCCTCGAAATCAGCTATGACTTCGAGGAACAAAACGGGTGACGACACAAACTGTCATGGAATGACAGCCATTTGTATCAACTGGAAATGGGAAACCCGATCCTACAAGCGAGTCAGTAGTACTAAGTGAAAACGACGAAGATTTAGATTTGCCGTAGGTCTGCAAACTATAATAACTGATTACTATTCTTTTAATTATTCTCATGGCACATCATTTTCACCCTAACCCACCAATATCAGTGAATTGTCGCTGCGACTGTCACCAACCAGCCAACGACCCAGAAGGCCTTTGAATGTAATACTGTTATGAGTCGTTCTCTTCACGTCATTTCTTATCCTACCAAGTCACAGATGCGCTTGGGTAGCCTTAATCCTTCGTTAGCTGCGTATGAATTTGTGAGATACATGGTCAAATTTTTCTTTAGTATTATCGCAATAAACAGAGATAAGTGCATGCCAGTCCTGCACATATTGCATCGTACCTTTGTCATTTGTTTCACAGAAATTTCACCCTTGTCTCCCTAATTTAGAGGTTGCAAACGACGCAAACAAGAGCAAGTGTGTCATGTTGTGTTTTCCAGATACGTCGCCCACTCACGTAGTGCACTCTCAGCGCTATCGAATGCAACCGTAGCATTATTTAGACCTTGCTCTACTCGTTAGCTCCGTTATTGTGTGGTACATGAGGGTATATTTCGTTATTACTACGGATACTAATTTTTAAAATGTGTAAAGTACATGATACAGATTCTTTAGGATTTGGAAGAGGTATTTTTTTTTTTTTTTTTTTTTTTTTTTTTTTCGACGACGAGGTTCCCATTGAAGATAATTTTATAGAAATTGATTCCGAAACTTAAGACGTAATTGTAGAATCAGATGCAGATCATGAAGTTGATGGAGAGGAAAATGACGGAGTAGAGCTTCAAGCACAGAGCTGTCATTTAGTTTCTTTTGGAAGAAAATCAGAGCATTTTCATAGGTGCTTGCAGAACGTCTGTAGAGACCAGGCAATGAGCAAAAGCACGGTGCGGTGTTGAGGAGGCAACGTCACGCATACCTGTCCGAGCTCTACCCTACAGCCTGGATCTTGTATCTTTCACCTTCCGTCTGTTTGGCTCAGTGAAGGATGCACTCCGCAGGAATCACTAGGTGGTTTTTGGGGAAGTTATTAATGCTCCAAGACGCTAGCTCCGACATCAACACGTAGATTGGTACTCAGAGGGCATAACGGCCCACCCAATAAGGTGCCATAAGGCCGTCGCACTGAAAACTAGAGTTTTGTAGCCAAAATGGTCGGGAATAATATGGTGTACTGTAATCCTGAATAAAAGCAACCCGCTGTCAGAAAAAAAAAATGTGTTTGTCACTTATCGAAAGACCTTCGTAGAAAAATTTTATCATGGCTGCTTCTCTCAATGATCGTAATAGTTCTGAGTGAATGTCATCCAGTTCATAAGCCTTGTTTCGAGTTATGTCTATCAACGATCTGCCAAATTGTTCTCGCAGTATTCTGTCTCAGATCTCAGCTTCAGTGACCTCCCCTTCTTTTTCTATAATATTCCTTTCTCTTGTACAGGTGTTCTAAATGTTCTTTCAACCTTACAGGTTTCTCTTTTTTTCAGTGCTTGCTTGCTTCTACACTCTCGGTATTCATAACTTCTTCTCTTTTGTCTAACGCGACATCTACCTGCCTCTACAGCATTTAATGTGACCTCCACTTATAACTACATAGCCGTTGTGCAATTTCTGTCAATTAAATTAGCTTCATATCGACACGCCCTTTCGCAAACTTCATTTGCTGCTTTAATACAGTTTTTCTTCCAGTCAAACAATTGAATTATCTCCCTCATTATCCAAGGATTACCGCTGTGCCTTGCCTTTTTGCCTATTTGATCCTTTGCTGCCTTCATCGCTACCAGTTCGTCTTCAATTGCAATCCCTTATTTTAGTCAAATTTTGCATAATACCATCTTTGCGATTCTTAGTAATCTCTGTTTTTTTTAAATTTATTTGGTCCATCCGTCTAAATGCGTACATTTCTGCAAGATCTTCAGTTTCAATCTGCACTTTAAAGGAAATAAATTTAGTCAGAGTCCATATCTGTCCCTTAAAATGTTTTGCTGTTTAATAACTGGTTTCGATATATCTGCCCTCCCATTATAAAAACAATATGAAACATTCTGTTCACATAAACAACCATTTTTAATCGGTGGTCAACCTGGTGTTAACAATGAATAAACTACGCTCCGTGAAAAACACTACTGGGTAGCTGCCCCATTCATTCCTTTTTGCTGTCCATGTTCTCCTAAAATTTCTCCTTCTGTTACTTGTCCTGCTATTGAATTCCTTCTCAGTATCAGAAATAAGTTTTCGTATTCAAGAGGATACATTCATCATTCCGCAATGTGTCAGCACTTACTTAAGGAAAAAGAATATTAAATAAATACTTTGGGTTGTCAATAATAAATTAAATGATATTTGGAGGTGGTGTATAAATATCAGCCACCAGCTTCAATACAATTTCCCAGCCTGCCATGTAAATGCAAGAGGCAGCAGTACCTCGTTTCTTATAACCATATAATTTGGCATAGTCAATATTTCCGAGTAAACATTGTATTTTAGCTCTCCTATGTAAAAAAAATAATAAAATAAAAAACATTCCGTTCATCTCAGGTGAATAGGTTCTTTTTGTCCAATACAACGATTTGGAAGCAACTGGTATTGACATGGAGTCGTAGAACGTGCACCTGCGCTGGGCAGCTGTCGTGATGATGCATCTTTCTTGTAGCACGCAGTGGCAAGTCTACTAATATCTGTGTCTGAACTAGGATTCTACAATAAAACGTTTGTGACATTTTAATTTACTCTGGGTAAATTTTGTTAATGCAAATATACGCTTTGTAATCGTAAGTATCCGGACACCTGGCAGCAAATGACTTACACGTTCGTGCGCCCTCCACTGTAACGCTGGAATTCAATATAGTGTTGGCCCATGCCTTAGCCTCGATCACAGCTTCCACTCTCGTACGCATACGTTCAATAAAGTACTGGAAGGTTTCTTGGGGAAGTGCAGCCCATTCTTCACGGGGTGCTGGCACGAAGTCGGCGTTCCAAAACATCCCAGAGGTGTTCTATAGGATTCAGTTCAGTACTCTGTGTAGGCCAGTCCATTACAGGTATGTTATTGTCATGTAAACACTCCACCATAGGCCATGCATTATGAGCAGGTGCTCGATTGCGTTGAAAGATGCAATCACCGTTCCACAGTTTTATCTGCCAGGAAGTGAGCATTAGAGCACTTGAGCACTAAATCACTTGCCTGCGAAAGGCAAAGGTACCGAGTTTGAGTATCGGTCCGACACATTGTTTTTATTGCCGGGAAGTTTTATGGTCAGTATGTTTTCCATGGATTTCTGTCTGATTAAAGAAATAGTTTCCAGGCTCTCGTAAAAGATGGCGAACAATATTCTCATATTTGCTATGACTTAGGAATTATTATTAACCCGCTGCCCCACACGTTTTACAATAGTATCAGCTTCTTCCTCATTTTCCTTTGGCAGACGCTCAGTTAACAGGCACGCTCAGATGCTGAACTTGTGGCGATTTACGAGGGCATGCTGATAAGTAGTGTCTCCAAATGTTTTATATGAAAACTCTTGAACTTTTCAAATAAAATGAACTTCATTAATATCCCACATCTTTACTCCTCATGTCTACCTACAGTGGCGATCAAATGTATTTTTTAGTTACCCTGTTATGTTGCAGTCACAATAGACCAACGCGCATAACTCTGTCCATACATCAAGAGCGTCACGCCGATGTGTTACATATCTAGTAAACAAGGAAGGTCATAGAGTAACTATATAAATACAAATTCCTTGGTGAGTCCTTCGTTATCTGTAGCGACTCCCTGCGCAGTTTACGAGCTGTCTACCAGTGTTTCCCTCGCTCTCGTCTGGTGATGGCTGTCCAGGAGTCCCCCAACACACTTACCTGTTGCGGCCGCTCTGTAGTCTTTGTGTGGACCCCTGGTCATGTCGGCATCCCGGGCAATGAACATGTTGACCGCCTGGCCAAACAGGTCGCCAGTGAACCAACTCTGGACATTGGCCTCTCAGAGACTGATTTGCGAGCAGTCTTACGCCGCAAAGTTTTCGCGCTTTGGGACGCTGAATGGTGCGATCTGACCACACCTAATAAACTCCGTGCTGTCAAGGAGACGACGACTGTCTGGCGGTCATCCATGCAAGCCATTCGCCGGGACTCAGTTGTCCTCTTTCTGCTCCACATTGGCCACCCCCGGCTGACGCACAGATATTTACTGCGCCGCGAGGACCCGCCTCTCTGTCGCTGCGGGGTGGCTTTGACGGTGGTCCACATTTTGTTCGCCTGTCTGCTTTTAGCTTTGCTCAGGCAGACATTTGCGCTGCCTGATACGCTCCCTGCCCTTTTAACAGATGACACTACCATGGCAGGCTTAGTTTTGCGTTTTATTCAGGCAGGGGCTTTTTATCACTTAATCTGAGTTTTTGTCATTTTTTCATTATGAGTCTACGATATTAGACTGGTTTTTTTGTGTGTTTCTAGGTGGTTAGCTTTTCCTTTTTTGTCTCTATGGTCGGCCAACCACTGTCACACTCTGTTTGATTTTAAATTCCTTTTGTCTGTTCTGAGTCTGCGTCTTTCTTGTCCTATGTCGTCTGTTGTCATATCCATTGTTCGTTTCTATTCTGTGTGGGTGTTTGAAGTTTTGGAAAAAGGGACCGATGACTATAGCAATCTGGTCCCTTTAATCCCACAAACCAACCAACCAACCAACAAATTCCTTTAACTGAAAAGAATTTTGTAATTGTATTTGGTGGTACGGTATTCAATAACTATTGATACTTAGGCATTGAGATAATGTTTGTTTATTTGTGGAGAAAAAAAGATGCATGCCAAAACTCAACTGTTTTGCATGCTTTGACGAAGAGAAAGTGTCAGTCTAGCGTTTCCAGTACCTATGGCAGATAGTAACAACTAAAACAGTATAGAGTCAACGTACATTAGCCAATAAGCCCAGGACAGATTGTCACCGAAAAAACAAGGATGGAGGACAGAACAATTTGCAGGCATTCGGCTGCTGATCCAAAAAAATAACCTTTACATCTTCCAGATAACGTGGAACAGTATCATGGACTGAACCTACATGTCTCTTCTGTAAAACGTCTCTCAGTTACAGATAATTTAAATGGTAGAAGACTATCATGTAAACCAGTCGTAAAATAAAAAATTATGAAGACCAGGATAGAGTTAGTAAGGAAACGTGAAAGTGGGAATGCTACAGATTGAGCTAAGGTTTTACGGAGTAATGAGAATAAATTTAAAGTAATGTGTGCAATATACACATCGACTAGAAAACCAAAGGGACAGCAAAAAGTAGCAGGTACTGAGCACCAAGCGCGATGGTGGCAGCATCATGGTGTGGGGTTCTTTTTCTAGAAGTTAGAATGGTACTCTAGTCCAAATAGAAGGCGAAATGGATCGTTTCCGGTATAGTGTTGTTTTAGAAAACATGGGAAAGGAAAAAGAATATGCCACATAATTGGACACTGCAGTAGGACAATGATTCCAAACACATCTTCGAACTTTTAAAAAGCTTTTCAGATGTAAAAATCAATATTCTGGAATGGAAAAGCCAGGGTCCGGATCGAAATCCAAATCAATATTTCTGGGATGCTACGTGTTCGACTTAGAAGCTACTATAACAAGGATTAAATTGCTGCTCCCTTATTGGACGAATGGTCAGATCTCCATCTTGACCTATTACAGAAACTTGTGAATTGAATTCCAAATAGATATGCAGCTGTGATTGAAGTCCATGGGTATACAACGAAATAATGATTTGTTCTTCAGGTTCCGTAACAGGTTTGTTTTATACTTCCATTGAAAGGGTCCTGTAGCCACCTTTCAGTAGTCTAGTAGCCCATTTTCACTAGCATTTCTCTTCCTTTTCCTTGTTTATCTTTTCTTATAGCTCTCACAGTGGTGTGATTGAATGAATGTGGTTGTGTGTCACGCTGCTAGACGGTGGCATAGTCTGCTGCAGAAAGTCTGCGATAGTGATACAGATTCAGCAGCAATTGTACCGAATAGCCAACTCTCGTAGTGGTCAAGTAGGCAAAGAGGTTTGCGCTACTTGTGAGAAATCCACCTGCGTTAGGTTGGTGGCGGAAATGGCATCTTTGGGTTTTCCGGGCCACGAGGAGCGTGGAGGAGGCTGGAGACGAAAAAGGGAGGCAGTCTGCCGCCGGTACGGGAAGCGTCCACAGCTGTGCTCCAGTCGAAGAAGGGTGAGTTAGACTGACTGCGTGGCGCGTTGTTACTTGGCGAGGGGTCTCGCTTTTCAACTCTGAAAGATTGCTTTGCCTTGTCGCAGCAAGGAATGCAAAACTTTGGCAGAATTTCCTTTTAGTAAATTTCTATAGCAGACTTGGATCCACCGGAAGAGCGCCACACAAAGGTGTCGATAAGAAGTGAGCACTCGCTTCTGTATCAATGTCTGTTTGCCTTCAACTGTGCCTGTATAAGCTTTCATTTTTCTAAATATTAATAGCTTTGCCGTCTCGTAAATTTTCCTGGCTTGATGTATCTTTCGTCCGTGGGGAGCTGACCACGTGGTTGAACATTAGAGTTTGTTGGGCTACCGACATCACTAACTGTCCGGTCTCATATTTGTTTTAAAGAATGTTAACTGTTCATCATTGTGTGATGTGATATTGTTGCAACTTGGCCACGATACCTAGAAATTGCGTCTCCACAAACCACATGGGCACGCGTGTGTACTGCAAAACGTGTACTGTTTCACGAGTTATTGCGATCAGTTATCAGGCAACAGCAGTTGTATGAATGATTCACACCAATGATTTTAGGTGTAGATTATAACGGCAAATGTATCGATGCTTTTCTTTAATGTTTTAGGAATTAATGCTATCAGGAATTGTGTACATGCCTCACATCCATATCTCAGGAATAAATGATTTTATCCACAATTTTCTCTTGCATTCCGAGGTTATGTTTTTGCAACTAAGCCACTCACCTCGTAGCATTCCCGTTAGCACATCCAACGCATTTCCTTACGCACAGATCCAGTGATTAGTTTCCCTTTTATTTTAAAACAAATGCCTCAGATTAAGTCTTATTTTCAGGTGTGTTGCTGGGAGCTGATCTTCTGCACAGTGTTCTTGCATATGTTATTTTATTTTAAATTGTTGATTCTCGTGAACAGTGCACGGGAAATACTATTAATTACATCGCATCCCCTATGAGCGATGTCAGGATGTATGCATTTTTATAAGTTTTTGGTCTGTGATCAAATTAATATATTTTCCGACTCGACCAAACCTTTGATTAGTTGTATGGTTAGAGTCGGTGGCGACCCTAATCTTCTCACGTTAATTTCACAATGAATAATCATTTCCAGTCCCAATAATAACGTAATAACCCGTAGAAACAGGTTAGTTACAACATGCTTCGACCTATAAATTACTTTAGAGCCAGAACAATTGTTATTTATGTTTTGATGGAAGATGACTTTGTTTAAACTAAATGTAGTTTTGTAATAAGTGGATTATACAGTGAACAACCAAGGAAACTGGAACACCTACCTGATATCGTGTAGGGCCCACGCGAGCACGCAGAAGTGCCGCAACCGGACGTGGTATGGAATCGACCAATGTCTGAAGTACTGCTGGAGGGAACTGACACCGCGAATCCTGCAGTACTGTCAATGAATTAGTAAGAATACGATTGTGTAGATATCTCTTCTGAGCAGCACGTTACAAGCCATTCCAGATATGCTCAATAATGTTCATTTCTGCGGAGTCTGATGGCCACCGTAAGTGTTTAAAGCAACACGAATGTTCCTGAAGCCATTCTGTAGCAATTATGGACGTGTGGGGTGTCGCATTGTCGTTCGGGAATTGCCCATGTCTGTCGGAATGCACAATGAACATGAACTGATGCAGGTGATCAGACAGGATGCTTACGTCAGTGTCAACTGTCAGAGTCGTGTCTAGACGTATCAGGGGACCCGTATCACTCCAACTGCACACGCCCGAGACCATTACAGAGACTCCACCAGCTTCAACAATCCCCTGCTGACGTGCAGGGTCCACGGATTCATGAAGTTCTCTCCACACATGTACACGTTCATTCGCTGGACACAATTTGAAGCGAGACTCGTCAGACCAGGCAACATGTTTCAGACCAGGCAACATGGTCATCAACAGTCCAATGTCGGTGTTGAAGGGTCCAGGCGAGGCGTAAAGCTTTGTGACATGCAGTCATCAAGGATACACGAGTGGACCCTCGGCTCCGAAAGCCCATATCGATGATGTTTCGTTGAATATTTCCCATACTGACACTTATTGATACCACAGCACTGAAATTCGCAGCCATTGAACTTTTGTCACGTTGAAAGATTCTCTTCAGTCATCGTTTGTCCCGTTCTTGCAGGATCTGTTTCTGACCATAGTGACGTCGGGGATTTGACATTTTACCTGATACCTGATATTCAGGGTACAGTCGTGAAATGGTGGAACGCGAAAATCCCCACTTCATCGATATCTCTTAGATGCTGTGTCCCATCGCTCGTGCGCCGACTAGACCACCACGTTCAAACTCACTTAAATCTTCATAACCTGCCATTGTAGCAACGATGACCGATCTAACAACTGCACCAGGCACTTGTTTTCTTACATAGGCGTTGCCGACGGCTGTACAGTTTTCTGCCTCTTCACATATCTATATATTTGAATACGCATGCCTATACCAGTTTCTTCGGCACTTCAGTGTAGTTACGTATTTTTCACTTATCTACTGACAATTTTTTTCTATTAGACACTTATCTTTATGTATTTGTAGCTAATGCTCTTTAGAAAATACTCTTCAGCCCTACTGTACTTATGCCTCAATGTAGTAACTCTGGTGACGAACGCATTTCTCCCAAGGAGGGACAAGTTTGTTGACACCGTCACTATAGAATGTTCCCAAACTTAAAGAACACCTTTAAGGTTCTCCTAATAGTTATGAAGCGGTGCGGAAAGAGATGAGGTGACGGCTCCGTCAACAAAGTCAAACATTCTGTAGTTACAATATCAACAAATTGGTCTCTCATTGGGAGAATTGTATACGTCGCTAGGATGACTACTTTGCGACATAAATACTACGTTGTCATGAAGAATAAGGATGTAGTATGTTAATAACGTTTATTTTATTTGAAAATCGGTAAGAGTTTCCACATTAAAAATAAGGAGGCATTTCTTTTCAGAACTCCCCCGTACGCTGCTACAGTGCTGTCGCGCCAGATGACACCCCTTGGGCCTACCTCGAAATGTGTGTCTCGTGAGATAGGCTCGACAGTGACGTGAGATAAAAGAGGCAGGGAGGGCAATACAGTGAATGCTTTCAACGTGAAAAGAGGGTGCAGGATGTGGCGTCCAATTCGGGGCACGTCTCGCAGCACTCCTGAGAGGAAGGCAGCTGCAGATTGCCCCCTAACTTCGTCAGCCGCTGCAGATTCCTCTTGTGTCCGCTTTCAGGGTCGCCACAGCACTCGCGCTCTGCCGCAACTGCACACCACCCTTCATCCGTGAGGCTCCGACTTCTATCTCAGACTATCAGCAACGTATTTTGTCAGTCACCATTCACAGTACAGTTTCTCGAGCCAGAATGATCTTTACTGAAATCGAAAGAGCGGGAGATTCCTTGGTTTACTAACATGAGAAAGGGGACATTTCTAGCGAAACAGCTTACAGCTGCATCATCTGCGTCGTAATGTGGGCTTTCGCTAGCCTGCATTCCCAAGAATCCTTCGCTAGTTTCCCCGTCACGAAATTGTCATCCATCATTGACCTTAAACGTTCACATCGTCAAAGAAACCTATGAAACCGAATAGATTAATACGTTGTTAAGGAAGGAAGCGTGATTAATCTGCTTAATCTTCGGCTAGCCTTTTCCTACATCTCCGCTTTGTGCAGCAAATAAAGTAGTAAAATGGTTCAAATGGCTCTGAGCACTTTGGGACTTAACTTCTGAGGTCATCAGTGCCCTAGAACTCAGAACAACTTAAACCTAACTAAGCTAAGGACATCACACACATCCATGCCCGAGGCAGGACTCGAACGTGCGACCGTAGCGGTCGCGCGGTTCCAGACTGTAGCGCCTAGAACCACTCGGCCACTCAGGTCCGTTTAAAGTCGTAAAGTTCTGTTTTTTGAGCTGATAACTGTTGAGACATATGATGATACACTATGGACGGGAATAGTATGCGTTGGGCAGCCATCGTCATTCACAGCTGCACATCCGTTATTAAACACTCGTGAAGATAAACGAGGGATCCAGGCGCAGGCATCTCGGCAGATGGTGCTCAGATTGGGACATCAGGTTGTATGGGGCGCAGAGCAAACTAGTATCTTCATATCCTTGGAGTGTGCGTCAGCCTACAGACCCCCAAATCACCATATGGATATGGCGTATGTTCTTTCGGACGTCCGAAAAAACAGATACCATTGAAGACCTGCAGCTGTCCAGAACGAAATTAGAATTACATTAATTCCTTCAGCTGATAGATGTCAACGGGGACAGGTGAAAATGTGTGCCCCGACCGGGACTCGAACCTGGGATCTCCTGCTTACATGGCAGACGCTCTGTCCATTAGAGCCAACGAGGGCACAGAAGATAGCGCCCCTGCACGGACTATCTCGCGCACGCCTCTCGCAAGACCCACATTCTCACCATGTATGTCCGCACACTACATTCGTAGTGTCCCACCCCAACACACTCAAAACTCGTGGAAGACATTCTTACCAAGTCCCGTAAGAGTTTGGGGAATGTGTGCATCCGCACAGAAGAAGGTCATGGCCGGTGTTGACAGAACCATATAATCATGTAGATATGTCAGATTTTTCAGTAAAGTTGTAAAGAAACATACAATACAACAGAGACCATTTGCCTTTGCAAATAGGATCTTAATTAATCATGAAATAAATTACATTATTACACGCAAGGAAACATTTACCATGGTACAGTCATTCAAAAAATTTAAATGGTGGCTAAGAGGAAATGAAACAATAGTAATAGTGACGACTGCATTATTAGAAAGTACGTTACTCTACAGCAGACACACAAGAAGGCTATTATTTCTACAAGAATTTAAATTCTCTACATAGTACGTAAGAGACAATGACACTGTCGTTCTGGATGCACTATTGTAGATACCTATAGATAGGCAAACAGATAAAATTAGAACAATCGTTTTCCTAAAATGCAATAAACACGAAAAAGATATAAAACATTTTTTCAATAACATAGTAAGTAATTAAAAAAACTGATTAATGCTTACAAATTCATATTTAATGCCTCAAAATAGCAACTTACTGGACAAAGATTCATTGAAGCTGTATACAAAAATTTTATTTCGTGAAAGTAATACATCAGGAAAACGGTTATTGTGTACTCCAAAAAGTAGAGTGGAATTATTAACACATTACATACAACTAAGTTCACATGTTTTAGCGCTAAAAATGTGCCCTTCCGATGAAAAAATACTACTCTTTTCAGAGTTGAAACAGATAAGAAAAGAAAATACTTAGGATCTTTGTCTTATGTAAAAAGAGCATAATCAGCAACCTGTGGAATACAAACCCTTTTGTGTCCACTAATATCTAGATGTTTTGGGATTTACTGGCCATGGACTTGTACAGTCTGCTGCCAAAAGAGCAGGATAGAATGACATAAATTCTTTTAGTAATTGAATACTTACCGAAGCTGATAGCACTACATCTGCTGAGGAAAGCTACAACTAATTGTGCAATATCAAAATTAAGAGACCACTATTTTAAAAATATCAGTACCCCCAGTAAATTATTATCAGATGATGGAACACAGTTCACAACTGGGAAATCCAAGGACTTGTTAGCATGGGAAAATGTGGGACATATATATTGATAGCAAAATGCTGTCCACAAGTGAGTCGTGACACAGAGTCGTGTGAGAGTTAGAATGAGAGGCATAACATATTATAATAACAAACATTCTAAGAGAATCTGGAAAGGTACTAAATTAATTACCACATTTAATTGCAAAACTGTCATATACAGAAGTACTAGATTGTAAATTAGGAGGAGGACCATTATTACATTGGACAGACTGGCCAAGAACACATACAGTTTTTCAAGGGACAAGAAGTCCCGTTGAAGGGTCGTTAATTAAAGAAGATGAAACGGGAAGAAGAATATGTGAAATAGGCATGTCCGAATGAACAGACACCATCGAAGACCTACAGCTGTCTAGAACTAAATTAGAATTACATTAATACCTTCAGCTGATAACGGGCGTTGATAGATATCAACGGGGACACGTCCGAAAGACCAGACACCATATCCATATAAGTATGTAGTTCTGGCAATACCGGCCACGACCTTCTTCTTCTGTGCCGATGCACACATATTCCCCGAACTCTTGGTAAGAATGTCTTCCACGAGTAATGAGTGTGTTGGGGTGGGACACTACGAATGTAGTGTGTCGACATACAAGGTGAGAATGTGGGTCTCGCGGGAGGCGTGCGCGCGATAGTCCGTGCAGGCGCGCAGTCCTCTGTGCCCTCGGTGGCTCAGATGGATAGAGCGTCTGCCATGTAAGCAGGAGATACCAGGTTCGAGTACCGGTCGGGGCACACATTTTCACCTGTTCCCGTTGATATCTATCAACGCCCGTTAGCAGCTGAAGGTATTAATGTAATTCTAATTTCAAATCTCCATACGTGAGACAGATTGTGTGCAGACAGAATACAACCAAAACTCTGATATAGTTTGTGCAATGTGCTGTCGTCAAGGAGAACGTCCGTTAAAGGTAAGTAACAAGTAACATCTGACCCATGGAGCACAGGCAAAGCATAACTGTGAGTACATGTCGTGGAGAGCTCCCGTAAGGAAATTGACAGACTGTTAGGTGTTCGAACCAAGCGTTGCGGGTTCGAGCCTTTGAGATGCCATGTTTTGTACTGTAGTTTGTATAGTTTTGATAACGTTACATGGGTCAATATTTTCCTGACATGTAGAAGCACTGTTCGGAGTTAATAGCAATGTTCTACTGGTAGTCTGGTTTTGCTTTCTTTATTTGGAAGTAGCAGACTTATAGAGTTCATTTGTAGTTTTACAGAATAAACCTAAATTATCGGGGCAGATGAATAGAGAAACAACTGAAAAACAAATGTCGGAATATTAATAGTAATAACAGTAGCAATAACAGTAATAATATTACGAAGAAGAACAATTATTATTATTACCATTAATACTTCCGCCCGTGTAATGCTTTATTATTCTTTTCTGTCTGTTAGTTTATTCTGTGAAACTACAAATATACTCTATAGGTTTGCTACTTTCAAATAAACGAAGCGAAAGCGTACTGCCAATAGAACATTGCGATAAACTATGAACAGTTGTTTTACATGTCTGCAACATGCTGTCACATATAACAGTTTCACGCGTAGACCTATTGCAGTACAAAAACTGGCATGAGCAGGGCTCGAACCCGGGACGCCAACAATGACAACGTAACGGTCTACCGACTGCCCATGGGAGCTTTACACGGCAGACGCTCACAGTAACACTCTACCTGTGTTCCGTGGAGCAGGTTTTACTGCTCATCGTTTACGCATGATCCCCTGGGGGACAGCACATAGCACCAGCTATATGGGAGTTATTGCTGCCGGTGCAGTACGTTTAGTACCGATATCATTGCAGGTTTTGGTGTGAGAGACGGTTCAGGAGTGACAGATCGCTGTCGCTATCACATCAGTTATGCTACAAGGTTAGTGCTTCTTCAACACATTTCCATTAATTGCATACTTCACCTAAAAGCGTCCATTGCCGCTCCTCTTTTTTCTAGTATAACCTTTTAACTCGTATCCTTCATGTTTCTTATATATTGGCAACCACTAAAGAACATCCTTGGTGGATCTACCATACATTCTTTTATATATACGTACTGTCAAGTTCCATTGCATTTTCTCTATCATAATTAAGTATTAAACTCTTGCTTGTTCTCTGTCAGTTTCATGGTTCTCGTATTTTATCGATTCTCAACATGTAATTCTTCGTAAATAGTAGTAAGTTTCGTTTTGAAAAATTTCTCCGATTTTCCACACACGCAGTATGGTCGAGGCCTCACTGAAATCGACATCATTATCCCAGCAATACTATATTTTCAATTTTGAATTTTTAAAGAATGCTGACTGGACGGTGTTCTCCGTTAACTGATTAAAAACACATGGTATGGTTACGGCCAACAAACACGAACTGAAGCGGTATCACGAACACGTCATCCCTAGTTGTTACCAGAAGGAATATATCCTCGAGTGGACTGTCGAATACGAGAAATTTTAGATGTATTCCAGTGAAGTGGAGACTGCTAGATAAGAGATTAAATTCTTTACAACATCGATGCTGCGAGACACTTAAAGTAAGTTGTGACCTTTGAAGAATTAAAATGTAAAGTAGAAAAGCTGAAGAAGCTAAAGGTGGTATCACACTAGACCGTGTATGCGACACTGTATTAAATTCAGACATCAGAGCGTGATGTGAATTTATTCAGTTGACGCATTGATGAAGCCAAGAGAGTAAAATGCGTTGAACAAAAGATAAGATGTCTGAAGGAAGAGATACAAGTATTGGGCCATAAATCAAAAGGAAAACGTGATCCAGGAATACGGCTAAACAGAAACCAAACAGAATTCGTTGAAGTGAAAGAGATGAAGAAATTTCAACAAAAATAGAGGAAAACTTTAGATTCATCTACAGAGAACTCTGGAAGGATACGTATTAATATATCATATGCGTGAACCACTGTATTAAAGAATTTGTATAGTTTCATCCTGGTACAGGAAAAGTAGTACAACTACTAGAGGAACTTGACCCATACATTTTGAAAGTAGACGATAATTCCACTGTAATAATACTAAAGTAGTGTACGATCAATACGACTAAGACGAACAGATATTAAACCGAAAAACAACTCGAGGGGCATATATTGACTCTGACCATAATTTGGTGGTTATAAGGTATATTCAAACCGAATAATATACAAAAAGATGGGAAATTAAGGTAAAGGGGCATGGATAATTTGAAAGAACCAGTGGTTTTGGGAGTTTTAAGGGAAGATTCGGTTGAGGATTGACTAGAAAAGGGGAAAAGAATACATTTGAAGGTGAGTGGGCAGCTTTGAGAGATAAAACAGTGAAGGTAACAGAGGATAAAATAAGTGAAAGTACGTGGCGCAGCAGAAATACTTGGCTATCACAGGAGAAACTGAATTAAAAAAATATTGATAAAAGCGAAAGTACAAAAATTGCAGCAAATTTGGCAAGCAGAGCGAAATACAAACGGCTACTAAATGAGGCTGCCGGAAAGAGCAAAACTGTTCAGCAGGAATAGCTAGAGGACAAACGTAAACCTATAGAAGCATTCATACGGGAAAAATAGGTACCTCCTATAGAAAAATAAGAGAGTCTATGACGAATAGAGAAACAACTGTATGACTATCAAGAACTCAGAAGGAAAACCTGTGTTAGGCAAAGAATGGGAAGCTGAAGGAATATATAGAGGGAACATACAAGGAAAATGAACTTGAAGCCATTATTCTAGAAAACGAAGAGAATGTAGAGGAAAGGTAGATGAGAGATATGATAGTGATAGAAGAATTTTATAGAGCATTGAAAGACCTAAGTCGAAGCAAGACCACTTGAGTAGGCGACATGTCTATCTACCTATAGGTAGCCTTGGGAGAGCCAGCCATGACAAAATTATTCCACCTAATGTGGAAGTTACACGGGGCAGGGTAAATATATTCAACCTTCAAGAAGAATCTAAAAGTTCCACAGAAAGTGGTTGCTGACATGTGTGATTATTATCAACCAGTTTTGTGAGTCAACTTGCAAAGTATTGACACGAATTATTTACAGACGCTGACCTCGGGGAGAATTAGTTCCTGTTTCGGAGAAATGCTGGAACAAGTGAGACAATAGTGATACTACGACGTATCTAGGAAGATATGTAAGAGGAGTTCATACCTACGTTTATAGCTTTGTAGGCTTATAGAAAGCTTGTAACAATAGCGGCTGGAATACAGTCTTGCAAAGTCAGAAGGCAGCAGGGGTTAACTACAGGGAGCGTAAGGAAACTTATAACCTGCACAAAAAGGATACGGCATTTGTAGGAGTCCAAGGGCACAAGAGGGAAACAGTGGTTGAGAAGGGAGTGAGACACGACTCTAATCTATACCTCCTGTTGTTCAATCTGTACTTCGAGCAAGCTAAAAAAGAAGCTAAAGAAAAATGCGAGGGAAGAGTTGGAAAAGAAAAAAATTGAGGTCTGCCGATTATATTTCTAATATGTCAGAGATATCAGAGGATTTGGAAGCGTAGTTGAACAGGATGGGCAATGTTGCTTGGAGCATACAAGACAAACATTAGAAAAGGCAAAACGTGTAATAGAGCGCAGTCTAATTAAATCGGGTGACGCTGACGGACTTAGATTAAGAAATCGAACACTAACAATAGTATATGAGGTTTGCTACTTAAGCCGTCAAATAATTGATGTTGCCCGAAGTGGAGGGAATATAAAACCTAGACAGACAATGGCAGGGAAATAGTTCAATGAACAGACGATTTTTTAGGATGGTACTACACATGAATGCTGAATATCAGACGGTTATATAGTGTAACTAATGAAAAGGTACTGCATAGAATAGAGAGAAAAGAAATTTGAGATGTAATTTGACTACAAAAAGAGATCAATTGACAACAGTAGTTCAGGTATACAGGTCAACACCGCAAGCAGAATATGAAGAGTTCGAGAAAGTATATGAGAATACTGAACTGGTAAATCAGTACGTAAAGGGCGACTAAAACAGTCGTGGATGATTGGAATGCGGTTATAGGGGAAAGAGTAGAAGAAAGGGTTACTGGAAAATATGGGCTGGTAGTATAAATGAGACAGGAGAAGGACTGAGTTCTGCAACAAATTTCAGGTGGCAACATCGATACGGGCAGACTGGAGTTAGATTACGTCTTGGTCAAGCAGCGATTCCGAAATCAGATACTGGATTGTAAGGTGTACCCAGGAGCAGATATAGACTCAGATTACTGTTTAGTAATGATCAAAAGTAGTCTGGAGCTTAAGAGAGTAGTCAGAATCCTTGAGGACAATAGTGGGATACGGAAGTATAAGGAAGGGAGAGATACAATAGAAGCTCTCTGACGCAATAGTACTGCGATAAGGAATAGCGAAGTTGGCAGTTCACTTAAAGAGTAATGGATATTTCTCAACAAGGCAGTCACAAAAGTTGCAAGAAAACATAGGTAAAGACTAAGAAGAAACCGTCGGTATCAGAAGCAAAAATTCATTGATCGATGAGAGAAGGTAGTGCAAAACTGTTCAGGGAAAATCAGGAATACAAAAAAACAGACAACTTACAAATAAGGTAAAAAGGATTTCTCTGGAAGCTAAGACTAATTTTTTAAAGGAAAATTGTGAATAAATCGAAAGAGAAGAACATCATCCATACATTTTAGAAAATAGTAAGAGCCGACAAGTGCTTGATTTATTTCACAACCGCTTAACAACTTGTGCATCCAGTTGCTGACAAGAATATCATACAGGAGAATGGGGAAGAAAAATGAAGATCTGTTAGATGACGATCAGTCTGCACTTGTGAAAGGTGAAGGCACCGATGAGACAGTTCTGACGTTGCGGTTGATAATGGAAACAGGGCTGGATGTAACTCAAGACACCTTCATAGGAACTGCCGATCTGGAAAAAGCTTTCGACAGCGAAAAATGGTGCAAGATGTCCGACGTTGTACGGAAAATAGGGATGAGCTATAGGGGAACACGGGTAATATGCAACAAGTGCAAGATACAACCGGGAACAGTAAGATCGAAGACTAACATCGAAATGCTCAGATTTGAATAGGATGACGAAAGGGAACTAGTTTTTCGCCCCTACTGTTAAATGTACACTTCGAAGAAGCAATGACGGAAACAAAAGGAAGTTTCAAGAGTGGGATTCGAATTCATGGTGGAAGGATATCAACGATAAGATTCGATGATGACACAGCTATCCTCAAAGAAAGTGAAGAGTAACTGCAGGAGAAGAATTACAGGAGCCGATGAAAGGAAAGAACGATCAGTCTTGTGAATACAGAAAATGAATTGAGAGTAAATTGTAGCAAGGCGAAAGTAATGAGAAGTGGCAGAAATAAGAATAGTGAGAAACTTAACCTCAGAATTTTCGATCGCGAAACAGACGAATTTAAGGACTTCTGTTACGCCAAGCAAGAATCTTGATATATGTTTGGTTACAGAAACTAATAACTGACAGGAAATCAAACTAAAAGTCACCGATTGTCAATTTCAAAGTAACAGTTAATCAAAAGCCAAAGAATATTTTCTGAACGTCATAGTATTGCAAACAATGAGTTTCAGTTTTTGAACCAACCGTCATCAGGTTACTGTGTACCAGATTAAGAGCTAGTATTTGTTTGCGAATAGTCTGTACCATATAATGTGCTGCACACTTACGAAATGACTGTCTTAAGTAGTTTGGCTTTACAATTTATGTTATGTTCCAAAGAAATTACCGGAGAAGAAACAAATTGCACGAAATCCACATGAAAGCGTGCACTGAATTGCTGTACATTGGAGGATGAAAATTAATACATCTGGCTCTGTTTTTGTTAATACGCTTTGTAAGATTTAACTCTCGCAACCAACTTAGCCGGAGCATGCAGGGTGCCTCTCTCTAAAAAATTAAGAGAGGAAACATAACGAAGCACAGAATTTTAATCCGCACCGCTCTCGCCCCTTCATCACTTAAACAAGGGAGCTAATCCTCGTGTAATCCAAGCGCTACACTCTTGCCAGGAAATACGAGTAAAACACATTCTGTTAAAATGCTGCGTACGAATGCGTTGAGCCGAGGGAAGAAAGTACTGCGGTTTCACTGCACCACGGGAGAATGGTGGACGTCATTGTGAAAGAGTGGGTCCACCGCTGCCTCGCTCGTTGATGGAACGAAATCCTACAGAAATTACGTTTCCTGTTATTGACGAATCTCAGAATTTGGTACTGTTAATCGACGCCTTAGGAAGATTTCTCGTTTGCCACGGTTGCACGCCCTGGCGGAAAGGCACAGGCCGCGGAACCTCAGTGCCTTTCACACACACGCGAAACAACCGCTGCAACAGCTACACAACAGCCACAGACAACACCTGAAAACCAACAAGATTCGGTACGAACACCTATGCCCCCAAACAACACGACCCCACTCCCGGAAATCACGTGCTGCGAAGAAACGCACGCTATACAGGAAAACACCTTCACACAAGAACCCCCAGAACCCCAAGCCCAGAGGAGGAATAGACGTACACGTAAACACAGGGCGGGGAACACGAAATCACCAAAACAGGCCACCCAGCAACAACAGATCAACAACACACATGAAAACAGCCAGCAAGGCACTGAGACTGTAACTCACACTACCATCCTCCTCACCACAGAAGTAACACAGGCGCCACGACCTCTGTCGCAAAACATAAACACAAATGCCACTCCTAACAACACACCAACACCCGCACAAGCGGCCGCTAACTCCACAACAGCACCTCACGCTGCCACACCCAAAACCAACACATCACCTGGGGGAATACTGGAAACACTATTCCCTCGACACACGACCGTTCAAATCCTTACCAAGGTACTGACGACCGTCACTTCACTCATCACCCAGCCCATGAGCGCCGAACCCGGGCAATACTGGGCTGTCATACACACTGCCATCACAACACTCTTTCACATGCTCACATTAATAATATACCACACCCGACCCATAATGCAAACC
The DNA here is from genome assembly GCF_021461395.2 of Schistocerca americana. Taxonomy (NCBI): domain Eukaryota; kingdom Metazoa; phylum Arthropoda; class Insecta; order Orthoptera; family Acrididae; genus Schistocerca; species Schistocerca americana. Next base: position 324,894,130 of record NC_060125.1, read on the forward strand.
CGCGCACACTATCACAGATACTGGTCTGGAATGCAGACTTGATCCACAACAAAAGGGCAGAATTTGCCGCGATTATGGGGCGCAAGGGAATCCTTGTCGCGCTACTGAGGGAGACTAAGCTCAAACCGCACAAACAATTAAACATTCCTGGCTACTGCGTCTATCGTACCGACGACCGGACGACGCCGTGGCAGGTGGAATTGCAATCGTCATACACAAAGACACTGAGCACACAAACATAGAGCTCCCTGAACAGAAAAAATCAAGGCTACGGCGGTCAGAGTCAAGTTCAACGGAGCCTACACCACACTGATATCGGTATACAACAGCCCTGTAGGCATTTCAACACGCGATATCAGCACACTACTCAACATTTCACCGCGAGTAATAGTCGCTGGAGATCTGAACGCAAAACACCCAGAATGGAATTCACGCATACGAAATCCCAATGGCAAAAAACTGTACGAACATTCACTAGGCAGAAACTACATTATACTGGCGCCGACTGAACCGACGCACATTCCCTGCCAGAGGGGACACAGGCCAGACGTGATAGACATGGCCCTCATCAAGGGCCTTACATCGACACTCGACGTTGCCGTTGAAAATGATCTGCCCTCGAACCACCAACCTGTAATACAATACATTGAGGAAACACTGCAGCACATGCAACAACGCAAGATGTTGGACTACGGGCGTGCGAATTGGATATTGTTCAAGGAAACGCTCGATAGCCACATCCCACCCATACACGAAATTAATGAAAGAGCACAAATTGACGAGGCAGTAGAAACCCTGACTAACGCCGTCCAGGACGCAATGGCTGGCACCATACCTGATCGCACCTCACAACAACACAGTGCGGCCCAGCCCCAGGAAATCCTGGGCCTAATCTCAATGAGGAATCACCTCAGGAGACAATGGCAGCGCACCAGGCGTCAGTACTTCAAACGGCACATTAACAGGCTACAGGGCGTCATACACGATAAAATACAAACACATAGAACACAACAGTGGAACCAAAAACTCGAAGGGCTGGACACCGCACGACCTGGCGTGTGGCAATTAGCCCGACACCTCACAGGGAGAAAATATACACCCCAACGCTTCAAGGGCCTGACGGACCTACATTCTCAGCGGAAGAGAAAGCAGAACTAATGGCCCGCACTCTCGCAGTGTCATTCACACCGAACCTGGTACCATCAGATCCAGTGTTCACAGTTGCTACTGACCAAGAGGTTACACGCATTCTAGCCCGACCATCGCGCGACGACATTCGACCATGCTAGCACAGCCGAAGTCTCCTGGGCTATATTTATTTATTTATTGTTCCGTGGGACCAAATTAAGGAGAAGTCTCCATGGTCATGGAACGAGTCAATACATAAAATTATAACACGATATTAGAAACAGATAAAATGAAACATAAAAAAAAAACATATTCAGGTGACAAGTCGTAAGTTTAAATAAAGAAAATGAACAATGTGACACTGGAATTTGCTTAATTTTTTAGCTCTTCCAGGAGCTCCTTGACAGAATAGAAGGAGTGAGCCATGAGGAAACTGTTCAGTTTAGACTTAAAATACTTTGGGGTACCGCTAACATTTTTTAGTTCTTGTGGTAGATTATTGAAAATGGATGCAGCAGAATACTGCTGTACTTACTGCGCAAGAGTCAAGGAAGTGCATTCCACATGCAGATTTGATTTCTGCCTAGTATTAAATGAGTGAAAGCTGCTAACTTTTGGGAATAGGCTAATATTGCTAACAACAAACGACATTAAAGAAAATATATACTGTGAGGGCAATGTCAGAATTCCCAGACTATTGAATAGGGGTCGACAAGAGGTTCTCGAACTTACACCACATATAGCTCGAACAGCCCGTTTTTGAGCCAAAAACACCCTTTTTGAATCAGAAGAACTACCCCAAAAAATAATATCATACGACATAAGTGTATGAAAATATGCGAAGTAGACTACTTTTCGTGTTGAAGTGTCACTTATTTCAGATACTGTTCTAATGGTGAATAAAGCAGCATTTAGTTTTTAAACAAGATCCTGGACGTGGGCTTTCCACAACAGCTTATTATCTATCCGAACGCCTAGGAACTTGAACTGTTCCGTCTCGCTTATAATATGCCCATTCTGTCTGATCAAAATATCGGATCTTGTTTAATTTTGAGTTAGAAACCGTAAAAACTGAGTGTTACTGTGATTTAGCATCAAATTATTTTCCACAAGCCACGAACTTATTTCATGAACTACATTATTTGTTACTGTTTCAATATTTCACACAAGATCCTTCACTATCAAGCTGGTGTCATCAGCAAATAGAAATATTTTTGAATCACCCGTAATACTAGAAGGCATATCATTTATATAAATAAGAAACAGCAGTGGCTCCAGCACCGACCCTTGGGGAACGCCCCACTTAACAGTGCCCCATTGGGACTGAACATCACTACCACTCTCAATATTGCAGAGAATTACCTTCTGCTTTCTGTTCTTAAAGTAAGAGGCGAACCAATTGTAAGCTACTCCCCTTACTCGATAATGGTCCAACTTCTGCAGTAATATTTTGTGGTCAACACAGTCAAAAGCCTTCGTTAAATCAAAGGAAACACCTAGCGTTCGCAACCTTTTATTTAATCCGTCCAAAACCTCACAAAGAAAAGAGAATATAGTATTTTCAATTGTTAAACCATTTCTAAAACCAAACTGAACATTTGACAGCAAATTATGTGAATTTAAATGCTCCAGTAACCTTGTATATACAACCTTCTCGATAACTTTAGCAAACACCGATGGCATAGAAATAGGTCTAAAATTGTCAACATTATCAATGTCTCCCTTTTTATAAAGTAGCTTCACTACCGAGAACTTTAATCGGTCAGGAAACCGACCACTCCTAAAGGAAAAGTTACAGATATGGCTAAGTACTGGGCTAACATACATAGAACAATACTTCAGTATTCTGCTAGATACCCCGTCATATCCATGAGAGTTCTTGGTCTTTAGTGATTTAATTATTAACTCAGTCTCCTCCTTGTCAGTATCATGGAGGAGCATTTCAGGTAACAGTCTCGGAACACTTTTTTCTAAGAGCGCTATATGATTCCCTGTTGGGACTAGGTTTCTATTTAGTTCACCTGCTATATTCAGAAAGTGATTATTAAATACTGTACCTATATGCGACTTATCAGTAACACGGACATTCCCACTACCCACTGATTCTATATCCTCGACCTGTCTGTGCAGACCAGCCACTTCCCTTACGACTGACCATATGGTTTTAATTTTATCCTGAGACTTAGCTATTCTATCTGCATACCACATACTTTTCGCCTTCCTAATAACATTTTTAAGTACCTTACAATACTGTTTGTAATGGGCTGCTGCATTTAGCTTTTGACTGTTTCTAACGTTTTGAAATAATTGCCACTTTGTTGTACAAGATATTCTTATCCCTCTAGTCAGCCACCCAGGCTGCCTGTTTGTGCTAGTACCCAGTTTTGAACGTTCTAATGGAAAGGAACTTTCAAAGAGCATCACTAGGCACTGCATAACAAATGACATCCTGAGACCGGAGCAGTTCGGCTTCAGGAATCACCACTTCACAACGCAACAACTGTTACGGGTCGTTGAACATATAACATACGGCTTCAACATAAACAAAGCTACAGGGGCGGTGTTCCTGGACATCGAAAAGGCTTTCGACCGTCTATGGCACAACGGCCACATTCGCAAACTCAGCGACGCGGGATTCCCCGACGGGCTGGTGAGTCTAATACACTCATACCTCACAGACAGGAGTTTCAACACTGACGTGCAGGGAAAACAATCAACACGACACGGTATACACGCGGGAGTACCCCAAGGAATCATCCTAGGGCCCCTACTGTTTAACCTCTACATAAACGATCTCCCAATCAACACAACACAACGATGGCAATCTACGCGGATGACACAGCCATCCTCGCGCTAGATTGGAAACCATCAAACATTACGTCACGCCTACAGACTGCACTCAGAGTGGCTGAGCCTTGGTTGGAGAAATGGCGTGTTAGAGTAAACGTCGACAAGTGCGAAGCCGTTCTGTTCACTAGAAGACCGAAGCAAACACCGATACTGCAGACCAATAACTCTACATGCACGCCCAATACGTTTCCGCGAGAAAGTCAAATACCTTGGTGTCTGGCTGGACCGGAAATTACTCTGGGGGGACCACAACCAACACATGACCAATCGAGCTAGCGCGAGGCTCAAACAGCTCTATCCTAGGCTCAACAGGCGTAGCACACTGACCAGAAGGGTGTCGAGGTCCATGTACACGACACTTATCCGACCCCTGATGACGTACGCAGCTCCTGTCTGGGGATACGCTGCGCCTGCACGCCTGCGCCGTCTGCAGCTCATACAAAACAAAGTACTCAAAATCATAAGCAATGCTCCACGATATAAACGCATCGCGGACATTCACCGGGAATACTGACTTGAGACTCTCACGGAGGTAATCCACAAACTCACCACAAGACTATACAGAAACTCCAGACATTCGCAGAAGCCGTTTATTCTGAATCTGGGGAACTACGAAAACAACCATAGATGGAAACGTAAAAGACCATAAGACATACTTGTAAGGACCTAACATCTATGGCCAAGCATACGCAAACATAACGGTACAGGCGAGCCCCTGTTAATCGGACGCCATTACTGGGTATCCAGCTGGAATACACTACCGAATAACTGGCACCACGCAGGGAAGCCGTACCGTACACTGCATGCAGACAGGCTCCACACATCCCCCACACAGTGAGATGATCTATGGCCGATCTCCCACTACTGTATAACATTCTTGATTGTTCCAGGAATGTAGCGGCTGCAGCAACTGGGATATATCGCCATCGCTTGCCACGGTAATGATGCATGATACCCATACTAACAAATCCAACCTTGCATGAACTATCGCAGCTAGTAAGCCACTACTGCTCTTACTACCCTTCCCACTATCGCAGAGGTTTTTTCCCACGGCACGAGCCATGGCACTTTTTCCCTCTGTTCTTCAAATCGCTACCCTCACTCGCGTTTCGTCCACTATCTATCGCCTGATAGACCGTGTTAATGCGTAGTCTTACCCACATGCACGGATAAAATCACAGCCCAGCATCCTGTGATCCACTTACTAGATAACTAACATGTTTACGGAGGTGACAGTAGAACTTTGGGTTTGGTCACCGCGTTGGTGCGGGCGTGTAGGGGCCCCATCTCTTTCCTCTCTCAGCAACTGGTGTCGCTGGTAAAGAGCAAGTATCTTGAGATAGAGACTTTATTGTGTATGAAATTGTGCAGATATATATTTCATGTAATCAGAGTGCAATGACCAGCAAGAAAATATTATGCATATGTAAATTTAGTGACGAAATTCCAAAAAAAGTTGAAAAACATGTTTTAGTAGTGGAATGTGCAAGTTGTTCTGAGAGATGGGGTGCAAGGTTTCTATTTTTGTGGAAGAAGACTTGAAAGTCCGTAGGGTTAATTATTTTATGTGGCACAGCGCGTGACAACAAGTAAGAGTTACATAGTCAAGCGGTACTACTTAGGTGAAAACTTCACACAGAAGCTGAAGAACAGTCCCTCTTCGATCTTGTTGACTGGGAAAGACTTTTAGAGCCAACGAGACCAAATTTTCTGTCCATGTGGAAATTGTGTAAACCAAGCTCGAACTGCCAAGGATTTGGTACCTTATTTTTAAAAGAAAGATACCGATTTGACTGAGTTTGTGTGAGCTGAGTATCAAGCTGATTTATAGTAATTTATGTTCACCTTTGCTCGGATAAACAGTGCTGCATGAATCAGAAAAACAAGCAGTGCCATTTGTAGGGGCGTGTAGCATACTCTTCATGGACTGTCCGTTTCATAAAAAATCGTTCCAAAGTGAAAATTATTTGACAAACTCGCAAACATGTGTATAAATGAATATTTTATATCAAAACCGGCTGAAAGCAAGGGGAAACTGCAGCCGTAATTTTTCCCGAGGGCATGCAGCTTTACTGTATGGTTAAATGATGATGGCGTCCTCTTGGGTAAAATATTCCGGAGGTAAAATAGTCCCCCACTCGGATATACGGGCGGGGACTACTCAGGAGGACGTCGTTATCAGGAGAAAGAAAACTGGCGTTCTACGGATCGGAGCGTGGAATGTCAGATCCCTTAATCGAGAAGGTGGGTTAGAAAATTTAAAAAGGGAAATGGGTAGGTTAAAGTTAGATATAGTGGGAATTAGTGAAGTTCGGTGGCAGGAGGAACTAGACATTTGGTCAGGTGAATACAGGGTTATAAATACAAAATCAAATAGGGGTAATGCGGGAGTAGGTTTAATAATGAATAAAAAAATAGGAGTGCGGGTAAGCTACTACAAACAGCATAGTGAACGCATTATTGTGGCCAAGATAGACAAGAAACCCACACCTACTACAGTAATACAAGTTTATATGTCAACTAGCTCTGCAGATGACGAAGAAATTGAAGAAATGTATGATGAAATAAAAGAAATTATTCAGACAGTTGAGGGAGGCGAAAATTTAATATTCATGGGTGACTGGAATTCGGTAGTAGGAAAAGGGAGAGAAGGAAACGTAGTAGGGGAATATGGATTGGGGCTAAGAAATGAAAGAGGAAGCCGCCTGATAGAATTTTGCAAGGAGCATAACTTAACCATAGCTAACACTTGGCTCAAGAATCATAAAAGAAGGATGATTACATGGAAGAAGCCTGGAGATACTGACAGGGTTCAGATAGATTATATAGTGGTAAGACAGAGATTTAGGAACCAGATTTTAAATTGTAAGACATTTCCAGGGGCAGATGTAGACTTTGACCACAATCTATTGGTTATGAACTGTAGATTAAAACTGAAGAAACTGCAAAAGGGTGGGAATTTAAGGAGATGGAACCTGGATAGGCTGACTAAACCAGAGGTTGTACAGCGTTTCAGTGAGAGCATAAGGGATCAATTGACAGGAATGGGGGAAAGAAATACAGTAGAAGAAGAATGGGTAGCTTTGCGGGATGAAGTAGTGAAGACAGCAGAGGATCATGTAGGTAAAAAGACGAGGGTTAGTAGAAATCCTTGTGTAACAGAAAAAATATTGAATTTAATTGATGATAGAAGAAAATATAAAAATGCAGTAAATGAAGCGTGCAAAAATGAATACAAACGTCTCAAAAATGAGATCGACAGGAAGTGCAAAATGGCTAAGCAGGTATGGCTAGAGGACAAATGTAAGGATTTAGAAGCTTATCTCACTAGGGGTAAGATAGATACTGCCTACAGGAAAATTAAAGAGACATTTGGAGAAAAGAGAACCACTTTTATGAATATCATGAGCTCAGATGGAAACCCAGTTCTAAGCAAAGAAGGGAAAGCAGAAAGGTGGAAGGAGTATATAGAGGGTCTATACAAGGGCAATGGACTTGAGGAAACTATTATGGAAATGGAAGAGGATGTAGATGAAGATGAAATGGAAGATACGATACTGCGTGAAGAGTTTGACAGAGCACTGGAAGACCTGAGTCGAAACAAGGCCCACGGAGTAGACAACATTCCATTAGAACCACTGACGTCTTTGGGAGAGCCAGTCCTGACAAACTCTACCATCGGGTATGCAAGCTGTATGAGACAGGTGAAATACCCTCAGACTTCAAGCAGAATATAATAATTCCAAACCCGAAGAAAGCAGGTTCTGACATATGTGAAAATTACCGAACAATCAGTTCAATAAGTCACGGATGCAAAATACTAACGCGAATTCTCTACAGACGAATGGAAAAACTGGTAGAAGCCTACCTTGGGGAAGATCAGTTTGGATTCCGTAGAAATATTGGAACACGTGATGCAATACTGACCCTACGACTTATATTAGAAGATAGATTAAGGACAGGCAAACCTACGTTTCTAGCATTTCTAGACTTAGAGAAAGCTTTTGACAATACTCTGGAATACTCTCTTTCAAATTCTGAAGGTGGCAGGGGTAAAATACAGGGAGCGAAAGGCTATTTACAATTTGAACCGAAACCAGAGGGCAGTTATAAGAGTCGAGGGGCATGAAAGGGAAGCAGTGGTTGGTAAGGGAGTGAAACAAGGTTGTAGCCTATCCCCGATGTTTTTCAATCTGTATATTGAACAAGCATCGAAAGAAACATAAGAAAAATTTGGAGTAGGTATTAAAATACATTGAGAAGAAATAAAAACTCTTAGGTTCGCCGATGACATTGTAATTCTGTCAGAGACAGCAAAGGACTTGGAAGAGGAGTTGAACGTAATGGACAGTGTCATGAAAAGAGGGTATAGGATGAGCATCAACAAAAGCAAAATGAGGATAATGGAATGTAGTCGAATTAAGCCGGGTGATACTGTGGGAATTGGATTAGGAAATGAGACACTTAAAGTAGTAAAGGAGTTTTGCTATTTGGGGAGTAAAATAACTGACGATGGTCGAAGTAGAAAGGATATAAAATGGAGACTGACAATGGCAAGGAAAGCGCTTCTGAAGAAGGGAAATTTGTTAACATCGAGTATAGATTTAAGTGTCAGGAAGGCGTTTCTGAAAGTATTTGTATGGAGGGTAGCCATGTATGGAAGTGAAACATGGACGATAAATAGTTTGGACAAGAAGAGAATAGAAGCTTTCGAAATGTGGTGCTACAGAAGAATGCTGAAGATTAGATGGGTAGATCACATAACTAATGAGGAAGTATTGAATAGGATTGGGGAGAAGAGAAGTTTGTGGCACAACTTGACTAGAAGAAGGGATCGGTTGGTAGGACATGTTCTGAGGCATTAAGGGATCATCAATTTAGTATTGGAGGGCAGCGTGAAGGGTAAAAGTCGTAGAGGGAGACCAAGAAATGAATACACTAAACAGATTCAGAAAGATGTAGGTTGCAGTAGGTACTGGGAGATGAAGAAGCTTGCACGGAATAGAGTAGCATGGACAGGTGCATCAAATCAGTCTCCGGACTGAAGACCACAACAACAACAATATATCAAAACCGCCGACACACTATACTGAGCTTCTTCTAATTAATTATCTACTCCCTAAACTCTGAAATTACAGCAGCTCAGAGCACAGAAGTAACAACAATATTTTTAACCGAGACAAAGGAATTAAGGACACTGTCTGGCAGTGGTCATTGGTGAAAATCAACTAGGAAAATTGAAACTTGGTGCCAGAGCGAAATTCTAACCCAGATTTCCTTATTACTAGGCACAAGTGCTGACCACTACCCTATCTAAACACAGCATTCATTGCAACTTCACCGACTACTTTAGCACGCCTCCAGTCAGACCACAAAATCTCAACTTATTCACAAACTAGTAATTAATGTCACTTGCCCTTTATCCTCCTGTGAGAGTTCGAGCCTGGCGTTCATCTGAATTGAAGTGATGAATTTTGTCGTCCTTACCTTAATTATGTATGTGCTGTCTGTTCTTTGGGACATGTGTGTTTGTCATATTGTATTGGCAAGGCCTAGCGGATGACGCCTCTGCACGAGGTCACTAAGAAAATCTGATCCAGTCATTCGTTTATTTTGACAAATTTTACGAATGGTGGTGCACTGTTGGCCGTAGTTGCCTCTAACCCTGGTCACGGACAGACTCTAGGTGTCTGACACTGCGAATGTCCTTGCGCATGCGTCCCAGTGAGACGTCGTTCCTCTGGCCAGCGCTACACCACATTGCGGATGGGGTGGTCGAGGGAAGAAGAGGCACAGAGAGGGATCGAGTACACTGCCGCCGATAGCAGCCATCCATGCTGTACCAGGCTGGGATACTGTTAAACAAGGAAAACAAAAGCAGTGCGACAGTAGTTGAAGGTATCTGGGAAAGAATTCAGAAATAAACGACATGCCATTGACATAATTCACGCCAAGCCTGGTACAGCATGGATGGCTGCTATCGGCTGCGGGAGTATACTCGATCCCTCTCTGTGCCTCTTTTTCCCTGGACCACCCCATCTGCTGTGTGGTGTAGCGCTGGCGTTGAACTCATTACTGCCGGCCTGCTAGGCGCCGCACCCGTAGGGCTTAGGCGTACCCGACGGTGGTCCGTGAGGAACCCTGGCTGTCGTCTTCCGTCCCCCGCTCATAGAATACAACACCTGATACTGAACTACTGCTGGTAGTTCATTAGCTCTCCCATCAGTAGTGGTTGGTGGGACACAGCATGAAGCTCGTCTGTGGAATTCAGCTCTGCAGCACTCTAAGGCTGACTGGTACTGCGCTGGTTGTTCTGAGACAAGACTTACTAAAACAATATTTTCATGGAACGGAATGTCACGGACTCCTTCGTTCTCATTGACCTGAATCGAACTCCTCTACTTGGAGCTGGGGCTCTGGTATTTAAAGAGCTCTTCATAGTTCTGAGACGTGCGGATTACTATCGATGACCGCATGTAGCGTCGTTATTCTGCTACCCTTGCTTTAATTCTCTCCTAGCAGCTAGTAAAAGTTGGTGAATGAGTGTTTTCTGTGGCCGTGTCTATTGCTTCTTGCGGCACCCCACCACGCCAACGAGCGTGCATGTTATTTTGCTTAGTTGCTGTCCTTTTCCGTTTTCCCGCTGCGTGTGCTCTCTCTCTCACTCAGCTACTGTAGAGTTGCAGAATGTGCCGCCCGTCTGTCTTGCATCACCATGCATCCTGGTCGGCCGCTAATCGTGGCGTAAGCAGCCTATCTTACGTCAAGGTCGTGCGCACTTCAAAACTGAATTATATATTTCTAAGTCGATCTTAATTTATTATAGGACTTTAGACATTAGCCGAGGGATAATTCGCACCCATTTTTAATTTATCACTTAATATCACAAAAGCTTAACCTCTCTAACCTCCGAGCAGCAGAAGGAATAACAATTACCCGACGAACTGTTTAAAATTGGTTACTTCAAGGACAGCTCCGAGCCAGATGCCCTGTAGAATGCATTGGCTACAGAAACATGAACTTGATAGTTGATTACCTGGCGATTTGCAGGAAATCTCGTTTTTTTTCCCTCGATTCGCTAGACAGCCGCTGCACAAACCAATATACTGAAGACACAATCAACAAAGACAGGTCACCTGATCTCCTTGGAATAAACTGAAATTAATACAATCATCAAGACAACACTCGAAATACTAGAGGTAGAAGGAGGGGATATTAAAGTCCAAATGTGTAGGAGATTGGATAGGGAACCAAAAACGAAAAGGAAAATAAATCTGCGTCTTAGGCTACATAGCAGAGGTTGTTCATGGATGTCTCCTGAGTATTTTGCTATAAGGGACCCATGGCCACCGTCTGCTTGCTAAACAGTATTAATGTAATTACGGTTTATTCTGTTTATTGTTCCCCTTAACTTCGAGTCTGTGCAAGAACTTTCACAACTACGAAAGCTACTGTAATATGCAATTGGCAAAACACAAAAAGTATTCGGATTCTCGTTGAAGTCTATGTGCGGATACCAATGGAATGTGATTTGGCCGCTACAGGAACCGCTCAGCATAAGCGTCGTTCTTCTGCTCTTCCTGTTCACTCAGTGAGACCACACCTTTAGCTTTTAGCTCTTCATCAGTAAAGCTATCTGTAATGTGTATCACTGTTAACGTAGAACTTGCACTGCCCGAAAAGGAACCCGAGACAGAAATAATACCGATTGCAACTGATAGATTGGGGCCTACATGTTCAATAAATTAATAAGAAATTAATAGGTTTAGTAGGAGATGGTACTGATTTCGCATGTCACGCCTTACGGGTCAGAATGCTGTTGGGTACTAAATTGAAAAGAATGCCAAATCCTAAGGATTGACAAAGCATTACAGTAGATCGAAATATAGCGAGGAGTTGAATGTGAGATGCTTTTAATAGTTTCGACAGCGGAATCTGACAGCAAATCCAAAGACTTTCTGGTCGTTCGTAAAGTACACCAACGAGAAGATGCAATCAGTAACTCCACATGGCGAAAGCAAAGGCAATGTTACTATGACAGTGCCAGTAAAGGAGAGTTACTAAACACGTCTGGCGAAATCCCTTCACCAAAGAAGACGAAGTAAATGTTCGAGAATTAGAATCAAGACCAACTGTTAAAATGAGTAACTAAGAAGTAGATATCCTCGTTGTGGCGAAACATCTTAAATCACTTAAGATACGTAAGGCCACAGGCCCAGATTGTATACCAGTTAGGCTTCTTTCAGAGTATACCTATGCAATAGCTCTACACTTAGATACAACCGCTCGCTCGCCGAAAGATCTGTACGTAATGACTGGGAAGATACACAGGTTACACCAGTACTCAAGAAAGGAAATAAGTGGAATCCGCTAAATTAGAGACCCATATCGGTAACGTCAATTTACAGTTGGATCCTGGAACATATACCGTGCTCGAACTTTATAAATTACCGCGACGAAAACGATTTATTCACACATAGTCAACATGGATTCAGAAAGTATCGTTCCTGTGAGACTCAAGTAGTTCTTTATTCTCAAGAAATAAAGTGTCCCGCCGACACAGGACGTCAGACTGATTCTTTGGATTTCCCGAAAGCTTTTCAACCGCTCCTTAAAAATGACTTCTAATGAAATCTCGTGCGTATGGAGTATTGTCTCAGTTATGCGACTGGATTCGTGGTTTCCTGTCAGAGGGGTCACAGTTCGTAGCATTTAACGGAAAGTCATTGTCTAAAACAGAAGTAATATCTTGCTTTCCCAAGGAAATGTATTAGGGATTCTATTGCTCCTGATGTGTATAAACGACTTCGAAGACAATATCAGCAGCCCTCTTAGATTGTTTGCAGATGAAGCTGCCATCTACCGTCTTGTAAAGACATCAGATAATCAAAAGTAATAACAGGAAACTGATTTAGACAACATATCTGTATGATGCGAAAAGTGGCAATATGATAACTAAAGAAAAGTGTGAAGTCACCTGCATGTGTAGCAAAAAGAATTCGCTAAATTTCTCGTACAGGATAAATAACGCAAATCTAAAGGCTATGAATTCTGTTAAGTACGTAGGGATTACAATCACAAATAACGTAAATTATAACGTTCAAAAATTGTGGGAGAAAAGAAAGCGTAGACGGCGATTTATTGGCACAACACTTAGAAAAATGCAGCAGATCCGCTAAACCGACTGCCTACATTACGTTGGTCCGCGCTCTTCTAGAGTCACGGCTTCCGTCACAGATAGAATTTACGGAAACATCGGAAAAATTGAAAGAATGGGAGCTCGCTTTGTATTATCATAAAATAGTAGGGTGAGGCCACAAATATTAAGATACGTTTCATTGTGGTGGCAATCACTAAAACGAAAGGGTTTTTCGTTTCAGCAGTATCTCCGCATGAAATTTTGTCTATACAGAAAGAACTGATCATTGTAGTGAAATAAGAGAAATCAGAGCTCGCACGGAAACATTTCAGTGTTCATATTTTCCAGGCGCCGTTCAAGAGTGGAGAGGAGGAGGAGGAGGTGGAGATTAGTGTTTAACGTCCCGTCGACAACGAGGTCATTAGAGACGGAGCGCAAGCTCGGGTGAGGGTAGGATGGGGAAGGAAATCAGCCAAGCCCTTTCAAAGGAACTATCCCGGCATGTGCCTGAAGCGATTTAGGGAAATCACGGAAAACCTAAATCAGGATGGCCGGAGACGGGATTGAACCATCGTTCTCCCGAATGCGAGTCCAGTGTGCTAACCACTGCGCCACCTCGCTCGGTTTCAAGAGTGGAGCTTTAGAGAAATAGCTTCAAGATTAATCTACAATCTGTGTGCCATGTGCTTAGTTGTGAATTTCAGAATAATCATGAAGGTGTAGACGTAAAACAGTGAAGTACTGAACGCTAACATGAAGACGAAGGACTGAGACGGCATTATTGTTGACAGCAGCAAATACCTTGAATCGTGAGTGAACGGAACTAGTTTGCTTCCAAACAAAACACAGGGCATTATTGTTGACAACAGCAAATATCTAGAATCGTAAATAAATGGCACAAGTTCGCTTCCAAACAATACACATTGGGCATACCGTCGCCTTTTTCACCGTTGTGCACTGTTTTCACTGTACTACAGACACAAAGGTGACCATGATTAGGAAACAAACAAATCGAATGGTTTGTATTTCTGTTGACACAGAGTAGATAACAAAGTACTGTTAGCCAGGTCTCTACTTATCACTTATGTATCGTAATATGCTCAAGTAAGCACTCTTCAAATAGTAATTTGTAAGTTTATATTCTGATAATGATTTTTGCCAGTATTATTCTCAGCAGATGCATAATTAACGTACGAAAAATCGAGTTTTTATCCGCTCATTATTCTTTGTCACCCATAATTGTTCTATTACGTTGTTCGTGGCAGGGTGTTAACTGTTACTGTCTACGAATGTGACCACGTCACGCCAATTTCCTTAGGTCATATTGCTCCAATGCGCATGCGTAGACCCGTTTTCCGCCTCCGACACGGCTTGCCGCTCAGTCCATAGCTGGACACTTTCCCGCCTGCATCTACATGCATTGCGGTCTGCTGTATTTATGGTATGTCATTTTAACACGAATACCTTCATCTTTTATCGCCTTTACACTGTTTTTATTAATATGTGAGTTGTTGTTCACACCTCTCACATTTCCATTTCAAAATAATGGTTCAAATGGCTCTGAGCACTATGGGACTTAACATCCCAGATCATCAGTCCCCTAGAACTTGGAACTACTTAAACCTAACGAACCTAAGGACATCACACACATCCATACCCGAGGCTGGACTCGAACCTGCGTCCGTAGCGGTCGCTCGGTTCCAAACTGAAGCGCCTAGAACCGGTCGGCCACGTCGGCTGGCACGTTTCCATTTAGTTCTAGGTACTCGGTATGGTTTGCGCCCGTATATTTTATGATCTGCCGGCTACATTCAGCCTATAGTGTTTTTAATATTTAATTATTAATTTTTGACTCGGTTTTGTAGCCGACGATTGGTTTTTTATCGTACTAGATTGGGAAAATATCTCTTGATGATTCACATAGTGTTTTTTTCTGTCTTTTTTTTTTTAAGAAAATTAGCCGCGTTTGAGGAACCATGACCGCACACTTTCGCTTATCTGATGCCTCGCGATTGGGTTCATTTATTCATAAACAAAACGTTCAAATGTGTGTGAAATCTTATGGGACTTAACTGCTAAGGTCATCAGTCCCTAAACTTATACACAACTTAACTTAAATTATCCTAAGGACAAACACACACACACCCATGCCTGAGGGAGGACTCTAACCTCCGCCAGAACTAGCCGCACCTGCCATGACTGCATCACCTTCAACCGCTCGGCTAATCCCGCGTGGCTATTCATAAACAAGTATGTTCGGTCACGTACATGTTGCAGATTTATTGTTTGCTTCAGCATGTAAGAAATTTGTTGCATTTCTCGCTATGGATTGTAACTATAATTCGACCACAATTATAGCGAACGCTATTTGATTTGTAATTTAACAGATCTAACTTGGTGATGTGGCTTCTAAGCTACGAAACAGGTAATTAAATAAATTGTTTACAAGAGCAACGAAGCGATTACTACTCAAGATGAAAATCCAATAACTCTTCTAACGAGCCGCTGGAGACCAAGGTGCGCAGAAGGTATTCCTGAACAATCTCTGGCAGTTTGTCGGCGTAAGTTCTGGTTCACCCTGTATATCTGGTTATTACACGCACAGTGCCCGAGTGCAAAAAAGCCCTAAAGTAACACTCGCAGAAGCGTAGCGGTGTTCAAGTTGTCGGCGGAGCAAGGGGTGCTGGCAGAGAGCGTGGTGGCACGCGGGGAAGGAAGGGTCACGGGAGAGTCGGAGAGCCGCGCAAAGCCTGCGCTTTACGGCGTGTCCGCACTTGTCGCCGGCGCCGGTTTACGACCCGCAGACGCGTCTGGCGGCCGTTGGCTCACTGAGGGTTGGTGCGAGGGGTGGGGGGGGGGGGCGGGGGGAGGGTCTGCTGCCGCCACGCCGGCCGTCTGGCTGCAGGCTGGGCCGTCTGCGGTGGCGGCCGCGGCGCCGGCTGTTAATTATGCAGCCAGCCGGCAGCCGGCGCTGCGGTCGCGCCGCCTCCTGGAGGACTGCTAACGAGCCCAGCTTCGATATGCGGTCTCGTACGGTCCAGTCCGACACGGACGGATGCACCTGCTCGCGGCTGCGATAAACCACCAGCTGCGACCCAACCCTGACCGACCAAACTTACCAGTGCGAACGAACGTCGGCGGATTTTAATGATGTAACGGTACTCTATCCTAGAGGTCACGTGACTTTCAAATTATACCGGATGGTTATAATCACAGTGCAGCTAATCAGAGAGGTCCAGTGTGGGCTGGAATTACCGTATGGCAGCTAAACCTGATAGATACTCCATTGTGTTAATGTTGTTGTGGTCTTCAGTCCTCAGACTGGTTTGATGCAGCTCTCCATTGTACTCTATCCTGTGCAAGCTTCTTCATCTCCCAGTACCTACTGCAACCTACATCCTTCTGAATCTGTTTAGTGTATTCATGTCTTGGTCTCCCTCTACGATTTTTACCCTCCACGCTGCCATCCAATACTAAATTGGTGATCCCTTGATGCCTCAGAACATGTAGTATCAACCGATCCCTTCTTCTAGTTAAGTTGTGCCACAAACTTCTCTTCTCCCCAATCCTGTTCAATTCCTCCTCATTAGTTATGTGATCTACCTATCTAAACTTCAGCATTCTTCTGTAGCACCACATTTCGAAAGCTTATATTCTCTTCTTGTCCAAACTATTTATCGTCCACGTTTCACTTCCATACATGGCTACACTCCGTATAGATACTTTCAGAAACAACTTCCTAGCACTTAAATCAATACTCGATGTTAACAAATTTCTCTTCTTCAGAAACGCTTTCCTTCCCATTGCCAGTTTACATTTTATATCCTCTCTACTTCGACCATCATCAGTTATTTTGCTCCCCAAATAGCGAAACTCCTTTACTACTTTAAGTGTCTCATTTCCTAATCTAATTCCCTCAGCATCACCCGACTTAATTTGACTACATTCCATTATCCTCATTTTGCTTTTGTTGATGTTCATCTTATACCCTCCTTTCAAGACCCTGTCCATTCCGCTCAATTGCCTTTCCAGTCCTTTGCTGTCTCTGGCAGAATTACAATGTCTTCGGCGAACCTTAAAGTTTTTATTTGTTCTCCATCGATTTTAATACGTACTCCGAATTTTTCTTTTGTTTCATTTACTGATCGGTCAATACACAGATTGAATAACATCGCGGAGAGACTACAAACCTGTCTAACTCCCTTCCCAACCACTGCTTCCCTTTCATGTCCCTCGACTCTTATAACTGCGATCTGGTTTCTGTACAAATTGTAAGTAGCCTTTTGCTCTCTGTATTTTACCCCTGCCACCTTCAGAATTTGAAAGAGACTTTTCCAGTCAACATTGTCAAAAGCTTTCTCTAAGTCTACTAATGCTACAAACGTAGGTTTGCATTTTCTTAGTCTAGCTTCTAAGATAAGCCGTTGGGTCAGTATTGCGGCACGTTTTCCAACATTTCTACGGAATCCAAACTGATATTCCCCGAGGTCTGCTTCTACCAGTTTTTCCATTCGTCTGTAAAGAATTCGCGTTAGTATTTTGCAGCCGTGACTTATTAAACTGATAGTTCGGTGATTTTCACATCTTTCAACACCTGCTTTCTTTGGGATTGGAATTACTATATTCTTCTTGACGGTATTCCACTTTTCTCATACATCTTGCTCACCAGATGGTACAGATTTGTCAGGACTGGCTCTCCCAAGGCTGTCAGTAGTTCTACTCCTGGGGCCTTGTTTTGACTTAGGTCTTTCACTGCTCCGTCAAACTCTTAACGCAGTATCGTATCTCCCACTTCATCTTCATCTACATACCTTTCCATTTCTATAATATTGTTCTCAAGAACATCGCACTTGTATAGACCCTCTATATACTCCTTCCAGCTTTCTGCATTCCCCTTTGCTAAGAACTGGGTTTCCATCTGAGCTCTTGATATTCATACAAGTGGTTCTCTTTTCTCCAAAGGTCTCTTTAATTTTCCTGTAGGCAGTATCTATCTTACCCTAGTGAGATAAGTCTCTACATCCTTACACTTGTCCTCTAGCCATCCCTGTTTAGCCATTTGCACTTGCTGTCGATGTCATTTTTGAGACGTTTGTATTCCTTTTTGCATGCTTCATTTATTGCATTTTTATATTTTCTCCTTTCATCAATTAAATTCGGTATTTCTTCTGTTACCCAAGGATTTCTACTAGCCCTCGTCTCTTTACCTACTTGATCCTCTGCTACCTTCACCTCTTCATCCCTCAAAGCTTCTCATTCTTTTCTACTGCATTTCTTTCCACCATTCCTGTCAATTGTTCCCTTATGCTCTCTCTGAAACTCTGTACAACCTCTGGCTCTTTCAGTTTATCCAGGTCCCATCTCCTTAAATTCCCACCTTTTTGCAGTTTCTTCAGTTTTAATGTAGAGTTCGTAACCAATAGTTTGTGGTCAGAGTCCACATCTGCCCCTGGAAACGTCTTACGATTTCAAACCTGGTTCCTAAATCTCTGTCTTACCATTATATAATCTATCTGATACCTTCTAGTATCTCCAGGATTCTTCCATGTACACAAACTTCTTTTATGATTCTTGTACCAAGTGTTAGCTATGATTATGTTATGCTCTGTGCAAAATTCTATCAGGCGGCTTCCTCTTTCGTTTTTTACCCTAAGTCCATATTCACCTACTGCGTTTCTTTCTCTCCCTTTTCCCACTATCGAATTCCAGTCACCCATGACTATTAAATTTTTGTATCTCGTCACTATCTGAATAATTTCTTTTATCTCATCATACATTTCTTCAAATTCTTCGTCATCTGCAGGGCTAGCTGACATATAAACTTGTTATACTGTAGTAGGCGTGGGTTTCTTGTCTACCTTGGCCACAATAATGCGTTCACTATGCTGTTTGTAGTATCATACCCGCACTCCTATTTTTTTATTCATTATTAAACCTACTCCTGCATTACCCTGTATTCACCTGACTAAAAGTCTTCTTCCTCCTGCCAGCGAACTTCAGTAATTCCCACTATATCTAACTTTAACCTATCTATTTCCGTTTTTAAATTTTCTAACCTACCTGCCCGATTAAGGATCTGACATTCCACGGTCCGATCCGTACAATGCCAATTTTCTTTCTCCTGATAACGACGTCTTCTTGAGTAGTCGCCGCCTGGAGATCCGAATGGGGGACTATTTTACCTCCGGAATATTTTACCCAAGAGGACGCCATCATCATTTAATCATACAGTAAAGCTGCATGCCCTCACGGTTGGAGTTTCCCCTTGCTTTCAGCCGTTCGCAGTACCAGCACAGCAAGGCCCTTTTTGTTATGTTACAAGGCCAGATCAGTCAATCATCCAGACTGTTGCCCCTGCAACTACTGAAAAGGCTGCTGCCCCTTTTCAGGAACCACACGTCTGTCTGACCTCTCAACGGATACCCCTCCGTTGTGGTTGCATCTACGGTACGGCTATCTGTATCGGTGAGGCACGCAAGCCTCTCCACCAACGGCAAAGTCCATCGAAACGGATTTATGCCTCGAGAAAAGAATAGTCCCAATTTTGGCCCCAAGGTGCAAATCTGGTGCTCTTAACGCAAGAAAAACCACAGGCATACACTACTGGACTGGCAAAGGTCCATCTTTTACTAAGGCTTGACATTCGGTGTGGCAAGAAGGCAGCGTCAGGAAGTTTCTGTATGGTATATTACGTTCCTCTGAAACGACATGAAGCTGTAAGCTCCACGAGGCGGTCCAAACACGCTGTTTAGTTGAGCAAATATTTTCGTACTAGTTTAGTTTAACACATGTCTTCTAGTATTGTGTTACGAGAATAACATATACCGATCATTAATTTCAATACACCCAATTAATGACCTCTAGTTCTCTGTAAATAAGGTCTAATGTCGTGGGTGCGGTTGAAGAAGCAAAGGAAAAGTGCAGCAGTTGTACACATGCTATGACGTTTGTTTGTGGTCATAGAGATATAGTATCCGGCAAACAATGTTGTGTACATGTACGTTATTTACATATCTGATATATTATTTTACCTATTTGCCGACGGACGGCGCATTTGGTGCATCTGTGTTGTTCCATGTAGTAATGTGATGTTCGTAGCGAATGGAAAGCTTTGGTATGATACACAACATATGGTTCCTGCACGTCAGTTCCTTCGTGATATTGAAGTGTGCATATCGCGAGTATGGTTCCACGAGTGGAGATATCCAAAGAAAAACGTGCTGCAATTGTAGCACTTGTCCAAGCAGATTTATCTATCCGCCAAATTGCGAAAGAGTGTAGTGTGTCTAAACACCCTTCACCACCCGAAGACAACAGGCATCAATAAGGACACACCACGACCAAGACGACCTCGTACAACTATTGAAAGTGATGATAAATATATCAGAATTACCAGTAAGAGAAATAGATTCCAAGCAGCGCCAAAAATTCGTGCAGAATTGGAAGAAATGAATACGACAACAATATCTGTAGCAACAGTAGAAAGGAGACTGACTGAAGCCGGCTTGAGGCGATGTGTCACAGCAAGGAAATCCCTTCTAAAGCTCATAAATAAACAGAAGAGACTTGAATGGGCTAGAAAACATCGTAATTGGACATCGGTAGAGTGAATGAAGGTGTTATTCACCGATGAATCGAAGTTCGAGATTTTTGGAACCAGAAAGAGAAGATTTGTTCGCCGATTTTTAGGGGAAAGGGTAGCCCACCAATGTGTTCCACTTACTGTTAAACACGGTGGAATTTCTATTATGGTTCGAGGATGTTTTGCCGGAGACAGAGTAGGCGAAATTGTGAAAATAGCAGGATGTATGGATCAGAAGCAGTACCACCGCACACTTCAGTATCATGCAATACAAAGTCGATTGCGTATAATAGGGAAAGGGTTAACCCTACAACAGGATAATGACCGAAAACGTCGGTCGGCATACTGTACGAACTACATGGCATCAAAGGAAAAACAAAGTACTGAATGATATGATATGGCCGTCCCAAAGACCCGATTGTAATCCCATCGAAATGGTCTGAGTTAAAGTAGGCAGACGTATCAGGAAGTTAATATATCCAGCAAGGAAAATATCTGGAATATTGTTAAGTATCTGTGAAATCATGTAGTTTCACGATACATAAAAAAAGATTGACCGCATGCCTCGAGTTTATGAGGCAGTCATTAAATCCAAAGGAGGATACTTCGATGAAAGTAAAATACAACGATTGTGATTGTATTATATATGTGGAAGTTAATATACTTGTATTGTAAACCTGAAATAACTGGGTTTACTGAAATTAATGAGATAGCTGACTCTGGTTTTCGTAGGAACACTCATATGAACAAAGACACTTTTTTACGACAAATAACATATTACAGTTTTAAGAGCACTTCCATAACGAGAACAGTATTCGAAGAAAAGTCGAACTTGATCAAAATTGGTTAAAAACACATCATTAAGTTACCTCAGTTAGTACTAGATTTATGAAACCCCTCAAAATATTTTTAAACAAATGTATCTAAACACTGCCGGTATTTCAGATAAGACATACTGTAATGTAACTGTTTACGCTTACATACAGTACAAAAGCAAAAATAAATTAAGACGTTTCCAGTTGTGCTTGCATTAAGGTATGTTCCATTCCTTGTATCTTCCGTCTACTGTACGAAACATTTTAGCCAAACGCGACGGAGATATTGACCATTACGTAAAAATTCTGTAGGTAAGGTAGTTATATCACTTTATCTCCATTTTTTTACGACCGTTTTATCAAGTGTAATGTGCATTGCGAGGAAACGGAAGAAATTGGAAAGTAATGAGAAGCAGCAGAAATGAGAACAGCAGGATTGATGGTTACGAAGTAGTTAAAGAATTCGGCTACTTAAGCAGAAAAACAAGCCATAACAGACGGAGAAGGAGGACATGAAAAGCAGATTAGCGCTGGCAAAAAGGCATTCCTGGTCAAGAGAAGGCTACTATTATCAAACATAGGTCTTAATTTGAGGAAGAAATTTCTGAGAACGTATGTTTGGAGCACAGTTTTGTATGGCAGTGAGACATGCGCTGTGCAAAAACCAAAACAGAAAAAGGATCGAAGCGTTTCAGATGTCGTGCTGGAGAGGAATGTTAGAAATTAGTTGGACTGATAAGGTAAGGACTGTGGAGGTTCTCCGCAGACTCGGCGAGGAAGGGCATGTATGGAAAACACGAGAGGAAGAGAGAGGATGACAAGACATATGTTATTACATCAGGCAGTAACTTCCATGGCAGTGGAAGGAGCTATAGACAGTAAAAACTGTAGAGGAAGACGGAGAATGAAATACCTCCAGCAAGTAATTGAAGACGTGGTTTGCAAATGCTAGTCTGGGATGGCGATGGTGAATCTTTTCTCCCACCTTATTCGATCTGTACATACAATGAAAAGAAATAAAAGGTACGTTCAGGAGTGGGATTAATATTTAGGGTGAAACAATATCAACGATAATATTCTCCGATGGTATCAACAGTGGACGGACGAAATAATCAGAATATGGACAGGGAGCAAACGAAGAAATATTAAAACGATCTAGAGTAGCAGAAACGAAGTCAGTGACATCAGATTAGGGTATCATGACGTAGACGAAAGTTAGGAACTCTGTTATCGTAAAATTTTATCGCCCTATTCGTAATGGAAATGATCAAAGTTTGTGTCCTGCTAAATGACTATAGATTTTTGTTCACGTTAGTGGATTTCTTATATTTATTCGTACCACGAACAGGACAGCATGGCTAGAATACACAGGGAAAATGTGCGTTTTAATAGAGCTAATATTGAAATCTTACGTGGGTCCTGTTCCGTAAATAAACTGTGTAGATTGCGCGCCAGATATAGCAATTAACTGCCACTGGAGAGCGGCGTTATCATGTATCACACTGAGGAGCACATTTCGAGTGATGCACCAGTCGGTTTCGGAGAGTGCGCCGACCACGATGGGAGCCATGTTTAGTGTTCTGACAGTGAGGAACACCTTCCGTGTGAAGACGGCTTTACTTGCGAGTGGCTTGCTAGAAGAACTACGCAAAGTATTGCTCCAATAATAGCTAGGAAACCTTTGTTGGAGTACCCAATCCAATTTTCTACACTGCTGTACTGCTATTGTTAAACTAAATAAGGACTCTCACCTCTCTTAGACACCTGTGGCTGGATTCAACTTGTCACCTAAGACCAAGATGAAGTTTCTGCAGCTGTCTTTCTGCTTTCGGGAAGACCCGATATCTGACCATTTGATTGGGAAACGGTACATTGCTAAACAGTCACTACACAGCATCCAGATTGTTGCTAATAATCTGTACCGATAATCTTCGTCAGAGACCACAAGTAAAAAGTTTGGCAAAATTTTCACATTTCAAGTTTCCATGAATATTAATGTAGTTTATAGGCTGATGTTACCACCACTTTCTAGTTAATGGTTCCAGACTCGGATCTGAGACCTCTTAGTACAGAGTATGAGCACACTCACAAAACTCCAGTACTCGCCTAGGAGGACCAAAAGGGATGACTTGGAATTCCACAAATGATCTTGGGAACTTTCGAATTCATGTAGGCATTGCGTATAGGGAAAATGAGTTCGGACATGACAAAGGATTACTAATATCCGATTTATGAAATGTTTAACGCCTTAAAACAAAAGCCTTCACCCCATGAGGGACCCGGCTTGTTTCGTATAGATAACGTTTCGTTTTGACAAGTGCCAAGATTTCCATGAAGCTGTTATAAAATTATGATTTTTCAAGAAAAGGTTCAAATGGCTCTGAGCACTATGCGACTTAACTCCTGAGGTCATCAGTCGCCTAGAGCTTAGAACTAATTAAACCTAACTAACTTAAGGACATCACACACACCCATGCCCGAGGCAGGATTCGAACCTGCGACCGTAGCGGTCGCTCTGTTACAGACTGTCGCGCGTAGAACCGCACGGCCTCTCCATCCGGCTATGATTTTTCAGCCAATAGGCCTTAGGCCTGTGCTTTCAGGAAGGTGCTGCTGTCCCCAAGGACGTCTCTCATGTGTGTGTTCCACAGGTCATGGAAGATGCTTCAAGAAAGCGTAATAGGCTCCGACCAACAACCACTTTTGCAGATTACGGCAATACCGACCACCCATCTCAATTCTACAGGAGGCCCCTCTCTACAGAAAGCTGGAAACTCAGGAGTCCCCATTAGTTCAGTGGATGACCCCGTGGCGCCGCTATGAGCTACACTTTTATTATTATTCTGGATTTACAATGTGAGTACATTTTTCCAGCACCTATTCTAGATTACAGTAAGTCACTAATTATTGTTCTCCACTCTTCTATATTTGTCCATATATCTTCAGGAATGTTGTTCTTCCTCATTGCTGACTGAACTCCCTGTATCCATGTATCAGGTGGTCGTCCCCTTTTTCTTCTTCCAATTGGTACCCAGTCGATTATGCATTTAGGTAGCCTTTCCTGTTCCATTCGTCTGATGTGTCCATACCATTTAAGTTGTTTGTGCTCGATGAAATCAATAATTGAATTTTTACATTTCATCTTGTCTCTGATTACTTCATTTCTTATTCTTTCTCGTCTTGATATTCTTACTGAACGTCTCCAGAAATCCATTTCTGTGGCTAATAATTTTGATTTCAGTTGCCATTTTGTTGTCCACACTTCTGAACCATACGTAATAATGCTCCTAACTATTGTTTTAAAAATCCTTATATTGTTATCAGTTGTTATGTGTTTGTCCCAGAGAATTCCATTCAATAAAGAGATTGTCGTCTTTCCAGAAATTATTGTTGATCTAATTTATTTGTCCTGTTTCCCATCATTTGTAATTTTCACACCTAAATATTTATATTCCTCAGTAGCTGTTATTGTTCCCATCCCTTCTTCTAATATTAAGTCTCCATGCACTCCATATGAGCTACACTAATGGCCATTAAAATTTCTACACCACGAAGATAACGTGCTGCAGACGCGAAATTTAACCGACAGGAGGAAGATGCTGTGATATGCAAATTATTAGCTTTTCAGAGCATCCACACAAGGTTGGCGCCGGTGGCGACACCTACAACGTGCTGACATGAGGAAAGTTTCCTACCGATTTCTCATACACAAACAGCAGTTCACCAGCGTTGCCTGGTGAAACGTTGTTGTGATGCCTCATGTAAGGAGGAGAAATGCGTACCATCACGTTTCAGACTTTGAAAAAGGTCGGATTGTTGCCTATCGCGATTGCGGTTTACCGTATCGCTACATTGCTGCTCGCGTTGGACGAGATTCAGTGACTGTTAGCAGAATATGGAATCGGTGGGTTCAGGAAGGTAATACGGGACGCCGTGCTGGATCCCAACGGCCTCTTATCACTAGCAGTCGAGATGACAGGCATCTTATTCGCATGGCTGTTACGGATCGTGCAGCTACGCCTCGATCTCTGAGTCAACAGATGGGGACGTTTTCAAGACAACAACCATCTGCACGAACAGTTCGACGACGTTTGCAGCAGCATGGACTATCAGCTCGGAGACCATGGCTGCGGTGTACTCGACGACGAACCTGGGTGCACGAATGGCAAAACGTCATTTTTTCGGATGAATCCAGGTTCTGTTTACAGCATCATGATGGTCGCATCCGTGTTTGGCGACGTCGCGGTGAACGCACATTCGAAGCGTGTGTTCGTCATCGCCCTACTGGCGTATCACACGGCGTGATGGTATGGGGTGCCATTGGTTAAACGTCTCGGTCACCTCTTGTTCGCATTGACGGCACGTTGAACAGTGGACGTTACATTTAAGATGTGTTACGAACCGTGGCTCTACCCTTCATTCGATCCCTGCGAAACCCTACATTTCAGTAGGATAATGCACGACCGCATGTTGCAGGTCCTGTGCGGGCCATTCTGGATGCAGAAAATGGTCGACTGCTGACCTGGCCAGCACTTTCTCCGGATCTCTCACCAACTGAAAACGTTTGGCTCGTCAAAATGCGCCAGTCACTACTCTTGATGAACTGTGGTATTGTGTTGAAGCTGCATGGGCAGCTGTCCCTGTACACGCCATCCAAGCTCTGTTTGACTCAATGTCCAGGTGTATCAAGGCCGTTATTACGGCCAGAGGGGGTTGTTTTGGTTACTGATTTCTCAGGATCTATGCACCCAAATTGCGTGAAAATGTAATCACAAGTCAGTTCTAGTATAATATATTTGTCCAATGAATACCCGTTTATCATCTGCATTTCTTCTTCGTGTAGCAATTGTAATGGCTAATAGTGTATATAGGGGACGTTTTTAAAGCGCATATGCGACTTACAGAGACTCCAACGAGGGTGTGTAAGCACCGACATGTAGGAAAGGGACTAATGTGACATCCGTGTCTTTCAGACGAGCGTGTGCGAAATGCGGAAATATCAACCATAATGCTATTATTCTTTTCATGGCTGCTCAAGGATGATAGACGTCCATCGGAGAATGTGGCTAGGGCAGCATGTCCGTGGAAAGGTACCATTGTGAATGGTGCGTCAAGTTCCTTGCTGTTCACGATTTAACTCAGGACGCCGGTCTATCTGGAAGGCCAGCCTCTCCTGGGAGATTTGACCACCCACTCTATAGTACTGATCTCTCCCCATGTGATTACCACGCCTTTGGTCTCTTAAAAAAAGACCTTGAAGGGTCTACGACTCCTGTCGGACGAGGGTCTTTAGCAGGCAGTTAAGGACTCCTTCACGCAGCGGAACACAGTGTTTTAACAAATGGGTATCCTCAACCTGGTGCGTGGGTCGGATGATTGCTTCATTGCTCACGGAGATGTTGCGTCACTGTCATACCGATTCTGGACTGTACGGTCTTCGAACAGCAACTTTTTGATCGCCTGTTATATGTTACAGACTGATAGTCGACGCTACCCGCTACAAATTCCTCGCCTGTGCCAGCATCTTCATCTTACAGTTATACTTACACGCTACGTTGTCAATTATTTCCTGTTTACCGTCCAATCACGGTCTTTTCTCATAACTTTTATCCCGTACTGCTCCTTTTAGTACTGCAGAAGCTATTTTCCAATGTCTTAACACATTCCCTATTATCCTGTCCTGCCCGCCAGGAATCTCTATTTCTTCCTTTATTCGCCGATTCTGCGGATGACCTCCTAATTCCTCGTCTTATTAGTGTAACTAATTTTCAACATTCTTCTGTACCACCATATCACAAACTATTCGAGTTTTTCCCTCTCCGATTTTTCCATATTCCGTTATTCACTACCATACTAGGATTCAAAAATACATTCTCAGACGTTTCTACCTCGCGTTAAGCACCTTTTATTCACTAGTTGCCTTCACTTGGACAAACGACATCCTCTTCGCTTATACCAATCTGCATATTATGTATTCCTTGCTTCATCTGTAATAGATTGTTTCCCTTCGAAGTTAGCAGAATTACTTAACATCGTCTGTTTTGTGGTCTCCAATTTTAATGTGAAGTACATTATTAATTTCATTTCTGCTGTCCCTCATTACTTTCGTCCTCCTTTGGCTTACTCTCAATACAAGTTGTACTCGTTAGATTGTTCTTTCCATAGAACACGTTCTGTCATTCTTCTTCACTTTTACTGGGAACAGAAATGCCGTTATAGTAAGAATTACAGTTGTCATCAACTTGTCTGCGTGAGCCGTTAACCTGCTTGTGTGATAGTTTCACTCGTATCTGCTCTTTCTATCTTCGGAATTGGGTACATGAATATATATTTTTGTCGGGTTTTGTGGTATATCTGCAGACTTACAGGTTTATACGTAAAAAATTGAGTAAGTGCTTTGTTGTCGCTTCCACATATTTCTGAAAATCTTAATTTACATTGTTCACAAGTCTTCCGAAATTCTATTGAACTCTTGGCCTAAACCAGGATCCCTTATGTCTTCCTTATCGACTCCCAATTTGTTTTCTCAAACACGACATCACAGATTGCTGCTCCATCTTAGAGGACCATAATTTACCGTTCTCTTTGCACCTGTCCAGTCTGTTCTCTGCACTTCTTCGATTGTTCTTTTAATGTTGACGCTTTGTTTCTAATTTTCATCGAAGATTATTTAGGCCTTTCTATACGTCGGATCGGTTCCTTCGACGACCACTTCTTTTTAGATTTCTTCACATTTCTCCATTGGGTCGTTTCACCTTGGCTTTCCTGCACTTACTATTAACTTCACTCCTCAGTTACTTATGTTCTGTATTCCTGACTCTCTTTGAAATCTTTTTCGCCCTTTTCGCCTAGGTATTTTGAAGTATTTCTTTTACTACCCACAGTTTCTACGTGTTTACCTTGTACATATGCTTGTCTGTTCAGATTCTGTGTTTGCCTCTTTTAGATACGGCCATTCCTCTCAACTGAGATGGCTACATCAGTATAGCCTCAAAGAATTTTGAGAGAATATCATTCCAGTGCGCTTCAGTATCCCACATCTTTGTTCATTGATTTTTCCGGGCGAGTCACTCAAACCTTAGCCTACTCTTCATCACTACCAAATCCGGGTCCATATCTGCTCCTGCATGCATCTTGAAATCTTATTTATGATCACGAAATCCTTGTCTGACTATGATGCAGTCCAACTGGAATCTTCCCTTACCTTTAGGTTTTTGTGAGATATACCTCCACCAACTGCGGTTTCTGTACAGTGTAAGCGCTATTACTAACTGAATTTCGTTGCAGAATTCAGTCTTTCTAATTACTACCACGAATTCCATTCTCTCGTAATTCTTTCTTCTATTATGTTCCCTCCTACCACGTTCCAGAGCCCTATAGTTATTAGATTATGACATTTTACATGCTTAACTTGCTTTCGTTTTCTGCAAATGCCTGAGGACTGCGTGTATGAAAATGTTTTACAATAATCTACGTATTTTTGTGATAAGCCTTAGGAGTGACAGGTAGCGGTTGTTCATTTTGTGCCAGCATAAATTTAATTATCGTAATAGCAAACACTTTTTAATTTTCTGTTATGGTTTGTGGTATTAATGACTTCTTTGAAGAATTAACAAAGCCTCTTGCTTTCCCGCGAAATAGTTTATCCCTTCTTACCTATTTGAATCTTTATTAAACAGTGTTTGTTGTTGCTGACTAACCGTCAGAGAATAATTTTTAAATGAACACACCGCCATTTGACAGTATTGCCGTTTATTTAATTACGACACAAGTTTCGGCCTTTCATGCCATTTTCAAGTGACTGAGTGTATGTCATTAGCATATATAGCAGGATATCAAGCTCAAAATTGGCCATAAATTTTCCATCAGGATAGGGGCAGTAACTTCTTCAGTTCGCGGTATTTTTCAACCAGCAGCCGTGCAGCGTAGACTGCGCCAGTTATGCCAAAGTTTTTCACAAATCCAGGTTGGTTCTTTGTGATTTGGGCGTTTTCGCGAATCATTTTGCGAGAATGGGTTGAAAGATCTTCGTTATATGGCTCATTAATCTGTCCGTGTGGCAATTAGAATAGTCAGTACAACAATGTCGACTCACAAAGGGTTTTTTCTGGATTCTTAGATTTTATAGAACATGTGGCTTTTCTCGAGATTTGATCAAATAATAAGATGTACTGCACTTGTTGTGTTTGTCTATGTGTGTGTGTGTGTGTGTGTGTGTGTATGAGAGAGAGAGAGAGAGAGAGAGAGAGAGAGAGAGAGGAGGGATAGAACGAGAAGCGTAACCCACTAGTGACGAAGGTCCGATACATAGCCCGCATCCGCAACGGCGTTGTGTGATCACAGAGCCCGCGGATGACCAGCGAGGCGGGCAATCTTTTCGTCGACCGCGAGCTCCACTCGTCGGACTTGTGGTCGGACTAATCCGGACAGGCGGGACGCTGCACGACGAGGTGAGACAAGGCGGTCTGCGGTGGGATATGCCCAGTGACGCCCTGGCGCCCTAATCCCATCCTCTGGGCCGCGTCGTCTCGCTGAGAGAGCGGACAGCCTTCCGCGGCAGAAGATGGCGCCCGCCGTGACGGGAATACGAGATGTGGCGCGGATTCTGGCGGATGTGCTACCCGCTTCCCGCGGTCGCAGCGGGCAGAGCGCCGTGAAATGGCGCAGGGGGCGCCGCCGGGTAGTGTGGCCACGAACGACGTCGAGTTAGACGTTAGTGTCTGCACAGACCCGACCCTCCCAGACAAAGGGCTGAAGCAGTTACTCACTTTACAGTGCTGATTACACTAGATAACAATTTAATTTTTTTTCTGCTTATGGTTTGTAAATGGTTGGGTGTACCTAATGTTTTGGTGGTGAATTCACCGGTAAAATCAGTTTTTCTTTATCATATCACATTTCCTAGACATACAGCAGGCTCTAAAACAGCAGTGCCGGAGATCGACAGAATTAACCATTTCGTGAGCCGTGGGAAACATGCTTCCCATTACAATGAACTCGTTCCTTGTCCCGTGGGATTCACAGTTCCCACCTCTGTACGGTGCTACCACCTAGTGAACAGTACTTCCAGTCGGAATTTCCCACCGTTTTTGCTGCACCTTCGCGCAGAGGCATTGTATAGCTGAGTGTTGCTCTGTAGAGGAGCCTTTCAGTGCTGTTTGCGTGACATTTTGTGATTTTTTACTCAAAGCTATAGTATAAGGTTAATACTATTGATTTATACAAATTTATGAAGGAAAATGTAAAATTGGAACGAGGAGAATTCCAGTTTCAAACAAAAGGAGCCATTTCTGCAGTAAAATGGATGGATAACCGTCCAGTCACTTTCCTGTCCTCACTTTATGACCCATGAGAAACAGTCACAGTGAAAAGCAAAAATAAGGATGGTACTAGTACAGAGATTTCTTGTCCTGAAGTTGTGGCAGAATACAAGAAATAATCGGTGGCGTCGATAAGTTTGATCAATTACGAGAAAGGTATGCTATTGGCAGACGTTCTGTAAAATGGTGGCACGGAATATTTTATTTCCTGGTGGGCGTTGCTGCAGTGAAAAGCTTTATCCTGTGGAAAATAAGTAAAACAGAGAGTGGACAGCATGATCAGCTCATATACAGGATCCATCTAGCCAGACAATTGATCGCTGGCTTCTCGTCCCAAAAAAGGCGTGGACAAAAACCTGCCTTTCTGGCAAAAAGGGGTAAAGTACCTGAATATTTTCGTCATGTGGCTGTAGAGGACCATCAACCCATTTCAGGAGAAACCTACTGGACGTGCCGTCATTGTAGTACAAAAGTTGCGGAAAAGAGCACTCGCTTCTCATCCCAAAAAAGGCGTGGACTAAAACCTGCCTTTCGGGCAAAAAGGGGTAAAGTACCTGAATATTTTCGTCATGTGGCTGTAGGGGACCATCAGCCCATTTTAAAAGAAACCTACTGGACGTGCCGTCATTGTAGTACAAAAGCTGCGGAAAAGAGCACTCGCTGTGTTTGTACAGACGTGCTCAAAAGTATCCGAACGACCTGAATTGCATTTCCCCTGATTCGCATGCAACACACATAACGCAGCTGTCTAGCAGGTACTCTAATGGCTCTTTGGTACAGTCGTTTGACTATTGAAAATGGTTCCTCAAGTCACCACTAGAAAACACTGCTCTGTATCGCAATAACTCAAGATGTAAAGTAATACCATGATACTACGAATATCAGAGAACACCTTATCACAGATAAGACTCTCCTTAAGGCTTGTAAGCTCACATTTATTGCAATAAATGACATACCTGAAATGTTCTCTCTCTCATTATTACGTCAGATTGGTAATGCACGTAGTACGTTCGTCGTATTCATGATTTCCTCTTCAAAGTAACATACCGTACTTGTTATTTAACACAAAACGCCATTAAAAACTTAAGTTATTCACGAGCAGCTACTTGAGAATATGTATGAACTTCAAATGACACGATGAACCATCTCGTTCTGCATATGGATTCAAACCCAGCTGATGCAGAACATGATTTCGTGACTGACGGAAACTAACAGTCATTCCTGACTAGGCATACGCAGAGTGATATACCTCGATTTTAGGCAGTATCAGTTAGCAAATATCAACTTTAAATCACGTCACGTAAACATTTTTAACGGATTCGAATGCCTACCCTGTTAACGAACTATGAGATATGTTAAATATTATTTTTTCACAAGTGACTTACTTGATATGCCGTGAGGTAAAGCTTTGTGTTGGACAGGGATTCGAACCCAGAACGTAATCGGATTGCTATCGTAGCTCAATCAACTGTGACGTACCGGATGGACTCGGCAGTAGCTAGATGTTTTAACTGAAATGACGAGACGAAACATTAATTTTTTCTTTAGCAGGACTCCAACCCGGCACCTATCGCTGTTGTATTCTAGAGAAAACGAACGATAAATGTGGGTTTGTTACACCAGCAGCGACATGTGAGCATGTTTGAACCAGAAATAATATGGCGAAGAGTTCAGTGCTGACTGGGAATCGAACCCCACACACATCGTTTCTACACACAAACACACGTCACCTACCGAATTTTTCTCCACCAGCAGCTCGGAATAACATCCTTGAACTTACAGTGATCTCGCAAATAGTTACATGTCTCACTGGGAGTCAAAAACGTCGATATCGTTAGTGTTGACAACGAATGAAAATGCATTAAAAATCAAAATTATTATCCACCAGCAGATAGGTGTTCTCATGCTAGAGCTCGATAATTCATAATGAAAAACCTAGTGCCGGGCCAGGACTCGAATCCATTCACGCGCAATATGTGGAGATGTTGAGGAATCTGCAGTTTTGAACAAACAACAAATTAAAGTCGAGCTGTATTGTCACGAAGGGATCAAATTCCGCGTTAAGGGCGGTCTGAGTTGCATTCCCAGTTCAGAACCGATTTTATTGGCATACAGAAGCTCAAATAAAAGATGGAATAAGCGTCCTGTGACCCTACATAGCGTTTGTTTCGTCTCTAGAAATAAATAACTAGTATAAGAAAGGTTACTGGTGATAGAGTTTCTACATGTCGGCACTCCTGACTCTATTGTGGTTCAACTTAACGTCTACTTGGTAGAGAAGGAATATCATGTATAATGTGAATTTCAGACCACAATGCTACTATACCTTCTTTACTTGAGGTAGGCAGAAGAGAATAGAATCTGCCTCTCCCTATCAAAGACCAAGGGCAGAAGATGGAATCGAACCCAGACCATAAGTATACGAACCTATAATCAAACCAACAGACCACCAAACCCTCTACTGTACAACTCATCTTTCTATCATAACACTGATGACCAAACTGGATGAGACTTCTGACACACAGGCTCCCTGTAGTGTTTTGCAGCATGTTCAGTACATTCATTTACTTGGTTGACCGAATCGCCATGAACTAGCTGCCTTGGCTATCCAGTGCAAACATTCGACTCTGTTTTCTAATCACCGAAATACAATCACGAAACTGCCACCTACACAGAACTGCCGACAGTGTAGGATGCAGAAATTTAAATAGGAAGTGTTCGTGTCCACTTGAGTTATTCTACTGCCCTATCTGTTTGTTGAAAACGTCGTGCAGTGCAAAAGAAAAGCTGTAACTGTCTCTCTCTCAGAAGTCTAGATCCGGCCGTATGCATTACCTTACAGCACTGTGGAATTTCTAGAGGAATTGTCGTTGACTTCTGCAGGTGCTGTAACTATTTATTAGCTGGTAACCTGATGGGAAGCGTTGCGCACTGTAGATAAGATGTCGTGAGTTCGTGTACATTCACTGCTGCATTTTTTTATAACGCAATTCTGCTGTCTGCTGAAGTTATCAATCTAATGGAACTTTGAACATAATTCCCTTCACTTCTCAACCCAAAATAGTCGCATGTGGGAAAAGGGCTAACTTCTGCGACATTTTGTTCTTTTCAGGTTTAATAGACCGACAGGCAGCAGATGCATCTCGAAGCTTTTGTATTATGTACGGGGAGAGCTCATCGTGCCAAAATAGTCAGAAAAATATTTTCTACATTAGCTGTCATCAGGTAGTGGCATTTTAATCTTCTTCAAACCTTGTTTGATTAGCTTTAACTCAGAACAAGTAATCCACATGCATTTAATCAATAAATTGCATGTGCATTGTCAGACTGTTATAGATAACATCAGAGAATTCTCATATATCGTTGATGATTAATTTCTCTCTCATATTTACTACTGTTTTAACAACACTAAAAGAAGCCTTACGAAAATTGTGCACTGTATTATAAGAAATGAAATAAAACTACCCACGATAACCTTACGACGGAAGTCTGATTTAATAAAACTGAGTATCTGTACACAAGCGTGCCTCTATCGACACGAGTTTGTAAAATACTACTCACTTAGATTTCGATTGGGTCTGTGTTTAATTGGTATGCTGTGTCATGCTCAACAGGTATGCAAATGTATTATTTCATAAATGAAGTTATGTAATCCTAGAACCCCAAAATTTGCTTGTCAGCAGCGGAAAGAGGCGTTACCTGTTGTGCAGCATTGTAAGGTTTTCACGATTGCACAATGAGCTGAAAGTATTTTATTGCGATTTGCTTATCGATGTTTGATCTGACTGCTTGCAGGTCTTTCACAGAAGGGGTAAAAACGTTACGATCAGCGAGACTGGAACCGCGAGCCATAACAGACGTTTTTCACAGGTCAGCATATCACCACAAAGGTAACGAAGAGGTATCTACCATGCCTTCCTCTTACAAGGTCAATACTGGCTAGAACTCGGAATCCGCTATTTAAAGGACGAGATTAGTTACTATTTCCACGTGCAACTACTTTCCTGGGCTGT
Organism: Schistocerca americana; assembly: GCF_021461395.2. NCBI lineage: Eukaryota > Metazoa > Arthropoda > Insecta > Orthoptera > Acrididae > Schistocerca > Schistocerca americana. The sequence continues at coordinate 324,928,977 of NC_060125.1, forward strand.
AAACTGTAAATTTACAATCTTCTGTTACACCTGAAGCGATTATAACTCAGATTATTCAGTGGAAATTACGGGAAAAATCAAGTGAACTTTGAGGCTTAATTCCGTACACACCAGGAAGTAACTCGTCGATCACAGTGTTGCCAAACAGACCTTGCCTTGTTGCCAAATCTCAGTTACAGTACCAGCAGGAGGAAGACGAACCTACGTGATCCTACAGCGGGCTGGGAAGGGACCATAGCTGGCGCCTCAAAGACGCGGCTGCTACGGCCTGGAATACGTAATGCGTCTGATTCGCATTTCTGTAACTAGCTTTAGGACTGGAGCGAAGTTACTAATAATACTCAGAACTGACTTGTGACCAAGCATCATAAATCAGTAAATCTGATAGTTGTTTTTATATTTCTTTCGTAACTGTACTCAAAACTAAGAGACTCGTTCAGGTACGTTTTCGTGCCTCACCTATAGTCGAGCACAACAAACAAATAAAAATAAAAAAAGAATGTGTGTATGTGTGTGTGTGTGTGTGTGTGTGTGTGTGTGTGAGAGAGAGAGAGAGAGAGAGGAGAGCGAGAGAGAGAGAGAGAGACAGGGAGACAGAGAGATAAAAATAAAAAAGAATTTGAGAGAGAGGGTAAAAAACTTTTGTAAAGAAATTGAATACTGGTATGTAAAGAAATCTTTCATTAAAATGACACGTTCCCTATCATTACGAAGTGTCGGATTCATGATCTACGGAACAAGTATTAATCTAATCTAATCTAATCATATCATATTGCTGACTAGTCATGGAGAGTCATGGATTACCGAAATTTTCGGCAATATTAGTAACCAAATCTAAACTTGAAAATAAAAGATGACAGTTTTTGTAATAAACCGGGACTCCTATCAAGACCCTTTCATCCCTGTTAACTAACCAGGAAAGATATCTGATATACCTCAGTTCAGAAGTAACAAGTGTGTATCCATTTAAAATATGGTTCAAATGGCTCTGAGCACTATGGGACCTAAATTCTAAGGTCATCAATCCCCTATAACTTAGAACTACTTAAACCTAACTAACCTAAGGACGTCACACACATCCATGCCCGAGGCAGGATTCGAACCTGCGACCGTAGCGGTCGCGCGGTTCCAGACTGTAGGTATCCATTTAAAGATGAATCACATGATGTGAAGCTGTGTGATGGAGATACGAACCCATCACATAATCGGATTGTTAACTAAGTAAAATCAAATGTTATGTATCGCTTTTTCTTACCAGCTGCTAGGTGTTTGAATTTATAATAAGGATACAAATTTTTGTGCCTGAGCGACAATCGAACCGCACTCCTATCGTTCTTCTTTATCGTCCACGAATATAGCTTAAGTATCAATTGCTTACTCACTAATAGTAAGATGTGTGCGTGTTTGACCAGAAATTGTTGGCAACACATGAACAGACATTAAAAATTCACGTTAATTTTCACTAGCAGGCCGGTGTGCGCTTGGTAGGGCTTGAAATGAAATTAAGAATACTTTTGTACTGGATCAGGATTCAGACCCACATACTTACCATTGGAGGAGACCTAAAGAAGATGGAAGTTTTGGGAAAAGGAAGGAAATGATTGAACTATACCGTTCCGAGAGATTCAGATCCTCGAAAGAGGAAATACGAATTCGAATCCCACTCCAGCACCAAATTTTTCAACGTCTTTAGTTCAATCAAATACAAGTAAAATAAGAGCCCTGTTCCTTTAAATGGCTATCGGTTCATCAAATATAATAAAATTTTCTAATGTAAGTAAGTTCACTGTTGACAGTATTTCACCTATGCCATTTCCCTACGTAAACCGGCACTGCCTGGTTGAGAATGAAGGAACGTGATGTTTAATGCGGATTCTGGATTATAACATCTTTCTCTTGAGGTTGCCAGAGGTAAAATAAATCTGTTTGTGCCTCTTGAAAGTAAATGCCTGAACACACGCATTGCACTTGTGATAGTTCGTTCCACCAGACCATTGTGGCCACATTTCCCAGCCCCAGGAGTGTGCTGTAACGGATGATGTGCTTAGCTTACAAAATTAGTTACAGTGGAAAAAATGCGAGTCTATTAAATGGTTAAGTAGAAGAAGCTTCTGAAGTGGAGATCATGCTGTTCTCATGTCAGCAGGATGTAAAGACTCTTCTAGGCATCATAGCCTCGATGTGAAAAATTTTGAAATTTTCACTAATTCAGCAAAGTTCTTAGTTCGAGAAAATCCACTGTGAAGTGTGAAGTTACCGGATAATTCGATTATTACTATCATTTTCTTCATACCGCTGCTGGAACACATGTGCTTGAAATAGATGTAGCTGCCCAAGAAGAGATTCTTTCCCTGTCTACGGAATCCTTTTCATGTTAATATCAAACAACAGCAATTACGTAGATCACATTAAAATTAAAGTAATTGATGAAGACGTTACTTGATAACAAAAACGCGCTGCCTTTCTTTATTTACTTGCGACTAGAAATGGCTGTCGAATTCTGCCAAACCAAAAGCCAAGGGATCTTACTGCCTTCCGATATACGTCGCTGTCAGTTCTTCCATATGATTTTGTTGACGTGTCCTGATTCAAGGTGTGTATGACAGAGAGTGTTTTAGAAAATAAATTGTTCTCCTTTGCAATAAACAGAAAGATTTTCATTCTAAGCTATCCAAGTCCATAATTTTCGCAATATTAGTTCAAATTTAATATTCGGTTCTGTAATGTAGGAAAGTATTTCACAGTTGCAGAACCCGCATCCGACTCATTGTCTTTACACTTAGCCTCTAACAATAAATTCTAGCTCAGAGTGACACCAGCGTAAGTAACCTAATGTAGCGAAGACTGTTTGTCAGTGCTCTTTCTCACCGGAACATGACCTTTCAGTGGGAGACATTTCGTCCCCCTTTTCCTTTTGTGAAATTTGTCAGTAAGCTTTTTGCCTTCGAACCAGCGAAACGCGGCAGGGTACGGCAGGTAAACGATTCAGAAACCACAATATTGTGCCATTTAGACGCTTTCTTTAAACATTGTCGTACCTGAAGGAATTTAGTTTCTTCTTAAATCATCTGCGCAGCAACGTTCACCTATATCTCAAATAGGAAAAGCTCTTTATCCAGGTACGAATGTTGTAAAACAAACTTCCCACAGTTTGTGTCAGGTTGATCTTTTCGTCTGATAGCACTGTGTAAGTATTTTGTCTAAGAGGTATTACAAGTAGTGTTCCTGTAGCTATCGGAATCATTGGTTGAAAACGAGTTTAACACCAATGAGTACAGTATTGCTAAATACTCAAAATGATTATCAACCTAAGTCTGCGTTCATCCACAAACTGAGGCGTATTTGTAATATTGAAGCTAGACTTTGTATCCTTGTCTTCCTTGAGTGGGCATTGGAAGGCGTTTACACATACATTTAGGAGGGTAATCCCAAAGGTAAGATCTCCTAAGGGACACGCAAGTGCCAACGCAGGCACAAACAAGAGATCCTAATTTCAATACAAAACAGAAACCACGGTGTTGGCTGTATGGTGGAAAGGTGATAAACAGCAAGACTACGGATATGAAGCCCTCAGGTTCGATCCCTTGTCAGTCTCTCAATTTTTATGTACCACTTTACACTAATTTGCCCTCGGCCAGTGTTTTTGATGTGAAAAATGTCGAGTTGCCCTGTGGTCCAAAAGCCACGTTAAACTGTACGTCACTCCATTAACTGGCTAGGTAAGTCAACTCAAAGGTTGGAGGAAAGCAACGGCATACTACCTCCAACAAAACCGTGCCTATTAAAGCACTGTGGTGTTCAAACCACTCTTCCGACTGATGACTGCTTTACTTTCTATGGGTTCCAAAATTAATGATCTTCGGGTTATTAACATTTTTGTGTTTTCATGCTGTAGCTTTGATACCAGTAAACGTAAGTAACCGGCCGACCACTGTCACCGTTCGAGTTGTCAAGGTGGTAGACTTCGATGCTGTCGACCCCAGTTACAATCTTGGTCATGGCTATGATTCAGTCGAATACCTCTATGTGCCTTTCTGTGTATTTCAAGATATACTTTTATACACTTGGTACGCATCCAAACTGATATCTGATAGAATTGTCGGGTTGGGTTGTTTGAGGAAGGAGACCAGACAGCCAGGTCATCGGTCTCATCGGATTACGGAAGGACGGGGAAGGAAGTCGGCCGTGCCCTTTCAAGGGAACCATCCCGGCATTTACCTGGAGCGATTTAGGGAAATCACGGAAAACCTAAATCAGGATGGCCGGACGCGGGATTGAACCTTCGACCTGATAGAGCTGTATTTAGCACCATGAATCACATATGTTTTCCGTGCAATATGCCGGACAATACGTGAGTGCAGTGTGATTTCGTTTTTTTGCTGCGCACAGTGCAAGAAATATTTGTGTTTTGCTTGCTTTTGTAATAGGTTTCACCCCACTGAATGCGAGCAAGCTAACGAATAGTCTGTCAATAACTGGAATTACGCAATAATAAATTTAAAAGTTGTATTTTTGTATTACATATCCCAATGAAAGTAGCTGTAAACAGGTTATAAGCCTACTTGCTTATTATTTGCGCTTCTCGATGCTTCCCTCAAAAAATAAAAATAAGAATAGGAAGAGAGAGAGAGATAGAGATAGAAACAGAAATGTATTTCAAATATCAGCTCAGTGACGCCAAGTTCGTCTCGTCATGAAAAGCAAGGATAGTTGATAGGTACTCGTATTATATCGTTGTACTAGCGGTATGTATGGCTACAGGGTTCTTTATTTTCTCTCTGCTAACAACAAGAACAGAATTCAGTTACTAAGTGGTAACAACACCTATGCAGTACGCCAATTAAACACTCAACCTTTCTTCGTTATTTTGTTAATCGTCTGTAATGCAGTAAACATACTTGATTATTGATTTGTTGTTACTACCATTGTTATTGTTATTCGTCACCTCACAACAGCTTTCCCATCATTCATTGCCGCCGAAGCACGTAACGAATGGATCAGGATGAATGGAATGTGGGATGCCTCGTCACGGAGAATATACACATTTATCTCGGATTCTTGTGTTCATGGTAATATAAAAATCTCAATAAGAGAAGACGACAACGGGGTGCCGGCGATGCAGGCAATAATGTAGTGTTGGCAGAAGAGCCAACATTGTGTTTCTAGAGGAGGCCGAAATGCACGCGTTTAATTACACGCCGACTGGCGTGAGGTCTGGAACAGGACAATATCTTGAGAATTGCAAATAAAGTACGTAGATGATGTAATACCTAACTTTAATCCACAATTGTAGAACATCGCTCTTGATGATACATGCTTCACATAATAAATATCAATTGAATACGCCGCCTTGCTAGGTCGTAGCAAATGTAGCTGAAGGCTATGCTAACTATCGTCTCGGCAAATGAGAGCGCATTTGTCAGTGAACCATTGCTATGAACGTCGGCTGTACAAATGGGGCGAGTGCTAGTACGTCTCTCTAGACCTGCCGTGTGGTGGCGCTCGGTCTGCAATTACTGACAATGGCGACACGCGGGTCCGACGTATACTAATGGACCGCGGCCGATTTAGAGGCTACCACCTAGCAAGTGTGGTGTCTGGCGGTGACACCACATTCCTCCCCCGCAAATCGGCGTACGGTGGTGTTATAAGGCTTCTGCCCGCCGTGGGGAGGACCCCATGTTGACGTATGTGACGAGGTGGGGAGCCTAACAACAGGCGAGGCTGTGCCACCCGCACCCGGCCATTCGGTCCGCGGGGAGCTAGGAAACGCCTGAAAACCTAGTCCAGGGTACGCGCCCGTAGAGAGACAGGAGGGGCCGTAGGGTCGACCTCCATCGGGGCGGGGAGTCGACGGGCGAAGACGACATCTGGTCCGGAGCGGGCAAGAGGTCCATGTCGGAGGACAGCTGGTCACGGGTTAGATCGGCGGCGCGTGACCCAGGGAGGCACTTGGCGGCTGCAGCGAAGCGGTCACTGCGGGCGGCGCCGGCGGGAGAACAGGCGGCGGCGGCGGCGGCGGCGGCGCGTCGCCATGGGGCAAAATGGAAGGCAGCGTCGGTAACACCTGGGGATGAGGCGAGCCAGTAGATGGGTCCCCTGGGCGCTGATCGGACGGCACCGTCGCTGAAAGCAGACGGGGAGCGGCAGAACCCGTGCGACTACAGAGGCGCAGCTGATTGAGATGCCGACGCACCTCACCAGATGCCCCCAAAACCAAATACATAGCGCGGCCGAGGCAGCGAAGAATGCGCCCTGCGAGCCAACGCCGTGAACCTCGATAGTTGTGATAGTATACAACGTCGCCTGGAGCAAAAACAGGTGGCTGCCGCTGCACAGAAACCTGATGCAGCGGATGTAGCAAAGACATCAAGATGAGGACGACCATGGAGCAACTCAGCCGGCGAGCGACCAGCTCGGGGCTGAGAGCGATACGAGAACAAAAAGAGCAATAACGCAGCCTCCCGAGAATGCGACTCTTTCAACTTCAACACCTATGACTTGAAAGTCCGGACCAATCGTTCAGCGGCACCGTTTGACTGAGGCGATAACGGCGCGGATGTCAGATGTTGAATACCATTGGCCTTGCAGAATGACTGAAATTCTGCGGACATGAATTGTGGGCCATTGTCGGAGACAATAGTCTGTGGAAGACCTTCAATGCAAAAGATAGCGGATAACGCTTGGATGGTGGCAGATGACGTCGTGGCAGACATCCGGACAACAAAAGGAAAATTACTGAAAGAATCGACCACAACCAACCATCGAGCATTCCAGAATGGACCAGCGAAATCGATGTGTAAGCGTTGCCAAGGGGAAGTGGCTTTCGGCCATGCAAAGAATTTTTCCGCGGTGGCGCGGATTGTTGTTCGGCACACGCCATGCAAGAAGAACACATTTTCGTAATCGCAGCATCGATTCCGAACCAAGTACAATGCTGACGAGCAAGTTGTTTCGTTCGCACTATACCCCAATGTCCTTAGTGGAGAAGCCGTAAGATAGAGGACTGTAACGAACGTGGGACCACGACCCGGGACTGATCATTATCAGAACGCAACAGCAAAACACCACGTCGTACAAAAAGTCTCTCCTTGTTAGCAAAAAATCGGCGAACTAACGGATCCTCGATCCGTGACTTTGACAAGGGCCATTGCGTAGCAACAAAACGCAAAACGGTAGCAAGGACAGGGTGGACAGGGTCAGCAGCTGTGGCTGTAGCTACACGACGAAAATCAATCGGAAACGATTCGACCACGTCATCGGTTTCCGCATCAATGAACATGCAAGCAAGTTCGGAAGAATCGAAAGCTCTATCCTCAGCAAGAGGCAAACGGGACAACGCATCGGCGTTTCCGTGCTTAGCAGTGGACCGATACAAGATATCGTAGCGGTACTGCGAGAGGAAAATAGACCAGCGAATGAATTTCTGCGCTGTACGTGGAGGTACAGGCTTGTTCGGATGAAAAAGTGACGTCAAAAGTTTGTGGTCTGTGATGATGGTAAAGTGACGACCATACAAGAAATCATGAAACTTAGTAACACCAAAGACGAGAGCCAAAGCTTCTTTCTCTATCTGTGAATAATTTCTTTGCGCAGACGAGAGCAATTTGGACGCAAGGGCAATAGGGCGATCATGCGAGCCATCTTTGTGCTCGTGCACAGCACCGATCCCGAAATCCGATGCATCTACCATCAACAAAAGGGGTTTCTGGGGATCGAATGGCGTAAGGCAAGTATTGGAAAGCAACGCCGATTTCAACTGGCGAAAGGCGCGTTCGCATTCCGTCGTCCAGACGAACGGAACACCTTTACGGCGTAAACGATGAAGCGGAGCTGAAATGGAAGAGGCATTGCGCACATAGCGATGGTAGTAATTTATTTTACCCAGCACACTCTGTAGCTGCTTCAAATTCTGCGGCGAAGGCAAGTCTTGTATGGCACGGAGGTGCTCTGGACTGGGATGTATGCCTTGGGCATTGATTACATGTTCCAAATATGGTAAGGGACGAGCAAAAAACACACATTTGTCCTTCCGCAAGTGAAGACCATTTTGTCGCAAGACCTGAAAGAATTTTCTGAGATTGGCTAAATGTTCTTCTTCCGTCTTTCCGGAGATCACAATATCGTCCAGATAGTTTGCTGCAGTAGGGACCGACGCACAAACAGTTTGCAGATATTGCTGAAACGATGCAGGGGCGGATGCACACCCGAATGGCAGTCTTGTGAACTGATACAAACCAAGATGCGTGTTAACCACCAAGACGCGCTGGGATTGGTCGTCCACTGGTAGTTGCAAGTACGCATCTGCTAGGTCCAATTTCGAAAAATATTTACCCGGACACAGTTTGTCAAAAAGGTCTTCCGGGTGGGGTAAAGGATAAGTTGCAATCACTAGTTGTGGATTCACTGTTGCCTTGAAGTCCACACAAAGTCTCAATTCTCCGGAAGGTTTTGGCAAAATTACTAGGGGTGATGCCCAGAGAGAAGCCTGCACACGTTCAATTACACCTTGTGATTCCAAAACGTGTAACGTTTTTGCGACCTCGTCACGTAATGCGTGGGGAACATTGCGCGATCTGAAAAATTTCGGTTGCGTGTTTACTTTCAGTTCCAAATGTGCTTTATAGTTCGTTGCGCAACCGAGGCCCGGTGCAAAAAAAATGTCTGCAAATTCTTCACATAGACTAGAAACACTGGCTGAAGGCACAGTCTGATTCACTGATAGGACCTGATTGACTATAGACAAGTTAAACAACTGAAATAAATCTAAACCAAACAAGTTCACTGCAGAAGAAGAACGAAGGACGTAAAAGGACACAAGTTTTGTTTGTCCCTTGTATGTTGCAAGAAGGCTGCACTGTCCTAACACAGGGATATGCTGTCCTGAATATGTAGTTAGCGTAACATTTGCGGCACGCAATGGGGGTGTGCCCAGTTGTGTGTACGTGTCTTTATTGATCAAGGAAACTGCAGCTCCGGTATCGAGCTGGAATGGGATCACGTTACCATTTATGACCAAGTCTACAAAAAGTTTATTGTCCTGCTGACGACAAGAGCGACTGTCTCGTACAATTTGAACAGACACTGGTACAGAAGCACTTGCGACTTGACGGGATTTCCGTCGACGGCGACACACACTATTTGTGGGACGAACACAGTCACTGATAGAGAAAGTGGCACTGGGCAGAGTGGAATTAACTACATGAATGTCCATGGGCGAAGGTTCAGGAGCCTGAGTATTATTGGTTCGATTCCGATTCCAGCGTGAAGCAAAGGGCCTGGAATGGTTGTGAGTGTCCGATCTGAGCTTTTCATTACAGAAGAAGCAAATAGCTTGGCGTGACAGGCAGTTTTCACGCAAATGTCTAGTAGCACACCGCGGGCATGATTTCGCTGCATTTGCGTGCTTGCGCGGCACACGTGGCTGCGCGGACGATGGGCGCGAGGGCTGTTTACTGTTCCGTGCAGCTCGCCCGGCGGGCCGGTTAATGTGACACACGGCTGGCGAAGGTTCAAACGATTCCTGAGCAAAGTCAAGTGTGTCTTGCCTATCCAATATGTCCATCACTTGTTGAAGGGAGGGACTGACGAGTTTCAAAATTTGCTCCCGTATACGAACATCAGAAACATTCTGTGTAATTGCATCAAGCACCATAGTATCTGAATAAGGGAGTCAACATTCACACTCAAAAGCACAATCCCTAGTAAGGCCTTGGAAAGTTGCAACCCACTCCCGATTAGTTTGACCGGCCGTACGTTTTGTACGAAAGAACATGTACCGTTTTGCAACTACATTGACTGATTCCTTGAAATATGCATCTAATGCAGACAAAATTTCTTCGTAGGACTGAGTTGCTACGTCGCGTCGGGGATACAATTTCACTATCACTCTGTACGTGTGGACGCTGACACACGACAATAATTGAGGCTGCCACTCATTACCTTGAATTCTGTAGGTGGCGAGATGGAATCCAAATTGGCGTGACCACTCCATCCAGCTTTCCAGTGCCGCATCAAACGGACGAAAAGGTGATGCAACTGCGGGTTGTGGCTGCGGTATCGGTGGTGCGGCAGCTGCCGCATCGTTGTGCATTGCACGTTGACCCTGGACGAGCTGTCCAAGGGCATCCAATAACGCCTGCGTCTGCTGATTCTGCAAGTGATAAAATTCGGACAGTACACCTGGAGATTGTGGTGAAGCCATGACACAAGTAAATTAAGCAAGTAGAAAGAAGAAGACAATTTTGAGACTCGTTGCCAATTTGTAGTGTTGGCAGAAGAGCCAACACTGTGTTTCTAGAGGAGGCCGAAATGCACGTGTTTAATTATACGCTGACTGGCGTGAGGTCTGGAACAGGACAATATCTTGAGAATTGCAAATAAAGTACGTAGATGATGTAATACTTAACTTTAATCCACAATTGTAGAACATCGCTCTTGATGATACATGCTTCACATAATAAATATAAATTGAATACGGCACCTTGCTAGGTCGTAGCAAATGTAGCTGAAGGCTATGCTAACTATCGTCTCGGCAAATGAGAGCGTATTTGTCAGTGAACCATTGCTATGAACGTCGGCTGTACAACTGGGACGAGTGCTAGTACGTCTCTCTAGACCTGCCGTGTGGTGGCGCTCGGTCTGCAATTACTGATAGTGACGACACGCGGGTCCGACGTATACTAATGGACCGCGGCCGATTTGAAGGCTACCACCTAGCAAGTGTGGTGTCTGGCGGTGACACCACAAATAACACTCAACTATTTCTGTTGACTTAACACCATGACGACAGACGAATTGGCGTCTCACTGTATTTTGATTATAATTCGTTGGTCATCTTGCGAATTCGTTTTTAAACCTCGTGGGAGCAGGCATAATATTTTGCTTTTTGAACACCGAACAATAACACACACAAAAATAGTAGATGGAAGGATACAAAGAAACAATCAAAGTCATGGGTGTGGATGCAGTTCATCATTAGAAGACTAAACAAGAGGGAAACATTACGAAAGCAATGAATACGCTGGTTAGTATACATTACTTGCATAGATCTGAAGATGAAAAAGGGCAGATCTGCACAGTGCCAACATCTGCTCTTTAGTTTCTGTCTTAATGGACATAATTTTTAGTTTCTTCTCTTCTGAATTTTCAAATGAATTGATTATTACGTGGTACAGAATAATTCGTAAACTGTGTTTCTTACAGCTTCCATTCGCACCAAAAATTTAGCTACATTCTCGTGCAGTTCATGAAATTCTACTTGTATGATCACAAGACTGCACATAGATGCAATCGATTTCGAGGTGCAAAGTGTTTGTTATCTTACATTTCGTGACAGGTGGGCAAAGTTGATTTCCAAAGACTTTTTATTGTACTGAAATAATCTTTTGTCACAAAGTGATAAGGTAAGTGTTTTATTCGTATATATTTTGTGGGAAACTGTAATTGTGTTGAAAGATTACACACCTGAATGTGTGACACAACTGGTATGAGAAAACGCTGCATATTAACCAAGCCCGGCGCCTCCTGTCCGTATCCTCCTATGACACGAGCACGGGATTCTCCTCATATAATGCTACAGAGCTGTTCCTAGCACAGCTGAGAATAGTCAATATCATCACAAACATTTGGCAACACTGTAACAGTGCAATCACTTCCACGTATGGTACTGAACTGACTCGCTAAATTCACTTAATATTCCCTTCCCATTTGAATGACTCGTGCTGTATAATCCTCACGCAAACTAAGACACTGAGACAGACAATTCAATTTTTTTGGCTGAAGAAATGCTATTCTTCACTTAAGTGACAACTTTTATTATCGTTCATGATGCGTTATAGGACTGAGTGACCAATACCATGATGAGAGTGGAGTGCTGGCAGCAGTGTGTCCGTAACCACGTGGTACCACCCGTGTTTAGTGTTGAAGCAGTTCAAGGAGTCGTCAGTTAAACCTGTGGTAGGGCCCAGCGTGTGTGATCATTTCCTTTGTGCTTTATTTTATGGAGCTGCGAATTTTCAGAAAAAATTCTGTAACGAAATCAGAAGAAAACCTTCACATACCAAATCCTCTTGACAGCTCGACTCAGTAAGTTGTGTTAATGGTCACAGGTCTCGGCTTGGTGACTGATAACCTGCTTCACATTTCAAGCGTCTACGAAGAAATTCGAGTCGACCGTCAACGATACGAAATTCAGTATTGTTCTTCACTTAAGACTCACATGCCAGGGTTATATGTATGAAGGAAATGAACTGATAAGCAAATCGCAAGAAAATACTTTCAGCTCATAGTGCAATGGTGAAAACCTTACAATGCTGCACAACAGGTTACACCTCTTTCCGCTGCTCACAAGTAAATTTTGGGGTTCTAGGATTACATAACTTCATTTATGAAATAACACATTTGCATACCTGTTGAGCATGACACAGCATACCAATTAAACACAGGCCCAATCGAAAACTAAGAGAGTAGTATTTTACATATTCGTGTCGATAGAGGCACGCTTATGTACAGATACTCAGTTTTATTAAAACAGACTTCCGTCGTAAGGTTATCGTGCGTAGTTTTATTTCATTTCTTATAATACAGTGCACAATTTTCGTAAGGTTTCTTTTAGTGTTGTTAAAACAGTAGTAAATATGAGAGAGAATTTAATCATCAACGATATATGCGAATTCTCTGATGTTATCTATAAGAGTCTGACAATGCACATGCAGTTTATTGATTAAATGCATGTGGATTACTTGTTCTGAGTTAAAGCTAATCAAACAAGGTTTGAAGAAGATTAAAATGCCACTACCAGATGACAGCTAATGTAGAAAATATTTTTCTGACTATTTTGGCACGATGAGCTCTCCCCGTACATAATACAAAAGCTTCGAGAAACATCTGCTGCCTGTCGGTCTATTAAATCTGAAAAGAACAACATGTCGCAGAAGTTAGCCCTTTTCCCACATGCGACTATTTTGGGTTGAGAAGTGAAGGGAATTATGTTCAAAGTTCCATTAGATTGATAACTTCAGCAGACAGCAGAATTGCGTTTTAAAAAAATGTAGCAGTGAATGTACACGAACTCACGACATCTTATCTACAGTGCGCAACGCTTCCCATCAGGTTACCAGCTAATAAATAGTTACAGCACCTGCAGAAGTCAACGACAATTCCTCTAGAAATTCCACAGTGCTGTAAGGTAATGCATACGGCCGGATCTAGACTTCTGAGAGAGAGACAGTTACAGCTTTTCTTTTCCACTGCACGACGTTTTCAACAAACAGATAGGGCAGTAGAATAACTCAAGTGGACAGGAACACTTCCTATTTAAATTTCTGCATCCTACACTGTCGGCAGTTCTGTGAAGGTGGCAGTTACGTGATTATATTTCGGTGATTAAAATACAGAGTCGAATGTTTGCACTGGATAGCCAAGGCAGCTATTTCATGGCGATTCGGTCAGCCCAGTAAATGAATGTACTGAACATGCAGCAAAACACTACAGGGAGCCTGTGTGTCAGAAGTCTCATCCAGTTTGGTCATCGGTGTTGTGATAGAAAAATGAGTTGTACAGTAGAGGGTTTGAGGTCCGTTGGTTTGATTATAGGTTCGTATACTTATGGTCTGGGTTCGATTACATCTTCTGCCCTTGGTCTTTGATAGGGAGAGGCAGATTCAATTCTCTTCTGCCTACCTCAAGTGAAGAAGGTGTAGTAGCATTGTGGTCTGAAATTCACATTATACATGATATTCCTTCTCTACCAAGTAGACGTTAGGTTGAACCACAATAGAGTCAGGAGTGGCGACATGTAGAAACTCTATCACTAGTAACCTTTCTTATACTAGTTATTTATTTCTAGAGACGAAACAAACGCTATGTAGGGTCACAGGACGCTTATTCCATCTTTTATTTGAGCTTCTGTATGCCAATAAAATCGATTCTGAACTGGGAATGCAACTCAGACCGCCCTTAACGCGGAATTTGATCCCTTCGTGACAATAGAGCTCGACTACAATTTGTTGTTTGTTCAAAACTGCAGATTCCTCAACATCTCCACATATTGCGCGTGAATGGATTCGAATCCTGGCCCGGCACTAGGATTTCATTATGAATTATCAAGCTCTAGCATGAGAACACCTATCTGCTGGTGGATAATAATTTTGATTTTTAATGCATTTTCATTCGTTGTCAACACTAACGATATCGACGTTTTTGACTCCCAGTGAGACATATAACTATTTGCGAGATCACTGTAAGTTCAAGGATGTTATTCCGAGCTGCTGGCGGAGAAAAATTCGGTAGCTGACGTCTGTTTATGTGTAGAAACGATGTGTGTGGGGTTCGATTCTCAGTCAGCACTGAACTCTCCGCCATATTATTTCTGGTTCAAACATGCTCACATGTCGCTGCTGGTGTAACAAACCCACATTTAACGTTCGTTTTCTCTAGAATTGGGTTGGGGTCCTGCGAAGGAAAAAATTAATGTTTCGTCTCGTCATTTCAGTTAAAACATCTAGCTACTGCCGAGACTATCCGGTACGTCACAGTTGATTGTGCTTCGATAACAATCCGATTACGTTCTGGGTTCGAATCCCTGTCCAACACAAAGCTTTACCTCACGTCATTTCAAGTAAGTTACTTGTAAAAAAGCGATATTTAACACCTCTCATAGTTCGTTAACAGGGACAGTAGATCCTGGGTAGGAATTCGGGCCCGTAAAAATGTTTACGTTACGTAATTTAAAGTTGATATTTGCTACTTGATACTGCCTAAAATCGAGGTATATCACTCTCCGTACGCCTAGTCAGGAATGACTGTTAGTTTCCGTCAGTCACGAAATCTTATTCTGCATCACCTGGGTTTGAATCCATATGCAGAACGAGATGGTTCGTTGTGTCATTTGAAGTTCATACATATTCTCAAGTAGCTGCTCGTGGTTAACTTAAATTTTTACGTCGTTTTGTGTTAAATAACAAGTACGGTATCTTACTTTGAAGAGGAAATCATGAATACGACGAACGTACTACGTGCATTACCAATCTGACGTAATAATGAGAGAGAGAACATTTCAGGTATGTCATTTATTGCAGTAAATGTGAGCTTACAAGCCTTAAGGAGAGTCTTATCTGTGATAAGGTGTTCCCTGTTATTTGTAGTATCATGGTATTTTTTTACATCTTGAGTTATTGTGATACAGAGCAGTGTTTTCTAGTGGTGTGTTGTTGGAACCATTTTCAATAGTCAAACGAGTGTACCAAAGAGCCATTAGAGTACCTGCTAGACAGCTGCGTTATGTGTGTTGCATGCGAAACAGGGGAAATGAAATTCAGGTCGTTCGGATACTTTTGAGCACGACTTTACATATTGTCAAATACCACTTTACATAGACCCATGTTTCAGAAAATTTCATGGCAAGTAATTGTGAACAGTCATTGTAACAAGAGAAGTAAATTCATGAAATAAATATAACATGTATTGAAAAAGTTGTTTTAGTCATTTAACTCCAAGAAAGGGCAGTGGGAAGAATACTTCCCACCTTGTTGTGTGACCTCACTTGTTGGAGCAAATTTGATATTCTGTGTGATAAATATACCTATATGTTAACTACTACTTGCTCTCCATTCCTTAAAAAAAAACTGCTCAATAATTTTGCACCTCGAAAGGGTTAAAACAAACAAGAAATACATATTCCGAAACTTAAAACTCAACTTCCCTCAGTGTAGTTTGCTATTCAGTGATCGCGGCTGCTTGACACGATCGCTAGTCGACAAAATGCAGCTGCCTGGTTACGCCTTGTCTCTTTTGAACGTAATGCTCTGTTATGTAAGTGGGTGGCTGTTTCGGACACCAGTTTCCATCCGTAGTTTATTTTTCTGCTCTATACCGAGAAACATCGGAGATTATAGAGGGTTTCGTACACAAGGTCATTGAAAATGTACAGCGTTCAGGGAGAAAAATAGACTGCAGATGAAAACCTGTGTCCGAAACCGTCATCCATCGAAGCAACAGATCAATACATTCATTGGAGACAAGGCGAATCTACGTAGCAGCCAGATCTTCTCCACTGTGGAGCATGGCAGTCAGTCACGATCGCTGAGTAAGCAAAGACGTTGCGAGGCTTTCTGTCTACAGTTCGTTAGCGTACAAAGTCACGATTGTAGCTAAAGGAGTAGGCTAGTGGCAGGCGCTGGCGCCTGTAATCTCGACGCTCTGTAGCTTCATTGAATGACGTTCCTCAAGACGTGTTTCTGTCCTTTATTTGTTCCTCAAGACACTCACAGCCCCTCGAAATTTGTCGCAACGTTTGTAAGGTAACATGCATATACAGGGCGTTAGGGGTACAAGTGCAGATATTGTAATTAGTGATACCTTATATCCACCCACTGCAGTGTATTAGATGTTTCTGCTTTGCGTCAGACAGTCTTCCCGCAAGTACATCACATAATTTACTACGTGATGTTTTCTGCACAGTCGTAAGTGCTACACTTAATGGACCACACTTGTCGGTATAGACTAACCATTTCGCGTCCACGCATCCACACTTCAACACCTAGCCTGGAGCCCTGCTGAAAATAGACATTAATGGCTCGCTCTTGCCACACTTACTTGGAGATACTAAACACCTAAAAACATACTAGTCCTAACAGTGATAATTATTATTCTGAAAATGCAGTAAATAGTAACGTAATGTTATCCAGTACGTTTTCCGGTCACCAATAAAAATACCTCTAACACTCTGTCTATTTGAACATGATGCCAATAGAACTTCTAAATTAGTTCACAACATATTTTCAATGTTAATCTTATTTGGTATACGAAAAATGTGATAAGGATGCTCTTCTTTTGTTTGTCGTCTCTTCGCTATCCCTTGCAAGACCTCATCAGTAGCCCCCCGTATGGGTTTCAGTGACTTTGTTAACGGTGTTTGTTTGCTGAAAGAGTTCACCCTGCTCATCGCTAATGGCTCCCCAATTTTACCGAAAGAACTCAACGTGGGAATGAATCAATTGAATTTTAAGTAACTGTCTAACACTGCATCCATAATCGAAACATAATGATCACCTTCCTTTAACTCTGCTTCAGTCATTCAGCAAACTTTTCTTTCAAATTACTGGAGGCCTGACATGCTTATACGTAGCTTTCACAAACACTTTCGTCAACCCAACGTGAGACAAAAGGAGGGAAATTGATTTTTACAGGTAAAACCAAAAGATTGTTTTCACATTTTCCTTTCCAAATACGTACGGTTTCGTTATAGGGCATTCCTTGGCTCTACAGTTATTTTTGATGTCACGACTGTCCGATAGGCACACAAAACAGCAGTATTTCCTGAACCCACGCTATAAACCTAGAGCCTGACAACTACGGACAGCCGGCCGCTGTGGACGAGCGGTTCTAGGCGCTTCAGTCTGGAACCGCGCTACTGCTACGGCCGCAGGTTCGAATCCTGCCTCGGGTATGGGTGTGTGTGATGTCCTTAGGTTAGTTAGGTTTAAGTAGTTCTAAGTCTAGAGGACTGATGACCTAAGATGTTAAGTCCCATAGTGCTTAGAGCCATTTGAACCATCTTAAGCTACGGACAGAAACACGACAATACCCTGTCTTAAGTAAATAAGAAATTGGTTTTCTTTAAGACTTGACTGAGTGGTGTTGACAACAAAGACTTTTGTGAATTGAAGGCACAAATTTTAAACCGCTCAACGTCCTACTATCTCTCACAGGAAACACTCACTGAGGCAACAGAAACTCGCAATTCACTGTTGCGCCAAGATAGGTACGAAGCGAATAGCACCACTCGTGCTTTAACATGCACTAGTTCTGAAAGTCTCTTGTACGCTGTGCATTATTTTGCGGTCAGGTAAGTACAGTTCAGCATCTTTGTCACACCTACCATCTAGTAATCATTTGTATATCATCTAGCCCTTCTGTAACGGAAAAGCAAAAATTAAAAAAAAGGATATCTAAAGAAAACACAGTAAACTACAAAATACAGAAAATAACCAATAAAGAAACAAAAAAGACTCGCAAACTGAAAAATCTCACGTCTCACACCAAGTGCATACTGACTGGTATATTAAACCAACAGAATTTCTACATATAGTGAACATAAACGCGGTAAAAGTTTTTTGCTAAACCACTTACCTACAAACGTGAATGGGCTTCGATTTTTCTGGGCTTCGATTCAAGGAGGCAGAGAAGGGAAAACAGTGAATAAGGAGATGAAATGTAGCAAAAGAATCACTGTGAAACAAATACAAAACAGTAACAAAACTAAAAGTCCTCTACGAAGAAAAAATTTCTACCCACAACACAATATGTGGGCCGAACACACTCGCTGATATAGCTGGGACAATGGCCTTAAGCGTTTTAAGATCATTTTCAAACAAATTAGATGGTAGACAGTAACTTTTACTCAAGACCATGCTCTTGTGGCCTAAATCATGTAAACAACTTACGAATGCTCAGACCGATAGATTAATAAATAACTTTACAGAAATATAGTTTTGTATGGTTTTGTTCTTTGTAATTATGGTATTTAAGCAAAAATATTCTAATGATCTGGAGGAGCGTGCGTGCATTTACACACACACACACACACACACACACACACACACAGGTGATGAGTCAAGTTTTTGAGATAGATGTGCATTCTGGTCCAGCAGCAGTACTTTTCCTAACAGTTTCAGCTATGGCAGAACGGTGTCAGCGTTTTAAGGACTATCATATCTTGAGTCATAAAAACAGTGTAATTTGGAAATGAAACTTTTATTAACAGTATAAGATGGCGTGAGAACTGTTTGTGGTGTGGGGAAACAGGAAATGCTTTACAATAATTCAGTTACTTAAAGAGGGAGTTAATTTGATGTTTCCAAATTTTATAAATCTGTTCTTTTAATAAGTTGCTAGTAAAACCTATTTAGTTGTGTTGGTCAAACGTAAATGACACGGGTTAGTGCGAGCTTATAATAACAGATCATTGGCTGTAATAGTTCTCAACCGTTGATTGCCTTGTGAAATCCAGAAGAAGTTTGGATCTCAGCCTTCAGGAAGTATGGATGCGTGTATTAGGAGCTGTGAAGAGATGTAATCATTTAGATGTATAATGACTGGAATTTGAATTTGCAGTGCTGCAAAGTAAACGAGAGCTAGTGAGAATGCTGGTTTTTCTGTGTAAAAATCGACTACCAAAAGTATTGATATCTAAGTGGCATGTTATGAAAGTCGTGACCCGGAACTGAAGGTTCCACATGATTCATTTGGACAATATTAGAGCGAACATTGTGTCACAGACATTCCGATTCATAATCTTGCCGGTAATAGGAACGGTTAAATACCATATGCAGGCTGTTGTGAGGGACTGTGATTGCGTGTGAGTGTCGAAATTGTAAACTTCAGACTAGCAGGAACTTGGCGGTGTTTGGTATAAATTTTCAAAATGGTTCAAATGGCTCTGAGCACTATGCGACTTAACTTCTGAGGTCATCAGTCGCCTAGAACTTAG
Organism: Schistocerca americana; assembly: GCF_021461395.2. Lineage (NCBI taxonomy): Eukaryota > Metazoa > Arthropoda > Insecta > Orthoptera > Acrididae > Schistocerca > Schistocerca americana. The sequence goes on from NC_060125.1 coordinate 324,948,469, forward strand.
AACTAATTAAACCTAACTAACCTAAGGACATCACACACATCCATGCCCGAGGCAGGATTCGAACCTGCGACCGTAGCGGCCACGCGGTTCCAGACTGAAGCGCCTTTAACCGCACGGCCACATCGGCCGGCGTATAAATTTTCACTGAAAGAAATCCATCCTTTAACAGTTCAAAAAATAAAACAAATGGTGCAACTTGCTGGAATGTGTAAGCTTTTGGTTCTGGAATAGCTACTCCAAAAGGGAAACATAAGTCAACTAACATGGCAAGCGTGTGGATCAGACTGTGAACAAGGTATCATCGACACCTGAGTAGATATTTTTTGTCTGGAGAACATTTCACCGCTCATTTGCATATTGTTAAAATTACCTCAGGTTTAAAGTAGCGTCAGTTGTTTAAAACTACTAGATGCGGTATGAAGTCAGGACGAATTTTCTGAGAATCTCAGGATTTTTCTGTTGTAACACATTACAGGCCGCATTATTCATATTATTAATTAACATTTATAATTCAGGTAAAATACTACGGTAGTAAGTACAGATTACCTCTTTTATTTATAAGGAAATGAAACTCAAAACAGACAATTGGCTACATGCAGCAAACAAAAATGTTATGCAATTCCCGGTATAAGCATGATCGTTCAAAGTAATTGAGGAGCCTGAAGAGCTTCTATGCTTACACCGCAACAGAAAGCATATGAATAAGACCAGCAGAAGGTGATAGCGTTACTACATATAAGATTTCTGACGGTTTGAATCTCCTACACACGTTTCAGGGTTCGAATGACCTACCTGTGTCGTACGACAGCTTGGAGGGTAGTTTTTCACGCTAATAATGTAATGTGTTATCTAGTGACAATTTCTGGTCTAGCTCAAATGTTAATACCCGTCACACACATGCTGTCTGCGGCGAAATATACTCTTCTCTACAGACATAAATTATTCAAATTATTCAGTGGGACTCCACGATTGCTAACTCAGTAAAGCAATTCGATGCAATTTTGGTGGTGTAAGCTGTATTTCGTTGATATGTTAACTATTTTGATGAAAGTATTAAATTCATGTGATCCATCATTAAGTTATTGAGTTTCATCTTCAGCCATGCTATAAGCAAAACTACACTACTGGCCATTAAAATTGCTACACCAAGAAGAAATGCAGATGATAAACGGGTATTCATTGGACAAATATATTATACTAGAACTGACATGTGATTACAATTTCACGCAATTTGGGTGCATAGATCCTGAGGAATCAGTACCTAGAACAACCAGCTCTGGCCGTAATAACGGCCTTGATACGCCTGGGCATTGAGTCGAACAGCGCTTGGATGGCGTGTACAGGTACAACTGCCCATGCAGCTTCAACACGATACCACAGTTCATCAAGAGTAGTGACTGGCGTATTGTGACGATCCTGTTGCTCGGCCACCATTGGCCAGACGTTTCCATTTGGTGTGAGATCTGGAGAATGAGTTGGGCTGGGCAGCAGTCGAACATTTTCTGCATCCAGAAAGGCCCGTACAGGACCTGCAACATGCGGTCGTGCATTATCCTGCTGAAATGTAGCGTTTCTCAGGGATCGAATGAAGGGTAGATCCACGGGTCGTAGCACATCTGAAATGTAACGTCCACTGTTCAAAGTGCCGTCAGTGCGAACAAGACGTGACCGAGACATGTAACCAATGCCACCCCATACCATCACGCCAGTATGCCGATTACGAATACACGCTTCGAATATGCGTTCACCGCAATGTCGTCAAACACGCATGCGACCATCATATTGCTGTAAACAGAACCTGGATTCATCCGAAAAAATGAGGTTTTGCCATTCATGCACCCAGGTTCGTCGTTGAGTACACCATAGCAGGCGCTCCTGTCTGTGATACAGCGTCAAGGGTAACCGCAGCCATGGTCTCCGAGCTGATAGTCCATGCTGCTGCAAACGTCGTCGGACTGTTCGTGCAGATTTATCCTCCCTGCACGAGGCATCACAACAACGTTACACCAGCCAACGCCGGTCAACTGCTGTTTGTGTATGAGAAATCGTTTAGAGACTTTCCTCATGTCAGCACATTGTAGGTGTCGCCACCGGCGCCAACCTTGTGTGGATGCTCTGAAAAGCAAATAATTTGCATATCACAGCATCTTCTTCCTGTCGGTTAAATTTCGCGTCTGTAGCACGTCATCTTCGTGGTGTAGCAATGTTGATGACCAGTAGTGTAGTAACATTAGCGTAGAAAGATAGAGCACACAAAGAAGCATAAAAAATACGATATGTTCCAATGTCTTCGCGACAAACGTCTAGAAAAGATAGAGCATCACGTCATAGTAGCAAGTTTTGGTCGAAATAAAATGTTAGTGGACGCTTCCCAGGAACGTTAGGCGCCCTCTAATATTCGTCAGGAGGACAGAATAAAGATTCGCATGTAAAGTTCTGTCGACACGTATTCGCCGTCTATAGGACGGTGACATTTCCCAGTAACTCGACAGAGTGATTATCAACAAGACAACCACAGGAATGAGCGTTTCTAAGAGGAGAGCAGGGATTGGATAAAAGTACTGAAACACTGAGAAATACATGCTTGAACATAAATGCAAATGCTAGGCAAGCCTGCACGGTCCACTGTAGTCTTTGACCACGAGCGGCACCTACTCAGTGTCCTGGTTGCAAATGATCGTCATGGTCAGGATAATGATCTGTGCAGTGAGTTGATTACGCAGGAGCTCACTGCATTAACATGTGAGCTAGTACTTGGAGTTTGTATGGTAAGTTTTCAGTAACGAAGGTACCCGAAGGGATTTGTGTTCCAAGGGAAAACGTTCTTTTATTTGAAAAAAGGTCATCTTGCGTCCGGTTTGATGCAGTTCTCCACAAATTCCTCTCCGGTGCTAGTCTCTTCACTTCAAAATGCCACTTGTAGCCTACGTCCTCAGTTGTTTCTTGGATGTATTCCAAACTCTGCCTTCCACCACAAATTTTTCCATCGACGCTTCCTTCTAGTACCATGAAGGTTATACTCCGATGCCGTAACACTTGTCCAGTCACTCTGCCCCTTCCCCTTGTCAGTATTTACCGTGTGTTCCTTTCATCACCGATTCTGCGTAGAACTACCTCATTCCTTATCTTAGCAGCGCACTTAATTTTCAATATTCTTCTACTGTACCACGTCTCAAATGCTTCGAGTATCCTCTGTTCTGATTTTTTCACGTACATAATTCACTACCGTACAATTCTCTGCTGGAAACGTACATTCTCAGAAATTTCCTCCTCAAATTAAGAACTATTTTTGGTATCAGAACACTTCTCTTGGTCAGGAATGAGCTCTATTCCTGGGCTTTACTTCGTCGTTCATGATTTATTTTGCTTTCAGGGAAGCAGAATTCCTTCACTGAGTCTATATTGTGACCACCAATTCTAAATTAAAGTTTCTCGCAATTCTCGTCTGTGTTACTTTCCATTACTTTTGCCTTTTTCCAATTTATTCTCAGTTCATATTCTGCGCTCAAATGGTTCAAATGGCTCTAAGCACTATGGGACTTAACATCTGAGGTCATCAGTCCCCTAGACTTGGAACTACGTACACCTAACTAACATAAGGACATCACACACATCCATGCCCGAGGCAGGATTCGAACCTGTGACCGCAGCAGCGGCGTGGTTCCACACTGAAGCGCCTAGAACCGCTCGGCCAGAGAGGCCGGCTTATTCTGCACTCATTAAATTGTTCATTCCATTTATCAGATTCTATAATTCTCCTTCACTTTAACTGAGAATAGCAGTGCTATCAGCGAATAGTATCGTTGATTTTATTTCATCCTGAATTTTGATCCACCTGTTGTAACTTTATTTCCTTCATTGCTTCTTCTATGTATACATTTGGCTCTAGAGACGAATGATTACGTCTCTGTCTTACACACTTTATAGTCGAAACACTTCGCTCTTGGTTTTCCAGTCTTATTGATTCCTCTTGGTTCTCGTATATCACTCATATTTCCCTCAAGTTTACATTTATATACTTAAGAATTTGGAACGTCTTGTACCATTTTACAAGTGGCCAACGCTTTGTCTAGCTCGGCAAAATCAGCGAGCGTATCTTGGTTTTTCTTCGGTCTTGCTTCCATTATTAATGACAAAGACAAAACTGCTTCTCTGGTGCCTTTATCGCCTAAAGCCAAACTGATCGTCAGTTGCTGTATACTTAGATGCATGATACATTAAGCTGATTGTGCGATAGTTTTCGCTCCTATCTGTCGTTGCTGCCTTCGGAATTGTGTGGGTGTTTTCTTTCGGAAAATCTATTGGTACGTGGCCAGTCCCATTGATTCTACATATAAACTTGAATAGTAGTTTGATAGGCATTTTCCCAATGATATCATAAATTCCTATGGAAAGTTATCCACCTTTTTGCTTTATTTCATCTTGAATGTTCACGAGCTCTTTTATAAAGTGACTCTAATAGTGGGTCCCTTGTACCTCCTTTATCGACTCCGCTTACATTGTCTACCAAGTCATCTGACAAATCCTTCTTTCATAGAGACCTTCAGCGTAATCTTTCCACCAGTCTGCTCTGTTATGGCACAGAAAAGTAATGGAAGGAAGTTAGACACAGGTAAATGTAAGTCATAGCAGAAATAGAAGAGGAAGCAAGAACAGGGCCAGTACGTTGAAAGTGGGTCAGGTCATTGACGTGTGGCAACACTGCCTGTCGAGTGGGGATACACGCTCAGTAGAAAACCAAAGAAAGCGAGACAAGCATATTAGTTACGTCACAAGACATGTTGCGAGAAACTCTATACCATTTATAAGAGCATGTAGCAAGAAACTGACACATCAGTTAACAGCCTGTTAAGTGAATACAAAAGAATAAAGCGAACACATGTGGTCATTATAAATCGAGTCTCACGTTATCCCCTCACATCTGATCTCTTTAAATACTCCAGCACTTCAGTTCTCGCCATGAGCTGATCACTGATAACGACGGCATTTACTATAATAGCACTTGAGTCCATGACTATGACTGCAGTGAATCTATGTTACGAATGTTCCAGCGCAGTCTGTGAATTAACGTAAGATATCCTCAAGATGGTGGCATTTGCCTGAAGAACTTAATGCTGCTCATCGCCTACCATCTACTGATGGAGAAACTGACAGTCTTTTAACAAAACTATATCGCAGAATTCTGCAAGCACCGACTACAATGTAGAAACCAGTAACAGGGGACAGTGGTTGATGTTCCTGTTCAACATTCAGGCACCTCCAGACGTTGAAACGTACCAGCTGCCAGGGAGGAGATCAACCTACAACACAACTAACGGCACTAGTTGAATCTCAGAGGGGTCATCAACGGTCGTCGTAGTATTTGGAGTGGGAACATTCCAGTGACCAGCCCAGGACCACTTTGTTCTGGGCAACAGCCTCACCTGCTCGCCAGCAATCCGCAGCGGTGGCAGGATCACTGACATCTTCTCCTGGGGGTGCAAAAGTTCATCTGATTCGACAGAATCCTACATGCAGCTGAATAAGCATCAGCAAAGGCCAGTGCAGAAAAACGACGAACATTAAGAATAAAGGACTAAATCCAATAGTGTTTTACTAACATCGTTGACACGTTACAGGTTCCCAACAGCTGTCTGACTTCACTCAAAGATAGCTCTGCTGGGCCATCTCTACTTATTACAGTGGAATACTCATTGCATTGTTAATATTACCACCCTTGCTTTTCAAATCAATAAATGTTCTTTTGAATTTTCACCGAGCGAGGTGGCGCAGTGGTTAGCACACTGGACTCGCATTCGGGAGGATGACGGTTCAATCCCGTCTCCAGCCATCCTGATTTAGGTTTTCCGTGATTTCCCTAAATCGCTTCAGGCAAATGCCGGGATGGTTCCTTTGAAAGGACACGGCCGATTTCCTTCCCAATCCTTCCCTAACCCGAGCATGAGCTCCGTCTCTAATGACCTCGTTGTCGACGGGACGTTAAACTCTAACCACCACCACCACCATCTTTTGAATTTTCCATATCCTCAATAAGTCCTACCAGTGACCACATATTTTTCGACTTATTCGCGTTTTTTCTGCAGCTATTTCTCCTGGGTTACCCCGCACATATTGTTTATTTCATTCCTAAGGGATTCACGTAGTCATCGTACTATTCTTTGCCGAACAATTATGCCCTTCTTCCGTCGATCAATTTAAGAATTCCTTGTATTACCCAAGGTATCATTACCATTACAATTTTTGTACCTTCGTTTGTCTGTGCAACAAGTGCTATTACCAATTTTAGATATGTCCATTGCTTTTCAACAGAACTGCTTATTCTGATATTCTTTATCGCTGTAGGCACATCCATAGCGAACTTCAAAAGCGTCTCATCATTCCTCTGTACTTCAGTATCCCGCTTCCATCCACACCTACTCTTCCGTATAGTTTTCTTAAACTTCTATCTACTCTTCATCGCTACTTAATTGCTGCTCGGTGTAGCTGCTTGGTCGACAGCGCTTTGCCATGGTTCGCGCGGCTCTCGCCGTCGGAGCTTCGTGTCCTCCTTGCAGCATAGGTGAGTGCGTTGCCCTTAGCTTAAGTTAGTTAAAGTTAGATTAAGTAGTGTGTAAGGCTAGGGGCCAATGACCTCAACAGTCTGCTCCCATAGAAACTTACCACTAATTTCCAACTACTTAAATGTGTTATGAAACTAAGCACCTGGGACCATCTTACTATCTAATACCAGGTTTTGTAATTTCTGTCTGACCATGATGTAATCAAGCTGAGATCTTCACACATCTCCAGGTCTTTTAATGGTGTTTCTTCTCTCATTGTGATTCTTGAACAGAGTATTAGCTGTTACCATTTGAAATATATTACAGAACTCAATAAGTCTTTCTCATTCTTCATGCCTAGCACAAACTGTCCCATAGCATGCTACTGTAACATTCTCTGGTTCCTCTATATCCATGAAATCGATGTTCTAATACCTATCTCACGGTTTTAGACTCTCATCGCCCTTTGCATGTTGAATTAGCCTTTCATTATTAACGTATACTTCCTCTATCTCTTCATCTCCAGTTGGCGACGTTTGCATGTGTACTTGAACTATCGTTCTCAGTGATGGTTTGCTAAAGAATCTGACGAAAACAGGCTAATACTGTACTGTTCAGAGTATCTCACTCTCTGTCCTACTTTCCTGTTTACACCGATTTCCACTCCCATTATACCATTCCCTGCTGCTATTGCTATTACACTATACTGATTTGACCAGAAATACTTGTCCTTCCATTTCAATTCACTGACCACCATACATCTAGATTGAGCACTAGCATGTTCCTTTTCAGATTTTCTAGCTTACCCTCTACGTTCAGACTTCTGACATTCCATGCTGTGCCTAGTAGAAAGTTACCCTTTCGTTGGTTGTTGTTGTTGTTGTTGTGGTCTTCAGTCCTGAGACTGGTGTGATGCAGCTCCATGCTACTCTATCCTGTACAAGCCTCTTCATCTCCCAGTACCTACCGCAACCTACATCCTTCTGAATCTGCTTAGTGTATTCATCTCTTGGTCTCCCTCTACGATTTTTACCCTCCACGTTGCCCTCCAATACTAAATTGGTGATCCCTTGATGCCTCAGAACATGTCCTACCAACCGATCCCTTCTGCTAGTCAAGTCGTGCCACAAACTTCTCTTCTCCCCAATCCTATTCAATACTTCCTCATTAGTTATGTGATCTACCCATCTAATCTTCAGCATTCTTCTGTAGCTCCACATTCCAAAAGCTTCTATTCTTTACTACTTTAAGTGTCTCATTTCCTAATCTAATACGCTCAGCATCTCCCGACTTAATTCGACTGCATTCCATTATCCTCGTTTTGCTTTTGTTGATGTTCATCTTATATCCTCCTTTCAAGACACTTTCCATTCCCTTCACCTGCTCTTCCAAGTTCTTTGCTGTCTCTGACAGAATTACAATGTCATCGGCAAACCTCAAAGTTTTTATCTCTTCTCCATGGATTTTAATACCTACTCCGAATTTTTCTTTTGTTTCCTTCACTGCTTGCTCAATATACAGATTGAATAACATCGGGGAGAGACTACCCCTGTCTCACTCCCTTTCCAACCACTGCTTTCCTTTCATTTCCCTCGACTCTTATAACTGCGGTATGGTTTCTGTACAAATTGTAAATAGCCTTTCGCTCCCTGTATTTTACACCTGCCACCTTCAGAATTTGAAAGAGAGTGTTCCAGTCATCATTGAGAAAAGCTTTCTGTAAGTCTACAAATGCTAGAAACGTAGGTTTGCCTTTCCTTAATCTAGCTTCTAGGATAAGTCTTAGGGTCAGTATTGCCTCACGTGTTCCAATATTTCTACGGAATCCAAACTGATCTTCCCCGAGGTCGGCGTCTAGCGGTTTTTCCATTCGTCTGTAAGGAATTCGCGTTAGTATTATGCAGCCGTGACTTATTAAACTGATAGTTCGGTAATTTTCACATCTGTCAACACTTACTTTCTTTGGGATTGGTGTTATTATAGTCTTCATTAAGTTTGAGGGTATTTCGCCTTTATCATATATCTTGCTCACCAGATAGTAGAGTTTTGTCAGGACTGGCTCTCCCAAGGCTGTCAGTAGTTCTAATGGAATGTTGTCTACTCCCGGGGCCTTGTTTCGACCCAGGCCTTTCAGTGCTCTGTCAAACTCTTCACGCAGTATCATATCTCCCATTTGATCTTCATCTACATCCTCTTCCATTTCCATAATACTGTCCTCAAGTACATCGCCCTTGTATAGACCCTCTATATACTCCTTCCACCTTTCTGCTTACCCTTCGTTGCTTAGAACTGGGTTTCAATTTGAGCTCTTGATATTCATACAAGTAGTTCACTTTTCTCCAAAGGCCTCTTTAATTTTCCTGTAGGCAGTATCTATCTTACACCTGGTGAGACAAGCCTCTACATCCTTACATTTGTCCTCTAGCCATCCCTGCTTAGTCATTTTGCACTTCCTGTCGACCTCATTTTTGAGACATTTGTATTCCTTTTGCCTGCTTCATTTATTGCATTTTTATATTTTCTCCTTTCATCAATTAAATTCAAAATATCGTCTGTTACCGAAGGATTTCTACTAGCCCTCGTCTTTTTACCTACTTGATTCTGTGTTGCCTTCACTACTTCATCCCTCAATGCTACCCATTCTTCTTCTACTGTATTTCTTTCCCCAATTCCTGTCAATTGTTCCCTTATGCTTTCACTGAAACTCTGTACAACCTCTGGTTTAGTCAGTTCATCCAGGTCCCATCTCCTTTTATTCCCACCTTTTTGCAGTTTCTTCTGTTTTAATCTACAGTTCATAATCAATAGATGGTCGTCAGAGTCCACATCTGCCCCTGGAAATGTCTTACAATTTAAAACTTGGTTCCTAAACCGCTGTCTTATAATCATATAATCTATCTGAAACCTGTCAGTATCTCCAGGCTTTAACCATGTAAACAACCTTCTTTCATGATTCTTGAACCAAGTGTTAGCTATGATTAAGCTATGCTCTGTGCCAAATTCTACCAGACGGCTTCCTCTTTCATATCTTACCACCAATCCGTATTCACCTGCTTTGTTTCCTTCTCTCCCTTTTCCTATTCTCGAATTCTAGTCGCCCATGACTATTAAATTTTCGTTTCCCTTCACTACCTGAATAATTTCTTTTATCTCATCAAACATTTCATGAATATCTTCGTCATCTGCAGAGCTAGTTGGCATTTACATTGTACCACTGTAGTAGGCATGGGCTTCGTGTCTATCTTGGACGCAGTAATGCGTTCACTATGCTGTTTGTAGTAGCTTACCCGCACTCCTATTTTTTATTCAGTATTAAACCTGCTACTTCATTAGCCCTATTTGATTTTGTATTTATAACCCTGTATTCGCCTGACCAAAAGTCTTGTTCCTCCTGCCACCGAACTTCACTAATTCCTACTATATATAACTTTAACCTATCCATTTCCCTTTTCAAATTTCCTAACCTTCCTGCCCGATTAAGGGATCTGACATTCCACGCTCCGATCCGTAGAACGCCAGTTTTCTTTCTCGTGGTAACGACGTCCTCCTGAGTAGTCCCCGCCCCGAGATTCGAATGGGGGACTATTTTATCCCGGAATATTTTACCCAAGAGGACGCCATCATTATTTAACCATACAGTAAAGCTGCATGCCGTCGGGAAAAATTACGGCCTTAGTTTCCCCTTGCTTTCAGCCGTTCGCAGTACCAGAACAGCAAGGCCGTTTTGGTTATGTTACAAGGCCATATCAGTCAATCATCCAGACTGTTGCCCCTGCAACTACTGAAAAGGCTGCTGCCCCTCTTCAGGAACCACACGTTTGTCGGGCCTCTCAACAGATACCCCTCCGTTGTGGTTGCACCTACGGTACGGCTACCTGTATCGCTGAGGTACGCAAGCCTCCACATCAACGGCAAGGTCCATGGTTCATCATCACAAAATGTAGAAGCAGAAGTTCTCTTCATGTGTCTTGATGGTTATACGCTAGTGGTCATGTATATTAACCATGGTACCGAACTAAGAAATTATGGCTAACGTAAAGGATAAAAGATACCATTAAACGTCGTCATCATTCTAATATTCAGTACCACAGGGAGTGGCGAATGAAGAAAACTAGTCCATGGAATACATCTAAAAGATGGGAATTAAGGGCACGAGTAGGTTGTTCATTGTGGGTTGTACAGATCATTCTTTACCTACATACGCAACACTACAGTGGTTGTTTTGACGTGAATTATATGAGCGTATTGTTGGACATTTTACAGAGACTTTCGAAATTATGCAGTAGATTATAACGTAGCATTTTATTAGTATATTTTACAGAGACTTTCGAAATTATACTGAAGATTATAACGTAGCATTTGTGCTAGTTAATTTTAATGTTTCATAAATTGTAGTACCTCTGTTATATTGCACGTAAAGAAAATCTAAGCCATTGACCCATTCCCGTATTCCATAGATTTATCTTCACGGTATCAGTTGAATAAGAGTCACATAATTTGGTAGCGGCGTCCTACCCAGACCGTCGGAATGTTAGTCCAATGAGGTTTAGCCTAATGATATGCAAAATATTCAAGACTTCTTCACAATATCGGAGGGAAACTTCCTTACTTGGCCATCTGTTTTCCATTAAGTACCAACAACTGAATGCCAGAGATGGTACTCGTAGGTTTATAATCCCTTCACGGAGAATAGGTTTCGTTTTAAATTTGAGGCGCTTAACTAAACAATAATTTTAAAGTGTTTATATGCTTTCCGTGAATGTGGAACTTAATCGCTTTCGTAAACTCAGCGGACAAGAAAAGAATTGGTTACACTAGGTAATACATTACATGAATCATTTAATAACGAGTAATTCCGCCCCTGGTCTTGATAACCGACTGGATTCGGTTAGGAAACGGGTCCTCAAAGTGGTGGAGGTACGTCGCATCCAGGTTAAGGCACTCGCTGAGGATCTGATCTCACAGTTCCACCAAGTTGCATGGATGCTGATGTCGGCGTTTTACCCGCTATTCCAACGTGTGCCACAGATTTCATATGGGGTTGAAGTTAAGTGATTTTGTTGCAAATCGAGATGTAATAGGACGATTCAGTGATCAGAATGTCAGTCACGTTTTCTTCCTTGACGATGAACTTTGCTGTTGCCGTCTTTTATGTGCCTGTGTCAGCAATGACCTCTTGCGAGGAGGCCGACCCCGAATATTCATTGCATACATTTCCAGTTACAGCGTTCTCTTGCTATCAAATGAGGAGGGAGCTTCAGTGTCTGCCTGTAGCAATACCTGACAGGTTTGGGAGCGAGTCTGATTTACCAGCGGTGAAACGCGTCTCCAGTCCCTCTCCGTCAGGCTCTTTTTCCAACCACAAATCTGACATCTTGTTTCGTGGGTAGTTGTGTTCCACCACTGCTTGTAGACATTCCCACTCGAAACACCAAGAAATCAGCAACTTCACACACAGTATGGCCACGGGTACGGCCAAACACGATTTCCCCTTTCTGTCGCTCTGTCACATCCTTACATGTATTCATGTTTCGCTACAATGCTGGCTTGAAACATAAATTTCTCTGATCGGTACTGCCTAATGCTCACGCGGAGGCAGGGTGTGAGCGGCTGAGCTTATTTCATCAATTCTGTCAAGTTGTAACGCCTTCAAACACTCTTCGTAACACTGAACTGTTGCTGCGCATTCGTTATTTCGTTTCCTTAAATACTTTAGAGGTGGTCCGGAAATCCGGAAAATATTATCGTAAGCCAATGTAATTTCACTGTCCAGAAACGTGCCGACAAGAGCGATTGTAAAATAAAAATATTCACTGATGCAGATGGACATCTACACTCATGTTCATAAATTAAGAATGATGCTGATACATGGTGAAACAACGCTCTGGTGGGCGGTTTGCGGATTTAAATCACCTCGGGGTATGACAATGCAGTGCATTTGACCTGCGGTCGTCGCACGGTGGCGCTGACAGCAGTCCACATACGCAGAGGTGTGTTGGTGCATGTCAGAGTCCGGTGCAACGAGTAAGTGTGCTGACGTTTTCAGACGTGATAATAGTGACTGTGTGTTGAAAATGGCTCAAAGAATACATATGGGTTGTAACCTCCCCACAAAAATTTAAAAGGATATTATTTTAAGAATGCTAATGCACATTGTGCCAAGTGTAAGCTCCCCAGAGAAATTTTGAAACACAATAGTTGAATGTTAACAAGAATACAACCTAACGTAACCTCCCAGCAAATAAATTCAATCACAATGACAATTAAACAAAAATTAGCAATCTGACCCAAGTTGTAAGCTGTCACGAAAATGATGAAAAACAATTCAATGCTATTGAGACTTCATTGACAATGTAAACTCAATTAAACCAAAATATCGGTCTTTGGCCCTGTGCAAAAAATCATAATTAATTTCTTACCCCATTCGAAACTGCATATCAAAGTTCTGCTCTTATTGTTGGCCACGGCTTGGAGGAAATGCATTGCAAGTATTATTTTTTTTTATTATTTTCTTTGAAATTTAATTGAAACTTTTCTTTAAAGGAAATGGAAGGAAATCGTTCGTTCAATTAAATAGTTCTTTTGTTAAAAATATTGCTTTGAAAGCAAAAATTATTATTGGGGCGATTATTGCACAAATTAGTTACAGTTAATTTACATTATTAGCTGAGCGCATTTGAAAATAATATACCTCATCCTGAATCTTGACCAGAGTGCCATGTCGACGCCGGCCGACTCCTCACACACAACTGCACTGGGCTGCTACTACCGACAGACTGCACTGCCCACAGACCGCGCACTGCCTACCGCTCGCAACTGTACTGCACGACGACTACTGACTGAGTACCGCTCGCAACTCTCGCGCGGTCAAGCGCAGACTAGCCACGATAAATGGCTCTCTGGTCAGAGACTCTGCAATGCCTCGCCGTCGCCGCCACACAAAATACGTGTTTCATAACCCTCCACTGGGGGGGCGGGGGGGGGGGGGGGAATTTGGCAGCGATGGTGAGTCATTTGGACTTGCCAAGTGCGGCAAAATTTTTTTTTAATTAATCAACTTCTAGAATTTACAGAATATTTTGGTACATGAATTAAATGTTGTGCACACGCACCGAGTACAAAACATTCCAAACAAAGACAAAATGTGAGTACAAGACATATTCGCAGATCAGAAAACTGTATATACAAATTATTTGACAGATAACAAAGTGCACACGCACTGAAAAAATTCTTTAGCATTTTCAGAACAAATAAACTGAATGGCGATAATAACGTGCATACGCACTAAAAAATTCTTTAGCATTTTCAGAACAAATAAATAGAATGGCAAAAAAATCATGTTGACAAGTGACATGAGTGCACATGCACTGCAGTTCAGAACATATCAGCAAATGACGAAATGTATATACAATGAGTAACAAATGACATAAGTGCAAACGCACTGAAGTATTGAACATAAAGAATGAGTACAAATCATATTGAAAAATAAGAAAAGTGCACAGGCACTGAAGTTCAGTAGAAAACATATTAACACATAACATAAGTGCACATGCACTGTAGTTCAGAACATATCATCAAAAATAAAAATGTATATACAATATAAAAGACAAGAGTGCACATATACCGTACTTCAGAACAAATCGAACAATGTCTTTAGCATTTTCACAACAAATAAACATAATGGTAAAAAAAAAATCATGTCGACAAGTGACATAAGTGTACTCGCACTGGAGTCCAGCAAATCGAAAAAAAATGTATAGCCCATGAACATAAATGATGTTAGCAAAAAACGATTTTCACTATTAGGATAGGAAAGGGAAGGATTGCATCATGGTTGTAGCACGTTAGATTGCACACAGCTGTTCTGAAAGTCCATATCTTTCCACAGAAGTACAACACCAAGTGACACAGTTTGAAGTTCTTTTCCCATCAGAATTTATCAGCGTAGCCAAGACACTAAACTGTCGTAGTAATGTTCCATGTTTTCATTTTGGCAGTACATTAGGTACACCAAACAGTGGGACCATAATAACGTCTTCATCGCTCACGGTGGTGGACAGCATGTCGTGTCAACACCACGCTCTTATAAGGCACACCAACGTAGAATTAGTGCAAAAACCAAATATAGTGCTCCATGATCATGAGGATGGACAGGACAAATGGACATTGCAGTAATTCAGGGTAGTTAGCTCATAAGGTGAAGGACATTAAGTCACATAATAGGCTTCATTGAGAATTACAGTAGTAGTTTGCGGCATTCATAGCCCAGTCATTGAACATTTCTGTACCAAGTATGTAGTATTACAGAATAATGTTCATAAAATTAAATTATTGGCATCGTGGGTAATCGTATTACAATAAACAGCGGCAGTCCTTGGCCAGTTACAAAGTATATTTAGTATGACAGAATAATGTTCATCAGAAGTCTTAATTGAAAAAAAGAGTCAATTATTGGCCTAGCATTACCATAATACATTGAGTGATACAAATTATTGGCACTCATTGGCCATTTACCAAACATGAAAAGTCAACATTGAATACAAGAGCTAACTAATGGCATAATTAATAACATAACTCATATAGTGACATTAATTATTGGCACTCAGTGGCCAGTTACCAAAACATGAAATGTCATAATTCACTTAATTAGATTAATTATTGGCACTCAGTGGCCAGTAAGTATTGAATATTATACAACATTGTTCATCATTCAGTATTATTCAGAACTCTCTTAAATGAGTAGCATTATTTGAAACTGGTGATACACACCATTAAGAAGTCATGATTAAAAATCAGTTAATTACAGTCATAGCATTAATAATCATGGGCATTATAAGTAGTCTCATTACAATAAACAATGGCAGTTATTTGCCCATTACAAAGCATTATTTTATATATATATTTTTTGTATCATTAAGAAGTCATTACTGAAGTGACATACTATTCAGAGCTGATCAGTATTATTCTGAATTCTCTTAAACTAGTAACATTATTTGGGACTGGTAATACTTTTTTTTTTGTTAGCAATGCATTGCGTAGGGTAATTATAGGGGAAAGCAAGAGAGAAGAATTTACTTCTGGGTTATTGGTATAAATGAGAAATGTGTAACGTCATTCGTCATAAGTCAGCTGTGGCAAGATTATGAAACAAGTAGAGTATATGTAACCACATTCATAGATGTAATGAACAACTGCTTATAGCACATTAATCTCATAAATAATTTCTCCTGCAAAAAATATATAAAAATGGATTATTAAGCTGAAAAGAGAAATGGATTTTATGCTGGAAAGTAGTGAACTTCGAATTAACAGGTAGTGAAATGAACATAAAAATGTGTTCCATAGCTGTCCTTTCCAAAACCTTCACTCATTCTACTGTGCAATATAACACTTGCTGTCAAAACGAACTGCAACAAATACTTAAATAACTACATAACCTAAATATAACTTCAACATTATCCACATCTGCAAAGAAAAAAACTTCATTATACATCTCATCATAACACCATTATCATCATCACCTGTAAAGAAAAACTTCATTATTCATAGTAGAATATTCTTCATCATTATTCATCAGCATTCATTATCATCTGCAAAAAATCACTTCATTACTCATTACACAACTATTCTTTATCTCTAGCATATTTCATCACTAAAACTAAGATGTGTAGTTCTGTCTGACAGCCTGCATCAATCACCTTGTATTCTGAAAGAAAAAATTAGTTAAGACTGCTATTCTACGATGAGTATAGTATATTCTTGTTAATGCTTGTTAATCCTGATCCATTTACTCTTCCTCATAAAGTTATTGCATCTTCTTTCGTTTATTCCGTAGGTGAAATTCCCATTTCTGTTGAATTTATTTCTTACACGCATCATTTCTTTCTGAAATTGATGAACAAAGATTAATGTCTTGCATTTAAATCATATACCCACTAAATAATGACTGGTTTATGGTGACATAATTAACCATACAGCATAACATGACAGAAAACGTAAAATGTCAAAGACATTGACAGTGTTCAGATGCAAAAATGTACACAGAATAATACAATGCAGCAGCAAAAAACGTAAAACAGTCACGATCTTGAGATGTCATAGGGCAAAAAGAATGTCAAAATCAACTGGTGTGTTATACCTTAACTATTTCACAGTGCATATAAACAAAACTGGAATACAACCATACACACAAAAAATGGAAAATGTGCACGGTCTGATGTGTAACGACAAGAAAAGCGACCTGCTAACCTTACCTTGCCGGGCACTTGCCAAGAAAAAATACGATAATCATCTGTAATTAGTCATGTGAATATAATTGCATAAGTGGTCAAAAAAATTAGTAAATGGCATCATAGTGTGTCTAATCATCAAGTGTCTTTATGCAATAAAGGGTTTAATATTTGACCAATGGTGGTTGCCTTTCGATTTTCTGGTTCTCAAAGTTTCGACGTGTACCACATTGGGATGAGGAATGCTGCGAATCCGATATGGTCCTGCGTATAGAAGTTCAAATTTACTACACTTACCTTTAATTCTACTGGATAAATAGTGTGTACGCACTAATATCTTCTGTCCAACGTGAAAGTCGCGGCGTGTACAAACCTGTTTTTGCTGTCTTCTCCGGCGCTCTGCGGCACGTTTGATGTTGTTCAGCGCAATGTCAATTATTTCGTGGTGTCTTAGTCGACGACAGGTAGGGAAGTTTACTACTTCTTTAATTTAGTTTGGTGGTTCAACGTTTTTCAGTATAACAGACGGAGTTAGCACAGTGGATTCATTTGGAATGGAATTAATTACATCTTGAAATGAGAGTATGTGTGTATCCCAATCAATATGTCTTTTGTGTTAGTATATTCGGCACAGCTACCAATTTCTTTCATTAATCTTTCACAGGTGTTCGAAGAAGCATGGTACTTGGATATATAAATCGGAGAAATGTTTCTAGCTCATAACATGCGTGTCCATATAGCAGAACGAAATTGTGATCCATTGTCAGAAATTAGTTTCATCACATGCCCTACATGAAATAGAAAATGTTTTACAAATGCTTTCGAAACAGTTTTAGCAGTAGCTTTGCGTAACGGAGTGAAGGTAACAAATTTTAAAGTGAGCTCAACAGCGACAAATATGTAGCAAAAACCTCTGTTAGTTCTCGGAATAAGACCAAAAATGTGTACTGCGGCCATATGTCTTAATTTAACAGGTATAATGGGATATAATGGAGGAATATGTGAAGTGGTGTTTGACTTAGCTTTCTGGCAAATTTTACAAGACGCTAAAACTCGTCGTATACGTTTCTCCATGTTGGTAAAATAACAGTTCTGTCTCAGTATAAGAAAACATTTTCGTGCTCCGTAATGTGCGTAACTTAAATGAGTGTACCAGATTAATTTGTTAACCAGTTCGTCAGGAATGCATAATAACCAGTTGTTGCTGTCAGGATGAGAGCGGCGAAACAGAATGTCATTGCGTACAGTGTAATGGTTTTTAATCGTAACATTATTCCTATCTTGCCAAAGGTGTTTAATTTCTTTGCACACGTTGTCTTTATTTTGTTCTTGTGCTATGTCCTGTAATGACGACGAAATAAAATTTTCAAATGCAACTTGTTGAATGTACATAACACTGAAATTTGCTTTGCAGAAGTTGGTTGCTACGTCTTGCTGATTGTTGCTCAGAGAACGAGATAGTGCGTCTGCTATAACATTTTGTGTGCCGGGAATGTGAACTATTGTAAAATTAAATTCCTGTAAATAAAGTTTCCATCTGCTCAACATGTCGTGAGTGAATTTAGCCGAAAGTAAAAATTGTATCGCTCTGTGATCTGTGTAAACGGTGGTATGTCTGCCATAAAGAAAGTGCCGAAATCTCGTAAAAGCCCATACAACACATAATGTTTCCAATTCTGTAACGGAGTAATTTCGTTCAGCAGGTGACAGAATGCGACTTGCAAATGCGATGTTTTTAATTACTATTGAACCATCTTCTTCAATTTCCCGGAAAATATGTACGCCTAAAGCGGTGTTGGAACTGTCAGTGGCAATGGAAAAATTTCTAGTAAGATCTGGGTGCGATAAAAGTGGTGCATTCAACAAAGCATGTTTCAGGTTCATGAATTCAGAATGTGCTTGCTTATCCCAAGACCAAATAGTGTTTTTACCTGTTAATTGGCATAATCTAGGCGTGTCTAAAGCGGAGTGATGAATAAATTTACGAAAAAAATTAATTAAGCCCAAAAACTGCGTAATTGTTTTTTCGTTGTAGGAACAGTAATGTCACGTAGAGCTTGAAGTTTTTCCGGATCTGGCGCAATGCCTTCTGCTGAAATTACGTGTCCAAGAAATTTTATAGAAGTATTGCCAAAGTGCGATTTACTGAGGTTAACTGTGAGTCCTTGTGCATGGAAAGTTTGCAACACTCGTTCTAGAATCAGATTGTGTTCAGACCAGTTAGCTTCTGCAATAAGAATGTCATCTACGTACGTCGTAATAATATTTTTCATGCAAACGTGTTTCGGATGGTGTCAAAATTAATAACATTTTTCGTGAACAATATTCTGCGTGTCAAAATTATTGCTTATGTTATTGGAATATGCAACCTGTACTGTATGTGGTCAAATTCTATCGTACGTGCTGTTATTTATTTTATGGGAGGATGCTGTGGCATATCCACTATTTGAACTGTTCTGTTAACTCTTCCTGACGTATTACGCTATGGATGACAGCTATTGTCTGGATCATTCATGACAATGTGTTGTTGCTGATGTTCTTGCTGCTGAAAAGATCGACTGTTATTAAATGTACGCTGAAAATTGTGCTCATTATTTTTTCGTTGGTCATGATTGTCACTTCTATACGGTGCATTGCGATAGGAATTGAAATACTGTGTTTTCTATACGTAGTTATTTCCTTGGTGCTGTGCGTTACTATTTGTTGTAGCCGAGACTACACGTGCACGCGGCGAAACATTAAAGTTTGGTTGACCTTGTAGACTGCATTGTTGGTTAGGTATGCTAAGCGGCTGACTTTCATGCTGTTGTAGTGAAAAACGTCTATTGTTACCAAAAAATGTGGTTCCGATTGCTCAAAATTTTATACATACTGATGATTACGATTTTATCTGTAATTAAAATTACGACGGTAGTTGTCATTTCTCGAGTGCCTAATGAAAATTGTCACATTCCGTAAAAATTTGTCATATCGGGTTTTCATTACATATTCTTAGTTCTAGATAGAGCAATAGTTAAAGAGCAGTTTTGATAGATATAAAGGATAGTAGAAGAGAAGGCAGCAGTAAAGAAAACTAAAGATGAAACAGCACTGCTACAGCTCGGGGCCCTATGCACGCTACGGCACATATTCATTAAAGCGTAATGAATCCCCTGAGGTCTTTTACGCACTGCAAATAAATTTTAGCTTTTGCGTTGCAAGCAATAGCGGTAAAATTCCAAAAGTAAATCGCTGTAATCGTTGCTAATTCCATTTTCTGCATTATAGGTAATGCTGATAAAAATACAATAGCAAATTGTCGCATCAGGTTCAAAGCTAGCTTCTGCATTATAGGTAATAGCGGTGAAAGTACAAAATTAAATTGTCTTATACAGTGCAAATCGTGTATCTGTGTTCTGCCATTATTAAATTCCTTACATTTTCTTACAAATGCAAATTGCTTATAATCAACGTTCTCGTCACTGAATTTGATAACACGTTCAGGTTTGTGTGTGAATCTGTTCGTCTGTCTCATTTCGGATTTCCAGTTGCGTAGGTTTTCAGATTTTAAGTCGCGTGGCTTTTCGGATTTTAAGTCGCGTAGTTGCTGTAAATTGCTCAAATTATACGCACTGCGTAAGTCTGACAAATGTTCGTAATGTGGCGTCTGCTGTGTTGAGTTATTAACTGAAATATTTTTCATCTCTGTTACTTCTTGCTGTAAGCTTGACAATTTTCTACGCAACGTGTTATTAGATGAATCTATCTCATTAATTGTTTGCTGTAAATTTTGGAATTCTGGTGTTTGATTAAATGAAACCGGTGAAGTATCGTCTGATTTGTTGTCATTACTACTATCTATAACATCAACACGACTGGCCAATTCATCATATTTTTCAGTCAGTATTTTTACCTGCTCATCGGACTTAGTGTCAGAGGCATTAATCTGTTTTTGCAATTTACGTGTTGTTTCGTTCAGTTTTTTAACGTCAGTTTTGACGACATCGGAATCCTGTGTTAGTTCTAATTGTTCGAGTCTGTAGGTCACTGTTTGAAAATCGGTTGTGTATGTGTCTGTTTTCGATTTAAGATCAGAAATTTCGTCACGTAATTCTGTGTTCGACTGTTTGATGGAATTAATTTCGTCGCACACTGTAGCGATATTGTTATCTACATATGTCTTCGCTTTCGCGAACATTTTACGTTTGTCTTCTTGTCTCTGTGCTGTGATTGTTTCCATTACTTGTCGATTTACTTTGTTTTGATCCTGACTAAATTTACGGAAACGCGTATCACTGGTTTGTATATGGTGATTAAAGCGTTCATCAATCTGAGTGTTCTGTTGGTCGAACTTCGCGTCGATCTTTTCATCCATTGTGCGCGAAAGTTCTGCTGTCATTGCTTTAAACTAGTCCCGTAATTGTGTAGCTTTTTCAGACTGTTGTTTAGCAACTCCGTTAATTTCGTTTCTAAGTGTTTCTGTTGCGGCTGTTTGCATTTCCCTTAATTCCTGAGCAACAGACCTAATTTCTTCGCTACTTTATTTTGAATAAGCCTCAATTTCCTCGCGTAACTGTTCCTTAGTGTCATGGCACTGCGCGGCAACGGCTCTAATTTGTTCTCTAAGCTTTCTGGAATTGTTATCTAATTTATCATTCTGTTGTCTTACCTGTTCACTAAGTTGTTTGAGATTTTCGTCATTATTGTCAAGTTTTTCATTTAAGTGTTTGGCCTGTTCACTCTGTTGTTTGGAATTGTTACCAAATCATTCATTAAACTGCTTAATCATTTGTAGCAACAATGCCATAATTGGATTCGACTCAAAGTCAGCATTTCTATTCTCTGTGCTGTTTAATGGTGGATCTGGAATTGTTTCGCTTTCTGTAACCATTTGGTCATTTTGTGATTTACAAAAAGGTTTGTCAGTCGAATGTACACTGTCGGTCATTATTTCTGAATTAAATGGATCCGTCGTACTTTCAGAACACTGTCCATTTTCATTAGACAAATTTGTCTGTACGTCATGTGAATTTAGTAAACCGGTTGTGTTAAGCTGGGCAGCGCTCATTACAACAGTGCGCCCCGCGTCATCAATTGTCGTCAAATCAACACAAGACACAATCGAGTTCGTTTGTTCATCATTAAGATCTACATCATTATTAATGGTTGGAACGCACTGATTGTCAGTGAACGCAGGATTGTCACAATTACTATCGGTCACGTTGTTTAAGTCGGTAATTTCGTTCATAATACCTCGCGATACACTATTCACGGTCTTTCGCGGCATTTTTACAATAGTCAAAATTATTCACAAAATAAATAAGGACAATGCAAAAGCAACACACAAATACAACAGAGCAACGAATTGCCGTTGACCTGTAGAAAGAAAGTCACAATATTAGTAAAAGCGTTGCGCCAAATCCTAATTACATCTAAGCAAATAAGAGCAGATATCTGACTGTTTTTCAAAAGATTCTCAACGAAATACGATCGTGGACTGGGTGTCGCCAAGTGTAACCTCCCCACAAAAATTTAAAAGGATATTATTTTAAGAATGCTAATGCACATTGTGCTAAGTGTAAGCTCCCCAGAGAAATTTTGAAACACAATAGTTGAATGTTAACAAGAATACAACCTGACGTAACCTCCCAGCAAATAAATTCAATCACAATGACAATTAAACAAAAATTAGCAATCTGACCCAAGTTGTAAGCTGTCACGAAAATGATGAAAAACAATTCAATGCTAATGAGACTTCATTGACAATGTAAACTCAATTAAACCAAAATATCGGTCTTTGGCCCTGTGAAAAAAATCATAATTAATTTCTTACCTCATTCGAAACTGCATGTCAAAGTTCTGCTCTTATTGTTGGCCACGGCTTGGAGGAAATGCATTGCAAGTATTATTTTTTTTATATTTTTTTCTTTGAAATTTAATTGAAACTTTTCTTTAAAGGAAATGGAAGGAAATCGTTCGTTCAATTAAATAGTTCTTTTGTTAAAAATATTGCTTTGAAAACAAAAATTATTATTGGGGCGATTATTGCACAAATTAGTTACAGTTAATTTACATTATTAGCTGAGCGCATTTAAAAATAATATACCTCATCCTGAATCTTGACCAGAGTGCCATGTCGACGCCCGCCGACTCGTCACACACAACTGCACTGGGCTGCTACTACCGACAGACTGCACTGCCCACAGACCGCGCACTGCCTACCGCTCGCAACTGTACTGCACGACGACTACTGACTGAGTACCGCTCGCAACTCTCGCGCGGTCAAGCGCAGACTAGCCACGATAAATGGCTCTCTGGTCAGAGACTCTGCAATGCCTCGCCATCGCCGCCACACAACATACGTGTTTCAGGATGACGTTATGAGGGGTTGAATACTAGGGCGACTGGAGGCTGGTCAAACACAACAAGTCATAGCATGGGTCCTCCGTGTGCCACTGGAACAGTCTCCAGACACACAGCCTACAGACGACTGAACAGACATGCTCTCGGTCGACGTATCTTTGCACGTCTTCAAACCCCTACGACACTTCAAGAGCTCCCACAGGCACTGGTGCAAGTATGGGAGGCTATACCCCAGCATCTGCTCGACCACCTGATCCAAAGTATTCACACGTTGTGCGGCCTGTGTGCATGGTGATTATATCCCAGATTGATGTCGAGGTATATGAGCAGGAAACAATGGGTTTTGTTGCACATGTGTTTCGGGACGGTTTTCTCAACTCATCACCAATACTGTGGACTTACAGATCTGTGTCGTGTGTGTTCCCTATGTGCCTTTGCTATTAGCGCCAGTTTTGTGTAGTGTCACGTTGTGTGGCACCACATTCCGCAATTATCCTTAATTTATGTCCATCAGTGCATATCAGGAACTCGTCGTAACTCATGTATTTTTTGTGTTGGGGGAAGAAGTCACAGAGTCAAGTTGCTTTTCAAAATAGTATTTGAGCGGTAAATGCAATATACATTCAGTGAAGTCAAAATGTTTATCTGTTGTCTGTTGCAAGTTAAAACTCTTCCACCTCATGGCTTACTCATATGAGCAGAAACATGTACGTTACTATCGGTAGTTAAATAAGTAAATAAACGGAAGAACAAAAGGAATGACAATCAACAGCCATACGTCACCGTATTTGATGACCAGCTGCAGACACTAGGAGGTAACAGTTCGTCTTGCTGTGTCCAACGCACAAATACGAAATGAGTTGTTATGTCCGACACTTACAAATAAATACAATCATCTGGAACAAAACGACGTAGCGGGGTAGCCATCCAAAGAAGAAACCGATAAAAACAGAAAATTAACTTGAGGTCGGACAGTTGTCAAAATACTGCTTCAAACATATCGTTTGATCTGTGGAAAAGTACACGTAGTTCAGGAAAATATTTGTACTGCTTTTAGCGGTGTATTTAACGAACTCTCGTGTTTCTTTCAAACGCTTAGTAGCTCTTTGTTTGGCATTGATTTGCAAATGAAGTTTGATCCGCCATCCACTCACACTAAATCAACAAATAATAAATGAGATTTTGTAGCTTCTGCCTGTTCACAGACCAAGCTTATCATATGTCAGGCATGAGCGAAATGTAAATGCCATGGTGATTATTTTTGAAAATCTGTAGCATATTTTTGCTTTTTATTCACAATTTTGATATAATTTGACTATTGTTTTCAAATTACCATGCTTTATTAATAAAACTAATCGTGCTTATTCGGCTGGCTTAGTAACGGACATGTTGGAAAACGAATAAATGAATGTACTGCTCGGCAGCCAGCAGCAGTCACCCTGTCGCTTAGTACCATTCAGTTTTTCACCACGTTACATTTCATCAACCAGCAGCACAACAGATAGTAGCTGTTACTATATTTTTAATTTCTTAGTTTTTAATTTCTTACTTTCTTTCCGATAGCCAATTTTTTTTCGATTCCTTTACATTTTCCATGCGGCCACTTTCCCTTAGCTTCCATGCATTTCCTATTTATTTCGATCCTAAGTGACTTGAATTTCTGTAATCCTGAAGTTGCTGGACATTTTTGTACTTCCTTCTTTCATCAATCAACTGAGGTACTTCTTCTGTTATTGATTGCCTCTTTGCAGGCATCCTTCTTAGGCCTACGGTTACTTTCAAAATTCTGTGATTGCTTTTTTTAGAGGTGTCCATTCTTCTTCAGCTAAAATGCCTACGAAGCTTTCATTATCGCAGTATCTATAGCCTCACAGAACCTCAAGCGTGTCTCTTTATTCCCTCGTGCTTCCATTCACCACTTCTTTGTGCACTGATTCTTCCTGTCCAGTCTCTTAAAGGTAAACTTCAGCCACTCTTCATCATTACCAAATTGGATCTGAGTCTGTATCTGCTCCAGGATTTATTTCGGTGTCTCTGTCTTACCATGATGTAATATAACTGAAATCTTACCGTATCTCCTGGCCTTTTCGAAGTATACTTCACGGCTTGTAATTCTTGAACAGAGTATTCGTAATTGCTTACTGATATTTATTGCAGAACGGAGTTAGACTTACTCCTGTCTTCTTCCTTCTACGAAGCCAATATTCTTCAATAGTCCTTTCCTCTGCCCCCTCCCCTACAATGGCATTCCAATCCCTCATGGATTTTCGTCTGTGAATTACCAGTTCAAGCTTTTCACACACTTTCTTTCACTTCATTCTTTGCTTGCGGCGTCGGTATGTATACCTGAACTACAGTTGTCGGTGGTGATTTGCTGTTGATTCTGCTGACAACAACCCTCACACTGAACTGTTGGCAGTATCTCACACTCTGTTCTATTTTCTGTTCGTAACGAATCCTATTCCATTTATACCATTTTCTGCTGCTGCTCATATTCTCTACACTGATCTGACCAGAAATCCTTATCTTCTTTCCATTTCACTTCACAGGCTACCCTATATCTTGATGGAGCCTGAGCATTTTTCTTGCATCACTACGTCATTCAAATCCCCTAACATTCCACGCCCTAGCTCGTAGCATGTTGTTCTTTTGTTCGTTATTCAGTCTTTTTCTCACGTTCACCTCCTTCTTCCCAGAGACCCAAATGGGGGACTAGTCCGTAATCTTTCATCAATAGAGAGATCACTATGACCTTTTTTTAAAAAAAAAATTAGAGACCTCGCGTCCTGTGGACACACATTACATGTCTTTAATGTAATGATTAATATTGGCTGGTTTTCCATCATTTATGTCTACTTGCGATTGTTAACAGCAGTCCTCTCAATCATCAGTGCCCTTCCACTCTATTTCTACACGTTCCTCCAGACGAACAAAGATTTATGTGACACACTCCATTCCGCTGCCGCATCTTGACCATAAAATCGAATCTTCAGTTTCATGACTACGGTAATTTAAGTTAGCGAAAGGTGTTAGTGGGGTACTATAACTCCCGTGTATACATCTGCTTGATAGATGTCCTGTTTATAGAGATACTGGTGGCATGATGTGTAATTTCACATGTCAAATACCGCGTGCAATGTGTTTGTCTTTTTCTTTGTTAAGAGGTATACACCGCTAGTAACGATCATTTTATGTAGGACTGATATGAGCATAGTATAATTTCTGAAACATGACCGGATGTGAACAGTGGGCGATACACACCTCTGGAAAGCTATACTGTACATATATATCAAGGAATCGATGTTTCTAGTAGTTTTTCATTTTATAGTTCGTCAGCATAGTTCATCATAGAGAAACCTGTAAGGGTAATGTATGTCATGCGCTGGAAATATATTTCTTACATTGGGATAGTAACACCCCAGCATTCCATACGACCAATAAATCGGAAACCGCAAAGATCTACCATTATAGCGAATTTTGTAGCTTAGGAGCGCATATGTTCATGTTCGTTCTTACCAATAAAAAAAAATGGCTCTGAGCACTATGGGACTTAACATCTCTAGTCATCAGTCCCCTAGAACTCAGAACTACTTAAACCTAACTAACCTAAGGACATCACACACATCCATGCCCGAGGCAGGATTAAAACCTGCGACCGTAGCAGTCGCGCGGTTCGGGACTGAGCGCCTGAACTGCTAGACCACCGCGGCCGGCTTCTTACCAATACCTTCTTGGTAATGACCCAAAGATTAGAACAATTCTTTAAAATTGATAGCACCGTTGATAAGCGTAAAATATTGGCAGTTTACGGGGGGGGGGGGGGGGGAGGGGGTGGGGAGGAGGAGGCTTGGAAGGGATTCGATCCTAGGACCGAGGACGTTTTGATCATAAATCAAAAATTCCAGCCTTTTTTTGTTTTCTTTTCTTTCATATATGTTTGATATTGTTCGTGGCATTTGGTCTGTGCGGACGTCACATTGCACTACATTAAGATAATCGATGAACACTGACTTTCTTTATTACAACGTTCTGTCAGGCCTGATCGAACACGCTGACCGGCAGGTCTAGATTATAGGTGCCAACATGTGGCAACTGCTCTTAAACATTCTTGTCTAATTATTAAATAATAACTGAAATAAGTTTGAAGTGTCTAATGAATTATTTTTTCCCTGTTGTCGTCTTCCGGTCTCACTGCAATTACGTTCAATCCACGTGCTCTCGCTTGTCCTCTGTTCACATTAGAAGCCAGTGTGAGCACACCTAATTGCATATTATCTGCCTACAGTTGAAGTAATAGCACTGCAGTCTGCCTTCAGCTGAGAAGGTTTCTTTTTTTTTTTTTTCATACAATTCTTCAGTTTAATACGGTACATGGGAGTTGCAGAGAACCCCACGACGTCTGTTGTGTCCTGAATACATCGAGAGTTTGCATTTTTGTGATTCCTGCTTCTTTTCTTTAGGTATTAAGCTATATAAAGTGTAGTCATATCTGCATTGCCTGCGTCTTTTCAATAGGAAGAGATACGTTTATACTTACAGGATGTATTAGAACAGTTGAAAATCTTGGTTGTGAGTTACTTTCTATGAGCCTACGTTGAAGTCTGCATTACATGTCCCGTGGCGCAATGAAAGTGTGCGATCTGCCTAATGATTTTTCAACATTAGTTTTGTAGAGATACTGTTGATTCAAGGGTCAGTTTTAATACAGTGGAAATTATTTTTAGGATATTAATACCTGAATCAAAATTGCGATGAATTCAGGCTAAACTCTAACAGGAAGAAGGAGCTTTGAGGTGTATGTCAAAGATCGTGTGTTACTGCCTTCAGTGCCACTTAGTTTGAAAGAACTGCAAAGAATGGTAATTAATGCAATCCCAGATGACGGCTATGAATGTTGGGATGCGAACGGCAATAGTTTGACAGTCGTGCTGACGGCAAACATTACCTATATTGATTACTAGCAATGTGAGTTAAACATGGAGGGAATCTCTACGTATGGATTTGCCTCCAGTTTATGGGTATCGTAGTTTTCATGTAGTCATCTCCTGAAACCCCGAAGATATTCATCAATTGCACTGATTTAACTGTTTCCAAGTATCAAAATGATGGCAGATAAACGATTTTAAAACCTTAACATTAAATTCGTGTTAGAAACATTGGTTTTAATGTTGCTCCAATTATGTTTTTGTACATTTGAAGGTGCAATGCCTGGCTCCACTTGTTCACATATGTCTGTTAGTTTCACAATCACTATTCCTTACATTTGTTGACTGAGGAAACTGGGTACAAGCAGATACAAGGCAAAAACTTGCCTTTCATGTAGCGTTTTGTAATGAGTCCGTTTTTCGATAAGTGTACCGTAAGTAAAATGAAACCAGAGTTACAGAGTCTAATCAAATCACAATCAGTAATTCTCACTGAATAATGAGGTATATACCAGTACTAATGATCGCAAGTAGCTATTGAACGTAGTTTACATTTTGCTTAGAGCTGAATTGTTCATCTAAGTAAGGCGCCACCCTGGAAGTATATTGTGTTGACCTTCAGGTGAGCAGGAGCAATCAGATCACGCAGGGCAGACACGAGGGGCAACTCCCCAGATGAGTTCCTGGGAAGCGTGAGGGGGCAGCCTATAACATTACGTATATGGTATCGGTGGATTCAGTAAAACATTCTATTTCATCTTTACAAATTGTCCAAACTGTTCACCCAGTATTTCGACAGATAATATCTGTAGACACTCTATAAGTCCTGTAGACAAGAAATATAATACATACTTTAAAGCTTATCAAAATTTCACATCAACATAGGCTAACAACCAAATTTTAAATCACATAGTTATCAAGAAAACATAAATTTTTCAAACAGACAAACTCATATTACCTGCAAACAAACCTCTGAACACTGACGTCATACAAATAGCCGTGTTAATTTTAAAAACAAACCAAAAGACGGAAATTGAAATTGTGCAATATTGTTAAATTATTAATTAAGTCGTCTTTTAGAACTTTATATCTCATCAGAAAACTTATGAGTCAGTGACATTGAAATGCTTTCTAGTTTTTGTCAGTTCTATCCCAAATAGAAAATAAATTTGAAATATGAAAACTGCGTCGTAATTTTGAATTCAAGAGCATAATTGATTTACGAAACTGTTCTCCCAAAAATTACTTTAATTTTTTTGCAAATCCTAAAGTGGAACATAAAACAGATGTAAATTATTAGTAGAAAAACACCAAACTGCAAAACACCAGTTTTACAATCAGAGTGGAAAAGAAGGCGAAGTCAAATTAAGTATACCATTTTCAACGTAATACAAACATCATGTTCCCGTAAATTATTGCCAACAGTTACTTTATGCATTATTCTCAACCTGTAAGTCTAAGTCTTTGACGTGCCGAGACATACGACACATTTGGTTCCCAGGGGTCGTAGAAAGTGGATGCCTTTTTGAGGATCACTCTGAAAACTGTTGTCATCACTAATACCTGTTAATACTGTAACCATTAATAAAAGTGTATCAGGATTTGGAAGTAAACCATACAGCAGAAAATGACGTCACGGCCATGACTTTCTATTTAACGACCGACGGCAAATCCGTCCAATCTTTCACCGCATCCTATCTTTATAAACTTGCAGCAGCCTGGAAGACATGGTCTAAAGCTTCAACAACATCACAAAGGAAAGAACAAATTAATTCAGGTCCTTCACTTTGTCCACATTTAAATACTTGAGGGTAGAAGACGAGCAGTGTACTCTGATCGTACCCAAAGGTATTACTATCGGTGCATAAAGTGAAAGCTGCACAGGACAACGCATCTTGGTTGACTAACTTTTATTCAGAGGGACGCCACAGGGGGCAGGCCACTGGAGTGACAAAGCATTTCTCGTGGGGCCACCAGCAGAGGATGGAAGGAGGGAAATGCAGTTTTCGGCAAGGTCTAGGTAGGATACTGTTGTGAGTAAAAAGTAGAAAGCAGGGCTTTCGTCAGTATGAACCACCTACAGGAAATAAGATCTAAACTTGGAATGGAAAAGCTACAGTTAGTTCACCTTTCTGATCGTGTGATGCCTCCAGACACCTGCACAAGGAACGTGCATTCGAACGTTGAGAATTGAGCGTGCTGAGTTTCTGACCTCAAAGCGTGGAAAAAGCACGCTGGGGAGTCTTTTCTAACGTGCAGAGTAACTGCGTCTACCATGCCACATATTCGGAACGTGCTTTTGAATCTTGACCAATGAGACGCAGGAACGCCGCGTACGTCACATGCACGCCATCTCACCTCAGTACAGACTCGCGAGACGCCATATTGGCTTTCAGTCGAAGCCCATAAGTATATATGCCGTTTCTGGGCAGAAGAAAATTGAGAATCTCTTAAAAAATCCGGCACTGATCGTATCAAATGGTTCAAATGGCTATGAGCACTTTGGGACTTAACATCTGAGGTCATCATCCTCCTAGAACTTAGAACTACTTAAACCTAACTAACCTAAGGACATTACACACATCCATGCCCGAGACAGGATTCGAACCTGCGACCGTAGCGGTCACGCGGTTCCGGACTGAAGTCCCTAGAACCGCTCGGCCACAACGGCCGGCCGCTGATCGTATCATTTGTCGTAATAAAGTGACAGGCAATGTCGTACAGGCGGTTAAAGAATTTGTGTATTATGAAATTATGCCGCGACAGGGCAATGGCACAGTGAGAATCCATATGAAATGCAATGTTCTTAGAAAAATTCCTTATAATTGAATGTCAGTTAACAACATATCTACAAATGAAGCTTTCTGTAGACGGTAAGATGTAAAGTATGGTTTTCAATAATAATGGTCGGTATAGCGCCATGGATAGCATTGGAGAATGGTTAGCTAATGTTTCATGTGTTGCAGGTTCACGGCTCACTACATCTGACTATCTTTATAACTAGATTTCAAGTTTTCCAATAGGTTCTGATACTTTCTTATTAGTTTCATAACTTTCTAACATTGGATGTTATGTAAATGCAACTGCGAACTTTCTGAATATGAGTTTGTTCGACTGATGTAATCTACAAATCAGCTTGCACTACTTGCAGCGAGATGTTTTCTTGTTTTAAGTTCGTTATTTCACATGATACAAAGATTTTGCGGCTGAATAGGAACAGTAATCACGATAAGAATTTGTATCGCCCTGTTTGTAATGGAAACTATATTAGCCGACGTCCTTACTGACTGTACAAGGTATTTGTCTTTTTGCCTTATACCATGTCCACGGGTATTGTAGTTTTTATTTGTGTATACTACAGACAGAAGAACGTAACTAGCATATGGACAAGGGAGCAAATGTGCGTTTTAATAGATAGAGCTAACGCTGAAATTTTACTGCCGTCCATTTCGTAAACAGTGTGATGTGCGAGCCAGATTGAGTCGACACCTGCCGCTGGAGCGCGATGCAATCGCATTTGTAGCACGTTTATAAGACGTACCGTATGCACGAGCCACACCACTTCTCAGCGTTCCGGTGCACGTTGAACTTGGCACACTCAACGCTGTGGTTCGACACCATTGTCCATGCGCCAACGGCTTCAGGTACTTTCCCAACCAAATGTTGTACATCGTTAAAAGCTGTCCAAAGAAGCTGTCAAATACAAAAATGATCGATCATCTGGAAAATGATTTCTAACATCTGCATAAACTGAAGGCAAATACATCTCCACCTATATTAACATTTTATCAGCACCAGCAATAACGATGTTCTAAGGATATAGCTAAAAAAGGACAATGGGGTTCGAAATGAGCTTATAGCAGTCAGAACAGCCCAATAAAAACATTACAGCAGCGTAAATGGTTTTCAGAAATATATAAATGTTTAACACATTACAAGAGCCGCCAGGACTGGCTAATGTAAATAAATTAGGAAATTAGAAAGATAAGCAGTTAGAAAAAGACACGGAGCAGAATGCTGTTTTTCAGCACCAAGTGTTAGGGAAAGGTTTACTCGTAAACCACTTGAAATCAGAGTCAAAGATGGGACCAGCTTCTTGTAAGACATCTTTCTACTGACCGGCGCTGCGAATATTCTTAGTTCAGCCATTTGAAGTGAAATAAAGAACAAAAATCGGAAAACTCGAATCTTCATCTTCGGAAGCAGATGGGAAAAAATTACTTCAGTTGAATCAACAGCACCTCAGGCTCACTGCTTCCCTACACCTCATCAGCCAAGCAGATGAGTGCATTTTCGACCACTGTAGCCGCGGACTCAAAAGTTAAAAGTATTTTTTGCAGAGTTGCACTCATCGCAGACGAGTAATTGGTGCGAAACCAATGATGGAATTTGCAGCCAGTTCAGCTTCCACATGTAGACTAAGACGCTGAGATATAGCCGCGACAGAGAGGCATACTGTAAGGACAGTCACATCACTTCACTAAGTTTCAGTAAGGTCGAAACTTCACGCTGAAGACTTGCTTGCCGATTTTTACGATCAATATGCTTTCAACTTAAGCCACAAACGTATACCTATTAATATTAACATTTCAACCATCACGGTACGACATCACGAATATTATTGTTTTATAGAGCAAAAAAAGTTACTGAATTCTGGCCGCAGACCATTCATCTCGATGTGCCAAGGTACTAGTTTGATACTGCCAAGATCTGTCAGATGTTTTAATGTGCACTTTAATGTAATAAACTAAATTAATTATACTCATTAATTTCTTACATCGTTTTGGAGGTGCTATGACCTCTTTACGTCTGATCATAAGACTAATTTATATAATATACACACATGTGTACTAGTGGTATGATTGCTGATATCGTTCAACAGCGTCATGGAAGACAGCGAGTAGACACCATTAAAAAGTGGCGACTTTCTATAAATTTCACTATCAAAAGCTAATGATCGTCAGTTTAAATCAGACCCCGCCAAACAGTTTAGAAATACTGTCTGAATGCAACAAGAATAAAAACTGTAAGACATTGTACGTATAAGTGAACTGTAAGTAGACTGTAAGAAATCCATCCCTACATAAACCACTTCAAGGTCCACACCGTCTGTTGCAGAGAGTGATGACGTCTACTGCACGTTCTTGTTATACGTAAATCTATACTCTACGATGCGTGCCAGTAATTTGAAAGAGTATTGGAGGGTAGTTGCACTATGAAGTATAGTGTCGACAGAGTTGCTCTGAATTATGTCCCGGCTTCAGATCGGCCTCCTCACTGTCGTTTCTGCGTTAATGTCTTCATGATGTGTATCGTTCATGTGTGCTTCGTATTAGGTGGAGCCACATTACACGAAACGTGGAATAATTCACGTTCGAAACTAATAACGTATACTAAAACTCTGTTAATTACTAATTTCGCTGAAGGTAGGGACTGATCCGTTAACGAGTCTTGTTAAACGCTTAAAACGTGCAGCAGATCTGCTTTTCACAGTACGTATACTACAGATCTGGAGACAATTTATACGTGCAAATCAAGACTCGGCGACTTCATGAGGTCATGCTGGTGTTCCAGGAAGTCTAGCATACCACTGAATACTATTGTGACAACAGCGGTATAAAGGTACCTCTGATACGCTGTCCTAATATCTAATAACTCAAATTAACAGAGACTTTGTTTAAAACAGCAGGCATTCGTAATATGTATCTCTGTAGCTTGACCCACGATGGACCTGATTCGCATTGCTTTCTCACAGTCAAATGCTTAGTAATTTCTTGTACTGTGTATCTATTAATAGCCCCTGATTAAAAAGAATATACTTCGCGCCCATTATGTATTTACTTCCGCAATCATAAATTTGCATGTTTCTTTCTCCCACAATTTTGGTCCTACCTCCCTGTTTCTGTTCCACTGTCTTAACACTTCCAAACGGTGTTCAGACAATGTGGAGACAATGTAGTACCACATCTCTTACAATAATCTGAAGTTACATTTGCTGTTTTAAATTACAACTTGCTGGGCTTGAGAACCGCCTGATGTATGTTGGCTACAGGCATCCCCGTATGATGCCATACGACGAATGGGCATTCATACTTTTCCATTGAGTATGATTTGATTAAATTGACCAGAAAAATCACAGTACATATTCCGTGGCGTGTTCTGGGCAATCCTATCTAGAGCAGTGTAAACCATCTACGTTACAGTGCATATTTGCTGACTCACATTTCAGCAGACGTCGTCTCACATCAGTGCTTCGTTCGATCCTAGAAGACGCCTTCACTGATACTTCTACACGTGCGTTGTATGTCTAGTAAGTGTAGCGGTTTTACATTTTGTAATGCATGTTAAAGTGCAATAAATAAAAATTATGTGCTCGTTAATACTATGCACTGCCGCTGTTGCAGTTGACAACCGATTACCTTCTTTGTAGTCAAAAAGACAAGTTCACGGTGTCGGTTTGCCGTGGCCTCGCTCCAAAATGTCTCCGCAATGAGTGTTGTGTATGTCTTGTTGTTGATTAATGCAGAGTGGAAAATAAACATCGGTGCCGGCAGAATAACATACTAACCTGGAATAGCGTTAAGTGGGTCACAGAGCATAACGTCCCTATACGAAGGGTGGATCACCGCCAACAGTGTCATTTGACCTCACCCCAAAGGGACACTGCGAGCAGTATGGAATGTAACCGACTACAGTGGAAAGAAAACGCTGATGATTAAAAATAACACCTGTTCTGTAACAGTCATTTGAATATTGATGGCCAAAGTTAGTGAGGTTGGGAAGTTGTCAGACAGTGGGCTACTCGTCTCGCATTCAGATGCATGGTTGTTTCTAATC
This sequence comes from Schistocerca americana, assembly GCF_021461395.2. Classification (NCBI taxonomy): domain Eukaryota; kingdom Metazoa; phylum Arthropoda; class Insecta; order Orthoptera; family Acrididae; genus Schistocerca; species Schistocerca americana. The sequence goes on from NC_060125.1 coordinate 324,983,341, forward strand.
TCCATCCGACAGTTCACGTTTAGGTTGGCCTCAGTTACTTAAATCGCTTAAGGCTAATGCCGGGATCTTTGCTTCTAGAGCACCAATTTTCTTACCCATCTTTACACGATAGAGCCTATGCTCCGACTCTAATTGTCTTGTTGTCAACGGAACATTGAATCCTGATCTTCCTAACTTCATTTCTTCATTGCGTTACAGTACTAGTGTGGCTTCTCAGCCTTTACTACAGTGGCAGGTATCTTTCCGTCAGGAAACGAGGCTCATGCCAGTAGTATAAACAAGCCCTGTCTGCATAAGCTCAGGACGTTTTTGCAGTAAAGGTTCTGACAGAAAACCCAAAGAGATTCTGGTCGTATGTAAAGCACACACCCTACAAGACGTAATGAATATCTACACTGTGTGATTACAATGGTAATTTTAGTGATGAAAGTGTCCCTAAAGCAGATTCGTCAACACTGTTTTCCGAAATTTCTTCAGGAAAGAATACTAATTAAATATTCCAGGATTCTAATCAAGAACAGCTGCCAACAAGAGTCACTTAGTAGTACTTATCCTCGGGGTAGCGAAGCAGCTTAAACACTTACAGGCAAGGCCTCCGGTAGAGAGGGTGTACCAGTTAGGTTCCTTTCAAAGTGTGTTGAGACAATAGCTTTGTACTTAGCGATCATATACAACAACTTGTTCGACGTAAGATTTGTACCTAAACATTGACGAGATTCACAGGTCACACCAGTACCTAAGAAAGGCAATAGAAATAATGTGCAGAATGACAAACCCATATCATGAACGTCGATTGGCAAAAGACATGTTGCGTAAGAATCAATATCTTTCAAACCCATACAGCCCTTCAGAACTCGTCCGCATTTGCTTAATGAAATTGCCTGAACATTTACGACATATTATTTTGGCAGGACGTTGCAAAGACGACATTGAAGCTTTTCAGGGACTCTTACAAGAATTATAAATTGACACTGACAATCGCGGAACGCGAAAACAGGAACTCAATAATTGCAGGTCACATCCGTCGCAATTCCGCGATGAATGAAGTAATAACTGGACGCGACAAGGCTATTCTCATAACACAAATCGTGACCAAAACAGACACCACCCGTATGACAACCGTTGGCAGAGTAATGATAATTACAGGGAAAGATCACCTCTCCGCGGTAATGACTATCACAGAGACAATCAGAGAAACAGGCAATACAAGAACCAAAATAAATATTATCAGGGGAGACAGAATAACTTTAGACGCAACGGTCCAGCGCGCAGTTACGATTCAGGGAGAAATTCTCCACCACGTGACCGACAAGAAAGAAACTATGGAATCTACCGACATGACGACACACGATATGATCGTAACGACAGACCTGAATTGCATCAGAACTGGCGGGATTCAAACAGGCCCTCTCGACAAGGTGAATTTGTAGAAGTTAGACCTCCAAATCCCAATAACGACGCGCGCCAACAAAGAGACAGACAATGACTCGCACCGCAGGCAGCCACGTGCGCTGGCTGGCTCAGCGAAAAATAGCATAGACGCTAACCTTGAGAAAAATTTTAGCATTCCTTACCGACGTATACAACATGATAATTGCTTTGAAGTTGAAACTCTGCGTACTAGGAAGGGTAAAGGAGTGCACCACATTTCACATGTAGAACGGTTTATTGAAAGTTAATCTGCTTTTTAACTTTGTCTTTGCCATAAAACTTTTCACTTCACATTTCTAGTATGCTTTGACAGTCTTAGAAACTGTTACCATGCGACAATGTTTGAAGTTAAATTTCCAGTCAAGAACCAAGAGAATTTATTTAAACAGAAATTACGAATGCATTGTTATTGTGAACAGACGGCACAGTGGTATTGTGTGTGTACATTCTTGCTTGTTAGTTGCGCGATTACGTAACGACTATAAGGGCCACATACTTAGAACATTTACCAGTACTGCTAATGAGATTTTAGTGCACCATTTTGGTTTACTTGAAAATATATTCTGGATTTAAAGTACTTTCTATGAGATACCAGATGACACAGTGGTTAGTTTATGTAACAGCTACACGATTTTATCACGACGCTACTAATAAGTGACAATTTACAGTGTTGCTTTTGCGGTGTTTCTGTTTTATATCTTCACAGTTTTTCTGAATTCTTCTGGAAAGTAAAACATGTTTTAGTAGTAACTTTTGTGGTATAGCCACAAGGAGACAGCCTTTTCCGTAGCACAACAATGCGTTACAGCACAGTACTTTCTTCATCACGGCAATAAGCGTAATAACTAAGATATCTATACGCAAAGCATTTCGCTTTTGTTTATCATGAGGTAAGTACATTGACTTCTGCAGAACTTAGCTTTCGGAGGACGATAACTACGACACTTCCACAGAGATTTACAACAAGACGCCCAGTTTAGTGCTACAGTACACGTATTTGAGTCACTAATTTTGTACTTAAAACATTTATATTTAAAGATATTTGAAGTACAATGATACAAAGCTTTTCCGTGATACATTTCATTCCATTGCTGTAATCTGTAACACCTGAGGGTATAATTACATTAATCCTCAGGGGGGTACACGCTTACTTTGCGTACCATGTGTTTGGCAAGCACAAGGAGCCCTAGCTAACATGGTATTTGCTTATACAACTTTACACATCGGTACCATATTTCTCCAACACAGAAATACACAGCTACCTGATTATTTAACGGAGAAACAAACACTTTTTTTACTACGTCAGTGACAGATGTTTACGCAGTTGGATAACTTCACACCTATGAAACTGTATTTTGTATGTACTTTGTGAACTCTTCATATTTTTTCAGAGCCATTGTGGTACTATGAGAGCTTTGAATGATATATTTGGTATGGGATCACGATTTTTAAAGTACGTTTGAGGCAGATGACACTGTTGACACGAGCAGAGAATTTTTTTTAGGTTTTGAAATTATTGGAGGAAGCTACGACGATTTTGAGAGTTGACTGAGGTGTTATGATGTTATTATTACAATGACTATGTGTATTAGCTGTTGGGGTATGTTTATGATCAATAAGCTGATGCTATATGAGTTATTTGATTATGCTACATATCTGTTATGATGAAATATTGAAGAAGTGTTGACGAATAAGGTAAGGAATAATGAGTAGTGGTTAGGGACTCTGGTTTGTGAAAAAGGTTGTTGGGAAACCAAGAATCGTACTTTAAGAGTTATAAAACGTATGTAAATGCGTGAATGTATTACAATGCCAATGAAAATTTTTTGGACACTGTTATATTTACAGGATTTTGTTTCTACACATTGGTAATGCAAATTCTCAGCCTGTGAAAATATTTTTATATGAGACTGTCACTGTAATGCAAACTGGTGTCGTAAATATTTCAGTAAGAAAGTTAAGTGACCACCTTCATGTAATGAGTCGTGAGCACCCTGCTGCGTGACAGTCGCCTGGAAAAAAGCCATTAGTGTGTGCCTTTCAGAGGCACACGTGAAAAAATAAGAGGCCATTACCCTCGTTATTGACATTCCTTTGTAGAAAGCATCGCAAATACGACACGCTCAAACTTGAAAACATATGATTATACTGTGGAGCTCTTAATTTATGATATTTACTAAAATTCCGATGAGAAACATTTCACGGCTATTGTCTTGCTAGTTCAGAGAAATGCCATATGGCTTGCTTTATGTATTTATTTACTCATTTTGTTTAATATCTAGTTTCTAGCTGCACTGCAGCATTGGTTAAAATAAAATTTAATTGATGTACTAATACAAATATTTTATGCCTACAGATCCAGTAAATATTTTTATGATCTATTCAAAAAAAAAAAAAAAAAACGAAGGAGCATAAAAAGACATTTCCCTTCACAGGAATTGCATACAGAATTTTCTTTTCAACTACTCGGTAATTTTTTGGTAGAACAACTTCTTGTGGTGCACCACTTTAATTATATAGACATTAAGATGTGAATATGCATTTCCCTTATCTGCATTGTTGTCTTTAGTGTACTTTTTTTTTGCTTGAGCTATGTCATGTTTAGATGTAAGTTATTGCATTTTCTGCTGCTGTTTGCCAGGCATAGTGCTACTGAATTTCACTTTGTATTACTCTGTTAAGCCAGTGTTACTACTGATTTATTTTTCTTGTTGCTGCACATTGGCTCATATTAGTTGTAATGTTGCATTTGCTTGGTAATTTAGATTTACTGTAGCTTGCTTTGCCAGTTTGTATTTTTTTTCATTGCTGTTTGTATTAATTGTTTTGTGTTGCTGCATTGCCTCGTCCTTTAGTTTAGCATCTGAGCTTAGTAGATTTAAGTTAGCTTAAGAGGGGGTAAACTATATAAGAGAATGACTTGCGATGCATTGGAAGAAATGCATTGAGAAGTTATACGAAAAAAGTACAGAAACCAGGTATAGATAGGACTTTTTGGAAATAATGAAGAATGAAGGGAGATCTCCTAGAAGTAAAGAAAGTTTTGATTGCAAAATACTGCAGTAAAACAAACCCTGTCTTTTCCTTGTGCTATACCACTATGTGTTTGTGAACCCTTGGGTATTTGTGTTCTTCCTGTCTTTATGTGTTTATCTGATGAGAGTTACATTGTAGAATTTTTCTGATAATATGTTATTTTCTTTGTAAAGATGTTTAGACATTATTTATTCTGTTTTGTTTTAATGCTCATGTGTGAAGTTGATGTTTCAAAAGTTATTCTGATCTTTTATATATTTACTTATGTCATAATTCCTGTAACACTGATGTATATGTCTATTTCTATTCTTTTGTAAAGCCTGTTTTACTACAAATGTTATCTGTATTGTTATGTTCTTTAATGATGTATTTTGTACCTTTGTTATTGTATTCTTATGTTATAAAATTGTAATTGACACCAGTTCATCAAATTAAGTAACTTGTAAGTTACATTTCACTGCACACGTTTCTGTTGGTCGTAGTATATGGACAATATGTGAGAAGTAGGGACTCTTAGTGTTTGCACGTGTGTTAATAATTCAGCAAGGGACTGGATAACAGCATTGCTGGTTCTAAGGACGATTTCAAAAACTTTGTGAGTGCACAAGTGGTGGTTTATGGACTTGCTATATTGTCCGCAAGACTCTTCGATGGTGATTGTGCACCTGCACAGTCGCAACAGATGGTTGCTGGCCGTCTCCACAAGGACTACAGTGGGTCTGAATCTCTGGTGGCCCACCAATACCATTATTTATACAAGGGCTGCAGTGGGTCTGCACTTGTGGTGGCCCACCAATACCATAATCTCTACTAGGACTACAGTGAGTCTGCTCTGTGGTGACCTACCTACCAATATTCTTCCAAACTTCGGCTGACTCTGCTGTGGGTTTGCTCTGTTGTGGTCCATTACCTGTCTGCATGTCGAGAGCCAGCACTGTCTTTCTGTTGGAAGGACAACACTACTTCTACAAGACTGCATGGAAATCCACTACTTCTGTGTGCAATTTCTTTTAATAATGAGACTTTGTGAAAAAAAACTGTAATTACTATTATGATGAATGATCAGGACTGTCTTTATGGACTGTGAGAAAATTTTAGCTTTTGATCAACATTGTATCAATAAGTGCGTGCCTTTGATTTCTTTGTTATTGTAATTATGAAAAATTTTATCAAATCATTATTGGCCACTACCCAAAACAATTTCTAAAATTTTTTGTGGGGAACGTGGGGGCTATGTAAGTAGGCTGTTTATGTTTTCTTATTGGCAACGTTACGTAGCGCTCTGTATGCATATCACTGGCTGTGCTGTGTGCAGTCTGTGGCTGGTTGGCATTGTTGTAATACTCGCCATTGTAGTGTTGGGCTGTTGGCTGTTAACAGCGCATAGCGTTGCGCAGTTGGAGGTGAGCCGCCAGCAGTGGTGGATGTGGGGAGAGAGATGGCGGAGTTTTGAAATTTGTAATACTGGATATCATGAACTGCTATGTGTATTATGATGTTTCAACACTATTAAAGTAAATACATTGTTTGTTCTCTATTAAAATCTTTCATTTGCTAACTATGCCTATCAAAAGTTAGTGCCTTCAGTAGTTTGAATCTTTTATTTAGCTGGCAGTAGTGGCGCTCGCTGTATTGCAGTAGTTCGAGTAACGAAGATTTTTGTGAGGTAAGTGATTTGTGAAAGGTATAGGTTAATGTCAGTCATGGCCATTCTTTTGTAGGGATTATTGAAAGTCAGATTGCGTTGCGCTAAAAAATATTGTGTGTCAGTTTAAGCACAGTCATGTAATTTTTCAAAGGGGACGTTTCAAGCGTTTAGTTTGTCACTTATATTTTAGTATTAATGAGAATGATTGCCAGCCGTAGAATAGTGAGTGGCTCTCAGTTCCGGAAAGAACCTGGAAATTGCGAGAAAGAGTGCAAAAACCGATCTTGTATTTAAAACTAAAACGCATCCACCCAGTTACGGCTCAAGCTCGAGTCAGGAAACATCATAGTGTAATAATGTGAAATGTAACAATGTGGTGAACAGTACCGAAAGCAGTGCAGCGCGTAGTTTCAAAAATGGTTCAAATTGCTCTGAGCACTATGGGACTTAACTTCTGAGGTCATCAGCCCCTTGAACATAGAAGTACTTAAACCTAACTAACCTAAGGACATCACACACATCCATGCCCGAGGCAGGATTCGAACCTGCGACCGTAGCGGTCGTGCAGTTCCAGACTGTAGCGCCTAGAACCGCTCGGCCACCCTGACCGGCGCAGCGTGTAGTTTAACTGAGTCAGGAGTTTACAATATTAGAAACAGCAATAATGGCGCGCAAACGATCATGAGAGGTTGACCTAAATGACGCACATAAAGCGAATGATGATAATGATTTACTTTCTGACGATCCTGCGAACTGGACAACACACAAATTCCTTCATGAACATATCGCTAAACATGGTCATGTGGCACAGAATATCCATTGGGGTGACAGCATTTCATGAAGGCAATATACTGGAATTCTGAGGTACTTAAATGAAGATTTGTTTTACTGAATCATGAGGAATGAGGAGAACTAAGACTATTTTTGGCATGCTCTGAAATCGAGGGTCATGTATTTTGTGCCCCAAGTTTATTGTTTACCCGGACATCACAATTTGGAAAACCTAATACGGATTTAATCACTAGAAAACGGCCAGACCCTATTAACTGTCCATGAAGTTTCAGCTTCTACGAGTCTTTAGATTATTTTATAGTGAAAATTAAATAGTTCAGATTCCGTAAAACGACCTTCAGAAACACGACGGTCAGGGAGTCGCGTTGTCTGCTATAGCTTCAATGATAGCTGATTACAATTAAAGGGAAAAAGTCAAGATAACCTGAAGCAGACGGAACAGCCAAGCTTCATACAGCTTTCGGAAAAAAGGAAGACTCTTGGGTGAACACATTACTGATTTTTATAGACAGATTGATAGCTGAACTGGAGAGATGAAAAAAAGAATTTTACAACAGTTTTCAGCTCTTAAGTAATTTTCCTGGGCGAAACAATGCTGAACTTTGAAAATGTGCTAGAAAATTGCAACAGCGTTACAAAGACGACATGGAGGAATTTTTCAGTGGTAAAGTTATTCATTGTAAAAATAACTCGAAGAGCAACGGCGTAAAACCCCCTCGCTAAGTGCAGAATGACGAGTGTTGCGTGAAAACTACATTCAGTGTTTTCTTCTTTGGAGATTGCACTATGAATTTTTTTGTCGTCAGCTGCAACCGATTTTTCGGCCGAGCGCTGAGCGTTCCTTCTCGCTGCCCAAAGGACTCGGGTCGAGTCAATTATTTTGCCGTTCTCTCAATGAATTCTTATATAACACAGAAATTAAACTATGAAGCCGTAATCGACGAATTTCCTAAGAAGAAATCACGCCGTAAACCACTTTTCCTGGAGCGTAGTTAGTTCTATATGCATGTTTCTGTTATTACTATTATTAGTAGGAGCAGCAGTCGTAGTATTCAGTTACGTACATATACAATTAATTGGAGGTATATTTATGTTTCAATGAAGGACGGAACGATTTTTCTCTGCCTGTGGGAGGTAAACAGCATAATTGCCTCCGGGGTGGCCTGTGTCATGACAGTCTTCTGGAACAATAGATTTGCTCGTCAGCTGTGAGCCTATGTGACGCTTATGCTCAATAAACGGCGCTGGTCTGAGCAATGTATTACATGCAAAGAATACGATAGACACCTGCCTTACACAAACCAAGATCAAACTTTAAGGATTCTAAAAGGGCCACGAGTTTAGACGGTGGTAAGAAAACTCGGGTTTCACAGAAGACTCTTTGTTTTCACAAAGAGCATAGGAATATTTCGTTTACTCATACCTCCGTAAATTGCAAGAGGCGATCAAAGCGTTTCTGGTTGAAGGCATTGCTGCAGCGTATATGCGAGCAAACACGACTCCAACTCCGATACGGACGTACAGGGTGTAAGACTCACATGTATACGAAGAAACTGAGTGAACATTGTTCTGGTAACGCTTTTTGTTTACATGTTACAACTCATTTTCTCCAGCGAGTTAAATGTAGATCAGACTGTAAATTTTCAAAATCGGCACGAATAGGCAGAGGTCAGTCTTCACCGAACTGTGGCATGAACAAAGATTTTCTGTCAGTGTTTGGACCGGCATTGTTGGTGACCGTTTGGTAAAGCCTCACTTTCCTCCACCCAGGCTCAATGGACAAAATTATCACAATTTCGTAGAGAATGTTCTACTTTATCTGTTACTAGATGTGCCTTTACCTGTGCAACAAAACATATACTTCATGCACGATGGGGTATATCCTCAATTTAGTGTTAATGTCCGTCGGGTTCTAAATAACATAATCGGTGACAGATGCATATGTAGCGATGGAACAATTGCCCGGCCACCACGCTCTCCGGACAGCTGCTATTTACGCGGGAATTTGAAAGCTCTTGTGTATGTAGCCCCAGTAGATGATGTTCAGTGCCTCTGTGCCCGTATTTCGGAACTCCGCGAAGCAATGCTCGATATTCCATGGATGCATCGTCGAATCCGAGATTCATTGCGACAGGGGGTGGATGCATGTATCAATGCCGAAGGGAGGCATACTGAACATCCCCTGTGAGCAAGAGTAGCATGTGATACGCAGGTGTGTTTGTTTTGTGTGTGTTTACCATGAGTAATGAGTAGGAGAAAATGAGTTGCAAAGTGGAAACCAAGCGTTTCCAGATGTATATTCACATAACATAATTTCTTCGTACATGCGAGGAAAGTGTCCTGTAATTTGTGCCGTACATTTTTGTTACACCCTGTGTAAGCTACGACACGTAGGCGAGGCGTTAGTGTGGTCTTCCAATAAGAATGACTTCATTCCAAAACTCAATATTTATTGCTAATGTTGATAATTACATCCTATAAACGTGGATCGATTGCAAAATACTTAAAAAATCTTTAAGTTTTAGCTTTGGTATTACAAATCCTCCATGTGTCCACTAGGAGCAACACCAACAATACCTAGACCATAGTTAAATTCGTCATAAATTTTACACAAAGTTTCTTGTGGCCGCTGTTATTGTGTTCTTCACTTTTTATGGGTCACGAGGTAAAGAAGGGATGAACACACATTGCTTCACACAGCCTCAAACAAAAAAAAAATATATATATATATATATATATATATATATATATATATATATATATATATATATACGTGGGGTCATGTCTGGCGATCTAGGAGGCCAAGAATGCAGGGCCGTGTTTCGAGGTCCAGTGCGCCCTATCCAGCATTGAGTGTCATAGAATCCTGCAGAATTGACTTTCTCCACAACTTCAGGAGGACTCGGATGACTTCATTTTCCAACAGAATGGAGCTCCACGACATTGGCGCAACAACGCACGTCAGTTTCTGAATGACACTTTCCCTCGATGCTGGACAGGGCACACGGCACCCCTAAATACTGCACTGTATTCTTGGCCTCCAAGATCGCCAGACATGATCCCAAGCGACTTTTTCTTATCTACATATGTGAAGGAAAGTGTGTCGATCTCCCCTTTACCTCCTCACATAGCAGAAGTGAAGAACAGAATAAGAACAGCATTAACTTATGTAAAAGCAAATATATTGTGTAAAGTTTGTGGCGGAGTTAGCTAGCGTGTAGATGTTGTTCATACTGCTGCTGCTGGACGCATAAAGCATCTGTAAGAGCGTAGCTTGCCAATTTTTTGAGCATTCTCCGATTCATCCTACGTTCGTAGTATGTTTTTATCAATAAATATGGATCTTAAAAATAGGTCATTCTTTTTGAAACACTATACATAGTCCTGTATGACGGCCTACCGTAGCTGTGAAGGTCTAATCTAGCGGAGGGTTTGAGACGTCGAAAGCGTGTTCCTCAACGAATAAATACAAATCCGTAACGTTAATAAACGTAATGTTTCTTTGCAAATAGATTACCAACCGTTTTCTTTTGCCATGTACATTTAAACTTCAATTGCGAGTCTTGTTACTTTTTACGACATAGAAAACGGTAACTGGCGGATTTTCGTCTCGTGAAAAAGCTTTGGTATATTTGTTGAAACTACTGGAAACAGTATGCATTAGGAAAGCTGAGCGGAATAAACGTTATCAAAGCACCTGCACAGATAGGCAAATACTGCGAAGCAGAGGGAAAAATTCGACTTAAAGTTTATTCTGAAATGCGTAAAACGCAAAAAAAAAAGGGAGTGAGCTGGATGAAGTGAGATAACCGTGGCGGCGGTAATGGAACGGCTACTGTGGGACAGGCCCGCATCGACAGATAGGCGGGGCTTTCCATTTCACATGCGATAAAGCGCACATTACCACTCGTTTTAATTGCGGCGCCGGGCCACGGAATGGAGCCCCTAATTTAGGAAATAGGGTCGGAGCGGACAGCGCGAAAGATGCGCAAAGGGTCCCCTCTGCCCAGGGATGCGCACCGCCATCGGCGCATATGGCGATGTCCGCTGCGGGCTAACGGCCTCTGATTGCCGATCATCAGCCAATAAACAGCGACCGGTTGCAGATGAGCGTGGAACCGCAGGCTATCAGAATGTGTGTGTGTGTGTGTGTGTGTGTGTGTGTGGGTGGGTGTGCGTGTGTGGAAACCTGGGAACCTGGCGCTGTGCTGTGTTCCGGATCTGCTTCAGCTCTGTCTTGCTCACCGTAATGTGGTGCGAAAAGAGTGTACCGGCCATTAGCTCTGTGTTTCGCGTTACTTCCACTTCCAAAAGTACCGATTATTTACTCACAATTCGGAAATTTATCTTTAAATCTTTTGTAGTCTGGGTCCACCTACACAGGCTTGACAGTAACAACTGCAGCAAACGATGTGCACAAAAGCTGAGTGCACTGTTATCATTGTGCTGCCACAAATATCTACACCAATGGTACTAGAATTGGATGGGGTAGCTGTGCTTGGCGTACAACTGCGTGTATGACCCATCTTCATGAGTTCACTCTACCGACTAACGCTACACGTAACATGTCGTTTCTGACCCATGCGGGTCTTGGATATGACGTCGAATGTACAATATAATCTCTCTGCCAGTGTAACTAAAGCTAGCGTTGAGCGTGCCCAGTTCTACGTGCTGCTGAAGGCTCACCAACGACGCAACTTCTGCATACGGTACATGTGTACGTGTGCCTCAGCATGGTATACGCGATCGCAACGCACTACAGCAACAATTGTCGGCTTTATATGGCTCGCACATCACACTATTTACCATATGGGGGGGGGGGGGCGCAAAATTCCTACTATTACTCTATTAAAACATATATTTCCTCCCTTGTTTCTGTACTGGTTATGTTTTTGTGGCTGTAGTACACATAAATAAAAACTTCAATGTCCACGAACGTTCCATGCACTGAGATAAAATTCATGGGGTTGCGATATGCACATTTACTTTGAGGTGTGGGGTTGATCTGTTATTCTGTTATTCTGTGCAACGGATTAATCTGAGATGTACCCTTTACCCTGTGGCTCCTGCAAGATGCAATTTCCATCCCCACACTACTACAGAAGTCAGACAGACGCTCCTAACGTTCTAAAGAGAAATGCCTGAAAAACTTTCAGCAATAAATATCTTCTGGAGTCCACCGCTGTAAGGAAATGACACAAAAATTCACAAAATTTCTTACGTAACTAGTGGGATACTTGGGTACTGGGGTAGTGCTAGTTAGTGTAAGAAAAACATGAAACTAACGAAAGTTATTATTTATTTTGCAAAAATTCTGAGATATCACAATGGCACCTTTAGTTATGAATTGAACAAGTTATATCCTGGTTCTTTTCGGAATGTGAAGTTACCTCTCAAGTATAAGATTCGCTAATGAAATTTCTATACAAAGTTTAAGATGGTTGTTGACTTGGCAGAATGGCTGAGAGGCGCACCTCCTCAACTTGAATAATTATCCTTCAGAAGGTTGCTAGGTACGGTCGAGGCTGTCGCGTGTGAAATGCAGTGAAGTGTACTGTTGTGGAGGAAATACGGGGCTCGCAATAGCTGTAGCGCTCAATACCGTAAGCTGCGATGACTGCTGTCTGCGCCGCTCGCTGCTGACAAATAAGATAACTCTCGTTCTATCTGGATTGCCCTTCGCCAACCAAACTCTCCCTATGCCTTGATGAAGTCAAGGATTCCTATTCACCCCTAGTCTAACTATTGGCGTGCGACACCGGTCAGATAACCAGTCCACCGCGATGCCACTCAAAACTCGCTCGTAGGCGTTTAACTATAACTCTGTACGTTCACACCGCACAATAAGTGTGTCAGTCAACACAGTGAACAATGCTTAATCGCAAGGACTCAGTATAGAGTAGCACTTCGATTCGCTCTCAACAGAGGTGCTCTCCCAGTGAAGTAGTGAGGAGAGTCTTTTAAGCCGAACACGGGGTTGTTCCCCCCTTTCACTCGGGCCCACACGCTGTCCGCTACATGGGCGGTCACCAGCCAATATAGGCTGGGTCGTCCTCTGAAGGGACCTGCGTCCCGTTGTGCGGTTTCTCTCCCGAACTAAAAGCTTCTGTGATTGTAGTGTCTGGAATGTATTTGCGTATGCCAGCCAAGAGTATTTCACCCGCGGTGCGCTTACTTGTTAATTGCATATCGTTTACATGAATTCATACAACATTGGCTTTATCTTATCGAGTTTGGGTTCGAATGAAGCGTCTTGATGTGCGGAATACGATTGTGAGGGCGGAATATGCAAGCAATGAAAGTCAGGAGACGAGTACGTCTTACAATACAGATGGCGGTAGTATCGCGTATACAGTATACAGCGGGCCAGTACATTGGCGGAACTGTCATTCGTACTCAGACCATTCAAGTGAGAGGTTATAGCTGGACGACGGGGATTAACAGACTCTGAACATGAAATGGTAGTTAGAGCCGGACGGTCGGAACGTTCCATTTACGAAATCGTTAGGGAATTAAAATTTACGAGAACATAGAGTCAAGATTGCGCCGAGGATACCATATTACAGGCATTAACTTCACCATGGACAACGCAGTGGTCGACAACCTTCACTTAACGGCCGAGAGCAGCGGCGTTTGTGAAGATTTGTTGGTGCTAACAGACATGCAACATTGTGTAAAATAACAACAGAAATCAATATACGGCGTACGACGAACGTATCTCAGGACAGTGGGCTATTAGGGCGTGTAAAATATTTTGACTTCGTTTTTCAAAACATAAGGGGGTCATAACTTCGTAGTAACCAGTGTTCTTTCAAGCAGTGCCTCCTTGTTACTATTTCTGTCTGCACTTCTGCTGTGAGGACAAAAATATACTATAAAGACTAACTTATTTTATGCGACTTGTAAAATATTTTATAACAGCAATACTCGTTCGTAGCTGAAATGGTTCAAATGGCTCTGAGCACTATGAGACTCAATATCTATAGTCATCAGTCCCCTAGTACTTAGAACTACTTAAACCTAACTAACCTAAGGACATCACACAACACCTAGTCATCACGAGGCAGAGAAAATCCCTGACCCCGCCGGAAATCGAACCCGGGAACCCGGGCGTGGGAAGCGAGACGCTACCGCACAACCACGAGGTGCGGACTCGTTCGCACTAGATTGTCTTTTTGTTAATGTCATACACATTGTGACATTTTCGTGTCTTTATTTTTCCATGTACAAACAGTTTCTTCCGTCTGAAAAATCAGAAAAGTCGGAAACATGGTTAGTAAATGGAAGACAAGACCGGCTAATGTCACTCACATGAGTAACTCACTGGAACAGGTCGAGAAATGCTGCCTTCTGAAGTCCCAACTCTTTGTCATGTTCTGAAATATGGGCTTCTGGTAAGAGAGCAGAGTGAGAGAAATTATCCAGGATATTTGTCCAAAGGCGACTGAATAATGAGCGCCAGCAAAGGGTTGTTTTTTGGTGCCAGTTTTAAATTCAAGAGTCACAGTCTTCAACTTGGTAAAGACAAGAAAACACATCACTTGGTGGAGAAAAGCTGGATGTAAAATAGGCTTTCATAGTGTAAGCTCTTCAATTGCAACTGTGAGATTAAGCTATGTTTAGAATTTGAGGGTTCACGTCCAGCTGGTGCTAACTGTAAACATGAACTGCACATCTCCTGCATATGTTCTAAGGATATGAAGATCCCTGACAAAAGAGTAGTGTTTATCAAACGTCAAAGAGAGAAGATCGGATCTGTTGGACAGCACAGAACTGGGTTGCCAGATGTACGTTAGCACACATGACAAATTAAAATGCAGTAGAGGCAAGAACACAAATAAAGAAGAATTTCTTAATGTAAGCCGAGATAGAAGGAAGAGTTAACATTAGAACCAAATGACATTCTTTTCTCTGAAAAAGGTGAAGAGACAACTACCGTTAAAAGTATCCTTTGCGGATACCACGTGATGATCCGAAGTACCATCTACTTCAAGTACAAGTGCCATGTTGCATTACAAAGTGTTAGGTATTGTGTTGGTCTACGTGCTACAGGTGCCATTACAACAAGTGAATATTTGGATGCTGGATTAATTTCTGAAGGAACAGGAGACTTTTGGTTGAACATAATGAAGTAAAATGGGCCCAAGAAAAAGTCATCACTTCACTTGATGAAAAGTTTCATGCTCGATGGACAGGCAACACTGAATGTATTTCCCTTGACAAACGCCAAGATTCCACTAAAGTTCTGTTACAGTCAGATTACTCTGTAAGTAGGCTGTATATGTTTTCTTACTGGTAACGCCACGTAGCGCTCTGTATGAATATCGCTGGCTGTGCTGTGTGCAGTCTGTGGCTAGTTTGCATTGTTGTCTGCCATTGTAGTGTTGGGCAGTTGGCTGTTAACAGCGGCAGGCCGAGTGGCCGTGCGGGTCTAGGCGCTACAGTCTGGAACCGCGTGACCGCTACGGTCGCAGGTTCGAATCCTGCCTCGGGTGTGGAGGTGTGTGATGTCCTTAGGTTAGTTAGGTTTAAGTAGTTCTAAGCTCTAGGGGACTGATGACCACAGCAGTTAAGTCCCATAGTGCTCAGAGCCATTTGAACCACTTGTTAACAGCGCGTAGCGTTGCGCAGTTGGAGGTGAGCCGCCAGCAGTGGTGGATGTGGGGAGAGAAATGGCGGAGTTTTGAAATTTGTAAGACTGGATGTCATGAACTGCTATATATATTATGACTTTTGAACACTATTAAGGTAAATACATTGTTTGTTCTCTATCAAAATCTTTCATTTGCTAACTATGCCTATCAGTAGTTAGTGCCTTCAGTGGTTTGAATCTTTTATTTTGCTGGCAGTCGTGGCGCTCGCTGTATTGCAGTAGTTCGAGTAACGAAGATTTTTGTGAGGTAAGTGATTTGTGGAACGTATAGGTTAATGTTAGTCAGGGCCATTCTTTTGTAGGGATTTTTGAAAGTCAGATTGCGTTGCGCTAAGAATATTGTGTGTCATATATGAAACGTCCCCTTAGAACAATTATACATGACTGTGCTTAAACTGACACACAGGTGTACTTTCAACTGATCTGGCATTATTAGAAACTGGTCCTATAAGCCACTCATGGTGGTTAACAACGGCAAATCGGATTTGTTTCATCCGGACCTCAAAACATTACCTCAAAGGCAACAATTTGAAGACGTTACAACTGCTACTGGAATAAGTTGTTGATCGTTACTATCCCTGCTGGCTTACAATCAAACCGAATTTCTCTTGCGTGGGAGGATCTATACACATTCTTTATCGATTGAAGTTCCTAAAATCCCTGATGAAGGCAGTAGGAGATATTGTTTTGCCAACAATCCAACGTTCATTGTGATTCACATCTAGTGAAATGGTGCTTCAGGCACTTTGATGCTTGGAAGACCAAGAAGAAAGGATATCATGGGCGCAGAAGTTAGCTGCATTGGGGAATGAAGATGATGATACATTTGGAAATCTACCTGTTCGTCCTAGGAAAGTACCTACAGTAAATTTAATTGGATCTTCTATTATGGAACTGACAATTGGTCAGAAAAAGTATATAAACACCCACTTATCCAGAAAAATCAAAATTTTAGAAATGAAAGAGTTTGTTCCAGAGTCAATGCAAGTTCCAAAGTGGTCACGTCATGAACAACGCGTAGAGACGTGTGTGAAGCAGAAACTTCTGTCTAAGCGTATAGACATGAGAAACGAGAAGAGTACATTACAGGCCTGAAAGCAACCTGAAGGACGGTGTCTACGAATGAATCGAAGAATGCTTGGTGAATATTGTTGATTGAAGACTTTTACTGTTCTTAAAACGTGTTTTCAGTGTTTCATAATTCAAATGGTTAAAATGGCTCTGAGCTCTATGGGACTTAACATTGGAGGTCGTGTCCCCTAGAACTTACAACTACTTAAACCTAACTAACCTAAAGACATCACACACATCCATGCCCGAGGCAGGATTCGAACCTGCGAGCGTAGCAGTCGCGCGATTCCGGGCTGAAGCACCTAGAACCACTCGGCCTCCGCGGCCGGCGGTTTCATAATAAAGACAGAATATATGAATAATCTTTTGAGTTTACTGAACCGCGTTTTGAGAAAATTTTGGTTGAGTTTATATTAATTTATGCCCTGCTGTCGGGAATTTTAATATCCTTTACAATCACATGCAAATTTACCAAGATAAGTGTTTGTCTTTAATCTTTTAAACTGGGATGTTACATACCAACGGGCAAATTTGTGGACACACTCACTGACAAAAATAGCGAAATTTGGTTTTTTACCTCTAAAATGACACTCCCTAATAGGCTATAGCAGCAGACGACCGACACGAGTGCCTTTGCTAACAACACGACATCACCTGCAGCACCTTTTCTTTGCTCGTGACCATATCTGTTGGTTCCTAGGTGACTGGAGAACCGTGTTGTGGTGAGATCAGTCCCGATTTCAATTGATAAATTCTGATAGTAGGGTTTATGTGGTGCTGACCCCACGAAGCCATGAACCCAAATTGGGATCACGGCACTGTACATAGAGTGGTTTGTGTTTATATCGAATGGATTGGATCTGATGGTCCAGCTAAAATTGGATATGGAATTGTAAATGGATATATTCGGAGAACTTGGGTGCACCAATGGCAAAACGTAATTTTTTCTTATGAATCAAGGTTCTGTTTACAGCATCATGATGGTCGCATCCGTGTTTGGCAACATCACGGTTAACGCACGTTGGAAGCGTGTATTCGTCATCGCCATACTGATTTATCACCCGGCGCGATGGTATGGGATGCCATTGGTTACACGTCTCGGTCACCTCTTGTTCGCACTGACAGCACTTTGAACAGTGAACGTTACATTTCAGATGTGTTACGACCCGTGGCTCTGCCCTTCATTCGACCCCTGCGAAACCCTACATTTCAGCAGGATAATGCACGACTGCATGTTGCAGGTTCTGTACGGGCCTTTCTGGATACAGAAAATGTTCGACTGCTGCCCTGGCCAGCACATTCCCCAGATCTCTCACTAATTTAAAACGTCTGGACAATGGTGGCCGAGCAAATGGCCAG
Source organism: Schistocerca americana (assembly GCF_021461395.2). Taxonomy (NCBI): domain Eukaryota; kingdom Metazoa; phylum Arthropoda; class Insecta; order Orthoptera; family Acrididae; genus Schistocerca; species Schistocerca americana. The sequence continues at coordinate 325,001,331 of NC_060125.1, forward strand.
TCACTACTGTACGCCAGTCACTACTCTTGATGAACTGTGGTATCGTGTTGAAGCTGCATGGGCAGCTTTACCTGTACACGCCATCCAAGCTCTGTTTGACTCAATGCCCAGGCGTATCAAGACCGTCATTACGGCCAGAGGTGGCTGTTCTGGGTACTGATTTCTCAGGATCTATACACCGGAATCGCGTGAGAATGTAGTCACATTCCAGTTCTAGTATAATATATTTGTCCAATGAATACCCATTTATCATCTGCACTTCTTCTTGGTGTAGCAATTTTAATGACCAGTAGTTTAGGCGTTTCTACCGGAAACCAGCATTTTATCAATTTCGTTTTGAAGCACCAGTGCCTGTATCATGAAACCACGGATGCTGTTGGAAGACAGAGGCATCTAGTGGTATACTGAGGTACTTCTACGATGTTAGTGTATTGTGGCAGTCACTTACAGCATTCAAAGAAACAGTCGGCGCGGAGACTGTGGCATACGGCTCTTTTTTTAATGGTTGGCATATTGAGGAAATCACTGACAGTGAAAATAATTATTTGGAATTTTACTACAGCTTTTATGAATGGGGCTGTATGTAGCTTTCATACAAAATTTATTAAATTGAGGGCCATATTTGCTTGTAATTTAAAACTGTGATTTACGTTAGGTATTATGATTTCACGGAACTTTCAGGATACTGAAATGTGTCTAGGAGAAGTGAGAGTTTGCTTTCAAATATATGGCATCAAATATAATTGTTAGTGCACTATATGTCGTGGTGGTTTCGAAGGGAAATCACCTCCGTAAGACAACTGATTGTTCACTTTTTCCAATTTCTGTTTGTCTTCGTTGCTTACAACGACATTTTAGAAGAATATTATCTCTGTAGCAGAGTGTGCGCTGATATGAAAGTTTCTGGGCGATTAAAAGTGTGTGCTGGACCGAGACTCGAAGTCAGAACTTTTGCATTTCGTGGGAAAGTGCTCTGCTTACTTCAACCGAGGTAACCAAACACGACTCACGCCCCCTCGAATCCCCCCCCCCCCCCACAACCCCTTTCTCACAGACCTTTACTTGCGCCAGTAATTCGTATCCTTCCTTCCAAGAAAGTTGTCCTACGGAACTAGTGGGACTAGCGCATCTAGAAGAAAGGATTTTGGGGAGGCTTGACTTAGTCACAGCCGGGGAGATGCTTCCAGAACGAAATTTTGACTCTACAGCGGAGTGTGCGCAGATCTGAAACTTCCTGGCAGATTAAAACTGTGTGCCGGACCGAAACTCGAATTCGGGACCTTTCCCTTTAGCGGGCAAGTTCTCTACACACTGAGCTACCCAAGGACGACTCACGACCCAATCCCATAGATTTGGCTGCAGAAAGTAAAGCTATGAGTGAAGCTTGGACAGCTCAGTTGCCCGCAAAGGTCCCGAATTCGAGTCTCGGTCTGGCACACAGTTTTAATCTGCCAGGAAGTTCTGTCTTACTTTTGGTTAATTTTGTGAAATATTTTAAAATTGTATTTCAAAGCGAAAGCACCTCCTTAAATCAATCCAGTTTTACTTTTTGACAATTTTTCCATACAGACGTTGCTTACTGTGACATAACGGTTAGTTTTTTTTAAGATTTAAATTAAAACAGTTAAATTGCTAAGTAGCCGACTAAACTCCTAAGTTATTGAATTAATGATATATGAGAACGTGCAGGTTGCCAGTTTTATCATGAATAGCAAATACAATGATGCTATTTAAAAACACCTTGAATAGGCCGATTTGAAATGATGTGTGTGTGTGTGTGTGTGTGTGTGTGTGTGTGTGTGTGTGTGTGTGGGTGGGTGGGAGGGTGAGCTGGAGGAGGCGGAGAGGCGAACTGTATGATAGGCTGACCTGAATTTCCGTAATTTTGAAAGGGAAAGTGTGTTAGTTTCCTCTTCCATTCAGTTACGTCGGCCTCTAGTTATATAACCAGCGGAGGCCTTCTTTCTGTCAACGCATTCCGAAGAGGACGAGGAAGTTTGGAGGCCCAATACAAAAACAGCTCCCTAAGAAAACACTTCTCGTAAAAGAGGCTCCTTACATAATACATGGTACTGCCCGCACGAGCAGCCCGAGTTTTCGCAGCGGCTTCGCTGGCCCCTTTCGAGACAAATGAGATTCTCGTAAGGAGGAGGCTCTTCATTAACTGCAGAGTCATCAGGCGCGGTAGGCCGCTTCCTTTCCCCTTACCCTCAACCTCCTCCCCCGACCTCCACCCCTCTTACCACGCTAACTCCCACCCCTCAACAAGCCTCCTCCCATTTCCCTCGCGCAGCAAATTCGGAGGCACGCATGCCGAGGCCTCAAAGGAGCCAGGTTCCGGGCGCAGCGAAAGAACGGAAAGGAAAGAGAAGCGAGTGGACGGGGGAGCCGGAAGGAAGCCGCGGCCGATGTAATGCGGGAGGCGGGCCGCGGAATAAAACATGAGCAGCAAGCCGGGCCGGGCCGGGTCGCGGCGAGGTTGGCTTGCGTCTCACGCCGCCATTGGCTGCTCGACTACCTGTTGGCGACACGACGCTCTTCGAGATTACAATACCACAGTAGTGGCTGAACCTGCAGCGTCAAGATCTGTCTGGCCGAGGTGGCTGAGTGGTTAAGGCACGAGTCTCACATCCAATCTAGAAGATAGAAAAACGACATCCAAAATTTTAAATTTCGCATTTAAGAAAACGTTCTTGCAGGGGAATCGTACAAACATACCGTCGATTTACCGCCGTGGGGAGGACGCAGTAAACATCCTTACCGGGGAAGAGCATCGGAAAGAGTAGAAAACATTAAGTCGCCAGTTCCAGACAGAATCCTAGTTCGTTATTACATAGGATACTCTACGGCACTAGCCCCTTACTTAACTTCAATTTGTCGCGAATATCTCGTCCAGCGTGGGGTCTCAAGCCAATGGAAAAAAGCGCTGGTGACTCCGGTATATAAGAAGGGTGAAAGAAACGGACGTGCAAAACTACTGATCAATATACCTAACATTGGTTTGCTGCAGAATTCTTGAAAATATTCTCCGCTCGAATATAATAAATTTTCTTGAGACTGAAAACCTCATGTTCAGGAATCACACAGGTTTTAGGCAGCGTCGCTTGTGCGGAACTCAACTTTCCTTTTCTCACATGATATATTGCGAAGAGTGGATGAAGAGTAACAGTCAGTTTCTATATTTCCAGATTTCCGGAAAGCATTTGACACAGTGACCCAACTCAGACTATTAATGAAGGTACGAGCATGGGTTCACAGATATGTGGGTGTCACGAAGACTGCGTATGTGAAAGAATCCACTATGTGGTCCTCGACGGCGAGTGTTCGTCAGAGACAACAGAATCGTCGAGATCGCCCCAGGAATATGTGATAGGAGGACTGCTATCATTTTATATATACACAAATTATCTGGCGAACAGGGTGTGCAGTAATCTGCGGTTGTTTCCTGACGGTGCTTAGGTGTACGGGAATCTGGCTATAATTGAAGAAAAATTTAAGTTCATGCAGATGAGTAGGAAAAACAATCAAATAACGTTGGAATAAAGCGTTGGTAGCGTCCTGTTTAAATATTTGCGCGTGATTTTTGAAAGCGATATGAAATGGAAAAGAGCTTGTGAGGATTGTGGCCAAATTCATTATGTTGCGAGAATTTTGGGAAAATGTGATTCATCTGTAAAGGAAACCTCATATAGGACGTTGGTGCAACCTATTCTTGAGTACTGCACATGTGTTTGACATCTGAACCGGGTCGAATTAGACGAGAATATCGAAGAAGTTCAGAGGAAGGCTGCCAGATTTGTTACCAATAGGTTCGAACAACACGCAAGTGTAACAGGTATGTTTCAGAAACTCGGACGCAGATCCCCGGAGGGAGGGCGATTTTGAGGAACACTATCGAGAAAATTTTAAGGACCTGCATTTAAAGCTGACTGCAGAACGATTTTGCTGCCACCAACATATATTTCACGTTAGGACCACGGAGATAAGATATGAGACTTTAGGACTCATACGGAGGATTACGGACAATCGCTTCTCCCTCTCTCTATTTGGGAGTGGAATAGGAAAGTAAATTACAAGCGGTGGTACATCGTACCCTCCACCACGCAGCATACTGCGGCTTGCAGAGTGTGGATGTAGATATAGATCTAACTTCCAAAGATAAAGGATAAAAAGGAGAAAAAGGACGATCAGTTAGGACGTAACGTGGAGGCGATGGCGTGCTCCTCAGACACAGACAACACAAACACAGGTTGAAGCAGGGCGAAGAAAGAATTATCAAAAAAATTCTCTTAAACAGTTAAACCACGGAAAGAAATTCATCGCAAGATTCAGGAGAAGTTAAATCCTAACTGACAAACGGAAACAAAACGAAGCAAAAATGAGAGTACGGAGGGGCTCTGAGTGAGGCATTCAGCAAGTCACAAAGTAAAACTCTGTCAACAGATCTGTGTAAAACCCCCCCAGAGATTTTAGTCTTACGTAAAGTCAGTATGCGGCTCGGAATCCCCTATTAATTCCCTGCTGGCACCAAAACAAATGATAACATTGAGAAGGACGAAATATTCGATTCGGTCTTCCGAGACTGTTTCACCACGGAGGATAGTAACACGGCCCCTGCTTTCAGTCATCGTGCGACCGTCCAGATGCCAGATATTGTGATAACTGATAGCGAAATAGAAAAGCAGCTGCAGTCGCTTAGTAGTGGAAAGGTGTCAGGACCTGGCAGAGTCTACAAAGATTATGCGAAAGAACTTGCTGAAGTTCATCGTAGATCACTGAAGCAACGAAGGGTACCTAGCGACTGAAACAAAGCACCGGTAATTCCTATTTTTTTGAAGGATCTTGAGAAAGATGTACATTATTAAACGCCTATTCGTGGCCCATTTTTTTGACTTCAATCTGGTAGAATTATGGAACATGCGTCATACTCCAGAAATATGACATTTTGGAGAAAGAGAACTTCTACTGAAATCATTATGGATTCCGCAAACAGAGATGTTGCGAAACTCAGCTCACTCTATTCCTCTACGAGATCTATATCGCTGTAGACAGCGGCATTCAGGTTGATGCCGCGTTCCTTGACTTCAGATGGCGTTTTGCACCACCACGTACTGTCGTTTAGTGAAGCAAAACACGAGGTTACCGAAATCGGGCCAGATTTGCCACTGGATTCGAGACTTCTTTAAAGATAGAACTTAACATGACGCTCTTAACGGAATAAAGTCGACAGAGAGAAAGGTAACTTCCTGAGTACTCCAAGGAACTGTGATATGGATCTTTACTGCTTACAATGTGTGTAAATGATCAAGTAAAATCGTCGGAAACTGTTCGCAGATGACGCAGTACTCTGTAAGAATGTAGCAAAACCGGAAGACAGTATCTGTTTGCAGAATGTCCTGCTGTGGTCTGATGAATGGTGCAGGCTGTGGCAGTTGACCCTGAAGAGATATAAATGTAACATGAACCGCATTTGTATGGAAAGCAATCCACTACTGTAAAATTACACTGTTGATGACAAATTGCTGGAAACAGTATTTCCCGTAAACTAGCAAGGAGTGACTATGGAGAGCGGCCTCAAGTGAATACATAAAACACTGTACTGGGAAAATCACATGCAAGATTGAGATTATTATGGAGGATCTTAAGAAAGCACAGCTTGCAATCGTGTTTGACCGATTCTTGAGTATTGTTCATCCATCTGAGATCCTTACAGGGTAGGTCTGATAAAAGCGACGGAGAAGATCCAACGAAGAGCGGAGTATATCGTTTGGACTGTGGGAGAACGTTGCAGTAATATTCAGGCAACCCGAGAGGCACACGTTACAAGAGACGCTTTGTGCATCACGGAGATGTTTGCTACTGAAACTTCGAGATAGCGCTTTCCGGGAAGAGTCGGACAACATACTCCTTTCTCCCACAGACATATCAAGAAAATAACACGACGAGAAAATTCGAAAAATTAAAGCTAATAAAGAGGCTTGCCGACATTCATTCTTTCCACGCGCCATTCGCGTTTGGAATAGCGAAGGGGGAATTGATTAGTGGTACCAGACGTACCCTCTGCCAAGCAGCATTATGGTGTATGTAGAAAAGCAAAACAAGGGTGAATTTTAATGTCAGTCCTTACAATGAGAATCCGAAATTTTAATCACTGCTACAGGGCTTTTCAATTAGTGACCAGTGAGGATCAAACTACAGTCTCGTCGTGGTTGAGTACATAGAGTACGTGACTTGCGAGCCGAATGAAAACGTACAGTATCGCAGAGGTAGCTGAACGTGCAGCGTTTTATGACACGTTAAGACCTGAGCTTATCCCAGAAACTGGTGAGAGGGGATGACTTCGGTAGACTTCCGATCCTGTCCTACTTTTAAATAATAAGCCAATCACATTGATACACGCAATCTGTCTTCATTTTATTTCCAGCAAAATGTGCAACAATGTAATAAAAATCAGCTTCCAGTAGACCACATTTTAAAACAGACTAAAAGTATTAATTAATTTCTGGTAGCCACATACAGTTTCCTAGCTCCACATAGGCAGTCATGAAAATTTTTGATTTTAAATTCTTGACCGCTGAAACTACTTGTAAAATTTAAATCGAAAAATGTGGGGTACCTTCAACAGATAAGAGAAAAGAGGTGCATTATTCAGGCACCAGTTGTGCACCTATAAACCGACCGAAATGTCATTAGAGTTGTTACCGTAAACTATCGTATGTGAGCGTAGACTACGGTAACTTTTCTAGTTGCCTTCGTTAGTTTACACAGTAATCAAGATATCTGTAGTTCAGGTGTCTTGCATACCTATCGGGCTTCACCTCACTTCGGTCGCTGTTTCTGGGTATGCCATCTGTGTGTGAGTAGATTCCCCCACAAACTGGATGCGGTGAACCGTCTAGGAACTGAGGATACATAAAGGGCTGCGTAACCTACGGAACCTTTATCTTCAACACTGTAATTCTCCTGCTTGTTGCTTAAAATTAAACATTATTTACAGCAAAATTAAAATTTTTAATGTTTAATTCAGGTTTTATTAAAAACTGTTGATTATTAGCGTGAAACAAACGGCTGTTGTAGTTCTACAAAGAAAAAAAAAAAAGAAAAGAACACTGCAGGTTTATCAAAGAACGCAATTTCCTCTAAGAAAGATGAAGTTAAATACCGCAAAACAAAATCACATCAAACAACACTTCAGTACATTGAGTAGTTTATATAAAATATGTTTTGGTTATTCTTAAACACGTTTTCCACTGATCAACAATAACAGTAATCTCTTGCCTTTGATCATGATGAAGAACTTTGTACTGAGTACAAAATACCAGCAATTATTATATAGCTTATTTAACTTTTTTTAAACTCTGCTTGCAAGGAAAATAATTGCTTTGGATACACAAAAACATAGAAGTTACGCCATCAACTAATTTTTATTAAATATAAAATGCAATTTAAATTTTGTAAAGATATAATATAGGGTGATTCAAAAAGAATACCACAACTTTAAAAATGTGTATTTAATGAAAGAAACATAATATAACCTTCTGTTATACATTATTACAAAGAGTATTTAAAAAGGTTTTTTTCACTCAAAAACAAGTTCAGAGATGTTCAATATGGCCCCCTCCAGACACTCGAGCAATATCATCCCGATACTCCAACTCGTTCCACACTCTCTGTAGCATATCAGGCGTAACAGTTTGGATAGCTGCTGTTATTTCTCGTCTCAAATCATCAGTGGTGGCTGGGAGAGGTGGCCGAAACACCACGTCCTTAACATACCCCCATAAGAAAAAATCGCAGGGGGTAAGATCAGGGCTTCTTGGAGGCCAGTGATGAAGTGCTCTGTCACGGGCTGCCTGGCGGCCGATCCATCGCCTCGGGTAGTTGACGTTCAGGTAGTTACGGGCAGATAAGTGCCAATGTGGTTGATTGTGGAATTTGCAGCTCTCTGCTAGCTCTGCGAGTCGATTTTCCTGGGCTGCGAACAAATGCTTGCTGGATGCGTGCTACATTTTCATCACTCGTTCTCGGCCGTCCAGAACTTTTCCCTTTGCACAAACACCCATTCCCTGTAAACTGTTTATACCAACGTTTAATACACCACCTATCAGGAGATTTAACACCATACTTCGTTCGAAATGCACGCTGAACAACTGTCGTCGAATCACTTCTGCCGTACTCAATAACACAAAAGCTTTCTGTTGAGCGGTCGCCATCTTAGCATCAACTGATGCTGACGCCTAGTCAACAGCGCCTCAAGCGAACAAATGTACAACTAAATGAAACTTTATAGCTCTCTTAATTCGCCGACAGATAGTACTTAGCCCTGCCTTTTGTCGTTGCAGAGTTTTAAATTCCTAAAGTTGTGGTATTCTTTTTGAATCACCCTGTATATTCAGGGGATTAACACTGAGCATGTGCGGTTGTAATGCTGTGGAAAACAAACATATAAAGAAGCAGACACCCAAGAGAAATCGTTGGTTGGTTCCCAGTTTCCCTCTGACGCTCTCATCTGTTTGGCATTCCCTATAAATGGTACAAAACTACAGCTAATTCTGCCATTCACTACGTCATTTATCCACTGAACTGTATTTATGGTTGGGCGCAATTCTACTTACCACATATGCTTCCTGCAGCATGTAATTTACGCATATTGTTCGTGAAGGGATTGTGACACAATTTACTAAGCACAGCCACCATACAGGAACTCGAATTTGACAGCCACTGCTTAGCATTATTTACGCTGCCTTGTCGGCCAGTCCCTCCCTCCCCCGCATCCTTATTGCACGTAGGTGGTTCTTTTCTTACACCCACGCCATTGCGTTTTCATCCAGTTCTGATTATACTTAAAATCTCAGGTCTCCAGTTCATTAAGAAGTTAGTTGAAAATCAATTACAAAATTTGTACCGCACAGGGATACAGACAAGAAACCCACCTAACGAAAACGTACTAAAACCGAAAGGAGTCATACCTGGCAGTTGCAGTGGTTACTCGAGTAATGCCAGGTAAGCGCCCCCAACAAGGCCGATTGAGCGATGTGCCAGCATCTCATTCAGTTAATCCCGTACACAACTGCGGACATTTAGAGTCGCGCCCTGTTGGTGGAAGTTGAAAGCCCTGCCATCAGTTTCAAGTCGTATCATGAACCACAACTGCATCGTGCTCAGATAGGTGACACCAGCGCCAGTCCCGTCATCAAAGAAGAAAGCTCTACTGATAGTTTTGTGTGACGCGGCACAGAAGACCTGAAACCTCCAGAGTCCCTGAGGTGTTCAACATGTTCATGGGGATTCTCTGCCTCCATGAGAGTATATTATCTCGGATGTGCTGTCCCGAGAGACGAAAAGGGGCTTAATTTTCAAATGGCTCTGTACAGAAATGTAGAACCGCAGATGGCGCGGTCTGCTGTCATGGCGTACGGTTTGCTTGAGCTGCAATTTTTCAGGCTTGAGTCTTCGTGGTTGTTGAAGGATTTCCCTCACTGTTGGCCGGGGGATGTTCAGTTCTGCAGTAGCTATTTAGGTAGACTTAGTGAGACTTGGCAACGTAGTGTTCCTCGTATGATCCGTTGTTTGTTCTGACAGCCTGGTAGTTCCGAATGCTAGAATGGTATTCATCTTCCTCGGATGCCTTGTATCATTTACTATGCTGTTGTGAACTGGTAGTGTCTTGTGAAACCTGCCACGGAAACCTCTTTCCACACGCGCCGTCGACTGGCAACGTCAAATTTCAGAAAAAAAAAAAAAAAAAAGCTTTATATGCCAGTTTCGCCGCCAATTTTCAGCAATTAAAATCGCTGACATGCCTGTCGGCGGGCTTTTCAAATTAATCCCGATACTAAGTTATGGATAGTCAGTTTCCCACGTAATGTTTCATTTATTACTTTATGTTTAGTCATTTACCTATGCCGATCATTTAAAAATATTTCATTGTCTGTATAATTATTCCGTATATAAAGTCATTTTTTCACATGTAGCGGACCATACATTATACGAATCTTAGGTCGTCTGTGCATTATTTGTTCGCATTATATACGTTTATGTAACAAGAAGCAAAAGCTTGTTTGGAATCGTTCGCAGCAGCTTGTAAGCTCTTATTCCAACTATTTTCTTTTGTGCCTTGGGATAAGATCCGGCAAGGGTGGCTCTGTCATAAGAGCCCTAGTCTCCTCCGTCCTATTCACAATGTCCGTATGTTCGAGACGCTAGAACTGTAGCGCAGTCTATTCGAATGTTGCTTCTTTTAAACTTTATGTATCATGACACCTTGAGGAAGACACCTGAGCCATCTTCCACAAATCGGATTTCCACAGCCTAAAAATGGTTCAAATGGCTCTGAGCACTATGGAACTTAACTTCTGAGGTCATCAGTCCCCTAGAACTTAGAACTACTTAAACCTAACCAACCTAAGGACATCACACACGTCCTTGGCCGAGGCAGGATTCGAACCTGCAACCGTAGCGGTCGCGCGGTTCCAGACTATAGCGCCTAGAACCGCTCGGCCACCCCGGCCGGCTTCCTGAATCTCACAGATACTATTATCTTAATTTATATTATGATTATAGCGGCGGATCTCTGTATTCCTCGACGTCTACTGTCATGGCGACTTGATAACTTTCCCAGATGCTGCAGCAATAGTCTAAATTATGTGGCACTGCAGGCGATATCTATGGTTTCCTTTACAGATTACCTGCATTTTTCTACATTCTTCAAACTTGTCTTAGACTTACGGCATGCTTCGTTACATTTCACTTCATCTACATCTGCATCCCGAAAACCACACTACGGTTTGCATTGAGCGGTTGGTACCACCAACGTGTTTCCTCTTTCTTGTACCGTTTTGAGTGATGCATATTAACAACGACTTTAGGACACCCTTGGACTTCCGAATTTATCAGATGTTTTGTCAGCGGAAGGTACGAATATGTTGACTGAAGCTTTTTGTAACGTTCGGACTCAAAGCCTGTCCGTTAAGCAAAGCACCGCTCTTGCCGAGTCAGCCACAGCTGCTTAACTAGCTTTTGCGGAACCCTTTAGTTGTAAGCTAACTGAAACGTGAGGAATCGCGCCTCTGTTCGTTGAATGTTATCTGTACAATTTATTATTCCTAAGTGGTGATTTTCCCAGGCTGACGTGTAATACTCTACATCGGTATATCTAGTGATTTGCAGACCACTTCCTTTTCATTATGATTTTACCAACGGTTGTCAGCTCATCAGTATTACCGGGAACGAGTTTACTGTAAAGTACAGTTTTAAGTCTTTGGACGGTAACAGTAAACCATTTATGGTTTTCACTATTTACGGAAACGTACTGCCAATAGCGTAGTTTACACATGTTTGCGTGTAGTACGTCGCATTTTTCATGGGCGTGCTACAGTAGTTGTGGCATTGCCCTGTTACATATTTATTTTGGTATTATGTTAGTCCTTCCCCCTCTCTCTGCCCATCTCCGTTACCCCTCTCTGTCCGTCTGCTCCTTCCCCTCTATCTGGCTGCTCCACCCCTCTCTCCAACTCCTCCTCCCTTTCTACCTGTCTGCTCTTTCCCCTCTGGCCATCTCCTCCTACACCCTACTAAGTAAATCACCTCCTTCCCCTTTTAATATTTTTTATGTGGGATCTAAAATTTAAAAAACCTCTCTCACACCGGCCTGATTTAGCTTCACAGATCAGGATAGTAAAAACATGCGTATGTTAAAGGAATTTTCATTCACAAAGCAGGCTTATCACATTCTCACAGTGCAATACTGTTCTATCCTGATTATATTGAGGTTAATTTAAATTCCATAAGGCAGTGAAGCAATTTCGAAGTCTCGGTGTGACGAAAATTGTCAGTCGATCTCCTGGAAACATTTGTAATAATTATTAACTTTCGGTTATCACATGGAGTAGACCGGAGATCTGCTGGTAAGACCGTGTTAGCCTATTTATTTGAAGTAACTGGATATCTTGAGCATACAAAACGTAAGGTTCGTCCAGTTAAATCAGACGTTCCCCACTGATCCCGCGCAACACAGCGTAGTAAGCAGACACTGTCAATAATAATCAGTTAAATAATACGCGAACACACTTACTGTAGTTTAGTTCATGTATTAAATTCCTTCTCATACAGAATCTCATCAAGATGGCGACTAGCTCAACAATACATACATATACATCCTCCTCCTTGCACGACTAATCGGCAAGCATTCCTTCATTCTTTTCATAAGAGAAAACATAGATAGCAGAGAAGCTGTTCCATGGAGTAAATGGACGCTCCAAGGAATAAACGGGCTTGAAACTACTTTGCATTGATAATCGGTAAGATAAGAAGAGATATTTCGAGATATGCACTGAGTTATATAATTTATAAAACTTCTGAAAATATCGCGTAGAGACCGCTGCAAGAGACATTACACCCTCTACCTCTTCCTCACTCAATCTCCTCCTCCCCCTTTATTGTAGATCTCTTCCTCGCCTCTGTCTGTCCATCTCTTCCTTCCTCCTCTCTCCTCCCATATCTTTCCCTCCCTCTGTCTTACAACTCCTCCTCTTTCTTTTCTCTGTCCGTCTTCTCCCCTCCCTTCTTTCCATACCCCTCTCTTCCCTTTTTCTGTTCACCTCCTCCTTCCCTTTCTTCCTGTCCATTTTTTCCTTCTCCCTGTCTTTCTGGCTATTTCCTTCTCTGTCCTTCATCTTTCGATTCTTCTCCTCTCGTCTCTCTCCGTCCATTTCCCCACAACCCTCTCTCTCCCTGTCAGTCTCATGCCCCCTTATCTATGTCGCTTTTCTCGTTGCCCCCCTCTGTGCGTCAGTCTCCTCTTACCCCCTTTCCTCTCCACGTTATCACACCTACCCCAACAGCAGGTTGTTCGTTCCTACTCTCTCTTTATATCCAGAAAGTAAGTAGTATGTGTACCAATTTTAGCTGAAACAATTCCTTGGATTTAGCAGGTGTTTTTATCTGTGATTTTGGCCGAATACTCACACGTCACATATGTTTAACATATTTTACACATGTAGCTCTAGCGAATTTTCTCCTAGTTTCGTTTTCGCGCACCTCAGTGTTTATGACAACATATCTTATAAACTGTATGCCGTACAGTGACAAAAATTCTGTAGATACGTTCGACAGTATATGTGGATACTGTCTGCAAAATGACTTGTGAACAGGGTTAGTATTAAAGAAGTAATAAATTTAAACGTCATGCATGATGTGGGAGTTTTTCACGCATCTCAGTGTTTATGACGTCTTATCTCTTGAATTATTTGACGTACAGCGATAAAATTTTGAAGGTACATACGGTTATTTATATGAGTACTGCCACAAAAATGTAGTGAAGAAGTAATAAATTAAAACTTCATGCCAGTTATGAAAATTTTACTGCATGAATAGCGAAAATGAAGTAAGCGATTAACATCTCTCCTTTCATCATTTTGTGCGGCTTGTTACCGAGAAAAGCTTTAATTAAGGTTTGCAAGTGACTAAGTGCTTTCATTCTCAAATACTGAATGAGTAAAGTCTGGGTATTCGCTTTTCACGGGCTACACTTTTCTATCACCCCTACCTTCGCCCCTACTCTTCGATACGTAGGTGGTTTTTGCCCTCACGGCGAATCTTTTCAGAATGTAAGTGATACTTGTACCAAGTTGGGTTTAAATTGCTCGAGAAGCTTAGGAATTGTGAGAACACTTACATACGCCCATTCATTTAGTAATATGTGTGCATGTGTGCATTCAACTGCCAGGAGAGCTTCTGTAAAGTTTGGAAGGTAGGAGACCAGGTACTGGCAGAAGTAAAGTTGTGAGGACGGGGCGTGAGTCGCGCTTGGGTAGCTCAGTTGGTAGAGCACTTGCCCGCGAAAGGCAAAGGTCCCGAGTTCGAGTCTCGGTCCGGCACACAGTTTTAATCTGCCAGGAAGTTTCATGCCAGGTACTTTATCAACGAGGGATCTTCTTAGTTTTTCCCCGCAGTTCTCGATTCATCCAGTTAAGAATGACATGTTAACTTGTACATGCTAGGAAGTCGTGAAACTAGTCACAAAACTTCTCCGATTATCGGTAAGCTAAACTTTGGTTCACTAAGAGACAGCTCAGAACTGTATCGAATGGCATCTAGAAGTAAAGGAAAGCGGAATCAACCTGGTAACCGTTGTCTAATTCGTTGTGTCTCTCATGTCTGCAGGGCTCAACTCTACTCATATGGTGGGGATTTCCATCCACAAGAAGCTCACAATACGCGAGCAGAGACAGAGTTCCATCGTCGTCAGCGATACAACACCACAATTATGTGAGTCAGTCCAGCGACTTTAGTTGAATTTAGTCCTTCCTGAAAAGCTACTCCCAGCGCAGAAAAGATAAAGTGTTCTCTGTGCAAATCCTTGAATACCGAGGGAATCATAAAATGACTAGTGCACGAGATGTTGACTTCTGTGATGGTACTGTTTGCTGCTTACTGGACCACTACATGAGCCCTATACGGTAAGGCGTTTTTATGTTGTTCTGCGATTTTGGTGCCAACAGGCATAACGCTCGGCTGAAACGTGAAGAATGTAATCTCAAGATGCCTTAGCAGTTACAGTTTTCATTGCCGATTTCTCAAACTGGCAAAGCAACACACCTGCAGACACACACACACACACACACACACACACACACACACACACACACACAAACGCGTGTGCACACTGCCAGGTCAAATTGCGTCCATTTACATGAAATGTACTGTACCTCTAACTCTCTGCTCCTTTTGAACAATGTTAGCAATTTGTATGCAATTGCATTTTCAAGCAGAACCAGAGGAAAAAAAAAATCTAAAAACCTGTATACACTCTCCGCTTTCTTTTATCGTAGGTCGTAATCCAAAAGTGAGAGAGACGGAGATGGCAGTGCAGCTGCCTCGCAGCCTTTTCATTTCAACAAAGACGGGGCAAATAAAAATGGGCCGGACGAGTGAACACGGTTGGACGTGAATGTATACGTATAACCACACTCCGTGACACGCACACCGCATGTACGCCTGCCACAGGGTCCACACCGGTTCCTTGGACCATATTTACACAATCTTCATGCCTGAGAGAGTTGTTAACAGGGGTCAGTCTGTTTGCCGCTCTAGCTAGCTACCTATGTAGTCACATAATCTGTCGGCATGCTACCACTCTGCGACGCCCTCAATTCGAAGTTGTATCGCAACAACCCTTGTAGTCTTCAAGAACGACAGCAGAACATTTCGGGTGAGATTGCAAAAATTCCAGTAGTCAAGCTTCGATGCTCCTTCATCAACTTTCTGAGGGGGGCCCAAAAGTGGTAAGAGATGAATGAGGATTACTTTCAACATCTTGTGAAATGAAAATGAGCCTATGGCATTGCTAGCCGGGAGGTCCCATTCGGGAAAGTTCGGCCGACGAGTGTGAGTCTTATTTCAGACGATGCTTCATTGGGCGACTCGCTTATAGTCAGGTTAATACTGTATTTCTTTTTCTTTGCTGTGTTTAGTTGTACACATAAACTCTGTTCTCTGGTAATTTTTATTTGCCGCACCTTGTAGTACATCTGTAGGTTTAACATCCTTGATAATTTAAGGGTACGAGCCTCTAACGGGAATACAGGACTCGTTTTAAGCAGGTAAGTGATTGGACAGTTGATGCTACTAGCTTGTGGCTGTCTGAGAATTTAGGTCGAACCCGAAGCGTGCGCGGATACCCGAATCGTTTCACGCAATCGACTGCGTTAAGCGGGATATTGTTTTCCGAATCCCTGTGCGGCGGAGACATTCAACTTTCACCATCATATTATTTCGATGTCCTATTGGGGATGACGTCGGTCTTTCCTTCTAAATTAGAGAGAACACATTTCGTTGCGAAGCCTAGCAGCGTTGTCTTAAAGAAACGTGTGTCTCTACTTTGTGAACATTAAGATTTCTCAAATTTAGGTGGAGAAATGGGTCATTTACAGCATGACCATTTTACTTCGTTTACTGATTTCGTAGCTGGCACTCTTCGTAACAATGCCTATAGCCAACCATGCTCAGATTAACACAAGCATTCCAGTTTAACACTAAGTTTATCATTGACGTACTGGTTTTTAAAATTGGTCTTTCAACTATGGTAGTCCATGGCAGCAGTGATCTTTAAGTATGTCTCGTCAGCCGATGCTACTGAGTAAGAATGACGATACACGAGGGTAAGTCAATTATTATCCGCAAAGTAGTTATGCAATTTTATTGTAATCAAATTGGAAACTTACAAGAACATCCTTTTTCGACATAGTCTCCTTGCGTTTCAACGCACTTGGTTCATCGTTGTACAAGCTTCCTGATGCCCTCATAAGAGAAGGGTCTTGGTTGAGCTGCGAGCCAGGAATGCACCGCTTCTTTCACTGCTTCGTCCGAGGCAAATCGACGGCCCCTTAATGCCTGTTTGAGTGGACCAAACAAATGATAGTCAGAAGGGGCAAGATAGAGACTATATGGAGGATGATCCAGTACTTCAGATTTGAGTTTCTGGAGAGTTTCAGCAGTGTGGGCAGCAGTATGCGGACGGGCATTGTCGTGCAACAACACAACACCTTTTGACAACAATCCTCAGCGTTTGCTTAGAATTACAGGGTTTAGCCTGGCAGAAAGCATCTCACTGTAACGTACACTGTTTATTGTTGTGCACCTTTCCACATATTGTTCCAGTACTGGAGCTTGTGCTTCCCAAAAAAGAACAGTAAGTGTCAGTTTTCCTGCAGACGCTTGGCACATGAGCTTTTTCTTGCCCGGCGAATTTGGGTGTTTCCATACCATACTCTGCCATTTACTCTCTGGCTCGTAATGATGGATCCATGTTTCGTCACCAGTAATAACCCTGTCTAAGAAGTTGTCCCCTTCGTTCCCATAGCGATCCAAATGTTTTTCGGAGATGTCCAAACGCGTTTGTTTATGCAATTGTGTGAGTTGGTTTGGGATCTATCTTGCACAAACTTTATGAAACCCAAGTCTGTTGTGGATGATTTCGTAGGCAGAACCGTGACTGATTTACGGTGATGTGCCACTTCGTCAACAGTTAATCGTCTGTCAAAGAGAATCATTTCACCTGAACACTCAGTGGTTTCTTCATTTGTGACGGTAAACGGTCACCGGTTCCTTCATCGTGCGTAACACTTGTGTGACCATTTCGGAATTTTTCAATCCATTCGTAGGCATTCCGTTGTGGCAAAACACTGTTCCCGTTCTGTACCGAAAGTCTTCGATGAATTTCGGCCCCTGATTAACAGCACAACAGCGATTACGAGACTAACCTAACAGCTTGAAAATTACCTAGATATAACAACAAATAAACGTAAAACAACAGACTACCAAAATAAATAATAATACAACTAAATTGCGGATAACAATTGACTTAACTTCGTAGATGGCCCGCTGATTTTGACTGTAATTACGAGCACCTCGTGCAAATAAATCCACTAATTACACACTCACCAATCGGTGGAAAACTTCTTAACTAATAATTCATCAGATCAGCAAATAATTAAAAATTTTTTAATGCCACCAAATGCGCGTGACCGTTCCACGCGAAAACCGAACAAATTGTAGCTCCTGCTTTCTGGCACGTTGTCAGGAGCGCTTTGGCATTGTTAAACGTAACAGCAAGACAATGACATCACTAAAATTTGTGGCCCAGTTTATCAAGTTACAGCGATACGACAGGGCTACAATTAGGCATGTCATATTACCATCGATAGTAATGCCTCTTGCATCTCTAACCAACATCTCTTTGAAATTCGGCTAACATGTTTTGTGAAAACTCAAAAAGTAATTAGAGAACAAACCATAAACATTTTTTACCCGACAACAAGTGTTGTGACTTAGCACGACAGCCAAGTCACAACGAGAGGAAGCCGAAAGGCACGCGTTAAGCTCACGCAGATTGGCGTGAGGTCTGGAACAGTTAAAAGGAAATGAGAACTTAGAAAATGGACGCAGTTGCTGTAATACTTAACTTTAATCTACATTTGTAGAACATCGCTCTTGATGATACATGCTTCTTATACTAAATATCAATTGAATACGGCGCCTTGCTAGGTCGTAGCAAATGTAGCTGAAGGCTATGCTAACTATCGTCTCGGCAAATGAGAGCGCATTTATCAGTGAACCATTGCTATGAACGTCGGCTGTACAACTGGGGCGAGTGCCAGGACGTCTCTCTAGACCTGCCTTGTGGTGGCGCTCGGTCTGCAATCCTGACAGTGGCGACACGCGGGTCCGAAGTATACTAATGGACCGCGGCCGATTTAAAGGCTACCACCTAGCAAGTGTGGTGTCTGGCGGTGACACCACAACAAGAACCTCATGAAACAAATAACCGGTCACAAACAAACAACCCAGCATCGGCTTCCACTCATAAGTCATCGTAACTGTATAGTATAAAAATATAGGGCATACTTCACATTCTCTCACGTACACGTGAAGTTACAATCTGTGTAGATTTCTGTTTGCAAGGTCGTAGGTAGTCGTACTAAGCACATAGAAAACAATATGCGTATATCTTAGGCTAAACGACAATATGTCTAGAATATCTATCATGTTAATTTTAACTTAATATAGGCAGTCCAATCACTTTAATGTGACGACGTGGTAAAAGCTTGAATAATCAATCGTCTTTTCCAGTGCGGACTGCTGTGATAAGTGCTGGAAGAGACACAATGAGGTTTGGAAGGTAAGGACAGGGACGTGAGGCCGTGTCGATTCAGGTGCCGTGGCAAGCTGTGCTCGGTTTCTCCGCTAAGTATTCGTCATGCGGAGAAACCTAGCGCATCATGCCACGGCAGTGGAGTCGCTAGGGATTCATCATAAGAACAGCGTGATCGAGGTGGTCTCATAGCTTCTCGTCGGGACTTAAATCACTTAAGTTTGGTGACCACGGGAGTACGGTGAACTCGTCCAGGTGCTCTTCGAACCACACACGTACACAGAGCAGTGTGACGCTCTACATTGTCGTGCTAGCAGATGCCGCCGTGTCGAGGAAAAAAAAATAACTGCATGTAGGAGGTGGACATGATCCCCAACGATAGATGCCAACTTGTGTAGGGCGAGATCACGCAAGGACTATAGTCTTACGGTAAACTGAAGATAGGGTCCTCACTCTGCCTACCCAGCTACGTCAGAAGGCGCTCCTACTGGCTATTTCACAACGTAGTACCGGCCCTGCCGCGGCGCGCACTTTATATCTGCTGTAATGCCGTGACCACATACGGCCCGGCAGCGTTTATTTTTAGATAAATGCGTTAAACCCATCATGGATAATAAAGACGATAGCTTCTTCAGAAACATAACATTTGGAGTAAATAATGTTAACACAGGAACGGAAGTCAGGATTCTATTACAAACATAGGACCGAATGCCTATTCATGCGAAAATATGTTCCTGTACTGCTACCCCATCAAGTGCAATCAATCTGTAGAATTTAAGGCATTTATTACTTTGTGTTTCTATTAAAAGGTAGAAATATTCTTCGAAGGGCTACTTTGAACGTAACAATTCTTGCAAAACGAAGAGTGTTCAAAAAGTAAAGAGATACTTACGTTTTCGCGTGTTGTATTCATCCGATTCACACTACTTTTTTGTCACTGTCTTCGAAAACATGTCTGAAAAGTATCTGTGCAATGTTACGCATATTGGGTATTTAGTCTATTGTCAGCTCTGAAAATGGTTAAATGTGTTTCGGTAGTATCAACGATTATGTATCCTGTATACAAATTGATAGAGAATCTTTGTAAAACTCTGTTATAAGAATGGAATAAAGTGTTTCAAATTTTTAGAAATGTGGTGAGCGTGCTATGAGTAAAACAAGGGTGTACAAATGGTATACAAATTTCAAAGCTGGGCTTAAAGCAAATCAGTTTTACAAGGATGGATGAGATTAAAAATGTATAGTCAAGAGAGCTTTAGACTATCACAAAGAAACAATTCCAAAAGTGTTTCGGTAAATAGAAAAAGCACTGGCATAAATGTATAGTATGTAATGGGGAACATTTTGAAGAGGATAACATTACTGCAGATTAACAAACAAGTTCTCACCAAAAAATAGAAATTAATATGTTAACGCCTGTCATACGTCAAGCTTTTTACATAGAACTCCAAAATCGGTGCACATGTTTCGAAAGAAATTTCAGCAGTGTTTAACATAGCTACTGCGTATATGTTTTAAGCAATATGTCTTAGAATCAGACGACTAGTAACTGACTTACAGGTTTAGTGACAGAATACATTCAAAGGCAGCTGTTCCTAAAGCATCAAACATTTTACGTGATTGAATTACATTCCATTATAGAAAAATGAATTAATTCTGCCATGAAGGTCTTAAATTATTGCTTCCCCTCAACTGCCATTACATGCTTGTCCCATTTCACATCGCTCTGCAATGCTACGCCCAAATATTTAATCGACGTGACTTTGTCAAGCGCTACACTACTAATGGAGTATTCAAAGATTACAGGATTCTTTCTCCTATTCATCTCCATTAATTTACATTTATGTATATTTAGAGTTAGCTCCCATTCTTTACACCAATCACAAATCCTGTCCAAGTCATCTTGTATCCTCCTACAGTCACTCAACGACGACAACTTCCCGTACACCACTTTATCATCAGAAAACAGCCGCACATTGCCATCCACCCTATCCAAAAGATCATTAACAACAGTGGACCTACCACACTTCCCTGGGGCACTCCAGATGATACCCTCACCTCCGATGAACACTCACCATCGAGGACAACGTACTGGGTTCTATTACTTAAGAAGTCATCGAGCCATTCACATACTTGGGAATCAATCCCATATGCTCGTACCTTAGTTAGGAGTCTGCAGTGGGGCACCGAGTCAAACGCTTTCTGGAAGTCAAGGAATATGGCATCCGTCTGATACCCTTCATGCATGGTTTGCAAGATATCATGTGAAAAAAGAGCCAGTTGCGTTTCGCAGGAGCAATGTTTTCTAAAGCCGTGCTGATGCATGGACAGCAACTTTTCTGACTCAAGGAAATTCATTATAATCGAACTGAGAATATGTTCGAGAATCCTGCAACGAACCGATGTTAAGGATATTGGCCTGTAATTTTGAGGATCCGTCCTTCTACCATTCTTATATACAGGCGTCACCTGTCATAGCGGCGAACTAGCTTTGAAAGATCATCACCACGACATTCTGCCGCCTGAGCCTTCAGGCATTAGTCAGACCATCCCGCAGTTTCTCGTCATCGTCAAAGTACTGCGTTATGAGCCAGGTCTTCATCGTTGGAAATAGATAATAGTCACTCGATGCAAGACCCGGACTGTATGGCGTATGAGGCCACACCTCCCGCCTGAAGGCATCGAGTACTTCTATAGTGTGAGTCGCCGTGCGCGGTCGAGAGTTGCACGAACGAAATTTCTGACCTCAGTTCTCCACTACCCTTATTCTGAATGGCTCCTTAAATATTCCAAAGCTTGATAGTGCGTCAGCAGACTTTATTTTCGTGCGAGGCTCAAAAATCTCGACAGGAAGCAAAACTTTCCTGTCCTAAGAAACAGTCGCCACAATCTTTCTTGTAGACAACGTTTCCAAGCGGGTTTTTGATTTTTGGTGGTAATTTGTGTGCCCCCACTCGACAGACTGCAATTAGGTCCCGCATTTCACATATTTGACCCAAGTCTCGTCTCAAGCTATTGCTAACGTAAATATTACGACAGGGGCTATGCTTACGAACAATAAATAGTAGATGGAAGGAATAGAATCCTTTAGCGATGTGGGTGACCCCTGTATTTTAGTAGCAGGAGTACAGAGTTTTAGTATATCTAAACCTCATATTTTTTTATCATGGTGGTGGTTGGTTGACTGTTGCCATTCTTCGTTGTGGAGGTACTTGAGAAATTGTCGAACTTTTGGGGGGTAATTTGTATGCCCCACTCCATGGACTACAATTTGAGATTGCATTTCACATGTTTGACGATTCGATCAAGTAACGAGTCACCATCTTCTTCATAAGAATCTAGAAACGGCTGTGAAGTAGCCATATTCTGCTTCTTGTGGTTTTCTGTCAATCCCACCTTGCACAAAATTAGTGATCACCTTGCTCCTGTGCCACGATGTGATGCAAAAACTTTTTTAAATTTGTGGAAAGCAGAACGAGAGCCGCGTCATTGTGAATCTGTGGTTTTCCTGAATATTCTGATCGAGTTTTGCGACCACTTCATCAGTCTCAATGATTGTTCGTCCACCTCGGTCTTCATCATCAACATTAGTTCTGTCACGCTTAAACCCAATGAATCATCGATGCTCTCCATTTCCAGTGATCACGTTGTTTCGCACACTCCCCACAGTTGCAGGTAAATTTCTGTAGGTTTATGGTGTCTGGTAACAAAATTCTTCTTACTGAACGCATTTCACAACGCGCGGGATTTTCAATTGGAGTACACATAAAAACTTTTATTCCGGAAATACCAGGATGCCGAGTGAACCGAAAACGCTCAGACCGCAGCATGACCGCATTTTTTCTCGTCCATTGTTGTTGCAGGCTAAAACGTAATCTAGTTCCCAGGAGCCCTACGTACCACCGTTGCTATTGCTGCTACCCGCCACTTGAGTGTGGTTGTTGCAGTATTGCACGTTGACGTGGAACGTAGGCAGTGGTCATATTAATGTGACTGCAGTAAGTATCAGAGAAACTGAGGTAACCATATAATATATTCCTCGAACTGAAATGTACTTAGTTATAAATTGTGCGCAATGAGTTGTTCACGTAAAACAGTGAAGAGGGTTAAGATTTGAGATAACACAGAGCTTTCTTTTCTCGAAATGAAAATATAATCTATGTACTAAAAGTTTACACAAAAGATAAGGAAGAAAACAAGTTATACGATTTACAATTACAGCTTCTTACTTCCACTCAAGGACGATAAAAAATGTTTATACTGCTACGTCTAAAGGCGCATAAGCAAGAAATTAAAATAACTACGTCAGGCATAAGACGGTTGGCATAACGGTAAACATAATGTTATGAGAGTTAATGTTTTACTACCTAGAGTGACATCAAGATGTAGGTTAAGGTTAATTTTCATGCACGTTTTCTCAAACAGAAAGAAAAATATTGGGTTTACAGTTAATAACCATTCTAGTATAAAGTAGCACTGGTGATGATGAGTGTGTTGAAACAATTCGCTGCCTTAAGACAGAGATAAAATGGTGTTTTTCTTTGTCACACAACACATTAAACGAGATCCACATTATGTGACGTATGAGTGTAACTGCTGTTTATGATGTCTGTTCCTGGGGAAGGTCACTTCGAATAGTGCGCATGGTCTGCACGTAGCTGCAACTCCGCACTGAAGTCCGTCGGATAGCAGCAAATGTAACATGGAGGAGAGGCTGCGTCGTGTTGGAAAAAGAGGCTGCAGTTTGCTGACACTCCTTCATTACCATCCTCATAACTGGCACGTAGCCAATTACTAAGAAAAAAACTTCCTTTGTTCGCAAAAATGAGAGTCTACTTTGCTGCTATCACTACACATACACTGTTCATAGAACTTAACAGCTCTTTTCTTTGTTAGACAGAACGCAGCCCTCTTGTTCAGCCACTTTGATCAGTAATCATGTTCAGTCACATCGTGGTCGACATGCTAGCCGCCATCTTCCAGCGTACCGAGCGAGGTGGCGCAGTGGCTATCACACTGGACTCGTATTCGGGAGGACGACGTTTCAAACACACGTCCGGGAATACTGGTTTAGGTTTTCCGTGATTTCCCTGAATCGTTTCACGCAATTGCCAAAATAGTTGCTTTGAACGGGCACGGCCGACTTCCTTCCCCATCCTTCCCTAATTCGATGGGAGCGATGACCTCACTATTCGGTCCCCTTCCCCAAACCAACCAGTCTTCCATTGTATAAAAATGCCCGTCTTCGCAGTCACTCGGACGGGAGCGTAAGCCTTTCGTTCTGTCAGCTACGTTTCGCACTGGCCCTTAAGCACACGGCTATCTCTGCTGCATACTCTCCTGCCATTCAATTTTATTTCATCACATGTCTTGTCTTATAGAGACTGAAAATCAAATTTAAAATCTTGTCTTGTTTGCATTTAGACTGATATTTTGCCAAGAACATGATCTGAAATCTCCTGCCATCACATATAATATATGTCTATGATGAAGTTTTTTTTTCGCAGTCCAAGAAAATCTAACCATTTTCTTCTAAATCTTGTTTTTATTTCTTAACATTCGGTTTCAGATTTTCTGTGAGAACTAACTCCACATGTTTTTCTTTCGGCGTCGAATTATATCTTTTGTCCCCTGAGAATACATGGAATGCATATTGAGAGTGTTATCATCCGATTCGGTATGGCAGGTGCCATCTGTCTTGTCATCTCAGATCGCAGCGGAAGGCAATCAGCGTAACTTTCTAAAATTGCGACTAGATATTTCAGTTAACAAGCTTGAACTGGATGCTGGTTTTAATTGTGACTGCATTGGTATGGAACATTATAGGGAAAGAATTGATGTGTTTTGCAGTCATTACGTTGTACGGTCTCGTGATTTTTTTCCCTAGTCTCTCCTTTCATTGATTCAAGATTTTCTCTTCACTCCCGAACTTGCTAGTTTCTTTTGGCTCTCCGTACCATGATGGTGTCGGATTCTTCTTCACGTAGTGCATGATACCAATTGTTGATTGAAATTAATTGGTTATGAAGACAATAGGGAGAGAATACAGGCTACTAACAGGCAGCCAAGGAAACGCCACATATATTCACATAAACACGTCGAAATGAGAGCCAGTCTCTATACAAATGGATAGTAAATAGTCCGTCCACAATTTCTGACTGCACAGGCGATCCACAGGCTTTCTTTGGGCCAAGCCGTAAGTACATGGAAAAACATAAATTATGAACACTAATAATGATACTTATTCCGGTCACAAGAGAGAGATTTGATGCAGCATCATTAAAACTCCAAGATTCAAATTACAAATTAATTTAAGAGCATTGGCTAGAAACATGACACCAGCATATGGGCAGGGACACTACCGATTCAACTCAGATAAAAACGTGAGGATAATTTGATACAAACTAAGCGTAACAGCGCGTGGTTGCTTTTAAGGTGGTGGAAACGAACACATGAATCGCAAAATAACGGATGTCATCGCGCGACTGCTGATCACGAAATTTCACCAGTACTGCAATGATACGAGAATTTCGAGCACTGCAGTTAACTGCGGAGAACGAGAGGGCGTCTCTCAGTAGCTTTGTAAATTTGTGAGCTTGGGTGCTGTATGTTTCCTCCGAGAGCAGAAGGTCCCTGCTGCCAGCATGAACGGGGCGGGAATGGCGACGGTCGCTTAGGGTTTCAACCCAGGGGCGTGGATGATATAACGGTGTTGACGGAAATATTCCTGTGTCATCTATCAATTAATCCATAAATTCCTCAAAATGGGATAGAACTGCAGAAGATCCAGTGGCCGTTGGTTGCGCTGAGGGACACCGGTGTTCTTGGCTTGTGAATTTTTGGAACCGACGGTCATTGGATGTTTTGCAGTTCTATGCCATTTTGAGGAATTTATGAATTAATTGATAGGTGACAGGAATATCTCCGTCAACATCATTGGATAGTCCAGCGCTCAGACTAGCTCTCTGTGGTTACATATTACTTGAGAAAATTACTTTTAATGCTTACGCAAGTGAATTAAATTCTTCGTCTTTTTGATAAAGGGATGTGCATCTTGAGCCTACTACTATTAAACTCACGTTTGTAGCAGCAACCAGAATCTGTGATTGCAACCACAGAACTGATTTTATTTCATTCTCCTCCTCTTTGTACAGGGAGTGGCCACGACCGCTATAGAGCCCTCGACACGTGCTCTAAACTTTTCTGGAAGGTCTCTGTGTTACAATATCCTTAAACACTTGTGTTAATTCCTTCATGATATTCTCTTGGTTATCGTTTATGGAGTTGCAAACGCCCACTCTATCCAACGTTACTTCCATTATTTAAGGATATTCCTCAGTCTGGTTCTCAAAACTGGAATCCTCGAATCTCCCACTATTCTACTGAGACGAGCACCCAGACACAATCAGGTCCCTGTCAATGACAGTTCGAGAAATGGAGAGAAAGGTTAGCCCTTTCTAACGACGGGCAATTTTTTATACTGCGAAGCTCGAGGGAGTTAAGATGACATAACTGCGTTGGGATTGTACCAGGCGTCGTGCGTATTTAATAATTTTCATGAAACATCGTATAAATCTCCACCAGCACCTTTACAACTGCAAATGAAAACCATAAAATACATGCCTAAACATCTTCAACCACACTGGGTTTGTTGCAGACCAAATGAATCAGAAATTTCTTGTACAGCGGTAAAGTGAAACTACGGTTAACGAATTGTCATTTTGCAACACTTACTTTTCTTTCTGCGACTGTTGGTTGCTGTCCAATGGCGTGGCAATCAAATAATGCATCTCGCTGTGCATTTTTATGTTGGTCACCCCGATCTGCTGTCATCTAAGATGCTGTAGAAAGTAGTCTGACAAACGATTTTCTCAGCTAAATACAGCGTCTTAGATTACAGTAATCACAGACAGCAGATGTGACAACGCCCAGAGAGAGGAGTAGTCTCGAAACCATTTCATGCACAACAAACAACAGTGGCAGAAAGAAAAATAGGTATTCCAAAATTGCAACTGCTCATATTTTAAACACGCTGCTCCACAAGAAAGATCATTTGAAGATATTTCTATCGAAATGAGTAGAACGAATAAGTCAAGTCATGTGCAAACTCATTAACTAACAACATAGTTGTTTCAATTGGTTGTGGATTTAAGCTTCTCTAATAATATACAGGTGGTCTTACAAAACATTTTATGCCTAATTTTCGTTCTCTAAATTATAACTTATAACATGCTGTCATTATGCAGACCTGAATGAAAGTACCCAGTGTTGATGACACAAACGTGCTGCACGATTTATAGGCTTTAAAAAATATTTGCTTGAGTAACAGACAGACCCTTTTTCATCAATTTTGTCTGCTGAAGAAGCTTCAAAATCAAACGATGATAACTCCTATTTTATTACAAAATGCCACAAAAACTATTTGTAGCAGTTTGTCGAGATTTCACAGTAATGTCCTCACTAGCTTTTACATTAATAATTTTATCTCCATACTTTCACAGTATTGATGAAGTTAGTTAAAATTTCAGTGTCGCTTAAGCAAACAGGGAACTCGTAAAATTCCGTTGAGTCCTAAGGCCAAAACGCATTCCTTTAGGGGCTGCGAACTCAGCTGTCTGTGGTGCTTATTTTGCATCAAAAATAGAGCCGGATGCACAGAAGCGCAGTTACAGTTTCTTTAAACCATGAATGATAGTACTTGGACTTTGTAGTGGCACATGAATCTGCCGTGTTATAACTACCAATTGCTGAAGTTTAAAAAAAGATCACATGCCTCTTTAATTTTAGTTTTGTTATCAAGCAACTACGACGATCGATTTCTCGACATCACTTGGCGCTACTTGCTAACTGTGTTGTAATTTTAGTTTCATTGATCTGATTTGTGTCAGTGTAGCGCTGCAAGGGGTGCCAAATTTGTGATAAAAATCCCTAAATCACTCAGCTGATAGTGTTTCTCAGTACAGGTATTCATCCCAAGCAAGTATCAATTCGTAACGTCATCGTATAGATATGAGTTGACAGTAATCTGAATCCGTTTTAGGAGATTCTTTCACGGGATCAAATTTTATTGATTATGAAATACAAGTTCTTGAAGTTTATTTAGAACAGGAAATGTTAAATTAGTAATTACATACCATAATTTATCTATTTAATGTAAAGGTGTTTTGATTTTTGTATGCATGTAAAAAGTGTGAATTTATGTGTGGCTTTTACTCGTAGACGAGTTACCACTTAGAGTGCTAAAAGTGCGCTTGTACAGTTTGCTGACCTATGCAGTGAATATCATTTTGTGATTTTGAGCCGAATAGAGACAAATCCAGTTTAATCTAGACTTTACGTGAGATAGACACATCACGTTATTACTAAAAGTCTCTTAGCCCATCAGGGAAAATTGAAACCTGCGGGCCCGATTTGAAACATGTTACATGCTAGCGCATGATTGAGTTTTCCATTAAATCGCGTATAATAATTACAAACGTGCTTGGACTTAATGCACGAGGTTTGAAATTACTTTTCGAGACAAATACTGATTTTTGATAAAAAAAAAAGAACCGAAAATTTAGTCAAAATATCGAGGTTTTGTTTAGGACAGATATCACCTTGTTGTTCACGTTGCTTAGCAACACTGTAATGCTAATCAATTTATTCATTAGAACGATTTGCGACGTAGTAAGTCCCATTACTCGTACAAACTGTTACACGGAATTTGCTGATCGAATGAGAGCATAAGAGAGTTTTTTTTTTTTTCAGAAATGCCAATAAACCAGCGGTTTCAAAAGTTGATTTAGCAACTGTTTCGGGCCGTAGAACATTTTGGAGAATTACTTAAGTGGAATGACGGCACTGCGGTCAAACCATCCAAGGTGAAACTCACACAGGCAGAGCATGAAGCATATAGCATGCGCTGTGTGGGTCAGCATACATTAAACCCGGACAGATTTTGAAAGGGAATTCACTGTCCAGACTTACATGCCGACGTCGGGAGTTCTGATTTACTGCAATAATATCTATGTGGGAGGAGACCGGTGATGTACTCCTCTTAGGGTCTGTCGTCATTGAAAGTTAAGCACTCAGTGTGCGAATTGGCCACCGGGTCGTTTTATTTGCTTTGGAAAGATTTGAAACGTACGCAATGCAACGGACGTTTCAATTAGAGGCAAATCATCGAGTTTCAGCAGGGTGCTATCGCGGCAGCGGCGAACAGGGTGTGTAGCAAGGCAGGCGGCATGTCCGCCTTTGGATGTGAGGCTAAACATACCTGAAGGACTAAGAACACTGTTGCCGGTGGCCCAAGTCGAATGTTTGGCAATGGAAACGAAGGAGATTCGTGTAACGGTGAGCAAGTGTAAGTCATTGGAATTAAACCAGGTAAAGTAGTATGTCTAGTTCTGAGGGCTATAACTCCTTTTTATTTGCACTACTCAACAACCAGACCAAGACCCGGAGCTGGCACCTGTCAAAGATTGTTTGAGAAATGAGGAGAAAGTTAAGCCTTTTCTGAAGAGGGGCAATACTTTACGCTGCGAAGCTCGAGGACGTCAAGGCGACAAAATTGCTTTAACATTGCCCCAGGTGCCTTGTATATTTAATAATTTTCATGGCACACTGATTGGTAATTTTAAGAACAGAATAAAGTTTAGGCAGAAGTTCATTTGGAAATGCTTGAACAAAAAGATTCAAAAGTTAGTACAGGAATGTAAGGCGTATTGTCTTAATAAACTGACATTGAATAGCCGCCAGGTATCGTTGCCCTCTGAAGTTGAGTAGGCTCCCTTGTGACAAATGTAAATTGACTGTGTCTGCCCTTTTCCCAGGTCAAAGGACGAAAAGCTGCTCGCACATTGGTCGTAGACGAGTGTAGGCCTTTTTGCTGGCTGATCCCCACGACGAATGTTAATGCACTTATAATCTTAGCCGGCCGGTGTGGCCGTGCGGTTCTAGGCGCTTCAGTCTGGAACCGCGTGACCGCTACGGTCGCAGGTTCGAATCCTACCTAGGGCATGGATGTGTGTGATATTCTTGGGTTAGTTAGGTTTAAGTAGTTCTAAGTTCTAGGTGACTGATGACCTAATATGTAAAGTCCCATAGTGCTCAGAGGCATTTGAACCATTTATAATCTTAAAGTGTTTGAAAGAATCCTTCGAAAGTTTGGCCTAAGCAGGACCGCTGTATTAGTTTAGAAACTTATGTTTTGAAATGGGGCGCTCCACATTGCTACAGATCTCTACTGTCCATACCCCACGTTTGCAGAGCGAGTTAACAGAAATTTGGGGTGGTATTTATCGCCTTCCCCCATGACAACCACAGCAAGTGGGAGACGTACTTACGTTGTCTACGTTATGCGTTCAATACCTCCATTCAAAATGCGTGCAAGGGAACCATAACTTCCCTCATATACACCTTAAATCGAATTCACTCCTATTCAATCTGTGAGCATTAAATTATCTGTTACCAAAGAAAGTTGACGCTGAGAAAATACGACAAATATGAAAATGGGCAAGAAAAATACTAAACATTAGTCATGGGAGGCTTGATCAGCGTCATAACATGGAGAAACGGCCACTTTCCTTGAAACCTGGCGATCAAATATCTGTCAAGAAATCTGGGGGCAGTAAGAATAGGTACCATGAAATTAATAAACTAGTTGTTACCTCACTTTAAATAGCATGCTGAAAATGAGAGTTTCTTCAAGCTGTTTACTTTAATAAGAGGGAACCAAAGAACCGACGTAAGGGTTTCCGTATTTCTCAAATGAAGCTGTGTCGGAGCAGGATTGATTTCCAATTGTAGTAAGTTGTAACAGAGAATTATACAGTGTAGCTGTGTATGTGAGGATGACTATCATTATGATCTATTAGTGCTCCGGATTGCGAAGCGCCAAGTTACTGATAGGTTTACGTGCTGTGCCCCATGGTGATCTTCATGTCGCTTAAAGCAGTGTGTGAGTTTTACAGCTAAACTTCTATCCTCGTTGCTCGAAGACTAAAGCAGGAAGTATGTGCCGTCATAATGTGTGACTGACGTGCTGCTATTCAAAAACGTTTACATAGAGTTGCTCAATACTTTGTGTAAAATTAATTTCGAGAATCTGCTGCATAAAAATTTTTAGGGTGACAGGTCACTCACAGTTCACCCCTGTCCTTCAAATCTCTCTAGTGGCACATTTATCTAACGGCAACCATGTTCACATTGACCTACATTTACCATAACATGTCTCCTCGTATTCACTTACTGCCTTGGGCACCAGAGTCAGATTTAACGGAAATTGAACATTTTTGTTTTGAGTTTCGAGGGAGTTATGAATAAAATTGCTACTGAAGCGCGGAAGGGATAAGATTTATTCCGTGTAATTTTCGGCTGGAATGCTGCTACTGGTGTGTCTGCTGCCGAGTGAGTGTTTAGTCCGCCTAGTGCGTCAGTTGGCCTCGAAGTAAACTAAGAATGTATTTGCCCTCGTTCGTTGCCTTCTGATTGCGTCAAATGGCTGTGGGTGCGGTGGTCGCCGCCTATGCAACTCAATTTCGAGGTGTCTCCCTCAGTTTAGTACGTGTGTGAGTCAAATGAAAACCTTAAATTTGTAATAACAAATTGAAATTTCCTGTAAGTTGGTAAGCGTGCTACAAACAGCGTGCAGAATGGCCTGTAGGTGGCAACATAGTGCAGATGCTCACATACCGTCGCAGTATCAGTATAAAGATGGCCACTCCACTTGGGACTTGCACCAGTGAAGAGCAGCGTTCTGTTATTCGGTTTTTGCGTAGTGAAGGTGTGAAACCTATTGAAATTCATCGACGAATGAAGGTTCAGTACGGTGATGCATGTTTGTCACAGCAGCAAGTCTATGAATGGAGTAGGAAGTTCGCAAATGGCGTGACTTCAGTGGAAGATGCTCCTCGTCCAGGTCAGGCACGAGTTGTGTCTCCACAGAACATTGCTGCAGGTGAAGCCATAGTGAAGGAAAACCGCCGAGTGACGCTGAATGACATTGCAGCATGTTTACAGATTAGTCATGAGTCAGCACACCGCATTGTGCATTATGTGCTCCAGTTTGACAAAGTGTTTGCATAATGGGTGCCAAGGCAGCTGACTCCAGAAATGAGAGCACGACGTGTTGATGCTTGTGTAGCTTCTTCGGCGCTTTGAACGAGAAGGTGTTGGCTTCCTTGCAAGAATCGTTACTGGGGACGAAACCTGGGTTCACTTCAACCAACCGGAAAAGAAGAGAGCGAGCAAGGAATGGCGCCACTCCTCTACACATAAACCAAAAAAGTTTCGAACAGAAACATCAGCAGGGAAGGTTATGCTGACTCTCTTTTGGGACGAAAAAGGCGTCATTTTGGAGCATTACATGCCTAGAGGGACCAATGTCACCAGTGCATCATACACTGATCTCCTAAAAATCATCTGCAGCCCGCAATCAAATCAAAGTGACGTGGATTGCTGTCAGCAGGTGTCCTTTTTCAACATCTACATCTACATTTACATTTATACTCCGCAAGCCACCCAACGGTGTGTGGCGGAGGGCACTTTACGTGCCACTGTCATGAAAATGCAAGGCCCCACACTGCCCGTACAACAGTTGCAACAATCACAGACCTGCATTTCGAGTGTCTTCCTCATCCACCATGCTCACCAGACCTTGCCCCAAGTGATTTGCATATGTTTGGACCAAAGACGCAATGGGAAGGAAGAAGTCCCGTTATGATGAAGAGGTACGTAACGCGGTGCATGAGTGGTTGCGCGGACTACCAAAAGAATTTTTTTCTGAAGGAATTTATGCACTTTTTAAGCGCTGGAGGACTTGCATTGAGCGTGGGGGCGATTATGTTGAAAAGTGGTGCAGCTTTCTACCACTTCCGCACAGTAAATAATATTTAAAAATATTTAAGGTTTTCATTTGACTCACTGTCGTATTTCTCTATTCCACGAATAATTGTAGAATGTTTGCTCAAATCTCATCTTCCATTCTATCTGAATCCACGATCTCTGACATAGCACTAATGTCGTCTTTCCTTCCTCCCTTTCCTTAACAGTATTATTTTAGGATTTCTTCGTCAACGTGCCGTACGATAGTTGTCTGTTACTATCACGCTGAAGGGGAGGGTGCTTGATGCGTGGACGATCTCTTCGAAATCTAAACTGGATTACAATGCGCTGATCCTCACGTACCGACATTGTAACGTTACAAGCTGCCAAGTTACACGCTAGAATTCGGAGTCCTCTTGCGGCAGAGGGCTGCAAATACGTAGACGTGGAGAATAAAGATGTAGGAAGTTAATAACGTATATTATTTTAATGTATTTTCATACTCCATTTTTAAAAGTTGGCACTGACGTTTCGTGTGCTGCAGTACTTTTCTGAAATTACAAAAATTACTCCGGAAAAGTAACGTTTACCCTAATGAGAAAACATGTTGCAAAGTACAAAATGGTTGGTCCAAATGGCTCTGAGCACTATGGGACTTAACTGCTGAGGTCATCAGTCCCCTAGAACTTAGTACTACTTAAACCTAACTAACCTATGGACATCACACATATCCATGCCCTAGGCAGGAATCGAACCTGCGACCGCAGCGGTCAAGCGGTTCCAGACTGTAGCGCCTATAACCGCTCGGCCATTCTGGACGGCGGTACAAAATGGGCAGCAGCGCGGGATTAGCCGAGTGGTCTTGGGCGCTGCAGTCATGGACTGTGCGGCTGGTCCCGGCGGAGGTTCGAGTCCTCCCTCGGGCATGGGTGTGTGTGTTTGTTCTTAGGATTATTTAGGTTAGGTAGTATGTAAGCTTAGGGACTGATTACCTTAGCAGTTAAGTCCCATAAGATTTCACACACACACAATGGGCATGTACCCAGAAACACATATTATAATGAAATTCAAAAGCGTTGCAGTTGAGAAAATCTTCTCAATAATGTGTGTAGGTATCTATCTGTTACATTATTACTCTACAACACACCAATAACCAGTAAGTGAAATCAAATGAAGCAGAAGTCTTACCAAAGATCAGTTACAAGTGGAATACATTTCAAAATTGAAGCTATCGTGTCACAGAACACGTACTCCTTCCAAGAGTCTCCATTTTCCGCCATAATTAACTGTACAGAAGCGATTTCGTCGCTCTCTGCGTGTCGCGCCATACTGTTTCTTGTAACTGCGTGGCAGTAGGTGAGAGTATGACCAAGGGGAGTTAAGCACCCGTCCACACAGTGGGAATGTAAGTAGCTAGCGAAGCGACGAATTAAGACTGGTGATCCGTCTTAATTCTTTCCTCGTGTACTAATAGTATGCTTGGGGAAAGACCTAGTCTTGTTGTTTCGATATACAGCAAAGGGGAAATTACGAGACAAGAGATACTGGTCGCCTGTGCGTGACGACAGGCAGACCTTGGAGAGCGGTTATGTAAAATGTCAGAGTTTCCTTAACACTTCGGGGAAAAATACGTACCAGAGACAGCAGCACAGCGACGGTCGTATATGGTGATAACACACAAGCCGTAAAAACAAGAGTGATTTAATTTCAGACAAGGAGCGAGAGTAAGAGAGATAAAGGGAGCAAGTCTTTGGAAGAGGAATCTGTACGTCATGAGGAGCCTGTAGCAGCCCTAAGATACAATTTAAAGACGTTCGCCTCCGTCCCTCCGCTCAGCCTCAAATGAGTAGCGCACTATGAGAGTCAATGAGACGTTGAGGGCCTTTCGACAACACACGTCAGGGACTGGCGAGAGCGAAATGGAAAACTGAATAAAACTCGGTAGTAGAACGCTCTGAGTGGTCTACTACAACCAGATTAGGAAGTTGGTAATTTTATCAGCACACAGGGAACCGAGGGTGGAAACGACGCGGGGCTAAGCAGAGTTATCTGCAGTGGTTGCAGCGCAACAAATGGAATCCTAGTCATCTTCAACTTTTGTGGTCCAGTCCTCCTCAGTTGCGCGTAATACTATGAACAAGAAATGAACACGATCATACAAATAGCTAGGAACAACGGGTATGACACACATATGGTACACAGGCTCAATCAAAAAATAAAAACACAAATAAAAAACAAACACAACATTTCCACAATACAAAAGAACTCACAAGCTCAAAACTTACAAACACACTCAACAAACACACACAATGACAACCCCACACAGAAAAGAACCAGATGGTACACCATGACCTACACACATAAACTAACACACAGAGTTGCAAACATCCTAAAGAGACAGGGCTTCAAAATAGCATATAAGCCTGGGCAAACCCTTCAATCACACCTAAGCCAGCCAGTTACCAAGAGGGACAAATTCCAACAATCAGGAATATATAAACTTGAATGCCAAAGTTGTGATGCAGTATACATAGGCATGACATGCAGGAATTTTGAAACAAGATACAAGGAACATATCAGATGTTGGAAGTATGAAACAAACCATTCCACATTTGCAGAGCATTTAAAACACTACAATCATCATCCTACAAACATGGAACAGGAAATGAAAATAATGAGAATAAGCAACCATGACAAACATCTTATACAAATGCAAGAAAACTTCCACATCCAGAAAGCCATAGCAGAAAACAAACATGTGATAAATGAACAAACACACATCAGCACAGGCTCCCTACTACACTTAATAAAGGAAATGATAACATAAAAATATACATATATATAACACCAAAATACAGACAGACAGACACACACACACACACACACACACACACACACACACACACACACATACACAGCCCCCCCCCCCAAAAAAAGAATTACATAACGCCAAAATACAGACAGACACACACACACACACACACACACACACACAGCACAAAAAAATACATATCACACCAAAACACACACACACACACACACATGCACAGGACAAAAACAAAAATAAATAAATAAATACAATAAAATTAAATTAATACCACACCAAAAAACACACACACATACATACACAAACGCACACACGAATGCATACACGAACAGACCACAGATACTTCAATAGTTACACTCATAAGTTGGCAGTAATATTCGATCTTTGGCAAAAACATTTGACAGTCGGCAACAGAAACCAAAACATTGCATTAAAACAAGCGTTCAGTGCATAGTGCTGTGGAATGTGGAAAAAACAGCAAATTGGCGTGCATAGGAAGAAGAACAACACCAAAAATGCAACAGGAGCGTAATATGTAAGAAACTGTCTACGCAACCTGTAAGTACAGTTCAAAACATTACTACTTAATAGGAAATACCAACCACCAGAACTGTTTATAACATGTAGGCACAGTGACAAAAATGTAAATAAAATAGCTAACATATGTACATATTCCAGGCCACTGATGATGCCTTGCAGAGAATAAAGGCGAAACGCGTATGGCACTAAAGTTGTGTTTTATTCAGTTGCTGTCAGACGGTCCATAAGTGAAACTTATCAATATACCGTAGGAATCCTAGTCCTTTAGCTGGGGATTTCAGAGTGTCGTGTCGTGGGTGCTAGTTCAGTTACTACTGATTTTAAGTAGACGAAACTGAGGTAGGTGGTCACCATCTCTGTGTAGAGGCTTGGTCTCTTCCTTTAGAGCAAGTATATCAGCCACTGGTGCTGTTTTCTGAATAACTTCAAAAGTTGAAAAGCACTCATAGCGTTTGTCATTTCATTACTTATTTCCAACTTCACATTTTGCAATAAGGGAATTCACTTAGACCAGCCAACTACCTCCTTTCTTCACGACCCCTGTCGCCCAGTCCCAAGCATCAATCACGTTTGGGACGTGACACTGGCACACAGGGCACAGTGGGGCACGGCGATACTTTGCACTACTAACGCCAACCTTCAGTGGAAGGCTGGATTCCTGTCCATATAGGACATTACTGATACCTGTATTCAACATTTACTCCTATTAAGCGATCCTTCATTCAATAGCCTTTCCTTGAACTATGCTACAATAAAATAAAACCTAACGTACAACGCTTATGGCACGTTAATTAGAGGTTGGTAGCAGCCGTCTCTCCGCACACATCTGGGATACTATATGTGCTACATAATACGCAGCTTTAATGTTTCCAAAAAGTGTGACGTTAAATGAAACTGTAACATGATCAGTAAGAGTTTGCGGTTGACTTTTTCCAACTGGCATAGTTGAAAGGAACTGGTGTATGGTATCATTGGATTACGGTATTGCAGAAATACGAAACAGGTACATTACCATTCCACATGTGGGGCACTGAGCTGCTGTTACTCACATAAATAGTTACTCAGCTGTCACCAATGTACACAGTTCTTTCACAAAAAGAAAGCTCTCTGTAGTTTTCGGAACAGAACCTAGCTATTTGTCGTGCCTGTTATTTTTATCTGACCACTCGGCTATTGAAACTGACAGCTTCATCCGAATACAGCGATCAATAAAAATAGGGAGGGACTAGCTATTCTAATGTATTTCTAGCACCCGTAGCGGAGTGTCTAAATGCGAAGACAAGTGTACTCGAGCATTTGCGTGAGAGAGTGGCGGGGTACGGGGCAGCAAGTGTCCCCTGCGTGTGTTGGTTTACTGCCAGGCTTGGCGTAGCGCAGTAGGTCTCTGGGGAAGGCGGCACCAGTGCGAGCAGCCGCCGGCAGCGCATGAAGTATTCAGCGCAGCTGGAGGGTGGGAGCTGGGGAGCAAGAGGTGGCAGCGTGGCTCTGGATAGGCGGGCACCTCCCCCTCCATCCCCTCCAACCCCCTCAAACGAACCCTCTTTCGCCATCTCTGGCGCAGGTGCCGTCCCCAGAACAGCTCTCAGTAGCACTCCGGAATATCCTGTCCTGCCGACTCACTGAAAATCAACCGCTGTCGAAAACCACATCCGCTACACCACAGCCCATAGAAAGCTCAGGGAAGCAGGTCAGGCGACGCGGCAGCCCCACCGTTTCACTCAGAAATATTTTATTTTACCGCCACGTCCCAGCACTGTAAAAAATGTAGCTTATTGGGGAATGTTGTACAGTGGAAAACATTGCAGACTTTCACATCTAGCCACCCCTGTTCGAGGGCGTACTGAACAGCAATGTTTCAGAAATCTTTGTGTGATAAATCTTAAAGCTTTTTAAATAAATTATTAACATTCTACCTCTTTATTCTTCATGACAACATATTTATTTTTCAACATATTCATCCTGGTGGTGAACGCATCTCTCCCAACGGGAGACCAGTTTGATGATACTGTCACTGTAGATATGTTTCTGACCCATCAGGCATCTTTGGTCGAACAGTGTAGTCGGACCAGCTTCCTGCTTCTGTGAAGCCACATTCGGTATCCTTCACTGCCGCATGTCACACACTCTTCCGGTGAATTTCTACTCTTCACTGCCGTCTTCCAGTGGCTCAAGTGCAAGAGAATAACTGAGGACCATTGTCGGAATGGACATCTTTTGGATTGCTGAAAACATGAGATAAAAGCCCGAATGGTACCACGCAAAGTAATCGAGTTCATGGGCACTGCAAATGGATATTTTCTAAGAGTCCACAAAAATAAGCCAACAAGGGTTCCAAAAGGGACCAGCGAAGTTAATATAAACTCGATGCCACGGCGGTTGAGACTTTGGCCAAGATGAAATTATTTGCGGTGGGGCCGAAACATTTTCAGCACAAGCGCGAAACTGTGAAGTCACCTGTTCAATATTGCCCGACTAAGTACAGTGCTAACGTGCAAGCTGTTTTTGTGTACAGTTCGATAATGTCCTTGGTGGAGCACTCGCAACATATCTTGTTGCAAAACTAGGAATAAGCACACGC
Source organism: Schistocerca americana (assembly GCF_021461395.2). NCBI lineage: Eukaryota > Metazoa > Arthropoda > Insecta > Orthoptera > Acrididae > Schistocerca > Schistocerca americana. Next base: position 325,039,734 of record NC_060125.1, read on the forward strand.
GATTGTCCAGAGACATATTGCGATTAAATCACACCGTGCTGGATGGGGAAGCTATGCCGACGAGCAAAATATCGACGCACAGTGGAACTCCAAATGTTTTTTACTGAACTAGGCCAGGCAATATGCATGTGGTACAACAAAAGGTTCAAGTCAGGGTCTGCTTCTATGGCCTGTGCTATTTTCCTATAATGCATTGGAAATGTCTGTTGAACTTCAGTGTCCTGCACATAGATCTGACAACAAGATGCCGCAGTAGCATTGAATTCAGAGTCAGGACCAACAGCAAGGCGAGTACGGGCGTCAGCATTTGCATGCGTCGATAAGGACCGGTAGAATATTTCTTACTGATATTGCACAATAACAAAGCCCAACGTTGCAGCTTCTGAGTCACGCGTGGCGGAACAGGTTTGGACGGATGAAACAAAGAAGGAAGTGAATTATGGTCCGTCATTCGGTAAGACTTCCGTCAAACAGATAATGGTGAAACTTGGTCTCGCCATTGATTACAGCGACCGCTTCCTCCTCGATTTGGTAATAGTAATAATGACATTGAGACTTGGTCAATAACTTGGAAGCGAAAGCTATCAGCCTGTCCTGTGTACCAAATCTGTGCGAGAGCGCAGCAACGATTCCGTACGAAGAAGCGTCCACTGCGAAAACCACAGGCTTCGCCGGATCGAAATGAATTATGGTTCAAATGGCTCTGAGCACTATGGGATTCAACTGCTGTGGTCATAAGTCCCCTAGAACTTAGAACTACTTAAACCTAACTAACCTAAGGACATCACACACAGCCATGCCCGAGGCAGGATTCGAACCTGCGACCGTATCGGTCGTGCGGTTCCAGACTGTAGCCCCTTTAACCGCTCGGCCACTCCGGCCGGCCGAAATGATTTATCTGTCGCTTAACAAGGCATCCTGATCCAAACAAAAGGCACATTCTCCCAGCACAAACGATGGAAGGGAGCCTCGACCTGGTCTGAGATGAGTATAGCTGAATTTAATATACCAACTTCCTGAGGATTATCAGCAATTCCGTCACGTTCTGCGGGGCAGGGAGATCCCGGATGGCCAGAAAATTTGAGAGAAGGGGATGAATACCCTAACTATTAAGAACACAGCTGAAGTGCTGATTTTTGAGACTGAAAACAGCCACAGTTGTCCAGGCCAAACTTCTAAACTGCAGCTGAAAGCGCTTGAACAACCGTAGATAGGTTACTGATACGTTCCTCCGGTGTACGTCCTGGGCAAGGTACATCTGGGCAAGGTGAAAGCACTTCCTGAATATGATCATTACTAGTGCCGGTAGCCGGCTGAGATAAAACTGCATTCACTGAGTGAGCAGGTGCTCCGCATTTACTGGAGTGAACGTGGGTAGAGTTCTTTTCCTATTGTAAGCACAATTACTGTACGTGGCCTGCCATTCCACAAGCAAAGCAAGTCACTGTCCGCATAGGACAATATTGCCTTTTTTGCTTGAAAAAGCAGCAGGGACATAATTTATCAGCAGATACATGCACTGACTCCTGTATACTCTGGCCACAGTGGGGTGGCCTGCTTGCGCACGGCGGTAGGTCGCAAGGCAATATCTTTGTCACTTTCCGTTACACTGCAGACGGGAGCTACCTCAAAGTTTCCCACGACACTATCACACCAAGTCATCATATTAAATAATTTGTAATTTTTGTTTCAATGTTTGATCACAGTGTTTGAGAATTGGTTCACGAATCCTACGTACTGTCTGCCTCATTGTACCTAATTAGATCACGAATCATTACGTCACAATAGTACTGTCCACTGCTACATTGCAAACAACACTGTCGTGTCAGACCCTGAAATTCACTCACCCATAGACAGTACATCTGTTCCACCTTATTTCACAATCGAAAGAACTTCTAACGACCTTTTACAATCGGTATCTGACCCTCATAATACTTATTGAGGGCAGAAACGAAATCGCCGAAAACTAGCAACTCCGGCCTACTAGTCGGGAATAACTTCTGAGCGAGGCGATAAACTACTTTGCCGGCCACTGATAAGAAATAAGAAACTTTTGCATTACCTTGCACTTAATGTGTAGCACAATGAGCGACGAATTGAGCGTGGCAATCGTTCCATCCCTTTTGTTGTTCATTGAAAGCTCGGAACCGTGGAATGCACGGAGACGGTGCCATGGGAGTGGCTGGCAGTTGTGGCGGAGTTGATTCAGTAGCGGCTTATACAGTAATGAGCTGCTGGACTGCCGTCATCAACCTTTCTGAAAGTACATAAGCTTCATTATATCAAAGCCACCAACAGATGGAGGTGTAGATACAGGTAATGTAGGAGGCTGGTTAGAAGCCATTTCAATGAAAGGAGGGCCGGAACAAAGTAATTATACACAGAGAAAGCGTTGTGGCTAGTCTGAAAGAAAGAACACAGTAAGTACCGATGCGCGTGTGAAATAAAAAGAAAGAAGTATTAGTGACACACTATAACGGAGCGGCGAGGAGCAAATCCAGCGTTGGTTCTGGAATGCTTGTCGCCAAGTGTTGTGTCGGCTGCTCTGGGAGTCAGCACCAACACATACAAGGAAGGAGAGAAGTTCCGATAGCCGCTGGCAGGAATCCAAACCCATCTGTACAAAACACTTTCTAATCACCAGACAATTTTATCTCTATTAAGGGAAGAAACATAACTTGATTCCTATGCTTCCTGTGTCTCCTACATACAAGTACTTTACCCTGTACTACTATTTGCAGAATGTAGGCTAAGTTATGTCTTCCTAATACGTAGTACCGATGCTCTCGAAGTCCGAGACCAAACTGCGCCCGACCAGCAATGGGCGCCTGGATAATAGAGTTGACGGGAGGCTCTGAACTCTGTCTTCCTGTTGGTGTGGCGCAGCCCGCTCTTTCCATTGGCACGTGGATCACTGCCATCTGCATTCATTTCATGGCACTGCGCTGGTCAGTGTGCTGTCGCTGCTTTACGACAGCACACTAATAGAGTGGGCAAATGAAAAACATAAGGATATTTATAACTCTAAATAGTAAAATGAAAATTTAGAAAATAACCAGCAAGAACTTCGACATAGAGAGGGAAACCAATTCTGCCACATTAAGCATAGATGATAAACCTTTTGGTTGTGTAACAAACGTAAGCTTTTAGTGTGAGCATTGATTGTAAGTTAATCTGGAATGAAGAGAGACAGAGGCGAAAAGAACGCCAGCAGCGTGTTATGCCCTTAGGAGTCTCTTATCAACTTTGCAACAGCCCGTTGTCATAGTATTCGTCTGTGTATTGATTTGTTAGCTATAGGATTCTTTTGTGGTTATTGAGTGCACGCAACATAGACACTGTTCTGAAACTCCTTACCACACCAAGTGAGTATGTCCACGAACGAACAACTACCATGAGCTTCGATGATGTTAGGCGGGTACTCAGTGTATGACCATAGCACAATAATATGACCCAAAAGGTTTATCAAGGCATGGGACGTACATCAAAAAGGCAGCTTAGACGCCATAGACAGTGGAGTGTTCGTTGTAGTCGACAAAAATATTGTGTGTATTGAGGTCGAAATTGAGTCTGACTGTAAAGTGATCTGGACGCGATTAACAGGTCAAGGGGAAAAATTAAATTATGTTTTTACAGGCCATCCGATTTCACCGTATCAGTTTCAGAATCATCCTAAGAAATTAAACGTTCAGCAGCGCGAAAGTGCACAGATCATGCAACACTATTTGGAGATGATTTTAATATACCGAGTACAGACTGGAATGTCTATGGATTCATATTAGGTGGTAACGACAGACAGACTTGTAAAGTACTTTTGAAGATGTTTTACAAAAAACTTGAACAGCAGGTTCAGCAGCCCAATCACAGTGGAATAATTTAGACCCTGCAGGAATGACACTATCGACGGTGTCAATACAGAGACGGAGAATAGTGATCATGATTTCGTCATAACGACAATGGTTATGTACGTTAATAAATTCATCAAGAGGCCTAGAAAAATATATCTTCTAGAAAGATTAGATGTGTTATTAGCATCCGTAATAGACACGGAATTGACATCATATAGTTTCAATATGATGGACGTAGACGAATTACGGCAGTGTTTAAGTAATTTGTTAAGCTCGCCGTGAAGAAGTATATGGTGAGTTAGGGGATTAACGGCTTGGAAGACGCGCTGTGGATTAATAGCAAGGTTCGGAAACTGCTGAGGAAGCAGAGAATAGAAGACAGCAACAGGAAAGATGAAGTTTTAAATCTGGCGTTCGACACATCATTCATATAGGATCTTACAACTATACTGTCGTTCGGCCGCCATACAGAACCCCATATGGTGGACACAATAATAGCCATCCCTGGCGGAGAGATGCTACTGTAACTGTTGAATACAAATAAGTCGTCATGTCCGGATGGAACCCCTGTCAGATTTTACAGAGAGTATTCCACGACACTGGCCCCTTACTTAGCTTGTGTTTGTCATGACTCTCTCTCCCGGCTCAAAGGCACAAGCGCCTGGAAGAAAGCGCGTGTGACCTCCGTATATAAGAGGGGTAAAATAACAGATGAGCTAAATTACAGACCAATATCGTCAAGATGGGTTTGCTACAGAATTCTTGAACACATTCCCAGTTCGAATACAATAAATTTGAGTCAGAACTGCAGTCCCTAAATTAGTATGAATTTACAATGTCACGCTCTAGCGTATCTCAGCGCGCTCTTTTGTTGCATGATAACCTGCGAACCATTAGTGAAGGACAAAAGGCATATTCCCTATTCCTAGGTTTCCAAAAAGCGTGTCCATCTGCAGATGTTAACGAAGTTCCGAGTAAACGGAGTAGGTACCGAAATATGTGATTGACTCGAAGACTTCTTAACTAATAGAACCCACTAAGCATGTCGTCATCGACGGCGACTGTTCATCATAAAAATGGGGCGTCCCAGGGAAGCGTGATAATACTGTTCTTACTGTCTATTTAGATAAGTGATCTATCACACAGCGTAAGCAGGAATCTGCGGCTGTTTGCTGATGATGCTGTGGTGTACGGGAAGGTGTTGCCGTGGCGTGACTGTAGAATTATGCAAGCTGAGTCAGACAAAATTTCTAGTTGCTGTGATGTGTGGCACCTTGCTAAAACTGTAGAACAATGGACATTAACACAGTGAGTAGAAACAACAATCCCACAGTTTTGTAGTGGGTGTAATGTGTGGCACCCATCTATAAACGCAGAACAATGTAAGTTTACACAAATGAGTAGAAAAAAACAATAACCAGTTTTCGAATACAGCATTAGTAGCGATTAAATAACTAGATGTAAAGCTGCACAGCGAAATAAAACGGAATGGTCGGCTTCGGTCTAGTAGAGGGAACTTTAATATAGTGTGGTTCATCGGTACAGGAAACCACGTAAGTAACACTGGTGCGACCCGTTGAGTCATGCTCTAACGTTAGGGTTCCCGCCAGGTCGTATTAACGAAAGACGTTGAAGCAAATCAGAGGTGACCTACTATGTTTGTTATCGGTAAGTTTGATCAACAAGCGAGTATTACGAAGAAGCTTCGTAAACTCAAGTGGGATTCCATGGACGGGAAATGACTTTCTTTCCGTGAAACATTAATGAAAAAATTTAGATAACCGGCATTTCAAGCTGACTGGAGAATGCTTCTGTTGTCACTAACGTACATTACACGTAAGAACCACTCGTACGAATGCATAAGATAACTTGATTTTCCTGGCTCTATTTCCGATTGTAACAGGAAAGAAAATTACTGCTAGTGGTACAAAATGTCGTCTGCCACACTCCAGATGGGAGCTTGCAAAGCATGTATGTAGATGTAGACATAATTGAGGGCGTAGTGTGGAAGTACTGCTCTGATATGAATAGGCTGTCATATTACAGCTAATCGTGTCGGGCCTCAACGAAGCAATCAGGAGACTAAAAATTCATAAAAATGTTAAGGAACAAGAGCGTAAAATATGTCCATGTCGCATTCACTGGGAAGGAACCTTCAATAGCAGTATCCCTGGAGAGAGGTCAACAAAAGAAACGGCAGTCTTGACGTCCGTTCTCGCCCCGAGAGGATGGGCTCTGCGGCCGCTGGTAGAAAGTGTTGATGGGCGGTGAGGGGAGGAGTAGGGCAGAGGCATCCCGTGGATGCCGGCCTCGCGTCGGTGAATGGCGCCCTCAGACGAACAGCGGCCTTAATTAACGCCGCTTGTTGGCCCTCTGGGCGAACCGTTCAGGCCAGCGCCGGCAAAGTGTGCTGCCGGCCGAGCGCTCTCATGCCGTGTGAAAGAGGCGCTTCTCTCTCAAGACTGCGCTAGTTGCAACGGTCATATTGAGGAACTGCACACGTACCTCACACCGTTCTACGTTTCAATTTAGCCAAGTGGATTTTGGTTGCCTCCGGCCAGAAAAGTTTGGCAATCACATTTGGTTAATTTCTTTAGGAATAGTTGCAGAATGATGCAGGTTTTGTCATCAATAATACATTGAAAATAAATGGCTGAAATACACCTATACGGAGAAGATACATGAATGTTTTTAGGTAGATAGAACAGGTGTTCGCCTCTGGCCTTTCTGATGAAACCAACTTTGAATTTGCCTAGGATATCTGGAAAAAGCAAACTTTATCCTTTCGAATATGTGGTCAGGGTTTTAACGACTCTGGTACCTCATTCGGCTACTCCCTATTATTTAATCATACGCAATCAGCACCAGATAATTTCCAATAATATTATAAAAAACTAGAAAACTGTAGATTCTTTAAAGAATCGTACACCTATGTATAAAACAGGCAAGTGCAATGTGAATGCAAATGTGAATGTGAATATGAGTGCAAATGAGTTACTGAGTTCGAGAGCAGAGACTTTTCTAAACCCTAACTCAAGAGGACCAGCATGGCCCGTTGCCATCCTATACAACCTTCCTCACGAAAAGAGGCAGAGAGAGAGAGAGAGAGAGAGAGAGAGAGAGAGACGCTGTAAAATACAACTGGCATTTCTCATGGTAAATGCACATTGTAAGCGGGTCTGTGAATAGATTACATCCAGATAACCGATGAAATTAATCGTTAGTTAAATGGTTTCAAGCTAATTGTCTCCGCCATTTGCAGATCACCATAGGATTGCCTAATCAGAGGTCTGTTGTCTCGTAGGGGCGGAGGAATTTCCCGATATGTCATTGAATTCTTAAGAAAAATTTCGTAATAATTTTTAAAGCTTGTTGCAAATCGCTAAGTGCCCTCAATATCAAACAGTGCATGATTATATGCTGAGTATTTTTAGTTCAGTTTCAGGCAAAAATTATTTTCTCAGGCATCTCAGTGTTTATGATTACCTATTTCCTTAACTGACATAGAGTGAAATAACTTTTCAGCTAGATTCAGTAATATGTGGGTACTGTCTGCAAAAGGTATTGCAAACAGAGTAAGTAGTAAAGAAACACTATATCACTAAACGCTCTCATTTTCGAAACAGGGTGATTATGGTCTTGGTTTTTGCACCAATGAGTCACGCTTCCTCGGGACGTCTGTACAGTTCAAGAATCAAATGCCTCCAAGTACTATGGGACTTAACATCTGAGGTCATCAGTAACCTAGACTTAGAACTACTTAACCCAAACTAACCTAAGGACATCACACACATCCATGCCCGAGACAGGCCGTGAGTCGTGCTCGAATAGCCTAATGGCTGCCTGCACGGTAGCTCGGCATGTTCGGTCAGAGGGTTAGTCACCCTCTGTAACAAAACAATGGGTAAATGGATCAACGATGAACTTGAATGGGTGTCATAGGACGTCCGTTCCGAACAAATTAAACGAACAATAAAGAACAAAATAAGATACAAATTTTAAAAAAATGATATGGCGACTGCTGGCAATAAGAGGGAAATTCGGGTTCGAATACTGGTCCGGCACGAATTTTTACTTTAGTAGTTCCATTATACAGCTGATAGAAGTCCGTAATCGCAACTGCGCGTACATTTCATGTATTTCATAAAGGTTGTAGTTGCCCTAGTGCCTGGTGCCTGCATGCATGTCCGAAGGAACTTTGTATCATAATTCGGAATAATACAAGCACTACATTATCGTTAGCTATAGTTGGTAAGTGTGTTTCTACATGTGAAAGATGATGTCGTTTTAGATTTCGTGCTAGTAATGTAAGAGCGGCGCTAGAAGCTCACTATGTGTTGCATAACAGGTTTTCTTTAAAGACACGTTGTAACGGTCGTCAGTGTTCGTTACCTTCGAGTTTGGACGTGGTAAATTTATGTTAATCAAGAATGCCTCTAAGGCGACAAAGACGCCATTATCAACACCTTACTAATTCTGAACGACCGATTAATAGGGCTACAAGAACTTCGATGTTCCTTGTACGATATTGCAGAAAGACTTGACAAGAATGTAGGCGCGTACCTGATTACTGGCAGCAGTAGTCACGAGAATGTACGATGGTAAGAAGACTGGACTCTGGACGGCCACGTGGCTCTACCAGGAAATAACAGCATCGTGTTCAGCGTATGGCTCTTTCGCATCGTACAAAATGTGCAGCAGCCATCTGAGCAACAGTTGGCACCACTGTGACTCAACGAACTGTTACAAATCCATTACTTCAGGGCCAGCTCCGAGCCAGACGCCCTTTAGCGTGTATTCCACTGACCCCAGACCACCACCATCTGTGTCTTCAGTGATGTCAACCAAGAAATCAATGGATGTTAGGGTGGAAGTCTGTTGATGGCCATGTGTTGATCAGGACGAGGCCAGTAGAGGGCCTGCAACCAGTCTGTCTGCGTGCTGCACTCATTGTACCAGCACCTGTACCTGTGATTTCGTGTGGCAGCTCAAGCAATCTCGTGGTTATCCTATACACCCTGAGTGCAAAACTAAACAGCATTCGGCGGGGTGTTTTCCAAGAGAACAACTCTCGACCACATCCCGCATCTTATAATTCAACTTGCTCTACAGAGTGTAAACATGTTACCTCGGCCTGCCCTATCACGAGATATGTATGGAATCCAGAACATATGGGACGTCATCGAACAACAACTCCAGCGTCATCCACAATGGCATTAACCGCCCCTGTATTTACCAACCACGTACCACAGGTACGGATCTCCACTCACAAACTGACATCCGGCTGCTGTACAGCAGAGTGCATGCACTTTTGTGTGATCGCAGTCAACATTCTGGCGGTTACACAGGTTATGACTGTGCTAGCATTTCACATTGAAATGGTTTATCTCGCTCTTACATTAACCTGTGATCTTGCAATGTTAACCAATGAAAGGTGTTACCTAGACAAACGCATTCCCGAAATTTGGTCACTCTGGTGTTCAAATGGCTCTGAGCACTATGCGACTTAACTTCAGAGGTCATCAGTCCCCTAGAACTTAGAACTACTTAAACCTAACTAACCTAAGGACATCACAGACATCCATGCCAGAGGCAGGATTCGAACCTGCGACCGTAACGGTCGCGCGTTTTCGGACTGTAACGCCCAGAACCGCTCGGCCACTCTGGCTGGCGTTTCTTGGTGTTGCGAGTTTGTTTCCATCAGTGTATATTTGAAACATGTAGCAGCTTATAGCATACGGAAGAAGATCATTGTTTAGGAATTATTTGAGATGACAATTAATGGAGTAAGAAACAGTAAAAACACGAATATGCGGTATCCATAAGTGTTCATTTCCTTAGTCCGCGCCGGCCGATTCTGGCGCTGCAGTCTGGAACTGCGAGACCGCTACGGTCGCAGGTTCGAATCCTGCCTCGGGCATGGATGTGTGTGATGTCCTTAGGTTAGTTAGGTTTAACTAATTCTAAGTTCTAGGGGACTAATGACCTCAGCAGTTGAGTCCCATAGTGCTCAGAGCCATTTGAACCATTTTGAGCCTTAGTCCGAGCTTGCATAATAATTCGTCGAGAATATCGCAGGTATTCTTTAATGGCAACAAATTTCTCTGTTATGCTAACAGCGATAATGCATATTAAAAGTAGCGTTAACATGGAGAGCACTATACCTGTTCTCTAATATACCAGAAACAGTAATCGCAGCAAATGCAGCAATCGATCATGGCAACTGCGTTATATTTAATCAGGAATGCCTTACGCTGATTCCATTTACTTACATGTATACGGTCCAGTCACATTAATGTGACCACCGCCTATTTTCGACGCCAGTGTGCAATAACCACTCATTGACGGCACGTGTCAGAACCCGTAGTATACAGTGATGTGACAGGGATCGTGGGGTGCCTTCAAATATTATACCGGAGCTCGTTTAGACCGACGTAATGCAGCAACTAGACGTGGCATGGACACAAAATCTCGCTGAAAGTCCCCTGCAGAAATGTTGACCCACTTGCCTCTATAATTGCAAAAGGTTGTCAGTGCAGGATTTTGTGCAGGGACTGACCTCTCGATTACGTCCCACAAATGTTCAATTGGCTTCATGTCGGGCGAACTGGATTGCCAGATTATTCCTTTGTACTGTTCGAGTGTTATTCAGACCAGTCACAATATTGTGGCCCTGTGACAAGGCCCATTCTCATGGGAGCGTGAAGTCCATGAACGACTTCCAGTTTTCACCAAGTCGCCGAACATAACCGTTTCTAGGTCAACGATCTGTTCAGTCTGACCGAAAAACAAAGTTCATTCAATATTAACACAGCCCACACCATTAATGAGCAACCACCAGCCAGCACTGTGCCTTGTTGACAATTTGGGTCCATTGCTTCGTGAGGTCTGCAGCACAGCTGGACCCTACCATCAGCACTTACCAACCGAAATCAGAACTCATCTTAACAGACCACGGGTTTCCAGTCATCTAAGGCCCACCCGATATGATCGCAACCCCGGGGAGATGTCGTGCTGTTGCCAAAGGCACTTGCGTCGGCCGTCTGCTGCGGTCGCCCATCGACGCCACAGTGTACTGACGGTTACGTTCGTCGTACGTCCCATATTTAATTCTGTAATTACGTCAAGCAGTGTTGCTTGTCTGTTGGCATTGGTAGCTCTATGCAAACACCGCTGCTTTCGGTCGTTACGTGAGGGCCGTCGACCACTACATTCTCCTTGGTGAGAAGTAATGACTGAAATTTGGTATTTTTGGCTCACTTTAGGTACTGTGGATCTCGGAATATTGAATTCCCTAGCGATATCCGTAACTAAATGAGCCATGTGTGTAGCTGCAACTATCATCACGCATTAGAAGTCTGTTATTTCCCGCTGTGCGACCATAATCAAATGCGAGACCTCTCCGCATGAATCACCGGTTTACAAATGATACCTCCACCAATGCAATGCCCTTTTATACATGGTATACGTGATACTACCGCCATCTATATATGTAAGTACCGCTGACCCATGAGTTTCATCACCTCAGTGTATAAAGAGTGTCGGGGGGATGTGGAAAACAGCGCTGCCTTTGTCGTAATGCGGAAACTGAGCGATTTATCTAAAGTCCTAAAGGGCAAGCGTGGAAGAATTTCTCAACGACTAGGTCTGTAAACTGTTGGCGTGCCGCAGTGGTTAAAGTATAACGTGCATAGTAACATGGCGCTATCCAAAACCGGCGCCAAGGAAGATGTGCTGCACAAAGGGCCAGGGGGATCGAGGGCTGCGCAGATGTGTACGAGTCATTTGACTTGCAACTATTAAGCAACTGTTAGCCCAGATGAGGCAAGGGACTACCAACAGTGTCTCTTCAATGACTGTTCAGTGAAGGTTCCTGCTTATTTTTCTCCACACCAAGTGCCTGATGCGTGCAACAGGATGACTGCTGTTCACCGGCGATGAAGGCTGGAAGTCGCACTGGGTGTAAACTGAGGGGCGACAGGCGGCCTTTTTAGATTAATCACATTTTGTGCTCCATCGGACAGATGGCAGTTGACACGTATCACGTAAAATATCTGGAAGTAAACACCCCGCAACTATCGTCGAGAAAATACAGGCCGGAGGAGGTAACGTTGTGATCTGGGAAATGTTTCCGTGGCATTGCCTGGGTGATCTCGACATTCTGCAAGGCACAGCGGAGGCATCTATCCTTGGAGGCCATGTATACTTCTACATGCAGATTGTTTTTCCTCTGCAGGATGGCACCTATCAGCAGAACAATGCACATCTGGTACAGTACGTTCGTATTTCGAAGAGCGCCAGAATAAGCTTACCGTATTCACCTGGTCACCAAACTTCCAGGATTAAAAGCCAATCGGGAATCTGAGAGACCACCTCACGCGCAGTGGAGTCTCAACTGAGGAGCGCAGTTGACTTTCGTATTATCACACGGTTATTACAAAATATCTTAAATTGCTAAAAAGCATTACATATAAAGAAAGTCGCATTATAATGGTACGAAAAATCACGTATACATAAAACACCGCTATAAGTATTATAAGTGACATATTACAAGAAAGGTGTCTTTTGTACTGTAGATATCGCGAACGAAGAGGGGATGGGAGGAAATTACTCCGGTAAAATGTCGTACCTCGAACAAGCGCCTTACGTGACACCATTAATTATTACTATCCCATTAAAATGATATCACACAAATTTAAATGCTGTAAATTCAACTAAATACCTAGGCATTACAATTAGCAACAACTTAAATTGGAACAATGTCATATATACTATTATCGGAAAGGCAAACCAAAGACTCCGGTTTATTAGCTAAAAATATAGATACAACAAGTCCACTAAACAAAAACTTCCTACACTAGGCCTGTTCGTCTTCTGCCACAGTATTACTGTGCGGTATAGGTTTCTTACTAGCAGGATTGACGGAGTTCTTCGAAAAAGTCCAAAGAAGGGAAGATCACTTTCTATTACCGCGAAATTAATGAGAAAATGTCATGGGTAGGATAAACGAGTTGGAGTGGTAATAATTAAAAGGAAGGTGTTTTCCTTAGTGTGAGATCTTTTCACGGAATTTCGATCACCAACATTCTCCTTTGAACTTGAACATATTTTTGTTGTCGCCACGCTACATAGGGAGGAATGATCATCGTAATTAAATAAGATAAATCAGAACTCGTATAAAAAGAATGTAGTGGTTCGTTTTTCCCACGTGCTTTTAGAGTGTGGGATGGGAGACAAATATTCTGTAGATAGGTTGAAGCACCCTCTGCTAGGCCCATAGTTGTGATTTGGGCAGTAATCGCGTAGATTTAGATGAAGACAGACATATTTATAATCTCTACAAGCTGCAAAACATCAAGAAGACAGTACTAAATTTAATAATGAAGCCCGTGTACATAAATGTTTTTTAGAGAAAGCAGGTTTATGTGGACGTAAGTTGCAGTAGGTACGTCGGAATAAAGGCGGTTGTACAGGATTGACTAGCATCAAGTCAAAACCGTAAGATCGGTTTTGATCAAATCGCGTTTCCATCCTTCATGTGATCAGTGATTGCTGTTGCGACTGATTTGCATCCTTAAATGCGTTTATATTTTTAATATGGTCTTAATCATACGAGAGGTATTAGCACTTCACTATATGTTCAACTGTGAAGGTGACGTGCCACTATCGCAGAATCCATTGTGTGTACGGAGCCTAAGAACATACTTACGAAATTCCCCTCTACAAAACTATCGTCGTAATTCTGAAGCATAGAATAGCTTGCAGCCCTGCAGGTATTTGAAGCATTATACGCATTTACTTGCCTGTGGTGACATACTATCAAACCGAAAACACTGCGTTGAAATGCCGCTAATTAATCGGTTGTTTACATAATAGGCTTCCGGCAAAGAGTAAATTCCAAAAGCGAAGCAGTTAACGGTATACACTGCAAACACTGTACCATGGACAATACGCTCTGGGCGTCTATTATTGCAATAGTTTGTTCCGTCCGGAAGCTAAACATTCTCGGAGACGTGTGTACCTGATACGGGCCTGTGTACGAATACGCAGTGTGCGTTGTTGGTCTCAGTGTGAAACAATAACGGGACGTCCAAACATGGCCCCCAGTTATAAGCTCGTCACACGGATATGAACTTCATACAGCTAGAGGACATTTATACTGCTGCTTGACTGGAGCGTCAGCATAAACATCGCAACTGTTCCCAACAGCAGACTTGGATAGGAAAAGCCTCTTACTATCGTTAGAAAGTGGTAGTGTCGTTTGCGTATTTATGTTCTTAAACGACAGTCTGTAAGATATACCTCTACTACAGGCACGCACAATTCCAGTTACGCCATTACGTTTTCTTACCCTTCATCATTGTTTTTTGTTGATTGTGTTGTCAATTCAAATACGTCTATTACTAAACTTTGCCATAATCTCAAAAAGCTGTACTGAAGTCAGTGTTTTACAGCTTTGAAGACTTCAAACAATTTGAGAGATTTAAACAATAAATTTTACATTTAAAGTATCATTATTAGACTCAGATTTCAGGTAACCACCTATTTCGCTCCTCATTAAACACAGGCAATAAATGTTGCACATACAAACGCCAATTTATGATCGAAAACACTAGTTTTATAGCACCTAAAAATAACTAATTTCAGTCTAGTACCTGATAGTAGTAGGACTACCTTCGCACTGTCTCACTCTGCATTGTTGCCAAGTTCATTCAAGATGGCAGCGTGTAGCTTGGGAACAATGCATGACATCATTGAAGATGGCAAATTTTTGTGGGAAAATAGGCCAATAGTGCTACATCCACTAACCTAACTACCTGAAAAATGGAGGGAAATTTTAATTTTGGTGGGAAAATAGGTCAATTGTGCTATGTCCACTAACCTAGCCCTTCAGGACCATTTGGCGCCATATTTAAATTCCAACACGTTAATGGCTGCAAAAACCGTACTTGTCTTTATTAGTATTCATTATTATTCATTATCATTTATTATCATTCATTATCATTTATTATTATTATTATTTATTATTATTATTATTATTATTATTATTATTATGATTATTATTGGCCTACCTCCACTAGAAAATTGCGCCAAATTCAAATTCCAACACGTTAATGTCTCGAAAACTGGACATCTATTTATTATTATTATCATCATTTATTATTTATTCAAGATGTCCAATTTCGGCGGGAAGAATGCCATTTACGATACATCCATAACAAAAATCTTTCACAAGTTCAAATTTCAACACCATAATCGATCACATGTACGAAATAATCCATTTCCTACGAACTATGACAGTCACTTACCTTTTTTCACTGCTAACCATCAAAATCGCGTCAAATAATAAACTGCACTTGTACTAACGTAATTCACATCATCTCAATTTGCAAGGTAAAATGACTGAAGTCTTTATTTCAAGCAGTGCAGTCATCAGTTGTTCTCCAACAGATTCAGTACAAATCCTCGGTATTTCTGCAACACCCAATGCACTCACCACTAGGTCCTGACTGCAACTGACTTAGTTCAAATCGTCGCCAGCAGAGGAGGCTACCCCTGCCGCCACCGATCAGTGGTAGTGCGCCACTGGTCCAGCGGCCGCTCGGACCGCACCGGCCACTGAACCCTGTAAACATGTTTTCGCTGGACACGCTGGAACCCGCTGATGCCGACGTCACACAACCGCCCGTCCGTTCGCGATCCACCACGTGGTCGACATAGAACGCACTGCCACACTTTTGGCGATAAATTTGTTTTGCTGGACAGGTTGCTGCCTGTGCATGCCTACCTCACGACGGTCGGTCGGCCGCTCGGACCACTAAACATGTTTTCCTCGTTCGAACCTGCCGATTCTGAAGTTGGCGGTGTATAGGCTGGGGGAACCGTCCGTGCAAATTAGCAGTCTTTGCAAAATAACGAGAGAGAGCACCCGAAAGAAAAGGTGGATGGTGCTTCGATAGCGACGGCAGTAGTAATTTGACTGGTAAATTCGTAAGAGCTAATGAGAATGCTCCATTGATTGTTATGTGATATAGGAGCGGTGAGAATATTTGCGTGTGTTGCGAGCAGGAAGGTTATCATGTTATGTCCGTGAGGAAGACTGGATTAGGCAACATTTTGGTAATCAGGTACTCTTACGGGAGGAATTTCCGTGCATACAAGCTAAGGCATGAAGAAAGAAAGCTTTAACTATTTCTGGGACACTGTACAGTCCCCGAGAGTTCGACTTAGCTCTTATTTTTTGCGAAGAGATGTGACGTAAGAATAATGTTGAGAACGTTTTAGATGGCGATTCGACACGCAGATGTTTTGCGCCGAGGCGAGAGCCATGCTGGGTAGTTACATATGGTTAAACATGTGTGTTTGTGTCAACACGTCTTGCATTCAACAGCAGAGTCAAGGAGTACCAGGAGATGCCTCGAATTTGAGACTGGTGTGAGAGCTGCTTGGAATGCTACTTTCACCACTGTTTGGTGGCAGCGGCTGGTGGGTGCGAGCTCTGGCTGCCTCACTTCACGGGGGTTGTGGCACATATGGTGAAGCATCAGTCAATCATCACTTATGGTCTGTTAGACTCGCTAAGGGGGGAAAGCAGGTTCTGTTATTGTGGAATGGAATTCTGAAGCATCTTCGTCGACTGCAGTTAGAGTGAGGCTGTGTTTGGAGTGAGCGTTGTGTGTAAATAAACACCTGGTCATAAACGGCGCCTACATACAACTTTGGCTGGCGTTCTGCTGCAGCTGGCAGTTGCGCTCCCGCCTCATCACATCTGCACTTGTGTGTAGGTGAACACGTATTTGGATAGGAATTTCTCAGGTGTTAGTTATGAATGGGAGGTGCCACCACCTCATCCTTGAGGAAGCCGAGCAGGGGCTGTGAGCGGTTTGACATCTGAGGGATATTTCACTTATTGCTACCTCCTGCGTACTCAGTGGACTGTGCTTGCACGCGTTGATTGCATTATTTCGGGATCGGGTCTCTAGGCCTTCATATGCGCTATCTGAACAGCTTACGAGTACTTAGCATGTCTACACATCATTATGCTGTATTATTTCGGAACAATTTGCAGGTCTGCACTGAAATTATTTCCGAAAATTGGGAGTTGTTTGGCTATTTGGACTTAATTGTTTTGCATTATTTAAGAGCAGTTCGCATGTCTGTGGGCTGTGCTATGCTTGATTTTTGACTGTTTACAATTAGCAAGCGTGTGTATAGAGCATTATAAATGAGTTACGTAAGAGTGGTTTGCAGGTCTGTATGGTGTGGGACATGTCAGTGCATGTGTTCTGTGAAATATGTACTCCGTCCCTAAATAAATTACATTCGTGGCTCCATCCATGGGCCTAGTGAAGGGTGAGTCCTTCTACCAGAAAGGAAGAGGTTGCATCCTGGAAGCTTAGGTTAGTGGTGATGAGCTTTGGTTGCAACAATTTTCTTAGGTTGGTGGCGGAAGCGCAAGTGACCTTTCTTTACTAGCAGAATTTAAACTTGACGCTGGTTCCTAGGATGAAGTGGCAGTCAGGTGGCTGAGGTTAGTACAAGTGTCCTTTCTTTCCAACAATTTTCTTAGGTTGGTAGAGAAAGCGCTAGTCACCTTTCTTTACTGCCAGAATTCAAACTCGGCGCTGGTTCCTAGGAAAAGTAACTGAAATTAGATAATTGAACCACTTTTCATACTTATATGAAATTGTAAATTGAATTATTTAACATGATTAAAATTGAAATGCAATTAAGTAGCTAGGCAATTGATAGCTTAGATGCATGATGTGGGTGTTAGCATATTTACAGAAGACTGTCCAGCACATGTATGGAGGTCGCAATCGAGAGTGTGTGATGTAAGCGGTCGGATGAGTGCGAGAGTGTTCTTTGTCGAGCACGCCACGTGATGGACCGGTGGTTGTGTGACGCCAGGGCAGATTCCACTCTCCAGGAAACAACTTTGGGGTAAGGTGTGTTCTTTGTTGTGATGTCAAAATCGGCAGGTTCGAACTAGTAAAACATGTTTAGTGGTCCAAGCGGACGGACGACCGTCGTGAGGTAGGCATGGACAGGCACCAACCTGTCCAGCAAAACAAATTTGGCACCAAAAGTGTGGCAGTGCGTTCTATGTCGACCAAGTGGTGGATCGCGAATGGGCGGGCGGTTGTGTGACATCGGCATCAGCGGGTTCCAGCGTGTCCAGTGAAAACATGTTTATAAGGATCAGCGGCTAGAGTGGTCCGAGTAGCCACTGGACCAGTGGCAGGATACCGCTGACCAGTGGCGCTAGGGGTAGCCTCAGCTGCTGTTACGATTTGAACTAAGTCAGTTGGAGTCAGGACCTAGTGGCGAGTGCACTGGGTGTTGCTGCAAACTTGAGGATGTGTACTAAATCTGTTGGAGAACAAGTGATAACTGTACTGCTTGAAATAAAGACTACAGTCATTTTTCCTTGCAAAATGAGAGGATTTTAATTACGTTAGTACAAGTGCAGTTTATTTCTTGACTCGATTTTGATAGGTTACAGTGAAAAACGATAAGTGATTGTCAAGGTTCGTAGGACGTGGACTATTTCGTACATGTGATCGATTATGGTGTTGGAATTTATACTTGTGACAGATTTTTGTTATGGATGTAATGCAAATGGTATTTTTAGCGCAGAAATTGGACATCTTGAATAAATAATAAATGATAATAATAATAATAAATAGAAGTAACAATAATAATAAATAATAATAAATGATAATAAATGATAATGAATGATAATATTTGATAATAAATAATAATAAAGACAAGTACGGTTTTTTCAGCCATTTTCGTATTCACCGGCCAGTGTTGCCGTGCAGTTCTAGGCGCTTCAGTCTGGAACCGCCTGACCGCTATGGTCGCAGGTTCGATTCCTGCCTTGGGCATGGATGTGTGTGATGTCCTTAGGTTAGTTAAGTTTAAGTAATTCTAAGTTCTAGGGGACTGATGACCACAG
Source organism: Schistocerca americana (assembly GCF_021461395.2). NCBI lineage: Eukaryota > Metazoa > Arthropoda > Insecta > Orthoptera > Acrididae > Schistocerca > Schistocerca americana. Next base: position 325,058,544 of record NC_060125.1, read on the forward strand.
TCCCATTGTGCTCAGAGCCAATATCGTGTTGGAATTTAAATTTGGCGCCAATTTTTTGCTTGGGTTTAGGTTAGTAAAGGTAGCAAATTTGGTTTTCTTCCCGCTCAAAGCCGCCATCTTGAATGACGTCACGACGGCGCTCTCTGGTGGCAGGTGTATGAACTGACACAGCTGGACTCAGGACTTCGTAGCGAACAAATGTGCATCGAATAAATAATAGTAATAAATAATAATAAATGAGGATAATTGATAATAATTGTTAATAAAGGGTTATAAATAATAATTAATGTTAGTAAATGATAATAAAATGATAATAATAAAGGCAAGTTCAGTTTTCGAGACATTATCCTGTTGGAGTTTGAACTTCCAGCCATTTTCTACAGGATGGGGGGTTAGGTTAGTGGACGTAGCCCAATCGGTCTATTTTCCCACCATTTTAATGGTATGATGCACTATCCTGCTGGAATTTGAATTTGCAGCCAATTTTTTTTCTGGAGGGTTAGTTTAGTGTAGGTAGTCCAATTGACTTATTTTACCTTCAAAATTCAGATTTACCACCATTTTTCTTTGGTTAGGTTAGTGAAGGTAGCTCAATCGGCATATACCCCCACCAAAATTAAAATTTGGCGCAATTTTTCAGGGGCTTTGGTTAGTGAAGGTAGCCCAGTTAACCTATTTTCCCTCCTAAATTCAAATTTCCGATCATTTTTCTGGGGTTTATTTTAGTGGTGGTAGCTCAATTGGCCTATTTCCCCACCAAAATTCAAATTTGGTGCCATTTTTGGGGGGTTAGGTTAGTGGAGGTAAGACAAGTGACCTATTTTGTCGCCAAAATCCGTCATCTAGGATGTCGTCATGCACTGTTGCCAAGTCTACACGCGGGCATCTTGGATGACGTCATCGCCGCTATCTTGAATAAATTTGGCAACAATGCAGAGTGAGACTGTATGAAGGTATTCCCACTACTTCAGATTGCATCTAAATTTTAAAATTCAAATGAAGATTTTTATAACTAATATTATCTCATGGTCATCCCAGCTAAAAAGTACGCAAATATTTTAAGGAAATTTTAATGTTATAGTACCTAAAATACCTAATTTCATGTTAGAACCTGATTGTACCTCATTTTTAAAGATCCTAAAAATACCTAATTTCATGTAGTAACCTCACTACTAATATTTAAAAATCCAGTCAAATAAAGTTTGTATGGCTAAAACTACACTTCTGGTCTTCCCGGCTACTTAGAAAACAGAAATTGAATGAAGACTGGTTTGTTTGCATCCGTGAACGCCAATCGTGAGTCACACGTCGACAGCATGCGCCAGACTGCTCTGGTCAGCCCTGCTGCGCAGAGCATTGTCGCTCGCTGTGAACCGACAAATGGGACGGCAGGGAACGGAGGAGCCTTGTGATCTGCCTGCGGCGCCTTCCTGCATGGTCGGAACAGCCTGTTCTAAACACTTGCACTGTCTTCATGCAGTCGATCAGCGTGCTCCTTGGATACTGTGAAATATTTCACAACGACAGTGTATTTGTGACAAGTCAAGTATGTCGAAAGTAGCCAGTTCAAAATCATCTCTGATTCATCAGTGGTTACAAAAATTTCCTAATTTCTCGAGAAACAGAAGAGCTATTCACTACAATGTATGCAACAAAGACGTAAGTAAAATGTTTATCTTTTATGTGCTACTCATGCGCAGAGAATAGTGAAGCCACTGTTTTCGCCGTGTTAACTTGGACCAGACACATGTGAATACAAAAATATTGTTTCTAAGCCCTTGATGTAGGTTAATTTTGCTAAGCAGATCTCGTACGTAAATTCTTCCACAAAATATTTCGGATTTCTTTTAGTTTTCAGGTAGCATTTAAGTCAGCATGTTGCAGGGGTTAAACACTAGTCAAATTTAAAAAATAGATCAAACTTGAAACAAAGGTTTGTAACTTAATCAAAAGCCACAAAATAAAAAAAACGAATTTCATATTGACCTGTGTCGAGCACATTGTTTGCAGTTGAAAACAGGCAGTTCGAAAGTTTTCTAGAGAAATACTGTCACCACAACATTCGATCAAACTCCACACTGACAAAGAACTATTTAGATACTTTGCATGAGAATACATTGAGCAGGATAGGGGAAGATACAAGCGATTTATATATGTGGATCTCTGTCGATGAGACAACTGACAGACGAGATTGATATGTGGCTAATTTTATTGTTGGAAAGTTACATCCTGACACTCGCTCTGTACCTCATCTGATTTGCAGCTAGGTGCTAAAAAACTCTAACCAAGAAACAATTGCTCACTTCGTTAATAAAGCCCTCAAATTGATTTCCCCCAACAGTCTAGATGAAAATAAAGTACTTGTAATCTACACTGATGCAACTGCATACATGACTGCTGCTGTTAAATTGTTGAAAGTATTTTACCCAGCATGCTCCATATCACATATCTTGCCCATGCCATGAATCGTGTAACTGAGAAGATGCGTATTGAATTTCCACATGTAAATAAGCTAGTTTCAACCATCAAAAAGGTTTTAATTAAAGTACCTAGAAGAATCCAGTTGTTTCGAGAGGATCTTCCCAACGTATCACTTCCACCAGAACCCATACTTACTCGCTGAAGAACGTGGCTAGAGGCCGTGAATTATTACAGCAAGCATTAGGAAGACATTAAGAACACTGTTTATAAGTTACGAGAGGAGGCAGTACTTTAGCTAAACATTTTGTAAAGGACCCAACAATTTCCAACGACACAGCAGACATAAAATCCCATTATGCATTTTTGGTCCCTATTATTAAAGCTGTAGAGTGTTCAGGAAAAACCAGTCAATACGCAACTGCGACTGATAGAAGAGATGACAGAGAAAAATCTACTTGGTCCCAGGTTCTATTGGTATGAAAGTTAGTGATAACTAAGGACAGTACTACAAAAAACACCAGGACTGGCCGCCCTCAGCACAATGGCTGACGTCCTATAGGGGAAATCAACAGAACATGAGTATGCGATCCCATTGCGCCTATTGCAGTCATTTAAATATGCTCCCATGACATCTGCTGACGTCGAACGCTCATTCTCGGCATATGAGATGCTATTAGCAGACAAGAGATGCAGTTTCTCGTGACTGTAATTTTGGACATGGACAATAATATAATGCGGATTATTGTCGATCTATTTATCTTTCTGGACAACTAAATGTCTGATTTTGGCCACCTATTTTCTGATTTTTAAGTGATAGAATCTATTTTAGGTACTTAATTCAGGATTTTTAGAACCTAAAAGTCCGAAGTCTAATCATTATGCATTCAGCAGTAATTTGAGACCTCACTAATTGAAAAGGAACTAAAAAAACTGGTGCATAAGGAAGGACACGTGTAACTGATGTTAATGAAATATCATTAAATTGAAACTGTACAGAGGAAATTATTCACATCAATGATGCCTGTGAAGTGCTACAATTTCTGGTTGCCTAAGAAGGGAAAAGCCCTTACAGTAAGGGGAAAACGTGGCTAATACCTACAAACACACAGCATAAGAGCTGCGTACCTTATGGAGGTGCAGCTCTCCTTCTCGCTACAAAGTGCATGATGTAGCATCATCGTTCTGGCTGGTTTGATGCGGCCAGACAGGAATTTCTCTCCTGCACTAAACTCTGCATCTCAGAGTAGCACTTGCAACCAGCATCCTCAATTTTTTGCTGGATATATTCCAGTCTATACCTTCCTCTACAGCAGTGGTCGTCAAACTGTGACAGCAAAATCCAGAAACTTAAGTGATTTTTTCCTTGCAGGGTAACAAACAAAATATTTATAGAGACTGTAACATTCTGAAATGTGCTAGATTTTAACTGACATCGCCGAATTCGACCCTGAGCCGGGTAAATTTTGCCGTTTACATCTGGATTAGAGAGGTACGTAGTGCACCCACTGCCCGCTGTATAGAAGCGGGAGGGGGAATATTTTGTTATTCCTCATCCAGTCCTGACAACTCACCAGCATGCGCAGCTAGCACAGATCAACTGCTATGTATAAGTATCGAACGTAACATGGATTCGTGAATGAGTATTACAGAGACGGCCGTCTTCAAAAGTGGCACATGTTTGAATCGAGTAATATGAAATGAAATTAAGGCATTTGTAATACGAGGGCTATTAGGAAAGTGTGGTCCGATCGGTAAACCACGCTGAAAATCACAAAGGTTTTATTTACAGCAGTTATATACACCTTTCAGCTACTTCTGTACGTAGCCGCCGCTGCAGCTTAGACATTTATCGTTGCGTTGTACCAACTTTCCAATACCCTCGTCACAGAAGGCAACCGACTGTGCATTCCGTCGATCCTCTACGCTGGTGTACAGTTCGTTGTCTGTGCGAAAATATTGTCTTCACAAGGATGGGTCGGTGAGGGCAGAGATCAACCTCACGGGGAGCCAGTTACGGGCTGTGTGGTGGGTAATAAGGCATTTCCCATGAAAAATGCTGATGGGGCGCCTTCACTGCCCCTGCAGTTTGGGGTCGATAGTTATCATCAAGGGAACTCTGACCGTTATGTTATGTGGGCTGAATGACTCACCAGGCCCTCATATTTGGTGGGAGACATTATTTTCTAAGCATCTTTACGTGCTCACTGTGCACTCAGCACTGAAAAGAACGACGTGACGCGATCGGCGGGCGGATTAGAAACACTGCTCAACACATCTGGGCAGAGCTTCATCAGATTTTCACTGTGGATTCTATTTCCCACCCGATCGGACCTTGCTTTCCGAATAGCCCTCGTACAATGCATGAATAAGAGAAAAATGACATCCAAAAAATATATTAAACCTTGTAATCAGGTCTCAAATTGCAGTTACTGCTATTAATTAATGCACAGTTCAAAAGACTAAGGGGAACACGTGCCTCACTTCCGGTATGTGAAAATATTTTTTGATACAGGCGGTACCTGTGGCCTTATTGCATCGCATGAGATCTTCGCTTTCAATGTAGGCAGAAATTAAAATCATTTTCCATCGTTTGGCGTCGTTAGGCAGCATTGTGTCAGGTGAGCACTCAGACGGAAGTGAGACCTGTGTCCCAGAGTCTTTTAGTGAGGTACACTGATGACAGTTTCTCATTTGTGGACATTGTTTTCAACTAAACACATGCAATGTGACATCTTAATGCAGCGTAAGTTGCAAGAGCGGTCTGTTTAATCCAAAGAGGATGGATTTTCGGTCGTGTTGCTGAAGATACCAATGCCTCTCCATCTGTCGTCCGTAGGTTGTGGCCACGCTACGGGGAGACAGGTCAGTGCACAAGGCGAGTTAGCCTGGGTCGCTGGCGCACTGCAGCCCCACGTGAAGGCCAATATCTGGCCAGCTATGTCTTGCAGCGTCGTACGAATACCACCATAGCACTGCAAGACGACTCAGACGGTCGACTTTACCCAGTGTGTCCGATCAGATTGTAATGAACATGTCGCAGGAAATGACCTTACGACGCTGAGGTTCTGTTCGAGTACCTCACTTGACACGACAACATGCTGCCACTCGCCTTCAGTTCCGCCGTTCTCATGTCGAGTGGTTACTTAGTCATTAAGAAACATGTTATTCACAGAGGAGCAATGACTGTGTTAGTGTCAGGAGACACATGGTTATGGGTACATGCCAAATGTTAAAGGTTCTATAATGTCGTAAAGAGGATTCAGTTTTGATATGCTATGCGTATCTTGACACTGTTCACTGTCGCATTACCGTCATTACATCGAATAGATCCTGCTGGATCGTGTGATTGCTGTCGCATAAGGTAGCTGCCCTGAAGTCCTTCTAATTCCAGGGTCCAGGTGGCAGGCGTTCTTGTGTGGTGGACAATGAAGCGAAGCAATGGCCAGCGGTAAGTGCCGACCTAACTCCCATGGTGCTTATGTGGGACAAGTTTGGCATACCTCTTCATGGTACTCCTTTTCCTCCACAGCCTTACCAAGAAGTCTCGTGAGCTCTCATTGAAGAATTGGAACTGGTGCAAGAGGGTGACCTTGATAGATTTTTACGGAGTATGCAATGTAAGTGTCAGTAGTGCTAACACGTTACTGAAGCTCTCACAATCTAACGAAAAGCACCCGAATTACTGATTGTTGCCATTTCGTTTTTGCCGTTTCAGTTCTTATATGTAACCCATCTAGGATGTAACAATGATTCGTTATGCACTTAATTAGTGATAGATAAAGGTATAATTTGGTAACATACCTAGTACTCACTTACTGCTCCGTGTACTGTGGCAGACACGCAGAGCCATGCTCCCCTAACTCTTTTGAGTAGTGTATAATATATTAATTTGTGTAGGTTACCAATTAATAGCAAGATCGACAGTGGAAGGTATGTTAAAGTGGTCAGGAGGGGCAAAGTGTTCATTGGATATTTATTACCCTGAGCAGCGCTGCTGGCTGTCGAGAAGAAGTCAAACTAGTTTTAATATACACTGTAATTATTGTCAGTGAGAGTGACATAAGATGGTTTCACCACTTTTTAGTAAAAGCTTTAATGATTTTGAGTCGTTTGATTTAAGTCATGTGTATTATTCTCGTTACATCATTTGTACGGGGAGTAATAGTTTTCGAAATATCACAGTTCAAACAACTTCATTTGGCCTAGTAGATTTATAACTCCGACATGGCATGCGATCGGAAAAGTCGCCACATTACTACATCACTCATGTAAGAGTTAGTTACTTGAAAAAAATATGGATAACTGAACAGATAAAACTGACTAAACGAACACTGTATTTTGCCTTGTACACTAATTCTGTTAAGGTTGCAGCACAAGCTACATTTCAGGCTATAAGCCCGTTTTAAGTACATTACTAATTCCAAAGATGACAATGCAAAGATAAACATCATAATAACGCAAAGACAGTCATCTCAACATCTTAATGTATCAATCCTTCGCTTAATGTAAAAACATTTCAAGGACCGTTTTCAACAAGTTGCGTATGAATTACACAATTCAGCAATTACATTAACATAATTAAACATAGGCCTATTTAGGAATAAAGTTACGCATTAGCCAAGAAATTTTTATCTACTGATGGATCGAGACCCAAAGGTTTACATCCATCCCGGTGTTGTGATATCATCTAAAGACATGAATTATTGAATTGGATATGCTCGTTTAATAAGAGTTGTGGGGATGTACACAACTGTACTTTAATTTCTAAGATTTCTAAGTGGCTGAATTTGGTTCGCTTTAATGCGTGTGTAAGACCTGTAGGTCTATTAGGTATTTGTGAATCGAGCTTCTTCAATCTGCAGCTTCTGTGATGTTCTTTAACCCTGGTGCACATTGACCTCCCAGTCTGTCCACTGTAACAAGACTTACACTCCCGATATATTATCTTATAATCCGCACTTTTCGGGATGGCTGTTTGTTTGTATTTAGCATTGAAGAAGCACCTTCTTATTGTCTGAGGGACACAGAAAACCACAGAGAAACCCTTTGCGTTCAAAATGTAACTTATCTGTTTGACGTTTTTCCTGTAAGATAATCTGCACCATTTCTTTTCCAGTTCGTCTGCATTTTTAATTTGGGACAGTAGGGACCTAACTTGCTTCTTCATCTTTTTACCTAGAAAATTGTCAATTATATTGGGTTCAAAATCATTATTTGTGGTTATTGTTTTCATTGTATAAAGTTCCTGGTCAAGGTCGTGGGAGAAATTGATAGAAAGGAAGCGTTGGATCATGCGAAGAAATGCTGCATGTTAGGAGGAACCTGGGTGAATGTGTCAGTGAAGGAGTCTTTTCGATAAATTTTAAGCCTATGGTTCCTGTCTTCTATCTTTATGCTAATACCCAGGCCATGTTTGCTGACTCCACGCGGACTTTTATATTAGTATGCCAGTCGTTCATATTTTCAACAAATTTGTGGAGGTTTCTATTGGAAGTTCTACATGTACTAAGGGTATGATAAACTTATCTGTACAAATACACAACATGTTTTGCCAGCGGTTACATTTTAAGAAAATCAGTGATAATGGCCAGCTTGAAAAAAGAAATAATTTTGATTTAAACAACATTCCACTATAGTAACAAAGTCTTTGCTGTACTTTTGGATTAATGTAGCTTTGATACAATGATGGAGATGGGTTGACTAGCCAACAACTTGCTAGCGACCGAGTACAACACATTTTCCTTCACCCGGATGTCCTGGAGAGCTCGCTCATTGAGGTACACGGGACAATCACGGGAGCACGCGGCATGACCTCCATTTTAGCTGCTGATGCAGTGGGGAGGAGGGAGCGGACAATCACCCTCATGGGCATCCGAACCACAAGTTACACATTTGGCTGAGTGTCGACAAGACTCTAGAGTATGGTTGTAACTATGACACTGGTAGCGGCGGGTCGGGTTCGGAATATACGGTCTGACTGTGATAAATTCATAACCTGTTTTGATCTTTGACAGAAGATCCAATCTATCAAAAGTGAGAACGAGAGGAGGCATCTACTTTTTTCATCACCCGATGGACTGCTATGACACCCTGATGAGAGGGGTACGTTTCGACTTCTGCTTTAGTCAGACCATCGAGCAGCCTAGTGTAAATACCACCATGAGAAGAATTCAGCGTTTGATGTGCCTTGGCACTAGCAGGATAGCCATGGAGGAGTGAAGCTGCAAGCAGTTATAGTGCTTGAGAATCAGAAGTAGTCTCGAAAAGCCCCCAACCCCCTCCATTGTGTAAACGAGAGCGGGATTCCACAGGGCCAACAATTGCTTCTACACCTTACTGAATAATAAACGGATTTACTGTATCGAAGGACTGACAGTCTTCAGTATGAGAAACTCACAAGAATTTGTGGTGCTGCTGGGTGGGTCTTTGAATCGTTAGCCTCATTCCAGTTACATTTCATAGCCGTTGTCTCTGAAGATATTGGTTTATTGCGAGAAAATCCCCCATGACGGTCAGCGTCTCCGATGGCGCTCTCCTTCCAACTGGGGGGGCCCCCTTCAGAACGGGGTGCAAAGGCCTTAGGTTACTCAGGTGACACCTCCCGAAAACCTGCCTCAGATCACCTCCCCCCCCGCCCCCCCAACACCTGACAGAGGGACCAATCGCCAATTTGGGACTGTAGCAGATCAGGCAATCAGCCCTCCCCGGGCCTAGCTTGTACCAGGGTGTATGTGTGAACCCTACCTGTCTACCCAGGGCTAGGAATTACGTGTTACTCTGTCATATGGTACACGTCACACGCGTGGACCAGCCTTCGGAGCGCGCAGGGAGGAAGAAGAAAAAGTGCGACCTCAAACACTGAAGCGGAGGAAGGGTAGAAGTTTGTGAACGAAGAAAAAAAGGGCAACGACAAACTGTGGAGAGTATTCTGATATTGACTACAGCAAATGCAAAACACATTTCCAAAAACAGCCCAGAGATGTTCCCTAAGGGAGGGGAAAAAGAGCAGCAAAACGACAGATATGCAGCATGGAATGGCAAAGATGCTACAAAGGTTGGGACCCCATGGTAGCCAAGCACGAACCCCAAAGAGCGGCGAACCCCCTGGGATTTGGAGCACGTAGATCTAGATTCAATGGAATGCTAATATAATCAAGCAGAGGGATATTTTCTAGTTTATTGCTTGTTATAAGTGGTTAGCTGCGGAAACTGATTTCGTTTGCTAGTGGTGTATCTATGAAACAGGGCCTTATGTTGTGAAGTGTTGTTCTTGTTGGTATAATGTGCCTGACGGGGATGAAGTCTCATTTAAATGTTGTTATGTTCTGCTGAAAGGATTTTGTGCTATAATCCTTTTACTTCAAGTGCTGCCTTAAGGATCTGTAGTTGGGCTGCAGATGAAGTTCATTTGTATCACTGATTGTCAGTTTTCTAGAATGATATCTTATGTTAACTAAATTGTTTGTGAAACTGATCCTACACTAACGTAACACCCAACCCAAACCCCACTTCACCAAAATCTTACCCCCCAACTCCTCGAAAGCCAAACGTGTTCAGTAGAGTTCAAGACGTACGGAGAATTAGGGTAGACACAATGGTACGTGTACCAGCTGTTTAGCCAAACGTTCGATGCTGGCAGCCTCACAGTCAGAGCACTTTGTACATATCCAACACCTTGGACGTAGTAGGACAGCTCTTATAAGTGAATCATCAGGTCATATCTGCAAATGATAAGTAACTTTTACAAATGAACTGAAGTTTTTTAATGTTCTATCTGTCTTGAAAATGAAAATTTGTGTGATGTTTCCATACCTTCTACTCCAAAGTGTATTTAACTTGCAGTTGGTTTTTGGTAATAGATCTTCATTTCACTTTCATTTTAATTATTGATTCCACTTACTGATTACTGAAGTGTTATAGAGTAATAACACACAGACGATTTTTGCAATACCTAAGAGATTTTTTTTCTATCACAGGCTTCTAAATCTGTGTACAATATTTGTTCCTTGGTAGATGACGATTTAGTCCATTGGAACATTTCTTCACATTTGGAATAATACTTGTTTTTTTTTTAATGGCAGTAATAATTGAAGCACATGAAAACTTTATACTACGTTTTAAAACTGGAATAAGAGAAAACAAGAAATATCTGATACACAGCTAACTAAGGGCGAAAGTATGAAAATTTCTGGAATGTACAAACCTCTCGCTTAATGCAACAGTTCGCATTTTGCCACATAGAGCATCGTTAGCACAAAATATTCGTAGTTCTAGCAGTGTGTGATGCTTAGCACAATTACATCATATAAAAGACGACACTTCTTGAGAATATTTTATGTGAAATCTGTTTGCCCTTGTATCAGATTCGCGTGTATATATATACAGTGTGGTCCATTTATAGTGAGCAGGCCAAATATCTCACGAAATAAGCATTATAAGAAAAAGCTACAAAGAACGAAACTCGTCTAACTTGAAAGGGGAAGCCAGATGGCGCTATGGGTGGCCCGCTAGATGGCGCTGCCATATGTCAAACGGATATCAACTGCGGTTTTTTCAATAGGAACCCCCATTTTTTGTTACATATTCGTGTAGTACGTAAAGAAATATGAATGTTTTAGCTGGACCACTTTTTCGCTTTGTGATAGATGTCGCTGTAATAGTCACAAACGTATAAGTACGTGGTAGCATGTAACATTCCGCCAGTGCGGACGGTATTTGCTTCGTGATACATTACCCGTGTTAAAATGGACCGTTTACCAAATGCGGAAAAGGTTGATATCGTGTTGACGTATGGCTGTTGTGATCAAAACGCCCAACGGGCGTATGCTATGTATGGTGCTCGGAATCCTGGACGACATCATCCAAGTGTCCGGACCGTTCGCCGGATAGTTACGTTATTTAACGAAACAGGAAGTGTTCAACCATATGTGAAACTTATACTACGACCTGCAACAAATGATGATGCCCAAGTAGGTGTTTTAGCTGCTGTCGCGGATAATCAAGACATCAGTAGCATACAAACTGAGCGAGAATCGGGTATCTCAAAAACGTCGGTGTTGAGAATGCTACATCAACATCGACTGCACCCGTACCATATTTCTATGCATCAGGAATTGCATGGCGTCGACTTTGAATGTCGTGTACAGTTCTTCCACAGGGCACAAGATAAATTACGGGACGATGACAGGTTTTTTGCACGCGTTCTATTTAGCGACGAAGCGTTATTCACCGACAATGGTAAAGTAAACCGGCATAATAAGCACTATTGGGCGACGGAAAATCCACTATGGCTGCGACAAGTGGAGCATCAGCGACCTAGGCGGGTTAATGTATGATGCGGCATTATGGGAGGAAGGATAATTGGCCCCCATTTTATCGATGGGAATCTAAATGGTGCAATGTATGGAGATTTTCTACGTAATGTTCTCCCTATGTTACTACAAGATGTTTCACTGCGTGACAGAATGGCGATGTACTTCCAACATGATGGATGTCTGGCACATAGCTCGCGTGCGGTTGAAGCTGTATTGAATAGCATATTTCATGACATATTGACTGGTCATCGAAGTACTATACCATGGCCGGCACGTATACCGGATCTGACGTCCCCTGATTTCTTTCTGTGGGGAAAGCTGAAGGATATTTGCCATCGTGATCAACCGACAACGCCTGACAACATGCGTCAGCGCATTGTCAATGCATGTGGGAACATTACGGACAGCGAACTACTCGCTGTTGAGGGGAATGTCGTTGCACTTTTTGCCAAATGCATTGAGTTTGACAGACATCATTTTGGGCATTTATTGCATTAGTGTGGTATTTACTGGTACTCATGCTGTAACAGCATGCGTTCTCAGAAATGATACGTTCAGAAAGGTACATGTATCACATTGGAACAACACAAATAAAATGTTCAAATGTACCTACATTTTGTATTTTAATTTAAAAACCTGCCTTTTACCAACTGTTCGTCTAAAACTGTGAGGTATATGTTTGTGACTATTACAGCGCCATCTATCACAGAGCGAAGAAAGTGGTCCAACTAAAACATTCGTATCTCTTTACGTACTACACGAATATGTAATAAAAATGGGGGTTCCTATTTTTAAAAAAAACGCAGTTGATATCCGTTTGACCTATGGCAGCGTTATCTAGCGGGCCAACCATAGCGCCATCTGGTTTCCCCCTTCAAGCTAGACGAGTTTCGTTCTTCGTAGTTTCTTCGTTTGACGCTTATTTTGTTAGTATTTGGCCCGGTCACGGCAATGGACCACCCTGTACATTTATACGAGGGCTGTTGAATATGTAACGATCATCATTTTTATGGTCATTATTTTTCGCATTAAAATTTAATCTTATGATATTCTTATAGCTTAATGTGCAACAAACACGCCGTAGTAGTTTCATTGTTGGGACTGCTGGTTCCCGCCCGTGAGAGTCAGGCACGGTCAGACATATGCAGTATCGCCTACCGCCACAATGGAGGTAACACGCGAAGAACAATACGCGGCTTTGACATTCTGCTTTCGTCTCAGCAATTCTTCAGGTGAGGCCTATACTATGTTACAGGAGGCCTACGGAGAGTCTGTTTATTCCCTACAGCACAGATCGAAGGTGGCTTCAAATGTTTAAAGAGGACAGACAATCAATTTCAAAGGAATATTGACCTGGTGCTCCAGTTACTACTCTTACGGAAGAAAACAACAACACTGCTGCTGTCATTGTGAGAGAGGATCGACGAATAACCTTAAGACTACTTTCTGAAATACTGAACATTTCATTGGGTGCCACCTACACGTTGGTGACGGAAAAATTACACATGACACGTGTTTGTGCGTGATGGGTTCCAAAACTGTTGATTCCCGAACAAAAGGATTCAAATGGTTCAAATGGCTCTGATCACGATGGGACTTAACTGCCGAAGTCATCAGTTCCCTAGAACTTAGATCTACTTAAACCTAACCAACCTAAGGACATCACACCAATCCATGCCCGAGGCAGGATCCGAACCTGCGACCGTAGCGGTCTTTCGGTTCCAGACTGTAGCGCGTAGAACCGCTCGGCCACTTCGGAACAAAAGGACATTCGCTTGCAAGCCTGCATGCAAAAGTTGATGTTAGAGGAAGATCCGGAGTTTCTTTCAAATGTAATCCCTGATGATGGAACTTGGCTACATCATTTTGATCCTGAGAGCAAATAGCAAAGCTCAGAGTTGAAATCTCCTCCATCACCAACCCACAAAAAAGCAAAAGCAGTTGCTTCTGCTAGGAAAGTTACGGTCTTCTCATTCTTTGATATTCATGCAATGGTTTATCAACATGTTGCACCTACAAGCACAACAGTAACTGACAATATTAGAGGGATGTCCTGAAAACACTGCAGGTCCATATAAGGCGCAGAAGACCACATATCCGTGAAGCAGGCTGGATGCTGCACTAGGATAATGCGCGGCCGCATATTGTCAATGTTGTTGCTGGATGTCTTGCAAAATTCAACGCGAAGTGCATTCCTCACCCTCCCTATAGTCCGGATTTAGCCCCATGTGTCTTTTGTTTATTTCCTAACATGAATAAACGTCTTCGTGGTAGGCATTGTCAATCATCAGAAGCAGTGGTGAAGGCTGTGGAGGAGATTTTGAAGGACTTCTCAAAAAATGGTTTTCAGCATGTACCTGAAGACTGGTAGAAACGCTGGGTCAGGTGCATCGCACTCATGGGAGACTATTTTTATAGGAGCATCAAAATTATGAAGATGAGTAAAGACATGTTGTCAAAAAAAAGTTACGATCATTCGATATTGAAAAATCCTCGCATATATACAAAGCTTAGGATCCGCTAAGAATAGCTGAAACTTTCTTGTATACTAAGCTTTAAAAGCTCTAGAGGACATCTATACAAAAGCGTAATACGAAGTCAATGACCCATAATGTGATATATATATCAACATTCTCTCATCCAAAAACCTACAGGGGGAAGATCAGCTAAATGAGGCGTTACCTTTGATTGTATTGGTATCAGGAATGCGCCGCACTGTGTTTCGCATTTTCCAGTGCAGTACTTTCAGCAGTTGCTGAGTAGCGGCTACCTCCACACCCGATTTCGCAATCTCAACTTGGACTTGAGAAGTATATGCCATATTTTTGTTCTAAAACTCTCTGCATTGTTTTGCAGCTTGTTGCTTAATGCATGAGATCACTTTTACTCACTCTAATGTTAAAGGAAACCTAGTTATTTTTCGGTGCTATGAAGTGGAACAACTTATCGGCCATTTTCAGTCGAATAGTTGACGTGAAACTCAGTCCCGGGAGCTTATTGTTCAGTATTCTGGACAGTAACCGGTGAGTATAGTTCTAGATAATCACACGGTGGTGATGTGCCTGAATCCCAATTTCTCGATTTCACAGATATTGCGAACCTGATGGTCATGTAGTGCAGGTTCTCCCACAAGTAATATATTGTTGACGCATGTTTGTTAAACCATACCACACTTATACTTCCATCTAGTACCCATCGACAATTGGAAGGGACAAATAGTAGAGAAGGTGAGATCTGAATCGGTGGTGCATCTTTGACTATCTCTAACAGCAGTCTACACAGTTGACGTGTTCTGTTGGAATAACTGCTGAATCGTCTTTTGGATAAGCCAGTGGCAATGTGTGTACCTTCAAAGGTGAAAGTGCTTTCTGAGAAATAGTTCGTGAGTATGTACCGGAGCTGTCAAGGGACGGAAGTCTGAACTCCTTGGAGCTGGCATCTAACGAGGTGACAATTCTGCAGCAGTGTTGTGTTGCATTCGAAACTCGTCATGCGTACATTTGTTTCAACAACCGGGGTAAATTATAAATCGTTGCCCAGTTATTCGCTTCCTTTATCTAGGACACAGTGTCTCAGTTCACGTAACTCGGTTGATCCAGTGACCGTAACCTGTGCTGTCTTTGAGTGTGGCAGAGATTATGAATTTTATTGACTAATGTATCACATAAGTCGGCTGTAAATGAAATGGGGTAGTTGTGAGACAGCTTTCAATTTGAACAAAATGTTTCGCCTCTTTTGCTACGTCTTTTCTAATAAGTGGCCTTTATTTAAGCAAAGAAAACAGCGTTACAATTGTCTTAGTTTTTCTGTGCTGTCCTCCACAGTGGTTACTTTGTTGCATTGCTTTACGCAGTGCCCGTTAGTCTCGCCTAATAAGCAACACAGCACTGGTTTCTGTTTGTATGACTGAAACATCGTGGACTTCGTCTCTAGTTTGATTGCTGGTATGAGACTAAAGACGCTAAACCGGAAAAGTCTTTCGTATTTTTATTTTTGTGACGGCTCCTTCGACTTCTCTGTTTACGAATTTGCTGAGCTTCGCAAATTAGCCTTCCGCAAAATTTTATTGTTTAGCGTGGATAATCCATTACCTGCTCATGTCCAAAGGAAACGCGTGCAGCACTTTTAGAGCAAGGATGTGTCCGTAAGTTCGTATACTTTCTCCGAGTGCGTGGAAATGACGATTACACTCCACGTACGTATGATTCAAAGAAACCGATCTGGTTGGCTGAGCACGCTGCAGATAATCTAGGAAATCCAGCTATACTTGAATGTGGCGATTAATATCACTGTAGCGCACATGAAGTATGAGTTTCATTTTCTCGTAGGCTTCAGACGTTACAGCTACACCGTTAACTAGCTGTTTCGGTTCGTCTTTCATATTACTTCATAAAAATCTATTTTTATTAACCATTGCCATTTCCATGTTTTGATGTATGGAAAACAAAAATGTTCTCAGAAAATAAAACCTGATTTCAGTATGACCCGCATGTGTTTCTATTATGATAAGCGGGAGGGTTGGTAGGGTAGAAAATTTAAAAAGGGAAATAGATAAGTCAAAGTTAGATACACTGGTGATCAGTGAAGTTCGGTGGCAGGAGAAACAGTACTTCTGGTCAGGTACAAAATCTAATAGAGGCAGTGCAGGAGTGGGTTTAGTAACGAACAAGAAAATTCGAATGCGGGTAAGTTATTACGAACAGCATAGTGAACGCATTATAGTATCCTAAATACACGCGAAGCCAACACCCTCCACAATTGAAAAACAACTGCTATCACTTAGTAGCGGAAAAGCATCCGGACCAGACGAGATACCCTTAAGATTCTACAGTGATTATGCTAAAGAACTTGCCCCCTTTCTATCAGCAATTTATCGTAGATCGCTGGAAGAACGTAAAGTACCTAGCGACTGGAAGAAAGCGCAGGTCGTTCCCATTTTCAAGAAGGGTCATAAATCAGATGCGAATAATTATAGGCCTATTTCGCTTACGTCAATCTGTTGTAGAATAATGGAACATGTTTTGTGTTCTCGTATTATGACGTTCTTAGATAATACATATCTCCGTCATCATAACCAATATGGATTCCGCAAACAGAGATCATGTGAAACTCAGCTCGCCCTATTTGCCCAAGAAATTCACAGTGCCGTAGACACTGGCGAGCAGATTGATGCCGTATTCCTGGACTTCAGGAAGGCATTTGATACGGTTCCGCACTTACGTTTAGTGAAAAAAATACGAGCTTACGGAATATCGGACCAGGTTTGTGATTGGATTCAGGATTTCCTAGAAGAAAGAACACAACATGTCATTCTTAACGGTTCAAAATCTGCAGATGTAGAGGTAATTTCGGGAGTACCGCAGGGAAGCGTGATAGGACCTTTATTGTTTACAATATACATAAATGACTTAGTTGACAACATCGGTAGCTCCGTGAGGCTATTTGCAGATGACACGGTTGTCTACAAGAAAGTAGCAACATCAGAAGACTCGTACGTACTCCAGGAGGACCTGCAGAGGATTAATGCATGGTGCGACAGCTGGCAGCTTTCCCTAAACGTAGATAAATGTAATATAATGCGCATACATAGGGGCAGAAATCCATTCCAGTACGATTATGCCATAGGTGGTAAATCATTGGAAGCGGTAACGACCGTAAAATACTTAGGAGTTACTATCCGGAGCGATCTGAAGTGGAATGATCACATAAAACAAATAGTGGGAAAAGCAGGCGCCAGGTTGAGATTCATAGGAAGAATTCTAAGAAAATGTGACTCATCGACGAAAGAAGTAGCTTACAAAACGCTTGTTCGTCAGATTCTTGAGTATTGGTCATCAGTATGGGACCCTTACCAGGTTGGATTAATTGAAGAGATAGACATGATCCAGCGAAAAGCAGCGCGATTCGTCATGGGGACATTTAGTCAGCGCGAGAGCGTTACGGAGATGCTGAACAAGCTCCAGTGGCGGACACTTCAAGAAAGGCGTTACGCAATACGGAGAGGTTTATTATCGAAATTACGAGAGAGCACATTCTGGGAAGAGATGGGCAACATATTACTACCGCCCACATATATCTCGCGTAATGATCACAACGAAAAGATCCGAGAAATTAGAGCAAATACGGAGACTTACAAGCAGTCGTTCTTCCCACGCACAATTCGTGAATGGAACAGGGAAGGGGGGATCAGATAGTGGTACAATAAGTACCCTCCGCAACACACCGTAAGGTGGCTCGCGGAGTATAGATGTAGATGTAGATGTAGATGTAGATGTAGTACGAGCTTATATGCCAAATAGCTCTGCAGATGACAGGGACATTGAAGAAATGTATGATGAGAAAAAAATAAATTATCCAGACAGTTAAGGGAGACGAAAATTTAACTGTGATGAGGAACTGGAATTTGATACCAGGAAAAGGAAAACATGGGAGGAACGAAAGAGAAAGCCACCTGGTATACTTTTTCACACAGCATGGTTTCATCATTGCGAAAACTTGGTTTAGAAGCATGAAAAAAGATGTACACGTGGAAGAAACCTTGGGAGATCGGAAGGTTTCATATTAATTGTATAATTGTAAGATAGAGATTTTGCAACGAGATTTTAAATTTAAAAACCTTTCCAGGGCCGATGCGGGCTCTTACCACAATTTATTGGTTATGAGCTGTGGAATAAAACTGAAGAAACAGTAAAAAGATAAAAACTTAAGGAGATGAGATCTGGATAAAGTGAAGCACCCAGAGGTTACTGAGCGTTGGACCATTAGGCAACTGTTGACTAGAAAATGGAAAAGAGGTAGAGTAGAAGACGGATGGGTAATTTTAAGATACGAAATGCCAAACAAGCAGAGGTTTAAGGAGTACATAGTGGGTCCATACGAGGAACAAATACTTAAAGAAGGCAATGTTACAGAAATGGAAGAGGATGTAAGTGACAGATATGACATACGACGCTGAGAGAAGAATTTGGTAAAGTACTGTAAGACTTTGATCGAAACAAGGACCCCAGGAGTAGACGACATTCCGCCAAAACTGTTGATAGCCTTAGAAAAGCTTTACCGTCTGGTGAGCAAGATGTATGAGACCGAAGAAATATCCTCAGCCTTCAAGAAGAATGTAATAATTCCAATTCGAAAGAAAGCAGGTTCTGACAGGTGTGAATATTAACAAATTATCAGTTCAGTAAGTCGTGGTTTCAAAATGAAACATGAATTAATTGCAGAAGATCGGAAAATCTGATACAAACCGACGTAGGGGAAGATCTGTTTGGGTTCAGGAGAAATTCTGGAAAGCGTGACGCAATACTGACCATAAGGCGTACCCTAGAAGATAGCTTAAGCAAAGCCTATCGTACGATTATAGCATTTGTAGACTTAGAGAAAGCTTTCGACACTGCTGACTGAACATAGTCTTTGAAATTTTGAAGGTAAAAGGGTAAAATACAAGGATCGAAAGGCTGTATACAACTTGTATAGAAACAAGACGGCAGTTATAAGAGTTAAAGGGCATGAAAGGGAATCAGTGGTTGAGAAGGAAGTGAGAGAGGGTTGTAGGCTGTCGAAGATTTTAATCGACTGTACATTGAGCAAGCAGTAAAGGAAACTAAAGAAAAATTCAGAATAGGAATTAAGATAAAAAATTAAAATTTTGAATTTTGACGATGACATTGTAACTGTCTCAGAGATAGCAAAGGTCTTAGAGGAGCCGTTGACTGGAAAGGACAGGTCTTGAAAAGACGATCCAAGGCAAAAGCATAACGGGGATAATGGTGTGTAGTGTAAGTAAATCATGTGACGCTGAGGGATTTAGATTAGGAATCGAAATTCTGATAGTAGCAGATAAGTTTTGCTACTGGTACAGCAAAGTAACAGATAATGGACGAAGTATAGAGGGTACAAAAAGTACACTGGCAATGGCAAGGAAAGCGTTTCTGAAGAAGATAAATTTGTTGACATCGAATATTGATGTAAGTATTAGGAAATCTTTTCTGATGGTATTTGTATGGAGTGTAGCCATGTGTGGAAGCGAAACAGGGGCGGTTAACAGTTTAGAAAAGAAGAGAATAGAAGAGTTTGGAATGTGGTGCTACAGAAGAACCCTGAAGTTTAGGTTGGTAGATCACAAAACTAATGAGGAGGTACGAAACAAAATCAGGGAGGAAATAAATTTGTGTCACAACCGTACTACAAGTTGGGATCTGTTGATAGGATACATTATGAGGCACCAAGAGATCCTCAATTTAGTACTGGAGAAAAGCGTGGGAGGTATAAGTCGTATAGGGAGACCCAGAGATGAATACAGTAAGCAAACTTAGAAGGATCTAGTTTGGAGTAGCTATTAGGAGATCAAGAGGCTTGCACAGGACATAGTGTGGAGAGCTGCATCAGACCAGCCAACAAGTCTTCGGATTGAAAGCCCCCCAAAAAAGGGAGAGCTTGACGGAGAGCTTGTGTGCTGTGGTAATGGCAGGAATGTGGCTCGCTGTGAGCTGTACAGGAATATCAGACAGCTACCTTTCCATTACGCCTGCAGTCCATCAAACACTTCACTCCCTGCATGTTACAACACCGGCATTGTGGTCGTCGTCTGAGAGGTGGTCGTGAATATTGTAGTTGCACACCGCCATCGTTGTCAGCATTTCGTGTAACTGATTTTGTAATCATCAAGCGGAATGTTGCCATTGAAATCGTTTACGGCTATTACACAGCAGGTAGTGTTGGTCGTTGTTCGTGTCCTATTGCATACCAATTTACGTAGCATTGTAGCTGTATCCTCACTGAGCTTTGCGTTAGTTGTAGTGCGACTTTGAGGCCAACTGCTGTAGTCATCTAGTTCCTGATCTAGCTTGGTGATGGTCAGCGTGCATAAGAATCGCTACCGTCATTTGTATTGGCGAAACCCGAGATTGGGCAGTGCATGCGGAAATTTGCAGCGTCCCAAGTCTCACAGAAGTTATGAAATGTTATCGGTTATGAAAATTTCGACTGTAGACGCACTGTAGCTACAAAGTACAGCCTTGGTCAAACGTAAAAGCAAGTGTTCTCTACCGTGCGAACGGCGATTATCGTCAAACACTGCTCAAGCTGAGAGTGTAGATTTGTATTAAAGTCGCAGAGTACGTCCATATTATACAATATACAAATTTGCTTAATTTAGAAAGTTGTTTTTCATTTGGCCGACAATTGAAATGGGTGTAATGGCCATGTTTCTGTAGGCAGTATTCGATCACTCTGTGTAAACAGCTTTTATTTTTGTTTAATGGGAGAGTGTTCCCATTGTAATACAGGAGGCGAAACACGAGTTTACATATCAAGTTTCGGCACCATCCCTCAGAGATTCTAGGGACAGCTGCTATCGGTGTGAGATATGTGAAGCCTACTCCGTTCGGTTAACTCGAAGTGATATTTGAAGTGTCGGTTGTGTACCGTTGTTTTTAAGCATTTACATTTAGCACGGAATTTATGATTAAAATCTTTAAATAAGTAAACAAGCTAGCGGAATTATAAATAATTAAGTAAAATTATTGGAATAATTCTGTTAGAACAATGATGTTGAAAAACCCAGACGATTACATTTGAAATCAAATAAATGTTTATTAACCAAAGCTAACACATGTGAGATTGGTGGCCTTCAGACGAATTATGGCTGCAAAGTAATAAATGAAACAATAAACAATAATTATTTATGTAGCGCAAGCACAGCGCTGAATACAGAAACACGTGCGAGCAGGTTTCATTCACCTGTACAGTACTTCACGATAATCTACAGCAAGCATTCAGTTTCCGAAAGTGTAGTTCTACGGTATTTATCGTGACTTAACATTAAGGTTGTTATTCTTAATAATTACTGCTACAAACGAGCAACAAATCTATCACACACAAATATATGTACCAATTGCAGCAAATACATGTAATTATAGTTCACATTTGCCTCAAATCCCATAAACAGACTTCGTGTAGTATGCCTTCATCCAGTTGTATAACATGACTACGGATCTTCCGTTGCTCTATCAAATAATCTCAAAATTATTTTCTGCCCTCAGTCACGCCAGGGAGACTCTCAAATAATATTTATTCTCTGTTGAGCAGGTCTGCCACGAAAGCTCCTCAGTCCTCACTCACCGAACACGCAACACTCTTCTCTCGCAACGGAGTCTCTAGTCTCTCTGTCGTCCTCTACTACTAATACAACCTCTGCTACCAACGTGTGATTTATCACTCGTGTGTTCAGGCGTCCTACGATATTCAAATGACTGTCATAACCTTTTAAAGTGATTAAGGGAACAAAACATTATCAAATCTCTAATTTGCAAAATCACGAAAGTGAATTTATGTTCGTATGAATGCCGCGTTTTGTGCAAATGTCCCTACTGGTCATGATCCGGAGGTGACTCCGATGGATGAATAGCAAATTATGAACTTATCACATTGCTAAAGGCGTAACAACATATCAAGCCGTAAATGTTACGCGCCGTTTCAACTGTAATCTTTCATCTGGAACGGAAAGCTTACAATCAGTGTACGTTGCCAGCTTCAATGAGAGACATTAATTTTGTTGCAAAAACATGCAGGAACTGAGAGTTTCGCTGCGAGCAATCAAGAGATGCATTCTGAAAATGAATAGCAGAGATGTAACGAAAACAAGTGTGTCGGAAAACAGAGTTGAGTGCAAAATGCAATAAAAATGACGTGTAGGCTGTGGAATTTTAAACACATTAGATGTATTTAAATGGTACATGTCGATATTTCTGGCAATCACCACGAGTGCAGGAACATGCAACTGCACAGTTATTGAAAACACTCACGACAATGCGCAGCTCATGCTTGTAGGCTCGCAGATTCACGGAAACGAAATATTATTTCTGTGCAGTTGATAATTAGCTTAAATGAAGTATACTCAAGTTTTGGATGAATGCCGTTCAGTTAGCAGTCGACATAGGTCAGTTATATCATAATGTCAGTTGTACCCAGGAAAATAGGTAAATAGATGCCATACGGGGAACCGCAGCCTTTGTTAGATTCCGACAGGTGTGCTGCGAAACAAAATTGGTTCAAATGACTCTGAGCACTAAGGGACTTAACATCTGAGGTCATCAGTCCCATAGACGTAGAACTACTTAAACCTAACTGACCTAAGGACAACAAACACACATCCATGTACGAGGCAGGATTCGAACCTGCGACCGAAGCTGCAGTGTGGTTCCGGACTGAAGCGCCTAGAACCGCTCGGCCACATTGACCGGCAGGCTACGAAACAACGATGTAATGGAAGGCAGGTGATCGACATTACAGAACAGATATTGTTACAATGGATGGGTGTGAGTGAAGAAGAAGAAGAAAAGATGCACGCCATTAAGAAATTATCCGAATGGTTCGGAAATTGGTAGATGTGTTGCATATTTACAAACATCTGATTATAATTTCAGCAAAATTCCCCGATTTCTTCAAGAGAAAGAGCTTCACAAATTGAATAAGTCAATAACGCTTTGGTCTACCTCTGTCCCTTATGAAATCAGTTATTCGGCTTGAGTTAATGGATGTCTTTCTGGGGCATAACGTGTCATATTGTGTCCAACTGGCGTGTTAGATCGTAAAAATGCCAATCTGGTAGGAGGGCCCTGCCCTGCCCGTAAAGCTCCTCGAGGCTCAGTTCGAAGCACGACTTATTACTGAAGGCCACTGTAGTTAGCGTGGCAACTGGAGACGCCCCAGACAGTGGCGGTATACCAGCCAGACTGTCGCCCGCCATACGGACCGACGCCCAGGAGTGAACGTCTTGGGTGCCCTTTCATTTCGTAGCAAGATCGCTTTGCTTATTATTAGCAGCACCCTTACAGCACAGCGATACGTCGACGATATTCTATTCCCCATCGTACCCTCACAGCACAACTGTACCCTGAAGATATTCTACAACCTGTTTTGTTGCCCCCCTTGGCCAACCATCCGGAGCTTACATTTCAGAAAGATGATGCCCGTCTGCACAAGATGGGATTTTCTACTGCTTGTCTTCGTGCTTTCCAAACACTACCTTGACAAGAAAGACCGCCAGATCTCTCCCGAGAATATTTCGACCATTATGGGCATGGCCCTCCAACCAGTTCAGAGTTTTGACGACCTAACGTGCCAGTTGAACAGAACAGCCCTCAGGAGGAGTTCCAACAACTCTGTTAATAAATTGAAAGTCAAGTGGCTGCTTGCAAAAGGACCAGAGGTAGACCAACGCCTTATTAACTTGTTCAATTTGTGAAGCTCTTTCTCGTGACTAAGGCCCGAATTTTTCTGAAATTTTAATCATTTGTTTATCTTTGAAAGTACATCACATCTACCGATTTTCTTCCTATTCGGATAATTCCTTCGTGGTGCGTTGTATTCTCTGTCTGTGTAAATCCAATGAATTTGAAAGAGCAGACGAGATATATTGTTTATAAACTTTTAAGACGAGTGTTCATTGTTGATGTCTGTAGTATATACTCTCTCTTAAAGGGGACATTTCGTTATTAACTCTCATCTAATATTTATTTTCTGCTTTTAAAATCAGATTAGAGATCCTTCCGATCGTACTAGGTGTACAATTATATGGTAACTTATCTATTTACATATTTTTTGTAGATTGGCGGTGGGGGCATTATAGCATCCGTCATTACGGAAGCCAGTATGGAATAACTATTAATTGTGCCCATTGGCTCTGGAATCATATCTTGTTGGTCTAACTATTTTTGACAGTACAAAAAGAATCGTGTTTTACTGAACTAATCCGCGCCTTTGTTGAACATACAACCAAAGGCGAAGGCGCCCGAGTATTTGCCAGGTATGTGCCAGGTTTGTAAGGTGGACTACAAAGTGGGAGCTTGCCGAGCTCGCTGGCATAGCACTGTCCCGCACTGGCGCCGGCAAACTCCAATAACGAACGCGATCGGTTCGTTCAAACGTAAATGGGATTTTAGAAGTTGCGAAGACTCCAAGAGGGGGAAAAAAGACCGAGGCTGTCAGAGAGTGAAAGGAAGGGAAGAAAAGAGCTCCGGCCCCCAGGCTCTCGTTCCAAATACTTACATTCTTTGTCGGTGCAGAGTTTTTGTTCCTGTAACTGCTTTGTATCTCCGAAAGCAACGGCGCAATTTGGTTTAATGAGAGCATTCCATCTCTCGGGAAGGAAGCGATGCAGCTTCACGTGAGAAGCAAGTTTTATCTCGAAAAACATCTCAATTCTTTCTGCAATGATGCCTTTACTTTACTTTTTTCAGTCCCTCGGAAGCGGCGGCCTCCGAAATGGGATACTGGACATTAGCGCTAATGTCTAGACGTATTGCCGTATCGCTCCCTCCACCCTCCCTGAAGTTTCTGGCCACGTCAGCTCCAACAGTATTCACCACTCAGACATCAGGAGGCTTTTCAAGAGGTATGTACCACGGACGTGTCTTCGATCCACAGCAGAGTATTGTAAACGATGCTGACGCACATGACGGCGTCAATTTTTGCTATGTGTGTGACCTACAAGAAAGACAAAGAGCGAGTTGGGATCGAATGTACTGGCAAGTTTTGGCTCTCTGCCGAAAGTGGTGCCGTTAAAGCGGGGTCTGAATCTTATATCTGACATTGGGAACTAGGAGAGAGAGACTATAAAACGCAATAAGTGTCTCGTTTCATATGAGAAACAGCCACTGCTTTGCAAAAAATGAAGAGAAAAAGAAGGACTGAATAGCTGAATTTAACGACGCGGAACGCCAATGCTGTCTCTCGCACTTTAAATGGGAATGGGAAAGTCATAATTAACATATAGTGAAAGGGCCTTTCGTGAAGACAAAAGAATGCAGTTATGTAGACTACTCGCAAGAAGCGTCACGAAATCATGGAATACAAGAATAGCTATTAACACCATTACTGACTGTTCTGTAGTATATTGGTCGTGGACGTTGCATTATTCATTGGAGAATAAGAAAAATAAAAACTGATGACTCTCAAATCGTCTAACACATAAACAAATATACACGAAGGTAGAAACAATCTTACTTCACATGTAGTAGTCTTGATGGTAAGTACTATGCACCTTTAGAGTGGGTGCAGTTTACTGTCACCCAACCATAATTTATAAGCAGAGGGCGCTTCTAATCTGTATTTGAAATTATCTAGTTCGGAACATTAAGATTGCAATCTAGTTTTTACGTCTCGGATGAATATGTTCGAACGTTCGGAGTAAAGGATACCATGATGACCAATGTAACTGAAACATAGGTTTCCAATAATCGTCAGTTCGACAACCTACGTTAGCCAGTAATAGAGCCATAGACTTAACGCGAGGGCACTTTGGTGTTTCTAATACAGTAACTATTTTCGCTGTAGATTCGTAATGAACACGCCTCACCACTTCCTAGTCGAAGCTTGTGCTCCATGTTTAATAATTTCATTATCATCGGTTAAGTTAGAACCTCAGATTTCTTCTCTCCTTAAGGTCTGACGAAGTACACCGAAGCTTCCATGAACGACACGCTGTTGTTGTCCAAAACATGCAACTGTAGCTAGATCAGGGTAGTGACACAATGGTAATTTTCTGCAACTAATACTAGAAACAATGAAGAAAGAACCAATTCATATTAAGAGCTTCTTTTAATATTCATGCTTACAAGTTTCCATTTCGTCTTGTTTATGTCTCATTCGTCTTTCGAATCCCTTATTCGTATCCAGGAAACTATATTTCGGTGCTGAATAAGCCTCTTTAGGGCTGGATCTCTAGGTTTTCTCCGTAGTCCTACACTGTAGCTGGTAGCTTCCTTTTAGAATGTTTGCATATAATTGTTTCATAATCTTAATTAACGTTATTGGTAGCACGTCTTCTAATCGTTTTACTTTCTTTGTGAACTTTCCATTTACGAACAATTCAATCATAGGTACTTGGGCTGCGCTATTAAGAGTCCTAGAAAGACGAAAAATGTATGAACTAAATTTCAAACTCTTATAGCCATCCAGTGTTCTTTTTCCCCATCTTTCTGTTTCTAAAGATAAAGATTTTCTAAGACGTGCTTCAAGGAAGAACGAGAGGACTCCTCATACTCTTCCATAATAAGTTATATCGAGAGAAAACCAAGAGTACTAACACTTTTTGTGTGCATATTTTTGCATTTACAAACGCGAGTTTGTTTGGTGCTTTGCGACTTCGAAGTTTGAGTACGGTGGTGCCAAAGTGTCTTCAGACTCTGTTTACGCCCTCGAAAGTCCTTTCTATATGAGGACTTTACGTGAATATATCGTTAACGCACGTAGAAGAGTAGCAGTTAGATCATGGGCATTATTAAATATCTGCTACAGTACGAGATCTGTCTCATTTTTCTGAGATATTTCATCCGTGCCACATGTTTTACAAAACTGTCCGTCTTCCAGGTGTGTAGATGCAACGAGACAGAGCTCTACTGACATTGAGTGGTGCGCCACATGTACAAACAGGATTGGCAAGGGAAAGTATGTTCCATGGGTGTCTTACTAAGTGTGTTTTCGGTTCTCCATTACTTCCGTTTTTTTATAATTTATTACTTTTTCTTTTACGTATTTCATCCCCTTCTTGTTATAACAGGAATGGATATAGCAGACTTTCATTATTTTCAGCTCACTGTACCTGTAGGTGAGAGTGGGGTAAAGGGAATCCAAATTGGGTATATTTGGGAGAGACCGTCCAGTTACAGCGTTTGCCTGATAACAACGAGAAATGACATGAAAACATTGGTCGTAATTAAGGGACTGGAACTCTTTTAATTTGTTTGAAGTAAGGTGTAGTGGTGGGTGTGTTACAAAGAATATGTTGTATGACATAAGCATCAGAAGAGGATGTTTTTGCAAGTACCTAGGTAGGTTGTGAAACACGGAGCACCCTAAAATATTTACTTGAGCACAGGAAGGTTTACAACAACGAATTTTGACTACAGACAATGGACAGTTCAAACTTTACAACCATTGGTAAATCTTTCTTTGTCGTGTATCAAAGGTGCCCACTGCTCCTTGACTAATCAAAACGTATAAATATTAATCGTTGATTCTTCGTCCTATAAGAGGAACTTCCCGTAGTCATGAGCTCCATACTGAACGGAATAGTGTTTAAGATAGTCTTATTACTCCCGAGTGTGAAGTCGTCTTAAGCTCCACAAATGTGAATTGAAAATTAGGCCTAACTTCTGTCGCAAAGAAAATACGCATCGGAAATCTAATTGCCGGACCTCACACCGACTGATCACGGATTGAACTTACAAAGTGCATAAAGTTAGTGATCACAGAAGGAAGGATGGCATGCTGTAATGAAAGATGGGGAAATATTAAAGAAACTGAATTGATGAGAAGGGAACATTAATTTACCAAGTTCTAAGTACTCGTGATCTTCATTAAATATGGAATACGTATAAAAGTTCTAACACTGCGGTTCCTGAGCCGTAGCGGCTCTCTGGATGTCGACCCTTGCCCTCTGTTTTCATTTTTGTTCATTGGTTGCGACTCGAGCGCGAAGGGGTGCATTCTGGTGGATGGAGAGAGATGCGGGTGGTAGGAGCCTAGTAAGTGGATCGTTAATTAGTCGTGGGTTTGGCGGCGTTGGTAGTACTTCAGATGGATTGTGGACTAGCGGAGGAGCTGAGGCACTTGGGGGCCGTTAATGGCTGTTGCTACCTGGACCTGGTTCACTTGTCTGCTAACTGGAGAATTCATGCCGTCAGACGTTGATTCTTGAAAATGTTTTAAGGTGATTTCCCTGAACTTACGTCGTTTTATTTCAATATATTTTCTGGCCTCTAAATCTGCTGGTGTATTTACGCTGAAGTTGTTTTAAGTGCTGTTTGCTGTTTGCTCCTGACATCTGAATTCGTCTCACGATTTATTACACAGGTCAGTGTTACAATCGGTTAAATTCAGAGTGATGCTGAATAGTGGTTCAAGTTATCCGTGCCAGGGTTCCAGTTGTTTCAGTGACATTGTTAAATTGACAACCTGTGACCATTGTGGATATCTGTTATTTTACCTCCTGTCAGTACTGGCATATGGTCCGTTCCAGGCAGCAGTGATTTTGGTAGAGTAGAGGTCGCATTCGACAACCTTACTATTCCGCCAGATATTTTCTTGGTACTTTTGGGTGTTGCGTCTGCACCAGGTAGACAATACTGCAAGGCTGATTTACAACTAAATATTTTGTGAACTAGTTTTATTTCAGATTTAAGTGTTCTTTAGATCCAAGCGTTTTATTTCCTTGGACTGTTCACTTGATTTTTCTGTAGCCCCCATTTGTTTGCAATTGTAATCGTGTCACCGCACTTAATGGTTCATTGAGATGTTCTGGGCGTGATTATATTAGCAGAATGAAATTTTCGCTCTGCAGCGGAGTGTGCGCTGATATGAAACTTCCTGCAGATTATAACTGAGTGCCAGACCAAGACCGAGCGAGGGACGCATTGGTTTAACACTGCACCAGCTATCGGGAGGACGTCAGTTCAAACCCGTGTCCGGCCATCCTCATTTAGGTTTTCCGTTATTTTCCTAAATCGCTTCAGGCGAATGTCGGGAGAGCTCCTTTGAAAGGGCACGGCCGACTTCCTTCCCATCCTTTGCATTAACTGTATCTACCATTGCGTGATCGGAGCCCACTCCGCGGACAGAATTCATACACAAGATAAGTCGTATATGTTTTGTACTGTATCTCAGAATCCTTGACGCAATTTTGGAGTGTATGGCGCTCTCCAAGCGGTTAATAAATGCTGTATTAAATAGAAATGTATTTATTTTGCGTATTACCATACCTTCTGGTTGCATATTGAGATTGATGTATTTTTACTGTTGTTGTATTTTTATATTTCTTAAGGAAAAAAGGTTCATATGTTAATGGTTTCCAAAAACGTTGGTGAGCATGAAGAATAACACTTGCGGTATTCACGTAGACTGCGAGGGGAGGGGAGGGGTTCTCTTGCCGCAGCTAACAGCGATTATCAAGTATTGTTCAAAATTATTCTAATAAGCACGTGTTGTGATCCCTCGTTTTCCAGGATTAAGTCCTTGTTTTATATTGGCATCGTCTTGTTCCTCGTATGGGCGATTTAACATTAGTATGACTGCGCCACTTGGGGCTTATCAACTTTCGTCAATAAGTTCTGAGGATTGTCGTTCATCGTTCGACAGTTTGTTAATAGTGCTAAATTTTTCATTTGAAACGAAGTATTACGTACTGATCTCTTTCCCTCTAAGAGCTTATTGTTACGATCGATTCAATAAATCTGTATGTGTCTTTAAATTAAACTGACATCTTTCTCTGCATCAAAGCTTCACATCGTTAAACTGTTATTTTAAAACCGTTAACTCTACTTCAGTTAAAGGTGATCACATCCTGCCTATTTAACCCATGCTAATTTAGGCAAGTATTTGACCCATTACTGAAAAACTATTTGATGCAGGACCTTAATATTTTTACTGTATCTTCCGTAATGCTAATAGAGTCAACTGTACTAAAATCTACTATATCCATTTGATTGTTTTTAAGAAATATTTTATTAAATTTATTGACAAAAAATATTAAGTTTCTTCTGCAGAAAATATTTTTTTGTGTACTTCCTAATGAGGCAATAGTAAGGAATGTAGTACGAGAGGTGGCTTTTAATGTTATGCAGAGTCTCTGAAAATTTCATTCATTTATCTATGATAGTTTCAGATATAATAGGGCATATGTATTGAATATTTTAATTAGCAGGAAATTGACTTCAAAGGAAAAATTTTTAAAATTTGTTACAGTAATTAAAACTGTCCTACTGCATATGATGGCCCTTCTTTGGCCTCTAACTAGTCTTCCAGCTTCTTTTTCACCCTCATCTACATCTACATTTATACTCCGCAAGC
Organism: Schistocerca americana; assembly: GCF_021461395.2. Lineage (NCBI taxonomy): Eukaryota > Metazoa > Arthropoda > Insecta > Orthoptera > Acrididae > Schistocerca > Schistocerca americana. Next base: position 325,089,125 of record NC_060125.1, read on the forward strand.
CACCCAACGGTGTGTGGCGGAGGGCACTTTACGTGCCACTGTCATTACCCCCCTTTTCTGTTCCAGTCGCGTATGGTTCGCGGGAAGAACGACTGCCTGAAAGCCTCCGTGCGCTCTCGAATCTCTCTAATTTTACATTCGTCATCTCCTCCGGAGGTATAAGTAGCGGGAAGCAATATATTCGATACCTCATTCAGAAACGCACCCTCTCGAAACCTGGCGAGCAAGCTACACCGCGGTGCAGAGCGCCTCTCTTGCAGAGTCTGCCACTTGAGATTGCTAAACATCTTCGTAACGCTATCACGGTTACCAAATAACCCTGTGACGAAACGCGCCGCTTTTCTTTGGATCTTCTCTATCTCCTCCGTCACCCCGATCTGGTACGGATCCCACACTGATGAGCAATACTTATGTATAGGTCGAACGAGTGTTTTGTAAGCCACCACAGAGTCGAAAAGTTCGGGTCTGTTTGTTATCAGTAGGTCCAAGATGTTATCTCCACGAGTCGGTTCTCTATTTAATTGCTCGAGGTAATTTTCGGATAGTGCACTCAGTATAATGTCACTCGATGCTCTGTCCCTACCACCCGTTCTAAACATCTGAGTGTCCCAGTCTATATCTGGTAAATCTAAATCGGCACCTAAGACTATAACATGCTGAGAAAATTTATGTGAAATGTATTCCAAATTTTCTCTCAGTTGTTCTGGCACTAATGCTGCTGAGTCGGGAGGTCGGTAAAAGGAGCCAATTATTAGCCTGGCTCGGTTGTTGAGTGTTATTCACAGGAACTATCAACTTCAACTTCACTACAGGATAAACTACTACTAACAGCTACAAATACGCCACCACTGGTTGCATGCAATCTATCCTTTCTAAACACCGTCTGTGCTTTTGTAAAAATTTCGGCAGAATTTATCTCTGGCTTCAGCCAGCTTTCTGTAGCTATAACGATTTCAGCTTCGGTGCTTTCTATCAGCGCTTGAAGTTCCGGTACTTTACCAATGCAGCTTCGAAAGTTTACAATTACAATACCGACTGCTGCTTGGTCCCTGCATGTCCTGACTTTGCCCCGCACCCTTTGAGGCTGTTGCCCTTTCTGTACTTGCCCGAGTCCATTTAACCTAAAAAACCGCCCAATCCACGCCACACAGCCCCTGCTACCCGTGTAGCCGGCTGCTGGGTGTAGTGGACTCCTGACCTATCCAGCGGAACCCGAAACCCCATCACCCTATGGCGCAAGTCGAGGAATCTGCAGCCCACACGGTCGCAGGACCGTCTCTGCCTCTGATTCAGACCCTCCAATATGCTATGTACCAAAGGTCCGCAGTCAGTACTGTCGACGATGCTGCAGATGGTGAGCTCTACTTTCATCCCGCTAGCGAGACTGGCAGTCTTCACCAAATGAGATAGCCGCCGGAAGCCAGAGAGGATTTCCTCCGATCCATAGCGACACACATCATTGGTGCCGACATGAGCGACCACCTGCAGATGGGTGACCCTGTACCCTTCATGGCATCCGGAAGGACCCTTTACACATCTGGAATGACCCCCCCCCCCCTTTCACCGGTATGCACACGGAGTGCACATTGGTTTTCTTGCTGCCATATTCCTAAGGTGCCCCATTACGTGCCTGGCGTTGGAGCTCCCAACTACCAGTAAGCCAATCCTCTGCGACCGCCCGGATCTTGGATGTTTGTCTGGCTTTCTTGGCCATATTAGATGCAGACCTATCTCCATCGGCTATCCTCATTTTATCGCAATGTGGCAGCCCAGTGATCATATTTTCATCAGGATTAATTCCCAGCTTTTTCAGTACCCAACACTTTCCAATATTACCACAATTGAATGTAATAACAGCATCATGAACCCCTAGTTTCATTGTACTTATGCCTACAAATAGGCAAGGCGGTTCCAACTTATGCTGTTGAAACATTCATTCTGGTTGTGTGTCAGCCCATGCAGACATTTCCTTAGATCAGGATGAGCCAAGTCTCTGAAAATAGGTTTAATTGATGCAATAACAGCAGCAGGAAGAGAATACTGGCGAGAATAAGATTCTCCAGTTGCCTCTGCCCTATTGTATTTGCACCACGAATTTTCTCCTGATAGACACAATCCATGACATGGCTTATCATCAATAGAGGGCTTATGGAAGAATGCGGCCCAAACATCCCTCTTCATTGCCTCCAAATTTTCTTTATTTCCCGTAATTGCTTGCCCACAGTATATGTACAAGGTTTCTATTTCAGTTTTAGTTAATCGACCCTGTCCTGTCAACAATTTTCCATCTTCTATTTTTTTAACATGGCCTACACATTCTGTTTTGCTAATAATGGCCTATCCATGTGGCTTAGAGTTGACAGAGTGAGTTGACAGTGAGTGACAGAAAAGTGGACGTGGCACATAAACACACGTGTTAGGAAAATGCTCTTTAAATGCGCAAAAAAACCTTTTTACCGCAAAATCCTTTTCAGAAAAACCTTAATCGATCGAAATATGATGAAAACCGAAAATCGATTTTTTTCGACATGAACCACGGCGTGGTCCCCTTAAAGAGAACCTTCATTTTTTCATATAAGCTTACTGCCAGTCACAATTCTTAAACCCTTTAAGAATAAATCGTTTTGTGTGCAATAAATGGTAAATGACGACCCAAACCGTGGGGTACAGTCCTTCCATTAAAATCCTTATTGGAGATTTTGGAGCTCCAAGGCTTCCCTGTTACAATTCCATAAGGATAAATAACCTTCATTATTACGCAAGATTAGGCTGGGTCCAGGGCCCAACATGAACGCACATATCCTCACACGTAAAGACCCAGTCACAGAATAATCCCCACCATACTCTAGCAATAGCTGAATAGTTATGGTTGACGTCCTGCAGTGGTAACAGGCGTCTCCTCCAATCAGGAGACACGAGAGACACCAGTTTGCTGGCCCTCAAAAATTTTTTTCAACGGTTTAATATCGAAAATAGTTTGCCCCCAGTAGCTGAGTGGTCAGCGCGACAGAACGTCAATCCTAAGGGCCCGGGTTCAATTCCCGCCTGGGTCGGAGATTTTCCCGCTCAGGAACAGGAAGTTGTCTTGTCCTAATCATCATCATTTCATCCCCAGCGACGCGCAAGTAGCCGAAGTGGCATCAAATCGAAAGATTTGCACCCGGCGGTCTACCCGACGAGAGGCCCTAGTCACACGACATTTATTTTGTTTTATGTCGAAAATTTGATGGAACGCGTCGCTCGCACGTGGCTGTGAAGGAGCCAGTTGCGAAGGCACCGTTTACGCGAAACAGCGCAGGTGACGGTCCGACCCTCCTCCTTGGAGGCGCTTAAGGCCAGGTGCAAAGGTTGAACTTAGCTGCCGTTCCCAGTCCGTCCGCTGCAAATTTAAACCAAGGAAGTCGGCATCAATTCACCAAGTTGCATGAATTTGCAATCAGATCCACATTCATTCAATCCAGCCGTAGTCCATATTTAGGGCAGATACAAGGTATTCTGAGTATCGAATGTAATAAAGATGAAAAGAAAAAACGCTCAAATTCGTTCCCCAGCATGATCTTCCCTCGATGGGAAGAAACAGACAGGAAAAAGACACTCTGCTGAACCGGATAAAAGACGGAATCATCACAAAATTGTGTGAAGGTGCATTGATTAGTGCCTCTCGTCTAAATCAACACTAGAACGGCGGAAGGGGTCGAAATGACCCCCGCCATACATTTCTCATTCATTGTCATATCCAATTTACTAACTACGATAATAAAATTATATGACTTTTTTCTAATTTTTTCTCCTCTTTCTGAAGATATATTAGCATTTACAATAATTTTTTAATTTATTCGGCATTTGATTCAGTATACCTAGAACGGCGGAAGGGGTCACTTCGACCCCAGTGTAATTTCCCCTCTGAATGTAAGTAAATTATCCAACAGTACAGTGGAAACAGTGAGCAGTAACGCAGACAGTCGCTCCTCAGTGTTGCAACTTGGCACGTATAACTTTCAGTTCGCCATAGCTAATGTTGCGTCACTCAGGCCGTCTTTGCCCGTGAAACATGTTTTGCAACATGTATTGTCAGCGTGGACTTTCTGATGAAGACGTGTTACATCTCTTAGAGAATTGCGAAGCTGAATCTGAAACTGACTTCGCTGATGAAGATGATGATTATGTACCTCACACAAGTGAAGATGAAGACATTGCGAACGAGGGGCGATTAGTGAAAGAGGATGCAGGTGGTGATATACGTCAATCATCACCTCTTTCACCACAGCAGGTACACTTGGAAGCGTCTACAAAGATAACTGCAAGGGATGGAACCGTGTGGGAGATTGGAAATTATTCATCTTCTGGAAGGCTCTCAGCTGTGAATGTACTGAAGGAGAGAGGAGGTCTCACTGCTTTTGCTTACCAACGATTCGACAGCTCTGTCATCAGTGCATTCCGTCTTATTTTTGATGAGGCAATGCTACGTCTCATGAAGAAATACACAGAATCAAATGCTCGAAAACTACCAAAAACAGTGACAGGGCTGTGGTTCAAATGGTTCAAATGGCTCTGAGCACTAAGCAACTTAACAGCTGAGGTCATCAGTCCCCTAGAACTTAGAACTACTTAAACCTAACTAACGTACGGACATCACACACATCCATACCCGAGGCAAGATTCGAACCTGCGACCGTAGCAGTCGCGTGGTTCCGGACTGAAGTGCCTAGAACAGCTCGGCCACAACGGCCGGCGACTGGACTGTGTCACTTGACCAACTGGAGAAACTGATAGTCATCATGCACTTTCGGGATGTATTGTGCACAAAAGGTATGCTTGTGGATGATCTCTGGTCACAGTCTTGGGAGCCTGCTTTTATCAAGGACATTATGGCAAGGGACAGATTTCAGGGGCTTTTCAGATTTCTCCGTTTTGATGAAAAATTAAACTGGTCTGAACGCCTGGCAACCAACAAATTCGCTCTTGTATCTGAAATTGGGGGAAAGTTAATTGAAAACACTATTCGAGTGCACCACTCTGGAGAAAATATAACCATCGATGACTAACTGTTACCAAGCAAAGCAAGATGCATGTTTACTCAGTTCATGTCCAACAAACCAGACAAATATGGTCTCAAATTCTAGTTGGCTGTTGATGTAACGACAAAGTATATATGTAATGCCTTGCTATACCTCGCATATAGAGTAACTACCACCTGGAGAGTACGTCGTTCTGCGTCTGATGGATCTTTTAGCAAATCAAAGAAGAAATGTCAGCACAGACAATTACTTTACGTCTCTTCGATTTGCAAAAAACTCAAAGAAAAGAAAACTTCATTAGTTGGTACACTGAACAATATCCGCCGTGAAATCTCCCATGAAATATGGAAGCCGTACGCTGAAATACACTCCACCACAATTCTGTACAATAGTGGCAACCAAGACTGCACCTTGACTGTGTACCAAGGAAAGAAGAATATAATAATTTCATTCTTCTGAGTACGCTGCATGCTGAAGTAGCAACAAGCAAGGAAGGAATGAAAGAAAATACCTGAAACCGTAACGTTCTACATTGCAACAAAGTAGGGGGTGGATGTGGTCGATCAAATGACCCATAAATATACTATGAAGGTTGTATGTAGGAGATGGCCAATGCATGTCTTCCACAATATAGTGGACATGGCAGCAATAAATGGGTGGGTCATATATAACATAGTAACGAACTAGAAAATGAAAAGGAAGAAGTTCACACTTCAGCTGGCAAATGAACTCAAGGGAACGACAGAGCAAGAACATCAAGCCAAGGAAGAAGATATGGGACTGAAATCACGTAGAAAGCGGAGGAAGAGCCGAACCACCCTGTGCAAAGGCAACAAGACCAGGGAGAACTGTGTAAAGCGCCACAAAGCCTTGTGTGGAAAACGTGCTCGTGAAACAGAGATCACGTGTTCCAAGTGCATCTAGCAGCTTTAATTGACTTGAGTGGAAAGTAATACAGAGTGTTTGTGAAACACGTGTGAGAGTAAAATGGACCAAAAATACTAAATGTGTCTAGAAGGTTGTATGAATAGTTAATAAACGATAATCTATAGTTAAGAAACTTGTTAGCAGTAGGAACAAATATTTTTTGTGATACATTGTTGTTCAGAGAAATTAGTAATTATTATTTATAATTGTAAATAATTGTTGTGATTTCTAGAAATAAAGTATGGATTAACAAACACTAAAATAAAGTACCTGTTCACGTCAAATATGAAACTACTTTTAGGAAAGTCGGAAACTCCGCTGATCTCGTGTTACATAGCGGGCGATTAAAAAACGAAGAACAGATCTCAATTGTATATTACAGAAAAACCATAAAGGAGAGTAACACATTGTTCATGTTACTGGATACAGGAATATTCAAAGTCGTGGCACAACGGCGCTTTTGTTAGTAGGAACATGGCGACTACACCACAAGAAATTCTTTGGGGTTGGCGGCATACGCAAGTGGAAGAGCACTCTTCGGCTACGTACGTCTGATGAAAATATCGAGCGCATCTCACATGCATTCACATGGAGACTTCGGTAGTCTACAAGGCGGGCAGGCCAGAAGCTTCAGTTTCCTCAAATAAAGGTGTAGCGTTTTCTGAAACAACAACTGCATATGAAGCTTAACAAGTAGCGGTCACTGCAACAACTGCGTCCCGACGACCACAACAGCAGACACGAATTTCGCATTTCAATTCTCTAGGATATGGCAGAGCACCCTTCTTTGGTACTACTCCTCTTTCCGGACCAGATGACGTTTCACGTAGCGGGTGAGCTAAACCGCTGATATATAGGAATTTTGGGATCGTAAAATATTCGCGTTGCCATCTAGCGGGCCTAGGTGGCCGAGCGGTTCTAGGCGCTTCAGTCCGGAACCGCGCGCCTGCTACGGTCACAGGTTCGAATCCGGCCTCGGGAACTTATGTGTGTGATGTCCTTAGGTTACTTAGGTCTAAGTAGTTCTAAGTCTAGGAGACATGACATCATATGTTAAGTCTCATAGAGATTAGAGCCATTTGAACCATTTGTTGTCGTTGAAAACGAAACAGTCTCAATGAAACTGGATGTTATCCGTACGATTTCTGTTAACAAAATTTATGAACCATTCTTTTTTGCGGAGGAAACTGTGACATGAATTTCATACCTGGACACGCTGCAAGTATAGTTGCTTCTTTAGTTTCACGACTATTCCAATAATTTCCTTATTATGCATGTCTCATTTTCGTCTTGAGTTGCAGCGTTGTCTTAACAACACCATCCCACAATGGAGGATAGGAAGTGGTGGACAACAGCATCTTGTTCATCGCTTTTGGCCTCCCAGGTCACCAGCCGTCACACCTCGCAATTTTTTTTTCTGTGTGAGTACACAAAAGACAGAGTCGTTTTCCCACCTATGGCAGCTACTCTTCAAGATATGGGGACCGAACTGTTGAAGATGTCGATTCAGTAAACAGGGACTTGATGATTGGTGTGTAGAATGAAATGGTTACCGTTTCTATGTTTCTTGACAGCCTCTGACGCAGCATTGAAACAGCGTGGAACGGAGATACCGTACCTATCATTTAAGCTAACATCAAATCGATGCCCAACCAGGTAGAGCCATAGTAGCTACGAAAGGTGGCCGCTCTGTGTACTACACTTGGAATCTTGTGTGCCTCCCATCATAAAAATTTAATCTGTTTCTTTCTTAACACAGTATACATAGATTTTTATCGTGCTGAGTAATTAGAAGAAACGCTCTGTTTTGCTTGGTAAAATCTCTATAAAGCCAAGAACACATAAATATTTCTTCATTATAAACAATTGGTTTCGACAGACTTTACCGTTATCTTCTGGTCTTCAGAAATTTGTTGTATAAACTGTTTTCATTTTGAATTGGACCTCACGGCTGGCTGTCATGTAAATAAAACGCAGCACATAATATAAACATTCTCCATAAATAAAACATTTAAAATCAAGAAGCACCATGTGTTCATAGTGGTGTCCATTTACGTACTGCTCACACATGACTGTTACTTCACAACGAAAACAGAAGCAAGTCTGATAATGTTAACTTCTGTGAGGCCTACGTCTATGAACATGGCAATTTGCACAAGGCTTTCGTTGATTTTAAATGTTTTTTTACGACAAACCATTACATTGTGTACATGAAGATAGTAACTGTTCTCCAAAGAACAGATACCGTTGCTGACCGTACAGTTTCTCTAGAATAAATGATAAATAATTAAAACCCTCAGCTGTCGACAGGTGTTATTGATATACCTCAATGGGGACAGCTGAAAATCTGTGCCCCGACCGGGACTCGATCCCCGGATTTCCTGCTTACACGGCAGACCCTCTATCCAACTGAGCCACCGAGGGCACAGATGAATAGCGCGACTTCAGGGACATATCCCTTGCATTCTTCCCGTAAGGCCCACATTCCCATCTGTCCACAATCTCATGAGAAGCGTACAAGGGAGAAGTCTCTGCAGTCGTACTGTTCATCTGTGTCTTCGGTGGCTCAGACGGATAGAGCGTCTGCCATGTAAGCAGGAGATCCCGGGTTCGAATCCCGGTCGATGCACACATTTTCAGCTGTCCCCATCGAGGTATCACAACAACACCCGTCGGCTGGTGAGAGTTTCAATTAATTATCATTTATTCTAGAGAAGCTGCACGGTCACCAATGGTATCTGTTCTTTCGAGAACAGTTACTATCTTTATACATATAGTTAAAAGGCTAACCAGCCATTGACATTTGTCTGTGCGAATGCGCACAGAGTGCCTGAACTCTTACAGGAATTGTCACCTTAGTGTGCACGAGTAAAGAGTGGATGGGCAAATAGCTATTAGGTACATTACGTATACAGATTGGGACAGTTGGGAATGTGGGTCCCACGGGAAGCGTGCAAGGGATAAGCCCCTGGAGTAGCGCTATTTAGCTGTGTCCTCGGTGGCTCAAATAGAGAGCCGGTTGGCCTCTGTAATGAAAAAAACTGAGTGGAACGATCAACAAACGAACTTGAACGGATGTCATGTGACGTCCGCAATGACCAAAGACAACGATCAATAACGAACAAAATGAAGAAAAAAATCGATAGAGCGTCTACCTTGTACGCAGAACATCCTGGGTTCGAGTCCTAGTCGGGGCACACATTTTCACCTGTCCCCAACGAGGTATATCAACAACACGTGTCAGCTGCTGAGGGTTTCAATTAATTATCATTTACTATATATTATGTGCTACATTCTACTTACATGATAATAGGCATAAGGTCAATCTCAAAATGAACACATTTTAGAATACAAATTTTTGAAGCATGAAGAAAACAGCAAAGTCTGTCGAAACCGGTTGCTAGTAATAAAGAAATATTTATGCGAACTTGGCTTTAGAAAGATTTTACCAAGTAACAAAAAGCGTTTCTTCTGATTTCAGGCACACAAGGTGCCAAATTTAGTTCACAGAGCTGTCACCTTCGGCAGCACTATGTTTGCAGCCTGGCTGGGCGTCCATCTGAACTTTGCTCGGCTGATAGGTCTGATGTCCATTCCATGATATTACAGTGCTGCGTCTGAGTCCATCAGCTGCAGCGCTGGCAGCGTGACACTCTCCAAGCACCGCATTACCGAAAGTTTTTACTATGTGACAGGTCATGAGAGCGTGTTGTCCAGTGCAAGAGTCGAATCAGAAAAGGACGGGCAACATGCCGTCTCGTGCTGTCTTTATGAAAGACAGCGTCACGGAGACCTCGAAGGCATAGCACAACCACAAGGAATAAAAAGTTAGAAGTATACTTTTAAGACGCTGTTCGAACCAGGAGTGATTGTGTCCCGCATTCAATTGTATCCAATACACTAGGTAACGTTCGTTTATCTCGGAGCGTCCCTGTCCAGCCACGTCTATCGTAATCCTGTACACAGAACTGACCATATTCCGAAAGCATGGTGTGTTGCCACTCCCTTGGTCTACCTTGCTGTTGGGTACAATACTGCTTGTGACCACTCTCTACAATCTTGTCAAGAGAAGCCCCCACTATTGACGCCTTGCTGCTACTGACGTCATCGCACAGTGCCGAAAGGATTCTTGCTGCAGAGAAAGATATTTCGTGACTTATGGTCCGTGACGAGTCTACGATTCCTTGCGCCCGAGAGAATAGTATGTCTGTCTTCACGGGCGCTAGTTGAGAGGGAGAGTTGCGATCGTGCATAGCAGTGTGTATGCACCTCCTAACGCCATCGATTCCATATTAATGTGACATCCGTGGCATCGCTATCAGCTTGAGCATGAGTATTATTAATCACCTTAATTCGTTTCCTTAGTGTTTACTAAGTGTAATCGGGAGCTCGTAGAAGCTTGGGGATATGATGAACTTACTGCTGCTCCTGCGCTTGCCGCCTCCCAACGCCCTTGTGAGGTGCTAGTGCCCACGTCCCCATTGTACGTATCTGGCCGGCAGACCGCTATTAATTTCAATCGGCGCGACTTTGCAGTCGAGCCAGCTAAGATAAATTCCAGCGTTTGCACTTCACTGGGTCTAAGTAAACTTCTTTGTTTGGCCATTTCGCGCAAGTTAAATAGCGGCTCTGTTACAATTTACTTTCGTGGCGCAGAAAGCACACAAAAGGCCGTAAAGATACCCAGGAAGTTTGCAGTATCAGTCTTTATTATGCCCGAGAAGAAACAGGGCGCCGTAAAGAAGCAAAGTTCAGTATTTCATTCTGGCTGTTTGGAAAAGATGTAATTCAGAAAGTCAACACCAAACTTTCAGCTAGGCTGAAGAGACAAACCTATCCAGTGAGGAAGGTTGTGATACGCCTAAGCGTATAGATAGCGAAAAGGAATCCGAATGGGTCTTTGACTTTTGAAAAAAGCCAATCGCTATAGAGCAGAAAATTATTTCCTACTATGTTTATTCTTCTGTGAACTGTACATTGTTTACTCTATGAATCAAGTGTACGTCTATAGTAAGTTAGAAGAAACATATTTTTTTATTTACACTTTTTGTTTACTCTATGTCCCTTGGGACCAAAACGGTTTGATTACAACAATCGTATCTAATTATAGAAACTGATTAAACTTTTTCTTTTCATGTTGAAGTCCTGCTTACAGCCTTGCTTATCACTGTATTCAGTATAACTGTGTCTTTTTAAACGAGTGCTTACTAGCTGCTTCTTCCCAATTGCCAACATACAGCAAAAGCAATTTGACCAAACAAACCATATTTTATCGAAAACTTGTTACGGTGTTTAAGGAGTTTTCTGTGGCTTCTATGGAGGAGATTCTACTCACTGCAATGAAGCACTTTAGTATAATGACCTTAAACCAAATTTTCATAGTAATTTGAGAAGCACTCTTAAAGTGAAGGTCGTTTTCCTCTATGTTAATGGTCCTTATTTTGTATGGGAACAGCGATCAATTTTAAATTCTAATCAACTTAACACAATCTACTTGCTTGAGGGACTATTATCAAATGCATAATTAGTGACTAACTATGTCGATTGTGAACTCTTGACCATCCCCACCTGTTGCCCTTCCCTCCCCCCCCCCCCCCCCCTCTTTCCGTTACCCCTCTAATCGACTTTGCCGAAAATGACCATAATCGCGTTTGGGAATTTTTACTAATTCACAACAACTGTATAAGATTATCCTAAGATGGTCGCCAGTGATATCTGGACAAACTTTCTTAGTCAACCACTAGGTTCTCAGAACAGTAATTATCACGCGGCTAGTCTGAACAAACGAGTGCTGACGTAATAGTTGGCGCACCTTACGAAAACAAAAAATAACCAAATTGTGAAAAGAAATAATGCTAATGCATTTAAAACATTAAAGAAAACTAGGGGTATTAACCTGGAATGACGTGTTATCAATCGTTACTGAAATCGTTAGACTGCATTACCTGTCGGTAACGTTTACCTACATAGGATATCCCCATAAAGCTTACAGTATTTCACTATTCAAGTAATTCGAAAATATTTGCGTTAAAAAACCAACCAACACGGTCACAGCGTCGGAATACGAAACATCATGTGAAACACAAAACACTTTGAGGCAATAATTTTTAAGGAGCTAAACTGATACAATAATTGTTATCCTTTCTGTCGACGCTTTGCCAATGTTACTGTATTTAAATTAACTTGATCTTTAATCCCAAACTGAAGTTATATTTAGTGACTCATATATATATTAACAACACTCGGTTATATTAAATTTATATTACTTCAAGAAAGGTATAGGACGTTGGTAACAATAACTGAGGCGAATAACTAGAGTAGAAGGCTAGCAGTGTGCATAAGTAACATTGTTTCTAAAGAAACTAACTACAAAAGTCACTGCATATGCATTGCAAAAGTTCTCACCTAATCTGAATGTGAACAGTCTTCATAGCTGTCGATGCTGTTGAGACGACGTCGTTGATGTCATCAAAAATTCTACATTAACACCAGGGATTACGAGAGCACTTTGATTTGCTTCGATCGATTATAGGGCAGGATATTTATTTAATCAGCCGCTTACATCGTTACCCCTGTGCCCCGTAATCTGCGTTTTGGCATCAAGGGGACGAGTCTAGTCATCTGCGAGCTTCAAACTTCCACACTGCTTTTTGGCTGATTCTGTAATCCCTACTGCACATACACTATGATGTTACGCACTCATTACCCAGAAGCATTGCTATCGCTACCGTTTACTGTTTGCCAAATTCACAAAAGCACCTAACTTTCCCTAACGTTTCCCAACTCTTTCCCGAACTATAGAAACACAGTGTAGCATTTATTTTCTTAAATTACATAGGTGATTTAAAGTTCTTTAACAAAATGTGCAGTACATATGGAAAACATATTTGCATTGGAATTACCACTAACATTCTTACTACTAGAAGGATAAGTAATATTTGAGTGTAATAATTATTTACATAAAATTTAAACATGTTTAAAGATCGTTTAAAGAAATTTGAACAAAAAATAAAAAAAACGTATTTGGATTCCAGTCACAGCATATTGTTGCAACCTCCAGACCTTAGGGGTTGTAATATGTCAGAACGATGGAGAGGTGAGGTATGGGAGAGAGAGATGACTTTAGCCGAAGTGTGCACAGTAACACAGACAAGTGTGTCATTGACTTTATTACATCTACAGTACACGGCTGGTCTTGAGCTGAACTCGGCAGGGGCGCCATGCAGCATGCGTGGGTCAGCAGCAACAACAAAGGCCACATCTGCAGCATCGGCGACTGATTGCCCAGACTTTCGGACGTAGCGGTCCTACTCGCGCCACATCTAAGAAGTCACCGGGTTCGTTAACCATGCCATAACCCGGAACACGTCTTATCGCTCTCTCAAGCGCCAGTTGTGGACCGCATGTAGAGCGCCGAAGGGAAACCGCCGACCACTGTCGTTGTAATGAACCTTAGCAACTCCGACCGCCAGCATGGACAGCTCGTGCATTGCCCGCAGACCGACGGTCGGGAGGCAGCGAGTTCGCGACCCGGCACTGTTCCTGCGGGCGGCAGCCTGCAGTTTGCGGGAAAATGCCATCCAGAGAGCGAAGGCTAGCAGCCCTCACCCTCCTTGCACAATTGTAGCACCAAGCTGTGACGCACCCCAGCACAGCAATGATGCGTCAGTGGAGCGGAGGTTGGTTGTACAGTAGCTTCAGCAGGCTGGTTCGCTGCTGTATTGAAAATCGGTAGATTCTAGCTGTTTCCATGAGTTAGTTCTCTCGTTCGTATCTCTCTCTCATTCACTACCTCACTAAATCTTAGCTGCAACCTACCGATTTTCATTACTATAGCCCACTTTTTTAGATATAACTCACTTATTTTCAATAAAAATGCATTTCTCATAATAAATTACTCAGAAAATTGGGAAAAATGAGTATTTATATACCACATTCACTTATTATAAAAATATTATTTCCTACAAAAGGTGAACACAAGAAAATAAATTTGATATACTTTTTATAGAAGATGTACCTAAGGAAAAAATTAATTCATTCTCACAAAGAATAATTCATGTTAAAATTTTACTGGCTCACTAGTTCAGTGTATTTTATTATAAAAAGTGAATGTAAGAAAATAAGTAAAAACTTTATTTATATTTTCTATTACTTGCCCAAAATTTTCCTAATTCTCTCTTCTTTAGCAGCAGTAACATTTTTATGAACTGTTTTTCATAAATGTCATTTGGTCAAAATTTTTTCACAGTTCTACCACATTCACATGTTACTTATTTAGAATCTTTTCCTATATACATTGTTTAGAAACAGTTTCCATCCGTTTAATATCGATGAAATTCTTTGATATTCTTTTCCTTGTCCATCTAAACATAATAAAATGTAATAGAAAAAATAAAAGTTTAAAAATTTTACAGAATGAATTCTAGATCAGGAAACTCATCATTATTTTTAAATTTCTTCATTCGTTTGCATCTCAGTTTTTTATTTTCGTTTTCAAAATACTGAAAATACAATCCACTCATTATATTCAAGTATGTATCTGCTAAAGTAATTTCAAACTCGTTATTAAGTTGCAAAGAAATTGTCTTTCCATATCTAGTGTTTAAATATTCTCAGCAAGAAATGTTATATAAAACACTTACTTCTAGCTCGTTTGCTATTTTAAACACTTTTAAGTTGCTAATGCTGGTGGACTTACTCAGATAGTTTTCCATTCATATGGAGAAACAATTTAATAAGGAAATAATTAATTCTTTTCCTTAAATAATAGTTTAAGAAACTGGAAACAGTAAAATCATTTTATTTCTTCTCTTATTCATTCATAAAAACATTTTTACAGTAGATATATTTTATAAAAACCAATCCAGTTATGCACAACATCTATATGGTAATGTATCAATTTTATTTTCCAAAATATATCTTTTGTTGTCATGATGACTCAGTGCTTCCTTCCTTATTTCAACAGTATAGAGTTTATGTTTTCCGTATGAATGAGCTCCATCCTCGAAATAAAGGAGATTTACAGGTCTTTCTTTCTTAAGTTTGATAATTTAAAATGAATACACTTCAATTAGTTCTCAAATGAATAAACATTCATAGCTACATTAATTCCATTATTTTTGGAATATTATGATACACTACAACAAATTCCAAATTTTGGAGTTTCTAATAAAGAACAAGGCTAACATTTTTATACTTCATTACTCTTACATCATTTCTATCTACATGATATAATGCAGATTACATAGTCCACAAAAACATTTTTAATCATTATTTTTTGCATTAATACAAGCTTTCTTATTTTTGTTGTATCTGATAATTGGAAGTAAGATGATCCTCTAAACAGAACATATGTATTAATTCCTAGCTCTAACCGAATAATTCTGTTTAATTTCCCATCAGATCCATATGTTTGAAAATCACACATTGTTGTTAACATATTTTGTTTACCAATCTTATATTTATTAACTATCTCTTTTTCATTTGTGATCTTACAGTTCGTGTCTGGGAATTAAATTCCATAATATTTCTGTTTGTCTGGATTTGGTACCCACAGAAAAGTTTATAACTTAGTTTCAAACCATGCTGTGTTGTTAGATCATCTTTTACTATTTTCAAATTTTTCGGTTTTACTGCAGTTAATAAATGGTCTGGTCCTATTGTGTTTATATTATTACAAAATTTATCTTTTGTAATCTGTTTGTAAATTCACTATCAGCTGCATGACCTCTAACTGTTCTTCTGTCTCTTGGTTTGTCAAATAAAGTAGTATAAAATGGAAATAATTTTTCGTCATTAGTTCTAGTTTTCTGTTTTTCAAATGCATTTGCAGAAAATGGAAATATTTCTTTCAATGGTTTAGTTTAATTACATGGAAAACATTCACCTTTGACAGCAATTTTATAATGAGGTAATTGTTTACAAATATTGTTCCCACATACAGTGTTAGATGTGTATTAATAAATGTAGGTAGATCAGCTTTTCTTAATTTACTATACGGAACTCAAATTATGTCTTTTAAAAAATTCAATGGCATTCCTATTTATAGCAAATAAAACTTATTAGACTTGTAAAAAATCATTTTCAAAATCAACCAGCAGAAATCCTTGTTTCATATCTTTTTAATTATTAACTAAAACGCTAATGTACTGAGGGATTGAGTGCGAGACTCGATTGACCTTTATGATTTTTTACATTTATTGTTATGTTTATCTTTATGTGAAGGATTTATATGAAAGGAAATTAAATCTTTTAATTTCTTGATAACCGTTACATTATCTATGAGGATGGGTGCAGTCTACTACTCCTGAAGCAGTCATAGGACTTTGCCCTCCTTCAATTGGCATATCAGTTTCTTGCATTGACATTAATATTTTTGCATGTTCTTCACTCAGAAATCGTTATCAATAACTTTTATAATAATATTTAGAAATGCTTTCTTCACACACACACACAAGGAATTTGCTTACTGTTGCAATTTACTACATGATATTTATTTATACACTGTACACATTGTCCTATAACCATTGTATGCATATATCCGTTAAGTAAAATTATCAATTGACTTGTCGGTAT
Organism: Schistocerca americana; assembly: GCF_021461395.2. Lineage (NCBI taxonomy): Eukaryota > Metazoa > Arthropoda > Insecta > Orthoptera > Acrididae > Schistocerca > Schistocerca americana. The sequence continues at coordinate 325,105,645 of NC_060125.1, forward strand.
CAGAATATTTAATCAGTTTGGTTTTCATTGCTTTCAATTTGGGTACAAAAAGTTTATTACAACAATAACACATTCAATAAACATTTTTTCTTAAATAGAGTCAATTGTAGACCTTGCCAACAAGACATTTTTATATCATAGCAACCCGTTGTGATGATTTATGAAAGAAATAATCCTTGGTTTTATGCAAATCAAATAGCTGATCATTTAGGATATGAATGACTTAGGCATGCCATTAAAGTCCATGTTAAACAAAAATAATGCAAAACCTACAAAAAAATTTATCACTGAAATTATGTTACCTAAATATATACACAATTCAATGAAATTTATTAATGAATGTGATGTATATCCTATAGTTATGAGATAAATATCCTTTTGCTGAGAACTTCCAAGATTGGGTTTACAAAGAAGTTTTACCATCTATTCGAAAACATGGATAACATAAAATTTCAAAAAGAAATAAAAGAATGTACAAAAGTCAAATAAATCACTTAGAAAATTTAACTACATTTCAAGAAGATCTGTTTCCAAATTTAAATGGAACATTTGATCATGCTATAGAAACTATACATAAGAGAAATGAAGAAATAAATACTTTATAACCCTACATTGTACACTAAACACTTAATGTAAACTTAAGACCCACTTTTATTCTTTTAAAATTATTTTTCAGGAACTGTGAATGCAATTATTATGTCATAGAACTCAATCAAGAGAGTTATACAGAATCGAAGATAGACATTCACGTTGTGAAGAAATGTCAGGACTTAATTACACTCCTAGTTCTATACTTTGATGCCAGTGTATGAAAGAAATTAATAATTATCTATTGGCATAACAATTTAAATATTTTAAATTATTACATACATGAACAACAGATTAGTGACATAATCACTCGTCACCTAAATTATGTGACACAACAAGCAGTCTTTGGACAGGTGACTGATGAATCAATCTTTAGATGGCATGTGTCCTGTCATTGTTTCAGTTGGTGCTGGAACTACTACTTTCAGAAACAGTAATAGTAGAGATTACTTCTTTTAAATACAGCTAATATCTTATAAGGTTATACCAATATCAGACATCATCATATAATAAACTTCATAATACTGTGTTGTAATAAAATTTTCATTATATCTTTAAATATCACTTCTACACATTTTACAATTAATTTGTTATTGTAATCATTCATCAACACACTCTTTATGAAAAATAATATAAATGCTTGTACTTAAAAATTAATGATGTTCATTACTTATGTACACTCCTTCAAACTGTTTCCTCAGTATTCTTGAAGTTTTAAATATTTTTTATGAATGATTATGAAATAATTTGACATTTTAAAATTATTTCAAATTTAATTTTGTCTTTAAATTCTATGAAAAAATCTTCTGATAATTATGTTCCCCTGACATACCTTCCCAATTTAATTTATCCTGAAATTCTCTCACAAAATCTTCATACATTTCTTGTTCATATGATACATTTAACCACATGAATTTATGTTTAAAATCTCTAATTAAATTAATCAAAATATCCACGGGTATGCTGCCGGTCTATAGTGTCCAACGGGCACAATATTTCGGCGATCAAACATGTCGCCATCATCAGGTGAACTGACGGACTGAGCTCCTGTGAACGTGCCGGCACGGAGATCCATACGCTATGGCTGCTCAGAGGGAACTGGGTTCGGTCGAGGCGGCGGCCGATTTAAATACCCTCCGCCCGCGGCGCGCTCCCTCCGCCGTCCGCGCCCAGCGCCACGGTCGTGCGGTGGAACAGATTGCGACGGCGTCTGAGATGACGTCGGTGTGATGGCTCTGTCCGCCGTGGTCGTCACAACTATACGTCTGCTCGATTTACTCTTGATTAACCCGATCGCTGGTTCCCAAGCCTTGCTAAGATTATAGCCACAGTCACGGTTTATGAGGTCGTCATTGGTGCGAATTTCGATGGCCTCTCTAACAACGCTGTCCCAGTATCTCGACGTCTGTACCAGAATCCTCGTGCGGTCATACTCCATGGCGTGATTTTCCGACAAACAATGTTCAGCGACCGCCGACTTGCTCGGATACATCAGTCGAGTGTGCCTCTGGTGTTCACGGCATCGATCCTCGACGGTACGCATCGTCTGACCAATATACGACTTGCCACATTGACACGGAATCTGGTACACGCCGGCCTTCCTCAAACCGAGGTCATCTTTGGCGCTCCCCACCAGTGCACGAGTTTTATTTGGAGGACAAAACACAGTTCCGACCCGGTGTTTCTTCAGAATGCGGGCGATTTTTCCCGAGAGTGCGCCTGTGTATGGAATAAATGCAGTGCCTACCTCCTCCCTCGTGACTTCATCCATCTCAACAGGTTGTGCTGCAGTGGTTGGGCGGAGAGCACGTTGAATCTGCCACTCTGAGTACCCATTTTTTCGAAATACAGTTCTCAGATGTTCCAATTCCTGGGGTAGACTCTCTGCATCAGAGATAGTGCGCGCCCTATGTACTAGAGTTTTAAGTACCCCATTCCTCTGTGAAGGGTGGTGGCAGCTGTCTGCATGCAAATACAGATCAGTGTGCGTAGCCTTCCGATACACCCCATGACCTAGGGTGCCGTCAGCCCTTCTCTTGACCAAGACGTCAAGGAAAGGTAATTTACCCTCCGTTTCAGTCTCCATAGTGAATTTGATGTTGGGGTGTATGGAGTTGAGATGTGTAAGGAAGCCAAGGAGTTTATCCATACCATGTGGCCAGATGACGAACGTGTCGTCCACGTAACGGAAAAAGCAAGTAGGTTTCCATACGGATGACGACAGGGCTTCCTCCTCGAAGTTCTCCATGTACAAATTCGCTACCACCGGTGAGAGTGGGCTACCCATGGCGACTCCCTCCGTTTGTTCGTAGTATTCTCCATTAAAAAGAAAATACGTGGAAGTCAAGACATGCCTAAAAAGTTCAGTGGTCTTCTCGTCAAACTTCTGACTAATCAATTGATCGCCGAAATATTGTGCCCGTTGGACACTATAGACCGGCAGCGTACCCGTGGATATTTTGATTATCAAATACGCCGGGAGAAACTCAAGAATCACATCTAATTAAATTGTCAGACAATTATTGATCATCTGTTCCCAGTTACGTTTGTCTTTAGTTTGTCTCGAAATTGTCTCATAAAGCCTTCAGTCAGTTTTAGAAACGATGACATTTTACTCTAATAGAATTTACCTTGGCATTCTCTCACAAAATCCTTTTATAATATTTGATTCAATGAAATAGAATAACCTCTACTGTATTATGATATTCTCTCCTACAATAATATTTATCTGTTTTATCTTTAACTGGAGTAGCCCAAGGAAATTTTGAAAAACTTCAGTAACAGTCCATAAAAATCTATTTCTTTTACTCATATTTGAAATACATTTCAAATTACCTGAATCCATTTCTACCAGATCTGCTTGCCAAAAATCATCAACACTGTGAGAAATTACATTGTTTTCTTCTTTTAAAATGTTTTCTCATCAATTTACATAATTCATCAATAATTTATTCATGAGTTTTAATAGATTTTCCAACATCACACACAAAATTTTTCAACAAATATACTCTTTTTATTTTTAAAAAATGAAGAAAGTCCCTTGATTCTCTGTCTTCCATATTTAGTTGTTACATAATGAGGATTATGTGTATTAGTAAATGTTTTACTCTTCAAACAGTAGATATAATCATCCTTAATGTTGAGCTTTACATTGTTATGAATTTGTATTGATAAGCAATTAAGGAAATTTTAAATTATTTCACCAAACATAATTAACTTCACATCAAGTAGAACAGTTTCAACAGATCCGTTTGATCATATAATTAGAAAACTTGATTTATTTAGTGTTATTGACTGATAAGTAGGCGATATTTCCTAAAGATTGTCATAAACACTTGGCAAAATATCAAAATCATTAAATTACAATGCATTATTTGTGTCTTAAGCAATAACAACACTTTATCAAGAATAAACCCATACTCAAAATTAAACTTTTGTTATTTGTCTCCAGTCACAACCGTGAATGCAATAATTTGTTTATCATATGATTTACCTTTAACACTACTTAAATCGGTTATTTATGGAGTCACATCTGTTTTTGAGAAATACGCTGAAAAAGCTTTTTCGACGTCCTCGTGTACCGTCATGCACTTGCACGCTACTGCTGTCATTTGCACAGTGGGTTTGGCTGTGAGAAGTCCATACATAAATCGATTTTGTATTCATCCGGCCAATTGGGTGGTAGACAAAACTGGTATTCTTTGAGCCAAGCATTTGGGTGTATCCTGTTCACCGAGTTCCGAAAGACTTCGAATTTTTGCACAGAGAGAAAGTGTTTTTTAATGAATATATATATATATATATATATATATATATATATGTATATATATATATATATATAAAATAAATGGGTGAAAATGAGAAAGAAATGGCTTTAAATATTTTTGTTATATGTTATATACGCTTTCAGTACGAACTTTGTTGTAGAACCCTTTTTTTTACATGCGGTAATAAAAATTCATTTAGACAGAATTAAGCACATTTAAAATTACGTGAATTTTAGCAACCTTCTCATGCTGATAAATTCAAACTAACTGATTAATAACATTTATGACTCTGAAAATTATTGAAATTTAATTTTTTACGTATATCAGCCTTGGCACACATTTTCTAAATGCAGTGGGTTTTTAAATATTTACTGAATTCTTTCCCGGATTTAGCTGTGGAACACAAGACTGTCTCTGTTAGCATAAAATGGTTAAATATTGCCAAGCTGGCCTGAACGTTTAATAAATCATTGACAAAACACACTTCACTATACATTTAAGTTATTTGCTTTAGAAATTGAAAGAACCAACAGATTAACAACTTCAACTTTAATTATCTATCTATGAATGCACAAATGTAAAAGCAGTAATAAATTCAGTCAGCCTCAGGATCACTGTAAAAGAAAAATATTTCGTAATTCACTGCTAATTTTACCTGCTCCCGATTTACGGGTTTGGTTAATTTTATAGCTGAACAATTTTTTAAATGTGCTGGCGCTGCAAATCGTTCGGTCGCGGCACAGCCCAGCAACACCAACGATAATCGCTAAAAGTGCTGAAAATTCTTTAAAGAAATATTACAGATGACATGGGCAAGCTAATTTATATTAGTAATACACAATTTTGATAAATTATAATGTATTTAGACCCCAACAATAATTAAAATTACACACCTTCATAATTTGTCCTCTAATGGCGGCTAAAGACAGATACAGACAAAAGAAGTCTACTCATGCATATAATGCTACGTCACAGGTTCCTCTCTCTCTCAGCTCTCGAGGAAGACGACAAAGAATGCACATTATGTAGTGCTATTTATACTATTGCTGATTATTAATATCTCTTTGTAATATTACAACATTATTTTCCTCTGTGGCTATATTTTATATTTTTTCATCGCAGATATTAACATATTTCGTAATTACATTATGAGTATAGAAATATTACCATTATAAATACATCGAGGATATTGTTATAGAAAATATTACAATAATAGCCAACGTCTTTTATACAAAATTAAATAATATTTTTTGTTAAACAGTTACAGTACTTACGAATTGCTTCATAGCGGCGTACATAGTACAATTAAAAAGTCATTTCAGTTTATTAACAGTGTGTGTGCTGCCAGGGAACGTTACAGTTTGTAATCAAACCCTTCTGCTTCCCTCCTGTACGAACCTATGCAAGGCTTTCTGTGTCCTTCCCGAAATTTCCCTATATCCCTACTCTCGTTAGTTTCTTCGTAGTCCTCGTCATGTAAGGAATCACATCCCTCGCTACTGCCTTGTGCGGCTTTGCGCACGTGATTTGCTTTTTCGGTTCCGCACGACAGAAGATTCTCCACGTGAGCCAAGCGTTCGCATACCTCGCTTGAGCATCGCGTTGTCGCCTGTTGACCTCGCACTGGCCTCCCTGAAATCTCCTTACTAATTTGATTTCTTCATTATTTATTTCATTCTTCAACGAAGCGTTCTCGCTTCTCTCCGATATTGTAATATCTGCAACTTTTTCCGCGAGTTTTTCTAACTGTTCTTTCGCCATATTTATTATCTCCCTAGTTACCACTTTTATTGATTCAAGTTTTCCCTCAAGTTCCACTACTGCTCTAGTGTTTGTATCTATCTTTTTTGAGTTGCTTCTGCGGCTTTTATCCGTTTTATCACCTTTTTATTTTCGCTATTACATCATTCTCATAATGTTTGGAGACCATTTTCCTATTATCTCCACGTTTTCTCATTTCGACCTGAACTCTTTTCTGTTCTTTTTCGACAGCGCTTAGTCTACTACCTACTACTTCAAATTTTTCGTTGACCTCGTTTACAAAGTCCTTGCGAACCTCTTCAGGAAGCACCTTATTTTCTTCAAATCTCGCATTTACTCCAGGCATGATGCCCTAGAATTTTAATTCCTTACCTTCTCCACGCATAAAGTCCTCGAGTTTTTAGTTTAATTTCTTATTTTTTTCTTCCTGTTTCGTCATACTTTCTTCCTGTTTCGCCATACTTTCTTTCATCATCCTGGCCAATTCAGCCACCGACATGTTATTCGGGTTTGTGTTAGCCGACCTATTTTGCCTGCCGGCCGGTGTGGCCGTGCGGTTCTAGGCGCTTCAGTTTGGAACCGTGTGACCGCTACGGTCGCAGGTTCGAATTCCTGCCTTGGGCATGGATGTGTGTGATGTCCTTAGGTTAGTTAGGTTTAAGTACTTCTAAGCTCTAGGGGACTGATGACCACAGATAAGTCCCATATTGCTCAGAGCCATTTTTGTACTTAGTCTACTCGCTTTTTTCTCGGTTTCGTCCACGCTCGCGATTCGGTCAGAAGTCCCGTTACCGGTCGGGGAGACAGCCTGCACATTTTCTAAGTTCAGCTTTGCCGCAGCGCAACTGAAATCGGGGATAGTCCCGTTGCTTGTCTCACCCGTGCCTGTCTCCTCTCTTTCCGCGGCTACCTGATTAGTGGTAACTTCCTCTGCGATTGGCCTATTTATCCTTGCACCGCTCCTCGAGCGACCACGTGTTCCCATTTTGGATACTGGGATCATACATTCGCACGAAGTACGTAGTTAACAGAGCTTCGCTCACGGAAAAACAAATTCCCTGCCTTGACTACTGGAATCACGACGAATTATTTTCCGTGGCCTAGCGCATGCTGTAATTACACGCAAACTAGCACAGTCGTTACACACAGCCTAACACATTTATTGTCACGCGCGATGTAATTTAAAATTCCCCAAAATACATGAACATAACACAAAAAGGAAATTGCCTCCAAAATCACACAGATAAAATCACATAGAAACGCGGTATAAGCAATGCAGTATTTGCAACTTTGATTATTGACAAATTGGAGCTGTGACACCTCTGGAACTTTAACCATTTATTATTACATCCTAGTAATCTCACAGCTTCACAAAAGCTTTCCTAAATTGAACGAGATCCGTCGCCATTATACATGATACTTGCTTTCCGCAAAGCCTTCGCAGGCATCCTTAGCTTGAAAATGGCATCTGTATCTTTCGTAAAAGACGCCTACGACCGTTTGCATGAGAAAATATGACAACGAAATTTTTGATTATTGGTTATGTTTAAGTTGAAAGTTTGAACAACGTAGCTCGAATGGTAACGAAAATAAGAAGTTGCTGTGATAAAAAGTTAAGAATTTCATGTAACAACAACATTTCATTTAATAAAGTCATGAAAATAGCTCATTGATCACACACTTTACTTAATACTACGGTTGTATGGAATGCTTACCCGTCATCGGTGATACCAGAAGAAAATAGCAGTTTTATGCAACCTAACTACCTCTCCTAGCTAATATAACTATAGGAGCCATCACGCAGAGCGTCTATTCTCGCCAGAATCTTAGCAGCGAATGCCTAACCCTCTGCCCTCCTCCGGGGTCCACACACAGTGGCTAGAAGGGCTCAGAATGTCTGCACAATGCTATTTGCCAATCTAACGGTGCCTGCTAGCGTGTGGGGAACTTAATTCTCTCTGGTCCAGTGCAGTCGCACTCTACTTGATACAGTGGTTGGCTAAACTGCATCTCCACATTCACAGAACCCACAGCAGACAGCCCACGTATACGATAGCAGACGACACGCATTCAAGTTTCTAGACTATCCTAAGAGTGATAATATAACATAATTCCGGATAAAAAATTTCTTAGGGTCGGAAGAGGTGTTTGGAGCATGTTACTCTAGTATCAAGCCATGTAACGGCTCACATGGAGCCGTTACAGTTGGCTTCACAATTACTCAGTGTTGCCCAACACTTCCGTCTGAGTATAAGACAGCAGTGGCTTGAAAACTAATTAATGACACAGAAAACGAATCGTATCAGAATTCATCAAAGCAACAGATTTTATATTATATCCATACTAATCATTAATTAATAAATGGCATAATATAGTCTATTTTGTATTATTTTGCACATGTTGTTGTTGTTGATGTTATGGTCTTCTGCCCTGAGACTGGTTTGATGCAGCTCTCCATGCTACTCTATCCTGTGTAAGCTTCTTCATCTCCCAGTACCTACCGCAACCTACATCCTTCTGATTCTGCTTAGTGCATTCATCTCTTGGTCTCCCTCTACGATTTTTACCATCCACGCTACCCTCCAATACTAAATTGGTGATCCCTTAATGCCTCAGAACATGTCCTACCAACCGATCCCTTCTTCTAGTCAAGTTGTGCCAAAAACTCCCCTTCTCCCCAATTCTATTCAATACCGCCTCATTAGTTATGTGATCGACCCACCTAATCTTCAGCATTCTTCTATAGCACCACATTTCGAAAGCTTCTACATTCTTCTTGTCCAAACTATTTATCGTCCATGTTTCACTTCCATACATGGTTACACTCCATACAAATATTTTCATAAATAACTTCATGACACATAAATCTATACTCGATGTTAACAAATTTCTCTTCTTCAGAAGCGCTTTCCTTGCCATTGCCAGTCTACATTTTTAATATCCTCTCTACTTCGACCACCATCAGTTATTTTGCTCCCCAAATAGCAAAACTCCTTTACTACTTTAAGTGTCTCATTTCCTAATCTAATTCCCTCAGCATGACCCGACTTAATTCGACTACATTCCATTATCGTCGTTTTGCTTTTGTTGATGTTCATCTTATATCCTCCTTTCAAGACACTGTCCATTCCATTCAACTACTCTTCCAAGTCCTTTGCTGTCTCTGACAGAATTACAATGTCATCGGCGAACCTCAAAGTTTTTAATTCTTCTCCATGGATTTTAATACCTACTCCGAATTTTTCTGTTTCCTTTACTGCTTGCTTAGTATACAGATTGAATAACATTGAGGAGAGGCTACAACCCTGTCTTACACCCTTCCCAACCACTGCTTCCCTTTCGTGTCCCTCTACTCTTTCAACTGCCATCTGGTTTCTGTACAAATTGTAAATAGCCTTTCGTTCCCTGTATTTTAGAATTTGAAAGAGAGTATTCCAGTCAACATTATCTAAATCTTCCTCTAAGTCTACAAATACTAGAAACATAGGTTTGCCTTTCCTTAATCTTCCTTCTAAGATGAGTCGTAAGGTCAGTATTCCCTCACGTGTTCCAGTATTTCCACGGAATCCAAACTGATCTACCCCGAGGTCGGCTTCTACTAGTTTTTCCATTCGTCTGTAAAGAATTCGTGTTAGTATTTTGCAGCTGTGGCTTATTAAACTGATTGTTCGGTAATTTTCACATCTGTCAACACCTGCGTTCTTTGGGATTGGAATTATTATATTCTTCTTGAAGTCTGAGGGTATTTCGCCTGTCTCATACATCTTGCTCACCAGAAGGCGGAGTTTTGTCAGGACTGGCTCCCCCAAGGCCGTCAGTAGTTCCAATGGAATGTTGTCTACTCCGGAGGCCTTGTTTCGACTCAGGTCTTTCAGTGCTCTGTCAAACATTTCACGCAGTATCGTATCTCCCATTTCATCTTCATCTACATCCTCTTCCATTTCCATAATATTGTCCTCAAGTATATCGCCCTTGTATAGACCCTCTATATACTCCTTACACCTTTCTGCTTATCCTTCTTTGCCTAGAACTGGGTTTCCATCTGAGCTCTTGATATTCAAACGAGTGGTTCTCTCATCTCCAAAGGTCTCTTTAATTTTCCTGTAGGCAGTATCTATCTTACCCCTAGTGAGATAAGCCTCTACACCCTTACATTTGTCCTCTAGCCATCCCTGCTTAGCCATTTTGCACTTCCTGTTGATCTCACTTTTGAGACGTTTGTATTCCTTTTTGCCTGCTTCATTTACTGCATTTTTATAATTTCTCCTTTCATCAATTAAATTCAGTATGTCTTCTGTTACCCAAGGATTTCTGCTAGCCCTCGTCTTTTTACCTACTTGATCCTCTGCTGCCTTCACTACTTCATCCCTCAAAGCTAACCATTCTTCTTCTACTATATTTCTTTCCCCTATTCCTGTCAGTTGTTCCCTTATGCTTTCCCTGAAACTCTGTACAACCTCTGGTTCTTTCAGTTTATCCAGGTCCCATCTCCTTAAGTTCCCACCTTTTTGCACATTATGCACTAATAATGTGCAAATTAGGTTGTATTTCCTTGTACTGCACGATCAGGCGCTGACATGAATCTGTATATAGTTTATAAAGAAAGAATTGAAGTATTCATGTACGTAAGTTAAGAATCTTTCGAGAGCCACGAATCCACATGAGGTATGACATTGGAGAGCGAGTGGAATGTTACCCTGATAACATCGTGGCACATAATGATATTACACTGATACAAGGGACGCAGGAGATAGGTCATTGACCGTAAGCAGCTCTTGCTGTGTGTTGCGTACATCCTATGGTGCAATATGGAATACCAATACTATGCCTGATGGCCCGGCTTGGCAATGCTGGAAGCGCAACGTCTCCTACTACTGTAGATCATACCATAAAGCATTACCTACCGTAACGCCCCTCAATACTGCATAAGCGCCCTCTGGAGGTCAGATATGGTCACTGGTGCTGGTACTAGAACTACAGTCCCTAGGCCTAGACTGTCCCAAATGAGCCGGACTCAAGCACTGGTAAATAGCTGCCCTAACCAGACACGTCGTGTTCTCACTGCAGTTATTCGTCTATCAGTACTATCAACAGCGCCTAAGTGCAAAGCCACAGACCACCAGTTTAAAAAGGCTCTGATGTGACAACTAGGGCAACTGTTACAAGCCTTGAGCTGTTAATTAGAACTTAGTGCTATATTGTTCCTTGCCCCTATAGTGAGAGGAAGTGTGTTTAATTAGTGACAAATTTTACCGTATTCAGTTGCGATTATGACCGAGAGGTTATTATCTTTTATTTTCTGTTTGAGGAGACGTTCAGGAAATGGATCCCATCTCTCCACAAGTAAGGCTGTATGTCCAGCAAACTTTATATGCTAAGTGGCAGTGTGTAGTATCTTCAGAGATGATAATGCAGTCCACCTGAACGAACACAGTAAACTTAAGAATGCATTGCATAATCCTATCCTGTAGAGTACGTATTAGTAATACTGCACGTTTAATGTTTACTTCGTTTCTAACACTGACCTATATTCTTATTGAGATAAGTGAACTGTATTTCAGTGTTATGGAAAGTTTGTATTTATTGACCATAAAGGGATAAACCGATGACGTTTTCACTGGATACATGTGAGAAATTTATAAAAAAACTGACGTAAGGTTCTTGTAGAAGGTCCTCAATCAGTGGTTGTAAAACAAATTTTTTACTGCCCATCTTCATTGTTTTAATCTCGTAAATTTTCTTGTTTTGTGTGGACATGATCAAGTCATTGTCGATATTTGAGGATGGTTACTGTTGAACTGAAACTTCTCACTTTAAAAACATTTAATGCAATCGGCGGGTAATGAAAGACTTCGTTCACACTTAAAAATGGAAACGATAACACAATGTCATAAAGTGGGCAGTTTGCTGAAACCTGTACACGGAGAGCATTATTGCCCTTTATTTCTGACAGAGCTCAAGATTTAGATGCCGTTGCATTTATAATTAGAATATTGTCTACTACTAACCCAATCATATCGAATGTCACTGTTTAAAATTAAAGAATTTCTTTGTTAATACAGTGTTATTCAAAAGAAACTCCGGCTTTCAGGAGGTGACGACGTGAAAACTGTAAGACATTGGAAAATAGACACATATTAGCGTACAGATCATTTTTCCTAGTTTTTAGCACACAATATAAGTGCTGAATGTGGGCGCCTCTTGAGAAGTGATAAACGTCAAGAAGATAGTCAGACTCCTGTCTTATTCATTTTCAACAATTCTTGTCGATATCAGCGAGCGCATTACTATTCCTTCCTTCCAGCTCTTTCTGATTAAGTTGCAGTGGAGAGAGAAACACACGATCTTTGATATAACGCTATAAGAAGATATCAATGGAGTAAACCATGTTCTCGTAGGGAGCACTGAAGAACAGGAGAATAGGGTGGGAATCACGTGCAATCCAACGCTGATATGTTTCGCCATTGAGGTAGTGATAAACACGTGAAAGAAGATATGTTGGAGCACCTTCTTGTTGCAAAATGAAGTCTCAGCAGGATAACTATAGTTGTGGGTAGGCCACTGCTGCAAGAAACCCATGTACACGAAACCAGTCACTGTTTTATCCGTAATGAAAACTGGCCATAAACTTTTGAAGTGAACGTGCTGCAATAGACTTTAGGCGAATGGCGAATGTGTTTCCTAATCTGGTTTGGATATTCTGTGCCGTAGATACGTACATTATGACGATTCACTTTTACAGGCACATAGAACATTGCTTAGTCACTGAAAACTGATGACTGATAGTCATTGCAAAACGCAGTACGAAGCCCATTGTCCCCTGCAGTCAGTATGTATAGCAACTATAGTCAGTATAGCTTTACAAGCAAATATTTAGGTAGAACGCGCCAGACGGTTGACTCCGTTATCTACAGTGGTCTGCCAGCATTAGTCATCGATTATTCCCTTTCACACTCCTCATTCTTGATGACGATACTAGCCGTACTGCTTTCCTCTAACCACATAAGTTGCCAACCTCATGCAGCATTCAGAACCACCCATGAATAACTGTTTTCTATGTTGGAGTTTTTGCCTGATGTTTGGTACAATACCATCATTGGACCTGTGGACTCTGCAGTTACTCTGCACTTACAGAGATAAATCTCTTGTATTTTATGCGCGGTCATCTTCTAACACGCAATACAAACTTATGAAAAACCGTGTATTTGAGAACATTACGATTTCTATGACCCAAGAACTCACATACACTAGATATCATCAATGGACCGTCGACGCTTGAAAAAAAGATAAGTTAAAGAAGCAACATGTCAGATTTAACGAAAGTAATGTAGGCATAGGCATCTAGAGTTTAGTCTCAGAGCTAGAAGTACTGCAAAGATGTTTCCTTCTTATAGTGAGATGACTTTTATATTTATTGTTTCTAAGCTAGATACTGTTTCGTCAACATTGCTATCATACTTGGCTCTATTTCTAACTTCAGCACAAGAGAACACTGAAAGTTACAGCCAGGTGCATGATATAAATTGGCACCTTCTATACCGCCTTACAGAAAAATGTAGATAGACAAGCGAAAGTTATTCAGATGATAACATTCCATTATCTAAAGCAACTCAGAACTAAACTGATATTACATTGAAAACTCTGCTACTCGATTGTGGTATGAAATAGAACATTGTAAGCCTTATGTGAGTAAATCAATATTCGGTACCCCAAGAGTTTTCTGGTACACACTTACAAAGCGGGCTTGTTGTTTAGTGTACTCATTAATGAAGTTAAAGAGAACTGTAATGGAAAAATTATATTAATCATGACAGTAAGCAAAGTGCTAAGTAACACTCTTATGAGAATTTAATTGGTATCTGGTAAGCTGAGACGAATGCAAGTTAACTTTCTTATGTTGTGTTCCATGAAGTGCAGAAAAAGTATCATAGAAGAAGTGGGAGTAAAAATCGGTACATGTAGAATCTGTTACAAGAAATGTTAATGTTCTTACAGTCATTGTGCTTTACATTTTCATTCAATGATCCTACACTCAAAACTTTTAGATTCTCAGATAACATTTTTATATTCAATGTTATTAAAATGAATCTAAATCTACATGTCTACTATGTAATTCATATTAAGTGCCTAGCAGCAAGTTTATTGAATAATATTCAAACTATTTCTCTACCAGTCCACTCTCGAGGACTGCACATGAAAAACGGACACGCGAATATTTCCGTGCAAGCTCTGATCTGTCTTATTTTATTACAATGATGATTCCTCCCTAAGCAGCTGAGCATCAACATCTTATTTCCTTATTTGGAGGAGAAAGTTGATTACTGATATTTCGTGGAAAAATATCTCGTCACAACGGAGAACACCATTGTATGAGTGGCTGCTACCCCAAATTGCGATAATGTGCATGACACGCTCTCCCTCCTTCGCGATAGCACAAAACGAGCTGCCCTTCTTTAAACTGTTTGGATGTCCTTCATCGACCATCTCTCCTAAGGATGGCACACCACACAGAAAAACTCTATCAGAGGACCGACAACTGTGATACATGCGGTATTTTTAGTGGATTTGTTAAATCTTGTAACTGTTCTGCCAATAAAACCCAGTCTTGGTTCTCCTATCCCGCCACATTATCTATGTGATTGTTCCAGTTTAATTAGATCGTAATTGTAATCCCAATGTATTTAATTGAGCTGATGGCCTTTAGATTTGTGTGATTTATCATGTAGCCGAGATTTTACGGATTACTTTTAGTACTCATGTGGATGACCTCACACTTTTCATTATTCCGAGTCTATTGCCTCTTCTCGCACGAAAGTGATACTTTATCTAAATCACTCTGCATTGGGCTTTGATCTTCTGATGCCTTCAGTAGACGGTATATGACAGTATCAACTCGAAACAATCTAAGAGGGGTGCTGCTAAGTCATCTATATAAATTAGGAGTTGTAGAGCACCTACAAAACGTCCTTGTGGAAAGCGAAACATCACTTTCGTTTTAATTTAGGCTTTCTGACAGATAACATGAACTGTTAACTTTCTGAAAAGCAATAACAAATACAGTGTCACAACAGAGACAATACTGAGTAGGCATGCAGCTGAGAAGCCGCTCGAGGTCAGTACACGGGACTCGAGTTCGAAATGCCTATGGTCAAAACATCCGTCCGGTGATTTAGATGTAGGTTTTCCAAGATTTTACTAAATCGCTCCAGGCAAATGCTGGAATGGTTTCTTTGTAAGGGCACAATCGATTTCCTCCCCAATCCATGGAACATTCCGAATCCCTACTTTGTTTGTTAGGTCCTCAATTTCAACTGGACGTTAAACCCTAATCTTTCATCCTTTTTGTGAGGAATAAGTATCTTAAGTCTCCCGGAAATCTAGACGTATGGAATGTATTTAAGGTCCCCTTTCGATAGCACACGTTACCTGTATTTCATACGAATAAATAGTAATTGTGTCGCACAAAAAGATAATTTATAACACCATGCAGCCCATGTGTCAATCAATCGTCAATGTTAAAACACAGTATACTTTCCAGAATCTTAATGCAAATCGATGACAGGAACAAGTGTCTGTAATTCACCGAATAACACCCTTCTACTTTTTTGAGTATTGGTGTGACGTTTGTAAATTTCCAGTCTTTAGATGAAGATCTTTCTTTGAGCAAGCGGCTGTGTATAATTGATAAGTATGGGCTGTTATGGCGCCATATCCTGAAATTAGTTACACATTTTGGCACCCGTTCATGATTCGAAATCGGGAATATTTACTTCATCTTCTTTGGTGAGGGAATTTCGGGGAAACGTATCTGGTAACTCCACGTTATGGGATTGTTATCAGGAAAATTAAAGTCGGTATCGCACAATGATACTACTGATTACACCTTGCCGCTGATGTAAATTATATTTGAACTGAATGTCTTTCTATTTTCTGCCTAATATCAAGATATAGTTTCGTTATGAGAACTGTTTAAAAATCTCACACATTCACCTGAAAATGACCTGGGATACTTGGATTTATTGTTGCTGTTACGTGAAGGTAATTAGAATTGCATATCAAACAATGTTCTTAAATGCCACTGTTCCTTATGAAATGAAGACTTGACAGTAGCTTAACAAAGTGATCAGCATAAAAGGGGAGGGGAAGCGGTTACCTCGATGGGAACAAGGTAAAGAAGTTTGAAGGCTTGTGCGTGATCCAACATGCTGCAACAGAGATAGGCGTTGCTGTGGGCAAAGAACAAGAGTGGAAGTTACTATTACACATTCACACAGATTCGCGGTGCAGATAAATGTACAATTTCGTTAACCCTTTTTCTCCAATGGAGAGCAGGCGAGAGAAAGTTTGAGAATTTAATTTCCGAAACATGTGACAGGGATTCAGTAAATCGTAAAATGTCTGGTACACGGAACTATGACTACTAACGCACTACGATCGCGACCTAAACAGTAGACCAAAAAGCAGCTGCACTGAGTCTCACTGTCATTGTCTCGTTTTACAGCTGCTCAGCTTGTCCCCACTAATCAGTAGCATCTTCAACAAGTCCAGAATGCAGCTCGTCACGTCCTTAACTGACTAATGTTGGCTCCTCCACCCCCTGAGTTGGCGCATAATTTGGAGCATATTCCGGCCAATCACAGGCCTAGCATCCAGGCGCATCACAACAGTACAATCGGCTCCTGTCAAACGCGCGCCCTGCAGGTATCCTGGTCGCCCGTTTTCACCGACAGTTTTCAAAAAAGTCTCGAAGCTTGTGCTGAGAACTTTCAGCACCAAATGGGACCATTTGCCCACAGATTCGGAGGCAAATTTGTTCCTCCTATGTAGGGTACACCGAGACAGAAAGGCCTGGGTCCTCTGTCATCATTTATCTAATTCCAATTAAATAGTAAACTACCAGCTTCATAAAAGAAATTTAACTTCTTTATCGGTTGCAGGCATTTAGTGCCCTTGTTCAGAAGGTTACGCCAATCGCATTATTTGCGGGTGTTAATAATAAAGTGCATACAGCAGAATCCTATGTCCTAAAAATAGAAGGAGCAATAAGTAACCTAATCCTGAATCGATTAATATAGTAAGAGCTCTTAGATGCCTACATGTAGTTCAGTGCAGATAAGATATACTCTGATGATATGTGTATTAAAATAAACATACGTCTTTCAGTATTAGTAAAAAATTAAATGTAATTGATTACGAAAGATCTGAACACAGAGAGTGGAGGGTATAAATAACATAAAAAATTAAACATTTGTACATTACTGGTCGTGTGGCTGACGCTGTATGCCAAACACAGCACGCACAAAAACAGGTTGAAATTACTGCCAACGTGTGATCACTGCGAATCCATCAGTAATGAAGATGACACGTGACATCCTCTCCCCCCCCCCCCCCCCCACACGCACCGACACACCCCCACTCCACTTTCAGATGGGTGGTACAGCCAGCAATGCAACAACGAGTAATTTCAATTCATAGCAAAATAACGAACTCTGGTTCAATCAGTCAAATAACGCGGCCGTTTGAGGGTTAAAGGTTTCGGTTAAGAATAAGTGATCTTGCAGTAAAAACGAATCATTGCTCACTCATACAGAAAAGTTCGCGTCTTATCAGTTCCGATCAGTTACACAAGACTCTCACTCGGCTGCAAAACATGTTACCATTACCTTGAGTACATTTCATTTCAGGTACGATGCGCGATTTTTGAGTTTGTACGTTATGAAATTTAGTTAATCGGAAAACTGGAAATTTGTATTACACTGCTGCTCTTGGTGTAATACTGCAATACTTTTCGCTAAAGATTTATGTTTTTCCCTGTTAGGTGGAAGAGGAGTACGCAACCTCAATTTAATTTGAGCTTTTCATCACTATACGACTTTTGACCGCTAATTTTTGTCACTAAGAAAGGACCATCGCAAGTGCTCTGGTTGAGGGATACGACAGCCACTGCGTAAGTGAGATATGATGTTCATTGTAACTGGGATGTGTTGTACCTTGGTACACGCCTGTGAAATGACAGTAGTTTCTGTGTTTAATATAGCCTTCATCACGTTTCCCTACAAATATGATAATCTCATCCCAGCGGGACCGTAATTCTTCATCAAATGTTATTTGGATCGTTTTATTTTGCAATAAGAAGTCGTTCACACTCTCAGTGATGGCATACAACCGTTGAGTGAACAACTCCATGCGATTTGCTACCTCTGTACATTTAAAACTAGGGTTATTACTCGTCATATCTGCAGTGTAGTGGGACAAATAAAATAGGTCCGGACGAGTGGCAACATTAACGGATGAGAAAAACACCTACAGGTACTTCCAATAGGGTGGAGCAACTGCTAATACAACCGTCCGAAGGTTAGAGCACATTTACACAATGTTGACGCCTGACAGAGTTGTTGGCATAGGTCAGTCTGGTTGTGGCCCAAGCAGGCCACCCAGGTCACCTGATGTGTAAGTGTGCGATTACTTTATGTTGGGAGCCATCAAGGCTAAGGCACACCTCAATAACCCTTGTAATCTTCAAGAGCTGCAGCAGAACATGTCGCATGAGACTAAAGAAATTCCAGCAGTCCAGCTTCATCTTCGGCAACTTGCCCACGACGACCCAAAAGTGCCAAGAGATAGATGATCTTTCAACATCTGCTATAGTCAGGGTTTCCCTGTGTGCTGGAAGTCTGTTCCCAGAGCCACTTTCATTTTCCCCACCCTCTAGTAGGCAGTGCTGAATGGTTTATGCAAATGAATGTGATCGGCGTACGAACCATAGCCTCTACTACAACTGCCGGTAACAACTGGTTTCAATACATATTATACATCAGTATAATTTAGAGGAAGTAACTTCAGTTTCTTTTGAACTTGGTAACTCTGTTAATGCAATTTTGTCTCTACCTTATGTACTGTTGACAGGTTTAAATTGTGCGCAGTCAACAAAATATGCATTCAACTTTTGCTTAGAGTGGAGAAACAACAGGAAACATTCGCATAGTGCTGTGCACTTACAACGAACAATAACGCTGTGATATTCTAACGTCCGCAAGTAAACTATTCAATAAAAATGACACATATACCTGTATTACAAACCTGAAGCATCAATTGATTAAAATGTTTCGCATGAACGGACCTTATGATATCTTGCACTACCACGAAAAATTCTTTGTCTTCTACAACCATCCATTCACAGTCAGGCCATGAAGTGCCATAGGCATTTACGAAGATGTCTTCATTCTGTTTCTCAAATAGGTGGACATGTTTCAGCTCAGAAGGAAATGGTATGTTCGCTTCATTTAATTAGTTTGCCAGTGATTGTTATTTAGACGTACATTTTGCATTCTTCTTTGCAGGATACAATCCAGCTGAACCTGACCAGTTACAATAGGCGCTGTCTGAATGTTTATTGCTGCTTGTTTATTTTGTATAACCTGAAAAGTCTCCTTAGAAAAATTAATGAATGACTGTGCTGATAAACCTCTTACGTTTTTTGATTTTCAAACAACTGAGCAAAAATGAACGTCCTCAGACATCTCTCTCTTTACTTATTCAGATCAACACTAAACTGACACACAATATTTTTAGCGCAACGAAATCTGACTTTCAATAATCTCTACAAAAGAATGGCCCTGACTAACATTAATCTATACCTTTCACGAATCGCTTACCTCAAATAATTTTCGTTACTCGAACTACTGCAATACAGCCAGCGCCAATACTGCCAGCTAAATAAAAGATTCTAACTACTGAAGGCACTAGCTACTAATAGGCATAGTTAGCAAATGAAAGATTTGGTTAGAGAACAAACAATGTACTTACCTTAACAGTGTTCAAAAGTTATCATATGTATATCAGTTCATGATATCCAATATTGCAAATTTACTCTTTCTGATGGAAAAACGTCCAGATCGTCCGCTCTCAAAATTCTGCCATCTCTCTCCCCACATCCACCTCTGCTGGCGGCACACCTCCAACTACGCAACGCTACGCGCTGTTCACATACAACTGCCCAACACTACAATAGCGAATATTTCAACAATGCCAACCAGCCGCAGACTGCACACAGCACAGTCAGTGATTTTCATACAGTCCGCTACGTGTCGTTACCAACATAAAAACCTAAACAGCCTGCTTACACACCTTGTGGAGTTTTCTGAGTGGTTCTACATATCATAAAATTCCATATCTCCATTAACATCAAGGGGCAAGGAAACTCCCTTCCTAACTCAGCCGGCTTTCACTACACACACACACACACACACACACACACACACACACACACACACTATGATCGAACTGCTTATTCGACGAGTAACTCACAACAGTACCTCAGTGCTAGTGGTGTTAATACAAAGGAGAGTAATGGCAAAGACAAACAAACATTGGATTATATCCACAGTAACAACAGCTGAAGATGACAGTTTCGTCAGAAAGCACCCCAAAGAATTTCACAAAGTGGGAAAGATGTGACAGATGAATATTAAACATCTCTGCAATATGAGACAATGGAATGTGTGGCGCTGTTCACGCTCGACTGTGCGTGCAACGTACATGGAGAGTACAATGAGTCGATATTGATTTAACAAGTAAAAATAATAGTAAAACAGGTGTCGAGCCATGTAGTTCATCATTCTTGTCGAAGACGGATTCACAAATCTCCAGTGAAACCTAGTAAAGGACATTCGTTGTCCAAGAAGTTGGTACTAAACTTAACTACGTAAGTGGAAGGCCACACGCTGCATATTAAAAAAAATATGGCTGCGTAATCCATAAGAAAAGCTACGGATATTTATGCAACGACAAGGCACACTAGTTACAAATACTGGCGTTCTCACATTTCAAGGATGCTCGATAAAATTTACAAGAAGTTTATGACAGTGAACGATTGCGTTACGCAATTGAAACTGCGCGCGACATAGATGATACAGATTTCAAGGAAAGCAATGGATGTCTGAATAAGTTCAACCTACAGAAACTGAAAACGTAAGATAGAGGCCGGCTGGTGTGGCCGAGCGTTTCTAGGCGCTTCAGTCTGGAACCGCGCGCCCTCTGCGGTCGCAGGTTCGAATCCTGCCTCGGGCATGGATGTGTGTGATGTCCTTATGTTAGTTAGGTTTAAGTAGTTCTAAGTTCTAGGGGACTGATAATTTCAGATGTTAAGTCCCATTGTGCTCAGAGCCATTTGAACCATTTTCTTAAGATAACGAAATTTCAAACAAAGTGTCAATTTGACGACTTACAGCAAACAGCTGAATCGGCCCTAAAATTTGTAGATGAGATGTAAGAACTTATCCCACTATCCAGTAAGAAATTGATGATCAACTCCGACCATTGTAATTTGAAGAGAAAATGCATGTGAAAGGCACCCAGGAAATTACAGGTAAAAAGGGAATTGTATCAAGATCAAGTAACATGAATACCTTAACACATCTGTATACAGTTATACCGATTGTTAATCTGATAATAATATGGTTGCATGATAATTTAGTGTGCGGCGAGAATGTGTAGGTGCTCTGTGCCCTACGATTATTTCTTGTATGCGTGATGTTACAAGAGCAGTAGGGAATATTTGCGTCACAAGAAGCGAGAGTGAAAAAACGGGCGTAAGAGAACTACACCTACATTTTGGCCAGTAGCCAATAGCTGGTCAAAATAATTTTCTTTTCCTGGATACCTGGTCTGCGAATAAAATTCATGCTCCTTTAGAGCAAATTATCCCTCCTGAAAAGTGTGTGACATTGCACTTCATATCATCTGGAACCACTAGAAAAATTCAGCCTCTGAATATTTGTGTTTTTCCGTCTCTATGAAATGGATTATCGCACTGTCCGCGGCTATGCATTAAATGATAGGTAGATTCACGATAAGCTCCATGACATTCTTTCCCGCATTCGGTTGCATTCCATGACGTTTCATCAATTCTTATCATCCCATTCCACCAATATAATTGTATATGCATTCGTCCAGAGTGTATACCTAATGAATGTCCTGCACTGTTTATAACTTGTAGGAGTATGCCTTCGATCTTAAACCTGCGAACCTCTGTGATTACTGTGGGGCGCCATTTTTCATTCGGTGTTCATGGTGCAAGTTAATGGTTTGTTTTGTACATTTCTTCAATGTCGACGACGTCCATTTTGTGAAATGTAGTACATAAACCACAGAAAAGATTGGCTACACCTCCCGTACGCTTATTTTCTGTTGCTCCCTGAAGCAGATGATAAGTCATTACCAGTTAATACGTCCGACCCCAGTAGCTGAGTGGTCAGCGCGACAGAATGTCAATCCTCATGGCCCGGGTTCGATTCCCGGCTGCGTCGGAGATTTTCTCCGCTCAGGGATTGTGTGTTGTGTTGTCCTAATCATCATTATTTCATCCCCATCGACGCGCAAGTCGCCGAAGTGGCGTCAAATCGAAAGAGTAGCACCCGGCGAACGGTCTACCCAACGGGAGGCCCTAGTCACACGACATTTTATTTTAGAAGCTAATATTTCTACTGTTATAATTGTTAACACAACACTTTCAAGTGAATCTTACAAACGTCTCGAACTCGCCACCTCTCACTCAAAATCGTCGTTGCTAACATTTGTCCATTTCACAGTTCACATCACCCCGTTGCACCAAAATTCTTATACATATCGATCAGCGTGGTGAACCAATACAGAAAATCCACCCTGAAATTTGTGTTCCGAAACGAATCAGCGATATCAAAAGCACTGGAAGTTGAACGTTTTTCACGAAAAGACGTGAAAATCCCAGGGTCCGACATCATCTGTATACATTTATCCATCTTGAACAGTAAGGTCTATGGTAGATTGTCCTGCTCTCCGTTCAACGATGTGGGGGAATACGAAGACGCCGCGCAAATTACAGCGACAGGGCCTGCTCCAGCCGAGGTGTTAAGAGTGACCGGAGGTGACGATGTAATTTCACGCCCAGTAGACGTTTCCAACCTAGTTAATAATTTGGCACCCGCGGTTCGACTACAGGCTTATCATATCGCTACAATTGAGCTCAATATGATTGGAACAGCGGAGAAGGTCCATTTGCTGCGAGAGACGCTTTGAGTGTCGGACTCTGGTTTTTCATCACTGCAAGAAGTGAGTTTGGCGTTCCTTCCCATACTAAATGGTTACGCGAGGTATATGACGCAAGGTAATCCGACTGGCCGTGATACAGCGATAGTAATCGTTCTGATCGCATCTATGTTTCATGTGATCTTTCATAGTAATCGTATTGATCGCATCTATGGTTCAAAAGGTTCAAATGGCTCTGAGCACTATGCGACTTAACTTCTGAGGTCATCAGTCCCCTAATTAACCTAAGGACATCACACACATCCACGCCAGAGGCAGGATTCGAACCTGCGACTGTAGCAGTCTCGCGGTTCCGGACTGAAGCGCCTAGAACCGTACGGCCACCGCGGCCGGCTCGCATCTATGTTTCACATGATCTTGCGCCTAGAGCGTTGGACGCCGAACAGTGGCCGCTGAAGGCCTTCTTACACCACACTGCCTTCATGTTCACGGTCGACCTCCAGCAACAACGTGAATGGCACGGACGTGGGATGTGGAAGATGATTGCGGCACACCCGCAGGACTCGGACCACCGTCAGATTATCGACACTGTGTTGGCCAACTGTTAAACGCTTCTTCCACAATACTCTTCGACGTTGCATGGTGGTCAATGTGCAAAACCAGGGTTCTGACGGGTGCTAACGCAATGTAAAAGAATATCATCACATGGAACTGTCACACTTTGGACTTTTAATACACGCTGCTTCGCGATCTCACATCCTAGCCGCCGTCACCAGACCGACAGATACTAAGCCGCCGAATGAAAGGCAAAAGCGGAGAAAATTGAAGCGCTGGTCGTGCAGTCGTGGCGTCAAGATCAAACGAGCGGCGAAATGCTATTTAAGCACGACATTGTCCGATTGTCCTCGATAGCCGTGGATGCCGACCACAGCTAATTACGGACCTAATGGTCGATCCTTAACCACCCTAGTAGCCATTGTGAAAGCTTTTGCAGATCATTGTCGACCAGAAAGGGAATAAAGATGTGTGGAATGATAACATTTTACAGTAAGTTTCGCACACCCTCGACGACACAATCGCATTGTCGTTACTGGAGGAAATTACGCAGGCCGACACAGGACGCGGTAGACAAGGCTACGCCTAACAAGTCGCCCGCGCCAGGTCGTCTGTAGCTAGAATTCTATCGGACTTTCCGGTGTCTCATAATGTCACACTGGATCTCCATCTCCCGGATTTTGAGTGCCACCTGCCTTCGTCCATGGACTACTCATCCACATAAACATGCCCTCAAGAAGCAGGACAATCGGAGGCAGCCGTCCGATTAGAGTTTTAGATTGGAACCAGGAGAGTTTGGATGCGCGCGTAAAGAGTGTCCTGCCGCTAATCCTTTCATCAGGGCAAACAACACAGGGAGAAGAGACCTATATGCGAACAGCCGCCAGCAAATGTAGGGGTTTGACAGCTACCACCACATCCTGGCGCCTTCGAGTCACTGTGATCTCAACTGACTTCGACCACGCTTAATATAGAGTGCACCAGAAGCTTGTTATGTCGATTCTATGCCACATGAGTTTCTTCTCTGACTTCCTCGAAGTAGTTTAGAGGCTTACACGGTGCATCATGCCATGTACTGGTAAAAGGATGTACGATGGCTCCTATGCCAGTCCGAACTTCAGTTCGGTAATGATGCCCACTCCCCATGACATTTCATGCAGGCGCACTGGACCCACTCATAGGAAGTCTGAAACGCAGTCTGTAAGGGATTTTGTTGATGGTCCACACCTTCCACTGCAAAGAGTATGTTGACGACCTCCTACTTCTGTACCGATCAGGTGATGAAGTGCACTCTGAGCTTGAATGGATCAAATGGTGTGGATTGGCTCCGAGGAGCCATCTGACTTCAGGCAAGTAGAGCGGCAATGCGTATTGGAAGGGGCTTCCAGGAGAGCTGTGTGACATATTTGAAACGCCTGGTTAAATTCGCAGGACCGAACAGGTAGTAGGAAGTGTGGAAAGGGGCCATGAATGAGCGGCTGTCAGTTACACTCGAACACATACAACTTTATTTAGGTGCCCAAACTTTACAGCGCAAGTTTCCTCGATTAACTATCGA
The DNA here is from genome assembly GCF_021461395.2 of Schistocerca americana. Lineage (NCBI taxonomy): Eukaryota > Metazoa > Arthropoda > Insecta > Orthoptera > Acrididae > Schistocerca > Schistocerca americana. The sequence continues at coordinate 325,130,899 of NC_060125.1, forward strand.
CTGAATATATCACACAATCTTATGGCTTAATGGCACAACCTCTTTAATTTTTATAACGGCTGAAGGCCTATGATTTAAAACACAACTGCAATGAATTTTTAGAAAGCAGAAGGCCCAAAGCTTTATCCAAAAAAATATTCTAAATAAAGCTGAAGGCTCAAACAATGCAAGACTTGACAAGTAAGGAACTTTCAGTATCAAAGCGGCTGAAGGCCCATTATTTAACACCCAACTGAAAGCATACAAATTCAAACCATCGGTTATGAGCTATTAAAATACACAATCAAACACCAACAAGGAAAGGCAGTACAGCCGGCGGCTCTCAGAAGTTTCCGGGTTCGGTCTGCACTTGAATTATTAACGTTCGCTTAGGGGGGACCGGTAGTCGGTCAAACGATATCCGATCTGCCGGCAACCCAACCAAGAGACAGTCAACGGACCTACCGACAAGATAACTTTCTTTCCAACCGACCAGTACACAAGGAACACCAAAGCCAAAACGTTAAAGGCGTAGCAGCCCACAACCAAGTATGCATAAGCTGCCAAAACTACACACACGTGTTGGACAGCGACAACACGGTGAGGAAAGGACACTGCCTGAATTTTACGTCAGCGGCCAGGGCAGGTAACCGGAACGCTAACGGCCACAAGGCAGAAAATTCCGCTGGTGCACTTGGACTTCTAATTATCAGAATCTAGTTAAAGTCCACAGGACGGTGGCCAAACTCTCGCCAACTCGAACACTCGCTGTTGCTCACGGGAATACCCCCAACAGCCAACCATGAACACCAATGGCACAATGTGAACAGACTGGGTTCGGTAATTAAATCACCATGCAACTTTGATATTCTAGGCCGGTGAGCCACGAATCTCGTAGCAATCGAAACAACTCCCACACAATCCGAGACTGCCTAGAGACCACCAGCGGGCCCGGCTTACTGCGCCGCGTGGAGAATTCCTGGCTGATCGTCCGCCCCCGTTGTCTGAGTGGTCAGCGTGACGGACTGTCAATCCTAAAGGCCCGGGTTCGATTCCCGGCTGGGTCGGAGATTTTCTCCGCTCAGGGACTGGGTGTTGTGTTGTCCTAATCATCATCATTTTATCCTCATCGACGCGCAGGTCGCTGAAGTGGCGTCAACTCGAAAGACCTGCACCAGGCGAACGGTGTACCCGATGGGAGACCCTAGCCACACGACGTTTCATTTCATGTTTTCTTGGCTGATCGACACCAATCGACCGACTGTCGCACACCGGCTAGCCGGAAATTATAAGCACCAGACCAAAGATAGTACAAGGTGCGAATATCGATACACACCGCTGCTGCCACACGTAGAAAGAGGAAGAACCACGGCGTAACCGCAATAGCCGCGGGAAACCAAACGCAGAGTACGAGTCAAGGTTCAAACCAACGCATAAGTCGGGGCCAGCACGGCTCAATACCTTCTGCAGGTGCAAGTTATCAGATATTTCCGCATTATATTTACACAGGTCATGCCTTGCCACCTACCATGGACTATAGACTTTTACTGCAGGCGATCAGCACAGATGTCCGCCAGAACGTACTTCGATCCATGTACCCCGTACTGTGCGTCGAGAGTCTTAACTTTCATGTGGCGACCTAGTTGGTACATGTTGTTTGATTCTTCCATTATCAGCAGCAGTGGGGCAGAGACAGCAGGCGCATTTGGATATCACATATCGCCAGATTCCTACTTATAGTCAGCTACGACACCATCATCCACCCTCCACATGAGGGCGGACTGGACTTATACATGTACAGTGGAGGACTGCTTCATTATATTTGTGTACAGTGGCGAAACTGTGAACATGGCGCGCCGTGAGAAGAACTGACGCTGTCATCCGTCCTGCCACCTTTTATGATTGTGCACATTGCTTCCTCTCTTTTCCACATCTCGGCATTCGTACTCAAATATAGCTACGTGCAAAGTGATGTCCCTATCACATGACCTCTGAAAGTTAAAGACATTTATCGTTTGAAGCTAATATCCAACCCTCGCAAAGTGATTGAGAGTAAAAGCGTGGCCGCACTATGACCTGCGGTGCGGAGAGCACTCCAACAGCCCTTCTTCCCTACATGTGTTCCAGCGGTGTGGTACCATGTCGTCAACCAGTATCACGTAACTAGACAGAGGTCGCACGGTATTGGGCTTACGGATTCTCCCCTCCGACCACAGTGCCTCCTCCCAGACACTGGTGTATGGATGCTGGTATGGAAGATTCTCACCTGTCACCTCCACGCCCCGCATCACACTATTCACCCCGAGGTCTTCCTATTCTGGAGGATACTTACTTCTCAATCACAAAGGGCTCACGCTCTTACATGGTTCAAAGATACGTCCATTTACTATCTACTCCGGAATAATGAGATGATAGTTCTTGACTATTGGCATTATCTCCAAGATAATCATAACACACTGGAGCACAGTCGTCGATATCAACAACTCCCCCGCAAATTATTTTTGGTTTGCCTTTTTAACCCCCCGCCCCTCACAGGGAATAATGGGAAGTGAACAACCCCGTTAGTGGATCTTGACTCTTGACATGAGGCAAAAGGGTGATCGACTTGGTACCAGTGAACATTGCCCGCAGATAGGAAGTGCCCATGTGAGAGCATGGGGGATTTGTTTTTCATCATTATTTGGGTCTCCTTCGGCCGTGTGGTCGTTATTTACGCAATATAACTGTAACTGTTTCCGACCTCTTATTTCTTCACCGATGTTTTCAGTTCACCCTTGTACTGAAAAATGGATCCACTAAGTAACAGTGACTAAATTTTATTTCATCTTGAGACGCTTTATATAATTTATATTGCTTACAGTGTCTTCCCTATTACCGAAGCATTTCGTATTACATATGTATCCAAAATTTTGGAGTTGCGGAACAAGAACAACAAAAAAAGACGGAGGCGGTTAAGACGACAACTCACATTCAGCGGGATATCGGGGTTCGAGCCCCAGTCTGGCACAAATTTTCACCCTGTCGCAGCTGACGTAATTGAAGCCTTTGAGAAACGTATGAAATAGACCCAATATCTGAAATTACTGGTAGGGAAAGTAAAATGAAGACTGATTACCTTGGAGCTATTTGTGACAGTACGGTATAGAAAAGTACTGTACATGTGACATACAAGTTTTGCATTGGTGTTCGAAGACCTTATCAGGTATACGTGAGCGAAGGCAAGACGTGAAGGCAAGACCATCAGTACAGCCCGTAAAAGTCGTAAACAAGATTTTCAATGAATTAAAAAGGAGATTTTTGAAAGTAGGCTGACCATGTTTTCGTGAAACTCTGTTGCATAAAATAGAAATCGATTATCTGAGAAATACTGTACAATCATTCTAGGGCGTCTTGTTATGAAAACCACGACTCCGAAATAAGAGAGATTGTACAGGATACCGACCCATATAACAGTATGTCTTAGCTCTATTCTTGAATGTAATAGGATAGGAAATCGATAATATTGACATGAATCACCTGCCGCCATTCAGTATGTTGTGACATGGGAAATGTATATGCAGAGGCAAAAAGCTCTCCATACGCACATCCAATTACATTGTAACGGAATGTAAATAGTGCACCAATCACCGCTGCAAAATCCATTGAGACTGTTAAGTTTTGTAACAGTATTATTTACTTCAGCCAATAAATTTAGGCACTATGGCAGTCGAAAGCATTTACTTGCGGATTAAGCTGAAAAAAGGAAACAAAATGGAAGACCAATTACATTCGTTTTATTTAATAATTTAGTTCCACTCAGATATAATTTGTGATCTGGGTTGTCATACACTGCATTTAAAATTGAAATACCTTTCAAATTATTTAAATACTATGTCATATTGCACTGAAAAGGTAAACTTATTATAAAAAATTACGATTTTAAACAGCTATAGTGAACAAATGTAGCATAACTGCTGTAGTTTCACAGCAGTAATTAGAGCTACTATTTTTTGCAGTTCTAATGTACTCATTTGTATAACTACAAATGCTAACTGTAATTATACGGCCACTTAGCGGTGAGACTAACATGAATGTGTTTGAATGTGATGTAAACATTACGTTTGGCACGGTAGTAATGATGGCGGCTTCACATAAGCCCACATTAGTGCAGTGTTGCTTATTATTCACATGATCATATTCATATTAGGCGACGTGTGTAATAAACAGATGCCATTTTTGGCCGACAAATTCAGTATTTGTGTGTTAATTGATTCGTGAACATCTGGTCTCCTCGCCAATGGACGCAACCGGAAGTGGCGCGCTGGGATAGTTCCTGATTGGTGAAACCCGTGGAGCTTCGAAGGTGACCGCCAACCACAGGGGCGGCGTAATCGGCAACCTCTGTGCCGCCGCCAGTGAGATGAACTTCCGCATTGTGATAAGCGGCAGCCACAGGCAGCAAGGTCTCATATTAGGCATTGGCGTCCGAAAGTTCTAGTACGGAGTTCCAGGGTTGCAGTTCGTAGCCAATCTTATAGCGAAGATCAGTCAGCGAAGCTTAGTCTACAAGTGAAGTCGTGTACAGCCTTCGCGTACGGACAGCTACTAACCACAGTGATTGAAAATGTGTCGCTCAGGACGGATATAGTCTTGTTGTAATGGTATTCAGTAACGAAAGCCTTGACAGGCCACTGCTTAGTTGTATCCCTTCACAAGCACATCCAACGGATTGCTGTACAACTTAAGTATCGGAGAGCAATTAAGTGTCCCGGCGGAGGTTCGAGTCCTCCCTGGGGCATGGGTGTGTGTGTTTGTCCTTCGGATAATTTGGGTTAATTAGTGTGTGCTCTTAGGGACTGATGACCTTAGCAGTTAAGTCCCATAAGATTTCACACACATTTGAAGATTTTTGAGCAATAAAGTGTATATTGCTTGTTATTAACTTGTTTTCACTGTCACAGTTCCTCCGTCCAACGCGGAGCACATAAACCTAATATGAAATATGCGAGCCGCTCTACCCAGACGTGCCATACACATCAGAAACCATTACAAACGACCAGCTAAAGCGTGACACGAATGTTAGTTAGAAAGCAGTCTATTACCCATTTCGTTGGTAAACGCAAAGTTTTATGCAAAATACTTTGATGATAATTATCTACACTACTGGCCATTGAAATTGCTACGCCAAGATGAAATGAAGATAATAAACAGGTATTCATTGGACAAATATATTATACTAGAACCGACATGTGATTACATTTTCACTCAGTTTGGTTCACAACCACCTGTGGCCGTAATAACGGCCTTGATACGCCTGGGCATTCAGTCAAACAGAGCATGGATGGCGTGTACAGGTACAGCTGCCCATGTAGCTTCAACACGATACCACAGTTCAATTGTGACGAGCCAGTTGCTCAGCCACCATTGATTAGACGTTTCCAATTGGTGATAGATCTGGAGAATGTGCTGGCCAGGTCAGCAGTCGACGATTTTCTGTATCCAGAAAGGCCCGATCAGGACCTGCAACATGCGGTCGTGCATTATCCTGCTGAAATGTAGGGTTTCGCAGGCATCGAATGAAGGGAAGAGCCACGGGTCGTAGCACATCTGAAGTGTAGCGTCCACTGTTCAAAGTGCCGTCAATGCGAACAAGAGGAGAGCGAGACGTGTAACCAATGGCACCCCATACCATCACGCTGGGTAATACGCTAGTATGACGATGACGAATACACTCTTCCAATGTGTGTTCACCGCAATGTCGCCAAACACGGATGCAATCACCATGTTGCTGTAAACAGAACATGGATTTATCCGAAAAAATTGACGTTTTGCCATTCGTGCACCCAGGTTCGTCATTGAGTACACCATCACAGGCGCTCCTGTCTGTGATGCACCGTCAAGTTAAGCGCAGCCATGGTATCCGAGCTGACAGACCATGTTGCTGCAAACGTTGTCGAGACGTTACAGCCATGAGGGTAAGATGCCTGTCATCTCGACTGCTAGTGATACGAGGCCGTTGGTCTAGCACGGCGTTCCGTATTACCCTCCTGAACCCACCGATTCCATATTCTGCTAACAGTCATTGGATCTCGACCAACGCGAGCAGCAATGTCGCTACACGATAAAGCGCAATCGCGATAGGCTACAATACGACCTTTATAAAAGTCGGAAACGTGTTGGTACGCATTGCTCCGCCTTACACGAGGCATCACAACTACGTTTCACCAGGCAACGGCGGTCAACTGCTGTTTGTGTATAAGAAATCGGTTGGAAACTTTCCTCATGTCAGCACGTTGTAGGTGTCGCCACCGGCGCCATCCTTGTGTGAATGCTCTGAAAAGCTAATCATTTGCATAGCACAGCATCTTCATCCTGTCGGTTAAATTTAGCGTCTGTAGCACGTCATCTTCGTGGTGTAGCAATTTTACTGGCCAATAGTGCACTATTGAGAATATAGCACTTTGAATTCAACCTTAAAAAAACCAACACAGATATTCTGTAGGGTATTTTACTGCCACAAACGGTTATGTTCTCCGACCATCGTCGGGTTAGATCTGTCCTACTTGTGACTGGAACAGTGTTTTGAAACGTACTTTTTAAAGGTATGTAGCACCATTTTATTACCGAGAGGTTTCGTCACTGTATGATGAAACGTTGGAGACAGGTCGGCTAACTGTTCTTAGAATGTAGCGACAATAAACCAACCTATAGAATAGCGATGGTGTTATATTTTCTTTTTCTTATTTTTCGTGTCATCAAATTTGTGAATAGTTGTATGTGCAGTTTCCCTTCAGCACTGAGCTCCTAAACCCATGATATACGAGGCCTGTTCAGAAAGTAAGCTCCGATTGATTGCCAAATTGAAACCACAGTGAACATCAGAAATGTTTTACTTGTAACAATTAGCTACACCTTTCAGCTACTTCTCTACGTAGTCGCCGTTCTGACGTAGACTTTTGTCATAGCGTTGTACCAACTTTTCAATAGCCTCATCACAGAAGGCAGCCGCCAGTGCTTTCCGCCAATTCTCCACGCTGGCCTACAACTCGTTGTCTGTGTCAAAATGTTGTCTTGAAAGACAGCGGTTCATGTGACCAGAGATGAAACTCAGGGGGAGACAATTGCGGACTGTATTGTGGGTAATCTCACATTTCCATTTGAAAACGGTGCAGGAGCATCTTCATTGCCCCTGCAGAATGCGGCTGAGAATTGTCTTGAAGAAGAAACAGCACGACAGTTATGTAATGTTAGCTGCATAGCTTCAGGCGAAATTTCTCACCAGGCCCTCGTACTTGGCGGCAGACACTATTTTCTAGACATCTTTACGCACTCACTGCGAGCTCAGAAATGAGAAGAGCGACGTGATGCTACCTGGGGTTATACTAGAGACACTACCCAACACATCTGTGCAAAGCTTTATCGTATTTTCATAGTCGTTTCCATTTCGCGACCGATCGGAGCTTACTTTCTGAAGGCCCCTCGTAGTTTATATTCAGCGCCCTCATTTTTTTAAGGTATTCAAATTTAAGCCATACCCTACAGATTTTGCGCTCTATGACTACTTTCACAAAACAACATTTTATTCCGTGATGCCTTACAATAAGTCCTACCATCCTACACTGTATTCCACTCAGCGGTTTCGATATATTCCTTTTCTCTGTGATTCTGCAGAGAATATTACTTCTTATCCTATCTGTAGATTTATTTTACAACGTCCTTCGACTTTCTTGTTTTCGCACGGTCGAGGGTTGTCCTTCGTGCAGCTCTGTGCAATAATTTCTTACTGAGGGCGGGTTGCAGCACTAATAGTGGAGGGTATATACATGGTGTGGAGGGACGCGGTTAAAGAGCAGTATTTTCGTAGTACGGAAATGGAGCGATTTGTCTCACATCCAAAACGACATGATCATTGGTTTTCGTCCAATGGGATGAAGAATTTCCGGAACGGCTAAGTTTGTAAACTTTTCGCATTACGCAGTGGTATAAGTATACAGCGCATGACAAAGTGGTGCTACCCAAAACGGGTGTCAAGCCGTCTGTGGTGCAGCACAGCAATAGATAACAGTGGCGAACGATGGTTGTGAATATGAATAAGTGCGAATAGACGTACAACTGTTGAGAAACTGATTGCTCAGATAAACGAAGGGGCTACCAGCAATGTCTCCATAACGTCCGTTCACCGAACGTTGCTCCGTATGGGCCTCTGCGGCAGGCGTCCTGGGTCATCGCCCATGCTGATTGCTGTTCATCCACGAAGAAGGCTGGAATTTGTACGTCAATACCGCAGTTCCACGTCCACAGATTTTTCATAGTTGTTCTTTTCGTACGAATCTCGTTTTAAGTTTCATCAGCGTGAAAGGTCTGATACCAATCACCCTGTAACGATCGTTGGAATGGTCGAGTTCGCATGAGGTAGCGTTATGGTCTGGGGAATCGTTTAGTGGCAATAACGGCCTGATCTCGTGATTATGAAAGGCGCAACGGATCAACATAAGTATGAATCTATCCTGCATGACCACAGCCAGCCTTACACGCAGTCGTTCTTTTGTCAGTTTGATGGTGTTACCAGGAGGACAACGCAACGTGTCACGCAGCTCGCAGTGTACGAGAGTGTTTCGAAAAGTGCCTGGATGAGTCTACCGTTCTCCCGTGGCTCCCAACTTCCCCGTATGTACACCCCATCGAGAATCTACGAGGAGACGTCGATCGGGCGCCTGGCGCCATAGATCTGTAACCGAGAAACCAAGCACAGCAGGCCGCAGCACTGGAGTCGGCATGGCTTCATGTCCATATCGATACTTTCGAGATCCTGATTCAGTCTCTTCCTGGACATTTCGCAGTGGTCCCCACTGATAAAGTTGGTCAATGGTTTTTGCCAGGTGGTCACATTACTGTGACTGCACTGTGCATATTGTCGGAAATTTCTTCCTCAAACTAGGGTCTACTTTTGATTCCAGAAGCGTTAATTTAAAAGGAATAACCTTCTTGCTCAGACACCGTCTAATATCCCCCTTGCTTCGTTCATTATGCGCTCCTATTCTTACTAAGCACCAGAATTCCTTTGTTCCATCCTCTAGAGGTTCTCATTATTGGTGTTAAAATAATTGCTGATATCACACTAGTATCTAAAACGGTATTGGTATGTTTCTATACGAGTTGGCTTTATATTGTCAACGCCTTTTGTAATACAACAATCCTGAAAGTATTAAAATGTCGTAGATATTTTATATATTACGAGAACCTAATTCCAAAGACGCACCCACCATAGGTCGCTCTGTGACACAATCGAAACTTCACACGACGAAAGAAGTCTGAAAATAAAGAGAAACGTATTTTAGCGTAGGTACTGGTGTTCAGTAGCTTCCGCGAAAACGACGGTAATCTTCATAAATTCGCTCAAACAATGTACGCTGAAATTAAGTGATTGTGCAGTGGATAAAGACAGACTTCAGTATTTTGGCGTAGTGTATTCAAACCCAATCTCATGTTTGTTTTCGTTTTTTATCACAGAAGTATGTGACATCAGCAACATTTAGTGACATTCTGAAAAGCGATGGTATTATGGACACTATAAATAAGCTGTTCATTTCTGATTTAATACTGATTTTACCACAAATCTGTATCTATTCTACCTATCTGTATATAGCTACAATCAAATTTTGCACACAGACAGCGAACATAAGGATTTACAATAATGTGCTGCTTATAATCTCGTAGCACCAATAGGAGTCGACCTACAGGCAAACACTTCTTTTAGTCCTTGTTGTACGGGCTGCCCTGAATGACAAGCATGTTGTGTGGAAATAGGTTTACTTTGAAGGGCAGCATACATGTTATAGGCATGTGGTATTGGAATATTAGTGTGCTGCTTTGCAGACCTCTTTTTAAGATGACGCTCATGCGGATGGATGCGACTGGCTGAGACTGATAGAGGAGGGAGTTGAGAGTGAGACAGAGATTGGAAGAGATGGAGATAGAGGGGGGTGAGATAGACAGAAAGAATGTAGAGTGAGAACGTGGAGAAGGACGACATGGACAGAGAAATGGGGTGCATGTGAAAGGCAGAGAAAGAGGCAAGGGGTGGATGGGCAGTGAGTTGCAAAATGATGGGCAGGAGAAGACAGTCACAGAGGGCAATGGGAGCAAACGGACAGTGGTGGGACGGGACATGCAGGGGGCTGATGGAGAGTAGGGGGAGGAGATGAGAAAAGTGGGGAGGAGGATGTATGACGAGTAGGAGGGAGGAAGAAAATGTAGTCAGAGAGAGGGGGCACTGAATACAGAAAAGTAAGGGGAGGTGGAGATGAGAGGCAGACATTGACATAGAGAGATAGATGTGGGAGAAATAGATGGATAGTGAGATGTGGGGAGGAGGAGGTGGACACAGAGAGTGCAAAGGAGATGATGTGTGGAGTATGTGTGTCAAACGTTTGTGTGAGCAAAGCTGTAGACAAAAGGTTGTTTCATATCTTCTCCTCAACCACTGTACCGTATTCGAAGTTGTTACACATATAAAGTTCTACCCGGAAAGAATATTTGTTGGTGTAGGATCCATTTACATATCAAAGCAGTGGGGTTGGGAACAGAAAAGACGTGTAGCCCATGATGTGTAAATACCAAGCCTTTATTCATGCAGTATCTGACTTACAACAAACTTTACACATAATTTCAAACCCAGAACCTTTCTCTCGCTGACAACTATGCAAAGTAATGAAAGAAAAAGAAGTATATCGCCTACTACATTTTTGCCGTTCATGCAGTGAAACTGCTGCATAAGACAAGACGTTAAACCGTATTACTTCCTTGCTACCAACTCTATTCGCAACACACTTCGCAGACTGTAACCTGCACTGATTGTACCTACAGAATAATATCATTGTATGACACATATTTAACGAGATATGAAACCATAAATATCAAGCTGCTTGAAACTGAAGCCACATAGCGATATCATAGAGGTACAGATGAAACAAGTGTACGAATTTGTGTTAAGTATATTGAATATATGTGAAATATTGTATGGGTATCAGAAAAAGTCGTGAGTAGAAAATACCTCCGAAATCATGGATCGAATGAAGCAAACTAGTTACAAACACACTTACTATCAGGAAAGAAATACTGTGAGTGTATAAACAAGCTACTTCCTTTTGGGGTGATAACGTGGTGTGAGAATAGGATCGAAGAAAACGATAAACAGGAGGAAGGATGTAGACGCAGATATGAGGGAGAAGGAGGTGGGAAAAAAAGAGCGAGGGGGATAAGGACAGAGAAGGTGAAGAGGAGTAGATGAACAGAGAGAGGGAAGAGGAGGAAAAAATGGACATACAGTAGTGGGGGCAGGAGGGGATGGACAGGGACATGGGGAGGAGAGGACTGACAGAAAGAGAGGGAGGATGAGATGGGCAGAGAGCCAGGGGGAAGGAGGAAAGGGAGATGGAGACAGGGGCGGGAGGGAACTGAGTAACAAAATGGAGGAGGAGATAGACAGAAGAGGAAGGAGCCAAGGAACAGATGGGGGAAGAGCAGAAGGAGACTAAGAGGCGAGAGAAGCAGTTGGACAGAGAATGGGAGGATGAGATGGGTAGAGAGCAAGAGAAGAAGAAGAAAAGGGAGGAGCAGACCGGGGATAGGTGGAGATGGGCAAAGGACGTAGGAGCTGAGGAACAGATAGGGCAACAACAGATGTGGAGTGAGAGACAGAGTAGCAGAAAAACACTGAAGGGACAGGAGGAGATTAGAAGGGGACAGAGGGACGTGGAAGGAGGAGCAAGAGAGCATAGCAGAGGAGATTGGTTGGTTGGTTGGTTGGTTTGGGGAAGGAGACCAGACAGCGTGGTAATCGGTCTCATCGGATTATGGAAGGATGGGGAAGGAAGTCGGCCGTGCCCTTTCAGAGGAACCGTCCCGGCATTTGCCTGGAGTGATTTAGGGAAATCACGGAAAACCTAAATCAGGATGGCTGGACGCGGGATTGAACCGTCGTCCTCCCGAATGCGAGATAGCAGAGGAGACTGGCAGACAATTGGGAATAGAGTGATCGTCTAATAGAACGAATGTTTTATACGTAATATAATTGTCCAGATATGGAGATACATGGTCAATGCCATGTACTCATGTATTGTATATAAAATGTGAGCTATGTGTGTCTAAGATCTCCTCAAAAATCAATGGATCGAGCTAAACCAAATTTGGTATGTATGTTGCTTGCCCATCACGAAAATCGTCATAGTGAGATTACAGCCCCCTAGAGACTTTTCAGGCCATGTTTTGTAGGTTGCTCTTCACAACAGCTGAGATGTCTGGGATTAATATCACTATGCTTTTCGTTCCACTTTGCATAGTAATCTATTTTTTAGGGGCAATAAACGGTCTACAAGTTCCTTGTAGACTCCCTTTCATGACATGCATGTTGCGGGAGTTATCAACCAGTTCTTCAGGGTTTGCAGGTGAAGATGTGCTTGGCTGGGGGAAGGTTGAGATGGATATAAGAGGAGGTGGACAGATAAATGGACTGGAGGCTATGGGCAGAGAGAGGGAGGAGGACATGAATGGAGAGATGGGGTGGGAAAAGATGGATAGGGAGAGGTGTGGTGTTTGAGATATTTAGGGGTCAGATGGAGATGGAAAGAGAGATTTAAGCAGGAGGATGTGGAGAGAAAGAGAGAGAGAGAGAAGAGAAGCTTAAGAAAGGGAGCGGGGAATGGAAACTGTACAGGAACACAGCTTAACAGAGTGGTGGACAGAGGAAGAGGTGGCCTGGCGCATGGACAGAGGGTTGCGGGGGAGGGGGGGGGGAGAAGGGCAGCAGAGGGAGAGGTGATGAAGAAAGAGAATAGGAGGAGGACTAAGATAGGGGCGTGGGAGATGGGTGGAAAGGGCTAGAAGGGCGTAGGAGAAAGATGGAGGAGGAGTAGATGTTCAGAGAGGATCGAGAAAAGGAAATGAGGGAGAGGAGAGAGAAGCTGATGGTCAGAATGGGGATAGGAAGGAATGGGCAGATAGAGGGGGAAGAGGAGATTGGCGGAGAGATGGGGGGAGGAGGAGATAGGCAGAAACAGAAGGAGGATGGGGCCCCGAAATGACGTAAATGGTAAAGGTAAAAGAGGACGATAATCATTTCAAAATATAATAACTCATTAAACAAAGGCTAGCTTAAAGATCGGCGCCAGATGCATACACAAGGTGAGATCATGGTGTTAAAAATTATGTTAGGCCTTGAGAAGGAGCACTTCGTTTAGCAATTTTTAACAGCGGAGGGTTTCACTACAGCCCAGAAACCATTATTAATTCTTGTCAAAGTTTAGAATATAGGATGCCGACGTAAGAGCTGGTCATCCAACAAAGTGTAACGCTCCGACAGGCAGGATCTAACTCGAAACGACAAGTGATCGTACTGTACCAACGTCTCGATGCAGCTGATGTATAGCTTCCTGCCGCGCAAAGTTGCATGAACGAACCAGTCGACCATTAAAGCAAGAATTAGGTAAGATTTTTGTAGAGATAGTCGATGTTATGAGTGTGGATCGCTATTCCATCACAAAAGTGTAGTAACTGAGCGCCTGGCAAACACTTGAAGCCAGCTTGTAGGATAGTTGCACTCTTATACAGCAAATTGAGGACAGATCAACCCTTTGGTGATTAGCAACTGCAACGAGGATAAACTCTAACGCGACAGCAAACTCAAATGCTAGATGATAACAAACAGCATTTTGACTGTACACAAAACTCGAGGTGTACAGCAATGGGTAATATCCAAGAATAATTGCCTATAGAAGTCGTGGGTTCCAAACGGTGCATATCAAACGTGCGATCCTAAATAGATCATACGACTCTAGCGGTTGGCGTTGTCATCAATTATTTGTGGGTCATAATTTTTATACGTTTTCCGTCGTTCCCTCAGCTGCTCTAAATTACATACCTCCGCGAATTATATGTGAGTTGCAAGGAAAACCCAGACGATTTATTTCGGTTTTATGTCGCCAGAGAGTGGGATGACTGGTGTTCTTGACTTTTCTTCAGCGGTTTCTCTCACATGGAAAAATGTAAGTCCACGCATATCCAGTGTAGAAAATTATTTGACTTTTACCGCAAATATGGAGTGCTACCGTACGAGGAAACGAGGGACTGTGTAGACTGTAGGGACGACTTCAATCATTCTTGGAGTTTACCCAGCAATGTTACTACACCACAAATAGATACACCGAAATATTCAAATGACAATAACAATCGCTATCTACGAGCAGTGACAAGACTAGCAGATTACAGCGACAACGCACACCATAATTATTTCAGTACGATACCTGTTTATCTTATGTCATGCTAAATCGGAAATCCAGCTTGCAGTTGTCCTCACAAGCCGCCAACTCCTTCCAACGCAGAACAATCTCTCTGGAAGCGCCTTGTAATCTTTTAATAACTTTTAACATTCATCTCAAATATAAAGTGAATGAAATGACCGATTCATATTAAACTCGTATTTTAACAACATTTACACCGACATAAAATTAAAAAAAAAAACTGAAGTGGTAATTTTGTTTCTTTCTGTGTAGTCTAGCGTTGCTACGTAAATAATAATACGTAATGTATTCCAAACAGTAGCCACTAAACCTTTGTGACTATGATAGCTGACTATTTGTAACTACTTGAAATAACTTCAATTCTGATTTCGACTTTGAAATTAAGTATCCTTCAAACACGTCACTATTAGGGTTACATTTAAATTTGCAATTAAAACACACTGAATTACATGCAACAGTTACTAAATAACCACACGTAAAGGTTTCTTTGACCCAAGAAAACTTGTCTTTATTTGGGCTAGGTATCTCAATACAAGTTCAGATCTCGTAAGTGATCGAGTGCCAGCAAAGAGTACACACCACTCCCACAGAAACGGAAATTGAAGAACAAAGAAAAACATAAACAAGAAACCTAGGCACCAGCGCCTCTTTTGCTTAACCTTAGTTAACAATACAAACAAAACGGTGCCTCTTCAGGCGTTAGCACAACGCGACCTGCTAAAGTTCCCTAAATTAAATCAGGCCACTCATCACTTCTACTGACCAAGTTTTTTTGTTTAGTTACGTGTTGTTTGTAAATGGTTCCTTTCTATTCCAATTGCTTACCAACACAACCTACTGGTGCTGTCTGAGATATGAAGGTGAAACAGTTCGAATAGACACGAGCCAATTCTAGATCCGCTGTATGAAAGTAGCACCCAAAGAACAAACAAAAATGTGTTCGAGGCTTTAAATTCCAGATACACACCAGTCACTACTGAACCACTCCCAAAAACAGCTCGCAACGCAATTACGTCTGGGTGTGCCACAACCACTGATCATACAACACAGACACGATATCGGATTGTACCGATTCCCTAAAAATCATGAATTGCAAATCTCTCTAACACAGCTCACGCTGCATCTTTCACAGCAAAATAACCACTCCTTCCTCCTGAACTGTCCACAGGAGGACATCCAATCGACCGCCCAAAAAGACATTTTCACCATCGAATGTCTAATCCGCGACACCTTCAAAATCCCGGAACCTACTTATATTCCGTAGCTCGGCCTTCGGAAGAAATCTACAGTCGCAGCTATGTCTATCAACATGGGCTTTAACGACAAAATTGCCACACTATTCCCGTAAATTGCTCAAAATACTACACTGGCTTCACCAGCCAAATTCCCTCACCTCTCCCAAGCATTCAGCACCAATTGCGGTGCCTCTATACAACACGTAGTGGATCAGTACTGTATCCAATCTAGATATACCCCGAGATTGACTTTATCGGTAAAAGGTCTACTGGGGAAGTAACTATTTTCTGATGCCATACAATGTGAACCATTTACATGAACAAACACGCAACGCCACGCCAATTTTTGACAGTTAAATTATTATTCCTTTTGGCCGTCGCGTAACATCGATATCGGCCGGCTGCGTCAAGTTGCTGACGCAGCATCTCTGAAATCAGCGATGACGAGCTGTTACATCCTTGAAGCCGCGCGCGTTCACCACCTGTTTTCTCTGCGGGGCGCTCGGGCCATCTAGAACATGTTTTATCGCCTTCTAATACATCATACACATATGATTATTGTATTCACCATTCGTTATTGGCCATTTACGGGATCGGATGCTCAGCAGTTGTAGTGGCGAAGGAAATCCCTGCTTTTTACACAGCACAAAGACAACCCAAGAAAATAGTTCACTCAAAGGCTTAAAGCATTATGTTAACTACTTTGTGCAAATCCGCGTAAGGCGAAATGCGTGACATCCAAACAGTTATAAAACTTCGGCTCATGCAGAAATGTGACGGCGGAGACGAAGAAGATTTCAGATGCCAAACGTGCTCCCATTTGCCCGGCATTAAACTGCTTTTCAAATCAACGTCCCAC
Source organism: Schistocerca americana (assembly GCF_021461395.2). Taxonomy (NCBI): domain Eukaryota; kingdom Metazoa; phylum Arthropoda; class Insecta; order Orthoptera; family Acrididae; genus Schistocerca; species Schistocerca americana. The sequence continues at coordinate 325,147,248 of NC_060125.1, forward strand.
GGAAGAATTCCGCACACCAACTTCGGATGTCCTCCTGCTGACCTGACGGCCCCAACACAATCCTTCCTTAATCGCCAACGAAGCACGCCCCGCGTACTCGGGCCATCATCAGGCAACGAACCCACGGATGTATAGAAGAGGCCCACACGACCACAAGACTGACCGACTCGTCCGTTACTGTCTCCGTTAAGCCACTTCCTCTCCCTCCGCGCACCACGCCCGTCACCACCCAAGCAGCTCTCCCTCCTTCGACTCAGTGTCGCCACGCCTCGCGCCCTCTTCCCTTGCCAAAGATAACTGCGACAGCGTGAGCCGAGATATCGAATGCGGCACAGCTCAGGTGGAAAGGAGAGGAGGAAGGGAGGAGGATATGAGCAGGGAGGGTGTTAAGGAGGAGGTGGGCGGAGAGAGATGCCGACGAGGATGCTAGGAAAGAGCGATGGAGGCGAAGAGGAGATGGAATGAGGGAGGGCAAGAAGAGTGTGGACAGACAGACGAAGGGTGGGACACCAGAGAAAGGGAAAGTCACGCAGAGAGGGGTGGGGGTGCGGGGGTGAGATGGACCAAGAAATAGGGGAGGAAGAAAAGTGTGCAATACATGTTTCTACATATATGAGAGCGAGCGAATGAAGAAAGAACTTGTGTAACATAATTAACAGAATCTGAAAAGAAAAACCACATAAATTCTAGTATTTCAGTTTTTGCCTCGAATTAAAATTTAATAGTTCAAGAGGAGCGGTGGATCCACCGGATTATCTTTGTTATAAAAGCAACCGAAGCATAAAATTTCGGAGCACAACGTGCAAGATAAACATTCTCGTTAATATCGCTACATGGTATGGTGACAATTTCTCTGCCGACAGAGCATTTTCCTGAAAGCATAAGCCAATAACTGTTTGTGAGTCAAGGAATGTATTTTAATGGCATGGCTTCCACTTGATTTCTCTTTGTCGTGCGACAAGTAAATGGGCTGTCTATAATTGGAGAATGTAATTCTTCACTTATCGGAAAACGTGTACCTTGCGTGATCGACAAAACGCCACGCACCTGGACGGAATTGCTTTTAATGAACGCGTCAGTATACCGCTTTCACTGACAAACAGGTCATCGAATGAAGATGGATTAGTTTGGTAACCCTACGAGTCCATATTTGACAGAGACGGCTCATTTTCTACGAAAGGTCTCAAAACATAGTCTAAAAAATGATAAGAGTCTCTGTGAGCTTTCCTGGTTTACGTAGTTTAATATAGATAGTTTTGAACTCTAGGACAAAATTCATCACTGGCTTCCTAGATACAAAAAAAAGTATGTTTTCCATGAATCTTTGTGCCTTGAATGTCTTTATGATAGATATAGCCATGGGGAATGCACTGGTTCTCTTGAATAAATTTAAAAATCAAAGCCAAGCCACTAGAATTTACATGCTTTCCAGTTTCAATCACTGTCAGTTATAAAAGATTAATTGAGATTGTTGACGCTGAAATCTACTTTAATCACATTTGAAAATATTATTTCTTTCCTGAAAAATTCCACGTTATGTCACGATGTCACAAAATAGACTCGTGCCACATACTTACGCGACAAAAAAGGAGTATAAGAATGAATTTGAACATGAAGCGCCAAAATCCAAGTTATGCTCTGAGCCACTCCGCTCACAACTCACCTAGTTTCACAGCGTGCGAGCAGACAGCGTAGGTTGGGGGAAAATTTTACCGTCATTTCGTCACAAACTGGCGAGTGTCAGTACCTATGATAAAATAGTTCTATCTTTATTTTCACGCTTCTTTCACCCTACCGCAGTTTCCGTTGCGTCAAAGAGCTACCTACGGGCTTGGGAAAATTGTTTTAATAAGGGGGCACGTGGAAGATCATATCATCTCAAACTGCATATAAATCATTCGACATCAGTGAAATATATCGGTTGTCTGTGTGGCGGTGAATTTAATTGCACGCGGCTTGTTTACATAAAATGCTGTGAGATGAACTAATTAGATTCGTTCCTCGTCCGAAAACTTCATCATGTCATACTGGACGAGGTGGCTGAGTTATTAAAAAAGATGCCACAAAATTTTACGCTGCTCTTTGATCTTGTTTTGTTCGTTTTGTTTATGTTGTTTTTCCCGATACACAAATTGTTTAATTAAGCGTTTTCCTAAACTTCTGTGTAATCCTCTTTGAAGTTCCACCTCTGTAGCCCAATTATAAAACAGCCATTTTCTGGGAAGACCAGGACGCCTTTGGGAGGCAGCTCACATAAATGAGATTAAGAAATATTTATTTCTGTGAGACCGTGACAACTGCTAGTAATATATTTCTCATTATTACGACCTATACTAATCGAGTAGCGCTTGAGGAACGGGGAGTAAATTTTCTTTCTTATAAATCCCTAAAAATATGTACAAAGCGAATGTCAAAATGACACAGCATGCCACACAATTTTAAAAGCTAATTGTATTTCAGTTCCTGCATGAAATCGGTGGCTGTTAGATAACTCAATATCGAGATGCAAAGAAAACATCGTAAGTGTCTGAAAAGGATTTCCTTCATTCACGGCAGAAAATTTAATTCTGATTTACTCACGTAATAATATGCAGCAGCACTAAAATTCAATAATTAACTCTTTGGTGGAGTTGTTTATTTCACCCCGTAGACTTTAATTGGACCATTATTATTGCCATTTCAGGTATCGTACATTTATATATCCTTAGACACATTGCATCCTAAAGTGTAGGAGTTAAAAGAATTGAGATTTAGTTTTAATAACAGTTACGCAGATATGAATAATTGTGATTTAGGACTACATTCATACAAAAGACAAACATCAAAGGCAGTATAAAGACTACATTTGGGATAAGCATATCACTGAATAAATCCTGGCAGATAACGCAAAGTACGTTTGTTGGCCTTGGGAGGGATCCGACAACTGAATTAATTATATAGGTGAGTAACAGCTAATGGACGTCAGTGAATAATGGTTAGAGCGTATGCTTAAAGAGTCGCGGAAAGCAGTATAAATGATACCCACAATTGGCGGGTAAGTTTAAGGCATTATATATTCGAGATTGTCTTGATAATTAATTTACTGTCCTGTCAAAATTAAATGATTTACTGCGGCAGTTTAGCTCTCTGTATTTAATGCTATCATTTGTGAGCCGAGTGACTCTATGAAATGACGAGTTAATAAGAAAATATCCCGAAAGTTTAAGGAAAAGTTTAAGGAAAAGTACAAGTTTGAAACGACTCTTGATTTGATGACGTTTGAAAACAGAATGTGACTATTGTCTTTACTTATAAACTTCATCTACACGTTGATGTACATTAAGACGTTTTTATCTGCATAAACGGCCTTTCTGAATGCCAGAAGTCCAAGATTACTCTTTGGTTCTTTGGAGTTTTGTAGGCACATTCCTGCGCGTTAAATGCTATCCATCTCGTTTATACCTTGTCTCATTATTCAGAAATTGTTTCCCCTTTCTCTTACAGGAGTGGTAGACTTTAGACCATATCAGGTACACACTGGAGCAGGAACAAGCAAGTAAAGACGTATAGACTTTTATAAACATTCTTTACCTATAGAAACTGCAGTTTCCCAATATTTTTCAAATGGAGTTACTTTTAAATAAACTCCAGAGCATTTGGAACAAACAACTGCTTTCAGTCAATACACATACAAAGGGGTTCTAATTCAAAATATTATTATATTATTCAATGACGGTAAAAATGCAAGAAAGATCGTGCAAAGTATGTCCATCAGCATGGGTTGCTGAGGTAATAGAAATCGGGGAGTAGACACAAACTCCAGAACATTTCGACAAACTACTGCTCTCAGTAAATACACATACAAAGGGGTTCTAATTCCAAATGTTATTATATTATTCAATGACGGCAAAAATGCGAGAAAGATCGTGCAAAGTATGTTCATCAACAGGTGTTGCTGAGGTAATAGAAATCGGGGAGTAGACACAAATACACGTTTAATGTTTAGGGGAATTATAATCAGTCATCTTGTATTAAACACTTCAGGTACGTGAATCTAACTATGAGTGGTGAGGTAAGGTTAACACAATTTTTCAGACAGAAGACGAAGCAGTGGACAGTACTCCACACGAAAATAATGAGAGTAATTCAGGAGACATCTCAGAACCCTTGACCCCGCGTATCATTGGAGGCTTAACGAACATATTGCACTTGGACATTGGACACAGCGTCAAACTGTGGAAGCAGGTGGTAGTTGCGAATTGGGCCACTGTTTGGCCCGGACATGTCTGGAAAGCTCAAAGCTCAGAAGGATAGCTACTGTTCTGGCGTTCACATTGCAACGAAGAGCAGCAACAGTTCACGATAGCTATTCCATCTCCGACAGCTCTCACGATGATATCTTTGTAAGACATCAGTTGAGGAAGACCTCATTCGATGAAAATAGCGCCGCCCAGAGTGCGCAAAGCTTTTTATTGCGTCAGCTTGGCCCCTCGAAGCCATTTCTCGAGCACCGAAGCGTCGCTTCGTTATGACTGGGGGAAATGTTTTCCTTGCTGTTCCTAGGCTTCACTTTTCATTTATTTTATTTTCGTACACGTTTCCCTTTGTTCCTGTTCTTCCTTCTGGCATACTGCCAAACTCTGCTATGACAGCTCTGTTGTGAGTGTGGCCGGCAGATTGTCTTGGTTCTCTCTATTCGTAACACGGCAGATGGTGTGTCCTTTCTGCCTGTTTTCCGTGGATATCGTCTCTCCAGCGGTTCCGTAAAGCTTACGATCTTCCCCGTGTAGAGTAGTAGCTGTTGACACGGCACGGCTTAGCTCGCTCTGTACGGCGGCATAGTCTCTAGAAGTAAGGTACCTTCCAGGTGACGTCATTGTAGAAGGCTTTAATGATGCGACTAGCCCGATATCCCATCAGTAATCCGAGTTCGTTAATTCAGAAAATCGTGGTTCATTAATTTTAGCGGATACCTACCACTGGGATCGGATAGGATGTCGACTCACATGCAGTGATAAGGCCCAGATGAAATTTACGTACACTGATTATGGTCACTCGTTGTCAGAGACTCACCATGTTCTTTGATATATGTCAGATAAGGCAATAGTATTTTTAGAATTAAAAACACTGTTTATTGAAGCACCTGCTCCATTAGACAACTAGGTGGACTGAATTATTTAATAATTACCTGTCAGTCTAGATCTTGAATAGCGTCTTGCAGATTCAACTCCTTTTCATGTGATCTTACACAATGTGACACTCTGGATTTGGCGTCAGTATCCAGAGTGAAAATATGTATACCCCTACGTCCCAGTATTACTGCCGTGTTTAAACGTTCAACATAAGGATTTACGACAACACGAATGACCTGAAAGTATAGGCTGGAGACGTAGTATCTGCTGATTTTGTCTAAGATTCATGTTTGTAGGACACTTCATTACAAAGGTCATTACTCTCTACTACCGTAGTTCTGCTATCAAAAACAAAGATAGTAACTATTCGGTTATTTCCAACTGTTATTACTTGCTCCGTGTGTGGCATTAATTTGACCATGTTGTTTCGTGGCTCCAGAAGGTTTACGTTTCAGAGATTGTGGTGAGATAAGGTACTGGAGCTCTAACAATGCTGTACTTCCCGTCTAAGCGATTAAACGTGAGAAGACTTAACAATAACGTAATTTATGCAATACTTATTTTGTATGTTTCTAAATGAGGTTATTTGTGAATTGGAACATTATGGGAGATATACATTTCACAATTGGCTTTGCTCTTCCCTTTCTCGTCGTTTGCTCGAGCAGCATAACATACCAACTGCATAGTCTACCCTGTAGCAGCCACAGACACTTAGCCAGCAGGTGCCACAAATTTTGCGATAGCCAGCGATTGTTAGAAAATTCCGCCGTTCTGCGTTGCAGAACCCTGATTCCAACGGGAATTACAATAAATACGGTGTCCAAAATTAAGTAACTGAGTGACTACTGTGAATGGAACAGAATGTCGTGCTAAAAAGGTTAACTTTCTGTTCAGTCTGAAATGAACTGAAATTTGGCACATTATGTGCGATGTATGTATTGATGATTTAGAATGTTTCCTTGTATTCAGCGTAGATCCAGTAAAGAAATACAGAAAAATTCTTATAATGCAAGAAAATATGGCATGTGGTTTTATTTGCTTACTTGCAGAATTCAGAAGAAGGAAATGGAAATGAATATCTAAACATCACTCAAGAAATACATAAAATATCTCTGAGAAATTACCAGAAAACATTCTCTAGGAGTACACAATAATTTATACGCTAGTGAACATCAAGTTAAAGGGAGTCTGTATTATTCTATCTACAACAAACATAACTTGCAAAAAGAAAATTAATGTACACCATGCAAAAAAACGAGAATTGATGCTGGCTTGCACTTTGCTTGACTTTAATGTCTACAGAATCTTTAAAGTACGAAAGAAAATTTTGACGTAGAAAGTCAGCATTAACTGACGTCAATAAGAGATTGATGACTGTAGATAAAGATAACTAATGTAAATATGATGTGCTGAACTCTTAAACAAAATGTTTACTCTGTGCCTGCCTGATGGTACTGCGTGGAACTCTGTTTCTTTTTCATGCCATTGTTTTCTTCATTGACACAAGTCGTCGTGGGTAAAGAGGGATCTTGGTAACACAAAAACCACTTTATCGTTGAGTTTTAATGCCATGAAGTAATTTTTATGAAGGCAATAATGATAACAGACTTCGTTGAAGACACAGAGTGCGAGTCGACTTAACGAATATTGACCGACAACTTCAAACTTATTTAACAAGCTGGAAAATATACAAAAGTTTAACATCATTTTGAATGAGGCTGGACAGAGCACTATGAAATAAAAAAGGCTTGTTAAGCAGATATCAATAATTATTTCACCTCACATTACATGACGGTCTTATACATGATTTTTTCGTATGTTAATAAGAGGGAAAAAAAAGGAATTCGACCCTACGTACTTCTCATATTCTGGCAGGTGACAAGATGGCCGCCGAGTAAGTGACGCCAGAAACTATTTCCAGAAAGTTAAGTGATTTAGACAGGAATATAATTTAGTTTAACGCCGACAACAAATTAAATACGTGCATTAGTGTATCGTTTAGTCTTGCCGTTAAAGGTTTCACTTTTCTTTGCGTTTTTTTTCAGAAAACACGAAAAGATCGTAACTTCGCGAAGTCGCGTTTAGGCTTCAATTTTGTAAACGTGTTTGTTTCTTGTTTCACGGTAATTTGGCTAGTTTCTCGGTAACAAATAAGTAAACTGCCGTAAATAGCGTATAACTTCATTGTTTTAATACAGATTTCAGAAAAGCAGCGTAACTTTATATCAGAAACTTGCTTATATACATTTGTTTATAGGCCTAATTCTCGTAACGTTTCTGGAGAATCAAACTTGAAGTATCTCGTTTAATTGTCCTTTTTTTCATTCCACTGAGTGAAATATATAATAAATAGCGTATACCTTCTTTGTTTTAATGCAGATCTCAGAAAAACAGCGGAATTTTAAATCAGAAACATGCTTATATACATTTGTGAGTAGGCTTAATTCTTGTAACGTCTTTTCTGATTTTCGGTACTTTAATTGATTTATTCTACCTAAAGTATTATTTTTGCCATGAGTAAGAAGTGCCTGACTTGCCGTAGAATTGTTAGTTCCGGGATTTGGTGTGATGGATGCAGTAGTTTTTTTCATTGGGGGGACTGCAGTGGCGTGGGTGTCGGGAAAGTGGATCAGGCTCATCAGTGGTTATGTAGGATTTGCAGCAGAGATAGGAAGATAGTGGAAAAGGAGGGGAAAATTGCTGCCCTTCAGGCTGAGCTAGATCATGCAAGGGAAGATCTGGACAGGTTAAGGAGGGAGAAGGGCAAAGAGAGGTGGGAAGTGGCAACAGGTAACAGAAGGAACAGGCCTAGAACTAAGTCTGACAGTTTTGTGGTGAATGTAAAAAATAAGTTTGACCTGTTGCTTCAGTTAGAAACTGATGAGCCTCAAGCAGAGGTAGGTGTAGACAGGACACAACAAACTTTCAATAGGAAATTGAAAAAGAATGTAGGAAAGTCATCGAAAAGGATGAAAGCTTTGTTCTTAGGCAGCCCTCATGCCAGAGGCGTAGGCCAACTTCTGCAGGAAGAATTAGGACCAGAATACTAGGTCACAAATTTTTTCAAACCAAGTGCTAGTCTGGATCAGGTGACAGAGGATTTAGGTTCACTCTGTAAAGGATTTACCATGGAAGGCACCGTGGTTATTGTGGGAGGGCCAGGGAACAATATCGACAGAGATCCTTGGTACAGTATAGAGTGTGACCTGGTGAAGATTGCGTCGGCATCGAGACACACCAATGTTGAATTTGTATCTGTCCTGAGACGCCATGACCGGCCTCATTTGAACTCTTCTGTTGGGAGAGTTAATTTGGAGTTGGAACGGCTGCTTGGGTAGGGTGCAGGGGCTCATATTGGTGTGGTTCCTGTTGATTCTCTCAGTAGGTAGGACTATACCAGGCACAGCCTACATCTCAACAGGAAAGGGAAGGGTAAACTGGCTGGGGTAATAGCAGGATATTTAAGGGCACTGCCATGAATGGTAAAATACCAGTGGTTACAGGTGTTGGAGCAGCACCTATTTTAGGATAGGTAAGACAGAAAGATGTCAAGTTCTACGAGAGGTCAGGATTGAAACAAATCTTCAGTTTAGGAAAGCAATTAAACAGCACAATTCTAGCACATTGGATCACCAATTACAGCTGTCAGTTATAAATTTTCACCAATCACCAGAAATTTTATCTCCACCAAGTTGTATCTCAGTCCTAGGTAATTGCATTGATGAATTAGTCACCCAACGCAGTTGACATAATCTGCCTCTCTGAACACCATGTGACGCATGGTATAAGAACTAGGCCTAAGCACAGTGAGAAAGTCAGACAGGAGAGTACTGCAAATGTTAGAATAAGGAAAGGTTCTCTTAAAAGTATAATTAAAAATAATTTAAGTGTATTTCATCAAAATATTGGGAGTTTAAAGAATAAAATAGATGAGCTTCTGGTTTGTTTAGAAGATTTAGAAGCTGAGGATGAAACAGATGTACTATGCCCGTCTGAGCATCACATCGTTACTGATATGGATAAAGTAAATGTAAGTGGATATAAGCTCTCTGCACATTTAATTAGAGAAAATATGGAGAATGGAGGAGTTGCCACATATGTCAAAAGTTATCATTGTGCAAAAAGTATAGAAACAAAAAAGATTTCTGTAGAGAAACATACAGAAGTATGTGCCTGTGAGCTTATATTAAATAAAGGCACATTTATAATTGTAACTGTATATAGGTCCCCATCCGGATATTTTCATCTATTTCTGAAAAATTTGGACTCCTTGTGGTGCTATGTGTCAGACAGTGGGAAGCAAATTATTATTTGTGGGGACTTCAATGTAGATTCTCTGAAAGAGGGTAATAGGAAAAATGACCTTGAAGAATTACTTGGTTCTTTCAATTTGACACCCATTTTTGATTTTCCTACTCGGGTGGTAAAGGATAGCAGCTCCCTGATGGATAACTTCTTTATAGACCAAGATAAGTTTAACCAGATAAATGCTCAGCCTGTTGAGAATGGTCTTTCTGATCATGATGCACAGATAGTTACAATATATGACATAGCTCCATTCAGCAGTACTAAACAGTCCTCCAAAGTAGTACATTCAGTCAACGATTTAACAATTATAGATTTCAGGGAAAGCCTACAGCAGTTAGACTGGGATGAGGTGTACCGTGATCCTGATGCCAATTTAAAATATAATTCATTTCATGAAACTTTTGTAAATGCATTTGGAAACTGCTTCCCCAAGAAAATGGCTAAATATACTCGTAAGAAACCATGTAACAAACCATGGCTTACTAAGGGTATAAAAATATCTTGTAACGAGAAAAGGGAAATGTATCTGACAGCAAGAAAGAGTAGTCACCCAGAAACTATCAAACATTATAAAAACTACTGTGATATATTAAGAAAAGTTATTAAAATTACCAGTAGTATGTGTATCATGTCTGGAATCAGCAACTCTGATAATAAAATTAAAACAATTTTCAATATTATTAAAAGAGAAACAGGTCAACCAAGAGCACAGGAAGACAGTATTTCCATCAAATTGAATGAAAACCTTACGAAAAAAAAATCTGAAGTTGAAAATATTTTTAATAATCATTTTCTAAATGTTGTGGATTTAGTAGGATCCAGGTGTTCATTAGAAGATGCTAGGCTGTTAATGGAAGAGGCCATAAATATGCAACTTGATACAATTGAAATCTCACCCACTTCTCCCTCTGAAATTAGGAAAATAATAAACTTGCTTAAAAGCAAAAACTCACATGCAATTGATGGCATTTCCAGCAAAATACTAAAAGCTTGTTCTCAACAGATAGTAAGATTCTCAGCCACCTGTGTAATAGCTCTCTGGAACAGGGCATTTTCCCTGATAGACTGGAATATGCTGTTGTTATACCTTTGCACAAAAAAGGGGATGATCTGATGTCAACAACTACCATCCAATCTCCCTTCTAACAGCTTCATCCAAAATTTTTACGAAAGTAATGTATTCACGAGTAGCTTCACATATCTGTAAAAATGAAGTACTAACAAAATGTCAGTTTGGTTTCCAGAAAGGTTTTTCAACAGAAAATGCCATATATGCTTTCACCAATCAAATTTTGAATGATCTGAATAACCAAACTCCACCCATTGGGATTTTTTGTGATCTCTCAAAGGCTTTTGATTGCGTAAGTCATGAAATTCTGCTAGACAAGCTCAAGTATTGTGGCATGAGTGGGACAGTGCACAAATGGTTTAATTTGTACCTAAATGGGAGATTGCAGAAAGTTGAAATAAGCAGTTCTCATAATATGCAACGATCAGCACATTACTCAAACTGGGGAACTATCAGGAATGGGGTTCCACAAGGGTCAGTCTTGGGTCCTTTGTTGTTATTAATATATATTAATGACTTGCCAATCCATATTCGTGAAGAGGCAAAGTTAGTTCTCTTTGCTGATGATACAAGTATAGTAATCACACCTGACGAACAAGAATTAACTGATTAAATTGTCAATAATTTCTTTCAGAAAATTACTAAGTGGTTCCTTGTAAATGGACTCTCACTGAATTTTGTTAAGACACAGTACATACACTTCCGTACAGTAAATGGTATGACACCATTAATAAATACAGACCTTAATCAGAAGCATATAGCTAAGGTAGAATATTCAAAATTTTTAGGTGTGTCCATTGATGAGAGATTAAATTGGAAGAAACACATTGATGATCCGCTGAAACGTTTGAGTTCAGCTACTTATGCAATAAGGGTCATTGCAAATTTTGGTGATAAACATCTTAGTCAATTATCTTACAACGCCTATTTTCACTCATTGCTTGCGTATGGCGTCATATTTTGGGGTAATTCATCACTGAGGAATAAAGTATTTATTGCACAAAAGCACGTAATCAGAATAAATGCTGGAACCCACCCACGATCATCCTGCAGACATTTATTTAAGGATCTAGGGATATTCACAGTAGGTTCTCAGTATATATACTCTCTTATGAAATTGGTTATTAACAACCAAAACCAATTCAAAAGTAATAGCAGTGTGCATAACTACAATACTAGGAGAAAGGATGACCTTCACTATTCGAGTTTATATCTAACGTTTGCACAGAATGGGGTGAATTATACTGCCACTAAAGTCTTTGGTCATTTACCAAATAGTATCAAAATTCTGACAGATAACCAACAAGTATTTAAGAAGAAATTAAAAGAATTTCTGAATGACAACTCCGTCTACTCCATAGAGGAATTTTTAGATATAAATTAAAAAAATATATAAAAAAAATTCAAAAAGCAAAAAATAAAAAGTTGTTATATTAACTCGATTATGTTGTTAAACTAACTTGATTATGCCATGTATTGGAAAATTTGACTCGTTCCACATCATTGTTGTTGTGGTCTTCAGTCCTGAGACTGGTTTGATGCAGCTCTCCATGCTACTCTATCCTGTGCAAGCCTCTTCATCTCCCAGTACCTACTGCAGCTTAAATCCTTCTGAATCTGCTTAGTGTATTCATCTCTTGGTCTCCCTCTACGATTTATACCCTCCATGCTGCCCTCCAGTACTAAATTGGTGATCCCTTGATGCCTCAGAACATGTCCTACCACCCGATCCCTTCTTCTAGTCAAGTTGTGCCACAAACTCCTCTTCTCCTGAATTCTATTCAATACTCCTCATTAGTTATGTGATCTACCCATCTAATCTTCAGCATTCCTCTGTAGCACCACATTTCGAAAGCTTCTATTCTCTTCTTGTCTAAACTATTTATCGTCCATGTTTCACTTCCATACATGGCTACACTCCATACAAATACTTTCAGAAACGACTTCCTGACACTTAAATCAATACCCGATGTTAACAAATTTCTCTTCTTCAGAAACGCTTTCCTTGCCATTGCCAGTCTACATTTGATATCCCCTCTACTTCGACCATTATCAATTATTTTGCTCCTTTACTACTTTGAGTGTCTCATTTCCTAATCTAATTCCCTCGGCATCACCCGACTTAATTCGACTACATTCCATTATCCTCGTTTTGCTTTTGTTGATGTTCATCTTATATCCTCCTTGCAAGACACTGTCCATTCCGTTCAGCTGTTCTTCCAAGTCCATTGCTGTCTCTGACTGAATTACAATGTCATCGGCGAACCTCAGAGTTTTTATTTCTTCTCCATGCATTTTAATACCTACTCCGAACTTTTCTTTTGTTTCCTTTACTGCTTGCTCAATGTACAGATTAAATAGCATTGTGGAGAGGCTACAGTCCTGTCTCACTCCCTTCCCAACCACTGCTTTCTGTACATGTCCCTCGACTCATATAACTGCCGTCTGCTTTCTGTACAAATTGTAAATAGCCTTTCGCTCCCTGTGTTTTACTCCTGCCGCCTTCAGAATTTGAAAGAGAGTATTCCAGTCAACATTATCAAATGCTTTCTCTAATGCTACAAATGTAGGTTTGCCTTTCCTTAATCTTTCTTCTAAGATACGTCATAGGGTCAGCATTGCCTCACGTGTTCCAAAATTTCTACGGAATCCAACCTGATCTTCCCCAAGGTCGGGTTCTACCAGTTGTTTTATTCGTCTGTAAAGAATTTAGTTAGTATTTAGCAGCTGTGTCTCGGTAATTTTCACATGTCAGCGCCTCCTTTCTTTGGGATTGGAATTATTATATTCTTCCTGATGTCTGAGGGAATTTCACCTGTCTCATACATCTAGCTTACCAGATAGTAGAGTTTTGTCAGGACTGGCTCTCTCAAGGCTGTCAGTAGTTCTAATGGAATGTTGTCTACTCCTGAGGCCTTTTTTCAACTTAGGTCTTTCAGTGTTCTGTCAAACTCTTCATGCAGTATCATATCTCCCATTTCATCTTCATCTACCTCCTCTTCCATTTCCATAATATTGTCCTCAAGAACATCGCCCCAGTATAGACTCCTTCCATATTTCTGCTTCCCCTTCTTTGCTTAGAACTGGGTTTCCGTCTGAGCTCTTGATATTCACGCAAGTGGTTCTCTTTTCTCCAAAGGTATCTTTAATGTTCCTGTAGGCAGTATCTGTATTACCCCTCATGAGATAAGCCTCTACATCCTTACATCTGCCTTCTAGCCATCCCTGTTTAGCCATTTTGCACTTCCTGTCGATCTCATTTTTGAGACGTTTGTATTCCTTTATCCCTGCTTCACTTGCTGCCTTTTTATATTTTCTCCTTTCATCAATTAAATTCAATATTTCTTCTGTCACCCAAGGATTTCTACTACCCCTCGACTTTTTACCTACTTGATCCTGAGCTGCCTTAACTATTTCACTCCTCAAAGCTACCCATTCTTCTTCTACTGTATTTATTTTCCCCATTCCTGTCAATTGTTCCCTTATGCTCTCCCTGAAACTCTGTACCACCTCTGGTTCTTTCGGTTTATCCAGGTCCCATCTCCTTAAATTCTAACATTTTGCAGTTTCCTCAGTTTTAATCTACAATTCATAACCAATAGATTGCCGTCAGAGTCCACATCTTCCCCCGGAAATGTCTAGCAATTTAAAATCTGGTTCCTAAATCTCTGTCTTACCATTATATAATCTTTCTGAAATCTTTTAGTATCTCCAGGGTTCTTCCATGTATACAACCTTCTTTCATGATTCTTGAACCAAGTGTTAGCTATGATTAAGTTATCCTCTGTGCAAAATTCTACCAGGCGGCTTCCTCTTTCATTTCTTAGCCCCAATCCATATTCACCTACTACGTTTCCATCTCTTTCTTTTCCTACTGTCGAAATCCAGTCACCCATGACTATTAAATTTTCATCTCCCTTCACTAGCTGAATAATCTCTTTTATCTCGTCATACATTTCATCAACTTCTTCATCATCTCCAGAGCTAGTTGGCGTATAAACTTGTACTACTGTAGTAGGCATGGGCTTCGTGTCTATCCTGGCCACAATAATGCGTTCACTATGCTGTTTGTTGTAGCTTACCCGCACTCCTATTTTTTTATTCATTAATAAATCTACTCCTGCATTACCCCTATTTGATTTTGTATTTATAACCCTGCATTCACCTGACCAAAAGTCTTCTTCCTCCTGCCACCGTACTTCACTAATTCCCACTATATCTAATTTTATCCTATCCATTTCCCTTTTTAAATTTTCTAACCTACCTGCCCGATTAAGGGATATGGCATTCCACACTCCGATCCGTAGAATGCCAGTTTTCTTTCTCCTGCTAACGATGTCCTCTTGAGTAGTCCCCGCCCGGAGATCCGAATGGGGGATTATTTTACCTCCGGACCCAAGAGGACGCCATCATCATTTAATCATACAGTAAAGCTGCATGCCCTCGGGAAAAATTACGGCTGTAGTTTCCTCTTGCTTTCAGCCGTTTGCAGTACCAAAACAATTAATAATCGAAAAATAAAATGAGATATATATTATAACACAGAATTAAACGTTGCATTTTGAAGAATAATTACATCTGGGACCTCAGCGAAAAAGATCTATTTTTTCACTACGGGCAAGTGAAAATTTTTGCTCCAAGGATGTTTATAATAAACGAGGCAGGTCTTCAGTGACCCGACGTATAATCGCAAGATCCACTTCTTACCTCCTGCAACTCCATGCAACAGTATGCCTCACCATACTTTGAACACGCAACATTCAATACCGGAGCTGTACAACTTAGCCAAGAATCTCATACCAATATATCAAACAGTTCAGAAAATAACACGGTCATTATGCTACTCATACTCTACATAATCTACTTAAAAAATAAATGACAGACCCTATTTGTTTATTTTTTATTTATCGATTGGGCATCGGTTGCACCCAGGCAAGCCGTCGAGACATACAATGCGTAAAGGTTAAAAAGAAATTGCAATTCCTTGGCGAATAATACAAAAAAGTCAAACACACAACATGATGAACAGTTAAAACACAGATACACAGGTCACACACACACACACACACACACACACACACACACACACACACACATACGCATACACGCTAGCACGCACACTCACACCTACAAAAGACACACACACAAACATAACAGTTATATATTAAGTCCAGTTTTTGAAACAAATTGCACTAGTATTTTATACATGCCTCAACAAGAGGATTAAAATATGAGAAGGAAGTGTTTGATGCGTGTGAACGTGTTTCTTAACCAGCCAGTCGGATTCCCCTCAGTATCAACGGCAGTTGAAGAACTTTCATTTAGAGAACGCAAGTGCTATCCTACTTTGACTATTCCGAGAACCCAGTAATCAGTAACAGCAATTGAGAAAGCCATCTCGAACAATGGCCAGGCGCTGCGACTACTGTAAACACAAGGACAGCGCCGGTTGTGCTTATCCAGAAATACCACGTACGGTTTAATAGCCAAATATTGACAAAATGCCATCTGCACATCGTTTGTGCAGCTCCTCAGGAGTGAACGTAGACAAAATTCTTGCGACTAGACCTTGAGACAACTTGTGCTTTCCTGGCGAAGTCTCTACAGAAAGGGCCAGTTCTCCGGGTGGGACCCCGCTCCGCTTTCTCAGCAACGCCGCCGAAATAACTGCTATTCTCCTCCCGATACCATTTAAATTCCTTCATTACTATTATAATCGCACGCTCGGCTCCATATTTCACTTGAGCGTCAGACAGCTTCTGCAGGCGCCTGGCGAGATAGCGCTCCCTTTGTTCGTCCCCAGGGAGGCTGTCTCCAGCGACAAAAGGCGTCGCGCTGCACCGCGGACCCCAGACGCCGGGCCACTTGCGCCGGACAATGAGTAATTTACGTCTTCAAAATAAACTACGCCCCAGAAATGACTAACGCCAGTCTACGCCCCCCGTGACGCATCAAGAGCGGCGTACTCTGCCCATGTGTCACATTCCTGGAGAAAGCGGGAGCACTTAAAATCCTTTTGTCAACAACGTCAGCAGTAATATTTCGTTTGAATATTCATCGTACACTAATATCTGTGACCATTAATTAATGAACGTCATCTATTAGCATCTGTTTACTCTTTAATACCCAGAGAATGATGTATAGTCCAAGAAAGACTGCTAAAGTTGTCTCTAAGACTAGAGTAGAAACCACGGAACTCGTACAGAGAGTGGGCAAGACAGCGTTAAAGGAAGGGTTCTAGAAATTACATACCGAGAAATGTACATAAATTTGGGAGTTAACATCTGCTAAGGACGGAACAGGGAACGATTTCACATGAGTTCGTCAAATATTCCACCGCAATAACTTTGTTATTACGTTTGTAAAATGAGGCCAATTGAAGAAAGTCCGTCATACTAGAAAAGAAATCCAGGCTAACTAGGAAATGCTACTTTAAAAAAAGCAATATCACAAAATATGAAATTAAGAAATTTAAAAAAGTACAGTTTTATAGAAAACTCTGTGCCATTGACCAATATTCTGGTTGCTCTGAAGTTGTAGCATATGAATCGGAAGAGAACCAGCAATGCAGCTAGGAAATCTACTGCATGTGTGTGTGTGTGTGTGTGTGTGTGTGTGTGTGTGTGTGTGTGTGCGTGTCTTGTAAGTGTTGATTTCTTGACACCTCTGCCGGCTGTTGTGCCCGAGTGGTTCTAGGCGCTTCAGTCTGGAACCGCGCGACCGCTACGGTCGCAGGTTGGAATCCTGCCTGGGGCAGGGATGTGTATGGTGTCCTTAGGTTACTTAGGACATACGTAGATCTAAGTTATAGGGGACTGATGACCTCAGATGTTAAGTCCCATAGTGCTCAGAGCCATTTGAACCATTTTGAACCTGACTGATCTTGGAAATTTGCCAGTTGAAACGCTAGCGACAGAACGAATTCCGTACTTAAAAATTTCAGAAACGTGTGAAAAGACATAACAACGTTTACACTGGTAATTCTAACGCTAAGAATTTTGATGTCTTTCTGCATATGAGAAGAGATCATTTCGAAAAGCATCACGGATGCAATCCGAAGCTGAAAAATTCAATAATTTTCTCGTTCAGTCATTTCTATCGATCGAAAATTCATGGTATTTCACAATACACTGGCGGAAAAAACTACCAACACAGAGAAGGAGTTGTGCGATATAAAAGAAATTAGGTAGACGTTTTTCTATATCTGGAAGATGACGTCTATTCAAATTTCTCGCCAGTCGCGGAACGGAAGCGCTAGCAGCGCCAATATGAGAATACATAACGGGTTTGCTTTAAATACACGCTGTAACGGTCGTGAGCGTTAGTTACATTTGACATTGGGCGTGGTGAGTTGATTTTCGTCAAGAATGCCATTAAGACGATGAAGAAGCCACAATAGACAGTTCGCTGGGTTTGAACGACATCTCGTAAAAGGGCCGCGAGAAGCTGGATGTTCCTTGTGTGCTATTGCAGAAAGACTTAGCAGGAATGTAGCCACTGTGCATGAATGCTGGCAGCGGTGGTCACGGGAAGGTACGGTCGCAGAAGACCAGGCTCCGGACTACCGTGAGGAGAGACCGTCGTGCTAGCCGTATGGCTGTGGCTCATCGTAATGCGTCTCCAGCAGCAATTCGAGTATCATTTGATACCACAGTTACACAATGAACCGCTAAAAATCGGTTAACTTGAAGGACAGCTCTAAGCTAGGCCGTCTGTAGCATGCATTCCACAGACCTCAAACGACCGCCGTTTTCAACTACCGCAGCGTCAAGCAACAGCTCATTGTAGACTTCAGTGGAGGTTCTGCCATGGTGCCATGTTGGCACCTGAGCCAGCCTGTCTGCCGCCAAGACACACTGGAGCTACACCTGCAGTTAAGGTCTGGGATGCGATTTCGTGTGACAGCAGAAACACACTCGTGGTTATCTCATGCTCTCTGACTGCAAATTTGTAAGTCAGTCTCTGATTCGACCTGTTGTGGTGCCTGTCATGAACATCATTCCAGGGCGTGATTTCCAACTGTATAACAGCTGCCAACATGCGCTAAGGTAACCCACCAAACTTTACAGAGTGTCGACATACTGCCTTGTCCAATTCGATCACTATATCTGTCTCCAATCGATCACGTATGGGACATCATCGGACGACAACTCCAACGTCATCCACGACCAACATTAACTGTCTCTGTGTTGACCCACCAGCGCGACGGGCATAGAACGTCATCCCACAGGTTGTCATCCGGTACCTGTCCGACACAATACGTTCACCTTTGATCGCTTGCATTCAACGTTCTGTTGATTACATCGGTTGTTACTGTACCACTACTTCACACGTGCAATGGTCTTTCTCCAATTTAAATTCACCTGCGGCGTTCCAACATTAATTATCTTGTTATTTTTTCCATCAGAGTATGTCAGTTTTTTTTTTTTTTTTTTTTTTTTTTTTTTTTTTTTTTTTTTTTTTTTTTTCAAAAGAAGGACATCGTGTTATGGAAGCAATGACGATTACGTAGTTCGCTGGAGGGAGCTGGCGCCACATCTGCAGACATGTCACCTAATCCCATAAATTCAGGGGTAGGTGCCGATGAGCTCTGACACCACGTTCCGTCACATCCGAAATGTGTTCGATCGGATTCAGATCTGACGAGATGGATCGGCCAGAACATCATCTAGAACTCGTCACCGTACTCTCCAAACCACTCCGTCTCACTCCTGGTCTTGTGACATAGTGCATTATCTTTCTGAAAAATGACGCTGCCATCGGGAAAGATGGAAAGGTGTACGTGGTCCACAACCAGTGTACGATATTCCTTGGCCGTTATGGTGCCTTGCACGAGCTCCACTTGATCCAGGGATGGCCACGTGTATGTTGCCCGGAGTGTAACGGGGCCACTGCCTGCCTCCCGCCGTGCAGATGTCAAGGAGTTGTACCCCTGAAAGACATCGGATTCGTATCCTCCCATCGGCATGATGAAGAAGGTATCGGGATTCATCAGACTATGCAAAGCTCTTCCACTACGCTAACGTCCAGTGCCGATAGCCATACGCCCATTTCAGTCGTAGTTGCCGACATCATGGTGTTAACATTGGCATGTGCATGTGTTGTCGGCTGTAGAGGCCCATCGGGTCGAGTGTTCGATGCAGTGTGTGTTCAGGCACACTTGTACTCTGACCAGTATTAAAGTCTGATGTTAGTTCACGCAGTTCGTCACCCGTCCTGTTTCGCCAATCTGCCCAGCTCACGACGTCCGTCATCTGTAATGAGCAGTGGCTGCCGAACCACAAGGCGTGTGGACGTGGTTTCACCTTGGTTTCGCTACAAGTTGAAACCATTTAACACAGCACTCCTCGAACAACCGACAAGTTGTGCATTTCCCGAAATGCTCATGCCGAGGATCCGGGCCATCAAAATCCGCCCTCGGTCAAACACATACATCACGCGCCTTCCTCATTCTACACACGGACAGCACGCTCACTGATACTACTGCAACGTCCGTATGTCTGACTGTGAGTCATTCCTCTCTAGTTGACTCTACCATCGTATGGACGGGCATATATCGACAGTATGTCGGTGGTCATAATGTTTTGGTTGATCAGTGTATAGGGATGTATTCAGAATGAATAACATATCTGTAATGTTGTTGGTACGTGTGTAGTTTTAGACAAAATTCCTTTTTTTTTTTTTTTTTTTTTTTTTTTTTTTTTTTTTTTTGGTCATCAGTCTACTGGCTGGTTTGATGCGGCCCGCCACGAATTCCTTTCCTGAGCTAACCCCTTCATCTCAGAGTAGCACTTGCAACCTACGTCCTTAATTATTTGCTTGATGTATTCCAATCTCTGTCTTCCTCTACAGTTTTAGACCTCTACAGCTCCCTCTAGTACCATGGAAGTCATTCCCTCATGTCTTAGCAGATGTCCTATCATCCTGTCCCTTCTCCTTATCAATGTTTTCCACATAGTCTTTTCCTCTCCGATTCTGCGTAGAACCTCCTCATTCCTTACCTTATCAGTCCACCTAATTTTCAACATTCGTCTATAGCACCACATCTCAAATGCTTCGATTCTCTTCTGTTCCGGTTTTCCCACAGTCCATGTTTCACTACCATACAATGCTGTACTCCAGACGTACATCCTCAGAAATTTCTTCCTCAAATTAAGGCCAGTATTTGATATTA
The DNA here is from genome assembly GCF_021461395.2 of Schistocerca americana. NCBI lineage: Eukaryota > Metazoa > Arthropoda > Insecta > Orthoptera > Acrididae > Schistocerca > Schistocerca americana. Next base: position 325,167,910 of record NC_060125.1, read on the forward strand.
GTAGACTTCACTTGGCCAGAAATGCCTTTTTAGCGAAAGCGAGTCTGCTTTTGATGTCGTCCTTGCTCCGTCCGTCATTGGTTATTTTACTGCCTAGGTAGCAGAATTCCTTAACTTCATTGACTTCGTGACCATCAATCCTGATGTTATGTTTCTCGCTGTTCTCATTTTTACGACTTCTCATTACCTTCGCCTTTCTCCGATTTACTCTCAAACCACACTGTGTACTCATTAGACTGTTCATTCCGTTCAGCAGATCATTTAATTCTTCATCACTTTCACTCAGGATAGCAATGTCATCAGCGAATCGTATCACTGATATCCTTTCACCTTGTATTTTAATTCCACTCCTGAACCTTTCTTATATTTCCATCATTGCTTCCTCGATGTACATATTGAAGAGTAGGGGCGAAAGACTACAGCCCTGTCTTACACCCATCTTAATAAAAGCACTTCGTTCCTGATCGTTCACTCTTATTATTTCCTCTTGGTTGTTGTACATATTGTATATGACCCGCCTCTCCCTATAACTTACCCCTACTTTTTTCAGAATCTCGAACAGCTTGCACCATTTTATATTGTCGAACGCTTTTTCCAGGTCTACAAATCCTATGAAAGTGTCCTGATTTTTCTTTAGCCTTGCTTCCATTATTAGCCGCAACGTCAGAATTGCCTCTCTCGTCCCTTTACTTTTCCTAAAGCCAAACTGATCGTTACCTAGCACATTCTCAATTTTCTTTCCCATTCTTCTGTATATTATTCTTGTAAGCAGCTTCGATGCACGAGCTGTTAAGCTGATTGTGCGATAATTCGCGCACTTGTCAGCTCTTGCCGTCTTCGGAACTGTGTGGATGATGCTTTTCCGAAAGTCAGATGGTATGTCGCCAGACTCATATATTCTACACACCAACGTGAATAGTCGTTTTGTTGCCACTTCCCCCAATGATTTTAGAAATTCTGATGGAATGTTATCTATCCCTGCTGCCTTATTTGACCGTAAGTCCTCCAAAGCTCTTTTAAATTCCGATTCTAATACTGCATCCCCTATCTCTTCTAAATCGACTCCTGTTTCTTCTTCTATCACATCAGACAAATCCTCACCCTCACAGAGGCTTTCAATGTATTCTTTCCACCTATCTGCTCTCTCCTCTGCATTTAACAGTGGAATTCACGTTGCACTCTTAATGTTACCACCGTTGCTTTTAATGTCACCAAAGGTTGTTTTGACTTTCCTGTATGCTGAGTCTGTCCTTCCGACAATCTTATCTATTTCGATGTCTTCACATTTTTCCTGCAGCCATTTCGTCTTAGCTTCCCTGCACTTCCTATTTATTTCATTCCGCAGCGACTTGTATTTCTGTATTCCTGATTTTCCGGAACATGTTTGTACTTCCTCCTTTCATCAATCAATTGAAGTATTTCTTCTGTTACCCACGGTTTCTTCGCAGCTACCTTCATTGTACCTATGTTTTCCTTCCCAACTTCTGTGATGGCCCTTTTTAGAGATGTCCATTCCTCTTCAACTGTACTGCCAACTGCGCTATTCCTTATTGCTGTATCTATAGCGTTAGAGAACTTCAAACGTATCTCGTCATTCCTTAGTACTTCCGTATCCCACTTCTTTGCGTATTGATTCTTCCTGACTAATGTCTTGAACTTCAGCCTACTCTTCATCACTACTATATTGTGATCTGAGTCTATATCTGCTCCTGGGTACGCCTTACGATCCAGTATCTGATTTCGGAATCTCTGTCTGACCATGATGTAATCTAATTTAAATCTTCCCGTATCTCCCAGCCTTTTCCAAGTATACCTCCTCGTCTTGTGATTCTTGAACAGGGTATTCGCTATTACTAGCTGAAACTTGTTACAGAACTCAATTAGTCTTTCTCCTCTTTCATTCCTTGTCCCAAGCCCATATTCCCCTGTAACCTTTTCTACTACTCCTTCCCCTACAACTGCATTCCAGTCGCCCATGACTATTAGATTTTCGTCTCCCTTTACATATTGCATTACCCTTTCAATATCCTCATACACTTTCTCTATCTGTTCATCTTCAGCATGTGACGTCGGCATGTATACCTGAACTATCGTTGTCGGTGTTGGTCTGCTGTCGATTCGGATTAGAACAACCTGGTCACTGAACCGTTCACAGTAACACACCCTCTACCCTACCTTCCTATTCATAACGAATCCTACACCTGTTATACAATTTTCTGCTGCTGTTGATAATACCCGATACTCATCTGACCAGAAATCCTTGTCTTCCTTCCACTTCACTTCACTGACCCCTACTATATCTAGATTGAGCCTTTGCATTTCTCTTTTCAGATTTTCTAGTTTCCCTACCACGTTCAAGCTTCTGACATTCCACGCCCGGACTCGTAGAACGTTATCCTTTCGTTGATTATTCAATCTTTTTCTCGTGGTGACCTCCCCCTTGGCAGTCCACTCCCGGAGATCCGGATGGGGGACTATTCCGGAATCTTTTGCCTTTGGAGAGATCATCATGACACTTCTTCAATTACACGTCACATGTTCTGTGGATACACGTTACATGTCCTTAACGCAGTGGTTTCCATTGCCTTCTGCATCCTCATGTCGTTGATCATTGCTGATTCTTCCGCCTTTAGGGGCAATTTCCCACCCATAGGACAAGAGAGTGCCCTGAACCTCTATCCGCTCCTCCGCCCTCTTTGACAAGGCCGTTGGCAGAATGAGGCTGACTTCTTCTGCCGGAAGTCTTCCGCCGCCAATGCTGATTGTTTATCAAAATGTAGGCATCGTCGGGGATCGAACCCAGGATCGAAGACGTTTTGATTATGAATCAGAGCCGCTACTCCTAGACCACGGGTACACGTATATAGATGTCCAGAAAACAGACAAAATTGGTGAAATAGTCACACGATGGTCTTAGTTCACACTGCTGAGTCGGCGTAAGTTGATCCTTGACAGTTGCAGTTGGCCAGGGAGCGGCATCTTCGCGAATTTACCTCAAACAATAACGTAACAGAGCTGTTAAACGTCTCTATGGAAATGTCTGATGCAGCTTCTTACATTATCTCGACAAGAGTTCCCAGCATTAATGGAAATCAGTAAAGGCACAACGGAGGTGCTGAATTACGCTCAGACCTGTGCGTTATGTAGTGATCTTGGGGAGTAGATGTATTCGTGAAAGACGATGCGCCTTAACGTGAAAATCCAGTTGCTCTTATATGAATTTGACCAGCATGAGTACCTCACATAAATTAGGCATAATTTCTCCAAGCGCAACAAAAAGTGGCGCTTCACTGGTGGTATCCGTCAGCATATATTTGGATCGCCTGCTGCTTAGTCTCATTAAGAATGAAGTATGGTTAACTGTGTGTAATATAGTAACAGCTTCACAAAAATTTGTGGTCCTGGTTACAAATTCTGGCAACATTTAATGACCTGAAAAATGATACAATTTAAATTACCTTCATTTACTGACAGGATCATCACAATCTGTCTTGCATTAAAGCAATATTTTTCATAATAAACTTTCATCCTCTATATGTGCGGTCAGCTGGATAATCATTCTCTCTTTTGTAATATGTTTCAAACCACATATATTTTGCTCGCAACTGCTAGTTTTCGTGTATTTAGCAAAATCGTCTACAAAATCAGTATGAGAATATCACTTAGTAAACTGTCATCATGGTAGAGTGGAAAGGTCTTTGAGTCCTACACTAAAACTCCTACATGGGGGATACTTGCAAGTACTGCTTAAGTTGGAAGTAAATGATATCGCCTATGAGTGCAGAAGACTTCTGGTATCAGGAGTAGCTCTCAATCTTGCCAAAATCCTGCTCAAAACAGGGTGGAGAAGTATCTAGGTTTCCGAGGTACACTCATCTCTTATGGGTGGGAATCTATCCGTCAAGGGGAATAATTAGCAGTTATCAATGGCAGCAGGATTCAAATGAGAACACAAATTATTGCATTAAGAACATATATAGCGAATTTGTGCTATAGTGCCCGAAAATTAAAAAATCATGATTATCTCTACAGTGGTAAAATAATCAGGAATATCCCCCATTACGAACTCCGGGTTTGGACTGCCAAAGGGGAGGTGACTATGGAGAAAAGATTTTATAATCGAGCGAACGATAACACTGTGTGAGTCAGATCGTGAGACTTCTGGATGCATTAGAGAAGCTAGATATTCCTGAAAGGGAAATGAAAAGTTCAGCTTAGACTTAGTAGGTGTAGTGAAACGAAACGGAAAGTAGGTAAAGATATCTGGTAAAACGAAAATTATATAAAATGAGTAGTTCCGTTGTGACTAAAAAGAAAGGACACTGGATTAATTACTGTGAACAGCTCGGTAATAGGGTTGTTCTCGTCAGTATTAAAGACGAACCAAACCAACGCCAAGAGGTATGTATACGTCTGGACATCACAAGCATTAGACGAAGAAACAAAGAATATGACGGCACCAAACACAGTAAAGGGAGTTGCAGATCTAATAATCATGAACCCCTGCGTCATCGTGGCATGATGTAACAGAAAGTGGAATACGGGAAAATATGGGACCAACAGTAGCTATAAGACTAGAAATAGATGCTTTAAATGTTGCTGCTAGGAAAGGAAACACTGATTGAAAATCACAAGAGGATGAGATCGACGTGGAATTGAGCATATAATACAGGAAGTTCTTACATGTATTATATCCTATGAGTGGAATCAGATGTATCAGCACATTGTACTTCAGTAAAGAAGCGGTGTTGGCTTAAGATTAAGAGAGTGATCAAAGTGAACTAGTGTATAAGGAAGTAGGAATCTGAAGTATTTAAATTTGATGATCATTTGAAGTTCTCTGAGACTGCAGACGTTATGGTAATGAGTATCACACTAGGAAAGTGGACTCGTAATTCGCATGAAGGATATCATAAAGTTGCACAAAATGCTAGGATGTGAGGAAACAATGAGAAACAGGAGAAAATACTTCAACAAAACAGTAAAAATAGAAAATGCAAAAGTATATGTGGTAACAAAGGAGTATGATGTCTACCATCTGTCCAGCCCACAGGTCAAATCCCCATTAATCGGCACTGCTATCCCTTAACCAAGACACTGATGATTGTAGGAAAAAAAACACGAAGAAGGCAGCTGTGATACAACCTCCTTAACTATTGATCATCTACGTGACAAGCCACAGCTTCATTTTCTATGACGTCATCATCATCATCAGTGACAAGCAAATCTCTTGCCATTCGTCATACCCCCTTCCTCCCACGCGACAGTTAGCATTATACTGAAACGAAACAGTCAGTCACAGAGCAGTCATCTTGGCTCACGCTCTGAAGTAACTGAATGATGTTTTTTTTTCACTTATTGAGTGTGTTCAAAACAACAAAAAGTATATAGCTTGTAGTTGTTCCACATCTGAAATATGTCGTCAACACAACCTCACTCTCACCCGCATTCATGTGAGCGTGTGCATAAAAGAACACACTTAAAGAAAATGTAACTATCACTTGAGGTGCATGAAATATCGCTATGTTACAAAAAGGGAATTCGGTAACATCCCCCAGGCTGTGGCTAAGCCATGTCTCCGCAATATCCTTTCTTTCAGGAGCGCTAGTTCTGCAAGGTTCGCAGGAGAGCTTCTGTAAAGTTTGGAAGGTAGGAGACGAGGTACTGCAGGAAGTAAAGCTGTGAGTACCGGGCGTGAGTCGTGCTTCGGTAGCTCAGATGGTACAGCACTTGCCTGCGAAAGGCAAAGGTCCAGAGTTTGAGTCTCGGTCGGGCACACAGTTTTAATCTGCCAGGAAGTTTCACTTGTAGCTTTCTTAGTCACAATACTGTAGATTAACCCTTGGATTGTCACCCATTGATATTGAAAAGAGACTTGAATTCCTAGATTCAAGCCCTCGGCCGAGATACATCAGGAACAGCTTGGTGATGGCGTCCAATTGCGTCTCATGTGAAACAAAAGACGCCCGACATTGCTGAAAACGCAAGGAACTTGGCTGAGCGTGGTGTCACTGGATTGCAGCTGTCAGTGACGTCTCCGGCTGCGACCGTGATGACAACAAGGAGCGCAGCTGACTCTCGGCAGGCTGCTTCGTCTCATCGTCAATCAGTGGACCCGTACTGCGTTCCGGGGTGTAGCTCCGGGTGTCACAGGCTTGTGGCGTGGGCTGTAGTACAGAGGCGACAAGAATATTAGTATAGTAATGACTGAGTGCTTATACACCCCAGATTATCTTCGTTTATGGCTTAACTCACATACTCTAAACACTTCCATGGTGGCAAATGAGGAATGGTTTCTGTCCTTCCGCTAGCGTATTTCAGAATCGGCTGTTGCTATACTGCGCCCAGCTGTCTCCGTTTCGCAGTGCCTGCCAGCCGTGTGTGCATACCAACGCATAACACTCTCGCCCACCTGCGGCTGTTCTGTTGCAATTCACTTTCGCTCTGGCGTATTTTCTGACTGAATAGGGTCGACACGAAACGTTGTCCTCCTTTTTATGGAGACCCAGTCCCTCGGGTTGACCAAATTAGATTATCCTTCACATTCGACTTTCTGGCGACAGCCACTTCTGACCCTGATTCGCCTATTAATAATTATTCTCAGAATTACTTCCCGTAACTCTACCACTTAATCTTACGTATTTCCATAGGGCCCCTTGCCCTGCTAATACAAACACCATGGAACTTATTTCATTACTAGGTATCTTGCACAATCTCTTCTCTCTGTTCCTAACCTACAAGCTAAAATGAGTCAAATATCCCTAAACTTCCACTTTGGGCGTTCAGCTTCTTTCTGCTGCTTTTACGGTCAGGGTATCCAATCCATTGAAATCTGAGCGACATCTTGGTCCGAGCTCAGTCTTGTGCTTCGTCTTCTTCATACCAAAACAATTACTAAGCTTGGCAGAACAAGAGCGGCTGCGGAGGTTAGTATGACAGTAATCAGTGTTGCCTCTTTCCTGTACCGATTTTTCATGCTGCAATAAGGTTTCCACCGAGGGTTGTTCCTCCTGCAGTTTCAGGAGCGTGTTTATAGACTGCATTGTTTCTGGCTCTGCTGTCTGATTTAAGCTATTTAGATTTGTGGTAGGTACCAAATCGATGATATCCTCTGACCAACACAAACGGGGCTGCGAAACATTCAGGTGAGCTACCTTTGAAATCGTGGCGGGCAGTCGGAAACTAGGTCACATTATCTCACATGTTGTTCCATTTAATAACAAACCACTCCCATGTAACTCTAAAATTGCTGATGTAAGGTTCCCCTGCTCGAAACAACTAGCTTCTACTACCACCTTGTAAAAGGTTATTTTGTGTCGTCTTGCTGTGGGAAGCAAAGGGGATGTTGTTTGGGGGCCGCCATCCTCTATCTATAACACAACTGCATGCATAAATGAACAGGGTTCTTTATTAACGTAAACAGAGAGCTACTTAAGATAGTCCAGGTGTTGTGGTACAGGCACTTCAGGTCGCTATGTGTGCCTGAGACCAGACTCTGATTGCGCCTGCTACTGACTGGGCTGTGACTGAAGACCTGACTCGGTGACTCACTGAATGACTGACTGTGCCCCCGGGTCTGCGGCGGTGATTTAAAAACCGGTTGCCGAGAGGGTTTTGGCGGCACGTTTCTTGTGTGTCTGTCTTTGGCCTCTTTCCTGACAGGCAGGTAGAGTACACCCAATGCGCCTCCACCTGCTCCAAGTAGAATTCCAGTTCAATCACATGTCGTTCCTCTAGTAATTTTGCTCCACAAGTATACTGCCCCTCTCGTATTACCATATTCAGACAGACATTATTTCCCCACGGTGACGTTTTTGTAACTTTGCTCCTTAAAGTCTTACCTATCTTGTCTTTTGCAACTAATAATAGTCGCTACGTTTTTACTTTTACAGATTTCTTCAGTATTCTCCACTTTACAGGATATGAACAACTGCTATGAAAACGGAAACTTTTGCTCAATCAGTTCTCACTGACACTGTGGCAACGTTGAAATAAAGATATAAGATTTTGTGCTAGAGTCCTAAAACCAATTCTAACTCTGGCAGTAGTTCCTTCTGTATTTTCCTTAGACCCTCTAAAGACTGCTGTGACAAACAACAAGTTTACCCCTAGCTGATCTCTTACAGCTTGCTGTGGAGCCTCCTGTGGCTCTGTTACTTTTCCTTGTGCTTCTCAAACCCCATCTTCTACAGATTGCAACACTTTGGCACTACTACATCCATATCTAAGACTTCTACTTCAGTATGTAGTTCCCTAATACTCTCATTAACTGCCTCTTCTGCAGCTATGACATACTGTATTACTTCTCCAGTCAGTTGTCATGATAGTAGTATGGTATTCAATATGTCCTTCTCTAAGCCTCACCTATGGACAAGTATACCTATTACTTTCCTCCCCCTTAAATGTGTTGCTGCTTATACTGAAAACACTAAATGTAAGGTATTAAATGCCTGTCACCTAGGTCTTAATTCATATGGGTTTCTTACTGCCATTTCATTTACAACCTCTTATTTATCTCGCAAAACTTTCCCCCACATTGTCCCTTTCTCGTCTGTATCTCCTATCCCTGGAGTAAATTTCGGACTCCCTTGAAAAGGTTCCAACCACCCTACATGCACAACTGCCATTCTCGTCTGCAATTGAATCTTAACGCCTACTGGTGGGGTGGTGTCTGCCACTTGTATGACCACTGATACTTTGCAAACAATTTCTTGGATTTCCCCTTGGGTGTATATGAAGTTGATAGCATGACCCACTGACCAGTCTTATATTGTGGGCAATCATGTCCACTGCTTCTTCCTGTTTCCCCAGTGCTCTAGTATTTGCCCTCCCTACTCTATTTCAAATTACACCAGTGACTCTAACAAAAACCTTAACAGTCTCTCAAGTCCTCCCTTTTTTCGCTTTCAATACGTCAAATGATGATGGCATTTTACGACCCTATACTACTTCAAATGACGACAATCATGTATTTGAATGCTGCTCTGAGTTGTAGGCGTACACAATAAACTTGAGAGAGACGTCACAGTTGGTGTGATGTGAGTCAGAGTAGTATCCACTCATCTTCCCAATTGTCCTATGTACTCTTTCTGTGTTTCCATTGGCTTGTGGACAGAAAGGATTCCTCTTTAACTTCTTCAAATTCAATAGCTTTCACAGTTGCTTGAACAGATCTGAAATGAAGATCTTTCACTGATCTGTTATTATTGTTCCAGGCACTCCAAGCTTCAATATCCAATTAGTCACATATCCTTGAACCATTGCTGTTGCCTAATAGTTTGTCATTGTGACTATTTCTATGTATCATAACAAAATGGTCTGTGACTATGCTGATGTACTTATTTCAGCATGTACTTATTCGCTGTGACCTAAAACATCAATCCCCAGAAAGTCGGATGGTGTTATTGCTTCAGATAAGCTCTGTAATGGTACTCTTGTTCGACACAGATCCGCTCTCTGTGCGCACTCCATGCAGTTCGGCACATACTGATTTACGACTGTCTGCGTGTTCCTCCACCAATATCTTTCCGCTGCACTCTAGTTGGTAGATATGCAACCTCCATGACCTGCTAATATGCAGTCATGAGTTTCTTGTAGCACTCTATTCCTTAGCTTCTCTGGCAACTCATAACACTCTCGCCCACTTACAGCTGGCTCTGATACTACTCACTTTCGTTCTGGCATATTTTCTGACCGAATACTGTCGATACGCTACATTATTATTTCACCTGTACGTTAATCAGGACTCGCTAACAAGCAAGGACCGATTGTTATACCAAATTCTCCTACCCGTTTAGAACGTCAAATTACGTTTTCTATCTACATTGTATGTAAAACTTATTTAAATACAGACAGCTTTGTTGTTGGCACTGCTGAAATAAATTGCAGGTTAGTAGATGACTGTAGTTAAATTTTTGAACTACAAATCAGATTCATCTAAATACATGAAAGCTAGGTCTACTGTATTACAAAACACATATGACACAGCATAAATAACACTTGCTGACAAGAAATATCAAAGTTATTCCCTTGTCTAAATTCGTGAAACGCTTCTCACATGTCGGAGCCAATCAATGGATATAGTTACTCTGCTATTGAGTACTAGCTTCATCGTAGAATTCAGTACATTTTCATCGTCAACTGTTAACAACAAAAACTTCTGAAACACTGTATTCCCCTCAGTCTCCGAGTAATTTGTTTTAAATATTGCTGTCTGTTCAAAGTAAGAATTACAACGTTCTAACCCTCTTTAATATACTATAGTGATGTTGGCTCACTAAAGTTAGCATTATAAAAAGAGAGGAAATTTACTGTGGTGTATATATGACATACATAAAGTAAGCTGATTGGGATCCAGCACCTGGGAGGGCGGCAGCTGCTAGTGACAAACTACATATCTCTCTTTCCTTCTGTATTACAATAAAATATTGTCCTATCACTACAGTGAGTATTACACAAAGAGAGGAGGTTTACTGATATTCATTGTTTATGATGAAAGTCATGATTATGAAGCAGATTTGAAACTACTGTACATAATTTTTTCATGTTGTGTACACATTTGTAAGAGAAAATTTGAAGATTATGTTGTAGAATATTAACAGAGATTTATTTGCTATACAGTGTGTGTGTGTGTGTGTGTGTGTGTGTGTGTGTGTGTGTGTGTGTCTGTAGTGCGTAAAATTTAAAACAACTTGCCTCCAAAAATGTGTCAGCCTGTCCCACAAAACCTCTTCTGCAACTTTAACAACATGCCCCACAACTGCAATAACTTGGTTCAAAACTGTGTCATCTTTCCATAAAACCGTATTAGCTTGTAAAAAATGTATCAATTAGTGCTCAAAACTGTATCACGTCGCCCCAAAACGTGTACCATCTTGGCTCAGAAATGTATCAACTTTCTCCTGAAAGTTTATCCACTTTCAGAAAACTAAATCTTCTCGCTCCAAAATGTGCAACTTACTCTTCCCTGAAACTGTATCATCCTGCGTTTGAACCTGTATCAATATGCTACGAAAATGATATGAACTTGCACTGACACTGTGCCAATTTCGTTTCACAACTGTATTTACTTGCTCGAGAAACCGTATCGTTTTGCCACAGTAACGTTATCACCTTGTGCACAGAACAGTTTCGATTTGGCTTCAAAGCTACAACAACTTGCTTCGAAAGCTTTATCGAGTTTCCCCCCAAAAATATGTCAGCTTGACCTCAGATAGTATCAACTTGCACCAAAACTTTGCGAAGTTGACCACTGAAATTGTATCATCTTACCATGGAAGTGCATGAACTTTCCCAAAATTATATACTGACGTGCCCCTTAAATGAGTCAACTTTCCAAGAAACTGTAAAGACTTGCCTCGAAACTGACCATGATTGGTTCAGCCAATAGTATCTGGAGAGTCGTTTGGGTGGCCAGATCCTGCAAATTTGTGGAAACTTATTACACATCTAGGGGGACACTTCATTAATTTTCAAATTTTCAGGGGGTAGTTGATGTAGTTTTAGGATAAGTTGATTCTTGCGAAGGGGGGGAGGGGTGGAGATGAGTTTGTACGGTCTGAGAGGAAAGTGCATACAGTTTTTGGAGGCAAGTTGATAAAGTTTATGGGGCAGTTTCATACATTTTTGACGGAAGTTCATATATTTTTTGGGGAAAATAGTTATAAATTTCACTAACGCTCTCTCTCTTTCTCTCTCATACACACACGTAGGAGCTGCATGATGTTCCGCCTCTGTAACTGCTGTATTGCCTCATAATTAAATTCCATCTGACATGTATTGACATAAATCAAAAAAATACGTACAATATTTCCACATCTGCCTCATCATTGCCAACATCATAATCAGTAAACCCCGTCTCTCAGATTTATACACAACAGTAAATTGCCTCCCTCTCTATAATGCTTGCATCATACTATATTGCAGAGGGAATGAAAAGAATACAGTTTCCCACTGTACCTAATGTCTCTCCTGTAGCTGACATCCCCAGTTGCTGAAACTATCTTTCTGATTTACATATGTCTGTAAATTTTGTTTCTCTCTCTGCCTCCTACTATTACTCAGTAATGCTTCTTTTAATGAGTGACACATTTATACTCGTATTACATTACCTACAGCCTGAAGCACGTAGTAAACACTTTTATGAATCAACAAAATCATGATTAGGTACAGAGGGAATGAAAGGAATACAGCTTTCCACGTGTCTTCGCTTTGTAACAAAAGGAGATGAAAACTTTTTTAACTGCAAGATCAACTTGATACCGAACGGCTGGGGCAACATAATGCTTGAGTGACTGTATATCAAACGAAGTTTAGATAAATTAAGATTAGGGTATAACATAACTTATTCTTTTTAATTTTCGGTGACAAGTGCCCATAATGCTGAAAATAATTTCAGCAGTAGTGTGTTGTGAAACGCAATAGAACCAATTTTTATAACTTATATGAAATTCATCGGTTGTAGAAAAGTCGAATTAGCAGGTCTATTGACATGTAATTTGTCTCCGTAATGCCAACGAGCAAGAGTGTACTTCTTAGTAAGTTATACAGACAAATTTTAAGTGGAACTATCTAATTTAAAGATCAATGGTGCTTGTAAACTGTTCATTAACAAGTGCTGCTTAACTTGTTTTATCAGTGGTGCTAATATGCAAGATAAGTTTACATCTTTTCATATCTTACAGATTAAGTAAATTATGACAGTGTGTTTTGGGCTCGATGGCTCCCATATTTTGACAAAGAACAAAACCTAATTATGTACCAAAGTTTGAATTTTCGGTTGCGATTTGTGGTCTGTAATTACTCTTGGGTATTACAGTACAGACCTGCACCTATTTCATACGTCTTGCACATCAGGTGAAACACATTTTCCATGGATGGATGTCACAATGATCTCAGGAATTGGAGGACTGTGTTTCCATTTACGTCTTTCAGTGATCAGTCAAAATTTTCTGGTCATATTAAATCATCCATTTCATCTTCATCACCTTTTTTTCTCCCTTTCAATATTATTGCCGTCAAGTTCACTTCCCTTGTGCCGTCATAATACTTATTGCTTTCAACTTCTCGCTTTCCCTTCTTTGCATTGTACTGCCGTGACATCTGAGCTATTAACATTTCTGCTTTTCCCTCCTGAGTTAATTTTAATTCTGATTTATACAGCATTCGTCACTCCCTTAGTAATTCATTGTTGTTACTCCTTTCGTCTATCAAAATATCTCGTATGTTTTCCAATGATTATGCTGCATCTTGTCGTTTTGCCTGGCATATTTCATCCTCAAAGCTACCGACCTGTCTTCAGTTACATTTCTGTCCTCTGTTTCCATCAGATAAGCTTTCAGTTTCATTTGAAACTTCCAAAAACCTCTGCTTCGTTCAGATTGCCCAAGTCTCGCTTCCGTGATATCGTTCTTATCAGTAATTTCTTCAGCTTTAACCTAAAGTTAGTAATTAAAAAAATCATTACTCGAGTTATCACTTGGTCCTGTAAAGATTTTGCAATTTAAGAGATGGTCCCAGAATCTCTGTTTTACCATTATTTAACCTCTATGAGGAACTTCGCTGTCTACAAGGGTCTTCCTGGAAAACAATCATCTTCCTTGATTCTCAGAACACGTATCTGCAATTATGCTCGATGCAGAAATCCACCGGGTGGCAAGCATTTCTTTCATTTAACCTAGTCTTTGTCCTCCTACTATCTCTCTTTCTCTTTTTTCACTGCTGTTGAAATAAACTCCACTATAAAAACTATGTTCTCGCCATCCTTTTTTTTTCTTTTTTTTGAGGTTTGCGTTCCACGATGTTAGGTGATGGTATTATTTACAGTGTCTGTCATTTTATACTCATACATCTTTTTTATCTTGTGAACCATTGTGCAATCGATAGGTCGGGCCCGGTCTCTAGCAGAACATGTTTGCCTTAGGAGGCCGCGCTTCGTGCGAAGATCGGAGGCTCCAGGACAGTAACAGTGAGAGAGGGAAAGTGGAAACAGTTCACTTAGGATGAGGCGGCCGATGTGGAACCTGGCGGTGAAGTTGAGTCGTGTGCTGATGGAAAGCTTTTCCATCCTTGAAGTTGTAGAAGTGGGGGCTAGACTTACTACCGGTTCACCGGGAGTTGACGACTGGTACAAGTTCGTCAATTAACAGTGACCGGCTCTGAGCAAAGCAGCGATACCAGGAAGAGACACTTAGAAGAGTTCATACATTTTTTTTCTTTTTTGTGTCTTCGGTCTTCAGACTGGTTTGATGTGGCCTGCAACGAATTCCTCTTCTGTGTCAACCTCTTCATCTGAGAGTAGGACTTGCAAACTACGTCCTCAATTAATTGCTGGATGTGTTCCAATCTCTATCTTCTTGTGCAGGTTTTGCCCTCTGTAGCTCCTTCTAGCACCATGGAAGTCACTCCCTCAAGTCTTAACAGATGTCCTATCATCCTGTTCCTTCCCTTGTCAATGTTTTCCACACTTTCCGTTCCTCTCCAGTTCTGCATAGAGCCGCCTTATGCCTTAACTTATCAGTCCACCTAATTTTCAACATTCGCCTGTAGCAAAACATTTCAAATTCTTCGATTACCTTCTGGTCAGGTTTTACCACAGTGCATGTTTCACTACCATACTCTACTCGAGACGTACATTCCCAAAAATTTCTTCCTCAAACTAAGGCCGATATTTGATATTAGTAGACCTGTCTTGGCCAGGAATGCTTTTTTTCCATAGCTAGTCTGCTTTTGATGACCTCCTTGCTCCGCCCGTCATTGGTTATTTTACTCCGTAGGTAGAAGAATTCCTTCACTTCATCTACTTCGTGACCATCAATCCTGATGTTAAGTTTCTCGCTGTTCTCATTTCTGCGACTTCTCACCGCTTTCTCCTTTCATCCATATACTCTCAATCCATGTTATCTATTCATTAGATTGTTAATGCCATGTAACGTATCATTTAATTCTTCTTCACTTTCACTGAGGGTAGCAATGTCATCAGCGAACCGTGTCATTGACATCCTCTCACCTCGAATTTTATTCCACTCTCGAAACTTTCTTTTATTTCCATCACTGATTCTTCGATGTACAGATTGAAAAGTAGGGGGGGGGGAGGGAACTACATCCCTGTCTTACACCCTTTTTAATCCAGGAACTTCGTTCTTGGTCGTCCACTCTTATTATTCCCTCTTGTCTCTTGCACATATTGCATATTACGTGTCTCTCCACATAACTCGCCCCCTTTTTCTCAGAATTTCGAATATCTTTCACCATTTTACTCTGTCGAACGCTTTTTCCCCAGGTCGACAGATCGTATTAACGTGTCTTGATTTTTCGATAGTCCCGCTTCTATTATCGACCGCAACGTCATAATTGCTTCTAGCGTGCCTTCAGCTTTTCTAAAGTCAAACTGATCGTTATTTACCACATCCTCAATTTTCTTTTCCTTGTTAGCAACATGGATGTACGAGCTGTTAGGATGATTGTGTGATAATTCTCGCACATGACAGCTCTTGCAGTTTTCGGATTTGTGTGGATGATATTTTTCTGAAAGTCTTATGGCATGTCCCCAGATTCACACATTCTACTCACCGACGTAAAGAGTCGTTTTGTTGTCACTTCCTCCAGCGATTTCAGATATTTTGATGAGATGTTATCTACCTCTTCTGCCTTATTCGATCTGAAGTCCTCCAAAGCTCTCTTAAGCTCTGGTGCTAATCGTGGATCCCCTATCTCTTCTAAATCGACTCCTGTTTCTTTTTTTACCACATCAGACAAAACGTCCCCCCCATAAGGCCTTCAATGTAATCTTTCCACATACCCGCCCTCTCATCTGAATTTAACAGTGGAATTACCGTTGCACTCTTTATGCTCCCACCCTTGCTTTTAATGTCGTCGTAGATTGTTTTTACTTTCCTAAATGCTCAGTCAGTATTTTCGACCATCATTTCTTTTTCGATATCTTCAGGTTTCTCATGCAGGCATTTCGTCTTTGCCTTACTGTACTATTTATTTCAATCCTCTGCGACTTGTATTTCTGTATTCCTGAATTTCCCTGAACATTTTTGTACTTCCTTCCTTCATCGACCAAATGAAGTATTTCTTATGTTATCCGTAGTTTCTTCGCAGTTACTATCTTTGTACCTATGTTTCTCTTTCCAACTTCTATGATTGCACTTAATAGAGATATCCATTCTTCTTTACCTGTAGTGCCTACTGAGTTTTTCCTTACTACTGTATCTATAGTCTTATCTCTTCACTCCTTAGTATTGCCATAAACCACTTCTTTACGTGTTGATTTTTGCTGACTAATCACCAATTTCAGCCTACTTTTCATCACTACTACATTGTGATTCGAGTGTGTATCTGCTCCTGGGTACGCCTTATTGTGGTTCTTGTCGTTGTTGTTGTTGTAGTCTTCAGTCTAGAGAATGGTTTGATGCAGCTCTCCATGCTACTCTGTCCTGTGCAAGCTTCTTCATCTCCCAGTACTTACTGCAAACCTATATCCTTCTGAATCTGATTAGTGTATTCATCTCTTGGTCTCCCTCTACGGTTTTTTACCCTCCACAGTGCCCTCCAATACTAACTTTGTGATCCGTTGATGCCTCAGAACATGTTCTACCAAGCAATCGCTTCTTCTAGTCAAGTTGTGCCACAATTTTTTCTTCTCCCCAATTATACTCAATACCTCATCATTAGTTATGAGATCTACCAATCAAATCTTCAGCATCCTTCTGTCGAACCACACTTCGAAAGCTTTTGTTCTCTTTTTGTCTAAAATAATTACTGTCCACGTTTCACTTCCATACATGGCTATACTCCATACAACTACTTTCAGAAACGACTTTCTGAAACTTAAATCTATACGCTATATTAACAAATTTCTCTTCTTCAGAAACGCTTTCCTTGCCATTGCCAATCTACATTTTATATCCTCTCTACTTCGACCGTCGTCAGTTATTTTACTCCCCAAATAGCAAAACACATATACTACTTTAAGGGTCTCTTTCCCTAATCTAATTCTCTCAGCAGCACCCGATTTACTTCGACTACATTCCAATGTCCTCGTTTCGCTTTTGTTGATGCTCATCTTATATCCTATTTTTAAGACACTGTCAATTCCGTTCAACTGCTCTTCCAGGTCCTTTCCTATCACTGACAGAATTCTAATGTCATCGGCGAATTTCATAATTTTTATTTCTTCTCCATGGATTTTAATTCATACTCCGACTTTTTCTTTTGTTTCTTTACAGCTTGCTCAATATACAGATTAAATAACATTGGGGATAGGCTACAACACTCTCTCACTCCCTTTCCAACCACTGCCTCCCTTTCTTGCAACTCGACTCTGGTTTCTGAACAAATTGTAAATAGCCTTTCGCTCCCTGTGTTTTACCCCTCCTACCTTCAAAATTTGAAAGAGAGTGTTCAAGTCAACATTGTGGAAACCTTTCTCTAAGTCTAGATATACTAGAAAGGTGGGTATGCCTTTCTTTACTCTATAAGTCGTAGGGTCAGTATTGCCTCACGTGTTCCATCATCTCTACGGAATCCAAACTGATCTTTCCCGACGTCGGCTTCTACCAGTTTTTCCATTCGTCTGTAAAGAATTTAGTTAGTATTTTGCAGCTGTGTCTTATTAAACATATAGTTCGGTATTTTTCACATCTGTCAACACCTGCTTTTTTTGGGATTGGAATTATTATATTAATCTTGAAGTCTGAGGGTATTTCGCCTGTCTCATACATCTTGCTCACCAAATGGTAGAGTTTTGTCAGGGTTGGCTCTCCCAAGACTATCAGTAGTTCTAATGGAATGTTGTCTACTCACGGGGCTTTGTTTCGAAAGAGGTGTTTCAGTGCTCTGTCAGACTCTTCACGGAGTATCATATCTCCCATTTCATCTTCATCTACATCCTCTTCCATTTCCATAATATTGTCTTCAAGTACATAGTCCTTCTACAGACCCTCTATATACTCCTTCCATCTTTCTGCTCTCACTTCTTTGCTTAGAAATGGGTTTCCATCTGAGCTCTTGATATGCATACAAGTGGTTCTCTTTTCTCCAAAGGTCTCTTTAATTTTCCTGCAGGCAGTATCTATCTTACCCCTAGTGATATGCGCTTCTACATCCTTACATCTGTCATCTAGCCATCCCTCCTTAGTCATTTTGCACTTCCTGCCGATCCTATTTTTGACAATTAGTATTCCTTTTTGCCTACTTCCTTTACTGCATATTCGTATTTTCCACTTTCATCAATGAAATTAAATATATATCTTCTGTTATCCAAGGATTTCTGCTAGCTCTCATCTTTTTACCAACTTGATCCTCTGCTGCCTTCACTATTTCATCCCTCAAAGCTACCCATTCTTCTATTACCGTATTTGTTTCCCTATTATTGTCAATAGTTCTCTAATGCTCTCGCTGAAACCCTCTACAATCCCCGCTTCTTTCAGTTTATTTAGGCCCCTTTTCCTTAAATTACCACCTTTTTGCAGTTTCTTATGTTTTAATCTACAGATCGTCACCAATAGATTGTGATCAGAGTCCACATCTGCCCCTGCAAACGTCTTACAATTTACAACCTGGTTCCTGAATGACTGTATTACCTTTATATGATCTATCTGAGTCCTTCCAGTATCTCTAGGCCTCTTCCATGTATACTGCCTTCTTTCATGATTCTTAAACCAAGTGCTAGCTATGTTTAATTTATACTTTGGGCAAAATACTAACAGGCGGCGTCCTGTTTCATTCCTTACCCGCATTCCATATTAACCCGCTACATTTTCTTCTCTTTCTTTTCCTAATATCGAATTCCAGTCACCCATGACTATTAAATTTTCGTCTCCTTTAACTGTCTAAATAATTTCTTTTATCTTATCATATATTTCATCAATCTCTTCATCATCTGTACAGCAAGTTAGCATATAAACATGACCACTGTGGTAGGCGTGGGCTTCATATCTGTCTTGGCCACGATAATGCGCTCACTATGCTGTTTGTAGTAGCTTACCCGCATTCCTATTTTTTATTCATTACTAAACCTGCTCCTGCATTACACATATTTGATTTTGTATTTATAACCCTGTATCTAACTGACCAGAAGTCTTGTTCCTCCTGCCACCGGACTTCACTAATTCCCAGTATACCTACCGTTAACCCATCCACTTCCCTTTTTAAATTTTCAAACCTACCTGTCGGATTAATCTGACATTCCACGCTCCAGTCCCATAGAACGCCAGTTCTCTTTTCCTGATAACGACGTCCTCGTGAGTAGTCCCCACCCGGAGATCCGAATGGGGGACTAATTTATCTCCGGAATATTTTACCCAAGAGGATGCCATCATCATTTCACCATAAAGCTGCATGCCTTCAGGAAAAATTACGGCTGTAGTTTTCACTCGCTTTCAGCCATTCGCAGTGCCAGCACAGCAACGCCTTTTTGGTTGGTGTTACAAGCCCAGATCAGTCAATCAACCAGACTGTTGCCCCTGCAACTACTGAACAGGCTGCTGCTCCTCTTCAGGAACCACATGTTTGTCTGGCCTCCTAACAGATATCCCTCCGTTGGAGTTGTACGTACGGTACGGATATCTGTATCTCTGAGGCACGCAAGCTTCCACACCAACGCCGAGTTCCACGGTTCATGAAGGGAGGGGGTACCCCTTACAATGCAATATTATATTTCGAAATGTCTGTCTGCCCATGATGTAATTTAACTGAAATCTTTCCGATCACCCGGCCTTTTCCAAGTATAACGGCTCATCTTGAAACTCTTGAGCGGGGTATTCGTTATTAATACACTCCTGGAAATTGAAATAAGAACACCGTGAATTCATTGTCCCAGGAAGGGGAAACTTTATTGACACATTCCTGGGATCAGATACATCACATGATCACACTGACAGAACCACAGGCACATAGACACAGGCAACAGAGCATGCACAATGTCGGCACTAGTACAGTGTATATCCACCTTTCGCAGCAATGCAGGCTGCTATTCTCCCATGGAGACGATCGTAGAGATGCTGGATGTAGTCCTGTGGAACGGCTTGCCATGCCATTTCCACCTGGTGCCTCAGTTGGACCAGCGCTCGTGCTGGACGTGCAGACCGCGTGAGACGACGCTTCATCCAGTCGCAAACATGCTCAATGGGGGACAGATCCGGAGATCTTGCTGGCCAGGGTAGTTGACTTACACCTTCTAGAGCACGTTGGGTGGCACGGGATACATGCGGACGTGGATTGTCCTGTTGGAACAGCAAGTTCCCTTGCCGGTCTAGGAATGGTAGAACGATGGGTTCGATGACGGTTTGGATGTACCGTGCAGTATTCAGTGTCCCCTCGACGATCACCAGTGGTGTACGGCCAGTGTAGGAGATCGCTCCCCACACAATGATGCCGGGTGTTGGCCCTGTGTGCCTCGGTCGTATGCAGTCCTGATTGTGGCGCTCACCTGCACGGCGCCAAACACGCATACGACCATCATTGGCACCAAGGCAGAAGCGACTCTCATCGCTGAAGACGACACGTCTCCATTCGTCCCTCCATTCACGCCTGTCGCGACACCACTGGAGGCGGGCTGCACGATGTTGGGGCGTGAGCGGAAGACGGCCTAACGGTGTGCGGGACCGTAGCCCAGCTTCATGGAGACGGTTGCGAATGGTCCTCGCCGATACCCCACGAGCAACAGTGTCCCTAATTTGCTGGGAAGTGGCGGTGCGGTCCCCTACGGCACTGCGTAGGATCCTATGGTCTCGGCGTGCATCCGTGCTTCACTGCGGTCCGGTCCCAGGTCGACGGGCACGTGCACCTTCCGCCGACCACTGGCGACAACATCGATGTACTGTGGTGACCTCACGCCCCACGTGTTGAGCAATTCGGCGGTACGTCCACCCGGCCTCCCGCATGCCCACTATACGCCCTCGCTCAAAGTCCGTCAACTGCACATACGGTTCACGTCCACGCTGTCGCGGCATGCTACCAGTGTTAAAGACTGCGATGGAGCTCCGTATGCCACGGCAAACTGGCTGACACTGACGGCGGCGGTGCACAAATGCTGCGCAGCTGGCGCCATTCGACGGCCAACACCGCGGTTCCTGGTGTGTCCGCTGTGCCGTGCGTGTGATCATTGCTTGTACAGCCCTCTCGAAGTGTCCGGAGCAAGTATGGTGGGTCTGACACACCGGTGTCAATGTGTTCTTTTTTCCATTTCCTGGAGTGTAACTGAAATTTATTACCATACTCAATAAGCCTTTCCCCTCTCTCACTCCTTGTCCCAAGCCCATATTATCCTGTATCATTTTCTTCAATTCCTCCCCCTAAAATTGCACTCCAGTTCCTCATGACTATTTGATCTTCATCTTCCTTTTTGTAACTTAATACCTTTTCAATAACCTTATACTAGTTTTGGTTTTGCTTTGCCACTGGCCAGTGTGTCCGAACGGTTCTAGGTGCTTCAGTGTGGAACCACCCGACCGCTACGGTCGCAGGTTCGAATCCTTCTTCGGGAATGGATGTGTACGATGTCCTTAGGTTAGTTAAGTTTAAGTAGTTCTAAGTTCTAAGGGACTAATGACCTGAGATGTTAAGTCCCATAGTGCTCGGTGCCATTTGAACCTTTTTTTTGCTTTGCTAAGGCACTGCAGCCATGGACCGTGTGGCTGGTCCCGGCCGAGGTTCGAGTAATCCCCCGGGCATGGGTGTGTGTGTTTGTCCTTAGGATAATTTAGGTTAAGTAGCTTGTAAGCTTAGGGACTGATGACCTTAGCAGTTAAGTCCCACAAGATTTCACACACATTTGAACATATTTTGCTTTGCTTGAGGGCGCAAAAAACAACTGGGGTGATACGCGCCCAATTCAAAACTATAGAAGACAGAGCGGAGTTAAATTACGACTATACGTCAGTCCCAATCGACGTAAGAGAGGACAGATAAAAACGGGCTCGTGGAGATAAGGCTCAAAAAAAAGCATAGAGGAACTGCGGTCCAAAACCGCAAATTAAATGGCCTTCGCCTTATTGCTTTGGCACGGATAAAATGTTAAACGCGGTGGACAGCCCGCGCGTCATTTCCTAAAACGGCCGATAACTCAGACGGCAAACACAAGCGGGAACGCAAACGGTTAAAAAATGGGCATTCCATCAGGAAGTGGAGGACAGTTAAAACTAGGGCGCAATGTGTACAAAGTGGTCGGGTAGCGACCCTTATCAAATAAAGATGGCTAAAAAGGCAGTGCCCAATATGCAACCTAGTTAAAATGACCTCCTCCAAAGGTCGTCCAAGCCATTGGGAGAGGCTTAATAAGCCGGAGGTTATTCCTATGGACGGAGGACCACTGGCGATGCCAGAATGGCACCACCTCCTGACCGACGGTAACAAAGAGACCATTGGAGGTAATATAGGAACTAGTGAGGTGAGGTATGGGGACTGCAACCTTGGGAGCAGCGTCAGCAGACCCTGTTCCTGGCAGACCGACATGACCAGGAACGCACGGAAATAGCACACTGGCTACACCAAAAGTGAGAATGTGACAGTTTTCCGCTGCACTAAGGTATGAGTGGTGTACAGCGTACATAGACTTTGATGGATGCTGAGTGAGTCTGAGCGGACCACACAATTCAAAAGTCTGTGTCGCCGTATGTACTCCGTGGCCTGATACAGGGCGAAGAGCTTAGCTGTAAATACTGAGCAGTCTGAAAGTAGCCGATATCGAAATACACAGGTGTCTATGACGAAGGCACACCCGGGGATTAGCTCGAGAGCTATAAGTTATACAAAGGCACTATCGCGAAGTTCCATGCGAAGGTCGTGAAACTGAAGGTGATAGAGCGAGGCAGGACAAGTATCCTTGGGAGGCGAATGAAGGTCGAGGTTAACATGGGACGCTTCACGAAGCCAAGGTGGTGAAGGGTTCACACCCACTGGGAATGTTGCAAGTAGTGTGAAGTTAAGCCAAGTGTCAAAAGCCAACTCCAGTAGGTAAGCGAGAAGAGGGACACGCCCCATACTAGAGAACAAAGGAGCCATGGAAGAAGGAGGCATAGGATGGGTGGTCAAGCATGGGACACAAACGGCATGCATACCTGCTGAGGAGAAAATCACGGCGGTAGGACCGTGGTAGTTCAGCAGTTTCAGCATGCTGACTCTCAACCCGGCTAGTGCAAAAGGTGCCAATGGCCTAATGGATGCGATGATGGTGGATAGTGTTGAGATGGCTTAAGAGGGATGGACGTGTAGACACGTAAACAAGGCACCTATAGTCGAGCATCGAACGGACAAGGAACCGGTACAAATGGAGGAGGATGGTTCGATCGGCACCCCAGGAAGTACCATTGAGGACACGTAGAGCATAGAGGAACCGTGTACAGCGGGCTGCCAAGTAAGACGCATGGGCGGACCAAGAGAGTTTCCTGTCGAGCATGAGCACCAGGAATTTCGTAAACGAACCAAAGGGCAACAGGCCCAAGATGTAAAGATGATGGTAGTAACCATTTGCGCCGCCAGAAATTCAAACAGACGGTTTTCCCAATGGAAAAACTAAAGCCAGTGTCGATGCTCCCGGAGTAAAGAGGATCGAGACATCACTGAAGACGCTGCTCAAGTTAGACAGGTCCGTGGAGAACTGCAATAGATGGGAAAATCGTCAACAAAAATGGAGCCAGAGATGCCCAGATGGAGACAGGCCATTATAGGGTTCATGGCGTTGTCAAAGAGGACGACGCTTAGGACGGTACCCTGAGGCACACCGTTTTCCTGGATAAAGGTGTCCAACAAGGCAGAACCCATATACACCTTGAAAAATTGGTATTCGAAAGATTCCTGAAGGAAACAGAGGAGGCGGCCACGGAAGCCCTAGGTGTAAAGAGTATGGAGGGTACCAGTTCTCCAGCATGTGTCTTAGGCCTTCTCCAAATCGAAAAACGCTGTCACATTCTGGGATATCCGCAGAAAACCAATCATGATGTGGATGGTCAACTGCAGAACGCCGCTCTCTAAATCCACACTGTGCATTCGTCAGTACATTTCGAGACTTGAGCCACCATCACCTTACAAACACAACTAGTAAGAGAGATGGGGCGGTAGCTAGAAGAAAGCGTTTTGTCCTTACTGGGCTTAGGTAGGGTATGACGGTGGCTTCACGCCAACGTCCGGGGAATGTGCCCTCTTCCCAGATGCGGTTGTATATGTTAAGCAGAAAGTGCTTGCCCGCCAGAGAATGGTGTTGCAAAATCTGAACGTGGATGGCGTCTGGCCCTGGCGTGGAGAATCGGGATGAACTGAGAGCATGATCTAGCTCCTCCATAGTAAAGGCACTCACGATTCGGAGAAGAGTAGGGTATCGCCCGAGCCTCCTCCGCTCGTTTCCGATGGTGGAAGGCAGGGTGATAGTGAGAAGAGCTCGAAATGTCCCCAAAATGGTGGCCCAATGTGTTGGGGATAGCGATAGGGTCGATGATGTCGTTGTATGCTACTGTCAGGAACGAAATTGGGGAATGGATCTTAGTCCCAGAGAGACGTCGGAGGCTGTCCCACGGCAGTGGTAGGGGTGGAACTGTTAAAAGAAATAGTGAATGAAATCTAACTAGCTCTTTTGCTATCCCGAAGAACACGACGACCATTTGCACGCCCCTTTTCTCTTAATTGAGTGCATTTTGACATCGTAGGAAAACGGCTAAAAACGTTGAGAGCACGTCTCCGTGCACGAATGGGGTCCCGGCATGCCTCAGTCCAGCAAAGGGACGGGACACGACGTGGTAAAGAGGAAGTGCGAGGAATGGAACGTTCTGCCGCAGTTAGGATAACGTTTGAAAGATATACCACCTGGTCGTCACAACTGGGGAAATCTTGTTCTTCAAAGGCCACTAGGGAGGAGTAGAGCTGCCGGTCAGCCTTAGTAAGCTGCCGTTTGGATGTGAACGGAGATGGTGTAGGAGTCAGCAAACAGATAGCACACGGGGAATGGTCGCTCGAGTAGGTGTCAGAAAGAATGGACCACTTAAGACGTGGCTAGTTGGGCAGTGCAGAAGGATGGTTAAGAATTACAGCCAAGATGGCATCTCTCTGACAGGTCCTGAGATAACCTCAAAGGTAATGATGCACATTAAATTCACCAAGTTGCTAAAATGGGGGAGGTAGCTACCCAGTAAGCTGAAGGAAATGTGGTGACACCAAAAGACAGAGGGGCATAAATGGTACACAGGGAAAAAGTCTAGTGGAGAAAGAATAGGTGAACTGCCACAGCTTGAAGATGTGACTGTTGACTATGAATGTAATCCCATATGAGCAGCATGACACCCCCATGAGATGGAATGCGGAACTGAGGGGAAGGTCAAAACGACCCGGCAAGAAATGTGAAAGCTCACAGGCCGAGTACAAGGGGACACTGCGATGCTAAAAGTAACTGTAAATCCTCTTTGTGAGACCGAAGGCCGCAAATGTCCCATTGGAGGAGAGTCATGGGGAGGAAGAGATGTAGGGGTGTCACCTCAGCGGGTACCAAGTGACCGCCTATGAAGAGTCGCTACTACAGGGCACAAAAGCAGGAGGACCCTGCTCCACGGGGTCCACAGAAGTATCGGACTTGTGCGGGCCGGCCAGAGTGGTCGAGCGATTCTAGGCGCTATAGTCTGGAACCGTGCGACCGCTACGGTTGTAGGTTCGAATCCTACCTCGGGCATGGATGTGTGTGATGTCCTTAGATTAGGCCTCAGAAGTTGAGTCCCATAGTACTCAGAGCCATTTGAACCATTTTTGCTTGTGCGGTCAGTCCGTGGAGTTCAACGCTGAAAAACAGTTGGTGGTGTGCACTGGCGACATGGAGGCCGGCCGGGCTAAGGCATCAAGTTGGGACACCGTCAAAGAGGATCTTCGAGTTGGCGAAGGGGAAGACCATTTGCCTTTGGTGCACTTCTTCGAGTCTTTCTGGTTAGAGGAAGACTAGAGCGTTGTTTGGCTGTAGGGATGGTGGAACTCGTCACGGGAGTACTCCTTCTGTCCTTTCTGGGCTACTGGTTGTGTAGCTGGTGGCTTCACGCCTTGAGGCGAGAGTTTGATGGCTGGTTGCACAGCTGGCCTGGAGGATTGCGATGCTACGTTGAGACTGGGCGATCTCACAACCTCAGAGCTGAATTGGAGTTCACACGTCTGCTTGGCCTTGTTCTTCATGGAGCTTGGTGTAACAAGAACCGAACTATAGGTGCAAGACGGGAGAACGCAGGGCTTTTGACTAGCCAATAACTTGCGAGCGACTGAGTAAGGCACTTTTTCCGTCACCCGGATGTCTTGGACGCCCGGTCATCAAGATACACGGTACAATCCCGAGAGGAGGCATCATGGCCGACATTGCATTTGATACAGGGAGAGAAGGAGGCGGACAGTCGCCCTCATGTACATCCCTACCACAGGCTACACAATTACTGGGTGTCGACAAGAAGTTCTAATGTGGCTGAAATGATGATACTGCTTCAGAATGTACGGCCGGACTGTGATAATTTCATAGCCTGCTTTGATCTTGGACGGAAGCACCACTCTACAAAAGGTGAGAAAAAGAGTACAGGTAGACACTAAGGAGGAATCTACCTTTTTCATAACCGCAAACAGTTGTTGCGCTTGAGAATCAGAAGTCATTGCGTAGAAGAGAGCAGGATTTCACAGGGCTGGCAATTGCATCAACACCTTTCCGAATAATAAACGGATCTACCGAGGTGAAGGACTGACTGTCTTCAGTACGTGAGACCACGAGGAACTGTGGTGCAGCGGGAAGGGTTTTTGAATCATTAGCCTCATTACCTTTACGTTTTGTAGACATTAATTGTGAAGATGATTGGCTCATTGCAGGAAGATTGCCAGTGTCTCCGATGGTGCACTCCTTCCAAGTGGGACTCCTTTCAAAAGTGGCCAAACCCGCCTTAGGTGATTGTTCAAGCTTCAGGTGACACTTCTTGAACACCTGACAAAGGGACCAATCGCCAATTTGGGAAGGTTGCAGCTCAGGCAATCACTCCTCCCTGGGCCTGGCCTGTACCAGGGGATACGTGCGAACCCTACCTGTCCTCCTGTGGCTGGGAATTACGCTTAATCCAGTCACCTGCTACGCGTCAGACGCATGGGCCGTCCTTCAGCAGCGCACAGGGAGGAAGAGGACCAAGAGGAACCTCAAACTCTGAAGCGGAAGAATGAGAGGAGAAGGGAAACAAAGAAAGGGGAAGGGAGCGAAAAAACAATTGTGTGACTGTTCTTACTCAGATGACAGACGATGCAGAACATGTTCCCCAACGGAGGGGGAAAAAATAGCATGAGTTTAGACATGCAGCATGGAAGGGTAAAAATGCTGCAAAGGCTGGGGCCCCGTGGAAACCAAGCACGAACCTTCCCAAAGAATGTCGAGCCCCGTGGGGGGGGGGGGGGGAGATAGCCTCATATGCTTTCTCTGTCTGTTCTGCTTGCGATGTAGACATGTATACCTGAACTGTCGTTGTCGGTGTTGATTTGCTATCGATCCTGATAAGAACAACACTATCACTTCGTTAACTATTTGAACAATTCCTTTATCGCAGTATCTACATCTACATGTCTACTCTGCAAGGCATCCTTGAATGCCTTGCAGGGGATTCATCGAACCACCTTCACACTAATTCTCTATTATTCCACTCTCTAACAGAACGGGGAACAAGCGGACACATTTATCTTTCAGCGTGAGCTCAGATTTTCCTTACTTTATTACGATGATTGTTTCTCCCTGTGAAGGTCGGTGTCAACAAAATATTTCTGGGTTTAGAGGAGAAAGTTGGTGACTCAAATATCTTAAGAAGATACCGTTGCAACGATAAACGCATTTGTTTTAATGATTTCCACCCCAATTCCTGTATTACGTCCAGGACACTCTCTCCCTTATTTATCGATGATACAAAACGTGCTGGCCTTCTTTGAACTTTCTATTTTTACTCCGTTAATCCTGCCTGGTAAGGACCCAACATCGCACAGCAGTACTCTAAAAGAAGAAGGGTAAGCATAACTGTAGTATAACATAGTGTAGTATAACTGTTGAGTTATTTAAGTGTTCCGCCAATGAAATGCTTCTTTGGTTCACTTTCCCCGCAAACTTTCCTATGTGTTCTTCCCAATTGAAGTGGCTCGTAATTGTAATTCCTAGATATTTAGTTGAATTTACGGCCTTTACACTTGATCGATCTATCGTGTAACGGATTCCATTCAGCACTCATGTGAAGCACCTCAAACTTCTCATTATTTAGTGTCAATTTACAATCTTCGCAGCACGCAGGTATCTCTCCTAAATCGTTTTGGAATTGGTTTTGATCATTTGATGGCTTTACTAGGCGATACGCGACAGCATCAGGAACAACAGAACCTATAATACTACCTTGGGGAACACCATAAATAACTTCTGTTTTACTCGACGACTTTGCGACAATTACTACGAGCTGTGAACCCTCTGAGAGGAAATCAAGAGACCAGTCGCCTAACTGCGACGATATTCCAAAAGCACGCAATCTGTATTACAGGCCATTTGTGAGATACGATGTTAAAAGCCTTCTGGAAATGAAGAAATTGGCATAAATTTCAAGTCGCTTGTCGATAGCGCTCGGCAGTTAGGGCGAGTGAAGCGCTAGTTGTGTTCCCTTGTTGACTATGTGTCAACAGACCGTTCTGTTCGAGGTAATTCATGACGTTCGAATACAATACATGTTCCAGAGTGCTGCTGCATATCGACGTTAATAATATGGGCCTGTAATTCAGTGTGTTACTCCTATTGCCTTTCTTGAATACCTGCAAATTTTCCACCCTTTGGGTATGATTGTTAAGTAAGAAACTATTGCATCAGCATAGGCTGAAGGGAACATAATTCGTGTACAAACCGGGCCGGAGGATTTGCTTTTATTGATTTAAGTTGTTTCATTACTGCGAGTATATCTACGTCTAAGTTGCTCTAGTTGGCAGTTGTTCTTGATTCGATTTCTGGAATACTTACTTCGTCTATGTTTAGTAAGTCTGACTTAGCAGCACTATCCTCGCTAGTATTTCCAATGCTATTGCTTGCAGTTAGCATACCGTACATACGAAGATTCTCTTTGTATTTTCTGCCGAGTTTTGAGACAAAGTTTCGTTTTGGGCGGTATTATAAACATCTCGCACTGAAGTCTGTAGTAAATCTGGAGCTTCTGTACAAGATCGCCAATGTTCAGGATTTTGTGTTTGGCATGCTATTTTCGTTGCTTCTGCAGCAGTGTTGTGATCCGATGTGTGTACTATGGGGGATCAGTTTCGTCGTATGATTATTTGATACAAATCTCCCATTGGTGTCGATACTATTTCTTTGATCTCAAGCCACGTCTGGTTTACACTACCACAGTTCGAACAGTCCACGGGTGTACTGACGGTCCATAGTGTCCAACGGGCACAATATTTCGGCGATCAGACATGTCGCCATCGTCAGGTGCGCTTACGTACTGAGCTCCTAATGGTGGGCGGCCGTCTTAAATCCCTTCGCCTCGCGAGGCGTTCTCTCTGAGGTCCGCGCCCGCGCGTCAGCGCTCGGTGAGACGCTGGCGTCGGCGTCTGTGGTGGTTGCGGTTTAATTGCCTCGCCCGTTCGCTTCCTTTGCTGAGGGTCTTTTTAATAAGACTCAATGCTGGTTCCCATGCCCTGCTAAGGTTGTAGCCGCATTCTCGGTTGATGACTCCGTCCCTGGTACGAATTTCGATAGCCTCTCTAACGACGCTGTCCTAGTATTTAGATGTCTATGCCAAGACCCTGGTATGTTGGTAGTCCGTTTCGTGATTTTTGGACAAACAGTGCTCTGCGACCGCCGTCTTGTTAGGGTGCCGTAGTCCAGTGAGTCTCTGATGGTCTCGGCAACGATCTTCGGTGGTGTGCACTGTCTGTCAAATATGTCTTCCCACGGAATCTGGTATATGCCGGCCCTCCGCAAACCGAGATTTCTTTGACACTTCCCAATAATGCTCGCGTTTAGTTTAGTGAGAAAAAGACAGTTCCTGCTCTGTGTTTCCTCAATATTCGTCCTATTTTCTCCGATAGTGGGCCAGTATACGATATATTTGCAGTGGCTATCTCTTTTTCCGTGACTTCTTCCGTCTTCACACGCTGTAGTGTAGAGGTGGGGCAGAGAGCGAGTCAGATCTACCATTCCGAGTGCCCGTGTTTCCGGAATACAGTTCTGAGGTGTTCCAGCTCTTGGGGCAGACTCTCTACATCAGTGATGGTGCGCGCCCTGTGCACCAGTGTTTTTAGCACCCCATTCCTCTGCACCGGGTAGTAGCAGCTATCCGCTTGCAAATTCAGGTCAGTGTGTGTTTTCTTCCTGTATACCCCGTGGCCCAGGGTGCCATGCGCTCTTCTTTTGACCATGACGTCCAGAAATGGTAATATTCCCTCTGCTTCGGTCTCCATAGTGCGGTGTGGGATCCACATCAGGTGGGGCTGACGGATGACATCGAAAAAGCACAAAGAAGGGCAGCTCGTTTTGTATTATCGCGAAACAGGGGAGATAATGTCACAGACATGATACGTGAATTGAAGTGAGAATCATCAATACAAAGACGTTTTTCGTTGCGACGGGATCTTCTCATGAAATTTAAATCACCAGTTTTCTCCTCCGATTGCGAAATCATTCTGTTGGCTAATTTAAGTGCTCGTTTCTTCCGCGTGCCGTTCGAGAGTGGAATGGTAGAGAGACAGCTTGAAGGTGGTTCATTGAACCCTCTTCCTGGCAGTTTATTGAGAATAGCACAGTAATCACGTAGATGTAGATGGAGATAGTGAATTTGATGTTCGGATGTATGGAGTTCAGGTGTATAAGGCAGTCTAGGAGCTTGTCCCTTCCATGGGTCCAGATCACGAACGTGTCACCCACATAACGTAGGAAACAAGTAGATTACCTTCCGGATGACGCCAAAACTTCCTCCTCGAAGTGCTCCATATAGAAATTCGTGACCACAGGTGAGAGTGGGCTCCCCATTGCGACTCCTTATGTTTGTTCATAACATTCTCCATTAAACAGAAAATACGTGGAGGTCAGAACTTGCTTGCTAAGGTCGGTCGTCTTCTCGTCAAATTTCTGTGCAATAAGCTCAACTGACTCTCGAAGAGGCACCCTGGTGAATAATGAAACAACGCCAAAACTCACCAGGATATCCGAGTCTTTCAGCTTGAAGCTGTCGAGGCGTTTTACGAAATCCAGAGAATTACGGACATGTTGAGAGCATTTGCCCACATAAGGGTTTAGTAATTCTGCCAGGTAATTGGCCAGCAAATATGTAGGTGCCCTAATGTTGCTGACAACTGAGCGTAACGGTACTCCTTCTTTGTGGATTTTAGCGACATATATTGGACACACAGTGCGCACCATCGAATATCGTTGTCGAGAACATCAGAGGCACACCCGACTTGGGTAACCAAATACACCGGCGGTCGCAGAGCACTGTTTGTCTAAAAATCACGAAATGGACTACCAACATACCCCGGTCTTGGCATAGGCATCTACATACTGGGACAGCGTCGTTAGAGAGGCTATCGAAATTCGTACCAGGGGCGGACTCATCAACCGAGATTGTGGCTACAACCTCAGCAGGGCATGGGAACCAGCATTGAGTCTAATTAAAAAGACGCTCAGCAAAGGAAACTAACTAGTGACTGTGGACTGGCAGTGCACCCGTGGAATGTTAGAGCAAGAAAAACGCCGGGAGAAACTGAAGAATCGCTTCCATAGTTAATTAGGAAGGAGTGGAGATTGTCTCTCAGGAAGGCGTCAAGCGAATTATTATCTGCATTTTTGGTGTATTTTTGGTTAGGGTATTCACTCTCGCTACGCCAACCCGGTGTTCACTTATTACTAATTCCTGTACCCGTTTTGATGCTGGTTATTAGCGCAGGAATATTTGTTGCTAAGACGCCAAGTGTGTTTTCGGAAACGTTTACTATTAAAGTGGCCCTGTGTACTAATTGATCGAAATTATTTTCTGAGAAAGCGTTTAACACAATTTCGGATGGTGTTCTATGTGCACCTACAGATTTAAACATTTATTTGCGCCAATATATGGAGGGCATATTGAAATCGCTATCAAATATAATTGTATGAGTCGGATACGTGTAGAAATTAGCCTTTAGTTTTCTTTCCACTTTTCAGAAGTTTTATCATCTGAGTTGGGAGGTTGGAAAAAGCATCAAATTGTTATTTTATTCCGGTTGCCAAGAATGACATCTAGCCGCACGAACTGTATACTTCAGTTTCGCTACATGATAAACTACGTATAACAGCAAGAAACACTCCACTGCCAAGGATATTTAGCCTATCCTTTCTGAACACCTTGGTTAAAATTTCAGCCGAATTTATCTCCGTGTTTGGCCAGCCTGTAGCGATTTGAGCGTCAGTGCTTTCTATTAGCTCTTCCAGCTCTGGTACTTTTCCAACACAGCTACCACAATTTACAACTGTTATAGCCATCTTTCCTAGATCTACGTTCTTCCTGTACTCGGCCTGCACCCTTTGAGACTGACCCCCTTTTTTGTTCCCCCGCGACCTTGTAGTCTAAAATTCTGTCAGTTCACTCCACCCTGCTCCCACTACCCGTGTAGCTGCGTGTAATGGACTTCTATTTAGCGGAACCAGAAACCCTATCAGTCTACGGTCCAAGTCAAGCAATCTGCAACCCAGAGGGTCGCAAAATTGTCTGAGCCTCTGCTTCGGACCCTCCACCCGGCTTTGTACTACAGGTCCGCAATCAGTCCTGCCTACTTTGCTGGAAATGGTGCACTCTGCTTTCATTTGGCATACACGATTGGTAGCCCTTACTACTTCAGATAGGTGATCGAAAGAAGAGAAAATCTCTTCCGATCAAATTGGACACATGTTACTGGTCTTGACTTGAGCCACTACCCTGCAGTTGGGTGCAACCTGTGCTCTTCACGGCATCCGGGACGATTCGTTCTACGCCTGGAACTACTCCACTCGTTATGCACATGGGGTGCACATTGACTTTCTTCCCCTCCTTGGCAAAGAAGTCCTAAGGGGCCTCGTAATGCACCTAACGTTGGAGCTCCCAACATGTTTTGATTCAACCTCTTCATCATCTGCGCAGCTAGCAGGCATACAAATTTTTTCTGTCGTGTTGTGTGTGGCTTTGTGTCTGGCTGCGATAATACATTGACAATGTTGTTCATAAAAGCTTACTGGCATTTCTGTTTCCTTATTCATTATTAGACCTACTCACCTGGTCAGAAGACCTGTTCTTCTGCCATCAAGCTTTACTTATTTCCGCCGTACATAGCATCAATCTGCCCAGTTCACTTTTAAATTCCCAAACTTGCGTATCTAAGTAAGTTGTCTAATTTTTCACAGTCCGTTCCGCAGAATAACTGTTTTGTTTTTCTTGACGACATCATTGGCTTGAGTGTTCTCCTCTCGAAGATCCGAATGGGGGGGCTGTTTTATCTCTGAAACATTTTATCCAAGAGGAGGTCATCGTCATTAAGCCATTCAACACATCTGCAAAGCCTCTCAAACAATAATAGCTCTTGTCCCCAAATACCAAACAGGAAATCGATATTGGGTAAATGTTAAACAGCCCCACCAGTCACTGACTCCAGGCCCTGTAACTGTTGAGAAGGATTGTGTCCATCTTCGGCCACATAGCTTGACTCATCAAATAAGTTCTTTTACCTCCTTTTTGGAAACAAATGATCTGATTAAGTCGTCTAACTTTATTATTGGAAAAGTAACGGATCAGATCAGTAAGATTTTACAGGAAAATGACAACAGACCGTTCTTTATAAGAACAAATAAAATAAGTACTACAATCTGTGAGGGATAAACGCCCTCCTCTGTCGACATGTGGTGTATACGAAATTCCGTGTTCGGGTGGTGGAGTTTATATCGGAACTACCGAGAAGAGAGTAAATACTTGGCTAAAAGAGCTCAGAAGTCTTTGCAGACTAGAAAAAATAGAGAAATCAGCTGTAACAGAGCAGGATCTTCAGTCAGCAAACCACGAAGTGAAGTTTTCTGGAAAAGAAATTTTGTCTACAGATTCAAACTATTATCCACGACTATGTAGAGAAGCCATTGAAATTTATAAGGATTAGGATAATCTTAATAGGAAAGAGGAGGCAATGAAACTTATCGACATATGGACAATAGCTCTGCAGAATCGCTAGACAATTTTATCTTTGACAAGACAACAATCGATAATCAAGTTTTATCTTTGACAAGGATTATCTCTGCTAATCACTTGCTACTTCAACGACGCCCCCTTTCCTCTCGGACTCTCGGACTTACGATCGGTCAGTAAGCAAGACTCAGAGAAGGAGCGCCTCTTCGTGCCTCCAGGGATTCGCGCTTAAGCCCATGGAGGATTTCCGTAATTCTCGCAAAACATGTTCAAAGTACTGAAAGTTGCAGTAGTTATAAGGATATTAAAAGACTTGCACAGGACATAATACCGTGGACGGGTGGAAAAGACTGTCTTTTCGCTGAATAATGAAACAACAACAACAACAACAATGTACATAGTAACTGAGTTAGAGCACCTCCCGGGTGGCTTGTGTAATTTATTTTCTGCTGCTGGCGGCCGTGTGATGTGGTATTATATTATAGCAGGCCGTCAGTGGCCTTAGATTGTAGGGAGCGCGGCAGCTGGGACTGCCGGGGAAATGGGGCTGCGCGAACGTGCGGTATCTCGGCGAGCCCCTAACGAATGCCTGCGGGCTATGCAAATAGCTTTCAGCTTCGTTACGCGGGGCCACGCCGAAAGAACGACTCGCGCCATATTATCACCGGCCCTGCCGCACTGCCGCATTGCAGTAGCTTCCTTGGAAACCCCCCTGTAATAATGGGGAAAGCCTACATATAATACAAAGCTTTGCACCCCTCCTTAGTTGAGCATTGTCTACTTAAGGGGCGGCTTCTGCAGCTTGCGGCGTGACACTGCAAATAGAATTCTTGTCGAAATGCAGTTCCATGTGAACACTTTCATATACACAAACTTCACATACTGCCTTAGGGAAACAATGTTACTATCTTGTAAAATATTTTGTGATAGATTTCAGCTCCAACTGTTTGAAAAGGTATTCCGAGTTGAATACGTTACACAGTAATTAGGCGAAGAGCCGCTGAGAGTTACACAGAGTCTGAGTAGCTTGATCAATCAGAGTGCAAATATGTTTATACTGTGACTATGAAGTCATCATCTGATGGTTACTTATCATTAAGTCAAAGCCGATAATGATATGACATCAGTGACCGGAGAGTATAATACTTAATTATACACTTTAACAGACAAACTCTGCAATATATGACAACAGAGACATTTAAACTACCGTTTCACAGCGCAATACTTCTGTCAGAGCTAATATTTTACCTTCGTTCCTCTCAGCGCATAGACTGAATGAGACTACCTGACGAGAGGAGAATTGGGAGATACTTTGAAATCACTCTTCTTTTGTCACCTACAGCTTTCTTCGGATGATCCGACGTCACTTTCGAAACACACGAAGCTGGGATAGAACTTGATATCTAATGATCTCATGATAGTGCACTATTCAGACTAACTGCACAAGGACTTAAAAGCAACTGTTTAGAACATTGAAGATGGAGCGAAATTACTTTATACACCACCCCCATTTCTTTCTCTTGGGGTCTGTGAAAAGTGTGCCGCGTGGGATTAGCCGAGCGGTCTGAGGCGTGGAGTGTCGCCTGGCGCGTCGAGCGAGCAGGTTTTCGTTAACATCCGGCTGTGCCGCTGCACCGCTTGTGTCGAAGCTACTCAGTCTTGTAGGTGTATCGGCCGGAGTCACATCGTAGTTGCGTAGCGGAGTTTGTTGTCGTTTTCCTCTTGGCGGCGATGTTTCTTGCCCGCTCCATGGTGTCTGTCGAGTCTCCTAAATCAGTTCCTCGTCGAGCTACAGTTCGTTTCAGTTTTGACAAAAGTACGCATCGTGTGCAACCTGGCTCCTTAGAAATTCACGATTGGTTGGCTGATGTTATCCGCGTTACACCTGATCAGGTAGATATTGCTTTCTTTTATTCCGATTTGTATGAATTCTTTGTGAAGTTTTATGATCACGTTCATGTAGAAAGACTTTTCTCCCGGGTTGTTTTAAAGTGTTGTTTACACATCGCGATGGTTCCGTTAGTCAGGTCCTCTTTGAAAATGCGGCACTCGAGTATACTCCGGTTAGAATTTATATCCTTCCTCCTGAAGTGGACGATTAATTACTTAAAACTGCGTTGCTTCCGTTTGGAATCATACGGCATATTCGATGGGAACGCTGGTCAGCACAACATCGCTTCCAGTGTTATAATGGTATCGGGACTGTGGACATGTGCGTTAAAAAGAATATCCCTTCCCACTTAACTGTTTGTGGTTACCGCATCCATGTTACGTATACAGGGCAAGAAGTAACTTGTTTTGCCTGTAACGAAAGCGGTCATCTCAGATCTGACTGCCCGCGCCGTTCTACTGTTCTGACGTCGTCTTATCAAAACCGTCTTCCTTTAACGTTAGCAGACATAGTAACTTCGCAGTCAGCTGTCAGTCAGCCTCCAGCTTTAAGCTATGTAGGGGCAACATAACCCCCTACTTGTCGCGAATTTCCACCGTTACCGACGCGTACCAGTGCGGCTTCTGTCCACGAGGGGACGACGGCTCCTGCAGCGCACGTCAAACGCCGGCGGACTGAGGACGCCCCACTCCAGTCTCGTTCTTCTGACACGGCGTTGTCAGAGGGTGCACCTTCTGGCGGTAATGCGTTGTCTACTGATGTTAATTGAGATTCCAGTATTACCAGAGAGGATGGAGCTGCTTCTCTCGATGTTGAAATGTGCGTTCAATCTGCGTCCCCCACTTTACCCGTCGACGTAACGGTCCCCGTGGGTTCCGTTGTTCCCGCAGAGACGTCACCTGCTGGCCAGACTTTACAGTGTTCGAGTGCAGTACCACCCCTCCTCCATGCTGAGACAGTCGAGCAACAAGATTCTACGGGTTCTCTTCCTGATGTTCAGGAGATGCCAACCGTCACCGGCACTGCATTACCTGTCTCTTCTGTGCCAGTTGTTGCTACAGTCTGGAACCGCGCTACCGCTACGGTCGCAGGTTCGAATCCTGGCTCGGGCATGGATGTGCGCGATGTCCTAAGTTTAGTCAGGTTTAAGTAGTTCTAAGTTCTAGGGGACTGATGACCTCAGAAGTTAAGTCCCATAGTGCTCAGAGCCATTTGAACCATTTTGTTGTAGCTGTTGGTCGTTCTGAGTTGTGCTCCCTGATTTTCGATAAGTGCGGTGACGATGGCTCCTCTGTCAAATCGGAGCTTGACGTGCCACCAACCCCTCCACATCAAGAGTGTATATTTTCACGGAGTGGTGTGAAACAGCGTTTTCAACCTGCCCGTGCCGCGGCGCGTCGTAAAGAGAAAAGCGAGGATTCCTTGGCGTCAGGTGGGGAGGACTAACATTATACCTTCTTTTCCCCGCCTCCGGACGTTGGGGAGACACAGACGTGATAGTGCTTTTTCCTTAATGTTGTTTTATTGAAAAAAATATTCAGATGTGTGTGAAATCTTATGGGACTTAACTGCTAAGGTCATCGGTCCCTAAGCCTACACACTACGTAACCTAAATTATCCTAAGGACAAACACATACACATACACACACACACACACACACACACACACACACACACAGACACACAGACACACACACATATGCCCGAGGGAGGACTCGAACCTCCGCCGGGACCAGCCGCACAGTGTTTTATTGACCTTATATGTGTTAACGGTAGCAGGCGTATACATTTCTGACCCTCAATGTTAATAGGATACGTTCCCAATTACGGCTTCCTGCGTCACGCCAGTTTATTTACGATTCGCAAGCTGATATCGTGTGTTTACAAGAGGTATTATTTGATGTGTTTTGTGTTCCTGGATATTCTATGTTTTTCAATGCCGCACCTGAAAATTCTACCGGTATGGCTTTGCTTTATCGAGATGGAATCCCGCTGACGGACTACGAAACGCTAGATGATGGTCGCGGTATAGGCTGTAGTTTTAATGACCTCACATTAATTTTTCTTTACGCTCCGTCTGGATCCAGTCGTTCATCCGATAGCGCGCGGTTTCATAAGGAAGAAGTTGTTTATTTACTCCGACGGAACCCGCGCAAGGTTTTGTTAGGGGGCGATTTTAACTGCGTCATACGCCGTGCTGATCAGACCCACAGTTATACATTTTGTCGTGAACTTAATGATATGGTGACGTTCTTGCATCTCCAGGATGTTTGGGTTTGCAGATATCCTACATTGGTGCGGTTTACGTTTTTTACAGCTACTTCAAGTAGCCGATTGGACCGCTTTTATTTATCTGCCCCCATATGTAGTCAGCTTCTATCGATTGATGTAATTCCTGCCAGTTTCACTGATCACTGTGCTGTTTCAATGACTTTAACCACGTCCCGCGGCGGGTCCATCTCCCACACCCTTTATGGGAGCTAAACACTCTACATCTCACGGACCCCTCTCCGAAAGGCATCATCGCAGACGTATGGTGGCAGACAACCCAGTCCCAGACGCGTTATTCCTCACCTCTCGAATATTGGGTTACCTTTGCTAAATCCCGGATTCGAAATACACTCAAGCATTTTAGCGCTGAAAAGGCGGCTGAAATAAGGCGCACTAAGGAATTTTATTATGCAGTCCTTCACGATCTTCACGATAATGCTCGTGATGCTCCCTCGAGGGTCGTCGACGTCCGCCGTGTGAAGGCAAAACTTCTCCAACACAAACGTAAGCAAATGGATGGGGTCCGACTGCGTTCCCAGCCTCGTTCAATCGTACAGGATGAGTTGACCTCTATCATCTTCTCCGGCTTCACAAGCGATCTCAGAGGACATGTCTTTCTACCATTCGTTCTCTAGATGGGCGTGAATGGTCCTCCCAATCTGTTATCATGCGTGAACTTTACCAGTACTATT
Organism: Schistocerca americana; assembly: GCF_021461395.2. Classification (NCBI taxonomy): domain Eukaryota; kingdom Metazoa; phylum Arthropoda; class Insecta; order Orthoptera; family Acrididae; genus Schistocerca; species Schistocerca americana. The sequence continues at coordinate 325,206,891 of NC_060125.1, forward strand.
CCAAGCTTTATGCTGAAGTGGATTCAGACGGTCCTCCGTCTGGTGATTTCACCTCACTCCTTGATCGTGTTGTTACACTAGTTCTCCAGGAAGAGTTTTTCTTTGTATTCCATCGCGATGATGATATTGTGGGTCGTTCTCTCTCCCACAAATCACCTGGCCCCGATGGCCTTCCCAAAGAATTTTATATTCGATTTTGGCCCATAGCAGGAGATACGATAACTTCCATGGTGAATGAAGTGTTCCAGGGAGATCTTCTCCCGCCCAGCTTTAAGGTTGCTAAAATAGTCCTGATTCTCAAAAAGCCGGGACGTTTGCGTGTGGATCAGGCCAGCCCAATAACCCTCTTCAACTATGATTATAAAATAGTGGCGCGAGCGGTCAATAGCCGACAATCGGTATCGTTGACTACCATCATCGCGAGTCATCGAAGTTGTCTTCCGGGTCGAACTCTCCTGACTCCCGTTGCTGAATGTTGAGACTTAATTTCGATTGCTTCCACCATTACCGTGCCAAGCGCTTTGCTTTTCGTTGATTTTCACCAAGTGTTCGACCGCGTTAATCATGGATTCCTTATGCGAGTATTGACGACTGTTGGTTTTAACAATGCTGCACGACGGCTGTTTAGTCTCTAATCACTGGTATTCGGGCGTCCATTGACGTAAATGACCGTCTTACTTCCCCCATTGTGGTGTGCCAGGGCGTCCTTCAAGGAAGTCCATTATCAATGTCGCTCTACGTGCTGCTTCTGGAACCATTATTGCGAACTATAGCTGCTCGTTTGAGTGGCTGGTCGCTGCTGGGAGAAAGGTTTACTGTTCGTGCATATGCTCATGACGTTATGGTTCTCCTCCGTACCCATGATGATACATCACTGTTGAAGAAAGTTTTGGATGCCTTTTGTCGTCTTACGGGAGCGCGGGTTAATGACCAGAAATGTCGTTTACTCAGTTTACGAGGATTTGACGCTGTTGAAATTCCATGGTCTACGAAGGTCACCCTATATCGATCGTTGGGTGTTATAATTGACAGCTGTCCGCTAAAGATGGCTACGATAAACTGGAAGTCTTTCACGAATAAGATTCAAGGTGCAATCGTTGAACACAAGCGTCGCTCCCTCTCACTTCTTCATAAAGTTCGAGCCATGGAAACGTATGTGTTAAGTAAAGCTTATTTTATTGCACAAATCTTTCCACGTCCTGCGATGGTGTCCCGCAAGTTGCAAAGTTTAACTGACAGGTTTGTCTGGCGCCACTCTGTATTTCGCGTGCGTTATGGGGTCATGGCGCGGCCCCGTTTGCAGGGAGGTTTGGGCCTCCCTGACATTCGGGTTAAGGCTTCTGCCTTATTCATCCGTCGTACCGTGTTAACGTGTCAAAGCGCCCCCCAGTCACTTACAGCTCGCCTTTATGACTGTATCCGACCGGCGAGTTTAACACCTCCAGTAGATGTTGGTAGAATTAGTTGTAAATAACGGCAAGTCAGGGAATTTTTACTTGAGGTCAGTTATTTAGGAGTAAACATCCTTTCCCAAGCGAATATCTCCCTAACAATGCTGTTAAGCCGCTGGCCAGTTCCTTATAGTCTTCCTCTGTGGAAGCCCTGTCGCCAGAAACGAAGTGGAAGATTGTTCTAACATCAGCCTCTCGATTTTCCCGATGGAAGTGGCGTCCTCGTGGTACCAAGTTGTTCTTGAAATTGTACCTACCAACGTGCGACTTTTTCGTATTGGCCTCAGTGTAACGGATCGCTGCAATCGTTGCCATGACTCTGATTCATTATGTCATCGGTTGATTTCGAGCGGTCATTACCATTTGAGATGGCTTCGCCGACAACTGGCTTTACTCCGCAGGACGTCGGAGGCGGCTATCTCGGGGGAGATTCTCGTGCGTCCCGATTCAACCTTCTTTCCACGATCGAAGAATAATACCGTCATGTGGCTTGTTGACCATTATGTCCACTACGTGATGGTGAATGGATATGACGCAGATCCGTGTGGCTTTTCCCACTATATGGCCACCGCACGTTGGACGTGGCTCCGGTTGCCCCGTTATCGTGAAATTTTTTCTAATTTGTTGTATCTTGTTTTTCATCGCCAAGGCGTTGGATGAGTTGCCATGCCCCCCTTTTTCATTTATTTATTAATTTTTTTTTGACACTTCTATGGATTTAGATGTTCCACGATGTAGAAGTGGCGGAAGAAAGAATGTGTGGGAACGTTAAAATTGACACCCATTCCTTCCTATACGTTTTTCTGATTTCACCCTTTTGTTTTTGTCGAAATGACTTCTTTTGTTTTATTTTAATTGATTGCCTTTAATAAGTGTTTTGGAAAAACCGAGAATATTTTCGTTTTTTGAAGGAATACATTGCCATTTCAATGTATATATCGATGTGTTTCCTGTGTAAAAAAAAAAAAAAAAAAAAAAAAGACAACGGAATCGGCAGCGTGATAGGCTGATAAATTATTGCATTTAATGGTTGGCTTATTCATAAAAAAAGCGCTGCAGTCATGGAGTGTGCGGCTGGTCCCGGCGGAGGTTCGAGCCCTCTCTCGGGCATGGGAGTGTGTGTTTGTCCTTGGAATTATTTAGGTTTAGTAGTGCTTAAGATTAGGGACTGATGACCTTAGCAGTTATGTCCCATCACATTTCACACACATTTGAACATTTTGGGAAAAGTGCTATATAATACACCTTAGCTCAAAGCAGACAAGAATAGATTATCACTGTTTGTACCATCACATCTGGTCATATTTGGTGTTTTATTTATTTACTGCTTACAATGCTTCCTACCATTTGCCTCACTCTTCAGATTGGAGAATGTATTTAGAAAATGTGCTCCTAGAATATTGCATTCACCCAAATGGATTGTTAAAACTTTGATGCGAAAACGAACCTTACAATGATAAATTCAGTAATATCCATATAGTGAAGACGATTTCTAAATGTGTTTTTGTGCATGTTTCTGTATTATTAGGAATACGGTTTTTATTAAAAGGTAAATAATAAACCAAGCTAGGACCAACTTCTGTGAGACCTAAGCGATTTACAGAATTAGATTTGAAGCCAGGAGGAACACACATAGGAAGCTACACTGAGTGTCAGTTGACAGACAAAAAATTTTCCACTGGGGGCCCAGGACAACGCGGCAAGTGAACGTGGTGTAAGCAGAGTGTAGGGCATAGAGGTTGAAATGTATGCTAGTGACAGCAGGAACACATACAGGCTGGATGTGAGTGCAGGCAACAGTTACTATAATGGAAGTACACTCCTGGAAATGGAAAAAAGAACACATTGACACCGGTGTGTCAGACCCACCATACCTGCTCCGCACACTGCGAGAGGGCTGTACAAGCAATGATCACACGCACGGCACAGCGGACACACCAGGAACCGCGGTGTTGGCCGTCGAATGGCGCTAGCTGCGCAGCATTTGTGCACCGCCGCCGTCAGTGTCAGCCAGTTTGCCGTGGCATACGGAGCTCCATCGCAGTCTTTAACACTGGTAGCATGCCGCGACAGCGTGGACGTGGACCGTATGTGCAGTTGACGGACTTTGAGCGAGGGCGTATAGTGGGCATGCGGGAGGCCGGGTGGACGTACCGCCGAATTGCTCAACACGTGGGGCGTGAGGTCTCCACAGTACATCGATGTTGTCGCCAGTGGTCGGCGGAAGGTGCACGTGCCCGTCGACCTGGGACCGGACCGCAGCGACGCACGGATGCACGCCAAGACCGTAGGATCCTACGCAGTGCCGTAGGGGACCGCACCGCCACTTCCCAGCAAATTAGGGACACTGTTGCTCCTGGGGTATCGGCGAGGACCATTCGCAACCGTCTCCATGAAGCTGGGCTACGGTCCCGCACACCGTTAGGCCGTCTTCCGCTCACGCCCCAACATCGTGCAGCCCTCCTCCAGTGGTGTCGCGACAGGCGCGAATGGAGGGACGAATGGAGACGTGTCGTCTTCAGCGATGAGAGTCGCTTCTGCCTTGGTGCCAATGATGGTCGTATGCGTGTTTGGCGCCGTGCAGGTGAGCGCCACAGTCAGGACTGCATACGACCGAGGCACACAGGGCCAACACCCGGCATCATGGTGTGGGGAGCGATCTCCTACACTGGCCGTACACCACTGGTGATCGTCGAGGGGACACTGAATAGTGCACGGTACATCCAAACCGTTATCGAACCCATCGTTCTACCATTCCTAGACCGGCAAGGGAACTTGCTGTTCCAACAGGACAATGCACGTCCGCATGTATCCCGTGCCACCCAACGTGCTCTAGAAGGTGTAAGTCAACTACCCTGGCCAGCAAGATCTCCGGATCTGTCCCCCATTGAGCATGTTTGGGACTGGATGAAGCGTCGTCTCACGCGGTCTGCACGTCCAGCACGAACGCTGGTCCAACTGAGGCGCCAGGTGGAAATGGCATGGCAAGCCGTTCCACAGGATTACATCCAGCATCTCTACCATCGTCTCCATGGGAGAATAGCAGCCTGCATTGCTGCGAAAGGTGGATATACATTGTACTAGTGTCGACATTGTGCATGCTCTGTTGCCTGTGTCTATGTGCCTGTGGTTCTGTCAGTGTGATCATGTGATGTATCTGACCCCAGGAATGTGTCAATAAAGTTTCCCCTTCCTGGGACAATGAATTCGCGGTGTTCTTATTTCAATTTCCAGGAGTGTAATTTCCAGTCTTGTTTTCCATAAAAGATGGAAGTTTTCTGGGGAAAGTTTATTCCGGATGATAGACTTACAACATGAAGAAAAATTGTAGTATAGCGTAACTAAGCTTATATACTGACATTGGCAGACGTTAAGTGCAAGCCGGCCGCGGTGACCGAGCGGCTCTAGGCACTTCAGTCCGGAACAGCTCGACTGCTACAGTCGCAGGTTCGAATCCTGCCTCGGGCATGGATGTGTGTGATGTCCTTAGGTTAGTTAGGATTAAGTAGTTCTACGTTCTAGGGGACTGATGACCTCAGATGTTAAGTCCCATACTGCTCAGAGCTATTTGAACCATTTTTTTAAGTGCAAGAAGTATAACTTTATTTTATGCTTTTTAAACCATTATTAATGCGCTTTTTAATCAGCTGCATAAGTGCAAGGTTTATATTTTTAAGTAACTATGTTAGAATGTGCACTATAGCTTCTTGTCCGGAATATTCAAAGCAAAAAATTCCTCACATCTATAATTTAGTCATTATAGATGGTGGAAACATCGAACATAGCAAGGGCCTGGGTTGAAACAAGGTTTTCAACAGTACTTATCTAGGCCAGTAACTATGACTTAAAGGGAGTAAATAAAACTTTTTAGGTGATAAAATTAATTCCACCCCTCTCCAATGCAGGTCCCTTCCTGGAATAACTAAAAGAAATTAGTTTCAAAGAAAGTGAATTGCGGTTTGTGGTATGTGGACAGGGTTGTGAAATGATAAACATGACACCCATACTGTTCTATGGAGGATCAATCTTCATAAGTACTAAATTTTCGGACTGCTAAATACATTGTTAAACTCAGTAAGTGCTAACAGACCCTTGAAAAAGAGAAAAATACCAGACTGTGGCAATATAGAGGTTGTAATAACACAAACTAGACCAATGATAATAGGTACAAGGAAGGTAAATGCAAACAGACATTTAGTAGGAGAAGAAATTATTCAATTGATCGACGAAAGAAGGAAGTGCAAGAATGACCAGAGAAAGTCAGTGTGGATTGAAAGAAATAGAAAGTACGGAAATGCAATGAAACCAAGAGGAAATGGCTACCGAGTGCAGTGAAATCTTATACGTTCCTGATGTACTTCTACATTGGGAAGAGAAAATGGAAGCCGATATGGAAGACACAGTGATTCAAGATTGGGGTCAGAGTTTAACAGAGCTGTGGAATAGTTCATAACAATAAAAGCAGAAGGCATAAATAACAATCCTTTCGAATTTTATAAAGTTATTGAGGGAAGTGGAAATTAAACGACCGTTCATGTTCGTGTGTGGTATCTACGACTTTAGAGAGAAATCTCAATTACACAATCTCTAAGTTTGCTCAGGTGGTTAACGCACGAACTGTCTCATAATCTGCTTAGCACCTCATGCGTCCATGTCGCTGATACGACTAAATACAGAGAAATGGAACAGAAAATTGCAAATGTGTTGTAAGACAGCTGGTCTGGCTTTAGAAATACGAAAGGCAATAGAGACTTACTTCAGACGTTGCACTTGATAATTGAAACAAAACTTCAGGAAGATCAAGACACGTTAACAGGATTTGTTGACCTTAGAAAAGTATTCAGCAGTGTAAGGTGGCGCAATATTTTCGAAATTTTAACATAAGTAGCAATAATGTGCAACGAAATACCGTCAATATACAGTATGTACAAAATCAAGGCAAAACTCTAACAATGTAAGGTAAATAAAGTTGTCGGGTTTAATAGGCTGCTCAACGGGGATGCAGTCTCTCGTCATTATCATTCAATTTATATATTGATTCAAATGGTTCAAATGGCTCTAAGCACTATAGGACTTAACATCTGAGGTCATCAGTCCCCTAGACTTAGAACTACTTAAACCTAACTAACCTAAGGACATCACACACATCCATGCCCGAGGCAGGATTCGAATCTGCGACCATAGCAGCAGCGCGGTTCCGGAATGAAGCGCATAGAACCCTTCGGCCACAGAGGCCGGCTTATACATTGACAAATCAGTGACAGAAATAAAGAAATATTCAAGTCTGGGATTAAGATTTAGGAAACATGATAACATAATTGTATTCGGCGAAGGTGGAAAAAATACAGGGTCTGTTGAGTGGAAGGAACAGTTTTGTGATTACAGAATATGGACTGAGAGTAAACCAAATAATAGAAACATAACATCCAAATTAGTGACCATGAAGTAATGTATTCTGCTACCTTGGATACAAAACAACACTTGCTAGACGCAGCAAGGGGTCATAAAAATAATCCAGCACAGATATAGAGGATATTCCTGGCAGATAGAAAGCATACCAGTTTCAGACATTAACCTCAATTTAATAAAGAAAATTATGAGAATGTACGTTTTGGAGCATAGTGCTGTGTGTAGTAAATCATGGACTATCGGAGGACCGGAGAAAAAGAGAATCGAAGCGTATGTGATATGCTGGTACAGAAGGTTGTTGGAATTTAGACGAAACGGTAAGCCACAGACAACGGACATTGTCTACTGTCTCGGTGCTGAGAGGAAACCAGAAGAAAGGCCAGAATAATCTGACACCTGCTGAGATACCCGTGGTCCTAGAGAGAACTGCCCGAAGTAAAATTTGTACAGATGGACAGTCATTGGAATACATCCAACAAAGAATTGAAGACGTAAATATCAACACTGATTCCACATCACTTCACTCTATTTGTCCATGACGTCCATGCCCTGAAGGCTCAGGTTGATCCCGTGCTCTTGCCTTCAGGAAGGCATTTAACACCGTCCCGACTTGCCGTTTAGGGGGAAAAAAATACGAACTTATCGAGTATCGCATCAAATTTGCGGCCAGATTGTAGACTTCCTTGAACTCAACACATTGGTTTTAACCGAACAAAACCGAAAGATTTAAAGGTAAATGCCGGACTATCTCGAGGAAGTGTGAAAGAAGCGTTATTATGTCCCGAGTTCGAGTCTCGGTCCGGGACACAGTTTTAATCTACCAGGAAATTTCAGAACCATTATTGTTTACAACGGACATAAATGTTCTAGTTGAAAGCATCCGATGCTGTTTAAGATTGTTCGCAAATGGTGAGATTGTCTACAACAAAGTAGCAGCGCCAGAAGGGAGTATCGACAGCCTGTTGAGGGTTGATGAAGGAAGCAGCCTCTGGTTGTTGGCCCTGACGTCAATAAATGTAACACACTGCGAATGCATAGGACAGGAAAGCCACAATTGTACAACTACACTATTGATGAGAAACCGATGGAAACAGTATCCACCGTGAAATATCTATGACTAACTATCCAGAGCCGACTTAAGTGGGATGACCTCATAAAACAAATTATAGGAAAAGCAGATGCCAGACTCATAGGAAGAATCTTAAGGAAATGTAACTCATCCACGAAAGACGTGGCTTACAAGGCAAAGGCTCGGCTGATTCTTGAGTATTGCTCATCAATATGGGATCCTTACCATGAAGTACTGATGCAAGGAACAGAGAAGGTCCACAAAGAGCGGCACCTTTCGTCACAGGATCTGCAGTCCGCGCTAGAGTGACATCGAGATACTGAGCAAACTCCATTCACGGGAGTTGCAAGAGAGGTGTTGATCGTCACGGAGAAGCTTACCCTTTAAATTTCGATAGAGCAGTTTCCATTAAGATTCAGACAACATACTACTTCCTCCTACATATATCTCGCATAATGATAACGAAGAAAAAATTCCAGAAATTAGGGCCAACTACCATTAGCGAGTGGAACTCTGTAGGGAGGGGCGGCGGGGGTACCGGGAGTGTGTGTGAAATCTTATGGGACTTAACTGCTACGGTCATCAGTCCCTAAGCTTACACACTACTTATCCTAAATTATCCTAACGACAAACACACACACCCATGCCCGAGGGAGGACTCGAACTTGCGCCGGGACCAGCCGCACAGTCCATGACTGCAGCGCCTAAGACCTCTCGGCTAATCCCAGGCGCCTGGCGGGGTGCCGGAAATACGCTGCACACCATTACATGTCATTCGGAGTATGATGTAGGTGTAGATGTAGATAGGTACACGGCTTTTAATTATTAACCTTTGTGTATCAAGTTCTGTTGTCAGTCAGAGCGAGTCTGGGGAACCTTTCTTGTATTGATTTGATAGAGTAGCTATGCCGGCAATTAACGCGTCCCCGTCGATAAACGTCTCCAGTGAAACTGACTGAGCTTGACGCCTCGTAATAATTAGTCTGATGCGCTGCAAATTGCACGTGCATTCAGACAGCGGCCGCAAGTGCGACCTTGCGTGATGCCACGGATGCTCCGAAGAAAGGACCAAAGAAATGTTTCACCCTAAATAAGTAACCACAACGATAAAATTAGAGACATTATGTCTTCTGTGGACAAACAGTTGTCCCTCGTGTCAATCAGCTGCTAACGAATGTATCGTTATCTAGATTCTTCAAATGCTGTAGAAACATAGATGTATTATCCATCAAAGCGAACTAAACAGCTGACCTTGGTAGCCATCATGTAGACACACGAGAAGCAAGCAGGACGCGTGGTAACAGCTACATTTCTATATCTTTACAAGAGGTGCGTGCTACTTGCTGCACATGTACGTGACAGTGCCCCGTACAGCACAATAATATAACAATGACCGGCACTTTCGTTTGACAATACTGTAACTACATTTATTCACACAATATCGCGCTTCAGTAAACCATTAACAACTAATAGTGTGTGATATTTAACTTTTGTTGATGTGTGCAGTTGCATGATCGTGCTACGTTCTGCAACGTCTGAGTCCACAGTTCACTTGGTCGAAAGGTAGATGCGTGAAGCGCAGTCTACTGCATTGTTTAAAAAAGTATCTCTAGCTTCCAGATGAATATGTCAGTTTCGAATTATGTGTGTACTGTAGTCTCGCAGGGACTGAGACGGTGGATATTTCCAGAGTATGTTGACCGCAGAGCGCTGTACGAGGGAATAAGGTAGTGAGAGCATAGAGCATAAATATCTATGAGTGAGCATTCGGATGCGCAGAGCGAGAATTTTGTCGCCAGCGTCTCCTGCAGCTCAAGTCACATGATTTTGGGATCGTGCATTGTAGTCCGTATTGCACTTAACGTATTTTAGTTGTTGTTACTTCTCTGCTACAGATAAATCACCTTCAAAAGTGCCATGAAACATTGTATACGCGTTTTACAGATATCTAAAAAAATTTATATCAGGAAATGAAGTTGACGTAAAGATCCAAAGAGCCATGGTGCTGTGCAAGTTCGACACAGTATCATTGCTCAGATTCCCATTTAATTGTGTGTTTCCAGTAACGAGATAAGAGGTGACATACAAAAATATTATGTTACATATTCTATCGCACTTACTAATATTGTCGAATGTCTGTTGTGCTAATTAATTACGTTACAATGACACTGTAGAGGTCGCCAAAGTGTCACGAAAAGACAACGCATTTGGAACTAAGAAATTGTTGTAGTAAATACGGTAAGGAATTTGCACAACGTGCATGGCCATTATTATTTTCTGTTTGTATAGTCAAGTGAAATATGTATAACGTTGTTTCCCCATCTCATCAGTAAAGTAAAAGTATACACTAAGAACAAAAAACTAAACAAATTACATGATCAGTGCTCGAATTCTAGACTAATAGTAGAAGTGACAGCAAAACCCTCTTTTTCTGGTTTTCTGATGCACTGATTCATATTGTCGAATTTGTTATAACTAATTACGTTACAGTGACACTGTATAGGAAACTGTGTAATGCAGAAAACTTAGGCGCACACATGGGTTTCAGAACCTCCTTAAACTAGAGAAATTTAGACCGTTAGGTACAAATTTATGTGTGTATTAACATAGCACCAATTTGTGTATACTGACTGATTGTTTACTCAGACAAACTTGGAAATTTATCCAACACTTGTTAATACTTGCCTAATTATTTCTAGAATACAATAATTTATAATATCTTGTTCCAATGTTTATCAACGTATAAAATTCCTCATATCAATATTAGATGTACAATTATCCATTTGTTGTACATACCTATGAAACCTAACTGATCCTCCTTTCACACACTTCCGTAGCAACGACTGTACTGCAACATACCTGTTAGTAACACTCAAACGTGTAGAAACTTATATAAAACAAGGTACGAAACAAGATGAATACGTGTAATATTATAATTACAATACAATAATACAATTGACAGGAATGGGGGAAAGAAATACAATAGAAGAAGAATGGGTAGCTTTGAGGAATGAAACAGTGAAGGCAGCAGAGGATCAAGTAGGTAAAAAGACGAGGGCTAGTATAAATCCTTGGGTAACAGAAGAGATATTGAATTTAATTGGTGAAAGGAGAATATACACAAATGCAGTAAGTGAAGCAGGCGAAAAGGAAAACAAACGTCTCAAATATGAGATCGACAAGAAGTGCAAAATGGCTAAGCAGGGATGGCTAGACGACAAATGTAAGGATGTAGAGGTTTATCTCACGAGGGGTAAGATAGATACTGCCTACAGGAAATTTAAAGAGACCTTTGGAGAAAAGAGAAACACTTGCATGGATATCAAGAGCTCAGGTGGAAAGCCAGTTCTAAGCAAAGAAGAGAAAGTAGAAAGGTGGAAGGAGTATACAGAAGGTCTATACAGGGGCGATGTTCTTGAGGACAATATTATGGATGTGGAAGAGGACGTAGATGAAGATGAAATGAGAGATATGATACTGCGTGAAGAGTTTGATAGAGCACTGAAAGACCTGAGTCTAAACAAGGGCCTGGAAGTAGACAATAGAACTACTGACAGCCTTGGGAGAGCCAGTCCTAAGAAAACTCTACCATCTGGTGAGTAAGATGTATGAGACAGGCGAAATTCCCACACACTTCAAGAAGAATATAATAATTCCAACATCAAAGGAAGCAGGTGTTGACAGACTGACCTTACGACTTGAGGAAAGGCAAACCTACATTTCTAGCATTTGTAGACTTAGAGAAAGCTTTTGACAATGTTGACTGGAATACTCTCTTTCAAATTCTGAAGGTGGCAGGGGTAAAACACAAGGAGCGAAAGGCTATTTAGACTTTGTACAGAAACCAGATGGCAGTTATAAGAGTCCAGGGGCATGAAAGGGAAGCAGTGGTTGGGAAGGGAGAGAGTCAGGGTTTTAGCCTCTCCCCGATGCTATTCAATCCGTATATTGAGCAAGCAGTAAAGGAAACAGAAGAAAAGTTTGGAATAGGTATTAAAATCCATGGAGAAGAAATAAAATCTTTGAGGTTCGCTGATGACATTGTGTAAGAGGTCCGAGCAGATGTAATTACGATGTATTGCTCATGCGCTGCCTGCGATATGCAGGGTCTCTGACCAGAGAGCAGTGTTGACTGCAGTAGGGACTGTGTAGCTGTAGCAGTAAGTTGTTGCTAGTCTGGAGTCTGCTCTGCTCTGGTCTGGTGTATCGTGTTGGCTGGCCCGGCCGCGGTGCAGCGATGTCGGAGCCTGAGTATTAATGTATAAGGTAAAAAAGCAGCCTCGCGCATATGTAGTAATGTTATCTCAAGTCCGATGTAAATGTTTTAAAACTCTCGTAATAATAATCTTCCTCACAAAAAGTAACTTTTAGCAACCATTCATTTCAAGTTAAAGAATTTACTAATTTCGGCCATCCATGATCATCCCGATTATTGCAATAGAAAAATCAGTTGCTTCCTTTCATAAACGAGTGATATATCGGCCAGCATTGCACAGAGCTGTGCCGGAAAAATTTATTGTAAGAGCAGATATATCCGGCGACTTCATTGAGGTAAGAATTTTTCCCTTTTTTATTCAGAATGATCTTTCAGGGCCATGATGCAGCACTGCTGTCGTCCAAAATTTACCAGGTTAAATTCACAGTGAATTATTGAAAAGTCGTAAGTGAACGACAATTTAATTGAGAGGTTAGTTACATTGTTTTATTACCAGGTTACTGAATTTATTTTTTATTGGGACGTTACACTCAATGTGAACGACATAATTATAATTTTTTACTGTTGAGAGGTTTAGGAATTTTTCTGTTGTGAGGTTACGCTAAATGTGAATGAATTTTGAGCTTAGATTAAATTAGAAAGAATTTTGTGGGTAGATTAATTGATAACGAATTTTGTGTGGAGGTTAACGTGAAAAGAATTTTGTAGGGAGGTTATAAATGTAAATGAATTTTGTGGGGAGGTTACGTTGTGAAAGAATTTTGTTTTGAGGTTACACTAAACCAGAATCATATTATTTATTTTAATTTTTATGGGGAGGTTACACTAAATTAGAATCTTATTCATATTATTTATTTTAATTTTTGTGGGGAGGTTACACTGGGCGACAACCGGCCAGGATCGTATTTCTTTGTGAATCTCTGAGAAGTAGTCATAAATCTGCTCTTATTTACTTAAATGTAGTTTGCATCTAGCGCAACGCATTTACTAATTTGTCACGCTTTCTTTCACAGATCATCGGCAATTTATTGCTCTTTGTTGTAATTGTGTTTGCTCCATTTTTGCTTTGTTTTTGTTCATTTTGTGCTTAATTTTATTTGTGAAAATTGCCGCGAAATACTGTTAACAGTACATCGCGATGTGCAATGAGTGAAATAGCCGACTTGAATAATTTGACAGGTAATACTAGCGACACTCAGTCTAATAGTGATAATCCCCTAATTACAGATAATCAGTGCGTGCCGATCACTAGTCATGATTTTATTCCAGATGATGAGCAAACAAATTCATTTATGTCCACACTTAATTTAACGGCAAATGATGACGCGGCACGTTCCGTTATACAATGAACGCTGCCCAGTTTGACACACCTAATTTGCAAAATTCACTTAGCGAACAGATAATTGTTTCTAACGAAGGTGAACAAAGTACTCAAAGTACGTCAGATTTATTTTATTCCGGTGTAGTGACCAACAGTGCACATTCAATTGACAAACCTTTTCAAGAGTTACAGAATGACCAAATGGTTACGCAAAACGTGACAATTACAGATGCGTCATCAAATAGCACAGAGAATAGAGTAGGTAATATTGGCTGGAATCAAGTTATGGCAGTATTGCTACAAATTGAAGAATCGTACAAACAACTTAATGAAAAACTAGACAACAATTATAAACAACTTACTGAATCGTGCATAGAATTTAATGAAAGTTTCAAACAGTCGAATGAAAAACACGACAACCTTAATGAACAGAACAAACAACTTAGTGAACAGATTACAGCCGTTACCGTGCAACGTTATGACACTAAAGAACAATTATGTGAGGAAATTAAGGCTTGTGCTAGGAACAGTAGTGAAGAAATTAGATCTGTTGCACAAGAATTAAGTAATACGGAAGCAGCCACAACGAAATTACTTAGAGATGAAAGTAGTGCAGTCACTGAACAATGTTCCGAAAAAGCAACACAGTTACGCAACGAGTTTAAATTAATGCCAGCAGAACTTTCACACACTCTGGATGCGAAAGTCGATAAGAAATTTTAAAAACAAAACAGCCAAATTGACGAACGTTTTAAAGCGACAGAGACGAAAAATGTTGCAGCCTCTAACACGGCACAGCATACGCCACGTTGCGAACATTTCTCACACTCACACAGCCTGTATAATTTAAGTGATTTACAAAGAGAATTTGACTTGGATTCCGGGCAGACACAGACAAACGGATTATCATACAATCCTGAACCAGTTCAGACATTCAGAGAGGACAATTTTGATTGTAAGCAGTTTCTAACCGTGAGAAAATTTAAGGTACTTAACAACGACGAAACACAGAGCCACGTTTTGGACTGGCTACGACAATTTGCTTTCGTATTTTCACCAGCTTGGCCTGTAATGCAGAAACTAGAATTGGATTGGATACAACAATTTGTTTTTGAATTTTCACCGGAGTCGCCTGTAATGCAGAAACTAAATTTTATTTACAGTGCGTAATTGACCACAGGGGATTCATTACACTTCGATGAATATGTGCCGTAGCGTGCACAGGGCCCTGAGCCGTAGTAGTGCTATTTCATCTTTAGTTTTCTGCACTGCTGCCTTCTACTATCCTTTACATGTATCAAAACAGCTCTTCAACTATCGATCTATTTAGGATTACGTATGAGTAAAGAAAACCTGATACGACAAGTTTTACCCGAAAGTGACAATTTTCATTAGACACTCCAGAACTACCAGCGTAATTTTAACGAAAGACAGAAGTGTAATCATCAGTACGTGTAAAATTATCAGCAACAGGAAACAAATTTTGGTAACAAGAGTGGTTTTTCCCCGCAACATCAACAAAACCAGTCGGTTAGCATACGTAACCAACAATGTAGTCTGCAAGGTCAACCAAGCTTTAATGTTTCGCCGCCTACACGTATAGCGTCGGCTCCACCAAATAGTAACGCACAGCAACAAGGAAATTACTACGTACAGAAAACACATCACTTCAACTCGTATCGCAACGCGCCGTATAGAAATGACTATCATGACAGACGTAAAAGTGATGAGCACAATTTCCAGCGTACGTTTAATAACAGTCGGTCTTACCAGCAGCATAATCAACTGCAACAACAGATTATCATGAATGAACCAGACAGTAGGTATCATCCCGAACGTAATACGTGAGGAAGAAATAATAGAACAGTACAAATAGTTGAAATGCCACAGCATCCTCCCGCCAATAACAGCACGTAAGAAAGAATTTGACTAGATACAGTGCAGAATGAATCTTCCAGCAACGTAAGCAATACTTTTGACACACAGAATCTTGTTCACGAAAATGTTATTACTTTTGACGACATCCGAGACACACTCTTTTGCATGAAAAACCAGTTATTCAAAAAACCATTTCACACCCTGTCATTGAAGTAAAGATTGGATCATCCAAATTTTCAGCAGTACTCGATTCTGGATCACCTTTGTCAGTTATAAATGAAGAAACTTTCAACGAATGTAACAAAGAGAATACCTATCCTACGTTACCATTGGGTAAAACTAAAGTAAAAGGAGCAGTATCTGGTAAAGGAGTACACATAAAATCACAGACACACTTATCATTTTGTATTGCAGGTCATACGTTCCACTCAAATTTTTGATTGTTCCTTTATTGAGAACAGACGTCATTTTAGGTACGAATTTTCTGGTACAACACGACGCAATTATTGACTTTCAAAATCCCTATTTAATGTTAAAGGATTTAATGTACAACTGGCATTAGAATTTCAGCACTCTTTATCTGCAGAAGAACAAACAATTAATCGGACAGAGGTCATTTCTGCATCACGTAACAGACTGTCATTCCACATTGTTCACAGATACGTACGTACACAACTATAATTCTCCAGACGAAGGCGACTATGACGTAATACAGATGATTTCTGATAAAGTTAAACAGAGCAATGCAAATACAGACGACGAACGTACTCAACACGATACATTTAAGGCCAAACATTATCCCATTCCATATATTCACAGAGATCAAGTTAAGAAAGAATTACAAGCTATGCTAGACCAAGGAATTATTGAACCGGCAGTTAGTCCGTACATAAATCCGTTCCATATTGTTAAGAAAAAGGATGGTTTACTTCGCCTCGTACTTGATTCGGGTCACATCAATGACATTATTATTAACGAAACAGATAGCCCACAGACACTAGAAGAACTTCTACAGAAATTTCATGGTACTGCTATTTATTCCACATTAGATTTGAAATCGGGATTTTGGCAAATTCAGCTCCATCCGAACTGCAGAAAGTACACGGCTTTTCTCTGTTTTGGTGACTGTTACCAGTTTTGCAAACTTCCATTCGGTTTAACTATTTCTTCAGCAGCGTTTATTCGCGGTTTGAATACTATACTTCCGACAGAATTAAAAGACAGAATCACAACGTGTGTAGGCGACATTCTTATTGCAGAAGCTCACTGGCCTGAACACAATTTGATTCTTGAACAACTGTTACGAACTTTTCGTGCACAAGGACTTACAGTTAATCTCAGTAAAGCGCACGTTGGCAAAACTTCTATAAAATTTCTTGGACATGTAATTTCAGCAGAAGGCATTGCGCCTGACCCGGAAAAACTTCAAGCTTTACGTGACATTACTCTACCCACGACGAAGAAACAACTACGCAGCTTTTTGGGTTTAATTAACTTTTTCGTAAATTTATTCATTACTCTGCTTTAGACACCCCTAGCTTTTGTCAATTGACGGGTAAAAACACTATTTGATCCTGGGATAGCCAAGCGCAGTCTGAATTTGTCAATCTGAAACAAGCTTTGTTGAATGCACCACTTTTATCACATCCAGATCTTCCACTAGAAATTTTTCCATTGCCACCGACAGTTCTAACACCGCTTTAGGCGTACACATTTTTCAGAAAATTGAAGAAGACAGTATTACAGTAATTAAAAACATCGCCTGTGCGAGTCGCATTCTGTCACCTGCTGAACGCAATTATTCTGTTACAGAACTTGAAACATTATGTGTTGTATGGGTATTTATGAGATTTCGGCATTTTCTTTACGGAAGACATACGACCGTTTACACAGATCATAGAGCTATCCAGTTTTTACTTTCAGCAAAATTTACACACGACAGATTAAGCAGATGGAAACTTTAATTACAGGAATTTAATTTTACAATTACTCATATTCCCGGTACGCAAAATATTGTCGCAGACGCACTATCCCGTTCTCTCAGCAACAGTCAGCAAGATATCGCAACCAACTTCTGCGCCAAGCAAATTTTAGCGTCATGTATATTCAACAAGTTGCATTTGAAAATTTCATTTCGTCGTCATTACGAGACATAGCACAAGAGCAGAGTAAAGACAACGCATGGAAAGAAATTAAACACATTTGGCAAGATAGGAATAATGTTACCATTTGAAACCATTGCACTGTACGCAATAATATTCTGTTTCGCCGCACTCACCCTGACAGCAACAATTGGTTACTATGTATTCCTGACGAGCTTGTTAACTAATTAATTTGGTATACTCATTTAAGTTACACACATTATGGAGCCAGAAAATGTTTTCTTATACTGAGACAGAACTTTTATTTTGCCAACATGGAGAAACGTATTCGAAGAGTTTTAGCGTCATGTTTCTTGTCGTTATATATCAGACCGTGCACATTTTCCATTTTTCGTGTATGTATGATTGTTTTCCTGTTTTGTTTGTATGCGCTACGAAATCTTTAAGGTATAACAAACACCAGTTGACTTTAACATTTTTCCTTATGATATCTCAATATCTTGACTATTCTACACTTTTGGCTACTGCATTATGAAAGCTAAGTCAGATACGACTTCACATATTCCTCCATTACATCCCATTGTACCTGTTAAATTGAGACACATGGCCGCTGTAGACATTTTTGGTCCGATTCCCAGATCTAATAGAGGTTTTTGCTACATCTTTGTCGCTGTTGAACTCACATCAGAATTTGTAACGTTCACTCCGTTACGCAAAGCTACTGCTAAATCTGTTTCGAAAGCATTTGTAAAACATTTTCTATTTCATGTAGGGCATGTATTGAAAGTAATTTCCGACAATGGACCACAGTTTCGATCTGCTGAATGGACACGTATGTTACGAACAAGAAACATTTCTCCGATCTACATATCCAAGTATCACGCTTCTTCGAACCCTTGTGAACGATTAATGAAAGAAATTGGTAAACTATGTAGAATATACTGCCATAAAAAACATATTGATTGGGATACACACATACTGTCATTCCAGTATGTAATTAACTCCATACCAAATGAATCTACTATGTTATCTCCGACTGTCATACTGAAAAATGTTAAACCACCTAACAAAATTAAAGAATTAGTATGCTTCCCTACATCTCGTCGACTACGACACCATGAAATAATTAACATTCGGCTGAACAACATCAAACGTGCCGCAGAGCGCCGGAGAAGACAGCAAAAACAGGTTTGTATACGCCGTGACTTTCACATTGGACAGAAGATATTAGTACGTACACACTATTTATCCAACAGAGGAAAGAGTAGATGCAGTAAATTTGAGCATCTATATGCAGGTCCATACCGAATTCGCAGCATTCCTCACCCCAATGTAGTACACGTCGAAACTCTGAGAACCAGAAAAAGTAAAGGCAATCACCATGTCTCCTATATTAAACCCTTTATTGAATGAACATACTTTATGATTTATCACACTGTAATGCCATTTCCTGATATTTTTATGACCACTTAAGAAGTTATATTTATGTGACTACTTACTGATAATGATCGTATTTTTTCTTGGCAAGTGCCCGTCAAGGTAAAGTTAGCAGGTCGCTTTTCTTGTCGTTATATATCAGACCGTGCACATTTTCCATTTTTCGTGTATGTATGATTGTTTTCCTGTTTTGTTTGTATGTACTACAAAATCTTTAAGGTATAACAAACACCAGTTGACTTTAATATTTTTCCTTATGATATCTCAATATCTTGACTATTCTACACTTTTGGCTACTGCATTATGAAACTGTGTGTACATTTTTGCACCTGAACACTCTATGTGTTTTTGACATAACACGTTTTCTTTCATGCTATGCTGTATGCTTAATTATATCACTAGAAAGAAGTTTTTATTTAATGGGTATGTGATTTAAGTGCAAGATATTAATCCTTATTCATCATTTTCAGAAAGCAATAACGTGTAAAAGAAATAAATTAAACAAACCACAGTGGATTACTATGAAATGGGAATTTGACCTTCGGAATGAACGAAATAAAATGGAATACCTTGTGATGAAGAGTAAATGGATCAGAATTAACAAGCATTAACAAGAATATACTATACACATCGTATGATAGCAGTCTTAACTAATTATTTTTCTTTCAGAATACGAGGCGATTGATGCAGGCTGTCAGACAGAACTACACATCTCAGTTTTAGTGATGAAATATGCTAGAAATAAGAAACTCTATACTATGAATAGTTGTATGAAGTAAATGGTAATATGAATAATGAATAACGAAGTGTCTTTTTGCAGATGATAATGAATGATGATGAATAGTTATATGAAGAATATGCTAATATGAATAATGAGGTTTTTTTGCAGCTGATGAAAGTGATGAAGTTATGGTAATACAAATTATGAAGTTTTTCTTTGCAGATGAGGATAATGATGAAATTTTCATATTTACTGTTACTAGTTATTTAAGTATTTGTTGCAGTTTGTATTGACAGTATGTCTTATATCGCATGGTATAATGACTGAATGTCTTGGAAAGGGCAGCTAGAGTACATACATATTGAGTACACGTATCATTACCTGGTAATTCGAAGTTCACTACTTTTCAGCATAATACGCGGTTCTTCTTTCAGCTTAATAATCCATTTTGTATTTTTTCCAGGAGAAGCTATTCATGAAATTAATGTGCTATATGCAGTTAGTCATTAAACCTTTTCTTGCATTTTTTTTACCCATTTGTGCGTGTCATTCATGAATGTGATCACATATAGTCTACTTGTTTCTTAACCTTGTTACAGCTGACTCATGACGAATGAAGTTACTAATCCTTATTTGCAGCAATAAGTCAAAAGCAAATATTTTCATGCCCCAGCAATTAATTATCGATCCCAACGCAATGCATTGCTGGCACAAAAAAAAATGTATTACCAGTCCCAAATAATGTTACTAGTTTAAGAGATATTTATAGTACTAAATATAATGCAGATTTGTCAGATGTATTGAATCCATTATATTTATGTATTATTGGACCATGGACCTTGAGTAATAGATGCAGTGTGTTGCATTTTGGATGTGTCCTTCGTCACTTGAATGATGAGTTCTGAGTAATACTGAATAATGTTTTGTATTAATGCATAAATGCTATGCCAGTGATTTCTGTAAATAATATTTTTGTTGTACTCTATAAATGCTATGCCAATAATTAACTCTCATGTTGAATGATGACTTCTGAATAATACTGAATAATGTTTTATAAAAGTATATGAATACTTTTTAACTGGCCAATGAATGCCACTGTTTTTTATATTTTAAATTTGTCTTATATCACTTACATGATGTCATATATGAATACCAGTAGCGTAATGCTACAGTCATTAACTCCTGTTTTGAGTGATGACTTCTGAACAATGCATAAAATGGTTTGTAACTGGCCAATGATTGCTATAACTAGATGAATTGTGTTAATGCTATGCCATTAATTAACTCTTGCTTTGAATGATGTCTTCTGAACAATGCATAAAAAAGGTTTGTAACTGGCCAATGAGTGCCAATGATTACTATAACTAGATGAATTATGTTAATGCTATGCCATTAATTAACTCTTGCTTTGAATGATGACTTCTGAACAATGCATAAATATGGTTTGTAACTGGCCAATGAGTGCCAATATTTAGTGTAATCAGATGACTTATGAATAATGTTCTGTAATACTCCATACATAGTACAGAAATGTTTAGTAACTAGGCAATGAGTGCCAACAATTACTCAAATCGGTTAATAGACCAGTGTAATTCTCTATGATGACTAGCATATGACTTAATGTCCTTCACCTTATGACCTAATTACCAGAAATTACTGCAATATCCGTTTGTCCTATCTATCCTCATGATCATGGAGCACTATTTGGTTTTTGCACTAATTCTACGTTGGTGTACCTTGCAGGAGTGTGGTGTTGACACATCATGCTGTCCACCACCTTGAACGATGGAGATGTTATTATGGTCCCACAGTTTGGTGTACTACCAAAATGCTAAAATTGAATATTAATACGACATTTCAGTGACTTGGCTACACTGATTAATACTTCAGGGAAGAGAACTTCAGATTGTCTCACTTGGTGTTGTGCTTCTGTAGAAAGATATGGACTTTCAGTGCAGCTACGTGCAACCTACTGTGCTACAACCATGATGCAATCCTTCCCTTTCCTTTCCTAGTTCTTGTAAAATGGTACAGACATATACAGTGCGTGTGCACTTTATGTCATTTATTAATATGTTTTGTACTCATTGCGTATCCTAGTTCTTGTAAAATGGTAAAAAATATATACAGTGCGTGTGCACTTTATGCCATTTATTAACATGTTTTGTACTCATTGCGTATCCTAGTTCTTGTAAAATGGTAAAACATTTATACAGCGTGCGTGCACTTTACGTCATTTGTTAATGTGTTTTGTACTCATTGCGCATACATTTTATCATTGCTTGATATGTTCTGTACTCAGTGCATGTGCACTCTATTTCATTTCATGTTCTGTACTTATATATATACACTCTGGAACTGTAAACTTAGTTAATTAAGTAGATTTTAGAAAAATTTGTTGCTCATGGCAAGTCCAATTGACTCACCATCGCTGCCAAATTTTTGTCCCTCCTAGTGGAGGGTTATGTAAGAGGTCCGAGCAGATGTAATTTCGATGTATTGCTCATCAGCTGCCTGCGATATGCAAGGTCTCTGACCAGAGAGCAGTGTTGACTGCAGTAGGAACTGTATATCTGCTGTAGCAGTAAGTTGTTGCTAGTCTGGAGTCTGCTCTGCTCTGGTCTGGTGTATCGTGTTGGCTGGCCTGGTCGCGGTGCAGCGATGTCGGAGCCTGAATATTAATGTATAAGGTAAAAAAGCAGCCTCGCGGGTATGTAGTAATGTTATCTCAAGTCCCATGTAAATATTTTAAACCACTCGTAATAATAATCTTCCTCATAAAAAGTAACTTTTAACAACCATTCATTTCAATTTAAAGAATTTACAAATTTCGGCCATCCATGATCATCCCAATTATTGCAATAGAAAAATCAGTTGCTTCCTTTCATAAATGAGAGATATATCGGCCAGCATTGTACAGAGCTGTGCCGGAAAAATTTATTGTAAGAGCAGATATATCCGGCGACTTCATTGAGGTAAGAATTTTTTCCTTTTTTATTCAGAATGATCTTTCAGGGCCATGATGCAGCACTGCTGTCGTCCAAAATTTACCAGGTTAAATTCACAGTGAATTATTGAAAAGTCGTAAGTGAACGACAATTTAATTGAGAGGTTAGTTACATTGTTTTATTACCAGGTTACTGAATTTATTTTTTATTGGGACGTTACACTCAATGTGAACGACATAATTATAATTTTTTACTGTTGAGAGGTTTAGGAATTTTTCTGTTGTGAGGTTACGCTAAATGTGAATGAATTTTGAGCTTAGATTAAATCGGAAAGAATTTTGTGGGTGGATTGAATGGAAACGAATTTTGTGTGGGGGTTAACGTGAAAAGACTTTTGTAGGGAGGTTATAAATGTAAATGAATTTTGTGGGGAAAATACACTGTGAAAGAATTTTGTTTTGAGGTTACACTAAACCAGAATCATATTCATATTACTTATTATATTTTATGTGGAGGTTACAATTGTAATTCTTTCAGAGACAGCAAAGGACTTGGAAGAGCAGTTAAACGGAATGGACAGTGTCTTGAAAGGAGGGTATAACATGAACACCAACAAAACCAAAATAAGGATAATGGAATGTAGTCGAATTAAGTCGGGTGATGCTGCGGGAATTAGATTAGGAAAAGAGACGCTTAAAGTAGCAAATGAGTTTTGCTATTTGGGGAGCAAAATAACTGATGATGGTCGAAGTAGAGAAGATATAAACTGTAGACGGCAATGGCAAGGATAGCGTTTCTGAAGAAGAAAAATTTGTTTTCATCGTGTAGGGATTTAAGTGTCAAGAAGTTGTTTCTGAAAGTATTTGTATGGAGTGTAGCCATGTATGGAAGTGAAACGTGGACGATAAATAGTTTAGACAAGAAGAGAATAGAATCTTTCGAAATGTGGTGCTACAGTAGAATGCTGAAGATTAGATGGGTAGATCACATAACTAATGAGGAGGTATTGAATAGAATTGGGGAGAACAGGCGTTTGTGGCACAACTTGACCAGAAGGCGGGATCGGTTGGTAGGACGTGTTCTGAGGCATCAAGGGATCACCAATTTAGTACTGGAGGGCAGCGTGAAGGGTAAAAATAGTAGAGGGAGACCAAGAGATGAATACACTAAGCAAATTCAGAAGGATGTGGGCTTCAGTAGGTATTGGGAGATGAAACTTGCACGGGATGGAGTAGCATGCAGAGCTGCATCAAACCAGATTTAGGACTGAAGACCACAACAACAACAAAAACGTCTAATATTCAAGTTTCGCTATTACCGCCAATTGTAGACAAGTAGCGTCATCCCAATATTACGTTACTGGCCCACTAGCCCGATCTGATGTTGAGAACATGTGCAATAGACCATGCTCACTTCATAGATGTCCGTACTCTTTGGGTGAGAAATACTTCAGCTACTCCGAGGAACGAACGTGAATGAAACAGTGTATTTCACGGGAGGTGAACGGGCTAACAAGACGCGCGCCACAGACCTCCCCCACCCCTTCCGCAGCCGCCCGGCTGTTTGCTGGCAGCTCGCTGAGTGCTGCGTGCACCAGGCCGGTGTCCGAGGAGGGGCGAGGCGTCACGGCTATCTTCAACGTCACGCTCCACGAGGCGCCAATCTCCGATCCAATAACTTCACAGTCCGTAACGCTCGCGAAAAGTCGGCCCGCTCTTTTACGATTGTATAAATGCATTCCGAGCACCTCGCCCTTAAGTGTCTGCCGATAGTCGAGATGGGAGCCGCGCTGCCTCTGTGCTGAAAAGCGCTCCTCCGTCGGAAATTTCTTTTGTTCCTTTTTCTGAGAACGAGGTTCGGGAACCGGGCGCTCCTGAGTGGAGACCGACAGAAGGAGCTCCGTGGGCCGAAACAACGGCGAATCTGACAGCTAACCGTCAAGCGAGGTTCGAAAGGAAATGTTGCGTCCCTTAGGGTGCGTAAAACTCCGCGTCTTATCACGACATATGTTGATATTCTCTTAAGGATCCACAAAATCTGCGGCAACATCAGCAGACTGTGGAATTGGAGTACGAAATAAATAGGCCAATTGATGAACGGGTTCGCTGTGTCATGTACTGATTCAAAATTCTGCATAGAAATGAAAATGGTGTGCCGCCACTGAGGATTTTAATTTATATCACCCTACGATCTTCCCTTCAACGCAGCATTTCTGTTTACATCAGCATTACTATATTCATGCTGAATCAGTGCAAATCAAATAGTCGAAATGATTAAAACGATAAGATTTTGTATGCCCATCTTTCTGATTGGGTGTTTGAAAGATTTTCGGCGTAATGAAATGAAACACCTTCACCCATGCTTACAATTTTATTTATTATATGCCTACCAGTTTCGAAACTTCAGAAAACCACATATTGCCCGCGGTCTAACGCACGGCCGGCCGGAGTGGCCGTGCGGTTCTCGGCGCTTCAGTCTGGAATTGCGTGACCGCTACGGTCGCAGCTTCGAATCCTGCCTCGGGCATGGATGTGTGTGATGTCCTTAGGTTAGTTAGGTTTAAGTAGTTCTAAGTTCTAGGGGACTGATGACCTCAGCTGTTAAGTCCTTTAGTGCTCAGAGCCATTAGAGCCATTCTAACGCACGGTTTTCCTGACTGGGACGGAGCGCATGGTCCCCGGCACGAATCCGCCTGGTGAACTTGCTTCGAGGTTCGGTGAGCCGTCCAGTCTGTGGATGGCTTTTAGGCGGGTTTCGAACTGCTTCGACGAATACGGGCTGGTTCCCCTTATTCCGCCTCGGCTACACTATGTCGACGATTGCTGCGCAAACAAGTTCTCCACGTACGAGTACACAACCATTACTCTACCACGCAAAAATAGGGGTGACACTCGTCTGGTGTGAGACGATTCCTGAGGGGGGGGGGGGTGTCCAACGGAGGCCGAACCGCACAATAACCCTGAAAGAGCGGAGGTGTGAAGTGGACTGCGGTAGTCGTCGTGGGGTTGAGGACCACTGCGGCAGTGGCGGGAACGGAGCCTCTCCCTCGTTTCTAGGCACCCTGGCAACATACAATACAATAAAATACATAAGGCCTTAACTGGCACTTTAGAGGTTAACTCTAGTTGTATACTCGATTTCTTAGTGGCCAACATCTGTGAACTTGTATACGCAGACTAACAGTACGAACGATGTTGTGTCTCCAACCATCACCTAGTCATTGATGGCTGGAGACACAACATCGTTGTTACAGGTAGTCGGCGAAAACTAGTTCACACATGTTGGCCACTGAAGAATCATGTATAATACTGGAGAGTTAACCCCATCAGCGTCACTTATGGCAAGAAAATTGTGTACTGAGGCCTCGTAACTGGTAGCCATTTTATACACTACTGGCCATTAAAATTGCTACACCACGAAGATGACGTGCTACAGAGGCGAAATTTAACCGACAGAAGAAGATACTGTGATATACAAATGATTAGTTTTTCAGAGCGTTCACACAAGGTTGGCGCCGGTGGCGACACCTACAACGTGCAAACATGAGGAAAGTTTCCAACTGATTTCTCACACACAAACAGCAGTTGACCGGCGTTCCCTGGTGAAACGTTGTTGTGATGCCTCGTGTAACGAGAAGAAATGAGTACCATCACGTTTCCGACTTTGATAAAGGTCGAATTCTAGCCTATCGCGATTGCGGTTTATCGTATCGCGACATTGCTGCTCACGTTGGTCGAGATCCAACGACTGTTAGCAGAATATGGAATCGGTGGGTTCAGGGGGGTAATATGGAACGCCGTGCTGGATCCCAAAGGCCTCGTATCACTAGCAGTCGAGATGACAGGCATCTTATCCGCATGCCTGTAACGGATCGTGCATCCACGTCTCGATCCCTGACGCAGCAGATGGGGACGTTTGCAAGACAACAACCATCTGCACGAACAGTTCGACGACGTTTGCAGCAGCATGGCCTATCAGCTCGGAGACCATGGTTGCGGTTACCCTTGACGCTGCATCACAGACAGGAGCGCCTGCGATGGTGTACTCAAGGACGAACCTGGGTGCACGAATGGCAAAACGTCATTTTTTTGGATGAATCCAGGTTCTGTTTACAGCATCATGATAGTCGCATTTGTGTTTGGTGACAACACGGTCAACGCATACTGGAAGCGTGTATTCGTCATCGCCGTACTGGCGTATCGCCCGGCGTGATGGTATGGGGTGCCATTGGTTACACGTCTCGGTCACCTCTTGTTCCCATTGACGGCACTTTGAACAGTGGACGTTACATTTCAGATGTGTTACTAGCCGTGGCTCTACCCTTCATTCGATCTCTGCGAAACCCTACATTTCAGCAGGATAATGTACGACCGCATGTTGCAGGTCCTGAACGGGCCTTTCTGGATACAGAAAATGTTCGACTGCTGCCCTGGCCAGCATATTCTACAGATCTGTCACCAATTGAAAACGTGTGGTCAATGGTGGCCGAGCAACTGGCTCGTCACAATACGCCAGTGACTACTCTTGATGAACTGTGGTATCGTGTTGAAGCTGCGTGGGCAGCTGTACCTGTACACGCCATACAAGGTCTGTTTGACTCAGTGCCCAGGCGTATCAAGGCCGTTATTACGGCGAGAGGTGGTTGTTCTGGGTATTGATTTCTCAGGATCTTTGCACCCAAATTGCGTGAAAATGTAATCACATGTCAGTTCTAGTATAATATATTTGTCCAATGAATACCCTTTTATCATCTACATTTCTTCTTGTTGTAGCAATTTTAATGGCCAGTAGTGTATCTTAAAACATTTGCTGTGCTCTAATGCGGTCGTTCTGTTCAGGCACGAGCTCCTCCAGGAAGCCCAACAAGGTCGTATCGAAGTTTGTGGGACAAATGTTGCATGGGACAAAGGGGGACCATAATATAACGTTGGTTTTGTTGCTAGGTGGGGTCGTGTCAGAGATATGAGGGTAAGTTTTTTTTTATATTTTTTTATGGTACGCTATAGCTTGGTACTTACTGTTTGATAGCGGCTATCGGGACGGATGCTATAATGTGTAACACTAAGGTCTTTGAAGGTCAACGACCTAGCAGGGAAGGAAGAAGACAAAATCACTACAATTTTTAAAATACTAGGACGTTTTGCGAAAAGCAAAGGTATCAGAAAAATGTGTATGTAATGCGTTGCAATTTCCAATAAATATAATTTCATGCACTCCATGTAGTAATTGGAACAATCTTCCTACAACATACATAATTCGACACTCAATAAATCAATTTTCACCAAGAAACCCCTTCGTGTTTGAAGCTGCAGCATACTGGTCATGTACTTTACTATTCCTATATATATATATATATATATATATATATATATATATATATATATATTCTTATACCTAAATATCTTACAGCCAGAGCGTGACACGAAAGATGTTAAGGAAATATTTAATTTTAGTTATGTTTATAAATATATGATTTTAAAGTGAAACTGTAATGTTTTATTTAAACTACACTGAAGAGGGAAAGAAACTGGTGCACCTGGCTATAATCGTGTAAGGCCCCCGGGAGCACTCAGAATTGCTGTACCACTACGTCTGAAGTAGTGCTGGAAGGTACTGACGATATGAATCCTGCAGGGCTGTCCATAAATCCGTATGAATTCGAGGGGGTGAAGATCTCTTCTTAACAGTACTTTGCAAGGCGTCCTGGATATACTTTACAATGTTCATGTCTAGGGAGTTTGGTGGCCATTGGAAGTATTTAAAATCAGAGAGTGGTCCTGGAGCCACTCTTTAGCCATTCTAGACGTGTGGGGTGTCACATTGTCATGCTGGAATTGTCCACGTCCATCGGAATGCACAATGGGCATGATTGAATGCATGTGATCAGACATGATGCGTGCGTCTTGTTCCCTGTCAGAGTAGAATCTAGACGTTTCAGGGAGTCCCGTATCACTCGTACAGCACACGCCCAACACCATTATAGAGCTTCCACCAGCTTAAACAGTCCCCTGCTTATATGAATGGCCCAATGATTCATAAGGCTGTCTCCATATCCGTACACGTCCATCCACTCGATACAATTTGAAACTAAACTCATCCGACCAGGCAACAGGTTTCCAGTCATCAACAGTTCAATGTCGGTGTTGACGGGCCCAGGCGAGGCGTAAAGCTTCGTGTCGTGCGGTTATCAAGGGTACACCAGTGAGCCTCCGGCTCCGAAATTCGATGATGCTTCTTTGAATGGTTCGCACGTTGACACTTGATGGTCCAGCACTGAAATGTGGAGCTATTTGTGGAAGGGTTGCACTTGTGTCACGTCGAATGATTCTCTTCAGTCTTCGTTGGTCACGCTCTTGCAGGATCTTTTCTCAGTCGCAGCGATGTCGCAGATTTAAAGTTTTTCCGGATTCCTGATAGTCACGGTACACTCGTGAAATGGTCGTTAGTGAAAATTCCCACTTCATCGCCACCTGGGAGATGCTGTGTCCTATCACTCTTTAAGTCACTATAACAGCATTTTCTGACTCACTTAAATCTTGATAACCTACCATTGTATCAGCAGTAACCGATCTGACAACTGCGCCAGACACTTGTCTTATATCGTGATTGCCAACCGCATACGCCGTATTCTGTCTGTTTAGATAACTTTGTATTTGAATACGAATGCGTATACGAGTTTCTGTGGCACTTCAAATGGTTCAAATGGGTCTAAGAACTATGGAACAACATCTGGTCTCATCAGTCCCCTAGAACGTACAACTACTTAAACCCAACCAACCTAAGGACATCACACACATCCATGCCCGAGGCAGGATTCGTACCTGCGATCGTAGCGGTCGCTCGGTTCCAGACTGAAGCGTCCTTGATTTATAATCTAAACACCCTCGGTCTTGGGTTCGAACCCCGCCACCGCTTAAATCTTGATTAATAGTCAGCTGTGGCGACCGAAGACTTCTCCCATAGGAAGTCACCCCCGTTCTGCCACCGGCTTCTCAAAAAGAGCGGAGGAGCGGACAGAGTTTCAGGACACTCTCATGCCCTTGGTGTGGGACACTGCCCAAAGGCGGAAGATGATTAACAGCATGAGGATGCAGAAGGCAATGAAAACCACTGCATTACAGACACACAACGTGTATCCAAAGGATATGTACCCTGTAACTGCAAATGTGTCATGATGATCTCTCCTTTGGCAAAAGATTCTGGAATAGTCCCCCATTCGGATTTCCGGGAGCGGACTGCCAAAGGGGAAGTGACGATGCGAAAAACTTTGAATAATCAACGAAAGGATAACGTTCTACTAGTCGAATCGTGGAATATCAGAAGCTTGAAGGTGGTAGGGAAGCTAGAAAATCTGAAAAAATAATTCCAAAGGCTCAATCAAGATGTAGTAGTAGCAGAAAATGGTATAACGGGAGAGGGACCCTTAATGGAAACGGAAGTTGGGCAGAGAGTGTGTTATTGAGAACAGTGATAGGATTATTTTGATCCGAATGGACAGCAAACGAACATCGACAACGATATTTCACGTATATACGCCGACATAGCAAGCTGAAGAGAAAATATATGAGCATTTTGAAAGAGTAATACGATACGCAAAAGGAAATCGTGCTCTAATAGTCATGGGCGACTAGAATGCAGTTTAGTGGAATGAATAAAGTGCACGTCCTTTACGACGGTAGCCGAGTTTAGGTTCGTTCTGCGCATCTGACGTCACAAAACACAGTCAGCCAATGAACAGAGAACGACGTTGCCAGAGCTCGACTGCAGTGCAGAGCACGGACGAGTGTCTTCAGTTTTAGAATCGTTCAGTCATAAATAAAGTAACTGAACAAAAGCAATGTCTTGATAGCAGACTTCCTTTTATATAAAGTTTGGAAAAAGCATTCTTTATACCAATCGCTTCATATTTTATTAATTAATTAAACCAAACAAGCAATAAGCCTCCTAATTCAGGCGATAGCAAGGAAAGGTGTTTGTATCATTCTCACTAATTACTTTTTCCCAATAAAGAACAGCGGTAATTGTTTATTTCCTATTGTACTTCGACGAAACGTGAGTAATTCATAGTCATATCAACAGTGTTTGTCGGTATTTTGCGTGATATTTTAAAGTCCTACGCCAGGACAGCTGTAGAATAGCTAGTTGCGTTAGTGTAATGGTTAAAGTGTATAACTGCTAAGCGAGAGGTTCTGAGTTTAAACCTTGTTTGGTGCTTAGTATTTTATTTTTGTAAAAACAATATCGAATTGTCTTACTTCATGAATTTTATTCGTTTGAATGTAATTTTTTGAAATTTCTAGTGACAACTAAAATCGACCATATGCAAATTATGCGCTGTGGACTTTTTACCTCTGCAAACTCTTCAAAATTTCTTGCAATGGTTTACTACATTTAATGCTGCACAATATCTGTGTTGAACATCGAAACAAAATTAAGAATTATTAAGGTATCAGTCAAGAAGATGTGTAAAAATCAAATTTTGGGCCAAATAGTTTTTGTGAAATCGAATGATAAAGTGTGTCAAAGCAGTCAAAAGACCATGTGTCTGCACAGGTGAGCAGTGCAGTGATGACAAAATCGCGCACAGCGCGGAATGCGGGGAGCACGTCTCTGTAGCAGCGAAAGGGTTAATGCAGCTGTGGTGGCTTTACTTCGTAAACTTCGCGCTCTCGGCTAAACGTAAGTTTGCGAACTATACTATACTATGGCGATGCTTCTCTTGGCACGTACAACTGGCAACGCAGCAGTCTCCCGCGTCTGGGCGGGCATGCGCGAACCGCCAAGATAAAAGAACTGAACTATAGAAGAAAAGGTAACAAGAGAATATGGTCTTGGAACAAGGAATGAAAAAGGAAAAATACTAATTCAGCTGTAGTGAATTCCAGCCATTAATAACGAATACTCGGTTCAAGAATCACAGGAGGCATACTTGGAAAAGGACGAGTGATACGGGAAGATTTCAGTTAGGTTATTTCATGTCAGATTGCGAATTCAGATTCTGGAATGTAAGGGCTATTTCAGGAGCAGATATTGACTCAAATCACAATGTGGTAGTGATGAGGCGAAGGCTGAAGTTTAAGAGATTAATCAAGGAAAATCAATAAGCAAAAAGGTAGGATAGGGAAGTACAAGGAGTGACGAGATACGTTTGAAGTTCTCTAAGGCTGTAGATACAGCAATAAAGAATTGTCCTGTAAGCAGTACAGTTGAAGAGTAATAGACATTTCTAAAAAGGGCAATCACAGAAGCACGAAAGAGAAACATAGGTGCAAAGAAGGTAACTGCAAAGAAACCATGGGTATCAGAAGAAATACTTAAGTTGATCGATGAAGGAAGGAAGTACAAAAATGTTTAGGGAAACACAGAAATACAGAAATACAAGTCGCTGAGGAATGAAATAAATAGGATGTGCTGGGAAGCTAAGATGAAATGGCTGCATGAAAAATTTGAACAAATCGAAAAATAAATGATTGTTGGAAGGACTGACTCGTTATATAGGAAAGTCAATTGTTGTAACCTGTTGTGACCGCGACCGGAACGGTCGCGGGGTGGCCGAGAAAGCGCGACGCGACGAAACGGAGAGCGGCCCGTGCACAAACAAACGATCGGAAACGACGGACACGAAACAACGACGGACGATGGAGAAAGACCTTACGACGACAACACGCAAGACGCAACGGAGTGATAGAGACAACCAAACGAATCCAAGAGGTCCACGACTAACGAGATCTAAGCACGATAAACATGCTATCTTGTCGAGGCGATGTGTCGAGACTCTCGCAACGGTTAGACACTCTGGCAGAGCGAGAGGCTAGCTCTTTAATAATCTATCGGGGGTGCCGCTACTGGCTGCTGGAACCACGTGTTCCACTGTGGCGCCCTCACACTACATGCAGGCCAGTACGCGCTCGCCGCCACAGCTTACGGCGCGATGATGCAGACACCTTTAGGGGTCTTCGACGTCCATGACGTTTGGCGGGGATTCATATTCCGCGGCGCGCGGAACCAGATCAGTATATCCTTCGATGAAATTAAAAGAAATGGTGGTAACATTTGTAGTAAAACAGGAATTCCACTGTTAAATGTAAAGGAGAGTACGATTAAATGCAAATAGAACGTTGAAGGCATCTATGAGGAGAAATATTTGTCTGATGTGATGGAAGAAGTAACAGGATTCGATTTAGAAAAGATAGTGGATCCAGTATTAGAATCAGAATGTAAAACAGCTTTGTGGGCTTAAGAACAAATAAGGCAGAAGGCATAGATAACACTCCATCAGAATTTCTAGCATCATCAGCGAAGGGGGCAACTAGACGACTATTCACGTTGGTGTATAGAATGTATCAACCTCGCGATGTATCTTCCGACTTCCGGAAAATATCATCCACACCATTCCAAAGAGTGCAGTTTGGCTCTAGGAAAGGTGGAGGCATCAGAGAAGCCATTCTGACGAAGCGGTTTATAATGGAAGCGTGACTAATGAATAACCAAGACACAGTTATAGGATTTTTCGATTTGTGAAAAGCGTTCGACAATATAAAGTGGTGCAAGATATTCTGAATTCTAAGAACAATAGGAGTAAGCTGTAGAGGCAGACGAATAACACACGTTGTGTGCAAGAGCCGAGAGAGAAAAGTAAGAGTGGACGACCAAGAACGAAGTGCTCGGATTAAAAAGGGTGTCAGATATGGATGTAGTCTTTCACCGCTGCTGTTCAATCTTTATATCGGAGAAGCAGTGGCAAAAATAAAAGAAATATTGCGCAGTGGGATTAAAATTCAAGGTGAAAGGATATCAGTGATACGATTCGCTGATGACATTGGTATCTTGGAAGTTTTGGAAATTTGTGGTAAGATCTTATGTGACCAAACTAATGAGGTCATCGGCCCCTAAGCTTGTACACTTCTTAATCTAACTTAAACTTTCTTACGCTAAGCACAACACACACACCCATGCCCGAGGGAGGATCGAACCTCTTACGGGAGGAGTGGCGTGAACCGGTACAAGACGCCTAAGACCGCGCGGCTACACAGTCAGGAACATTGCTATGCTGAGTGAAATTGAAGAAGAATTACTGAGTCTGCTCAATGTAATGAACAGTCTGATAAGTGTAGAATATGGACTGAGAGTAAATCGATTAAAGCTGAAAGTAGTGAGAAGTAGCAGAAATGAGAACAGTGTGAAACTCAACAAAAGGATTGATGTCCATTATAATTTTCCGGGCTGTTATGCCGTGGTCGGTTGATGAATTCTTTGTCTATTCCCAACGTTTCGTCTCCGACTGCGAGAGATATCTTCAAGGGGGTCCGTAGCTCGATGGAAGGTCCAACACACCCACTGGCTCGCTACTGACTACTGCTAAATTCCGTGCCCGCGCGCTCCCGCGCCGCGGCGTGACGTCACGTGTTTTGAAAACGTCAGTGCAATTGGCCGCTGTCCGTCACCGTCGATCGCCGTTGCCATCACCCAGTAGTGGACGGATGGTACAAATCTTCTTTAACACCGGCATCCATATACCGTTTAATTTCACGTCCTCCTCCTTTCGATTGAAATTATTAGGGTGTTTAGCGATTTCGATTGCCTCCCTGTAGAGCGTTTCGTAATATCTGCTTGGGGCAGCTAGTACTTGGGTCTCCTCGAAACGAATATTGTGGTTCCCTGGCTGGAAACCATGCTCCGCAATAGCTGATCGTTCCGTTTCTCCTCTTCTACAATTGCCCTTGTGCTCTTCCAAACGGTTGGAAACAGTACTTTTAGTAGTACCCACATAAACGTACCAAAGTGTCCGTAATGTTGTCGATATATTGCTTCATCTATTCAGATTTCCCTACCCACATAAAGCATGGACCTTGCCGTTGGTGGGGACGCTTGCGTGCCTCAGCGATACAGATAGCCATACCGTAGGTGCAACCACAACCTAGGGGTATCTGTTGAGAGGCCAGGCAAACG
Source organism: Schistocerca americana (assembly GCF_021461395.2). Classification (NCBI taxonomy): domain Eukaryota; kingdom Metazoa; phylum Arthropoda; class Insecta; order Orthoptera; family Acrididae; genus Schistocerca; species Schistocerca americana. The sequence goes on from NC_060125.1 coordinate 325,241,392, forward strand.
TGTGGTTCCTGAAGAGGGACAGCAGCCTTTTCAGTAGTTGCAGGGGCAACAGTCTGGATGATTGACTGATTTGGTCTTGTAACACTAACCAAAACGACCTTGCTGTGCTGGTACCGCGAACGGCTGAAAGCAAGGGGATTCTACGGCCGTAATTTTTCCCGAGGGCATGCAGCTTTACTGTATGGTTAAATGATGATGGCGTCCTCTTGGGTACAACATTCCCGCGGTAAAATGTCCCCCATTCGGATTTCCGAGCGGGGACTACTCGAGAGTATGTCGTTATCAGGAGAAAGAATACTGGAGTTCTACCGATCGGAGCGTGGAATATCAGATCCCTTAATCGGGCAGGTAGGTTAGAAAATTTAAAAAGGGAAATGGATAGGTTAAAGTTAGATATAGTGGGAGTTAGTGAAGTTCGGTGGCAGGTGACTACAGTGCTATAAACGCAAAATCAAATAGGGCTAATGCAGGAGTAGGTTTAATAATGAATAGGAAAATAGGAATGCGGGTAAGCTACTACAAACAGCATACTGAACGCATTATTGTGGCCAAGATAGAAACGAAGCCCACGCATACCACAGTAGTACAAGCTTATATGCCAACTAGCTCTGCAGATGACGTAGAAATTGAAGAAATGTATGATGAAATAAAAGAAATTATTCAGATAGTGAAGGAAGATGAAAATTTAATAGTCATGGGTGACTGGAATTCGTCGGTAGGAAAAGGGAAAGAAGGAAACGTAGTAGGTTAATATGGATTGGGGGTAAGAAACGAAAGGGGAAGCCGCCTGGTAGAATTTTGCACAGAGCACAACCTAATCTTAACTAACAGTTGGTTCAAGAATCATAAAAGAAGATTATATACATGGAAGAAGCCTGGAGATACTGACAGGTTTCAGATAGATTATATAATGGTAAGACAGAGATTTAGGAACCAGGTTTCAAATTGTAAGACATTTCCAGGGGCAGATGTGGGCTCTGACCACAATCTATTGGTTATGTACTGTAGATTAAAACTGAAGAAACTGCAAAAATATGGGACTTTAAGGAGATGGGACCTGGATAAACTGACTAAACCAGAGGGTGTACAAAGTTTCAGGGAGAGCATAAGGGAACAATTGACAAGAATGTGGGAAAGAAATACAGTAGAAGAAGAATGGGTAGCTTTGAGTTATGAAGTGGTGACGGCAGCAGAGGATCAAGTAGGTAAAAAGACGAGGGCTAGTAGAATTCCTTGGGTAACGGAAGAAACATTGAACTTAATTGATGAAAGGAGAAAATATAAAAATGCAGTAAATGAAGCAGGCAAAAAGGAATACAAACGTCTCAAAAATGAGATCGACAGGAAGTGCAAAATGGCTAAGCAGGGATGGCTAGAGGACAAATGTAAGGATGTAGAGGCTTATCTCACTAGGGCTAAGATAGATACTGCCTACAGGAAAATTAGAGAGACCTTTGGAGAAAAGAGAGCCACTTGTATGAATATCAAGAGCTCAGATGGAAACCCAGTTCTAAGCAAAGAAGGGAAAGCAGAAAGGTGGAAGGAGAATATAGAGAGTCTATGCAAGGGCAATGTACTTGAGGACAATATAATGGAAATGGAAGAGGATGTAGGTGAAGATGAAATGGGAGATATGATACTGCGTGAAGAGTTTGACAGAGCACTGAAAGACCTGAGTCGCAACAAAGCTCCGGGAGTAGACAACATTCCATTAGAACTACTGACAGCCTTGAGAGAGCCAATCGTGACATAACTCTACCCTCACCCTTCAAGAAGAATACAATAATTCCAATCCCAAAGAAAGCCAAGTGTTGACAGATGTGAAATTTCCGAACTATCAGTTTAATAAGTCACGGCTGCAAAATACTAACACGAATTCTTTACAGACGAATGGAAAAACTAGTAGAAGGCGACCTCGGGGAAGATCAGTTTGGATTCCATAGAAAATTTGGAACACATGAGGCAATACTGACCTTACGACTTATCTTAGAAGCTAGATTAAGGAAAGGCAGACCTATGTTCCTAGCATTTGTAGACTTAGAGAAAGCTTTTGACAGTGTTGACTGAAATACTCTCTTTCAAATTCTGAAGTTGTCAGGGGTAAAATACAGGGAGCGAAAAGCTATTTACAATTTATACAGAAACCAGATGGCAGTTATAAGAGTCGAGGGACATCAAAGGGAAGCAGTGGTTGGGAAGGGAGTGAGACAGGTTTTTAGCCTCTCCCCGATGTTGTTCAATCTGTATATTGAGCAAGCAGTAAAGGAAAAAAAAGAAAACTTCGGAGTAGGTATAAAAATGCACGGAGAAGAAATAAAAACTCTAAGGTTAGCCGATGACATTGTAATTCTGTCAGAGACAGCAAAGGACTTGGAAGAGCAGTTGAACTAAATGGATAGTGTCTTGAAAGGAGGGTATAAAATGGACATCAGCAAAAGCAAAACAAGTATAATGGAATGTAGTCGAATTAAGTCGGGTGATGCTGAGGGAATAAGATTAGGAAATGAGTCACTTAAAGTAGTAAAGGAGTTTTGCTATTTGGGGAGCAAAATAACTGATGATGGTCTAAGTAGAGAGGATATAATATGTAGACTGGCAATGGCAAGGAAAGCATTTCGGAAGAAGAGAAATTTGTTAACATCGAGTATAGGTTTAAGTGCCAGGAAGTCGTTTCTGAAAGTATTTGTATGGAGTGTGGCCATGTATTGAAGTGAAACATGGACAAAAAGTAGTTTGGACAAGAAGAGAATAGAAGCTTTCGAAATGTGGTGCTACAGAAGAATGCTGAAGATTAGATGGTTAGATCACATAACTAATGAGGAAGTATAGTATAGGATTGGGGAGAAGAGAAGTTTGTGGCACAACTTGACTAGAAGAAGGGATCGTTTTGTAGGATATGTTCTGAGGCTTCAAGGTATCACCAGTTTAGTATTTGAGGGCAGCGTGGAGTGTAAAAATCGTAGAAGGAGACCAAGAGAAGAATACACCAAACAGATTCAGGAGGATGTAGGTTGCAGTAGGTGAGATAAAGAAGCTTACACAGGATAGGGTAGCATGGAGAGCTGCATCAAACCAGTCTCAGGACTGAAGACCACAACAACAACAATCAGATTTCATTTGTTAGAGAAAATAAACGATTTTACAACTTAAAGAGAGTGTCAAGTTGTTATTTATTGCTTTACTCAAAATGACTCAAATGGCTCTGAGCACTATAGGACTTAACTTCTGAGGACATCAGTCCATGAGAACTTAGAAGTACTTAAACCTACCTAACCTAAGGACATCCCACACATCCATGCCCGAGGCAGGTTTCCAACCTGCGACCGTGGCGGTCGTGCGGCTCCAAACTTTATCGCCTAGAACCGCTCGGTCACTCCCATTGCTTTACTATTGATGGAGTATGTTTAAGGTACACTGACCATCTGTGAGTCTGTTTCCATTATTTACTGAGTGGTATAAACCACGTTAATCCATTAAAGAATGCCTCAGAAACTGATACAGAGCTACGTCGCGTCACCGCCACCTTTCCATTGTTTCAGTCCACTACATTTAACTGTGGTAAAATAAATAACCACTCTATCATGTTTAATGTATTGCAATTCCAAAATATAGCGCAACATTGTTTGTGGAATATAGTATCCACAGTGAGATCGTTGTTGAAAAGGTAAAATATTTAGTGTACATTTTTGATTTCGTAAACGTATTTGAAAGAGATGATTAATACTTAAGCAATTGGTGTTACAAGAATTTCGCCATCGATACAATGGACTCAAGAAACCTATATTACTAAACGGCTTCCCTGGTTCATGGTTCATGGTTCGTGGTTAGTAATTCCAGTTGTAAGTTGCTTGTCTAACGGCTAGCAGGGCAACAAAAATTCTCTATTTCGCTCTATATTGACTAAGAAGTGTGTCCTTTTATTAGTTTTTTTGTAATTCATGCAAATCCACAGTTTTATTCCATTCTTGATGAAATATTGCTCACTTTGCCTTGAAGACAATATCACTGTCTACACAAGATTTCGGAATCTGTCTTGATGCATATTTTTATGTAATATATAGAGATTGTTACCAAAAATACCTACAGAGTTCTTGACCAATTTAATTCAAGGTTCTACACGAGCTTCTAATGAACATTTGAGCAGATATAGGTTGCATATTTTTAGTATGCACTATATAAGGCACGAACGTTGTTACCAACCTTCTTCTAAAAGTTCTTGACCTCTTTACTTTAAATTTATTGGCCCATATACTTCACATTTCTTAATTCAGGTGAAATTATGAACTAAACTATTGGAAAATTAAATGCCTAGCAAACAAAATATATCATGGTAATCTGACTGTAATTCCTATCGCAAGAATAAATTACAGTAGCAATTCGCATCATCAGATGTCACTGGATCGCGGAATGCGCGTAAAATTTTAATGTTAGAGGAAACATGGTCTCCAGCTCTTATTTATTAATTAGGTACCATTGGTACATGTTACAAATACCCTGGAAGATATTTTAGTCCGTGTTTCACAGTTATTTCTATTATTAAATACACAGTGCCATAAACGCCGAGGCGGGTTGTGTTTATAGTGCTAAGAAATTCACCAGTTCTTGGTCTGATCGAAAGATCGAACAGAACCGTAGAGTTCGCAAACTCTGACGAAAACTTTTCGAACAGTTCGACTTGTACTCAAACATAGCCCTACTTAAAATAGTGAGAACTCATCAGCAACAACAGAAGACGAATTCCTCGAAAAGAAAATCAGAAACCTATCTCAAAAGGTAACACAAGACGGAACTAGTTATATTTCTTACAGGTGAAGAAGTATTCATTTGTAGCATTTCGTTGACACCAAGTGATTAGTTTAAAGTTACTGGAGTTACCCGGGTGGCTTGAATTCGCTACGTGTTTTAATAAAGCACAGGGTCAATCAGCTTGTGTGGCAGATATTAAACATCTCGTGCACGCCAGGCACTGCACCTAGTTTTTCATATAATCATTTACCGAAGTTGAAAGTTCCAAATGTTGTCAGAATCTTCACATTAAGTGGTACAATCTTTTGTTAAATCTTTAACACAATTACACGAGTACTACAATTAGAAAATGTGTACATGTCTGGAGCCTACGTAACTCATCCCATCGCCCCTTCCCCTTTTCCACAAAGACGCAAAATGATGTAAGGAAAAAGTTAATTACTTACTACATGCCGCACAGGTATTACGAATTCATTTTTACTTCTTTACTGGTTACTCTGATCCCAACAAATTTTGCAGATATTATCGGAATATATACCGCTGAATGTATAGGCGAATTTATTTGAGTGTACGACAAACACGTCAGGAAATATGACGTCACAAATACAGGATGAAAAACTGACTTTTGCTTAAAACAAAATGAAAATTACTAAGACTATAATCAGCCAGTGATGGTAGCTAGAACACGTATTTCTTTTCAAGAAAAGTTAAACATAATTTCGCATATTTTGTAATCTTTTTTTCGCTTACATGCTTAGCTTCAATTATTTAGTGCATTAACTCAATGCTAAAGTTATCAAAAGTTTGAAGTTCCTTCATACGCAGGAATTCAATTATTTAAAGAACCGGGGCTTTACTGGTTAATTACAATGGCCGCAGGGGTAGGTACACAGAAACCTACTGCGGTCTAAAGTATGTGCAGGCTGACGAAGTATGTAATATGTGCGAGAAAACAAAATATATTACAATGTACATAGAAATTTATCTGAAATCAAGCGCTGTTTGCACTAGCACAGGTGAAGAAGCTGTTTTACTGTATTGGGTATTTTATCATTAGCTTGCAGACAAAACAATGATCCTTTAACGAAACAGTTACGTCAGGCCTATTGTACACAACAGTTTCAGCATCAGTGATGGTTAATGGCCCGTTTACGTCTGCTTATCCAATAGCAACATACCCCTAAACGAATGTTCACGGTGCTGTGTTGACTGCAGTTTGAGAATGATTCATCCCGTAAAATCTATATCCACAAAGCAAACGAGCTATTAATACAGAAATCCAATAATGGCTGTACGTTTGTTTTCTGGATTACCTGCATAATACACGCTTACATTTACAGCTTATGTGTCAAAACGCAAATGTTGCGGCTGGCATATATATATATATATATATATAGTAATACACGCTTACATTTACAGCTTATGTGTCAAAACGCGAATGTTTCGGTTGGCATATATATATGCTGCGGTTATGTCAATGATTCGTGAGACTATCCGCTAATGGTAAGTTGCTGTAAAGTAGAAGGTCAAACATATATGAGAAGAAGCATTATTAAATATTGTAAGGTGTGGTTATCATTTCTCTCTTACACTTTATAATCGTGGAGTTGTAAGGTAGATTTTGCTATGATTTGCTGGTATATCTCCATGTGACTTGTTCGAGTGCAGTTCTTATCTTTTGCATAGGAACAGATTTAATATATATTGTGTTAATTCCCTTACGGAAGTAGCTTAATAAACATTAGTGTTATTTGAATTCGTGACGTTACTAAAGGTAAATTATCAACAAGATTAACGAAGAAAATAGTAAGTTCGTAAATAAGTTTCCTAACTTTCTCTGCAAGCGAAGAGCGCGGTCTGAGGCGTCTTGTCATGGCTCGCGCGGCTCCTCACGTCAGAGGTTCGAGTCCTCCCTCCGGCATGGGTGTGTGTGTTGTCCTTGGCGTAAGTTAGTTTAAGTTAGATTAAGTAGTGCGTAAGCTTAGGGACCGATGGCCTCAGCAGTTTGGTCCCATAGGACTTCACAAACATTTGAACATTTTGTAGGTTAAGAAGTAAAGGTAGGTCCCAGTAAACCACAGGACCCCTTCGTATTCACATCGTCGCAAAAACTATCAAGCCTTTTACCAATATAAAACAGTAATTTTGTACCTGAGGAAACAGTGCAACGTAGAAATTTTATGTGCCGCAGCAATGACCAAATTCTCAGCAAAAAAGAAATGACACTTAGTGCATGCCATTACTGACGCTTGAAATCTCTCTTCTATTTACAAAGTGTGAAATAATAAACAAATTTAAAATAGAACTCTGCTGATATAATGGAAATATCGATTGCTATCGGAAAATACCCATACCCATTTTACTTATTTGTAACCATTTTGGCCGGCCGGGGTGGCCCAGCGGTTCTGGGCGCTACTTCCTGGAACCGCACGACCGCTACGGTCGCAGGTTCGAATGCTGCCTCGGGCATGGGTGTTTGTGATGTCCTTAGGTTAGTTAGGTTTAAGTAGTTCTAAGTTCTACGGGACTCATGACTCAGAAGTTAAGTCCAATAGTGTTCAGAGCCATTTGAACCATTTTTGTAACCATTTAGTCCTTACGAAAACTATGTACTTCAGAAACGATGAAAACAGACAATTTGTTTACAAAAATCTGTAGGCTTTCGTGGAAGTGAACGTAGATGGTAAAATGTTCTCCGTAGATGGTACGCATCCAATACCTCTTCAAACTTCTAGACGCTTAAAGAAGAATATGAGAATGGTCAGGTCTAAGAATTCGGGAAATACTAGTCACTGCAAACAGAGTTCTTTTTCCCCGCAATTTATAGATGAACAAATGGTAGTAAGTATAAAAGAATTATAAAGCTAACGTCCTGATCGCATTTCATGAACTGAATGCCGTTACTCTTTGACTTATTTTAATTTCCTCACATAAATTTTTCGCGCTTACGACCTGCGTTTCAAACTAGCGACTTCCAAATTGAGAGGACTACTGTTTTAATTGCTATTTGATATTTGTCGTAACCCATGACAAATTTAATAACCACGAGACAATCACATGGTCAGTTGGTGCATTGAGACAGAAAGTATGCATTCTAGCGACACGGATAAAATGTAACGCACATCGTCAAACCTCCCTTATAAACTGGAGCATACGAGTTGAACTGAAACAGTTCACAATTTCAGGACTATTGTATGCCTGCATAGTTAGCACATATAAAAAATTGGTCCTGAGGCAGGTGGCACAGAGAACGAACTTAGTACTTCTCGAGAGAGAGAGAGAGAGAGAGAGAGAGAGAGCAATGTGGAAGGCTGGAGTGGATGGGCTGAGAGACAGGGAAAAGAGGTGAGAACCTTAGGGGTCCAGGGTGAAAACCAATGGTGCAATTTGGATGCGCCGCCAATGGGGATGGCGGCTACAGTATTTTTCAGAATGTGTTGCTACCTATAACTCAACTATCCTTCAGGTCTCGTAACATTGCATATACAGTAATAAACTTCCACACACCCACCGACGACAACAGTCGCAGTTACGAGGAAAAAGCAGAGTTTTTCTGGAACAACCTATCAGAAACACTAGGCAAGATTCCATTTCAGCTCACAATTATAATCATGGGTGACTTCAAAGAACAAGCCGACGAGGAGTGAAAAGACCGGAGAACAATGACTCATTACCCATCCAATTAAAAAAGTGAACAGGGTCGCGGGAGTTTAGACCGGCAGTATCCCGCCGCAGGGCATGTGGCTGGCGGTTGCTACGGGGCCGTGGCGATCGGCTAGCACTTAATTTCATAGACAAACGCATTCTCCCCTGCAGTCACAATTTTTAATTTAATACTGGACCCACTCCTACAATTCATTTGACGGGGTTGCTGACCTCGTCCGTTTCTTGGGACTTATCTCATCATCATACATCTGGATCGTAGTTGGGAGACCTGCGTACCGAGAAGGGAGAGTCCATGCACATCATTTCTTTCTATACGCACATGAATTCCCATAGCCTCAGCGGTGTCCTGTGACTGCAAGAAGAAAATATAGTCGTTATCTATTGAAGATGCGAGACCCGAGCTACTCAGTACATCCACACGACGACGACGACGAAGGAGAAGAAGAAGAAGCTTAGAGATCGACTATGTAAGAAAGAATAGAAATTTTATCAATTGTACCGGCATTACTAAAGTGCCACCAGAAGAAGAACAGTGTTTGGCTTTACATAAGGAACAACGCGTGGTGTCAGTTTCACGGGCAGTACTTACGTCATCAAAATGTAACAGAAGTTTTTTAGTATCAGGGGCTTATACACACGATTTTCAAATTTTTTTTTGTTGGAACACATATTACTGACATTTGTTTGCATTGTCAGCTGTTTTGAATATTTAGTTTATTGTTGACCGTCAAAAAGGCTATACCTGTTTTCGAGGAAGGACTCGGCAAGTTTTTTTTCAAATTTGCATTAAATTTTGCGACTTTTGCTTGAGAAATGGAATAAAGTGCTTCACCGCTTTCGTAATGTTGGCTGTTGCTTTCGGTGAATCTGGTATGAGTAAGACATGAGTTTACGAGTGGCATAAAAGTTTCAAACACGGACGAGTAACGTCGAAGACGACGACCGCCGTGGACCCCCTAACACAGCAAATACTGACGACGGTTTGGAAGAAGTAAAGAAAACTGGTCTGAAAAATCACTATCACCGAATCATTTTCAGATAAGTTGCTGATAATGTCGACATGTTCTTTGGTTCATGGCAAAAAAAATTGGCCGCAATTGTGGAATTTCGACCGATAACGTCACGTATACATCACTCAGAAGCTGCTGAATGAAGTCGGAAACGATCCAGAACTTCTGCAGAACGTTATAACACGTGGCGCAACAAGGGTATACGGGTATGACGTCGAAACTAAGGCCCAGTCGTCCCAGTGGAAACTGCCAGAATAAGCAAGACCGAAAAAATTCAACAGGTTCGCTCACATATGAAGTTTCTTCTCAGTTTTCTGAGAGGGATAGTGGATCTTCCAGCCTTATAGTCGTAGAGTCAATAAGGAATGCTATCTGGAAGCAGTCCGAAGAAATCAACAGGAATTGTAGCAAAATTGCATCACGAAAATGCTCCCTCTCACACCTCAGTATTTGTTCGTGTGTTTTTGGCAAAAACGTAAAACCTTTATGTTGCCCCAGCTATCGTATTCGCCTTACGCACCTCACTGCGACCTCTTTCCGTTCCCGAAGATGAAGAAAACAATGATAGGAGGTCGGTTTGCTAACACTAATGAGATAAAAAAGGAGTCGTTCAAGGAGCTGAACACCATAAAGGGTAGTGAGTTCCAGAACTGCTTCGAAGACTGGAAAAAGTACTGGCGAAAATGTATTACGTTAAAGGTAGGACAAAGCTGATGTTGATGATTCTTTAAGAAAATAAAAGTTCTAGTTACATTTTCATCACTGTGATATGATCCATCAACGAAAGTACTACCACATGCGTTTAGTACTTGCGAATATAACGTACAACCAGGCTAATGCCGGAAATGCTAAACAACAACATGCATTATAACTCAGCAAATTTTCGTTTCGAGAACGTTCTTTGTCATTTAGGTTTCATTGTCATGGTGCATAGTAAAAAATGTAGGGAATCCAGTGAAAAGGATCTCTGGTCTTCTCCAACGAGGTACGAAATGGGAATGGAGTGTCGAGGGCTGCTAAGGACAGTTTTACTTACTGCTTCCTCGTTTTCGTGTCTCCTCAGGAAATTTTTCTTCCATGAATTTTTCGTAAGTAATTGGACAGCAGTGTCGTAATTAGTAATGGGACGATGTGATATACCTTGCAGAAGCTGTGATCAGTCGTGATAAACCGAGAAGCACACACTAGCAAAACAATAAACGCAATTGAGTCGTTGTACATAGGTTTCTTTTGTCCACCACCACTGCAACTTAGAGGAAGGATGCAAACATTCTTTCATATCGGCTGCATGAAGGCAGGTTTATTGTATTTACATTGTGCTGCAGTTCCCTTAATAACAATTTTTGGGAAGTACATATTTATAATGGAATCATTTTGACTTCTTTCCTTACGAATGAAAGAAGGATAGTTCAAGTTTAACGTTGGATCAAACACAGTGTCTGATGTATTTATAAATGAGCGCGTTTTCTCACTTTCTGTGACGTACTAATCATTTGAAAACGGCTATTTAGGCCGAATTTTATAACTGTTGCAGTCAGAGAAAGAGTAATAACTTCACAGCTGAAAAACTGTATTTTTACCACACTGGCTTGCAAGGGACGAACAATGGAAGATCGTATATTAACATCCCGTCGCCGATTAAGTCATTACAGACAGCTTACATAGATAGATTCGGCAAAATCATTAAGGAAACTGGTGTGTCGCTCTAAAGAAATTGGGTCGATACTTTTCTTTGATAAACTTTTGGGTAACTATGGAACATATTTATCTGTATGGCTAGATGGGGATTTGAACTTCCATTTTTCTTAATGCAGCCTCAGAATTTCCCTGTGGTAGAATACACGTAGACAAAAGTACGTTCTTTTGTCGTCAGCCTTCTAACTTGTTTGATACGATCCGCCACGAATTCCTGTCCTGTGCCACCTTCTTCATCTCAGAGTAGGACTTGCAACCTACGTCCTCAGTTCCTTCCTGGGTGTACTCCAATCTCTGTCTTCCTCTACAGTTTTTACTCTCTACGGCTCTCTGTATTACCATAGAAGTTATTGCGTGATGTTTCAGTGCATGTCTTACTGTCCTGTCCTTCTTTCCTGTCAGTGTTTTCTATACATTCGTGTCAGTGTTCCGCATGAATTCTTTTCCTCGTCAGTACTGTGAAGACTGCATTATAATACAAGATACAGTTTTAGAATGGTTGCAAAAAGCTACATTAAAGATGACTGTAAAGTCGAAGTGTAACAATAGGGTTTTTACTTCAAATGTATACGAGGTGAGCGAGAATTAACTCACTACCGAAAATATTTTCTAACTTCCTAATACCTAACTAATTTTCACTGAACAAAAAACATTCTTTTCGTTACACTGGTACAATTTATTACATTATATCTCATTTATACCATTGCAGGTATTATGCCATTGCAGATATCAGCGGCAGAAAATGGCGCAACGTTTAATCTTGCGTGAGCAGATCAGCTAACTTCCCAGTACGGAGCGTGAAGATCCATGGTACAAGTACAGAGATGGTGGCGAAGTAAGGAAGTACATCGTGCCTCGGCAGATGCTAGGACCGTTAGGAATGGTTACTCGAAGGTAATGGACACCGGTACTGTAAGTGTTTACTTGAAGTCTTCAAAGATCACAAGGACAGGGAGCTCCCGAAAGTGGTTTAACCCAGTCTCAATCCAAAATGTTCTGAAGAAAGAGTAGAAAACCACATTACTGCCAGGAATTATCGCTGTAAGACTATGGGAAGACGATGTTTGCTTGGTAATTTCAGTGATGCACTATAGTTAGATGAAGCCGTGTCTCATTTTGAGGAAATTGTTAACCGGCATAGTTCTGATTATTGGGCAACAGAGGATACGGGGCCGGCCGCGGTGGTCTCGCGGTTCTAGGCGCGCAGTCCGGAACCGTGCGACTGCTACGGTGGCAGATTCGAATCCTGCCTCGGGCATGGATGTGTGTGATGTCCTTAGGTTAGTTAGGTTTAAGTAGTTCTAAGTTCTAGGGGACTGATGACCACAGCTGTTAAGTCCCATAGTGCTCAGAGCCATTTGAACCATTTCATACGGGGGCGGTTGTTGAACAAATCCCAAATCCACCAAAAGTCACAGTGTTATGCTGCAGGACATTCATGAAAGTTATGGGTCTGTATCTCATTCTGGGGACAATGACTGCAGAACTGTACCTTGATATGCTTGAAATTTATGTTCACAGTAATGTGTCCACATGGGACAATTACAATGACGTAATCGTTATGCAAGATGGGGCCCCGTCTCGCTTCGCATATCCTGTCCGCATATGGCTCGACACCCATTTTCCAGGAACCTGGTTGGGAGGTCGTAGCCTCCTTGAATGGCCAGCAAGGAGTCCAGGCCTACAGCCCTCACATTCTTTTCTCTATGGTCGGAAAGAGGCGGAAGATTATTGCATAAAATCAAGTACTCATAAAGAACTGGTGGAGTGAATTCACCATTTTCTCGTGAACGCACTGCAGGGTTAAATGCAGAAGTCTATCGTGGTGCTTATGATAAATTTTAGCAATGCTTAACCATTCTACAACTGTAAGAAACAAAGTATTATGGGATTCATAAGAGTTGATAAAGTGTAGAACAAGTTACAAGCAATTTCTAATAAGGGGTTAATTTTCTTTACCCTGCAGTTATCAAGCTCTAAATTAGAATTCCTCCTTATCTATGTCACAAGTGTGGGAAGGACGCCCATCGGAATTGAAAATTTATTTATTTACTGTTAAGTGGATATTCGTCGTCAGTGGGATAGTATTACGGAATACATCATCGAATACAGTACCTACTGAAAAAAAAGCCAATACAATATGGAAAAAGCGACACTAAGAGGTAACAGAAGTAGTTATAGCAGCAGTGGTAGAAATGATAACAGCTGCAGTAATGTTTGTAAATCTAACAACACTTGCAGCAACATCAACCATTTCAGTATAAGTAAATGTAAATAAATAAATTTACTTCATTCTACAGTATTAAAAATGGCAGGGAAAGCGTAATGTCTTGCCCATAGTGTGTTAGCAGAAACTATCCCGCCATTTCGGTGGAATGAATTAGGAAAATCAATGCTAGTGCAAATCGGTGCCTTGAACTCACTGCACAGTGTTAACCAGCTTAAAAAGTTATTTTGTTAGTTACTTTGAGAAGTCATGAATATTAGTTATTTTGTCTTATTCAACAACATATTTCTGTGTTAATACTGAGCCACTCATCGCATTCAAGAGTATGTGAGAATACGTCATCTAAACGTTACTATCTCCTTTAGCGTAGATCTGCCACTTCAGTGTCTGCAAATTTCTGGGAGAATGTACGGGGCCTTACGTGCTGTTTTTGAATAGGATTGAGTGCTTTTCAGATTTCTCAGTGACTAGGAAGCATGGCGAATCACGTCTGATCTATTATTGTGACGATTACCTTGTGCCACAATAGTTTCGTTGTGGGAATGCCTGCCGAATACAACGATATAACTGTTTATTTTATGCTGTTAGGAAAAATTTATACAAACGTCTATTTTACAATTTTTTAAATGCTCGAGTAAGTCGGTGGCGTAATAACACCAGTCAGTGAAGACCAAAAAGTTCCAATGTGTCACATTATTCGTGCAGTCGCAGCCAATATTTGGTAGTAGTAGGAGGGAGTGCCATGAATAACATACTAGAATTCTTGACCGGTCGGAGCTGAATTTGGAATTGAGGGTGTGTTAGAAGGTCACATTTGTAAGTTTTTCTTGAACAACTCGGAAACTACGGCCTCTAGCTATTAAGCATACCAGTAAAAAATTTAATCACATTTAAGATCCTACAAAAACTATGTATTAACTTTTTGTAGTCCTAACACCTTGCACGTACCGAAGGAGAGAGTATTAAAACCTCGAGCGTACTTTATATAGGCCACATATATCATTGCGAGTTGCATACAATGACAGTGACAGGGGAAGCTTACTCGCCCTGTATGATGATGAGCCACACCATTATGACCACTGCCCACAGGGTAATTGGCTGCTGCTTGCTGGCGTTGGGGTAAGGCGAGATGGTAGATCAGTGGTCCCCCCCCCCCCCCCCTTTCTGAGAACTGTTCTGCAATTTGCAGAACTTAACTGATTGTGGGTCCATATCATTTGACTGTTAAATGGTAGCATTGCCAACACCAATAGCATTTCAGAGGATATATGAAGGAAAGGAGTTGCACTTTAAGCTACAAAGGATAAAATTTCGAGACATGGACTAATTTCTCTTCAAAAATAATATTTCCTAAAACGGAGTCACGTCTTTCCACGTCATCCAAAAATGTCAAATTAGTGTCAGCTTGAAGAAAGGCAAAACATGAAACAAATATTCACCAGCCGCAAATGTAGTCAGGGCAGGCTGTTGTGGAAACTTTTAAAGAATTTACCTGTTCGCTGATATTCTGCTAAAAACTTAAAATGCTGCTAGTAGCCCAAAAACACAAATTTGAGATGCTTATTCTCCTTCAGTTAGTCCATGTCAAAAACTACTGAAAATTTGGAATTATAAACTATTCCCACGTCTACGAAGGTAATCCACCTGAGCGTACAGTAATACGTGTAAATCTTATTCTTGCTACAATCTCTCTCTCACGTGCAATGTGGGTAATAGTTACCTATTGCAAACATGCACAAATAGTATATTTTGTGAAACGGAAACATACTTTCTCAATAATTCATAGTTATTTTCCAAAGCGTTCTTCGTTTCGTGAGTTCATCCTCGTCTTCTCGAAACTAATATCAGTGGGTAGTAAAGGTATCTGTACTGTAAGTCTACGTCAAATTCCTCTTCATCAAGATATGACGTGAGACCCCTCTCCTGAGATGCTCTTCAGGGTTCTCCTAGTGTTCCCGCTTGCCTCAAGACTTTGGAAGTATGACGCAGCGTTTAGTTGCGAATGGAAGTTGAACAGCGTCTTTTCTCATGAAGTGAAGTTATCGGATGTAGCTGCCTAGCCTCACATTGGTAGCGAGTGAGAAGGTGTACCAAAATAATATTTTTCGTTCTGCCTCTGTGGCATCCTAGTAGTTAGTTCTGTTTTCCCAGCATTTAATCGGTACCTAGGCAATACGATGCCCTGTATAAGTTTACCCAGTAACAGTGCCTCTTCAGAGAAATCGAGCGAAAAGTTATTTCTTAAAGTGAACGCGACACTGGTTTTTGATGGTGTTCAGACAAACTACGGCACTTCTTGTCGAATAAGATCCTAGCAAACGGGTGGGAATATCAGGTGCTAAACTGTTAACGTGAAAAGAAAGAAGATATGGGCTAGCAACCTGGAAGACTTTACCTGCAATGACAACAACCATAGAAGCAAGCAGTAATCATTATTGGTCGGCACCCATGAAACACCTATACACCTTCTTCCCCCCGCCGTCCCCTCTTCCACTGATACATATCCTGGGCACACTCTCGAGTATTGATGCATATCGTAGAAGTTGACGTAATGACAAATCCAAAGGAACTCATTGTTACCGTTTCGTTTGAAATTGTTGTTGTTGTTGTTGTTCATGATAAGTTAGACAATGACCCTTTTGATCAGAGAGAACATCAGAGTCTACTGGGAACGTTCCATATTGATTTTATTTTTTCGTGTGACTCATCATTCAGTTGCAAGTATGTAGTACGGTGTAACAGTAAGTAGCAGGTTACCAACAGAAATGTAGTTTCTCCACAGCACATCCCAATTTCCCAAATGTTTTCATTACTTGAAGAGGCAACATCGTGTATGATAATCACTGGTGTCAGTGTGGGAAGAATGGGCACCGTCACACGAAAAGTGCCCTTGCTCCAAGACAACGCTGTCGCCGATACCAGTATGAAAACCACTGCTGCTAACGCTGACATTAGGTTCCAGGTACTGCCACACCTACCGTATTCTCCTCGCTTGTCTCCTGCATCTTCGGTAGGGCCTTGTCTGTCGCACCTACCACGGAAGAACTGCTCACTGCTCCTTGAAGTCATCAAGATGATGTCAGAGTAGAGGTTTCTTCACAGCCACAAACACGTGACGAGGGAAAAGTCAGGTGAATATGGTGGGTGTGGTAGTACCTGAAACATGAAACGTCGTTTCGAAGATGACTGCCGCGGGTTTCGGACTCGTATGGGGACGACTTTAGTAGTGACGCAAAACCACTTTATGTGGCGGAGAAACCCCGTCGTCTAACACTGTCTCTGACGATCACACCCACATTATCCACTAACGTGACAAAAGTTGGGAATTGGGTTCTAATGCACAGGAATTACGCGTCTAGTGATCATCCTCCCATCTACAGCTAGACCACTGTATTACATACCCGTAAAGACACACCATGAATAATGGGAAAAAGTGAAGTCGCCTCTCTTATTGTACGATGAATGGTAAATAGAAAGGTCTACGTCACATTACCATTAAAAAAAGCTAGATGCAGAATAACTGCCCGCAGCAGAAAGGTGGTGCACTCCCTAGAGGAAGAGCGATTCTCAGTGAGTGGATACCAGAAGGGACGTGCTGGCTCTTTCTGAGGACGCGACCAGCCAGCCAGGCATCCAGCGGGAGCCGTGAGCCACTAATGAGGAGACGGCAGGCGCGCTGAGATGCGGGCCGCTCAGCCGGCTCGGCCTAATTAAGATAAAAATGCCACCCACGGCCCCTGTGATTAGCAGCTACAACAAAAGCCCAAATAAATTAACTGCGCTGCCGCCCGACGCTGCCTCTTTTATTCTCGGGCAGCGGTTAAGATGGGAGTACTACCGAGCATCCGTTCGTTATCTTATTCATTAGCGACGGGGAGAGCCGGGCCACGTGCTGGGCACTCTTCAGCGCGCGCACCACCAGAAATTTTATCCCGTTACCTAATGGTCAACGAGTTAACACACTCACAGTGACGAGGTGGGGTGGGATGTCGTCGCAACAGGCAGAGAGGGCGCAAAGAGGCGAGAGGGAGAGATATTAAGGACGAGGACAGGATAGCGGAAGAGACAGAGGGAGGTTAGAGGTAGACAGGCAGAGAGCGAGAGAGAGAGAGAGAGAGAGAGACAGAGAGTGAAAATGAAATGTGTTTCATAGCACACAGGACCTCCTCCATCATCTGCAGTCTGCAAGACGTGTACAAATTTAGAATTCTCCGCACGTGAAGCATCTCATTAACGTTCGTTACTCAGTTAACGAAAGAAAAACTTAATTTTTATTTCTGTGCCACTACGGAAAAAAAAGTGAAACGAGAGGAGTTGAAACGCCTGAATGTTGTACACCTAGAAATAACTAATACTCTTTAAGATCCTGTGATACCACAATAGTATTCCGAAACGCTCTTTGAACGCCGCAGAACCCAAATAATAAGAATAAGGAAATCTTATCTCACTACTTCACCGTAAAGGGTATCCCATACGCTAGTACATGAAGAATGCACGTCTGTCTCCTTTTACTTCTTAAGGAATAATAAATGGTTTCTGTAATAAATTATCGGTCACTTGGTAACACATATGACAGACACAAGACTACACAAAGTCGAAAGACTTATGCATTTTTTCCCTTTTTCATTGTGACAAAGAATAGGTTCGTCATAATCTTAACAGTAAACTACCTGTGTTTCTGTTTCTTGTAATGACAAGTTGTCTAATTTATTAAGGCAGTTATTACAAGAATAATTTATTAAAACACTGCTTGATCTGTCTTTTTTTTGACGGATTCTGTAAAATAGTAACTTCTTAAAGACCTTAGCTATGGAAAACACCTTGGTAAAGGGAAATGAAAGGGCCTAATGAGTGAATATAGGGCGCAAAACTGACAGGAGTCTGTTACGAGGGATCTTAGTCAAGCATTCTCGGATCGTTTCTTCTTTTATTTTCAATTAGTGAAAAATTTCGGAAATGCCTGTCCTTAATAGGTACTTTAGTCAAATTTAATCTGGTGATCCTGAGGGAATTAGATTAGGAAATGAGACACTTAAAGTAGTAAAGGAGTTTTGATATTTAGGGAGTAAAATAACTGATGATGGTCGAAGTAGAGAGGATATAAAATGTAGACTGGCAATGGCAAGGAAATCGTTTCTGAAGAAGAGAAATTTGTTAACATTGAGTATAGATTTAAGTGTCAGGAAGTCGTTTCTGAAAGTATTTGTATGGAGTGTAGCCATGTATGGAAGTGAAACATGGACGATAACTCGTTTGGACAAGAAGAGAATAGAAGCTTTCGAAATGTGGTGCTACAGAAGAATGCTGAAGATAAGGTGGGTAGATCACGTAACCAATGAGGAGGTACTGAATAGGCTTGGGGAGAAGAGAAGTTTGTGGCACAACTTGACTAGAAGAAGGGATCGGTTGGTAGAACATGTTTTGAGGCATCAAGGGATCACAAATTTAGCATTGGAGGGCAGCGTGGAGGGTAAAAATCGTAGAGGGAGACCAACAGATGAATACACTAAGCAGATTCAGAAGGATGTAGGTTGGAGTAGGTACTGGGAGATGAAGAAGTTTGCACATGATAGAGTAGCATGGAGAGCTGCATCAAACCAGTCTCAGGACTGAAGACCACAACAACAACGACAATAGGTACTTTCATAAAATAAAAATTAATACGTTGAAAAAGGACACGTCCAGCGTAAGTTACACAGGTAACTTTCACACAGGTAACTTTCCTTTAATCTTACGAAAGTCTTGAAATAGTAACTCTCGCAATTAGATGCGACTGGTAACACTGTGTGGCTGTGATGTGTTATAGTACTACAGGGATGAAACTACCACAGCCATAATCTTAGATGTTTAAGGATTTCAGTAAGTCAAGTAAATGAACCAATATCATTAGAAATAAGAGATATAGCTCATGAGTGGTGCCGATCAATGATCAAACACAAAATTCAAATAATGGTAAAGTTGTGGTGAAACGTTCATCAGAATCAAAAAAGATTAATGTGGGGATTCCTGAGCACGGCATGTGAGCACTAGAGCTTTTCTTCATCTATGTCAATGACCTTAGCGAGAGTGTGGGCAGGGGGAAAATTCTCTTTGCTGATAACAGCAGAACTGTATTCTCTAACGCTATTCTCTAATAAAACCAGAGAACTGCTTGTAGAGAAAACAAATCAATCACTCCAAGAAGTTATTAGTTGGTCAGTATCTAACAAAATTACATTCAACATAAAAAAAATCAGTTTCAAGAAGGAGCACTATTTTGTTAAATTAAATGTAGATGGTAACTGTTTGCTGTATAACAAACACAGACTTTATACAAACCAATGCTGAATTTCACCTGAAGTAGTATGTACACACACAAAGTAACTTGCAAACTCAGTATCATCAGCATGTTATGCCCGTAGAGTCATTTCATCAGTGTGTAGCAGCCACCATCCCTAAGTTACATACCACTCACATTTTCACTCTGTTCATATCTATTGAATACTGTTCTGAGGAATTAATGCACAAAATATGAATACAGTATTCAAATTACGAAGTAGGGCAGTAAGAACGATAATTAAATATAGCATTCGAGCTCATTGAAAAGACTTGTTTAAACCTCTGCACATTTTCACTACACTGTGTATCTTTACAAATCCGTCACGCACCTGGTAAATAACTTGGATAGTTATGCACAAGCAGTTCCTTCCATTAACATGCAAGCTGCTTAGGACTCATATTTGCCAAGAAAGAAAAAACATTAAGCTTCAAGAGCAATATTTTCCACAAGGAATAAAACTGTAGACTAAATTGGCCATGGAATAGTAATATCGTTGTAAATGAACTCACATAAAAGGTAGTTAAGACTTAATTGTTGGATAATACAATCCGCTCAGCGAAGATTCACGTCGATAACGTGGAGTCGGGTTTTAGTAAAAAGTAAAAGGAACTTAAGTAAACAGTAGTAATATACCATCTGTGAGTTTTTGCGTAGCTCTTCCACACTATGTTCCTTCCTCTTTTTCGTCTTTTCTGGAAAACGTCACTCCCAGAGATATGCAATGTGCAATGCTAACACCTTAAACTATTTGTGAACTCAGTATCTCACCCGTAATAGAGGGGTCCAGAGGCAGTTTTTCAGGGTAGCAAGTGGTAAGTTACGGTATAAAAAATGGAAATCAAAGAATGTCGCTAGGGTCCAGATGTCACCCCATAATGTATGCAGTGTGGCACTATGAATAAGTGTGTTTATAGAGTGTGTAGTGTTACATTAGGAATTAATATATGTATAGTGGATATAGTGTGAAAAGTGACTGGCAGTGAGAAACGAATGAACAATGCAGCAATGGCATTTTACGTTAATAAATAACGTATTTTCACAACAGTATTAGGAGTGTGGAGGCTCCAGTCTTCATCCTACCATCCTACGTTTTCCGTGGTTGCCCTACTAAATGTCCTCTGGTGATTCCAATATGGTTTCATACCATACGTCCACAACCAAGTACCTGTCACATCCTTGTCAAATTAGATTCTTAAGTATGTCAATGACTGAATGTATAAATTACGATATTTTTGATGTTCTAAATCGTAACACCATGGCATCTCAGAAAATCACAATATCACAATAAAAGCCCACAGAGTGTATATGTAATACACCACTGGTGGAGGGGTACAC
This sequence comes from Schistocerca americana, assembly GCF_021461395.2. Classification (NCBI taxonomy): domain Eukaryota; kingdom Metazoa; phylum Arthropoda; class Insecta; order Orthoptera; family Acrididae; genus Schistocerca; species Schistocerca americana. Next base: position 325,262,390 of record NC_060125.1, read on the forward strand.
CTTATGAGCTAACCAACACCTTTTATTGTGTAGATTATGGAATTATACATGGTATGATAAAATGGAATTATCTGCATTCCTATTGAAGCTGGAGTCTTTAGCATATAATAGGAAGTCTTATTGACAAGACGTTGATACAGGCTTTAAATTTACTTCATAATGAGGGGAACATAACATGTCAAGTCCTACGAGAACAGTATCGGACGCACTCTTGTTTTAACTTAGAGAATATTCGTGAAGAGAATCTGATGTGGAGACATTAAGTGTTATTTTGGCTGATGACTAAAGCATACTTTCGGTGACCGAAATTCAGAGTTACCAACATAGTGCTAAAAACGCTTTACTGTCGAACTTTAAATTTTATTCTCACAACTACCTATGTTATCGTTATGCATGTTGTCTCATGCACACATAATATGTCACAAAACCTCTGTTGCTACTGGTGATGAAAAAGTAGGGTAAAGTTATTTGGGTAACCCTTGGACTAGGGCAAATTTGTATGCCGAAGAAATGGATCCTCTTATGGTCACTATACTACAGTACGGGAACAACGTATGAACATTTTACCTTTCCTCCTGCTTATACTAATGAAACTAATCGGTTGGTTCTCTTTGCGTTTGATGTATGATGTAGTCTGCGGTCAGGTTTATGGGACATACGGAGACATCATTGGCTCGTGGGCGGTTTCTCGGAAACCCCCACTAAAAGAGGTTTTTGCTATATTTTCGCCGTCACCGGCGTACCTAAACACAGGCGAGGATTCCAAGATGTCTATGTACAGCAAATGGATGAAATTTTTGCAATATATTCCTAAGATCTCCATATCGAACTGTCAAAATTTTCTTCATATCTTTGTCTCTTTCCATGGAACAGAGGTTCAAATTTGTAATATGTGTACACGTAAAATACTCACGTACAAAAAGCCGTGAGGCAAAAACATAGTTTATAAAGTGACTTAGCACCGATAGATACGCTGTAAAGCGTCTCCGTTATCATCTGAGCATCCCACGTTGTAGTACTGATACATATGCAAAAGTTTGTCGCACGAAAACTCTGGTCCGAAGTGTAAAATTAGTCGGCCTTATTTCAGTTTCACTTGAGTAAACTGTTTTTTACTGAACAACATATTTCTTTTCAGGCGCGTTACATGCCCTGCTGTTATGGGGAAAAGCAGGGAACCGGCGGAAAAATACTCCAATCACAGCACAAAAGGTGCGAATATGTTCCTGCTGTTCTAAAAGACTCTGACTGAAAATTAGGATGCAAGGTGCCTCATTCTACTTTTCTCACCACCTTTAAAAGTTTTCCCAAAAGTTCTGGCATGCGAACATATTCACACTTTTTTATGCTTAGAGAGAAGAGAATGAAAATGGTAAAGAAACAGAAAATTAATAAGCACTGGAAGATGGTAGGCGGTGTTTTTATTGTAGAAAGAGCAAAGGAGAAAGTGGCAGTATGAGAGAAAGAGAGGGACACTGTGACAGTAGGACATAGTTAATGGTGACAGAACAGTGCTAGGAAAAGAGTGAAGAAGACAGGAAGACAGTGACAGGGGGAGGGGGGGGAGAATGAAGAGAAAGAGAATGCGGAGGCGGATTTGAGCCAGTGATAACCAGAGACAAGGTATATGACAATGGCAACTAGGGAGAGTTAATGACAAGTGAGAAGAGACAGCTGCAGTACGTAGAAAGAGATGAGATACCAGCAGTAGGAGAGAGCAAGAGGAGATAGCGACAGTGAGAGGAGAGCGTGATAGAACGAAGGAGGCTGTGGCTATGATACAGTGAACAACGACAGAGAGGCACAAAGAGACAATGGCAGTTAGTTGGCTAGAATGAGTGTATGAGTATGAATGGTTATGAAGGACTTAGAGCGATGGACTAGTGGGTGTGAGTGATTTACAGTTAGGGGAGCTTCTGGAAATTAATGGTAAGTTGCATATTTAAAAAAAGCGCTATTATATTTTTTGGGTAAAATTTTTACATGCACTCAGGGTTGGTACAATGAGACAGAAACATATACGCAATTTTTGCACTCAAGTAGGAGCATTTTTCCGCTGGTAGCATTTCAATCGAGCCAAAATGACACAATATCACGTGAAGTGGACATTAATGATCATACATTTAATGAAGCAGAATGTGTACGAGACTCAGAGGTCAAGTTAGATACCAAGTTAAAATAGACTAAGGACATAAACAAACCAATCAAGATGCTTGGTTCAACATGTTCTGGTTATAGAATCACCTCTAATTTTGTTGATCTCAAGACAAGCGAGTTAACTTATTTGGCATAATTTCACTCTGTGCCTTGTGGAATTATTTTCTGCACCTACAGGAAATAAAATTTTTATTCAACACAAGCAGACAGTAACAACGTAGTGTAACGTTGACAACTACACATACTTCAGGAACCTTTTACAAATCTTGGGATTCTTACACTCAAAGTGCGAGGCGTGTAATGTTTCTCAGATTCTGTTGCCAGAAATAAAAATCAGTTTAAACTACAATGTAATCCACATAGACAGAATGTAAGATACAAAAATGGTTTCCATTTAAACTGTTTTTTCTCGTGATTGTTTCAGACTTACGTACTCTGGTGCTGAGGTAATCTACAAGCATCCATGTAACATGAAGTAAGTAATCGAGAACTCCCACAAGTTTTAATCACAGAAACATTCCTCATAAACTGCTATTTTTATAGATCATCTGAATGTCTACATTCAAGGAATGAATTTCTTTCAGATACATGGCAGGTGGCATTGATTTTTGAAAGAAAGTGTGACCTGTAATAATATACTATAAATGGAGCTCCTTGTTACTGGTGTACGTGGTAACTATTTTGACACAGTAGTGAGTTAATTACTGAGCGCAAAATTGGAAATAGAGGCACCTACTTAGTATGACTCATAATCAACGCGAGGTTTTAAGAATATCAGCATTCTATGAAAGTTATTTGATTAAGCATAGCTGGAGTAATCATAAACAGCATTAATCAGCGTCATACTACCTTCTTACTACACTACTGGCCATTAAAATTGCTACACCAAGAAGAAATGTAGATGATAAACGGGTATTCATTGGACAAGTATATTACACTAGAACTGACATGTGATTACATTTTCAAGCAATTTGGGTGCATAGATCCTGAGAAATCAGTACCCAGAACAACCACCTCTGGCCGTAATAACGGCCTTCATACGACTGGGCATTGAGTCAAACAGAGCTTGGATGGCGTATGCAGATACAGCTCCCCATGCAGCTTCAACACGATACCACAGTTCATTAAGAGTAGTGACTGGCGTATTGTGACGAGTCAGTTGCTCGGCCACCATTGACCAGACATTTTCAGTTGGTGAGAGATCTGGAGAATGTGCTGGCCAGAGCAGCAGCCGAACATTTTCTGTATCCAGAAAGGCCGGTACAGGACCTGCAACATGCGGTCGTGCATTACCCTGCTCAAATGTAGGGTTTCGCAGAGATCGAATGAAGTGTAGAGCCACGGGTCGTAACACATCTGAAATGTAACGTCCACCTTTCAAAGTGCTGTCAGTGCGGACAAGAGGTGACCGAGACGCGTAACCAATGGCAACCCATACAATCACGCCGGTATATCGATGACGAATACACACTTACAATGTGCGTTCACCGCGATGTTGCGAAACACGGGTGCCACCATCATGATGTTGTAAACAGAACCTGGATTCATCCGAAAAAATGACGTTTTGCAATTCGTGCACACAGGTTCGTCGTTGAGTACATCATCGCAGGCGCTCCTGTCTGTGATGCAGCGTCAAGGGTAACCGCAGCCATGGTCTACGACCTGATAGCCCATGCCGCTGCAAACGTCGTCGAACTGTTCGTGCAGATGGTTGTTGTCTTGAAAACGTCCCCAACAGTTGACTCAGGGATCGAGACGTGGCTGCACGATCCGTTACAGCCATGCGGATAACATGCCTGCCATCTCGACTGCTAGTGATACGAGGCCGTTGGGATCCAGCACGGCGATCCGTATTACCCCCCTGAACCCACCGATTCCATATTCTGCTAACAGTCATTGGGTCGCGACCAACGCGAGCAGCAATGTTGCGATACGATAAACCGCTACGCGATAGGCTACAATCCGACCTTTATCAAAGTCGGAAACGTGATGGTACGCATTTCTCCTCCTTACATGATGCCTCACAACAACGTTTCATCAGGCAACACCGGTCAACTGCTGTTTGTGTATGAGGAAAGGGTTGCAAACTTTCCTCATGTCAGCACGTTGTAGGTATCGCCACCGGCGCCAACCCTGTGTGAATGCTCTGAAAAGCTAATCATTTGCATATCACAGCATCTTCTTCCTGTCGGTTAAATGTCGCGTCTGTAGCACGTCATCGTCGTGGTGTAGCAGTTTTAATGGCCAGTAGTGAATTACAGTACACAAATTGTGTTTCTGTCATTCCTTTGTGTTTTATTAATGTATACTTTGATTCGTTTCTCATTCACGAAAGCTGAACTTATTGATGGGCTCTACAGAACACCGAATTTATTGATGAATCAAGAAAGAATTTATCAGCTGACATTAAGTCAATGGTATTAGTTGAAGTACCACACTTCCAAAATTATGGCTGATTTGAAGAAAACCAGTTACTACAAATTTTATCACTACTCATTTAAATCTAAGGCATGAAGGGATAGTAGTATTCAATAAAAAGGCGGTCATGGATTTGTAGAATATTTTCCATAAACAAAACTCTCAAAAGTATTTCACGTTGCCAACATCCGGAGGTACGCAAGCTGAAAGATGACAAGGAGTATATTGATGTACCTTATTAATGTAACTTTAATAAGAGGGGTTGGCATTGGATGTGTACTGTGTCCCACAGCCTCTGGTTTCACTAGGTGATCGGAAGTGATGGGCCTTCTATTCTGTTGACTGAGATTTTATGATCTCTCTATGATGCCGTGATGTCGGGAGAGACACACTGCTCAACGCTGGTCTTAGTGTTACCGGAGTGGCGCTTTAACGATACAGATTCTGGGAATGGGGAAGCGGAAGCTGCTGGCTGCTGGTAGAATGGCAAAGAGCGCTTGGGTGCTGGTGGCCACTTTCATGGGTGTGAAATGGGTGTGAAATCTTATGGGACTTAACTGCTAAGGTCATCAGTCCCTAAGTTTACACACTACTTAACCTAAATTATCCTAAGGACCAACACACACAACCATGCCCGAGGGAGGACTCGAACCTCCGCCGGGATCAGCCGCTCAGTCCATGACTGCAGCGCCTTAGACCGCTCGGCTAATCCCACGCGGCGCCACTTTCATGTCATGGGTGAAGATGTAAAGTGGCTATAATTTCGCTCCTTACCAGGATTCATTTACATACTTAGCCGTGACTTACATTCGAAATTAGGTATCATTTGATAGGTCATACATCGTATATATGAATGTATACAGAAGAGTGACATCGTCATGTACACCTTGTAAATAGTGGCCAACTCGTATGCGACCCTGGGAAATGTGTTATAAAATCATAGTGTAACGATAGACCAAAAATGGTAAATGTGAGATCGGTACTGCATAATTTGAAGTAATCCCATAGATGACAGTCATGGAATAAGATATTGAAGTGCCTGTTTTATTCTGAATTACGGTGCAATGTTCCCTTGGACGTGCATGCACGTCCAAAGGAACAGGAACTGCAGCGACTACAGTCGTTACACAATACATGACGTATATTTGCAGTGCCGCGCGGGGTAGCTGTGTGGTGAGGGGCGTATTGTCACAGTTCGTGCAGCTGCCCCCGTCGGAGGTTCGAGTCCTCCCTCGCGCATGGGTGTGCGTGTTGAGCTTAGCGTATGTTAGTTTAAGTTAGTTTAATTACTGTGTAAGCCTGTGGACCGATGACCTCTGCAGTTTGGTCCGAAAGTCCTTACCACAAAATTTTGTATTCGCAGTTGCGAATACCAACAACCATCAATTGTATAAAAATCACACCACTCCATCTGTCGGCTAATGGTGCAGCATCCTCTTCAGATGTTCAAGAAAGAATATGCAGCCTCTGTTGCAAAATGATATTTTGTTTATTTAAATTGTGATGAGTTTCGCTCTCACAAGAGCATTAGCAGACATCAGGAGGAAAAGTAAGTTTCCTCAGTACAGATTTATGAGCCAGTTAAATAAAGCAACTGGGAAACCATGAGTTGTGAAAAGAGCGTAATCGAAGACAAACTCTCACTTAAAAACACTCAAGGACCACTGGCAAGTGTACAGAACGTTCCGCAATCACCAAAAATGGCACGTCGTCCAATAAAGTGAACAGGACACATCCACCTACGGAAACATATAGGAATATGTTTCAAGGCGAGGAGCAGTAGGTGGAGAAAAGATGAGAAACCCCGTAAATAAGGATGAAGGTAAAGGAACAAATAGTGAAGGCCAAAAGACCCAGGCTCACAGGATATATGAGTAATACAGGGAATGAAATCGTACAAGAGTCACATGTTAGCTGCTGTTACGCATATTCGCTCTTAAAACAACACAGGCCGTGTTTACAACATTGGCCGGGTATATAAGGCGTTCTTGTGCCACACGTTTACGGCTGCTACTACAGAGTTATCAATCAAAGTGACTGACATCGTAGTACCCGGGGCCGCCAGACAGGAAAACTGAGAATGTGTTAACAGGATAACGATAAACTTAGACCAATTACATATCTTAAAAACAAGGAAACACAACTAAACCTTATAAATGTATAAACCAAAGCCACGTGTGTACAGACATTTTTTTAAAAAGTAGCATCATAGGCTCAAAGTAACCCTGGTTATGAAAAGTCGGTTGTCCATTGAGCAGGCCTGGACTCTTGAAACAGACTCTTTTACAAATTTCCAGTTCTTCTAGGAGGTTCATCTTCTTACCTTTTTATACATCGTGCACAATTTCGAGATAATTTAAGGATGATGGGCAAAGGCTAGAAGTTTTCGAATGTTGCGCGAAGAGACCATATATTTAAGTTACCCTCTTTCTGTTAAAAGCTGTTCATTGAAGCTGGATATAAATAACCTCCAAGTTTGGCCGATATAGTGAGCGTCACAACCAAGACACTTGCTTTTATATACTCCCGATCTCGAGAAGGGGAAGGACTTCCGTTTCTCAGTGTGAGGAAGCAGGAACTGTGCTCCCACATTTCTAGAGAACACAGCATGTACCTTAACGTTCCTAAACAAACGCCCAAGTCATAACAAAAGAGGCAAAAATGGGGGCAGCTAACGCACATCAGCGCCGGGTTGTGAAAGCGTGGCTTAAGCTCCACTCGTTCCTGGTGCAGGTTGTATAAAAGACGGACCAAAGACGCACTAAAAGCCTTTCCCTGTGCTGTAAACAAAATGGTGCTAATTTATTTTTCTATAGATTCCAAGGTGAGGGTATCTTCAAATATTCGAGTAATCGCCGACCTGAAAAGCTTAACTTATGCTGCCCTGAGTGAGCTGATGTAGCGTGATTCACTGAGGAGCTAGTGGCTGGTTTCCTATAAAAACCAAACCATCTCTTATCATTAACCAGTTTGAGGGAAAATCTGTGTAATTTAGCACACCATGCTTATCCATAGCTTCATGGATGAAAAGTAATTTAGTTCGAAGACTGTTGCATTGAGTAAAAGGGTATCAATATCTACTTCTTGGCCTTTAAACACGACCAGTATGTCATCGACATACCATCTACAAGAAAACATCCGTTACTTCGAAGAAGATACACGAAAAAAAAACCGTTGTCGATGTAGCTTACGAATACATAGCCGAGAAAGCCTGAGAGACAATTCTCCATCGCGAGGCCATCGGCTTGATTATAAATATAATGGAATGACGACAATGAAAATTTGTGCCGGAATGGAACTGGAAATCGGATTTCCCGCCTTATTGAAAGTAGCTTGCCTGGTATCGGCGAATAAATATATTGCATGCCCAAAGGAACACTGCATCGTAATTCGAAGTAAAACAGGCACTGTCATATGGTACTTATCCACCGACATCGGGCTAGCGAATTCCAAGTAAAATGTCTTCCCTGCGCGGGAATATAAATAATCGATGTATGAGTACAGGTTACAGAAACATGGTTGACGACGAACGGAAGTTTGAGGTCTGGCAGTGAGTCGTGCTCGGGTAGCCAAATGGTAAGGCGACCGCTCGCGATAAGCGGGAAATCCGGTATCGAGTCTCGTTGCTGTCATTCCATTACACAGTTGATAGTTGTTCATATTCGCTATTGTGAATATATTTCGTGTCGTTGTGGAATGGTACGCCAAGACCAGCGTCATCCGTTATGGACAAGTGGGAGATACTTGAGAAGCCACCCATGCAATTAGCACCTCTTCGGTCCCTTAAAAATGCCTTGGCAGGTTGATGATTCCTGTCGAACGACGATGTGCATCAGGCAGTTACGGAACTCTTCACTCAAAAGGACAATATGTTTATCAAACAGGAATTTTCAACCTCTATTGTCGGTGGGATGATTGCCTCAGTGCTCACATCGAGTTTGCCTGATGGGCGTACACATTCTGGTATGTATGCCCTTCGAAAGGAAACTTTTTGTTCCCCCTTATAAAATAGGATATGAGAACCAAATTTGATCATGCTATACTTTTATGTCTGAGAAATTAAGGCACAATGCAAATGTTGTCGGAAGTGTCCTCCCTCGACCTGTACTCACATTTGAAGAGGGCAATTCATGTTTGTGAATGTTGCTGTCAGATTCTTCGTCGTGACTGCCTGGGTTTCACGGCGGGTGTTCTCACGTGACTCGTTAATAGTGCATGGTTCGTTCTTCTAAACATTACCCTTAAGGCGAATTCACATAAAAAATCAGCGGGGGTCAGATCGGGTCGATTTTAGGGCCGAAATCCTTTGGAAGTCATTCTTTCAAAGAAAAATGTTTCCACCATAGCTATACTCGCTTTGAACGTGTGGAATTTTGCCTCGCCTTCCTGGTACCAGCCATATGTCAGTTATTCATCAGCCAACTGGTTAACAAGTTCATGTCCTCATCAGCCGACTGTTCACGAATTCATGGAACAGTACACTCCACTGGTGACAGTAGTGTTGAAAAACATGATAATTGGCCAATGATATGGTACTGTGATAATGCATAGGATGCGCATTTTCTATTACTAATAGGGTGCCTCAACGAATGTTTGTTTGTTGCTGCTCCTCCATAATTAGTGATTATGAATATTCACGTATCCTAACAAGTGGAACTACACTTAACCTGTGTAGCACGTATACTACAATATTCCTGTCATTTCATTCATTTCATCTCTGAAACCAGGATCAGTATATAGGCATTTATTACTGTCAGTTTGCATCAGTTGATGAGCATTTGTAAACTTGTACGGACACAGGCCTGATTTCTTAGCAGCTCTTAGACAAGTGCTGCGAGATAGTTCAAATTCCTACGGTAAACAGCGAAGAGAATTTGTGGGCGACGCAAACAACGTTGTCTTAGCCTCAGCCACTCTTGCCCCCATCCCCCCCCCCCCCCCCCCCACTTCCACGCGCAGCCACCCTCCTCACAGTCCTACCCCCTGTAGATCTGACATTGTGCTCTTTGAGTCCAGCTTCGTCACGAAGCCTTAAATGCGGTGTTTAGGTGGTGTCCGTCAACTACCGAAATGTTATAAAAACACTTTCTGACAGTAGTTCAAGAAACCACTCATCCGACTCTGTTTCACAAAGTGTTGATTGATCGTCAGAATTAAACATTACGGTACCAAAAGAAGCAAGTCCAAAAGTACAGCCCTAGCAATAAGCCACGCTACATTGAAACACCAGGCTCACACACAGCTCGCAGAATCTCACTGCTGCCATATTTGACAGATGCTGCCACGTATTCGAGTTATGTGAGGACATCCGCCTCGAAATCCGCTACTCTGAAACCAACATTCAGGATTACACAGTACCATGTTTAACTGCGCATACAAGTGGGGGGAGGTCAATTCTAGTACCTCTGGCACTGGACCCTCATTTCTCAGCCTTAAAGGTATGTCACGTACAAATTTAGGTTCATATCTTCTTCAATAAGAATTTTATAACAATCCGCTTATGACTGGGACATCTTGTATACGAATAAGATTTGGTGAGGAAAATGCTATATATGGTTTTAGAACTGTTTGTATAACAAGTGGACAGGTAGGCAATAAGTCGTCGGTCGTGCCCCACTTTGTACCTTGAAACAGAAGGGCTTTTACAACAGAACAAATGATACTTGCAAATGAGCTGAATTTCTGTAACGTCTTAACAATTTTCTGTGTCTTGGAAACGGAAATATGCGGCTTTCCAAAAGCATCTATTTTAAAATATATTTAAGTCGCAACTTGTTTTTTATAATAGTTCTGCTTGGTTTGATTTCACTTACTGACTTGTGTAGTTGAGTAATAATGTAACAGAATGTAACTTAAATACAATATTCATAAACTTTTAAGATTGCAACGCTTTTAAATTTCAATACATTATTTGCGCATAGGTACATGAGAGTTGTGTATCTTGAACTATGTTCTCACGTTTGGTAAAACCTTAACTTCCAGTAGAATTCTTTTGAGTTCCACGCAAAGGCTGCAGCACATAAAATGTAAGTGCCATCATTGAAAAAAGGAATAAGAGAAAATATTAAACATCTATTACAGTGCAGGTTAGAGGTGAAAGTTTGATACCTGTTCCTAGGTTCAACTCTCTCTCCTACCGAGAGCTCAGCTTGTCCCATTGTTATAAGGTTCGATTCCCTGAACTATGAAGTCAGTGAAACAGCCGTTACCTTTATAGTGGATGGTTTTATTTTCATTCCCTATATTTCTAGATATGATGACATCATAGCAATCTTGATATTCACTACTGGTGCAGTGACTATGACCTTTTCAGTGGCTCATGATATTTTCTTACTGATCGACGAAAAATGACACTTGTCAGATACGATATGCTGTTGCATCAGTGTTTAATTTGTGAAACAGGCACACACTACTCGTTAGTCTTGAAGACAAATTTTATTATACTTAGAGGTTCAATTTTGGCGTCCGGTAGCAGAGGGCAATAGCTTGTTATGATCAATAGCTTTCAAATATATTTGTGATTATAAAATCGCATTATCGTGGCCTTGTTGATATCTTGTTGGTATAGCAACCCACAGATATTCACTCCATGTAAAGAACATATTATCTCTGCCTGTCGGTATTTATTTGTGCCCAAGTCCGCAATTAATTCTATTCAATTACTCTGAGCTATCTGTCTTAGTGAATGCTTTAACTTGCAAATACTATGAATCAGAGTTGTTTCCTGGAAAAGATATCCTTTTTTATTAGTACTGTATGCAGCGTAACTTAGAACATTCAAAGATAATGTTATTGTCGCTGGTATAAGTTTCGCGTTGGTTGCAGAAATTGTCTCTATTTCGTGATTAAAAATTGCCATGCAAAAACTGATTTTAACATAATTCTTTACTTTAGCCTTAAGAAGAGCTTAAGTGCCTTACTTTTGTTTAACTTGTCGTCAAATAAATTCCACAAATCACAAATACATCTTTTCACTAAACCAGAGATTTTACTATCTTGTCTCTAAACTTAAGCTGGGTACTAAAAGAAAATTTAGGGCCTAGGAACTTCGCTTGATTGACACACAACAGACTTCTCATATCGCTTAGCCACTTATCTACCTTCAACAAAATTTTCGATAATCTTCTAAATTATTGTGTTCTTCTCTTAACAACTTTATTACAATAACAGGTACACTGTAGCAATATTGCCACGTATTAAAAATTAATAACTCATACGTATATTTATTTCATCTCCTCGTGGCTAGATCTGAACATGGAATTCTTACATATTTTATTTCATTACAGTTTACAACCATTAATTCCATTTGTTTCAGTTATTTACGTGGGCTCTGGCGAAACGCTTCCGTAGGTCTGCTTTGGATATCGGCCGTCGTATTAATACCTACGCTGATCAGAATAGAGAGCAGCTTGACGATCGGAAAACTGATATTTCTGTTACTGGTAAGTCCCACGTTCGAAGCTTGTAACGAAATAAAGAACAAACATACCTTACAGTTTCATATTACAAAACACAATATATAAGATTTCTTCTTTTTCAGCATTATCAGGGAACGTATGACTACGTACGTGTTGTATGGCGGAGATTGTTCGATGATACATGGTACCAATGCCTGTAAGGTCACACTTTATAGAGAGCGGTTTGGGCTTAGTGAATGAAACGATTTCCCTGTATTTCGAAGCAGTCATTTACAGTTTTAGTACACGCAACACTGCAGTAAACGGAAAGCTCATTGTATCTACATCACGATCATTTAAGTGCTGTACATGTAGAACGCAGCCCGTGCGAACGGAAAAAAAGGGAAGCCATAAAACATGCTCTTCATCGCTTGTACCTGAAAGCCGTCCCTGCATGTTGGCACACAGAACGAAACATCGCACAGTGGCGAAAGATCGATAGGTCCAGCTGGCAGCCGCCACGCATGGGCCTTTAATAATGCACGCGTCATACTGGGCACGTGTCAATTCGGCGGCGAGATGAAAAGTGTGATTGCCGGCGGGCGCCTATATCTCACGTTATTACGGGCGATAAATATTGCCGGCGCCCGGTTATTACTCAGCGAGCCGCTGCTGGCTGCCAGGTGGGAGGGAGCGATGCGCACCTGCCCGGCTGGCGCTTCACCTGCCGATGCAAGCGCCGCGGCGGCGATGTCAGTGTGAGTGTGGCCCTGTTCGGCATGTGATCCGTATCCGGAATGTACATGTACTCCACAGAACCAGGCTGAAAAAATAGATAGTTGACTTACCAAAAATTCGTGTGTATTTTTCTTTATTACTGCTCTATGCTTCCAGAGTTCCTCTAACTTTGGGGGATTTCGTTTTAAGCGCTTTACGCCATGTTCCAGATCATATTTCTGTGACCAGCGTCTACCGATGCGGGCGACATCAGAGGCTGTAAAGACTCAAATAGCAGTTGCAAATTTGAACAATCTCAAAAGACGAACTCTCTATACAAGGGACAATCAATGTGTAATGCTCCCCATATAGTCACGTGAAATTCCGACAACTGGAGACGCTACACGAAGCTTTCAGAATGGCGTCTGTTATGGAGGAGCGTTCGAAGCCGAGAGCTATTATTGAGTTTCTTTTTGGAGGAAAATTAAAGCGTTGAAGATACCATTGGAGCGTGCAGAATGTCTGTGGCGACCTGATAGTGAACCAATGCACAGTGTCATAGGGTGAAGTGTCTATCGTCAGCGGAATAAGGTCGTGTAAACTCATCCGACTTTGCGCATACCAATGGACCTCTCAGAGCTGTAACTACTGCTGTGTTGGAACGTGCGGCCACTCTCATTATCTATCATCGACACACAGACGCATCGCTGCTCAACCGCACATCTCTGTTGGCTGTGCTGACATACTCGTGCACCGGTTGGGATACTCAAAAGTGTGTGCCTGACTGGTTTCTCGCTGTTTAACAGGTCACCACAAAGAACAACAAAGGACGATCTCGTGCGGAGCTGCTTACGCTTTGAGGCTGATCGTGGCGATTATTTGCTGACATTGTCACAGGAATGGGTTCACCACCTCGAACCGGAAACAAATGGTAATTAATTTGTGCTGTACGACTTAATACAGAACGGTAGGGAGAGGTGGACTTCAGAGAGGGGCGGCAGCTGTAGTAGTAGGAATTCCGGACAGGAGCAGAAATTATTAGTGAGAAAATTAATGCAACAACCTACGTAGCTTGTATTTTTCCACGTGTATTTTTCACTACAAATAATGCAGCAAAAAACTGCGTCCAGCTATGACAATGTCAACCAGGATGAGGCTTCCTGAAGTACATAAGAATGATGGTGTCGGTGCAAAGAGGCTCCATGTGCACGTGGCCGAACGGCTGTCGCTGGCCATCCTGTATCTCGGCGGCATAGGGCGCGCGTGGTATAGAACCACTGGAGGTTTGGTTCAGCAGGCACACACAATCGGGCCCGCCAGACCCTCCGCTACTACCGTCAGCCTCTAAAGAAAACTTGTTGTTCCGTTACCAACTGCAGAACGCCCATGAGGTGGTATCGCAACGTGGTAACACACCATCGAGTGGCCCGCACCAACTACCCTACAAAGAAAACGTTCAAATCCGCACCTTCAGCCGATAAAATCATGTCGACGGTAATCAGGGAATCTGGAGGGGATGTTCTGCTTCATCCCCCCCCCCCCCCCCTCATGGTCCAATGACCAAATCTTAATTGTATTGTCCTACCCTCAGAAAATTAAAGAAACGATCTCCGAGTGACCGTCGCCACAAAAGAGCAAACGAACTTCTCTTCTCTATGACAACAGAAGGCCTTACACAAGTCTGCGCACCCGAGTCAAGATTAGAAAGCTTGTAAGGTCTGTTCTTCCTCATTCACCCTACAGTCTGTATCTCGTAGCTTCCGATTTCCATCCGTTTGGCTCACTGAAAGATGCACTTGGCGGGAAGCAGTAAGTGTATAATGTGGATGTTACGGATGCAGCAGTACATTAGCTCCGACGATTGGAGTGTTACTATGAGTGCGTGGAGGCCCGCCAGTAAGGTGGTTTAAGGCCGTCGTTGTGAACGAAGTTTGTGTTGAAAAATAGGACTTTATAGAGAAAAGACTGGGGAATAAAATGGTCTATTGGAATCCTGAATAAAACCAACTGACGTTAGAACGAAGGTGTTGCGTTACTTACTGATCGCTCCTCGTACGTATCCACGCAACGGTTGTTTCGTGACGTGGTCAGACGGCAGACTAAGATCGCGGAGTCGCCCCGATCTGTCTTAGGGCATTAACGAATCATGCACTGGGACAAAGAAACACGAAATTCCTCCCATCCATGCTATGATTTTTTTAAGATACAATCTAGTCTGTGCTAGTGTGTAGCGTACAGAGACGCAATGTTATTGTTCTTGTGGTCTTCAGTCCAGAGAATGGTTTGATTCAGCTCTCCATCCTACTCTATCCTGTGCAAGCTTCTTCATCTCCCAGTACCTACTGAAACCTACATCCTTCTGAATCTGTTTAGTGTATTCATCTCTTGGTGTCCCACTATGATTTTTATCCTCCACGCTGCCCTCCAACACTAAATTAGTGATCCCTTGATGCCTCAGAATATGCCCTACCAACCGACCCCTTCTTCTAGTCAAGTTGTGCCACAAATTTATTTTCTCTCCAGTTCTATTCAATACTTCCTCATTAGTTCTGTGATCTACCCATCTAATCTTCAGCATTCTTCTGTAGCACCACATTTCGGAAGCTTCTATTCTCTTTTTGTCTAAACTGTTTATCGTCCACGTTTTACTTCCATACATGGCTACACTCCATACAAATACTTTCAGAAACGACTTCCTGACACTTAAATCTATACTCGATGTTAACAAATTTCTCTTTTTCTGTAGCACCACATTTCGAAAGCTTATTTTCTCTTCTGGTCTAAAGTATTTATCGTAAACGTTTTACTTCCATACTTGGCTACACTCCATACAAATACTTTCAGAAACGACTTCCTGACATTTAAATCTATACTCGATGTCAACAAATTTCTCTTTTTCAGAAACGCTTTCCTTGCCATTGACAGTCTATATTTTATATCCTCTCTACTTTGACCATCATCAGTTATTTTGTTCCCCAAATAGCAGAATTCATTTACTACTTTAAGCATCTCATTTCCTGATCTAATTCTGGCAGCATCAACCGATTTAATTTGAGTACATTCCATTATCTTCGTTTTGCTTTTGTTGGTGTTCATCTTATATCCTCCTTTCAAGACAATGTACATTCCATTCAGCTGCTCTTCCTGCTATCTCTAACAGAATTATAATGTCACCGACGCACCTCATAGTTTTTATTTCTTCCCCATGGATTTTAATTCCTACTCCGAATTTTTCTTTGGTTTCCTTTCCTGCTTACTCAATATACAGATTGAATAACATCGGAGAGAGGCTACAATCCTGTCTCACTCCCTTCCCAACCACTGCTTCCCTTTCATGCCCCTCGACTCTTAAAACTGCCACCGGTTTCTGTACAATCTGTAAGTGGCCTTTCGCTCCCTGTATTTTACCCCTGCCACCTTCAGAATTTGAATGAGAGGATTCCAGTCAACGTTGTCAAAAGCTTTCACTAAGTCTACAAATGCTAGAAACGTAGGTTTGCCTTTGCTTAATCTATTTTCTAAGATAAGTCGTAGGGTCAGTATTGCCTCACGTGTTCCAACATTTCTACGGAATCCAAACTAATCTTCTCCGAGGTCGGCTTCTACCAGTTTTTCTATTCGTCTGCAAAGAATTCGTGTTAGTATTTTGCAGCCGTGGCATATTAAACTGATAGTTCAGTAATTTTCACATTTCTCAAAACCTGCTTTCTGTGGGATTGGAATTACTATATTATTCTTGAAGTCTGAGGGTTTATCGCCTGGCTCATACTTCTTGCTAATTAGATGGTAGAGTTTGGTTAGGCCTGGCTCTCCCAAGGCTGGCAGTAGTTCTAATGGAATGTTGTTTACTTCCGGGGCCTTGTTTCGACTTAGATGTTTCAGTGCTCTGCCAAACTCGTCACGCAGTATCATATCTCCTATTTCATCTTCATCTACATTCTCTTCCGCTTCTATGTAATTGTCCTCAAGAACATCCCCCTTGTATAGACCCTCTATATACTCCTTCCGCCTTTCTGCTTTCCCTTCTTTGCTTAGAACTGGGTTTCCATCTGAGCTCTTGATATTCATGCAAGTGGCTCTCTTTTCTCCAGAGATCTCTTTAATTTTCTTGTAGGTAGTATCTATCTTACCCCTAGTGAAATAAGCCTCTACATCCTTACATTTGTCCTATAGCCATCCCTGCTTAGCCATTTCGCACTTCATGTCGATTCATTTTTGAGACGTTTGTATTCCTTTTTGCCTACTTCATTTACTGAATTTTTAGATTTTCTCCTTTCATCAATTAAATTCGATATCTCTTCTGTTACCCAAGGATTTCTATTAGCCCTAGTCTTTTTACTTACTTGATTCTCTGCTACCTTCACTATTTCATCTCTCAAAGCTATCCATTGTTCTTCTACCGTATTTCTTTCCCCCATTCTTGTCAATCGTTCCCTAATGCTCTCCCTGAAACTCTCTACAATCTCTGGTTCTTTTGGTTTATCCAGATCCAATCTCCTCAAATTTCCACTTTTTTGCAGGTTCTTCAGTTTTAATCTACAGTTCATAACCAATAGATTGTGGTCAGAGTCCACATCTGCCCCTGGAAATGTGTTACAAGTTAAAACCTGGCTCCTGAATCTCTGTCTTACCATTATATAATCTTTCGGAGACCTTTCAGTGTCTCCAGGCTTCTTCCATGTATATAACCATATTTTATGATTCTTGAACTAAGTGTTAGCTATGATTAAGTTATGCTCTGTGCAAAATTCTACCAGGCAGCTTCCTGTGTCATTCTTTACTCCAATTCTATATTCATCTACTACGTTTTACTTCTCTTCCATTTCCTACTATCGACTATTAAATTTTCGTCTCCCTTCAATATCTGAATAATCTGTTTTATGTCATTACACATTACATCAATCTCATCATCATCTACGGAGCTAGTTGGCTTATATACTTGTATTACTGTGATAGGCGTGGGTTTAGTATCTATCTTGGCCACAATAATACGTTCAGTATGCTGTTTGTGGTAGCTTACCAGCATTCCTATTGTCCTATTCATTAATTAACCTACTCCTGCATGACCTCTATTTGATTTTGTATTTATAACACTGTATTCACTTGACCAGAAGTCTTGTTCCTCCTGCCATCGAACTTCACTAGTTCCCACTATATCTAACTTTAACCCATCCACTTTCCTTTTTAAATTTTCTACCCTACCTGCCCTGTTAAGGGATCTGACATTCCACGCTCCGATCCGCAGAACGCCAGATTTCTTTCTCCTGATAGCAATTTCCACCTGAGTAGTCCCCGCCTGGAGATCCGAATGGTGGACTATTTTACCTCCTGAATATTTTACCCAAGAGGATGCCATCATCATTTAACCACACAGCAAAGCTGCATGCCCTCGGGAAAAATTACGGTTGTAGTTTTCCTTCCTCTCAGCTGTTCGCAGTACCAGCACAGCAAGGCCGTTTTGGTTAGTGTTACAAAGCCAGATCAGTTAATCCTCCATACTGATGCCCCTGCAACTGCTAAAAAAAGCTGCTGCCCCTCTTCAGGAACCACACGTTTGTCTGGCCTCTCGACAGATACCCCTCCTTTGAGGTTGCATCTATGGCACGGCTACCTGTACCTCTGAGGCACGCAATCCTCCCCACCAACGGCAAGGTCCATGGTTCATGGAGGAGGAGAGACGCCATATAAATGAGTCGTTCTGTTCTGCTTTTCAATATAGAGACGCCATATAAATTCAAAAGCTGAGAACATCTTTATCAGAAAACAGAACGACTTATTTGAGCCTTGGTACCAAGTAGACAACTGACTTGGACGTCTCCTTAACGAATTCCAACCAGTGGTCTTTGTGTATTCGTCTCTGTATCATTACAAGTTTCTAATTATACCACATCCCTTCATACACTCATCTCTTGTGCTAACAGTTGCCGGCCACTGTGGTCGAGCTCTTCTGGGCGCTTCAGTCCGGCGCCGAGCGGCTGCTATGGTCGTAGTTTCGAATCCTGCCTCTGGCATGGATGTGTGTGATGTCCTTAGGTTAGTTGGTTTATGTAGTTCTAAGTCGAGGAGACTGATGACATCAGAAGTTAAGTCCTATAGTGCTCAGAGCCATTTGAATCATTTTCTAACATTTTTTTAAGATTATCAACTTTCCCCTTCCCTCCTAAAGTCCTAATTTGAGATCTCACAGGGTCACATTGTTGGAGTTTCATGTGGGTGCTTGAACCCAGTAGCCTCTCTCTATATTCGTTCAATAAATGCTGTCATATCTACTTGCAACGATGCCAAATCGCTGGATGAACTCTCTGATTGGAATAGATGCAGAATCTGATTTCCTGGATCTTAGATTTTCTCATTTTCTGTCTTTTCCCGAGAACTTTCATTTCTAAAACATTGAGCCATTTTATCACTTCTTTTCAAATTTTATCTGGGTCGCAGTTCCTACACACTCTTAGGCAATGAGCTACAGCATGTCAGGGAACTTTAAGGGGTGCATACATTCACGTAAGTATTAAAACCTCTCCACACAAGGAGACTGCAAGTACTGTCACCACCTCGCTGTGTATGTACTGGGAGGGGCAGGTAGCAGACCCTGCTGCGCTGAATGCTAGGTCTGTCACTGGGGGTGCCTGCTTCAGTTCCCACAGCTTTCTACAGCGGAAAATGCGAGTTCCCGTTGGCCAATACCTAGCTATTCAGTTCAGCATCTAACGTGACAGGAGGCTCCTGGCGTGTTGCATCTTGCACTGTCGATAGTGCTTTGGTCTCAAAATGCAACACACAAGAAAGCTACTGGGAGCTATTCTCATGAGCTGTTGCTTTTCGACATCCCAGATTTTACCATTTAGAGGGGGGCTGATCAACTGACTTATCACTTAATGTTTCGTTCTCAACTTTAGGGGATATCTGATGCGTACTTATAAGTTGAGACGTTCTGACATATCTGTAGCGTCTGCATAGAAAGAAGGCTGGCTTGTGTAATAGCTGCCACCCCTCCAGCACATTAATTTGTTTTGGTACTGTATATTACAAACATAGGAACTGAACCCTTGCAGTATGAGTTATCCAAGGGGTAAATTTTGCTAGAATTCTACAATTTCTTACCACGACATCTGAAATAACACATTACTGTGAGAAGTAAATGTGAGCCTTTGTTTATTTTAACCTTAGGATAATATAAAATTTCCTGCTATTTTTCAATGGAATCAGGCATCAGTGTGTTCTTGCATTTTCAAATTTCCCCGCCATTTCAAACCATTACTCATCAGTTGTGAAGTCAGAGAAGGATTCGAGGTGCCTGCACAGCAGCACAAACAACATAATTGTGGTGTAATTCTGAAGTGGTCTATCGTTTTTCGGAGGCGGCTGTTGCGCGTACGTCACTGCAGGGGACGCTGAGGGGTCTATGTCGGCATGGGTGAGACTTTTCAAGGTAATGTTAACATCGAGGCTGCGTAAAGAGCCTCTTGTTGTGCTTTTTCTGAGATTTTTAAAGAGATTCAAATTATTAACAGATAAAGAATAAGGACTGCGAAGAGCACTGATGCAATAATAATTGACATTCATTTTCAGAAATTTTAACATAGCAAACATTACATTAAGCGATAGTCCATTGTTCAGTAATTGGCCAATATAAACTACCAGCCTAGCATCTCTGGTCGCTGTACAAGGAAAGAACTGATGTCAGTTATGCTACGAAGAAGGAGTTCAAAATATAACCAAGGTACATTTCAGTATTCGGCGGCCAATACTATAAAACCAGATAATGAACATATATCTTTGCGTTTAGTTCACGATAAAAGTAAACCGTATTTAACCTCCATCATGGGTGGTGTCTTCTTCCACGTCCTTGAGATACAACGATGTGTGCCTCACAATAAAATATACTTTTGGAACACAACAAGAAAGAAATCATGTAAGCACAGCGAACTTTTAACACGACCGTGAATGAATAGTTCCCAGAAGAACACCAGATTAAATACATTGGCACATGCCACCGTGGGGCTCGTTATTAAGAACATTTGGGGTCCAGCTCGAAACTGCACAAAAAATTTTTAAACTTCAATAATACGACGGACAAGGCTTTGATCTTAATCTCACCAACGCAGGGGAATCGGTATTCGACCGATTGCAGACAGAAGGAACATCAACAAAAGAACGGATATGAGTACGGAGTTCAACCAGGCCTACGAGACAACTGAAATCTACAATAAATACAAAACAACCAGGACTAAAAAATCAAATCACATAATTGGTAATCGTCTTTATTTCAAGACATCATTAATTGCAAAATCTCCGCCAGTTAGTGAAGTGTAATTATTTAACTGTGTGTATTGTTTATTTTATTGTAGATAATCCGCGATTCTTTTTATTTCATGCTCCTTTATTCTACTAGTTCTTAACTTCAACATAGTTTCACTGATAGAAAATTTCATCAGTCAAGATTTAGATGAATACTGAAGTACTCCTGGTGAAATTGCTCACTCTACGAACGGTAGCTTCTTCATCTTGATGAGTAATAGTGCAGTAATTTACATCAGTAATTAGTTGAAGGCCAGTGTTTTGTAATTACTGCTAGTTAGTTAGAACATTGTGAACTTCCCGTTAGGTGTGTGCTAACATCGATAGGGAATAGACTTGTTGAGTGGGTTTATTGGACTTTTTGGCGATTGTGCATTATAACTATCAACATAATGTCTACGGTTATCATTTTCTTATGGCAATGATTGGATGCCCATAGACTTTCACATCTAGGATCACTACAAAATTTAACATATTTTGATCATAATGAAACAGCAATGATACATAAGTCTGCAATTAACAGAGTCAATGGTCTTGAATCATGGAGCCGCGGTCCTGCTGCCTCGATTACTGAACATCGTGAACCTAATTCGGAAACTTCTTGATGCAATAATTTACCAACAGCCGTATGTTTTGTAGAACTTTATTTTATTTTATGAACTCCTTTGTGCTACCAGTTTCGGCATTACATTGATGCCATCTTCAGGCCCCACTCGTCATAGTCTGTGTCGCCTGGCCACCAAGAGCTGTAGGAGGACGATTTGATTCACGGATCCAGTTATATGGCTCCTTCCGTGTATAGTGATTTTACGACTGTGACGAATGGGGCCTGAAGATGGCATCAATCTAATTTCGAAACTGGAGGCACATAGAAGGTCATAAAATAAAATAAATTTCTAAATTACATACGGCTGTTGGTAAATTATTGCATCAAGAAGTTCATGCCAGCCGTCGTCCCACGACCCATAATGGATCAACGAAGATAATTCGGAAACAGTTGTATCCGATAAGGTTCAGGAACACATAAAATCAGTTGCAAAATCAGACGAAATACTTACCCGGCAAATGGCTTCTGGTTCGTTTGCGACTCTTCTAGGTGAGATTAGATGAAAAACGGGAAGAAAGGGACAAGCGGTTACTCACTAAACCAGTAGAGAAATATAAAGAAGGGGAAAAGAGACAGGAAGAGAGCGACAAGCGATTACTTTATGAACTAGAGGAGAAAGAAGAAAATAGGGAGAAGAAAAAGGAAGAAATGGGCAAAGAAAGGGAATCAGAACCAGACTCTCGGAGAGGGATAAAAAGACTTTTGACGACATACATCTGGTCTGTAATGAGTTGGCTGAAATACAAAGGACCTACGAAAGTTCACAAGCCTTAGTTGCTCAGTTAAAATTACACATAGAAAGTTTCCATGAAAAACTGAAAAGACTTCGAATCAGTGACTGATAAATTGTCGCACCTTGAAGTAGAAACCAAGGGAAACGTAGGCGAATTTCTCGTGAAGCAAAGTCGAAAGTGGATAAACGAGATTCCCGAATGAATGGAGAACAAAAATGCTGAATTCAATACAAACGTATATTCCGAAATAGCTTCTGCTATTTATTCAGCTAATAAAGGTTCAGGCACGGTGTACAAGCCAATATCGAAGATTTCAAAGCCGAATTTCGGCAAATTAAGGATAAAGTAGTACTTGGACTTCCTAAATATAAGGACAAATGTAACTGAAAGGCTGTATGAAGCGAAAGCGACGTCTACGTTAGTAACAGCAAAGACCAGGACATTTTTCCAACTAAGACGAAGCTGAGCGAAAATGAATCTCGTCAGTACTGATACGCCGGCCGGGGTGGCCGTGCGGTTCTATTCGCTACAGTCTGGAACCGAGGGATAGCTACGGTCGCAGGTTCGAATCCTTCCTCGGGCATGGATGTGTGTGATGTCCTAATGTTAGTTAGGTTTAATTAGTTCTAAATCCTAGGCGACTGATGACCTCAGAAGTTAAGTCGCATAGTGCTCAGAGCCATTTGAACCATTAATGATACGGCAATGAGGATATTACGCGGAGACCTTATTCCAAAAGTATAGATGAGCCAAGAAGATGGCGTCCGTCTGTCATTACTAAAACTTGAAAAGATCAATTTTAAGAATTGACATTTCCGGACTTAGTCTTCGTAGAAGGATATCCGACATGGGATAACAATAATAAATTGTTTCAGGAACAAATTTACACGATCGTGGAACGAATATTGTAAAGTATAGTTCCTTCTGTCGCACATAATCGATGTTACTGCCTTGTGACAAGCACGAAGATTTCGAACGCTGATTCATTGCCAGCTGGCAAACAAGAAAAGTTGAAAGAAAGGTTTATAGTCCTGAATACTACAATCCCAGGAAAGGTAGCTGATGGAAATATTTCGAGGGCTCCATTAATAAAACACGGTATTAGTACGAACCCATCTCACCTCCCGAAGCACTGTCAATGTTGAAAGCCAACTCACCACTCAATATTCTAAACAAATGAACAGATACGCCAGTAATTAAAATTTTGGTGGAAGATCTAGGGAAAATAACCATAACCATAATAATGGACATAACCAAAATTGTAACAATAACAATTATAACCGAAATAGAAATGAAATGGAAATGCAAGTGGGAATGGAAATTTGAAGCTTTGCCTATGAGCCAGCTCCACCCAGTAATTTTAATCATCAATTCGTGTCCTATAAAGTCACAATTCAAGCAAGTGCCAACAGCCCAACCCTAATAGCCACAAAAGAAAATGTAACGGTAACTTTAATAATCGGAATTATCACCTTCATAATCAAAAGATGAATAATCGGTGGCGCTAAAATGGCTGCCTTCTACTGCTGCTGTCGCTACTGAACAGTATTTACTGATGCAACAACATTTAAAACACTAGAGTAGTAAGACGTCACCCATCTCAAGTACACTAAATCGTGACGGAAGCTAGTCGTGGTGTACACGTACTAGACGTTACGAAAGAATCCCGTAGCGGACAGACCTATACCGAAAATTGGAAACGAAGGACTAGTCTATGCCTTCCGAGACTGGTCGCTGAGAATGAGGGAGGCAATGGTGGAAACCGAGTATTAATGTTACCATATAATGACGGCATAAATTTACTGGACGGACTTAGTAAAGAACCCAGAAAGTGTAAATCAGTTGATGACATTATGGTACAGGCTATGATTAAGGCATCTACAAATAATATTCGTATAGATATAATTATAGATACTAGAGCTACTAACTCCGTCGTGAGCTACAATTTTTAGAAACAGCTCAGTTTAAAAAGTAAGGAATTAAAGGGTTCTGGAGATTTTGGGGGCATCACAGACTGTAAAGTTTCCAATACAGATCGGTGTTGTAATCCAGAAGGAAGAACTGAAAATCCACTGCCTTTATGGATATCTTGTATTCGGGTTTGGGATTTCCCATGCGAGAGGGAAACTATAAAGAAGCTCGAGGCATGAATATTAGTTTTAGAAAGTAAAGGTAACAGTTATAAGACTACACTGGACTTGCGGTATGATTTGAAGGGCTACATGCGACTGTGAGTTTATGCCCCGACAGCTATAACCTTCACAAATAAGCTTTCTACTTGACTACCTGGACTTGGTGTCTGCTAAATTGACTTTCCCCTTTGACTACGATTTTTGTTGTTAGCGTGCGTTAGACGCTATCACATTTATCAGAACATAATGGAATTTTAAAGCTGAAATAACATTAGTGAAATGTTGGCTCTGTCATTATTGCAGTCAAGTGTTGATGGATGACTGATATATCAACACGGGATTTATCTTTTACAAAATTTATGGCACAAGTTTGTTGATAAAAATGGGACAAACAAATCATGTCATGCATGACGACAATAAAACATGAACTGTTGGTGACATATATAAATGCAACAAACAGTTAACATTACACTATGTGTTGGTGGTTGGCAAAGAACAAGATTTGTCTTGCTGAACTATTTACTCCGGCTCAAAACATGGATAACGCTATCTGAAATAATCTAACACTGAATAGACTGATGGATATTCTAACCAGAAGTTATATTTCGTAATAACTGATGAGAAAAATTGGCGAAACTGTGGTTCTGTTTGCGCTAACAAGCCGGAGCAGCAATACTGTGCCCCTTTATCGATGAGTAGCGCTATCTCAGGTGACGGTTGTGGTTCACACGACTGCAGAGGAGCGATGTGCGGCGCCTGTAATTCGTTATCGAGGGGACGAAATGTGCGAAGTCGTGGCTGGCGATCTGTTGAACGGATCTCAATTACGCTCAAATTGAGCCCTGAAAACTCGGCAGATTCCAGCTTGTCACACTCCCCTTCGCCGGCCATACTATGGACAAATTTGATTCACTTATATGGCAGTATCAACAAGGAGAGCAAATGTTTAGGTGACATATCTGTCACGAATAAGCACAGCGAGTTGGCCGAGATGACTGAGGTTTACTCTGTCGGTACGGTTAAGTCCTCATCACAGGCTCCCCAGTCAAAACCAAAGCTAGTGCGAAGTCACGCTCAGCTAAAGTGTTCCAAGTGCAACCTACGCATGACAAGAGTCATG
The DNA here is from genome assembly GCF_021461395.2 of Schistocerca americana. NCBI lineage: Eukaryota > Metazoa > Arthropoda > Insecta > Orthoptera > Acrididae > Schistocerca > Schistocerca americana. The sequence continues at coordinate 325,287,970 of NC_060125.1, forward strand.
ACCAGAAACCTCTCTAGAGCGGAGTCTGAATCAGAAAACGTCTTCAGACCAAAGTCTGAATCCTAAGACCAAGTACCTTCTCTCTTCACTTTCCATCAAATCTTGGTGAACTCCACAAAGGCACTCATGCAACCTCCACCACAAGGGTTTCATGCCAGACATAAAAAGCCACAAGCTCCATGTCTCCCCTCTAGCTCGTCTACTCTGCCCATTGGCCAATACTAACCAAAGATAACAACACTCTTCTCCTTTCTTGAGAGGCAGATAATCCCTGACTCGCAAATTCCCGGGTAGAGTGGAGACGTTTTGCTCCCAGCTTTTTTTTTTCCATGGCCACTTTAGTTACCATGTTTTGAATTTTTCATTTAGCTCTAAAGTGAACAACACATTACTCATGCAGATCATTATCTGGCAGCAAGGGCAACAACAGGCCTACGTTTAACTAAGAGAAGTGCTTTTGTGTCCTAACATCCTGTTGGGCTCCGTTCTTAAACTACCATCGAAGTCCCAACAGTTTGGCAGATCTGCGCCCTCAGTGTTCCGTATATATATATATATATATATATATATATATATATATATATATATATATGTAATATCTCAAAATATATGGCTGATGGTGAAGTTTTTTGAGTCGAGAAAGACAGAATTAAGACTATGACGTGAAAGTAAAGTAAGGAAGTCTATATACCATTTTTTGCCGTGAAAGGAAATCAATCAGAATTACAGAGGAGACTTTTCTGGTTCCTGGTTGCATTATATGAGGTGTCTACATCATGATACATATTAAAAGTTAAGTAAGACTAACGACGTTCAGGTATACTGGTGAGGATTTAAAACCCATTCAGCTCTCGACCTGAGAACTGTCACTTACGACACACGGAAAGAGTGGGCCACAGTAGGCAAACATTTGTGCTGTCCTAGTGGAGGGGGAGATGTGCATTCGATGAGGCTACCAACTCTAGTACACAGAGTACCACTGTTGTTGGTCGCTTTCAGCTGTCTGGCATGTGTTTATATGAATAGCGATGGTCAATGCCTTAGGCTACAAGTTCGTTGCTGTTCATACTAATGCTACTCTTGCTTACAGCCAGCCCACATCAGGTCACGTGCATATACTTCGAGCCTCTTAGCTCTCTGTTGAATCATAAATCACTCCTAGCTGTGTCATAAACTCATCATTGATAGAGTTTCTCCCTTTCCTTCCTCTAAGTTCCTATATCAGTACTATCTGTACTTGGACAGTTGTTTACAACTTAAATAAAAAATACAGTTCCTATGGCATTCACCAAAGACAAAACAAATATATTCCTGTTCTCCTCAGAGCTACTTCTGACTTGTCTTCTACATCTACAACACACCTCTAATTGCCTCATTTGTCATGAGCTCGGCCAGATAATATATATTTATGTAGTGAATCAAGATGTTGATGATTTTTAGCAATTGAAGGTCGTATAGAACTGTGAAACCTCACCAGTTTTCCTATTTCATGGAAGCATCTCTCTATAGCATTACCCGTTGGACGGTTGACGCTTGTCCAGCGGATGGAGACTCCACACTAATACATCTCCGCGACCTAATCACGAGAGGCTAGCTGATGGCTGTTGTCAGTAGATACAATTCATTTGAATTCTGGCACAGAGTTGATTAACTGATTTCCCATATTCACCCATTCTATGTCAGTTGTGAGGATCCTGGGTGCAGTAAAGTCTGTTCTTAGAAGTCAGTCTGCTTCCTTCATGCTAAAGGCTCATCCCAGGTTATCTGCATCAGACTACGTGAAGCCATGCTATAGGGATTAGGGGAGGGGAACAGTTCGTGGTCTCCACATACACTTAAGGTCCTGAGAAAAGCGGAATTTTCTCCCCCAGAATATGTAATGCTATGCTCCACCCAAGCAGAGTCAATAACTGCATCCATGAGATTCACCTAGGCAATAAACGAGAGTACAAGTACTGTCAAATGACTCCCAACTAACATCAAATGATTCTCTGAGCGGATAATTCTAACCATACTCGTTTGTTGTTGCGTCGCAGGATCTCTCCACGCAAAAAGTATGCAAATGGACGTTGTGTGCAATCCCTAATCCTTCTCTGATCACTGCATACAGTAGCGGCAGTAGCTTGCCTGTGTATTTGATTTTCTTGAATTAACCACATAATGCCTAACACCATTCCCCATAGTTCCAAATGTTTTATTTCACCGAAACCTCTTATTATTGCTTATTTTCACTATTTTATGACATTTTTCACCTCAAACTTTTAGTGTGACATATTTTTCACACCACGCAATAGACAGCAAAAAATACTGAATGGCGTAACATGTTGTTACAATTTATTTTAATTTAGAAATTCTAGTTAAGAAATCTCCATTATTTGCATTTTTATGGGACATTCTGTTTTAAAGATGAATATATTAATACCAGCTGCTTACTTTGAAATGCAGTTATTTTTAATTATGAAATTTAGTATGAAGTAAATGACTGATTATTATCATGTAACAGCAGGTCACCATACATATCTCACATCTGTACAGACTGGTTGTTGTACGCTACAAAGCACCAGCTAATTTAGTTATCGAATACATTTTGTACAACTGATAATTACATTTCACAGTATGACATTAAAAGCAACTGAAATTATTAGCTAACTCAATTTGTCAGTGTTTACGTGGGTAATCTTCTGAAACAATTTCTGTCTTTAACTAAACACAAAAATACTTCACTTTTTTCACGCCCTCATATGATACCATCTTGATACACATCTTGCATTGTCCTCTTGTTTCCTTCCGCGTAGCCCAATAAACATACTTGTCCTTTTGGCAGTCCACAAATGGCAGGGCTGTTGCTGCATCCGCTCTTCTTTCCTTAATTTTATGTGGTATCTGTATAGTGATGACAGTTTGACAATTACATCAATACTACCCATCTAAGTGTTGTAAGCTTGGATAACATCTGATCCTAGGTCCTGAACATACTCTCTTTATAACTATCCCATCTGTTTGCCTTATCCAGGGGCTCAACAAAAACGAAAGATGACAGCAGACTAACAAGTCTGTTGTCATACCATCTCACTACGATGACACTCCCTGCGTGGTCTACTAGGTATGCTATTGCTGCTCCTCCTTCAGCCTTCGTGCATTTTACGTTGGGGAGGTTACAATCATATTTGCTCTTACTGTTTCAATAGAGTAGATACCTCTATTCAAAAGGCATTGAGCAAGTATATCGCTCGTAAACAAATTGTCGGCATGTACCTTGAAACTGTGGTTTTCTGGCAACTTGTCTGTTAATTTTAGCACTTCGTTTGTGAGCCCTTCCCATAATTTTGTCTTCCTTTTTACATTTTTTCCTGCTGTACCCTGATAAATGTCAGTCGTATAAATAGCCAGAAATCCAAATTTTGAATTCACACCTTGTAGGTTTGGTTTTGCATAATTGTTTCATGGTGCTTCTTCCTTTAAAAGCAATCATTACGTCATCAACACTGGTTTCCTTCTGGAACTTCCTTCAGACCATTTTTTTTTAATTGATTCAGCCACGTTCGAATTTTCCAGACCTTATCATTAGTTTTAGTTTCAAGAGTTGCTAACAAATTATTTTCGAAGTGGAGGACATCAGGTTTTAAAATCTATTTCTTGCCATAAAGTCGACAAACCAATATGTGGGCCATGTGTGTCTCCCAGTAGCAGCGAATGCTAGTTATTTGAGCAAGTCCCATTCTGAGGTACGTGCCTATCATTAGTTTCAGTTCTGACTTGCTTGTGTTCACTACTGTTCCGGTCTTTTGTTCGCTGTACTGATATGGTTGGTCTATGAAGTTGTGAAGCACGTCATACATCACCAGAGTTCTGAATTATTTCAGAGAAGTCACCTGTCCCATAGGAGCTGATGCAGGAAGAGGAACAAATGGCTCTGTGAATGGAGCAAAGCCTCCCTTCCATCGCAATAGTCGATCAAACTTTTCTGCAACATGGTTCCCCCTGTCTTCCTCTGCTAGACAATCTTCAGCATCATTCTCCGCAGAAAAATGAGTGTTACGGGATACCTGTTCACATCCTGGCGAGTCTCTTCTTGTACCTGGAACTGTTTTATCAGAGCCATCATCTGCATCATCTGAGTACGTATTTTCTATGTCACTGGCATCAGGCTCGTCCACAATAGAAAGTATATCTTCAATGAACAGCTAAAAAAGTGAAAAACATTGATTGTTACTTTAATTTTATCACGACTTCCATTGTTTTATGATATGAAGTATTTGGAATTCACCTACAATTAGTCATTATTAAAGTAATATATTTGTGACATAGATTTGTAACCCCTATTACAGCACACTATAGAATAGCTATTCCATTTTCAAACAGTATTTACAATTTGTCGAATGGTAGCATAAAATAATACATTAAAATACTCCAAAAAGTAGCAATAATTTGAAGACAATGAATGTAAATATGTTACCTGGTATGACATGCCTGTTCACAGCAGCGGTAGGATGGCGAAACTACCTTGGTGCACATTTTTCACATAACTGATTCACAGAAAGCCACAGACCTTCGTAGGCAGGTGTTAACAGATGTGTCACGCCATTCATTAGCAGAAAGGAAACAAACTGTAGTCTTTGCAACACTTCAAACCGAGTATGAGATATACCGTATGTCACACGGGGCACTAGAGGATTAATGACCACACAACTTCTACCATGTTATGATATGGTGCTAGTAGGCATTAGTACAGTTTCCGTTTTCTTCCCTTAGTTTTGTCGTATTGTACTGAGATAACATTTCCTTTATTAAGGTTAGTATGCCAGTTACTATTATTTTCATTGCGCCCCAACTAGTTATTCATCCAGCTGGGCTTATTGTCTGCCTTACTGTTGGATGTCTGTGGTATATTGTTGCCATGACTTTGTTCCTCTTAATGAATTTGCGATAATAACGATCCTTGTGTAAATCATCCAAGGTAGTGAGCGTTTTTGAAGACTGCTCTAAACTGACAATTAGGAAAGTCAGCAACTCACTTCATTCCCATTCGATAATTCTCTGATATATAAGCGGCATCATTTCTTATGGATCTATTGGCGGGTCTGCTGAGACTTCAGAGCTCTGCCACTCGGTCTATATATGGGCCCAGTCATTAGATAGCATCTGACACTCCGCTGACAGGTCCGGTTCAAGTACTGGTCGAGAAAGTCTCGGCTCGGTTGTGTAAGGTCTGGGCAATACCTTCTAGTAATCTCCCACCAAAGACTTGCTTCAGAAGCTGGTGGTATCTGAATATGTTCGTTAGTTGCAGTTAGCTAACGTTCATTGTGTTATACCAGCGACTAAAATTCACAGAAAGAGAATTGTGTGAGTTTTGAGTCCACTGTATCTCAGAAGTTTGGGCAGAAACTGTTAAAGTAGAGTCCAGGTTTAACGGTTGTTCACAGTTCAGCTTCACAACAGCTTTTCCAAGGCCAAAGAGTTTAGTTTCGAGCTCTCCAAAATTGTCATAACCTTCTTATTCCAAGTGTAAGATCCGATCTGGATTGATCTCTTATTCTCAACAAAAGCCACAAGAGGGGGATTTTCGAAGGTGCAACCACAGGCACTTTCCACAGCGGCCTCACATATACGTATGGATATGACAAGTAAAGGGGTTGTTAAGCGGTGTGCCTCATACACACAGCCATGTCCTTGTTCTAGCTGACTAGTACGAAGTCCCTTGCAGTGAAACCTGCCATTGGGTCTAATGACATGGGCATAACTGCATCAATTGAGGAGACTAGCCAGTCAGCCATGAGTATCGAAATCTCTACACTTAATCTGTTAGACAACTTTTCATATATTTATTCATATCGTGCCGCAAATCTTTCCGTAACCTCCACTTTCAAGACATACAAATAGAGTACATGAACAAAGACTCAATAACCAGCTCAAAGAGATGGACGGCTACTTAGCGTTCCCATTGAATTGATTGCACACAAAAATACGTTTAAAATAACGTTACAGGATACTAATAATTACTACACGTTACTAATAGTTACTCCAAGTACCACACATTAGAACAACAAAAAATTAACACTATAATGTTCGTAACTGATGACAATAGCTATAAACTCTTCAATGGTACACTAATAACAAGTACAGGTGTAAGTATAATACAGCTAGACCGAAACTCGAAAGAATAATGCTGATGGCAGATACCTAATCAAACAGAAGTACGAAAAGTTAAGGCATGGACTAAGACGACTTACAATATTCACGTAATAAAAAGCTTGCTTCCATTATCAACCGCAACGTCAGAACTGCCTCTCTCCTGGCTTTACCTGACCTAAAGCCAAACTGATCGTCATTTAACACAGCCTCAGTTTCCTTATTCATTCTTCTGTACAGTATTCTTGTCAGGAATTTGGATGCATGAGCTGTTAAGCTGATGGTGCGATAATTCTCACACTTTTCAGCTCTTCAGTCTGCGGAATTTTGCGGATTATATTTTTACGAAGGTCAGACGGTAAGTCACCAGACTCATACACTCTACACACCAACGTAAACAGTCGTTTTCTTACCACTTCCCCCAATGATTTTGGAAATTCGTAAGGAATTTTATCTATCACTTCCGGTTTATTTGTTTTTAAGTCCTCCAAAGCAAATTAAATTCTGATTGTAATACTGCATCCCCTATCTCCTCTATATCGAATTCTTTTTCTTTTTCTATCACATGAGGCATATCTTCCCCCTGACAGCGACTTCCCCCTCATGGAGAACTTCAATGTACTCTTTCTACCGATCCGCCCTCTCCTCAGATTTTGGCACTGTGTAAGATGTATGCTTCGCCGGCGATGGGCGAGACATGACAGAATCTGTGACCAGGGAGAAGTTTATAGTTAGTTGTTGCTTGTCGCTAGTCTGCGCTTGTCTGCGCGAGTGGAAAGTAGTAGTCTGCGTGAGGCGGTGGAGTCGGCATGTGTCGGCTGTGTGCTCTGCTCGCGACTCTGGTCAGGACTCTGGAGGATGAGTATTATTGTAGAAGGTAAAGAAGCAGCCTTGCGCATATTTATTAGTGTATGTTAGTTGTAATTTAATTTGTTCCAAGAAATGCCACAATAATAATTTTATAACATAAAGTAACTCTTTTAAAAGAAAAGCATTCATTTCAATTTAAAGAATATTTGCAATGCATGATCATTCCTTCCAAGAATCAAAAAATATATATACGCCAGCACTGCATGAAGCTGTGCCGAAAAATATCTAATTAAGAGCAGATATAATTGCAGTTTTTGTTGAGGTAAGAAATGTGGCTTTTTTTATTCAGAATACAGGGCTGAAGGGCAGCACTGCTGTCCTCATAAAATTTATCAGGTTACTAAACTTTCTTTATTATTTTGTTGCTTAGGAATTTTTCTGTTTCGAACTTGACATTAAATGACAAAAGAAATTTGTGGGAACATTAAATGTGAATGCATTTCCGCACACAGACTATAAATCGCAGCCAGTTTTGTTCAGAGGTTACAATATTAGAAAAATTCATTTAATTATTATTCTTTGGGCAGGTTATACTTGGCTCATTATCATTTTTATTTTTTTTAAATTTTGTGGGGAGTTTACGCTCGGTTCATGGTTCATGGTCCACTGTCATAATTATTTTTCTGTTTGGAAGTTACACTTTACGTTTGGCTCATGGTTCATCATTTTCAGTTATTCATTTTTCTGCGGGGAGGTTACACTTGGCGACAACCAGCCAGGATCGTATTTCTTTGTGAATCTTCTGAGAAGTAGTCATATATCTGCTCTTATTTACTTAAATGCAGTTTGCATCTGGCGCAACGCCTTTACTAATATGTCGCTCTTTGTTTCACAGATCATCGGCAATTTGTTGCTCTTTGTAGTATTTGCATTTGTTGCATTTTTGCATTGTCCTTGTTTCATTTGTGCGTAATTTTGATTAGTGTAAAAATGCCGCGAAAAACCTTTAACAATACATCGCGATGTGTAATGAGTGAAATAGCCGACTCAAATAATTTGACCGATAATACTTGCGACACTCAGTGTAATGATGACAATCGTCCATTTACAGACAATCAGTGCATACTGACCACTAGTAATGATTTATATCCTAGTGAAGAGCAAACAAACACAGTTGTGTCCTCTGTTAATTTAACGACTATTGATGACGCGGCACGTTCTTTTACAATGAACGCTACCCAGCTTGACGCACCCGGTTTGCAAAATTTACGTGATGAACAGACAAATTTTTCTAACGAAAATGAACAGTATACTCAAAGTAGGACAGATTTATTTGATTCCAAGGTAGTGACTAACAGTGCACATCCGATTAGTAAACATTTTCAAGAATCACAGAATATCCAAATGGATACACAAAACGTGACAGTTGCAGATACACCATCACACAGCACAGAGAATAGAATAGGTAATATTGGCTTGGATCAAATTATGGCAATATTGCTACAACAGAATGAAAAATATGACAAAATGAATGAAAAAATAGACAGCAATTCCAAACAGTCAGATGATAGACAAGAGAACAATCTCAGACAACTTAGTGAAAGTCTCAAACAACAAATTAATGAAATTAATGAAAAACAAGACAACAATTTCAATCAACTTAATGAAAAACATGACAACCTCAATGAAAAATTAGACAACAATTCCAGAGAGCTTAGCGAACAGATTACAGCCGTTGCCGCGCAGTGTCATGATACTAAGGAACAATTACGTGTGGAAATTGAGGCTTGTGCTAGGAAAAGTAGTGAAGAAATTAGATCTGTTGCTCAAGAATTAAGGAATACGCAGCAGCTGCAACAGAATCACTCAGACGCGAAATTAGTGCAGTCACTAAACAATGCTCTGAAAACACAACACAGTTACGGGTGGAGTTTAAATTAATGTCTGTAGAACTTTCGCGCACACTGGATCCAAAAGTAGACGCGAAATTCGACCAACAGAACACTCAAATTGACGAACGTTTTAATCACCACCTACAAAACAGTGAAACGCGTTACCGTAAGTTAATACAGGATCAAAATAAAGAAAAATGACAAGTCATGGAAACAATTACCGCACAGAGACAGGACGATAAACGTAAATTGTTTCCGGAAGCAAAAACATACGTAGACATAAATATTGCTACAGTATCAGAAGAAATTAATACTATCAAACAGCTGAACACCGAATTGCCTGATGAAATTTCCGATCTTAAAACAAAAACAGACACACACACAGTAGACTTTCAGACAGTGACCGACAGACTTGAACAATTAGAACTAATACATGATTCCGATATCATCAAAGGTGACGTTAAAAAATAGAACGAAACCACACGTAAAATAAAAAAACAGATTAATGCTTGTGACACTAAAAACGATGATCAGGTAAAAATAGTGACTGAAAAATATGATGAATTGGCCAGTCGTATTGACGTTATTGAAAGTAATAATGACAGCAAATCAGACGATACTTCACCGATTTCGTTTAATCAAACACCTGAATTCCAAAATCTACAGCAGACAATCAGTGAGATAGATTCGTCTAATAATACATTACGTAGAAAATTGTCAACTTTACAGCAAGAGGTAACAAAAATAAAAAATATTTCAGTTAATAACACGTCACACAGCAAGTATAATTTATGAAATTTACAGAGAGTACGTGACTTAGATTCCGAACAGTCACAGACAAATAGATTCTCATACAATCCTGAACCTGTTCAGACATACAGAGACGATAATTTTGACTACAAACATTTTCTATCAGTGAGAAAATTTAAAGAATTTAAAAATGACAGAACACAGATTCACCCCTTGGATTGGATACAACAATTTAGCTTTGCTTTTCCACCGACTTGGCCTGCAAAGCTCAAACTTGAATTTATTTGCAGTTTTTTGGAAGGCGAACCGGCAACTCGTATGAGACCGATCGCGAGAAAATGCTACTCGGTAGAAGAATTTTAGAATGCTTTTCTGTCAGCGTATTGGTCGAAGACGACACAGCGCGGAATTAAGGATCAATTAATTATTTTACCGAGGTATGAGAACTCAAATTTTTCCACTGTCACGCAATTTTTTGAGCACATGGTCCAACAAAACCAGTACTTAAGTGAACCATACAGTGAATCTGCATTTATTCAATTATGTATTTCTAAGTTACCACGATCATTAAGAGTGTCACTTTTAATGGGTCAGCAGAAAGAAAATATTTCGGCATTCAGAGATCTGTTACAGCTTTTGGAAGTGCAGCAATCGGATTATTCCTTTATAAACAAAAATTTTTCATATAATAACCAAGGTCAACAAACATACAGCAATTACGATCAGCCACCCAATTTCAATAGCAAAGGTAATAGACGGTTCAGGAACGACAACCACCAGAACTTTAATAACAGGCAAAATTTTAATTATCAGTATCGTGAAAATTATCAGCAACAGGAACCACATTTTGGTAACAATAGACGTTCTCCACCGCAACAGCATGAAAGCCAGCCGGTTAGCATACCTAACCAACAATGTAATGTACAAGGTCAACCAAGCTTTAATGTTTCGCCGCCTACACGTATGGCGTCAGCTCCAACAAATAGTAACGCACAGCAACAAGGGAATCAGTACGTACAGAAAACACACTATTTCAATTCCTATCGCAATGCACCATATAGAAATGACTATCATGACAGACGTAAAAGTAATGAACACAATTTTCAGCGTACATTTAATAACAGTCGGTCTTACCAGCAGCAAAATCATCCGCAACAACATATTATCATGAATGAACCAGACAGTAGGTATCATCCCGAACGTAATACGTCAGGAGGAAGTAACAGAACCGTACAAATAGTTGAAATGCCACAGCATCCACCTGAAAATAATAGCGCGTCAGATGGAATTAGACTAGATACAGTACAGGTTGCATCTTCCAGTAATGCAAGCAATGCTTTTGACACGCAGAATCATGTTCACGAAAATGTTATTACCTTTTACGATATCCGAGACACTCTTTTGCAGGAAAGACCAGTTGTTCAAAAAACCATTTCACATCCTGTCATTGAAATAAAAATAGGATTAACGAAATTTTCAGCAGTAATCGATTCTGGATCACCTATGTCAGTCATAAATGAGGAAAGTTTCAAAGAGTTTAACAAAGAGAATACTTATCCTACGTTACCATTAGGCAAAACGAAAGTAAATGGAGCAGTATCTAGTAAAGGAGTAGATGTAAAATTACAGACACATTTATCATTTTGTATTGCAGGTCATACATTTCACTCTAATTTTTGGATTATTCCGTTATTGACGACAGACATTATTTTAGGTACGAATTTTCTGGTACAATACGATGCCATTATTGACTTTCAAAACTCCTATTTAATGTTGAAGGCTGAAAATGAATAACTGGCTTTAGAATTTCCGCACTCTTTATCTGCAGAAGAACAAACAATTAATCGTACAGAGGTCATTTCCGCACCACGTAACATAGACTGTAATTCCACATTGTTCACAGATACGTACGTACACAACAGTAATACTCCAGACGAAGGCGACTATGACGTTATACAGAGGATTTCTTATAAAGTTAAACAGAGCAGTGTAAAAACAGACGACGAACGCACGCAACTACGCAAAACTCTTTTCCAGCTAGCTCCAGTTTTTTACAATGTTCCTAGTACTATGTCCGGTTTTATGTATGAATTTCAAGTTCAACAGCACGACACATTTAAAGCCAAACATTATCCCATTCCGTATATTCACAGAGAACAAGTTAAGAAAGAATTGCTAGCTATGCTTGACCAAGGAATTATTGAACCGGCAGTTAGTCCGTACATAAACCCGCTCCATATTGTTAAGAAAAGGGATGGTTCACTTCGTCTCGTACTTGATTAGCGTCACATCAATGATAATATTATTAACGAAACAGATCGCCCACAGACACTAGAAGAACTTTTACAGAAATTTCATGGTAATGCTATTTATTCCACAGTAGATTTGAAATCGGGATTTTGGCAGATTCAAATCCATCCGGACTGCAGAAACTACACGGCTTTTCTCTGTTTTGGTGACTGATATCAATTTTGTAAATTACCATTCGGTTTAACTATTTCTTCATCAGCTTTTATTCGCGGTTTGAGTACAATACTTCCGACAGAACTTAAAGACAGAATCACAACGTATGTAGACGACATTCTTATTGCAGAAGCTAACTGGTCTGAACACAATCTGATTCTTGAACAATTGTTGCAAACTTTTCGCGCACAAGGACTCACAGTTAATCTCAGTAAATTGCACTTTGGCAAAACTTCTATTAAATTTCTTGGACATGTAATTTCAGCAGAGGGCATTGCGCCTGACCCGGAAAAACTTCAAGCTTTACGTGACATTACTGTTCCTACGACGAAGAAACAACAACGCAGCTTTTTGGGTTTAATTAACTTTTTTCGTAAATTTATTCATTACTCTGCTTTAGACACCCCTAGATTATGTCAACTGACAGGTAAAAACACTATTTGGTCCTGGGATAGGCAAGCACATTCTGAAATTGTGAACCTGAAAGAAGCCTTTTTGAATGCACCACTTTTATCGCACCCAGATCTTACCAGAAATTTTTCCATTGCCACCGACAGTTCTAACACCGCTTTAGATGTACATATTTTTCAGGAAATTGAAGAAGATGGTTCTACAGGAATTAAAAACATCGCCTTTGCAAGTCGCGTTCTGTCACCTGCTCAACGCAATTATTCTGTTACAGAACTTGAAACATTATGTGTTGTTTGGGCATTTACGAGGTTTCGGCATTTTCTTTACGGAAGACATACTACCGTTTATACAGACCATAGAGCGATACAGTTTTTACTTTCAGCTAAATTTACACACGACAGATTAAGTAGATGGAAACTTTATTTGCAGGAATTTAATTTTACAATTGTTCACATTCCTGGCACACGAAATATTGTAGCAGACGCACTATCCAGTTCTCTTAGGAACAATTAGCAAGACATCGCAACCAACTTCTGCAAAGCAAATTTCAGCGTCATGTACATTCAACAAGTTGCATTTGAAAATCTCATTTCGTCGTCATTACAAGACATAGCACAAGAGCAGAGTAAAGACAATGTGTGGAAAGAAATTAAACACCTTAGGCAAGATAGGAATAATGTTACCATTAGAAACCATTACACTGTATGCAATAATTTTCTGTTTCGCCGCTCTCATCCTGACAGCAACAACTGGTTATTATGCATTCCTGACGAACTTCTTAACAAATTAATCTGGTGTACTCATTTAAGTTACGCACATTACGGAGCCAGAAAATGTTTTCTTATACTGAGACAGAACTGTTATTTTACCAACATGGAGAAACGTATACGACGAGTTTTAGCGTAATGTAAAATCTGCCAGAAAGCTAAATCAGACACGACTTCACATATTCCTCCGTTACATCCCATTGTACCTGTTAAATTGAGACATATGGCCGTTGTAGACATTCTTGGTCCGATTCCCAGAACTAATAGAGGTTTTTGCTACATCTTTGTCGCTGTTGAACTCACTTCAAAATTTGTTACCTTCAGTCCGTTACGCAAAGCTACTGCTAAAACTGTTTCGAAAGCATTTGTAAAACATGTTTTTATTTCATGTAGGGCATGTGTTGAAGGTAATTTCCGACAATGGATCACAGTTTCGATCGGCTATATGGAAACGTATGTTGCGAGCTAGAAAAATTTCTCCGATCTATATATCCAGGTACCATGTTTCTTCGAACCCTTGTGAACGATTAATGAAAGAAATTGGTAAACTGTGTAGAATATACTGCCATAAAAGACATATTGATTGGGACACATACATACTCTCATTCCAGGATGTAATTAATTCCATACCAAATTAATCTACTATGCTATCTCCGTGTCTTATACTGAAAAATGTTGAACCACCTAACAAAATTAAAGAATTAGTAACCTTTCCTACATCTCGTCGACTACGACACCATGAAATAATTGACATTGCGCTGAACAACATCAAACGTGCCGCAGAGCGCCGGAGAAGACAGCAAAAGCAGGTTTGTACACGTCGTGACTTTCACATTGGACAGAAGATATTAGTACGTACACACTATTTATCCAACAAAGGAAACCGAGCGAGGTGGCGCAGTGGTTAGTACACTGGACTCGCATTCGGGAGGACGACGGTTCAATCCCGTCTCCGGCCATCCTGATTTAGGTTTTCCGTGATTTCCCTAAATCGCTTCAGGCCAATGCCTGGATGGTTCCTTTGAAAGGGCACGGCCGATTTCCTTCCCCATCCTTCCCTCACCCGAGCTTGTGCTCCGTCTCTAATGACCTCGTTGTCGACGGGACGTTAAACACTAATCTCCTCCTCCTCCAACAAAGGAAAAAGTAGATGCAGGAAATTTGAGCTTCTATACGCAGGTCCATATCGGATTCGCAGCATTCCTCACCCCAATGTTGGACACGTCGAAACTTTGAGAGCCAGAAAAACCAAAGAGAACCACCACGTCTACAACATCAAACCTTTTATTGAATAAACATACTTTATGATTTATCACACTGTAATGTCATTTTGTAATTTTTTTTATGACCACTTATGCAATTATATTCACATGAACACTTACTGATGATTATCGTATTTTTTCTTGGAAGGTGCCCGGCAAGGTAAGGTTAACAGGTCGCTCTTCTTGTCGTTACACATCAGACCGTGCATATTTTCCATTTTTCATGTATATATGATTGTTTTCCTGTTTTGATGTATGCACTATGAAATATTTAAGATATAACAAACACCAGTTGACTTTAAAATTTTGTCTTACGATATCTCAACATCGTGACTACTTCACCTTTTTTTTTTTGCTGCTACATTGTGATACTCTGTGTACATTTTTTGCACCTGCACACTGTCTATGTTTTTTTTTTTTGACATATTACGTTTTCTGTCATGCTATGCTGTATGCTCAATTATGTTACTATAAACTAGTTTTTATTTAATGGGTATATGAATTAAATGCGAGACATTAATCTTTCTTCATCTTTTCAGAAAGAAATAACGTGTAAAAGAAGTAAATTAAACTGAAATGGAAATTTCACCTTTGGAATGAATGAAAGAAGATGCAATACCTCGTGACGAAGAGTAAATGGATCAGAATTAACAAGCATTAACAAGAATATACTATACCCATCGTAGAATAGCAGTCTTAACTAATTTTTTCTTTCAGAATACGAGGCGATTGATGCAGGCTGTCAGACAGAACTACACATCTTGGTTTTAGTGATGAAACACGCTAGAACCAAGAAGTAGTTGTATAATGAATAATGAAGTGACTTTTTTGCAGATGATAATGAATGATGATGAATAATGATGAAGAGTATGCTGCTATGGATAATGAAGTTTTTCTTTACAGGTGATGATAATAATGGATTTATGATAATATGGATAATGAAGTTTTTTCTTTGCAGATGAGAATAATGATGAAGAATATGGTACTATGAATAATGAAGTTTTTCTTTACAGGTGATGATAATAATGGAGTTATGATAATATGGATAATGAAGTTTTTTCTTTGCAGATGAGAATAGTGATGAAGAATATGGTACTATGGATAATGAGGCTTTTCTTTACAGGTGATGATAATAATGGAGTTATGATAATATGGATAATGAAGTTTTTTCTTTGCAGATGAGGATAATGTTGAAGTTTATGTATTTATGCTATGTAGTTATTTAAGTATTTGTTGCAGTTCGTTTTGACAGTATGTCTAATACCGCATGGTATGATGACTGAAGGTTTTGGAAAGGACTGCTAGAGAACATATATATTTATTATACACATTTCACTACCTGTTAATTCGAAGTTCACTACTTTTCAGCATTATATAAGTTTCTTATTTCAGTTTAATAATCCATTTTTGTATATTTTGCAGGAGAAATTATTCATTAAAGTAATGTGCTATAAGCAGCTGTTCATTAAACCTATGTCATTTATGAATGTGATCACATATACTCTACTTGTTTCATAACCTTGCTACAGCTTACACATCTTCATTTGCAGCAATAACTCAAACGCAAATATTGTTATGCCCCAGTAATTAATTTTCGATCTCAACGCAATTCTGAGTAATGTTTCTAGTCACAGATCTTGAATAATGGTTACAGTATGTTACATTTTTAATATGTCCTATGTCACTGGAATGATCAGTTCTGAGGAATATGTCATTTGAATGATGAATTCTGAGTAGTACTGAGTAATGTTTTCTAACCACAAACCTTGAGTAATAGTTACAGTATGTTACATTTTCACTATGTCCTATATCACTTGACTGATGAGTTCTGCGTAATGTTTTCTAACCACAGACCTTGAATAATAGTTACAGTATGTTACATTTTCCAAATGTTCTATGTCACTGGAATGATCAGCTCTGAGGAATATGTCATTTGAATGATGAATTCTGAGTAATACTGAGTAATGTTTTCTACCCACAGACCTTGAGTAATAGTTACAGTATGTTACATTTTCACTATGTCCTATGTCACTTGAATGATGGAAAATGTTTTGTACTATTCAATACTTGCTATATGTTTAGTAACTGACCAATGAGTGCCAATGAGTACTATAAGTAAGTGAATTATGTTAATAGTATGCCATTCATTAGCTCCTGTTTTGAATGATGACTTCTGATGTTTTGTAACTGGACAATGAGTGCCAATGATTACTATAACTAAGTGAATTACGTTAATACTATGCTAATCACTAGCTCCTGTTTTGAATGATGACTTCTGATGGTTTTTAACTGCGCAATGAGTGCCAATGTTCTCTGTAATCAGATGATTTATGAACATTATTCTGTAATACTTCATACATGGTACAGAAATGTTCAGTAACTGGGCGATGAGTGCCGCCAATTACTTAAATCAGTTGTAAGACTAGTGTAATTCTCAATGGAGACTAATATGTGACTTAATGTCCTTCACCTTCTGACCTATTTACCAGAAATTACTGCAATATCCATCTGTCCTGTCTATCCTCATGATCATGGAGCACTATATTTGGTTTTTGCACTAATTCTACGTTGGTGTACCTTACAAGAACGTGGTGTTGACACGACATGCTGTCCACCACCTTGATCGATGGAGATGTTATTATGGTCCCACTAATTGGTGTACCTAGTCTACTACCAAAATGATAGCATGGAATATTATTACGACATTTCAGTGTCTTGGCTACACTGATTAATACTTCAAGGAAAAGAACTTCAGATTGTCTCAATTGGTGTTGTGCTTCTGTAGAAAGATATGGACTTTCAGTGCAGCTGCGTGCAACCTAAAGTGCTACAACCATGACGCAATCCTCCGATTCCTTTCCTAATTCTTGTAAAATGGTAAACACTTATACAATGCGTTTAAATACTTGTAAAATGATAAAGACTTATACAGTGCGTGTGCACTTTATTTCACTCCTTGATATGTTTATTTTCTGTAAAAATGCTAAAGACTTATACAGCGCGTGTGCACTTTATTTCACTTCATGATATTTTATGTAAGGATGCTAAAGACTTCTACAGTGCGTATGCACTTTATTTCACTCCTTGATATGTTTATTTGTTATAAAAATGCTAAAGAGTTTTACAGTGCGTGTGCACTTTATGCCATTAGTACTCATTACGTACACATTTTGTGGTATGTTCTGTACTACAGTGCGTGTGCACTTTATTTCACTTCATGATAAGTTATGTAAAAAAATGCTAAAGACTTCTACAGTGCGTGTGCACTCTATTTCACTCCATGATATGTTATGTAAGAATGCTAAAGACTTCTACAGTGCGCAAGCACTTTATTTCACTCCTTGATATGTTTATTTGTTGTAAAAATGCTAAAGAGTTTTACAGTGCGTGTGCACTTTACTACAGTGCGTGTCCACTTTCGTCATTTTGTTAAGATGATTTGTATTCATTGCATATACATTTTTGTGATTTGCTGATATGTTCTGAACTACAGTGCGTGTGCACTTTTGTCATTTGTCAATATGATTTGTACTCATTATGTTTATTTGTTGTACAAATGCTAAAGAGTTCTACAGTGTGTATGCACTTTTGCCATTTGTTAATATGTTTTGTACTCATTGTGTATACATTTCGTCATTGCCTGTTACGTTCTGTACTCAGTGCATGCGCACTATATTTTATTTCATGTTCGGCCCTATGTATATCTATATATTCTGTGATTGTAAAGTTAGTTAATTAAGAAAAATTTTTTGCTCATGGCAAGTCCAATTGACTCACCATCGCTGCCAAATTTTTACCCCCCGAGTGGGGGGTTATGTAAGATGTATGCTTCGCCGGCGATGGGCGAGGCATGACAGAATCTGTAACCAGAGAGTAGTTTATAGTTAGTTGTTGCTTGTCTGCGCGAGTGGAAAGTAGTAGTCTGCGTGAGTCGGTGGAGTCGCATGTGTCGGCTGTGTGCTCTGCTCGCGACTCTGGTCAGGACTCTGGAGGATGAGTATTGTTGTAGAAGGTAAAGAAGCAGCCTTGCGCATATTTAATAATGTATGTTAATTGTAATTTAATTTGTTTCAAGAAATGCCACAATAATAATTTTATAATATAGTGTAACTCTTTTAAAAGAAAAGCATTCATTTCAATTTACAGAATATTTGCAATGCATGATCATTCCTTCCAAGAATAAAAGAAAATATATACGCCAGCATTGCATGAAGCTGTGGCGAAAAATATCTAATTAAGAGCAGATATAATTGCAGTTTTTATTGAGGTAAGAAATGTGGATTTTTTTATTCAGAATACAGGGCTGAAGGGCAGCACTGCTGTCCTCATAAAATTTATCAGGTTACTAAACATTTTTTATTATTTTGGGTGTTTAGGAACTTTTCTGTTTCTAACTTGACATTGAATGAGAAAAGACATTTGTGGGAACATTAAATGTGAATGCATTTCCGCACACAGACTATAAATCGCAGCCAATTTTGTTCAGACGTTACAATATTTAAAAATTCATTTAATTATAAACATTTCTTTGGGGAGGTTACACTTGGCTCATTTTCATTCAAACTACACTCCTGGAAATGGAAAAAGGAACACATTGACACCGGTGTGTCAGACCCACCATACTTGCTCCGGACACTGCGAGAGGGCTGTACAAGCAATGATCACACGCACGGCACAGCGGACACACCAGGAACCGCGGTGTTGGCCGTCGAATGGCGCTAGCTGCGCAGCATTCGTGCACCGCCGCCGTCAGTGTCAGCCAGTTTGCCGTGGCATACGGAGCTCCATCGCAGTCTTTAACACTGGTAGCATGCCGCGACAGCGTGGACGTGAACCGTATGTGCAGTTGACGGACTTTGAGCGAGGGCGTATAGTGGGCATGCGGGAGGCCGGGTGGACGTACCGCCGAATTGCTCAACACGTGGGGCGTGAGGTCTCCACAGTACATCGATGTTGTCGCCAGTGGTCGGCGGAAGGTGCACGTGCCCGTCGACCTGGGACCGAACCGCAGCGACGCACGGATGCACGCCAAGACCGTAGGATCCTACGCAGTGCCGTAGGGGACCGCACCGCCACTTCCCAGCAAATTAGGGACACTGTTGCTCCTGGGGTATCGGCGAGGACCATTCGCAACCGTCTCCATGAAGCTGGGCTACGGTCCCGCACACCGTTAGGCCGTCTTCCGCTCACGCCCCAACATCGTGCAGCCCGCCTCCAGTGGTGTCGCGACAGGCGTGAATGGAGGGACGAATGGAGACGTGTCGTCTTCAGCGATGAGAGTCGCTTCTGCTTGGTGCCAATGATGGTCGTATGCGTGTTTGGCGCCGTGCAGGTGAGCGCCACAATCACGACTGCATACGACCGAGGCACACAGGGCCAACACCCGGCATCATGGTGTGGGGAGCGATCTCCTACACTGGCCGTACACCACTGGTGATCGTTGAGGGGACACTGAATAGTGCACGGTACATCCAAACCGTCATCGAACCCATCGTTCTACCATTCCTAGACCGGAAAGGGAACTTGCTGTTCCAACAGGACAATGCACGTCCGCATGTATCCCGTGCCACCCAACGTGCTCTAGAAGGTGTAAGTCAACAACCCTGGGCAGCAAGATCTCCGGATCTGTCCCCCATTGAGCATGTTTGGGACTGGATGAAGCGTCGTCTCACGCGGTCTGCACGTCCAGGACGAACGCTGGTCCATCTGAGGCGCCAGGTGGAAATGGCATGGCAAGCCGTTCCACAGGACTACATCCAGCATCTCTACGATCGTCTCCATGGGAGAATAGCAGCCTGCATTGCTGCGAAAGGTGGATATACAATGTACTAGTGCCGACATTGTGCATGCTCTGTTGCCTGTGTCTATGTGCCTGTGGTTCTGTCAGTGTCATCATGTGATGTATCTGACCCCAGGAATGTGTCAATAAAGTTTCCCCTTCCTGGGACAATGAATTCACGGTGTTCTTATTTCAATTTCCAGGAGTGTATTTTTGTGGGGAGGGGGGGGGGGGTTACAACTGGGATTCCCGTTGCATTTTAAATGTTACACCCCATGCTTTCAGTTACACCGAAGGTTGTCTTGACTTTCCAATATTCTGCGTCAGTCCTGCCTACAATCATTTCTTTTTCGATCTCTTCACATTTTTCATGTAGCCAATTTGTCTTAGCTTCCCTGTTCTTTCTACGTATTTCATTCCTCAGCGACTTATATTTCTATATTCCTTGATTTCTCAGAACAGTTTTGTACTTCCTTCTTTCATCGATCATATGAAGTACTTCTTCCGTTACCCATCGTTTCCTCAACGTTATCTTCTTTGCACCAATGTTTTTCTTCCAGTTTCTGTGATTTCTCGTTTTAAAGATATCCATTCCTCTTCATTATTGCTGTACCTATAGCCTTAGGGTAATTCAAGAGTAACTCGTCATTCCTTAGAATTTCTGTATCCCACTTCTTTGTGTATTGATTATTGCCGACTAATCTCTTACACTTCAGCCTACTCTTCACCACTACTACATTGTTATCTGAGTCTATATCTGCTCCTGGGTACGCCTTACAATCCAATATCTGATTTCGGAATCTCTGTCTGACCACGGTGTAATCTAACTGCAATTTTCCCGTAACACCTGACCTCCTCCTCTTGTGATTCTTGAACGGAGTATTCGCTATTACCAGCTAAATTTATTATAGACCTCAGTTAGTCTTTCACCTCTCCCATTCCTTGCCCCAATCCCATAGTCTCCTGTAACCTTTTGTTCTACACCTTCTCCTACAAGTGCTTTCCAGTCCCTCCAGTGACTATTAGATTTCTTCTCCCTTTACGCACTGTATTATCCTTTCAATATCCTCATATGTTTCTCTATCTCCTCGCGTTCAGCCTGCGGCGTCATCATGTATACATGAACTATCGTTGTTGATGTTGGTATGATGTCGATTCTGATAAGAACAACTCTATCACTGAACTGACCACATTAACACACTCTCTGCCATACCTTCCTATTCATAACGAATTCTACTCGCTTTGCATCATATTCTGCTGCTGTTGTTGTTATCCTTTACTCATCTGACCAGAAGCCCTTGTCTTCCTTCCACTTCACCTCACTGACCCCATTATATCTAGATTGAGCCTTTGCAGTTCCCTTTTCAGATTTTTCTAGCTATCCTACCACGTTGAAGTTTGTGACATTTTACTCCACGACTGGTACAACGTTATCCTTCCGCTGGTTGTACGATCTTATTCTCATGGTCACCTCTTTGTTAGTAGTCCCTTCGAAAGTTCCGAATGGGGGACTATTCCGGAATCTTTTGCCAATGGAGAAATCATCATGACACTTTTTCAGTTACAGGCAAAATATTCTGTGGACACAAGTTATGTGTCTTTAAAGCAGTGATTTCCACTGCGTTTTGCATCCTCATGCCGTAGATCATGGCTGAATCTTCCGCCTTTAGGGGCAGTTTGCCACTAGAAGGACGAGAGTGTGCCCTTAATCTCTGTTCGCTCCTCCGCCCTTTTTGACAAGGCCATTGGCAGAATGAGGGTGACTTCTGACGCCGTAAGTCATCACTTACCTGACAAACATGCTGACTGTACTAGTAACTCCATATCGCCTTCTTGAACTTTCACCAGCTTTTTAAATTACATATTTTTTAAAATTTCCCACAGTTTCATAAAGAGGACAACTGGGCTATGACATCAGAATTGTGTGGGGAAGACCAGGACAGAAATCTGGTAACACTGCAATGTGAGTCATGGTTGATGATATCGTAAATCTGGCAACAATTCAGCCTGTCATAGACGTACCCAGTTTCCCTACTAGCGTCAGCGCAACTGTAGGAGTTGTCTCCAGTCGCCGCCAATGGTCGCAACAGGGACAGAAGGCGCTGTCTGTAGGAGCCTGGATGCTCGTGACGTTGACACTCTCAGATAGTATTTTCCAGTGTTATACACTCTGTACCAACACCTACAGTTAGCTCTGTGGTAAGTCAGCTGGTATTGTTTGATGGCAGCGGCTTGCAAGCAGACTTGTCTCTAAACGCTAACGCCCACCTCTGGAGATAACCTCAACACTTCTCACAAGAAACAGAATATCGACATCGACAGCATATGCTACAATACTTTCAGAAGGAAACATATACGACCAATGGCATTGCTTAACAAATGTGGGCTCTCAGCTCCGAATCTATTAATGCTGCACCTAGTTTCTCGAATTCACCTCAGGTAATTCTTGAACTTTACCCCCATTTGCTATCAATAACTGTCTGCAAAAATGTTTTCCCTCTTGTAAACAGTACTAGAAGAAAATTAAGATTATTGAATTCTCAGAGAACTCAAGTTTCTGAAAGTCCAGAGAACTTACAATGATACAATTTGATTCTCATAGAACCATGCTCGATATCAGTATCGCTGCAGCATCTTTGCCGGGACATAATGTTATCATTGACCTTACCATTATCGAGACGTTTCACCAAACATTCAAAATCAGTACCACAGTGAACAGAAACGAAACGATGGACAAGTAAGCGGCGAGAGTTACACGGGGCGACTATATGAGTATGTCGACATAAATGTTTTCTAAAATCTCGTATTTGTGTTAATTCGTGTGAAATCAACTGGCAGTGAAGTATAGAAAGATGTGGCAAACGCTGGACATGAAACGCTTACCGCAGAAAGCAACTCCACGTTTCATACGCTACAGTAAAGACAGAAAACTGAATAAAACCGGTTGAATTCATTTTACCTCCCGAACTGTATTTCTGGATCCTTCGCACAGATATTCTTGCGTATTATATAATTTAAAAGTCAAGTATGATAAAATTCAGAGTTTAGGTATTTGTTTTAATGTAAAATTGTAGTTATAAATCCCTTTTTTGTAATAGTTATCTTCGTCTACCTCACGAAATGACATTGTTCTCGGCCTTACCTTGATTGAATTCCCAACCTTCATTTTGACTTGCAGCATATAGACCAAAGAATCGTTGATGTCATCCATTTTGTTGTTATTTATAGGAAGTACATACAATTAGGTTTTCTTTGAAAGGATTACAGAGAATTTATAGCTTTTCTCAGCCTAAAAGTATCCATGGTTAAGCTACAAATATTTATGTACATGTAACTCTGTGCTGGTTTTGAGCTAAAAAGGTCATCTCAGGATATTTTAAAATAGTAAAAATTAATTTTAGATGTCTAGGAAATACTTTACCGTACTAACTATCACTCAAGGAAGTTTTGCTTTAGAACGTAGGCGACCAGCAACTGTACTCGATACAAGAATCCACCTCCATTTGAGCACCATCATTTTATTGTTATTTGAGGAATGTCTCAAGAGGTCGACAACATCGTCCATTATAAGATTCTTACATTCTTCAATATGGCTCGGATTAGTTCTCTTCTGCAGTAAACGGAAAACTGACGGCATTGCCAGAGGATTATTATCGCACAAATAGGTTTCCTTTTTGTGGTAAACAGTGCGTTGATCCACTCAGAACCACAATCGTCAAAAAACTGAAATTTATCAATTTTAGTCTAGTCACCTTTCTGCGGTAGACGATCCACATAATCACAATAAAAGAAACATACAAAAGACGCACAGGTGTATGAATTATCTAAGTACTGGACATACACTTCACTACTCATGAAAAAGCAAATTCATTGTAAATATGTATGTAACATGTGGTCAAACCGATAACAGGCGTCAAAAAAGGGCAAGTAGCACAAATCTATTTTCACAACTAATTTACCAAAGCGTAAAAAAAAAAAATCAAAACTTCAAAAACAACACGCATTATGAAGCCTAATACATTGTACTAGATCCGATGGAATTCACATCAGCTTCCATTCGACTCCGAATGCATAAATTCATGTCTTGCATGAATTTCAGTAGTAGTAGTAGTAGTAGTAGAGGGGTTTTGTGGGCGCACGACAGCAAGGTCTTCAGCGCCCGTTCAGTAACATAGTGAGACAGGTGTCAAGAAAAAAATCTCAGTACATTTACATAAATCGGAACATTAAACACGGGGAACAATCATTGAAAAATAAGTGCTCACCCGTGTTATATCATACTTCTGCAGGGGAGTGGCAAGTTTAGGTGAGGAGGATGGACGTGGACAGCGATCACGCACCCTTCTCACCCAACTAGAGGAAAAGGACTGAACGATGTTGAGATTTAGTAACCGTGGACGCCAGGGCCGGTGCAAAGATTCATCCAGTTGCTCACAAAACCGGTACTGGGCGATGGGAGGTGAGACACCAGAGGCCCTTTCGTCTTGGAACACAGCATCAAAACTGGGAGGAAACTTTGTACCAGGGGATTGACCTGGTCACCCATAATGGTCACATAATCCTTTGCAGTGGTTCTACCTTGCAGAGTAACAATGGGGCACACGGAATACAACTACGTTCTTTTTATTTTATTTATCTCTGCCTGCTCGCCATGAATTCCCTTCCTCTTCATTTCAGAGTAGCACTAGCACACAAAGTCCTCAGTTTTTTACTGGACGTATTCTAATGTGTTCTCCAAAACTCTATACCTTCTACTCCTCCACCTGGTATCCTCGATGTACAAGAGGGATGCCTTAACACATGTCCTCTCATCCTGTCCTTATATTTGTTAGTGTCTCACGTATGTTCCTTGCTTTGCCGATTTTACCGAGAACCTCCACATTGCTTATCTGTCCACCTGACATTCAACATAATTCTGTAGTACCACATATAAAACGCTTGGATTCTCGTCAGTTTCGGTTTTACTCTCCATATGTACATTCTCACAAACTGCTTTCTCAAATTAAGGCGTAAGTTTGATGTTATTGTTGTTGTGGTCTTCAGTCCTGAGACTAGTTTGATTCAGCTCTCCATGCTACTCTATCCTGTGCAAGCTTCTTCATCTCCCAGTACCTACTGCAACCTACATCCTTCTGAATCTGCTTATTGTAGTCATCTCTTGGTCTCCCTCTACGATTTTTACCCTCCACGCTGCCCTCCAATACTAAATTGGTGATCACTTGATGCCTCAGAACATGTCCTACCAAGCGATCCCTTCCTCTCGTCAAGTTGTGCCAGAAACTTCTCTTCTCCCCAATCCTATTCAATACCTCCTCATTAGTTATATGATCTACCCATCTAATCTTCAGCATTCTTCTGTAGCACCACATTTCAAAAGCTTCTATTCTCTTCTAGTCCAAACTAGTTATCGTCCACGTTTCACTTACATACCTGGCTACGCTCCACGCAAATACTTTCAGAAACGGCTTCCTGACACTTAAATCTATACTCGATGTTAACAAGTTCTCTTCTTCAGAAACGCATTCCTTGCCATTGCCAGTCTACATTTGATATCCTCTCTACTTCGACCATCATCAGTTATTTTGCTCCCCAAATAGTAAAACTCCTTAACCACTTAAATGTCTCATTTCCTAATCTAATTCCCTCAGCATGACCCGACTTAATTCTACTACATTCCATTATCCTCGTTTTGCTTTTGTTGATGTTCATCTTATATCCTCCTTTCAAGACACAGTCCATTCCGTTCAACTGATCTTCCGGGTCTATTGCTATCCCTGACAGAGTTACAATGTCATCGGCGAACCTCAAAGTTTTTATTTCTTCTCCATGGATTTTAATACCTGCTCCGATTTTTCTTTTGTATCCTTCACTGCTTGCTCAATATAGGCGGCCGGTGTGGCAGTGCGGTTCTAAGCGCTTCAGTTTGGAACCGCGTGAACGCTGCGGTCGCAGGTTCCAATCCTGCCTCGGGCATGGATGTGTGTGATGTCCTTAGGGTAGTTACGTTTTAGTAGTTTTAAGTTCTAGGGGACTGATGACCACAGAAGTTAAGTCCCATAGTGCTCAGAGCCCTTTGAACCATTTTTTTTGCTCAATATACAGATTGAATAACATCGGCGATAGGCTACAACCCTGTCTCACTCCCTTCCCAACCACTGCTTCCCTTTCATATCCCTCGACTCTTATAACTGCCATCTGGTTTCTGTACAAATTGTAAGTAGCCTTTCGCTCCCTGTATTTTACCCCTGCCACTTTCAGAATTTGAAAGAGAGTATTCCAGTCAACATTGTCAAAACCTTTCTCTATGTCTACAAATGCTAGAAACGTAGGTTTGCAATTCCTTAATCTACCTTCTAAGATAAGTCGTAGGGTCAGTATTGCCTCACATGTTCCAGCATTTCTGCGGAATCCAAACTGATCTTCCCCGTGGTCGGCTACTACCAGTTTTTCCATTCGTCTGTAAAGGATTCGCGTTAGTATATTGCATCCGTGACTTATTAAACTAATAGTTCGGTAATTTTAGCATCTGTCAGCACCTGCTTCCTTTGGGATTGGAATTATTGTATTCTTCTTGAAGTCTGAGGGTATTTCGCCTGTCTCAAACATTTTGCTCACCAGATGGTAGAGTTTTGTCAGGACAGGCTCTCCGAAGGCTGTCAGTAGTTATAATGGAATGTTGTCTACTCCCAGTGCCTTGTTTCGACTTTGGTCTTTCAGCGCTCTGTCAAACTCTTCACTCAGTATCGTATTTCCCATTTCATCTTCATCTACATCCTCTTCCATTTCCATAATATTGTCCTCAAGTACATTGTCGTTGTATAGACGCTCTATATACTCCTTCCACCTTTCTGCTTTCCCTTCTTTGCTTAGAACTAAGTTTCCATCTGAGCTCTTGATATTCATACAAGTGGCTCTCTTTTCTCCAAAGGTGTCTTTAATTTTCCTGTAGGCAATATCTATCTTACACCTAGCGGGATAAGCCTCTACATCCTTACATTTGTCCTCTAGCGATCCCTGATTAGCCATTTTCCACTTCCTGTTGATCTCATTTTTGAGACGTTTGTATTCCTTTTTGCCTGCTTCATTTACTGCATTTTTATATTTTCTCCTTTCATCAGTTAAATCCAATATTTCTTCTGTTACCCAAGGATTTCTACTAGCCCTCGTCTTTTTACCTATTAGATCCTCTGCTGCCTTCACTACTTCATCCCTCAAAGCTACCCATTCTTCTTCTACTGTATTTATTTCCCCCATTCCTGTCAATTGTTCCCTTATGCTCTCCCTGAAACTCTGTACAACCTCTGGTTCTTTCAGTTTATCCAGGTCCCATCTCCTTAAATTCCCTCCTTTTTGCAGTTTCTTCAGTTTTAATCTACAGTTCATAACCAATAGATTGTGGTCAGAGTCCACATCTGACCCTGGAAATGTCTTACAATTTAAAACCTGTTTCCTAAATCTCTGTCTTACTATTATATAATCTATCTGAAACCTGTCAGTATCTCCAGGCTTCTTCCATGTATACAACCTTCTTTTATGATTCTTGAACCAAGTGTTAGCTATGATTAAGTTGTGCTCTGTGCAAAACTCTATCAGGCGGCTTCCTCTTTCATTTGTTAGCCCCCATCCATATTCACCTACTACGTTTCCTTCTCTCCCTTGTCCTACTACCGAATTCCAGTCACCCATGACTATTAAATTTTCGTCTCCCTTTACTATTTGAATAATTTCTCTTATTTCATCATACATTTCTTCAATTTCTTCGCCATCGGCAGACCTAGTTGGCATGTAAACTTGTACTACTGTTGTAGGCGTGGGCTGCGTGTCTATCTTGGCCACAATAATGCGTTCACCATGCTGTTTGTAGTAGCTTACCCGCACTCCTATTTTTTATTCATTATTAAACTGACTCCTGCATTACCCCTATTCGATTTTGTATTTGTAACCCTGTATTCCCCTGACCAAAAGTCTTGTCCCTCCTGCCAGCGAACTTCACTAATTCCTACTATATCTAACTTTAACCTATCCATTTCCATTTTTAAATTTTCTATCCTACCTGCTCGATTAAGGGATCCGACATTCTACGCTCCGATCCGTAGAACGCCAGTTTTCGTTCTCCTGATAACGACGTCCTCCTGAGTAGTCCCCGCCCGGAGATCCGAATGGGGGACTATTTTACCATAGAGTAAAGCTGCATGTCTTCAGGAAAAATTACGGCTGTAGTTTCCCCTTGCTTTCAGCATATATATATATATATATATATATATATATATATATATATATATATATATATATATATATATATATATATGAATTCATTGTCCCAGGAAGGGGAAACTTTATTGACACATTCCTGGGATCAGATACATCACATGATCACACTGACAGAACCACAGGCACATAGACACAGGCAACAGAGCATGCACAATGTCGGCACTAGTACAGTGCATATCCACCTTTCGCAGCAATGCAGGCTGCTATTCTCCCATGGAGACGATCGTAGAGATGCTGGATGTAGTCCTGTGGAACGGCTTGCCATGCCATTTCCACCTGGCGCCTCAGTTGGACCAGCGTTCGTGCTGGACGTGCAGACCGCGTGAGACGACACTTCATCCAGTCCCAAACATGCTCAATGGGGGACCGATCCGGAGATCTTGCTGGCCAGGGTAGTTGACTTACACCTTCTAGAGCACGTTGGGTGGCACGGGATACATGCGGACGTGCATTGTCCTGTTGGAACAGCAAGTTCCCTTGCCGGTCTAGGAATGGTAGAACGATGGGTTCGATGACGGTTTGGATGTACCGTGCACTATTCAGTGTCCCCTCGACGATCACCAGTGGTGTACGGCCAGTGTAGGAGATCGCTCCCCACACCATGATGCCGGGTGTTGGCCCTGTGTGCCTCGGTCGTATGCAGTACTGATTGTGGCGCTCACCTGCACGGCGCCAAACACGCATACGACCATCATTGGCACCAAGGCAGAAGCGACTCTCATCGCTGAAGACGACACATCTCCATTCGTCCCTCCATTCACGCCTGTCGCGACACCACTGGAGGCGGGCTGCACGATGTTGGGGCGTGAGCGGAAGACGGCCTAACGGTGTGCGGGACCGTAGCCCAGCTTCATGGAGACGGTTGCGAATGGTCCTCGCCGATACCCCAGGAGCAACAGTGTCCCTAATTTGCTGGGAAGTGGCGGTGCGGTCCCCTACGGCACTGCGTAGGATCCTACGGTCTTGGCGTGCATCCGTGCGTCGCTGCGATCCGGTCCCAGATCGACGGGCACGTGCACCTTCTGCCCACCACTGGCGACAACATCAATGTACTGTGGAGACCTCACGCCCCACGTGTTGAGCAATTCGGCGGTACGTCCACCCGGCCTCCCGCATGCCCGCTATACGCCCTCGCTCAAAGTCCGTCAACTGCACATACGGTTCACGTCCACGCTGTCGCGGCATGCTACCAGTGTTAAAGACTGCGATGGAGCTCCGTATGCCACGGCAAACTGGCTGACACTGACGGCGGCGGTGCACAAATGCTGCGCAGCTAGCGCCATTCGACGGCCAACACCGCGGTTCCTGGTGTGTCCGCTGTGCCGTGCGTGTGATCATTGCTTGTACAGCCCTCTCGCAGTGTCCGGAGCAAGTATGGTGGGTCTGACACACCGGTGTCAATGTGTTCTTTTTTCCATTTCCAGGAGTGTATATATATATATATATATATATATATATATATATATATATATATATATGTTTCGTTTCAATATAGGTCCGAAGAAAGCCAAAGCCGGGCAAGTAATGAACACTGACAAGTAGCAAGCGTACCCAGAACCATTTTTCGTGAAATATCAGAACTGTTTTGTTGCTGTTTCCGCTGGTTTTCTTGTAGCTGTAAATGTCAGTTGGTTCCGGACCTCAACGATTACACTAGCCAAATGAAACTCAGTCTCTAACGTCTATGATGTGTGTAAGCAGATTGAAGTGATGAATGAAAATTTGCACCAAGGCGAGAATCGAACCCAGGTCCCCTGCTTACTAGGCGAAGAATTGGGTTCGAATCCCAGTCTTTGTACGAATTTCATTAAGCTACCTATGCCTGGGTTTCAGGCAGGATCCCCCACTTTCGTTCGATGCTGCGGTGCTATTCCAGTACAGCTGAAAAGCCTATGCAATGCTGTTCGAGTTTAGGGGGAATACCATGTGGGCTGAAGCGTGAATGGGATATTCGACTGAGGAGAGGTGCGTGCTAGGGTAGTCCGTGCAAAGCCACTGTGCCAGGTTGGCGTAGTTGCCAACGCATCTGCAAAGTGAACAGGAGACCAGGGTTTGAATTCCGGCAAATTTTCATTCATCGTTTCAGTCTGCTTACAAACATCATAGATTACACTGGCGTTATACTTTCAGTTT
Source organism: Schistocerca americana (assembly GCF_021461395.2). Classification (NCBI taxonomy): domain Eukaryota; kingdom Metazoa; phylum Arthropoda; class Insecta; order Orthoptera; family Acrididae; genus Schistocerca; species Schistocerca americana. The sequence goes on from NC_060125.1 coordinate 325,318,640, forward strand.
GAGATGGATTTTGCAGCGTTACTAGAAAATGTTAAAAACCTACCTGTAGTCTACCTACCTGTCTGATATTTCCTCATCAGTGAAGAACGACACACAATCTTCTCGGCACTTCGCTGCCTGATAAACATATGACCCGCGTACGTATCGCAAGTCAGTCCCACAAAGTAAAATCTTCTTACCCCATTTCGTGACAATGGTATGATCACTGAAATTGTAGTGACGTTTAAAATAAAAGTAAATCCTTGCTTTTTCTAGTTTCATGTAATCATTCGTAGCTCTTGAAAAACAGTCCGTTGTGGACGGAATATTTGTTTACCTACCTGACGGTAAAGTAAAACATACATATCTGATACAGCCTATGCTCTCCCGATTAAGTACATTGTATGTAGACGGGGTTTCTGTTATACGGTGGTATAATTACTATGTTTAGTATGTTGTTGGATTAATAAACAAAGTTTTGAATTAGTTCTGAGTTCTATTTTACGTTTTCCCTCTCCGTTCATTGAACCTAATGCGAATTACTTTCCCCCGACTCAAATTCTGGTAGGCTCTTGTTGCCGTACAAGTCATTCTCCAAATAAATGATCGTATTTGAGAAAAAAATTTCCACTCAAGATTTTTTTTGTACTGTTCTGTTAGATATACCATGTAAGTGTAATCTACGATCTTCATCGTGACTGTGCTTATTCTCCACATCAACGCACATCAAATGTTTGATAGCTGTAGAATTCTCCTGGGCAGCAACGCACAGTTTCATTGTGCAATTCTGTTTTTATATTTCAGAACAGTTATTTATTGTAAATGGAGGGATTCAGAGTGCTGGGCCATAATCAGACTCTCTACAAAAATAAAAAAACAATCAATTATTTACAAACGGAAGAAAAGGGCACGGTCCTATCTTGCATGGCTGCGCAGACATTCTGAACTACACGCAATAAAAACTTAACTAAAAATACCTGGATACATGAACCATCAGTCATAAAACCATATATAATGTAACATAGACACACCAAGGTGTCCGTATATACACTGAAGCGCCAAAGAAACTAATACAGGCATCTGTATTGAAATACAGAGATACGTAAACAGGCAGAATACGGCGCTAAGGTCGGCAACGCCTGTATAAGTCAAAGAGCGTCTGGCGCAGTAGTCAGAACGGTAATTGGTGCTACAATGGCAGGTTATAAAGATTTACATGAGTTTTACCGTGGTCGGTGCACGAGCGATGGAACACAGCATCTCCGACGTAGCAATGAAGTGGGGATTTCCCCGTACGACAATTGCACGAGTGTACCGTGAATTTCAGGAATCCGGTAAAACATCAAATCTCCGACATGACTGGAAACATTTTGCCTGGTCGGAGGAGTCTCGTTTCAAATTGTATCTAGGAGGATAGACGTGTGCGGTTATGGAGACAACCACTTGAATCCGTGGATCCTGCATGTCGTCAGTGCACTGTTCAAATCGATGGAGGCTCTGTTATGGTGTGGGGCGTGTGCAGTTGTAGAGATATGGCACCCCCGATACGCCTAGGTACGACTCTGACAGGTTACACGTGCATAAACATCCTGTCTCGTCACCTGCATCCATTCATGCCCACTGTGCGTTCCGACGGACTTGGGCAACTCCAGCAGGACAATGCGACACCCCAAATGTCCACAATTGCTACAGTGTGGCTCCAGTAACAATCTACTGAGCTTAAACTCTTCCTCTGGCCAAAAAACTCCCCAAAAGTGATCATTATTGAGTATACCTAGGATTCCTTTCAACTTGCTGTTCAGAAGAGATGACCAGCCCCTCGTAGTGTTAAGAATTTATGGACAGCCCTGCAGGATTCGTGGTGTCAGTTCCCTCCAGCACGACTTCCGGCATTAGTCGAGTCCATGTCACGTTGTGTTGCAGCACTTCTGAGTGCTGGCGGGGACCCCGAACGATATTATGCAGGTGTTCCAGTTTCTTTGCCTCTTCAGTGTATAATCCCACCGCTATGAAACATCTAGATCACGTACTGGACAGAGTGAAAGGGAAGAAAGCGGGAATAACAACGAGAAAGTAAAAATATGTGGCGGAAAATTTATCCACGGTTATCGTATGTTACCTTGAGCACACCAGCCGCCTCTGCCATGGCAGTACAAGATAGAGCCACAAACGGAACAGTGTTTATATTTGCGCGCACACTAACATTACTACGTCGAATTGAGATACAGGTATCACGTACATTACGGCAAGAAGTACCCATGTGGCACTCACGATCGGCCTAAGGCAGGGTTTCGGAAAACAAATGGGCGTAAAACTAGCACTTAAAATGCGTTTGAGCAAACTAATGCAGACACATAAAACCCAAAATAAAATGAAATAAAGAACCTCCATATAAGGCACAAAGAATATCCAAAAGATTACATGAAGAACAAGGAACCAAAATACGTCATTACAACTTCACCACATGGAGTAAAACAGCAACATCTTTGAATATATTCATAGCGTACGCGTTCGGAACCATACAAGATACCAGGATCGGGGACAATCTTAACCATCGGAAACAAGAGACAAAAATATATATAATCGTTAAAATAAAGGAACTTAAGTTATAAAATGTGAAGAGGTAAAGCCATCTACAGTAAGAAAGACATGAAAAAGCCCCCTTTAAAATATTGTTCCCCCCAACTTCCCACAGAAAAACTAGCAAATTGACAGTGAAGCTGTCGACGTAAAATAGTCATTGCACCAACATTCGAAATACTGGTAACATTGTATCATAATATATTTGATAAATCACAATCGGTTGATCGTTTAGACACCTGTCTTTGTCAACATGGAGATGTTTAACAATTTCTAGTTCCTCTATTAAATTCAAGTTCTTCCCCATCTGGGCAAGTAACGGTATCATATGTCCTAGTGTGGGGGACTGGTGCCCGCCGGACTTTAGATCCTCAGCAAATGCTGAATTTAGTTTCATTTGACCTTGCTTAGTTAACCAGTGCTCCCTTAACCTAGTCTTGAACCTTTTGCCAGTCTGGTCTATATACGAGTTTTCGCAATCGCTACACTCCAATTTATGTACGCGATACCCTGCGTACCTACCTCTCTGGAGGTGTTCATTAAAAATGTAAATATACTGAAGCTTATTACCACTAGTGCAAACAACATGCAAAGTCAGGTGCTTAGGGATTTTAGCTAAATCACAAGAGAGGTTCCCCCACGAACTAGTCCTTCACAAGTTTGGATCTCGAAAACCGCGAGACGGGAAGACATGTGTCCGCTGTTTCTTCTTTATATAGGGTATCAACGATTGTAGGACTGTTTACAGCAATGCATTTCAAATTTGCGAACTCTATTGACGATTGGCTGAGAGGTATCTTAGTAACGCCATACACCATAGATTTGAAATAACTGAATTGTCTTACGAACTTTTGTTTTTAGAAAATATGCCTCAGGCCGATCATTGGCACCACCTGGGTTCTTCTTACCGCACATTACGTGTCACCTGTAGTAACGTTTGTGTGCGCGTCAATACAGACATTGTGTCAAATGCGGCTCGTACCGCGGTTTTGCAAGCGTGGCCCTATCTTGTACTACCACGGCGGATAAGTGTGTTGGTAACATACTAACCGTGAAGAATTTTTCCGCTAGGTATTTGTACTTTGTCGATGTTATTCTGGCGGTTCCTTTTCCTTTCACTAGGTCCAGTTCGTGGTCTAGATGTTTCATGACATGACATACCTTGGTGCCTGTTTTACATTATATGTGGTTTTGTAACTGATGGGTCACGTAGCCTATTACATTTACGTATTTTTTATTACTTGTAGTTCACGTTGTCTGTGTAGCCTTTCAAATTAGGACCAACCCATTTTTTATCGTTTGAATCTAATTTCTTGGTTTCTTGTTTTCGTAGTCGATCTGATCATGCCCCAAAAGCGTCATTGGCATTAAACAATTCCTCAAATGTGAATGTTTTTGTTGAAAAACGTTTTTAAACCGGTTGCTATATACAGCCTGCTACAATATAAAGGAATTATTTTCTTTTTTTATGCCCTCTTTGCTTCGTCGGTCGGGGTCTATTTTGCTTCAAAGGTTTTAGAAGTAATTAATTTCATAGACCTCATTACCACCAAATTTGACGTTATTTCCTTCGATATTCTCGCTTCTGCTACTTCTGTGACTGATTCTGAACTGTCTTCCTACCAGAGTTGAGACAGTATGCTCCATGAGTTTTTGCGAATTTGGTGTTGAACCTACGGCCTGCAAGGTAGGAAGATACCATCTCACACATGCAGAGTTCAGAAGAAGGCAGTAGGACGGACATTGATGTAACCAGACAATGATCTCAAAGTCAGTTCGACTGCGCTTCCTGTAAGGGACATGTTATCTCTCAGAAAAATCGATGTACGGGTTCAAGCATAACTATGTGTTAGCAAAAATGAAAATCTTAGATTTTAATTTTTAACGTTTAATTTTACTCTAAGTATTACTTCACGGCATAGCAATGTTAGCAGAATTATGGACAGGATGGTAAAATATTGATACTGGGTTTTCACAATTGTGAAGCGAAATTCCTAAATATTTAAGGTCCTTTAATTGTAAGATGGTTGATGACCATGGCTGAGGGAGGGGGGGGGGGGCGAAAAAAATACAAACAAATTATATAAAATTGGGGCCAGAGATATCAGGTATGCTAAAAATGCTCAATGTAAACACCCAAAATTGACTGGGAGTCGGTAGAGAGCAATCAGAAAGCAGTGCACAAATCATAAATCTACAGTGGCTCATCAATTCTTTTCGTTAGCTCGGACATCTCGCATTTCTGCTTCAGTTTGGTGAATATGCTTCGCTACAGGTCATGGTTGGATCGAATGTACAAAAAAGTTATATGAGATGTAGACGACCGCAGTTCTTAGTATCGATTGAATACCACTTGATAGCGTGGCGCGTGTTTACCATTCGTGGACGGCGTATGTGGCGGCTGTCGGCGCGAGTTGTGACCTGAAATCTATTCTAAACCTCTCTCCACTGTGAAACACCAGTTGGATACATTTCCAACGTCTTTGGTGAAGCCGAAAGTTCTTGTTTTGCCATAGCTAAGTTACCTGGCATGGTAAACACTATATGGCTGGAACAGCGCGTACGTCGTAGCCCTCAAACCGCTCACAAGCATTAACTGTCAGTGTTTGGTGCGATTCTCCGGATTTATTGTATTTTTCTTCTTATGAGAGCTGCATATTGCCCAGTCAAAAACTAAAACTTTCTTTCTGTACAAATGATATGAAACCAGTATCTGCTTGTTATGACAGAAAATACTTAATATCAGCTAGTGCTCTATTTTTGTACTGTTTGTGCATGTGTGCGTGCGTGTGTGTGTGTGTGTGTGTGTGTGTGTGTGTGTGTGTGTGTGCGTGTGTTTGTGTGTGTTTGTGTGTGTGCGTGGGAGGGGGTGGGCACATGTGTACTATCAAATCCATGAACAGATTGCTAGCAATGCAACAAACACTGTGGTAACAAAACGACTATTCACGTTAGTGTGTAGAATGTATGATTATGGCGACGTACCATCTGACTTCCGGGAAAGCATCAGGCACACAATTCCAAAGACGGCAAGAGCTGGCAACTGCGAAAATTACAGCACAATCATTCAATTATTTCTTAATTTTAACAGTCCATGAGCGTACCAATACCTCCATCCCACCCCTCACCTCTGGCTTCTGGTACCTCAACAGCATCCCCCGAACAGAACGCAATACTCCAATAACTTAAGTCCCCAGATTTATGACACGTTGTTGATGCATAGTCGATCTGAGACAATTTTAACGTGGGTCATAATGCCAAATGAGCTTTCTGCTTCAGCTACAGTCACAAAAATACACATGAGTTCAGAAATCAGCCTGAAATTTAAACTCATGGATACTTGAACGTGTCTCTCTTCCTCTTGACTAGTGACTAGATGACGAACAGCTGCCTTTGTGCCAAGAACTTGAGATTTGTCTGTCAGGGCCCACCTGGCCTTCCACATCCTGTGTTTAGCCTCAAGATCCGATTTAATGTGAGACTTTCTCGTCAAGTCTGGGTACGTAAATTAATAGTAACTTCAAATAAAGACAGAACTGGTTTGCTCGTATAGGTTGCTATTTGGAGGAATATCTGTACTAGCAGTAAACATTACGTACCGTCGCAACCATCGTATAGTATCACTACAAAAATATCACCAAATCTACAGCAGGGCCGCACAAATTTCTCAGATACGTAAATCAGTCACTAGCGTTGATTGTGTTTAGTGATGTTACCAGGCCTGATAGGCTAAATAAGGGAAGTCAAGAGTGTCAGATGTCGAACCATCGTTGTGAACAACGCGGAGTTTTCGCGTATTTGCGAGAGACAGTTACTCATTATTAATATTTTATTAATTGATATATGTATTCTTTGCCGTTTACGCCAATTTATTGAAAACTACATCATTGCCATTATTTTTGTGCTATGACGCAACGACTTAGTTGGGTTAGGTTCTTTTCATTTCGCTCCTAGAGTTGTAACACATTGTCTCCACACTGTGAAGCCTAAGGTGTGACATGTGTTGTGGGTTTATGCACTCCAGAATAGGCCGTTCAACAGGTCTGTGCCGCACAGGTGTACATCCACGACTCTCATACAGTCAGAACCTATTGACACCACTGGTAGGAGACTTTGCAGTTTAACTTCTTACGAGTTAAGATGAACCTGTGAACTCTCGTAATAGTCTCAGTGCAGCGCGAGTCTCCTTGCTCAAACACTCGACGATTTTCTGCAAAAAAAGAGCCAATTACTGTGTCTGCAGTTTCCCATATCAAATCTGGTGGCCATATAGTTTCTTTTCCTCGACAATTGGTGCTTTCATACTTGTTATAACCCCACCCACTAGAGTTTTTGTTGCTTATCATAGGTGTCCTTTCTTCCGTATGGAACGTTGTTTAACTTCTGATACGTAATACTGAGATAAACAGTTTTTCCTTTCATGCGAGTTTTAGTGCCGGTGACTGCAGTGAATCGTCAATGTTTTGAGTTGGGTTTCTCCAGACGTTTTATCTGGGATCTCCTGCCGTGTTCCTCCAGAAAGACTTTCCTAAGTTTATCATTAAAAGCAGGGACGTGGGCTGCTTTTAGCGGGGCCTACGCGTGACTGTGGTGCCTCATTGTGTGTACTAGGTACTCCATGGAGACAGTTCTTTAGCCGCATGGGACCGTGTGCCATCAGAAAATTCTCCTTTTCCCCAGAACTGTGTCTCGTAGCTCGGTTCAGGGAAATTACTTACCTGCAGTTACTAGTATTGAGTGTTCGTGACTTATATTCACAAAATGCTCGCTTTTGTAATACATCTGCATATTAATAAAATTCATCCAGTTTCGTGTATCTTTGTCGTGTGACATATCGAGTTAACTGGAATTTGTTTTAGGAATTCAGTATAAGGTCTGTTATTTGTTTGACACCTTTCATGTCACCACCCTTCCATCATAATTTTTGTACTGAAGTTAGACAATGGTTGAGACGTTGTCTGAGTCAGTCAGAAACTATACTTTTCCTTAAGCATTGGATATTGGTAAGCCACTTAGACTAATCCTCATTCTATTTAATTCTATTGGTTTGGATACTTTAATTTTTAACATGATTAACATTGTTACTGATTTAATTGTCTCCTTTAAGTGAAGACTGTAAGTTTTTATAGCAATATCAATTTCTTTTTCTTCTTTATTTAAACGAAGTGTATGTAGTTTATATCGAAGATGAGCATCCTTTCACAGCGATATTTTTGTAGTATTTTCTCAGTCACTTACTATTTAAATCAAATTCAAAATTTACATACTTTATATATATTCCAAAATTGCAGTGTTTACATTCTGCTGTTTGTCTTACAAAAATTAGGATTCTAACAACTAATGTAAGCATTAAAATAATTCGTTAGCGAACTGTAATATACTCAAAATTTTGAATATTTTATTATTGATCTATGCAAATTCAAAATCTATACTCACAAACAATATTCATAATGAAATATTATTCTAAAAATTATTAATCTATGAGATAATGTTGTTTTACAGAAATGTTGAATTAATAATTAAGCATAAAATTTTTTAACATATATAACTCATAGACAGTAAATTAACGTTACAAAAATGTTATCTTTAAGATACAATGTACATGAATGGGTTTTCTTGTCCAACATCTTATTCTAATTACATTATAAGTACATATAACATTTATTTACAAAAACATTTCTCCTGCATTGCTCATTAAAGAAAGATTATGAAAAGACTGTTACACAGTTCTTATTCAGACTCTTACACATATTGTATAGAGAGATGTAATTTGTATCAAATCAACATGAACACATCGAAGTATTATGTTAATTGTTGTGCTCTTTTGCAAGTTTTTCACTGCCTGACACTGATCTTTGCCTAATTTTGAACACTATTTTGTCTAAAAATTTTCTTGCATGAGGTTTTCGACTAATGTATTTGCACAAAGCTGAAGGACTTGTGCGAGATGCTCATCGGCAAACCTTTGGGTGGACAGTGTCGTTCTTCATCGAATTTTCAACAGGGTGTGGCTGTTTTTTGGTGTGGCCCTTATAATAATGTAGGCCTTTTAGTGTGGAGTCTCTTCTCAAGACATTGTTGAAGGTATTTATAATTTTGTACCATATCTCAGAAAACTAGTTTACAATACGATGGACATTTGGAAAAGTGTATCTTGAAATATTTTCCCAAGTCTTCTGTCCCCAACATCAGTCTTGGGAGTCTTCATCTTGTTCCTAGCATCTTCCTTTATTCAGACTAGAAACTGGTATCTTTTCTGCAGGATGTGGGAAATTATTGGCTGTTAATTGCTTTGAAGTTTTTTAAATTCTTTAGTGTTTCAATCGTCGATTAGGACGTGTAGTTCAGCATTGATTGACTGATTTTTCTTCAGTACGGTAGTTCAATATAATACTGCCGTCCTGTCGTGACATTGCGATTCTACACGTAATTTTTTGCCAGATTGTATTCCAGCCAAGCCGGGATTTCGGCGGGGTGGTTTTTTGATACTCCACGTGTTCGTTGTTGTTTCATTTCTCGTAGCCTGTCGTTCCCACCAGTCGTTCCTACTTCAAAATTGGTCGAAAATGAATTTTTAAAAGGCCTGGATCTAACATCGATCTTCTGCCGCCCATCCACCCACCTTGTACTTTCTTTATCATGGCGACGTAGCTACCACAGTTAGGTACAAGGGTTGCCTTGGTTAGATATCGCCATCCTTCTCCTGCCCTTGCCAGCGGCTCCGCATTTTAGAAGATCGTTGATCTTGTCCATACACGCTCCATTTGTATTTTCGGTTGTCGTCCGCCACATTGCAGTGGGCAGTTGTTGTTTGTTTCTTGCAGGACGTAGAGTACAAAAATCTTTTCTTATAATCTATCTAATGCCTAATTTAATTTATGACTCTCAAGAAATTTTTTACATGGTTCGGAGTCGTATCTATGTGTTACAATTCTATTTTCTCTATCAGGTTCCAATTTGTTTCTGTTATTTTAAGCTATATATGTTAGTTATATATGGTGTTGTTGTGTGGTATGTTAGTATGTGATGTTATTAGATCATCACCTTTGCTAACTCTACCTATTATATTAAATGCTACATATAAAAATTTAAGGTACTTCGCAGTTCTCTGTCTCTTCTTTTCTTGAGACTCCTGGTCACGTCCTGGCTGAAACATACTTAATGACCTCTTTGGTATTATATACTATGCCTATAACTGATTATTCATCAAACATTTTAATATGGCTTACATCATGAAGCCCTAAACCTGTACCTGTTTCATTCTATACATGGTTCATTCTGCCTATACCATTTTGTTTGGATGATGGAACATCGTTCCTTAGGTCTGGAAGGCTCTTGCTCTTCCACCTATGTTTGACATTGTACTGCTCTGGCTCAAAGAGAGGTGTAATGCTCTCAAATGTCAAACTAGCGTTTCCCCTGTTTATCACAGCTCGCCTTTCATTCAAAAAATCCCCACCTATTATAATGTCCACCAATAATTTCGGTATGACAACGAAATTGGACTCTGTCTTTTGACCTTGGCTTGAAAGAGTTAACCTTGTTTGCTTATTGACATCTGAGGTATGAGTTCTGATGGGACCCATCACTTAAATCTTCTTCATTTTCAAGATCGGTAAATCTTCATTAACATTTCACTGGTTAAATAGGTTCTCTGTAATCGGGGTTAGCTGTCTATGTCTACATTAAATGGGCTTTACGCTACCATAGTTTCACTACTGGTTGAATCTCAACAGGTATGCTCTGTTCTTCCTCATCTCTCGGTATTAAAGCATCCTCTATGGAATCATGTGTGAGTCGTTTCATGATCTCTACCTGTGAATTAGAACCTCCTACCGGATACACCTCGACCACTATGTCTCTCTTTTCTATAACTTCTTCACATTTAAATTCGTCTTACCTCAACTATGCCTCTTCTTTCTTCATGGAAATTCCCAAATAATTGCATCTAGAAGCCGTTAATATATCTCTGCAATTTTCATCATTTTATACATTGGAACCTATGCCCAATTGCACTTTATTTCAACTTCAGTCGACTGCGCATTATCCTCTTTCCCTGGTCTAAGCCTCAAATAACTTCGCAATTCTAATTACTTCGTCCGTACTCTCCTCTCCTATTCAGCGTGCCTCTGGTAGTTCGTTTTCTTTGTCAGTATCCTCCCAATTAATTTCTCCTCAGTATGAAGTTGTTGTTTTCCTGCCTTTGTTTTATCCCTGCCATTCTATTTCCTCACTTATTACCTGTCGTGACGTAATGTTTACTCCTCTCGACGGTACGTTATCGTCTTGGGAACGACTCGCCCTAGTTTCAGTATTAAATAACTCTGCAATGCTAATTACCTTACTTCTTATCTCGACTTCCGTTATGCTTGCTTCATCCTGTTGCAGTAGTACGATTTTGTGAAATCTTCCCAACTAACTCCAGTCCAACCTGATGTTTGTGGTATCTCGACGTCTTTCAGTTTCTGCGGTTCTGTTCCTTCATCTTTCACGTCTCATGTCAAAGTGTTTATTTCTTTCGTTACGTTGCTGCTGCTTGCTTGGGTAGGTGCGCCGTTCTCCTTGACTTGGGCGCTCTCTCGTCAGTTCGAACGTTTATTATGGTTTGGTGGCCTTATTTCTACGTTTTGTTTTGGTACTTACTGTCTTTATTCGACTTGGTGACACAGGTGTCGTTGCTGGTAATTTGTGGTCCTGTTTGTCCTCCACTACCCATTGCGATTACCGATATTCCCCCTGTAGCAACTATTGGCATTCCTGGGTGGATAATTACTGCCATTTGTTGTTCCGTATCCGTGCCCATTTCTCGGCGCGAAGTTGTCACGCGGTTAGTAATAGCTAACATTCTTTCTTGGGATCTCTGCCGCATTTAGCGGTCTTTCATTCACTGTTTCACGCGATTTTCGCTTTTCCTTGCTCATCTTCCGAGAACATGAATTCTGATTCTCTCAAAATTCCTAGAAGGCTTCTACGTCATTGCCTTCGCGCCCTACCAATGACTGTTGGTATTTTAATATCAGCTTCGTGGTACACAAATTAATCAGTTCTTCATCGCTGTATGGCACATTCAAACACTGATTTTTCTCTGCCACTGCTTCGAAAAATTGTACAGGGCTCTTCTCTCCGGAGTTCTAAAAATATAGATTTTGTAGTAGTTCATAATTTACCCTATTTTGCGCTTCACTCGAACAGTAGCGTGAGAGAAACTCATCTCTAAATCTTCATATGATCGACAGGTTGGAGCTACGTTTTGCATTATTTCTGCTACAGTTCCAGGCATATAGGCACGTATAAACTATGGTTTTTGTGCTATGTACAATGTTCTGATAGTCCTACTCTGATCTGAAGGTCCGTAGATACAGTGAGCTTTTACCACGGAAATGCTGAAACTTCCTTACAGTGAGGAAATGATCGTTGTTGTATGTCATCATGGTATCGTACGAAATTCTTCTTTTGTTTCCGATCCTTTACGTGTTAGTCTTTCAGATTGTGGTAAATCCATCAGACATTGCTCACTGTAACTTTCGCCTAGTCTTGCATGATATCGTTGTAATAGAACGCAATGACATTCTTTCATCGGCTCTGCGCGAGTGTCGGTACGCTTTAAGGCCGGTTCCCACTAGAGCGCGGCAGCGCGGCGTGCGGCAACGGCAACGGCAAGCGTTTTCCGCGTTGACGCGGCGGCTCGCGGAATTGGCGTTCCCACCTGGAAGCGGCAGACGCTAGCGGTAGCCAATGACGGACAGCCACTGAGGTACGGGCTGGGACCCACCGAAGCGACCGGTGTGTTTGAATAACGATATGTTACACCTACATGAAGGACAGATGAAGTTGGGTGAAGACATACCAATTTTTCATTTTCTGTACAATGTACTCTTTCACATATTTCATTATTCATGTTTTCTCATTTCAACATAAACAGATGTCATGACTACCGTTCATGATTGTTCACTATCCCCTAACATATTGAAACAATGTACGATAAAAGAGATTATTCAGATAGTTAAGCGTGACAAAAATTTAAAATGTGATACGGTAGCAGGTACAGGAAAACACTAAAAACACAAAGGCTTGGGGGAAGGGATGAAAGTGGAAGCCACCTGATAGAATTTAGCACAGAGCACAATGTAATCATCGCCAGCACCTTGCTTAAGAATCATGAAAGAATAATACATACTTGGAACAAAGTTTTCGAAACCAGATTTTAAATTATAAGATATTTCCTGGTGCAGACGCAAACCTACAATAATTCATTGGTTACGAGCTGCGGTTTACAACTAAAGAGACAGTAAACGGTAGCAAATTAAGGAAATGGAACTTGAATAAGTCAAGACCCACAGTTTTTCGATAATCTTAAAGTTACCGTAATGCAACAACTGACTGAAACACAGAAAGGAATCCGCTAGAATACGAATGGATATCTTTGAGAGAAAAAGTGGTGAATGCAGCAGAGTATGTGAACGGGAAGAAGGTACAGTTGAAATCGTTAGATAAAACGTGATATATTAAATTTGACACGAGGGAAATATATAAAAATGCAGCAAATAAAGTAGGCCATGGGAAATAGAAATGTCTAAACATGACGGTGACAGAAAGTCCAAAATTGCGACGCGATTTTGCACTTGGAAAACAGGGGAATGAAAATGAGAAAGAACAAAGAAAACTTTGCTCAAAGGAGAAGCAACTGCAAAGGACTCATCTGGCAAGCCAGAACTAAGCAAATAAGAGAAGGCTAGAAAGTGGAAGGAATATGTAGAGAGGAGAGGGGGAGGGGTTGTACAAACATAAGCACAATGTTAGATTCCTGTGAAATGTCTGAACACGCAAGGCAATACTGATCCTACCACTTAGTTAAGTAGACACACTGAAGAACTGCGAAACTGTGTTTATAGCATTTGCATGTTTAGAGAAAGATTTTGACAATCTTAATTAAAACATTCTTTGAAGCTCTAAAACATAGGGCCACAAGATTTTCTACAACTTGTACAGAAACGAAACTGCATTTCTAAGACTTTAATGACTTGCAAGGGAAGCAGTAATTGAGAAGGCAGAAGTAGAGAGGATATAAAATGAAGACTGTGAATAGCAACAAAAGCGTTCTGAAAAAGAAACTTTGTTCACATCGAATATAAATTCTAATGATTGGGTACAATTTTACAAAGGTATTTGTGTGGAGTGCAGCCTTGTATGTAAGTGAAACGTGGGCTATGAACAGTTCTGTCAAGAAGACAATGGACGCTTTCAAAACGTGGTGATCAATAAGAATGCTGAAGATTAGATATGAGGATCGTGTAACTAAAGAAGAGGAACGGAATTAGAGCAGGAAGAGGAAGAGGAAATTACGGCACAACTTTGACTACAAGAGGGGTACGTTGACAGGACATATTATGAGGCGTCAAAGAGTGAGGACAAAGGGGTTGGGTGATAGTATTCTGATAATAATCATCTGTTGAAATGCTATTCTGCTGTTTTATCGATTAATGTAAGCAATGAATTTACTATTCCATGCTCTTCTCAACGAAACATTTAAACCAGAACTGAAATCAGCTGAACACCAAATCTTTCAACCACTGTCTGACAACTACTGCATTCTCTTTCAACTTTCTATAACTATCACTGGCTAGCCACACACACATAAAGATATAAGGAGGACAGAAATAAACAAACATTAGTTTTCAGCATATAATTCTTTAGATTGGCAACATGCACATAAACAAACCAAACTGGAAGGGACATGAGGTGAACACAATGTGGTTATGACTTCAAATCAGTGTTTTCGGTAAAATGTCTACAGCAAGTGACAGAAGAAAAAAGAGTGAACATGAAAATGTGCTTATGTTCCATAATCTAAGTTTTAGTTCAACCTCCAGCATGTGACCAGGTGAGGGGAAACGCAGATGTCCGTCAAAAACTCGATTCACTGGAAGTAATCAGTTGTTGTTGTTGTGGTCTTCAGTCCTGAGACTGGTTTGATGCAGCTCTCCATGCTACTCTATCCTGCGCAAGCTTCTTCATCTCTCAGTACTTACTGCAGCCTACATCCTGAATCTGCTTAGTGTATTTATCTCTTGGTCTCCCTCTACGAGTTTTACCCTCCACGCTGCCCTCCAATACTAAATTGGTGATCCCTCGATGTCTCAGAACATGTCCTACCAACCGATCCCTTCTTCTAGTCAAGTTGTCCCACAAACTTCTCTTCTCCCCAATTCTATTCAATATCTCCTCATTAGTTATGTGATCTACCCATCTAATCTTCAGCATTCTTCAGTAGCACCACATTTCGAAAGCTTCTATTCTCTTCTTGTCTAAACTATTTATCGTCCACGTTTCACTTCCATACATGGCTACACTCCGTACAAGTACTTTCAGAAACGACTTCCTGACATTTAAATCTATACTCGATGTTAACAAATTTTTCTTCTTCAGAAACGCTTTCCTTGCCATTGCCAGTCTACTTTTATATCCTCTCTACTTCGACCATCGTCAGTTATTTTGCTCCCCAAATAGCAAAACTCCTTTACTACCTTAAGTGTCTCATTTCCTAATCTAATTCCATCAGCATCACCCGACTTAATTCGACTACATTCCATTATCCTCGATTTGCTTTTGTTGATGTTCATCTTATATCCTCCTTTCAAGACACTGTCCATTCCGTTCAGAGTAATCAGTTATTCACGTAAAAAAAGATCTGAACTGTTTTATAATCTGCAAGTATCGCATATCAAAACAAAACTGAATCATTCTAGATTCCACCGAAGATGCCTTAAAGTAAAAGGCGAAACGCGTCTTGAACCAATAAAGTACACTGGATAAAGAAAAAAACGTTTGTTACTTCCAAAGGAAATAATCAATAGCTGTAGGTAATTAGCAAATTACATCTTATGACATACCAGCAAATTAGTCTCGGTTTAACTTCTCATTACACATGCTATTAAATGCTGTTTAAAAAAATTGATCTATCCCTTCCGAAAAAACTGTAGTTTCTTTCATATCTTGGTAGTTAAACAGATTTTGGATGTTTATCATGCAACGAAATACATGAGTTTTTACAAGTTATCGTTTGCAAAAAAACACGTTTCGATTTCTTGAACCGTTTACGAAATTTGCAGTTGATACAACCACATGGTTTACGACGAGAAGGACGAAGTATCGGTCGGGTCGCGAGCGATCCGCGCCCGGTCACCGCACAGCCCGTCCGCCGACATATCATCCAATATCTTGAGAACGGTGATAGTTATCGTTCTGCTCTCAGCTTTAAAAACAATTTCGATATGTTGACTAAATTTCATACGCAATAATGTATTACCTAAAATGAACTGTACGCAAAGTCCACGCAATGCGTTTTTACCTCTGCACACTCATTCAAATTTCATGTAAAGGTTTACGTAAATGCGATACAGCAAGTAACCACGACGAATAACGAAAAGAAATTCGGTCCTTTATCGAGAGAAGATAACAGGCTGTAACATGCCCAAGAATCAAATTTTTCTACCGAATAGTTTCCTTGGAATCGGATGATAAGTATTTCATAGCTGCCGCCGCGTCCGCGCCAGCGGTTCGGCGAAAGTTCGTGTGGCCCGGGGGTCCGTACCTGACGTCACGTTCAGCGCGTTCTGTGATTGGCGGCGCGCACCTGGAGCGCGGCACGCGGCAGCGGAAGCGGTTCGACATGGTAAAACCGCGACGCAGAGCCCGCCGCGCCTTGCCGCTGACGCGATTTCCATGGCAACCACGCCGCTGACGCGCGGTTTTGACGCGCGGCAGCCCTAGTGGGAACCGGCCTTTACGCTGTAAGCTTCGCGCCCTTCCATTTCCCTGTCACGCATTGGCTCGGTGTCTTGCCTGGCTAATCTTGCCGTTCATCATGCCGCAGTTCCTAAAAGTATGCTTGTGGCACCAGATGTCTTCATGGTGCCATCTGCTCTACATAAGTTTCGAAACGTGCCTGAGGTCGGCTATTGTGCAAGTGGTCGGCTATTGTGTAACTTCTTCTCCGCCTGTGACTGGAATTGTATTCGCGTGAAATCAGTTTTCCTTCTTGTGAAACTTCTTGCATTTCTGGAAGCATTGTTACTCGGAAGTTGTTACAGATTCTGAGCTTACATGATCATCATCATTTCGCTCTTTTCTAGTTCGCATCAGTTCTTCTCTGAGCCTTTCGAACTGATTTTTCGTTTACGTTTCTGTTCTCACAATGCATCAAACCTGTTGAGAACCGATTTCGTGATGTGTTTTTGCAACACTCTATTTTCAACTATTTATCGTGCTGTGCCTCCTGCTTGGGGTGTAATTGCAGTAGCCTGTTTGGTTATTTTTGCAGTTTCACTGCATCAGCAAGTAATGTTTTGTTGCCCTCACGTAATGTTTTGATTTCAGTCTGTATGTCATCACGCAATGTTTGTACGTCCTCTTGGATCTTTTCAATGCCTGTACGTAATTGTGTGTGACGTGTCACTAAATTTTCGATCACATTTCGGGTTTCTTTTCCCTGTTCCGCAATCCTACCCCTATGTTTTGTTCTTTAATTTCTCGTAGTTGTTTTGTTGTTTCTTCATCCTACTCACGTACCTGTTATTTTATCTCTCTGTTTGGCAACGTCATGGTTCACCTTAATTGCTGGAGAGTTTCCGACAAATTAATGGGCCCCACTAACTTTTCTTCCAACGCACTTCGTTCTGCATTTACATTATCGGGTCTGTCCGCAACTGACTACAGTGAACCTTGCGGTGAAACATTTCGACTTGTTTTGCCTCTACTTGGTTGTGAGGGAGGTTTTATTACATGTACTACGGGATCTACGTATTCAAGACGTTCTCCATCTTCCTGTACGTCTGCAACTTATTGGTTGCCATTTACAGTGCCTCGTTGGTCGATATTTGCGTCCTGCTGCACCCCGTGATCTATTTCACCTGGTATTGTGTCATCTGTTGTTCTGACCTGAGGTTCTCGTACGTTATCTTGCTGGGTGTCAATCACAATTCGGTCAAGGTTTCGATCTGTCATTGCTAATCTCTCTGATCCCGTCTTTGTAATTTTAACTGACGTGCCGTTCTTCGCGTAATCATGCGATCATACGACCTTCATAAAATTATTACTTACACCAATTCTTTACTGCTCCTAATTCCCCTGACACAATAACAAAATCGTAAGACCGTGACCTACCAGTAGGGACAGAACCAACTTACTATGCTGTGTCAGCCACCTATGCACATGCAATAATACTTAATGGTAACAGTGGTGTTATAACTGTTCTATGGCGGTACTGCGTATATCTCTCAGTCCACTGCACGTTTCTGTCTCCCTATCGACTTGTCAGTGGCCACTGATAATTGCCATTGGTTGATGCAACACAAAAATATCTTACGAATGTTTTTGGAGAGGATCTCTTTTTCTTTTCTTTTGTCCTAGTAATTGCACATGGTTCACCACCTTACCATGGTATTTTACCATCCTGGCAGGGCCACCATTATCTAACACCTGTGAGACTGGTTCCAATATATCTTCCTGCCACAGTTTCGGAAGGACCCTCAGTGAGTGTTTTAGGAATTTGGTGTTGAACCTACGGCCTGAAAAGTAGGAAGATAGCATCTCACAAATGCTGACTTCAGAAGAGTGCGGTAGTATGGACAGTGATGTATGCTGACTTCAGAAGAGTGCGGTAGTATGGACAGTGATGTAGTCAGATAATGATCTCAATGTCGGTTCCACTACGCTCCCTGTAAAGGAAAGGCTTTGGTGTATGAGTTCAAGGGTAACTATGTGTTACAAAAATGAAATCTTATATTTTCATTATTAAGGTTTATTTTATCTCTAAGTATGACTTCGTGACATAGCAATGTTAGCAAAATTACAGACATGGTAGTAAAATATTGATACGGGGTTTTCACAACTGTGAAGCGGAATTCCTAACTATTATAACGTTCTTTAATGATAAGATGGTTAATGACCACGTGTGGGGGTCAATAAAAATAGAAACGAATTAAATACAAATGGTGCCAGAGATATCAGTAACGCTAAAATGCACAATGTTAATGCCAAAAATTCGATGGGGGTCGGAAAGAGCAATCATAAAGAAGTGCACAACCAAAACAAATCATAGCTCTACAGTGGCTGATCAGTCATTTCCGTTAGCTCGGACATCCTGCGTTTGTGCCTCAGTTAGGCCCGAGAATGATGAAAATGTTTAACTACAGTTCATGGTTGAACGTACAAAAAATTGTGATCGACGGAGACGACCGAAGTTCTGAGTGTCAATTGAATATCACTTGATGGAGCGGTGAGAGCGTGCGTGTGTTTACTTTGCGTGGGCGGCAGCAGTGGCAGCTGTCGGTGCGAGCTGTGGCCTGAGAATCTATTCTAAATCTATTTCGACTGTTAAACACCAGTTGGATACATTTCCAACGTCTTTTGTGAAGCCGAGAGTCCTAGTTATGCCATAGCTAAGCTGACTGGAATGGTAAACACTATTTTGCTTAAATAGCTCATACGTCGTAGTCCTCAAATCGTTCACAAGTTTTAGCTGTCAGCGGTAGGTGCGATTCTCCATACTAGGGGAATATTCATTTTAACTCCTTACGAGTTAAGACGAGCCTGTGAACAAGTGTTCACGTAATGACTTTCGTAATTGTCTCAGCGCAGCGTCAATCGCCTTGCTCAAACACCAATTACTCTCTCTGAAATTTGCTTATTTCAAAGCTGGTGGTCACGCATTTTCTTTCTGGCCAGTCAGGGCGTTCATACTTGCTATAACTCCACCCGCTAGAGGCTTTGTAACTTGTCACTAGTGTCGTTTCTTTTGTAGGTCAGAGATTGTTTAACGTCCGCTATGTGATACTGAGGTCAGCAGCCTTTCTTTCATGTGAGTTTTAATGTAGGTTGCTACTACGTCTCACCAATGTCTTGAGCTTGGTTTCTTTGGACGTTTGTCTGGAATCTCCTGCTGTGTTCCTGTAGAAAGGCTTTCCAAGGGATGTCGTTAAAAGCAGGGACAAGGACTGCTTTTGTTAGGGGCCTATGCAGTGGTGGCGGCGTCTCATTGTGTGCGCTGTGTATCCTATGGGGAGAGTTTTTCAGTCGTGTGGGACGGGTTAACGTCTTAAATTCACCTTTCCTTCAGAATTGAGTGCCGTAGGACGGGTCGGGGAAATTACTTGCGTGAAATTACAAGTTTGAATGTTAGTGGTTAAATTCATGAAATGCTGGCTTATTTATTATATCTGCATATTAATAAAATTCGTTCAATTTTGTGTAACTATGACGTGTGACATATCGAGTTATCAGCAATTGTTTGAGGAATTCAGTGTGAGGTGTGTTATTTGTTTGACACCTTCAGACTGTTCATTCCATTAAACACATCCTGCAGTCCTCCTTCACTATCACTGAGGATAGCAATGCTATCTGCGAATCTTATGATTGATGTCCTTTCAACCTGAATTTTGTCCAAACCTTGATCCTTTCCTTTATTCCGATATTTTGTCTTCTATGTTCAGAATGGACAATTGGGGCAAAAGACTGCTTCAGTGCCTCACATTCATTTCACTCTCAGCACTTCTTTGTAGGTCTTACAATCTCATTGTTCCCTCTAGTTCTTTGTACGTATATTAATGACCAGTCTTTCCTTGGAGCGTACACGTTTTTTTTTCTCAGAATTTCGCACATTTTGCACAATTTCAAACTATCTTACGCTTTTCCTAGATGTACAAATCCTATGATCGTAGCTTGATTATTCTTCATTATTTCTTTCTTTACCAAGCACCGAGTGAGAACTTCTTCTGTAGTATCCTTAGCTTCTTTATAGGCAAATTATTCATCATTTAATAGTTCCTAAAATTTCTTTTCCGTTCTTCAGTATACTAGTCTGTCGGTAGCTTTGATGCATGAGAAGTCAAGCTTGTTGTGCTAAGGCTCTTGCACTTATCTGCCGTGAAGAATAGCTAGAGGGATTTTTGAATGAAATGACCATTCTATTGACTCTACAATATGGATCTATAGGATGTCGAAGAAACGAGACGTGTCAGAAACGACAACGGCGAGAAACTTAACATCGGAATCTGTTTACATGAAGCAGATGAAATTAGGGTATTTTACTACCTATGCAGCAAAATAGTCCATGACGGACGGAACATGGCGGACTTAAAAATCAGACTAGCAGTAGCAAAGAGGTCATTTGTGGCCGTGAGAAAGTACTCCCATGGTACTAGAGAGACATGAGAGGGTAAAAGCTACAGAGGAATATAGAAATTTGTAACACATGAAGCAAATACTTAAGAATGTTGTTTGGCACACGAAAGAAATTCGTGGCGTGAGTATCAACTTTATCAGATGACTGTTGTCTCAAAAAAGGTTTGTGTGTGTTTATAAATACCTCGACGATCTAGTGTTATATGATGGAGCATTCCAGGAACAAGGAGATGGGTCCTCAGTTTTCGTTCACTTGCAAGAAGCAGGCATAACTGTTATACCACCCGAAGTTCATCTACCCTGTCATGAAATCTCCTTTTTACGGCATTAAGTTTCTCATTACCACTTGAGAACTGATCCAAGGTACATAAAAATTATTCAGAATTTTCCTCCAACAATAGATAAGAAAGGTACTTTTTTAGAAAATTTGTGCCTAACTTCGTCCAATTAGCAACGCCCTTGAATCAGCTGTGTCGTAAAGGGCGTTTTTTTCATTGGTAAGTCAGCAGGCGATCATCTAAGCTCTTAAACTTGCACAAAAATTGCTCACATTATAGCTACTATAAGTTGTTTATGTCCCCTTACAGTGCAAACAGCTGCCGCCAAGTCCGTGGTTGCAGTTGTACTCTTCCTGGAGCACGAATGCGTCAGATTACCACTCGCATACACTTCCACAGTTTTGTCTGCAACTGAACCGAAATATTCCGTCGAGTTAGAAATTCTAGCACTCCTTTTCAGCTCGGAAAAACTTACGCTTTGTCTTGAACATAAGGAATTATGATTTCTGGCGTTCCCCAAGGTAGTATTATAGGCCCTTTCCTGTACCTCGTTTATATAAATGATTTGGGAGACAATCTGAGCAGCTGTCTTAGGTTGTTTGCAGGTGCCGCCGTCGTTTATCGACTAATAAAGTCACCAGAAGATCACAACAAACTGCAAAACGATTTAAAAAAGATATATGAATGATGCCAAAAGTGGCAGTTGACCTTAAATAACGAAAAGAGTGAAGGCATCCACATGAGTGCTAAAAAGAATCCGCTAAACTTCGGTTACATGGTAAATAAGTCAAATATAAAAGCCGTTAATTCAACTAACTACCTAGGAATTCCAATTACGAATAACGTAAATTGGAAGGAACACATAGAAAATGTTACGAGGAAGGCTAAACAAAGAAGCGTTTTATTGGCAGTACATGTCTACGAAGGACACTGCCTACACTACGCTTGTCCGTCCTCTTTTAGAATACTGCTGTGTGGTGTGGGATCCTTACCAGATACGACTGACGTGGAACATCGGAAAAGTTCAAAGTGCTACACGTTTTGTATTATCGCGAAATATGGGAGAGAGTGTCACGGGAATGATACAGGTTTTGGGCTGAACTTCAATACAAGAAAGGCGTTTCCCGTGGTGACGGAATATTCTCACGAAATTCCAAGCACCAACCTACTCCTCTGAATGCGAAAATATTTTGCCGACACCGACCTACATAGGGAGATACGATCACCACAATAAAATGAGGGAAATCAGAGCTCGTACGAAAAGACATAGGTGTTCGTTCTTTCCACGTACTATACGAGATTGGAAAAATAGAGAATTGTGAAGGTGGTTTAATGAAGCCTCTGCCAGGCACTTAAATGTCATTTACAGAGTATCAATGTAGATGTAGATATAGATGTATCTGTAGATGTGGATATCTGAAAGTGACAACCAGCCCTTAAGCTGTGTTCTTTCGAGACCTAATAAAACTGGTTTCATTGCGGATTCAGCTGTCGGCATTTTCGTTGTGTTGTGTCTAGACCTTCTTACAATACTACCACTTGCAAAGTAGGTTAGAAATGGGATTAATAATGTGGCACTTATCTTGAATGGATTCCCACGTAGATTTCGTCGAAGTTGTTATGGATCATCTTGTTGAGTCTAGGGTGATTCCACTTTGACTGCTAGAAGGTCTAGATCTGTATTTTAGCAATATTTGAAGATCTAACAAATGCGTTTTTCAGGAAATTCTAAATGATCAAACTCTCCCAGATCAGAACAATGGTATGGTAGAAATAATTTTTGACTTGGTGTTCACGATCCACATTTTTATCGGACTTGCTGTAAATTCACATATACTTCTTCTTAACTGTCACTTCATCAAGAAAACAGTTTTGTATCATTCTTCATGTATTTAATTTCGACTTTAACCAAACACAAGACTTGACTGTTCTTTTACAAAGCGAAATAACAACATAACTTCTGCAAAGTGAAACATAAACTGCTCTGTGCGCATTCGCGCCAAAATGGTTACAAGTAAGTCAAAGATTATGAAAGTCTCACAGAAATTAATACACACATGAACCATATCACTGTAATGTATCGATACATCGGAGTACCTATACGCCGGCCGGAGTGGCCGAGCGGTCCTAGGCGCTTTCAGACTGGAACCGCGCGACCGCTACGGACGCAGGTTCGAATTCTGCCTCGGGCATGGATGTGTGTGATGTCCTTAGGTTAGTTAGGTTTAACTATAAGTTCTAGGGGACTGATGACCTGTGAAATTAAGTCGCATAGCACTCAGAGCCATTTGAACCATTTGAAAGTACCTACACATTAATAAAACCAAATGTGAATACTGTCACAAAAATATGTCTGTTACTTCGCAGAAAAGTAGTACGATATTACTGGTATCCAGAACTGGGGTTGGATTGCCGTAATGGTCACGTAAATAAAAAACCATTACAATCAGATATCCTTTTCTGTCTTCCGTCAACCTTTGGCACATCAGGCCGATATTTCTACCGACCAAAACAATGCAGGAGGCACAATTGGTACACTGCTTCTGAGATCTCGTTGTGAATAGTCTGCAGCTCGTGATTGTAGCAGACTGACTGTACTTTTGTATTCTTATAGACTTCTGCGACCACAGTTCTCGCCAGTTTAATGTAATAGCTTTCGAAAAGCTGTAAGGTTTTAAGTATATGATATGAACTTAATAATTTAGTGAATGACTGTTTATGTATTGAGGCGGGTGGGGCAGGGAGGAGCTGTATACTTAATTTGTAGATTTTGTATATGGAGTCAGGTACAGAAATCCTGAGACCCCAGGCAATTTCGTCATGCTAAGCTGCAAATATTTACTGTCTTAGCGCATAAGAGGCAAAAACAAACAATGTTACCAACACACTGTCAAGTAACGTTTGACCCTAATGGACCTCACCGAGAACTGAAAGTGAGATACTACCTAATCAAAGCCATGACTTAACAAGACAAATTTTCGGGCTAAGATTTGTTATAGAATGGTCTATTTATTTCTGACGCAAAACGAAGAAGGATAATACACAATACGATCACAAATATCCGTACTGTTACTAGTGGAAATTAAAATGAGGTGTGTCCACCAGTCACCATTATAACGGCTTCACCTGTGCTGGAAACACTTAAAAAATTGGCTGAAAGGTATCTAGAGGAAAGGCAGTGTGTTTTTCCTGAGTATGGGAACTGAAGTCTGGGGTGATTTCGAATTTCCTACTCATCCCAAATGCGTTTCTATGGGTTCAGGTCGGGATCTAGGCGGGCCAGGCCGCTTAGGGAATGTGAGTGTCCGTGGTGCTTTATGATAGGGTGCATTTTCTAGCAGAGACAAACAATCCCATCTCAGAACTTTTCGTCTACTGTTCACAGTACACAATGCTGTAAACGGTACCTGTATTTAGCGTTTTCTTAAGCACATTACGCGAACCACACCCTAACCACGAAAAACAACCCTACACCCTAAACGTCTTCTTCCGTAGGTCTGCCATGATGGCATATAGCGTTCTCCAGACATTCGCCGAAAGCAAAACCCTTCCATTAGCCTGCCACTGTTATATTGCGAGCCATCACTTGTTTGAAGGCATCCACTGTCCAACTGGGTCGCTCTTTACACCATTTGCAACGTCGCTCAGCATAGACTACAGAAATGTGCGGCCTACAGGAGTAGCACCACTGTAGCCCATTCGTTTTAACTCCCAGTGGGCAGTCCTACTCAGGTGACGTCCGACGATGCAAAAAAGTCAGTGAACCCTCCTGACCGAATCATTCTCTTGTTACTGTTTCTGCATTGACAACACAACATTCCACGCTCCTTTTTACATCTCGTGACATCTGGTGGTCAATTCTGAATTACGTAGTTGCGTCCGGATACTTTTAATCAGATAGTGCAAGTAAAACGTCGGAGAAAGGTAGTGCATGACATTAGTCTTTCGAACACTTTCGAGAGCAGATAAGTATTGGTTTGGTGCATAAGTTGGTAATGTTTCTCCCACAAGTTTAATAAACAAAACAGATACACATAACACAGACTTTAATCATTAATATTATTTTCTTCTACACTGTTTACAAGAGTCTGCCAAGGCTTGAATAACGACTGTAGAAATCACATGGTTTTGACGTAGAGAATGCATCAAGGCATGTTCGGAGAGCATTTTCATTCGGAAAGGAGGTCTCTTGATGGTTGTTCGATAGAGAACGGTAAAGGTGAAAATGTGAGAGCACAAGGTCACAACAATAAGTTAGAGGAAGTGAGTTCCCAACCCAACCCCTGTATAGTGCTTTTTGTAAGTCTGGCAGAAAGTGGGCGGGCTTTATCGTTGAGTAGCATCACCTCATACAGTCTTCCTGGTCGTTGTTTCTAAATTGCGCCTGCAAGACGTATTAGTTGCTGAAACTGAATGTCAGAAGTGATGGCTACACGTTGGGAAAGCAATGTAACGCACCACACCGTCTCTGTTCCACCAGACGCATAACATTATCGTTGTTAGATGCACGCAGGTCTTCGTGTCGGTAGTTGTTTCTCTGTTCGGGCTCTACCATTTCCATCTTTTCCTTACGTTATCGCAAAGACAACATTTCTGACCACAAGTACCAATACAGTAAAGGAAAGGTCGAAGTTTTTCACGAGTCAATTGACGACGACCAAGCAGAAATGTACCTATTGCCACCAGTTGACTACTGTGATTTTTGCTTAGAGCATGCAGTACCCACACACCGATATCCGAACCTTCTCCATTGCATGCCGATCTCGCACGAAGGCGGAATGGTCACAGTACATCAAATCTGCTAGTTCTTGAGCACACTGACTTGGACCATCGCGAGTTAACGCATTTAAACGAACTTCATCGAACTTGATGGTCTCCCCAGTGTGGATTGTCACTAACATCAGAACGATCCTCCTCCAAACAAGATTGCCGCGTGGCATTAGCCGAGCGGTCTAAGGCGCTGCAGTCATGGACAGTGCGGCTGTCCCGGCGGAGGTTCGAGTCCTCCCTCGGGCATGGGTGTGTGTGTGTTTGTCCTTAGGATAATTTAGATTAAGTAGTGGGTAAGCTTAGGGACTGATGACCTTAGCAGTTAAGTCCAATAAGACTTCACACACAAAACGAGAACACCATTCTCTTGCCTTTCTCTATCCAGTGACATTACCTCCACACACCCGGTGCAAATGTTGCTGTTTGTCTCCTCCGGTGTCACCCTCCTATTGAACGCAACTGGAAAACATGTCGCAGATGTTTCGATTTCTCCATTTGTAACACAATTTTCGCTACTCACTATCTACAAATGACAAAATGATAATATGCGAACTTAAATAGGAACATTCATCTACAATTAAAAAATGACAGTTGATAAATAAATCCACAGCCGCCTGAATACCAACACGCATTAAAAAAAAAAAAAAAAAACGCTGCGAATTGATGCACCTACATAATAGTATTGCCATGTTTGCCTTCGTTGCTGAATTAATGTTGCAGCATACTTTACAGCATACTCACCTCTTTACAGCCGCAAGTCCACTGATACAGACTTCATACTGCATAACTCTCCACATTAGGGCAGCACGTTTCTGCTGATTATCAGAGTTTGCAGTGGCCAAGTATCGACCTATTGACAGAAGCAAGACGTCGCGTGGGTGTGCGTCGGCAGCCGCAGACGGACACACGGGCAGCCTCTGTTAGCGGGGAGTGCGACACGGGCAGTGCGCCGGCAGGGTGCGAGCGAGGATCGCGGCGCCGTCCATAATGGATCCCGCTGAGGCGGAAGCCGTGTCCCAGGGGCTGGGCCGCTGCATTATACACCGGCGCAGACCGCCGCCACAGTCGGGTGAATAAACGACGTGGCCGCCTTCCCACGCCGACCGCTGTGCGACGCCCAATTGCCCGTATTCAGGAGGCACTAGTTCGCAATCGATGTAACAGTTTTCCCAGAACTCGCTAACAATGACTCTACGTGGCCGTTCGTTGAAGCCGCTAAATGAAACAAACTTATCAGCAGTCGGACCTAACGGCTCGAACTTGCCGTGGTATGAAAGTGTTTATTTCTACATCTACATCTACATGATTACTCTGCAATTCACATTTAAGTGCTTGGCAGAAGGTTCATCGAACCACAATCATACTATCTCTCTACCATTCCACTCCAGAACAGCGCGCGGGAAAAACGAACATCTAAACCTTTCTGTTCGAGCTCTGATTTCTCTTATTTTATTTTGATGATCATTCCTACCTATGTAGGCTAGGCTCAACAAAATATTTTTGCATTCGGAAGAGAAAGTTGGTGACTGAAATTTCGTAAATAGATCTCGCCGCGATGAAAAACGTCTTTGCTTTAATGACTTCCATCCCAACTCGCGTATCATATTTGCCACACTCTCTCCCCTATTACGAGATAATATAAAACGAGCTGCCTTTTTTTGCAGCCTTTCGATGTCCTCCGTCAATTCCACCTGGTAAGGATCCCACACTGCGCAGCAATATTCTAACAGAGAACGAACGAGTGTTGCGTAAGCTGTCTAGTGGACTTGTTGCATCTTCTAAGTGTCCTGCTCGCCTTCCCCACAATATTATCTGTGTGGTCTTTCCAACTGAAGTTGTTCATAATTTTAACACCCAGGTACTTAGTTGAATTGACAGTCTTGAGAATTGTACTTTATCGAGTAATCGAATTCCAACGGATTTCTTTTGGAACTCGTGAGGATCACCTCACACTTTTCGTTATCTTTTCTAAATCGCTTTGCAACTGATACTGGCCTTCGGATGACCTTACTAGACGGTACATTACAGCATCATCTGCGAACAACCTAAAAGAACTGCTCAGATTGTCACCCGCGTCATTTATATAGATCAGGAACAGCAGAGGTCCCAGGGCGCTTCCCTGGGGAACATCTGATATCACTTCAATTTTACTCGATCATTTGCCGTCTATTACTACGAACTGCGACCTTCCTGGCACGAAATTACGAATCCAGTCACTCAACTGAGACGATACCCCATAGGCCCGCAGCTTGATTAGAAGTCGCTTGTGAGGAACAGTGTCAAAAGCTTTCCGGAAATCTAGAAATACGGAATCAACTTGAGATCCCCTGTCGATAGCGGCCATTACTTCGTGCGAATAAAGAGCTAGCTGCGTTGCACAAGAACGATGTTTTCTAAAGCCATGCTCATTACGTATCAATAGATCGTTCCCTTCGAGGTGATTCATAATGTTTGAATACAATATATGCTCCAAATCCCTACTGCAAACCGACGTCAATGATACAGGTCTGTAGTTCTATGGATTACTCCTACTACCCTTCTTAAACACTGGTGCGACCTGCGCAATTTTCCAATCTGTAGGTACAGATCTATCAGTGAGCGAGCGGTTGTATATGATTGCTAAGTAGGGAGCTATTGTGTCAGCGTATTTCTGAAAGTATTGTGGGTGTTCGCATTCTCCAGCAGCAATCGTTAAGAAAAACGTAGCCGCCTGAACATATGCATCGGGACCGAAACCGGTCATGATAGTGAAACGAAGCATGTGAAAAGTATTCTAAAAAAATGTTCAAATGTGTGTGAAATCTTATGGGACTTAACTGCTAAGGTCATCAGTCCCTAACCTTACACGCTACTTAACCTAAATTATCCTAAAGACAAACATACACACCCATGCCCGAGAGAGGTCTCGAACCTCCGCCGGGACCAGCCTCAGAAAAGTATTCTACCTGGCTCCATTATACCTCAACAGCCCCTAATAACATCCATGGAATGCTAGTGGATGCTGTATGTGTAATATATCAACACATGTAACGAAAAGGGTATGAGGAATTATCCCATTGCTCCACAAAATCCAGGGTAAAATGTAAAACCCTGTATCATAAAATTAATTATGACACACACTTACTTATTATGCAAGTTAAATAACTGATCGCAAACGGATTAATAAACACAGTGTAGAGTGTATACTTATGGCTCTAGCTGGGGATGTTACTGGCTGGTGTGTGTAAGTGGGGGGGGGGAGGGGGGGGGGGGGGTTGATGGAAGGGAATTTTGTAATTAAAAATTTAAGTGTCTAACAAGTTAATAAAAACAAGATCTGAATGAACATATTAATTCAAAGAACGTACACATACAGAAATGCTTCTAACTATCTGAGAACGAACCAAGATAAAATATAAAATCTACAACAAACTCCAAACAAAATTGTTGTTGTCAGGTGAAACAACTTCGTCTAACCACAACTGTGTCCTTGGATTGCTTGGAGAGGTGCTACATCAAACTAGAATACGTCAAATATAAGTTCGCTTTATTACCTCAAAGAATAAAAGATTTACTTAACTCTGACACACTTCTTTGCCACACGTTTACTGGATAATGTACAACTGCCGTGGACAAGAAAAGCATCACTTGATACTCCAACTAACAAACTGTTTCTCTTGAGGCACAATTTCCATCATTAACAACAATACATGTTCATCTGAAAATGTAATGATTCGTTGGTTATATTGTATGATGTTGATTGCTGTAGCTCAGGTATTGAACTGGCCAGAGCCCTTGCTTGCTCAATACACAGGGTGTCCGGAAATTCGGTTTACAAACTTGTAGGACTTGTTGAGGGGAATGAGTTCACAATAATTTGAATGGGAACTCATGTCCGGAAACGTCATCCAACGATACTATAGAGCGTCAAAGCTGTAGGCGCCGGCGTCTGTAAGTATCTGTACATGTAGCGTCATTCCGTGGTGACGTTGGTAACTTTCAAGGCTGATGGATATGGATAAATGCATCAGTTTTAGTTAAGGGTTCCTGTACCGGAAACGAAGCGATAACCGTTTTGATACCTCTGATAGTGGTATACATGTGCCGGTACTGTATTGCTAAGAACGTGGGGTATGCAACTTCCAGAAGTGTGGACCACAGCAAGAAAAAATTCCCAGTAAACACGTGCTTTTAAATGCATACGTGAGAAGTTATGAGCACTTGTTCATCCTTGCTAGCGTGAAACACTTCTCCCCTACTCAGCAAGTGCTCATAGCTCTTGAGGTATGCATTTTAGAGCCCACGTTTACCAGACATTTTTTATTGTTGGGGTCCACACTACCACCTCTGAAAGCTGCCTAACCTAAAATCTTAACAACAGTACCGGTACATTTATTCCACTGACAGAGGTATCAGAATTATTTTAGCTTATAATTTTCGACTCTCGCTCGTTTCCTGGCTTGGGAGTCCTTCCTCGAGTTGAGAAATTTACCCTTCTCCATCGATCTTGAATGTAACATAGCACGGAATTGCCTGTATGTACATACATCTACTGGTACCGGCGCCTGTAGTGTCGTTGGATGACGTTTCCGGACTTGAGCTTCTGTTCAAATTATTATTTAATCACTACCCTTTTCAAGCCCTCGACGTTTGTAACGGGAATTTTCGAACACCCTGTATGTTGACCTAAGTGCGGAGGCACTGCTGTTGCTCAGAGGGAGCTGCGATCTTCTGCAGCACCTCCCATACGTCGCTGCAGACTACAGCGAACACTCGCTAATGTCTGTGGCATCGATTCGTGTTCGTGACTTTGATGTGGCACCGCGACCTCTGGACGATATCACAAAAATGAACCTTCATGTTGGCAAAGTTACTTCAAAAGTTGAAAAGGGAAATTATAAATGAAAATGATTTACCAACCACAGATTACAGTGAGCGCTTGACCGAATGTTAAACTGAAAGGTCACATACCTCTAAAAACACATTTATGGTCGTAGAACACGTAACTGCAGTGCTCAAACTGAATTCTGACCATCGATTATTCTAATACGCTGGTGTCGGTATTCTTTTCTCCATGAATTGTCAATGGTAGACGAACAGAGTGTTGGCTCCATCTTTGTGCCTTTGTAGTGCGACCTTAGGATCGCGTTTCTGCAGGTCCATACATCGGATGCGAATCAGCTGCTGCATAAGAGTCTACAACCTAGAGAGACGCGCAATGGACCTACGTCGAAGAGTGCTCTAGCCTGTCAGAAGCGCGCTGCCTGCTCTTTCCTTCCCGCCAGCACAACACTATCACTAATCGTTTTTCAAGCCCGTTTTGTCCACCAATGGCGTCACGCTTTTTTTTTAAAAAAAAAAGAAGAGGTGTGTATCTTGTTTATTCGTTTATGACGTCAATTATTTTATTGTGTTATAACTCATATCATGTGAAAACTGTATTTTGAGTTAGAAAGTGGCAATTTAAGGAATATGTGCTGCAAGTTTGCGAAACTCTTGTCGACCCTTGTTCAAGAGTCTGGAATTCTGATATTCACCTCATAACGGTACTACTCACACATTCAACTCCAAATTAAAGAATTTTCTAATAATACACCCCTAGCATTCTGTTGGAAAGTACCTGGAGAAACAATAAACTAGTTCCTGTGTTATATTGTTGGTTGTACTAGCATGTACGAGTACTTGCAGCTTGTTGCCAAAGTGGGATTCGGTTACACTTTATTTGATCTATCATTACTTTTTTAATTTTAATTACATCTACTTACTCGTTCCAAGGTCAGAGTTTAATTACGTTTTTATGTGATATTTTCTATGGATGTCAAACGCCTCTTATCGCTGTTTAGCTTGTCAGTAAGGGAACAGAATCCCTTAATGTAAGGTCCAGCCCTAAAGTCAACATTACAGTGACGCGTATATATTTTCGGTACGATAACGCAGGAGCAAATGTGTTCAACTCATTAACTTCGCCCTCCAGGAAGCAGGGATCAATCCAATGGAGCGGCTTGGTGCATCTACTGAAATGAACCCGAAAGAGCGTGCTCGAGACCAAATGAAATTAGCAGTGTATCGCTCCAGCTGTTGAAGATAAGATAAGTTTGAGCCGCAAAGTATTGAGCGCCTTGTGGACAGCCTGTTAACGGGACTTGAGCATCTTCCAACATACGGCGAGGAGCAACAAGCTACTACCCAGAAGCAGATTTTGATTTCACAGACGCACAAATCTGTGCGTTTACAAGCTGTCTATATTACGTTTATTCTTTGGTTTTTAATTTCTAAGTGAAGAAATATTTCGTTTTGCTGCCCCATAGCCTTCCATGATTTGGAGTGGACATCTGTGACCGCTGTCAGAAATCGTCACTGTAGCCTGACGTAAGAAGCATCGCTGTGTGAAATACACATTATATCATAAGAAACTACATGCCAACTACGCTAAAATCACAGGTATCGCCACCATGGTTGTGCGGTAGATGACAGTGCCACTCATTCAAGCTACGACGCAACAGCCAGAATTGTAGAACCACAGATCCAGCGTAAAACGGAAGCCAGACGGTGGTGGTGATGACATAATTGCTACTCAAACAGGCCACACACTGTAGCTATGTTGTGATCCAACTGATAAAAACTTGCGCCCTTTCAAGACAGCGTCACGCCAAACTGGCATTAAAACCGCTTATGTTGTCCAGCAACCAGCTGGAGAAAGTACCCCACGGTGGGCCCTGTCCAGATATAAGTCTTCGGTCCGGCTGAACTGGGTGCCATCTTCACTAGCTGCAACAGTCTGCGCCTAGGCTTGATACTCAAGGGAATCGAAGTGGTACCTTCCATCCGGGAGCCAGCTAACGGCTGACCACTTACTACTCCTGGACGCCTACGTGGGACTCCGGGGTTCTTACATGGACCTGAGCCGCTGCAGGATCGCCGCTTGCCTAGTGCAGGCGCACTTTACTTTTGCTCGCTGTCTAGTGAGAGCACACTCTACATCTGCAGGCCACCGTTACTGCTGGCCACTCTGGAGTCGCTGATTGAACACTGTGTGTTGAGCCGTGCCACCTGACTACCAACTCGACCGGCTTCGGTGGAAGCTGGCATAGAAGCCTGCTTTCACCTCAAGGGTATGCCTTTGCATTTCTCCAACTCCCGAGGCACTGACGCCACTACTTTGCCTTGCCACGTTTTACAAGCGCTGTAATCTGACTGCGAAGGCTGCTTACAGATCCAGCACCTTCTCTATAGTCCAGGGCTGATGTCTGACCCTGACCGCTGACTACAACACTAAAGCTTTTTCTAATGGAATAAATCAAGCAATGTTTCTAACACTCTTCTGATTTGTCAGTGGACATACCCGTAGCTTCAAAAACCTGCCACCCTGCTAATCATCTCACACCATTAACAAAACATGTAGTGGGGTACCTGCTTTAAGCGCCATCCAGGCGCCCTGCTGCAGCTGTCTTTAGAAGTGCTTCCTTGATACAGTTTCGTAAGGCTTTGCCTTTCATTACCCTTTCTCGTTTAATATTACCACACAGGCGCGCGGTATTAGCCGAGCGGTCTGGGGCGCTTCAGTCATGGACTGTGCGGCTGGTCCGCGCGGAGGTTCGAGTAATCCCTCGGCCATGGGTGTGTGTCCTTAGGAGAATTTAGGTTAACTGGTGTCTAAGCTTAGGGACTGATGACCTTAGCAGTGAAATCCCATACGATTTCACACACACACCACGCTGTAGAATGCCTCCCGTCGGCATAGCTGTCAGCACGAATGACTGTCTATTCGCCACGCCTAAGAGTCAGCTCCGAATCTCGCGGAAGTATTTCGTCGTGACCGGAGTCCATTCTTCCGCTACGACATCTTAGCATACGGAGATCATTTTACGTTTCTACTCGAGGGAGGCAAGAAAAAATGGCTCTTCTGTTAGCACCGCCCTCGGCAAGCAAGGGACGTCGAAAACGACTGAATTTCTTCTGAACGTCAGGGTGCGTCACTTCAGTCTTCGTACAATCGTTGTCACCGGTTTCGCACAGCTCAGTTGGTGGAGACATGCAATGTTCGTCAGGACATTCCCGCGCATGGAAGGCACTAATAAGCTCTTCTTCGTACCTTCCCTCAGAAAGCAGGGCACGTCCACTTCAGCTGCTGTTTGGTAGCGGTCAGCTGCACAGCTCTGTACTTGTCACATGGGCACGCCCCCGTGCCGTGAAACTCAGCGAAACCATCTTCCCGAGAAGGTGACGTGTCAATAGACAGGAGGCCTGCCGTCGTCATTCCGTATTAATGTTTTTGAGTCGTGCCCCGGGCACTGCCCATATCTGTCTTGTGTGTGCGCGAGCGACGGTCG
Organism: Schistocerca americana; assembly: GCF_021461395.2. Lineage (NCBI taxonomy): Eukaryota > Metazoa > Arthropoda > Insecta > Orthoptera > Acrididae > Schistocerca > Schistocerca americana. The sequence continues at coordinate 325,352,736 of NC_060125.1, forward strand.
TCTGCGTCACGCTAACCCAGCGCCGCGCGCCGGTGCCTGGTCAGCAAGCGACCAGGGCGACGCCCTGCCACGCCACGCTGTTCAGAAATGGCTCTGAGCAGTATGGGACTTAACATCTGAGGTCATCAGTGCTCTAGAACTTAGAACTACTTAAACCTAACTAACCTAGGGACATCACACACATCCAAGGATTCGAACCTGCGACCGTAGCGGTCGTGCGGTTCCAGACTGAAGAGCCTAGAACCGCTCCGCGACACCGGCCGGCGCGCCACGCTGTCTGCGTCGCCCGACAGTATGGGATTGGGGTACAAATTCCGTAGATTGTGTGTGGGTATGTAGTCAGTAGTAGATAAAGTTTTGTGTTTGTAGTTAGTAGCGTCACCAAACCTACTCCAGTTCCTTACCAAATGTAGGACATGCCCTGTCCAGAAACAATGTCTCAACTTATGTAATGTATCTATGTGATATAAGAAGTATCTTCGTTGTTGCAATTTTGAGTATCACGTCGCTCTTGTGAAGGGAACACAGATAATTTACCAAGAGTCAAAATCATTTCCCTTTATAGTTAAAACCAATCCCAATGCTTAATTATTCGCCACATAAGTTTTCTTTTCCTTAGATTATTAAGAAGGCCATTTTTCATGTATTAGTCACTTGTAGGAATTTGCGCAGAGTTTTTTGTAATATATGCATCATATTATGTGAAAGTCTCTGTGAGTGCTGCTATTAAGTGGGCGTGCGTCACAAAGTACGTGACCGGCTGCAACAGCTGGTGTTTCGGAGCCTTGCTATCAACAGCGAGCCAGTGATGTGGCTAGCGGTCGCAGCTGTTTCCACGCCAGAGGGGGGCGGATGCTGGTTTTCCCCCCATCCCAGTCTGACGGCCGGCGCAGACAGCGTGGCGCGGCAGGGCGTCGCCCTGGTCGCTGATCCGGCGCGCGGCGCTGGGTTAGCGTGACGCTGAAGGGCGTCACTCGCGCACACACAAGTGAGATTTGTGCAGTGCTGGAGGCACGACCACAAACATTAATACGGTCTGACGACGCCATGGCTCCTCGTCTATTGACACGTTGCTATGTCAGGACGATGGTTTCTCTGAGTTTCACGGCACGAGGGCGTGTCCATGTGACACGTACAGATGTCTGCAGCTGGCCGCTACCAAACAGCACCTGAAGCGGGCGTTCCCTGCTATCCAAGGGAAGGCACGAAGAAGAGCTTATTAGTGCCTTCCTCGCGCGCGTATGTCCTGAAGAACATTGCATAGCTCTACCAACTGAGCAGTGCGCAAACGATGATGACGTTGGTACAAAGACTGAAATGACGTACCCCGACGTTCAGAAGAAATTCATTCGTGGTCGTCGTTCCTTGCTTACCGACTGAGGGGCTAACTGAAGAGAGATTTTTTTTCCTCCCTCGAGCTGAAACTTTATACGACCACGGTATGCTAAGATGTCATAGCGGAAGTATTGACATCGGTCACGACGAAGTACTTCCGTGTGGTTCGGAACCGCCTCGTAGGCGTACCGAATAGACAGCTATGCATGCTGACAGCTGTGCTGGCGGGAGGCGTTCTACCAATGAGGTCCTCCACTCTGTGGAACGACGGCGTGCGCTCTAGTGGATTTGGGGTTGATACCACCGCAAGATCAGTGAAGTGCAACTGTTTTCTCGTGTTGTTCGCAGCATAATATGGATGTGCGATTGTCTTGAGATAATCTATCGAGGCGCGTATGTCTTTAGTGTGGTACGGCGTGAAACTAGCTATGATGATAAACAAAGTGTCAACGAACGTTGCGACGTCATGCTTACAATCAACCGTTGTAATATTCTTTTGTCTAGCCCTGCAGTCACGAGTGTAACTTTGTAGTATAGTGTTTTTTTTAAACTTGTATATTTGTGTATCTTTTATGCATGTTAATTATGATTTTGCGTTGAATATCGTTATAACCGTCCACTCAGGTCTTTAATCTTTTTTTTTTTTTTTTTTTTTTTTTTTTTTTTTTTTTTTTTTTTTTTTTTTTTTTTGCCCTGTGCACTAAGATGCATAGTCCACTGCACGAAATGTAAGCTTCTAAGTCAATGCAGTTAAATGATACGACAATTTAAACGACATGTATTGATTCTCGCAAACTCTATGATTACCACCTGTTGTATATGTCTTGTGATTTAGGATCATGTAATTTGCCGATAAGCAAGGTTTCACAGTACAAGAAATAGGGAAATACACAAAAATTGTTAAACTGTAATTTGTCACATATAAATAGTTTTCTGCCATTACAACTTACATTGCCGTCATCTTCCGTCAAAAGCATAATAAGAAATTTGCCACTGCATGGGGAAATAAAATGTAAGTTGAAGTCATGTTTTAGTGAGGACAAAACGTATTTAATTAAATGATCTCTTTCTACATGTATAAATTGAGTGTCCTGTCCGCTTCTTTTTGTATATCAGGGCTGGTCTGAAGGACATCTCTAGAGATTTTCATGTGGTCTTGGAATTCCCGTTATGGATGAACTATCTACATACATAATCAAATTTGTGAGGAACACACATTGCGCGAGTCCTATTAGCACTTTGATAATTTGTTTTTTTTGGCAGTAAAGTACTTTTAAGCCAGCTCTTCTGTAATATGAGAAGTCTAACATAACCGAAAGCTTTAAACTCTTATCGGTCGGAGTGGCTCAGCGGTTCTAGGGGCTACAGTCTGGAACCGCGCGACCACTACGGTCACAGCTTTGAATCCTGCCTCGGGCATGGATGTGTGTGATGTCCTTAGGTTAGTTAGGTTTAAGTAGTTCTAAGTTCTAGGGGACTGATGACCTCAGCAGTTAAGTCCCATAGTGCTCAGAGCCATTCAAACCGTTTTTAAACTCTTAGAAGTGATTTTTACGGTGCTAGAGGAATGACTCTATATTAAGTGACAATGCCAACAATTTGACAAAAAAGGTTCTTTGAATGGCTTATCCACATGACCTGGATCGGAATTTTGTTGTTTAAGGTGCATTCACAACGAAACGAAATGTAGGATGTAAAATGAAAACCACTGGAAGTATCTTAATATCATTGCCGTCGGACGGAGGGGCAATCAGTATAGAGCGTCGAGATCCCAAACCAGCCCCTAGAGCATGGGTTACTAAACCTTCCCCCTGACGGAACACATTCTGATGGTACAGATGTTTTATAGGTTCATAAAATCTAAAAAACTAAATAATTTGTGTTTATTCTGTGACTACTTAAATTTTGAATCCTAACAAATAACACAGAAATCATATTAAAATTCTTTTAAAAATTATTAGTTTCGTCAAAATGGTGAAAATAGAAACGCCCTGTCACTAACAGTTTTTCACGGATCACCTATTCACTACTGATGGAACAACAGCGTTCCGCGTAATACAGTTTGGGACAGTTTGTCCTACAGAGACACGGACGCACACTAACATGATGACAGAGAGAGCACGGGCATGCGTCGATGATGCACTGCGCTCACTCCTGTTGAAAGTATGGAATATGTTCTTCAAAAGATGAGGGCAGAAGTACATTGCGTTTCTTGACAGCGGAAGCAGGGCAGGAAAGTAAAATCCATGAAAAATGACGGAGACACTGCACGACATTTGCAAGGGTCAAGGTGTGGCACAAATAATTTAGGGAAGAACGTATCTCGTCGGCCGTTGACAGAAGGTCAGTTACACGACATTACTGAAGGCGTTTCCCAGTAGGTGGATGGCCTCATTATTCAAGAACGGCAGGTTACAGTAGCAACCATTGCTGCAGAGGTTGGATTGAGCGCCGCAAGTGCTCACGCCATCATTATGGTCAGATTGACCCAATCGGTGGCACACAATCTTTAACCAGCACAGCTCGCATGTCAGATGCGACTCTCCCTTGAATAACAGCAGCGCAAGAAAGTGAATGTATTCTTTTCACGAGTGGCCTCTGGAGACCACTTCGAGCTCGAATCAACAAGATAAAGTCTGCCGTGGATACATGCAGGGGCGCCGCCACCCAGAACGCGCTTCTCGCCTTTGGTCTTCATTTGAAATCCACAGATTTTGAGCCCTACTGAGAGCAGTGGACGGTCGACGTGTGTGCTTGCTCGCTATGGCGTCACTTAGGTGTGCATCTGTGTCCTCCTACCGCAGGCTTTGTGACCTATGGGCTCTAACAGGGACCACACGCTCTGCAGGAACGACATCACGATCCCTTGAATCGGTTTCCATTTTCAGCCACCGGTTCATTTATTTTTGAATGTATACGTATTTTAAAGGGGTGCTTCCGACCACGAATTCATGAATAAGGAAGCAGGGACGAAATTTTGAACAGCAGAAGTGGTGGAAACCGCTAGGAAGCTGCTTAGAACCCCAATAGTAGCAACAAAAGACAGTGATTTCGGAAACCTCGACGCACCAAATCTTAAACCTCACTTCAATACTCAATCCAGACTAAATGTTCCCTACAGAGACGTGCCGTCTGCAAGAATTATGTATGGCCGCTCTTCGCTCTACCTCGGATTATTGACTAGGACTGGCCTACGCAGCGATTCCAGTTACTAATGCCGAAGCCCTGCGTTGGCTCTCAGGCGTACCGCAGTGACGGAAAATACTGTCATTGCGAACTGTAACCAGAAAGGTTCTATGCAGTGCTTCTGATCACTCTTAAGATGAGGCGGTTTGTTGCACACGGATTTCATAAATTGTTCGTCTTAAGGACTGAAGGTAACGGTTAATATGATAATCGTTATAAATATTGTATCATCCAACGTTGATATGAGGAACATGATCTAGAACAACGGTTTTCGGGATTTAAGCTTCCACCATTAGCTATCTAATTAATCGTACATAAAATGCACCAGAAGATCACTCAAGGTCAAAATACGCTCACAAGACAGTAGAAAATACCCCCTTAGGGAAATAACGCTTTAGAAGGTGTGGAGTAGCTTGGATAAGCGGAACGAGAAATCAGGTGTTGCTGTTTGTAAAGCAAGACGCGAAATTCGTGTTCGAATAATTTTCTTTTCTTTTAAAGAGGTTTTTAGAAATGAGTGCTTTTGAAATGCATTTTATGTAAAATTAGCTTAGCCCGCCATATAATCAGCACCTGATACGCGTTGTGGATTATGTTCCTGATATTTGTGGTTGCATAGAAAAATATTTATAACGAAAAATACATATGTTACACCCAAAAATATTACAGCGCTAAAAACCTACGGAAATAGCCAAATGTTTTATTCAGTTTGAGGTATTGGAGTTGATATGTCGTGATGTAGGTAGTAACTGGAAACCTGGCCAACTAAGGTGAATTATAATTTTTGCTCCTACACCCAAGTCGTTTCTAGAAGTATAATTTGCTGTTTTTTTTTTTTTTTTTTTTTTTTTTGAAAAAGTAGACATTCAATACAGAATGCATTAGCCGTATTTTGTGTACATGACGTAGGTCGCGATGTAGGAAATTTGATATATCTACACTCCTGGAAATGGAAAAAAGAACACATTGACACCGGTGTGTCAGACCCACCATACTTGCTCCGGACACTGCGAGAGGGCTGTACAAGTAATGATCACACGCACGGCACAGCGGACACACCAGGAACCGCGGTGTTGGCCGTCGAATGGCGCTAGCTTCGCAGCATTTGTGCACCGCTCACGCTCACGCCCCAACATCGTGCAGCCCGCCTCCAGTGGTGTCGCGACAGGCGTGAATGGAGGGGCGAATGGAGACGTGTCGTCTTCAGCGATGAGAGTCGCTTCTGCCTTGGTGCCAATGATGGTCGTATGCGTGTTTGGCGCCGTGCAGGTGAGCGCCACAATCAGGACTGCATACGACCGAGGCACACAGGGCCAACACCCGGCATCATGGTGTGGGGAGCGATCTCCTACACTGGCCGTACACCACTGGTGATCGTCGAGGGGACACTGAATAGTGCACGGTACATCCAAACCGTCATCGAACCCATCGTTCTACCATTCCTAGACCAGCAAGGGAACTTGCTGTTCCAACAGGACAATGCACGTCCGCATGTATCCCGTGCCACCCAACGTGCTCTAGAAGGTGTAAGTCAACTACCCTGGCCAGCAAGATCTCCGGATCTGTCCCCCATTGAGCATATTTGGGACTGGATGAAGCGTCGTCTCACGCGGTCTGCACGTCCACCACGAACGCTGGTCCAACTGAGGCGCCAGGTGGAAATGGCATGGCAAGCCGTTCCGCAGGACTACATACGAAATCCCTACGATCGTCTCAATGGGAGAATAGCAGCCTGCATTGCTGCGAAAGGTGGATATACACTGTACTAGTGCCGACATTGTGGATGCTCTGTTGCCTGTGTCTATGTGCCTGTGGTTCTGTCAGTGTGATCATGTGATGTATCAGACCCCAGGAATGTGTCAATAAAGTTTCCCCTTCCTGGGACAATGAATTCACGGTGTTCTTATTTCAATTTCCAGGAGTGTATATCTCTACACCGCACACCATCTTATGGTGTGAGATAGAGAGTACTTCTGTTACCACAAACTTCACCATAACTACGAGAATGCAGGCTTTCTCAGAGAATCTCGATGATAAAATCTTCTCGAGTTGATAACCGAGTCAATGTTTTGTTCTCCAGCAACGTTTCAGCAACTTACTTACTTGCCATCTTCAGGCGAAGTGTCGGGTTCACGCTCTCCTCCTTGGGGGAGTGTATAGAAAACTTTGGAGCCTGTTGGCTATTACTTCACAATGTGTGTTGTGAGTGTGTGACTGTCTTTGACTGTTTTGGCTGTCTGTGGGTGTATTGTGTTGGTATTCTTGAGCCCATGAACTATTTCTGGAGCGCGCAATCACATCTATTGTTTTATTGGGTGTTTATACTACTACGTTCGGCTATGTGTTTTTATTGTTTGTAAGGGCAGGGAATCTTAATCAAAATTATTACGTCTCTCTCAGTGCCCTTTTTTTTTTCTTTTTGCAACCTTATACCCTTACTCGTGGGTTACTGAAAAGATTGTTCTATCTGCTCTTAGTCAGGGGGTCGTTAGAAAGCATTAGCATGGCAGTTATTGCTCCCCTCCACGTGGTGGTTCCTTGTTTACCCGTCGCCCACGTGGCGCGAATGTGGTACAATTTGTGGTTGGTGGTCGACATTCTTGTTCGGTAACTGTATTAGGAACTGTATTTAAGTTTTGGCCACCTTAAAGGTTTCATTGATTTGACTCTGTGAACTCACTAAAAAATAATTTCCTTTGCTTGTTGCTGTAATTTTGACTGTGGTGCGTCGACATTCAGTGTATGCTAGAATCCTGGTCCTGTTCTTGTACTAAATTTTGTATTGCTCCGATAATTAGGCTACAATTTGTTCCTTTTGGTGGGACTTGGGTGAAACCTGCCTAGCTGACAGAGGCGTAGTGTCCGAAAGCGAAGCCAAGTCAGCGCCCGGCCAAACGGTCAGTCGGGTGCAGGTGGTCCTGCACCACTTAACTCTTCCCGAGCCGACTACGCCTTGCCATGACAGGTTTGTATAGCACGTCCATGTATTTATTTGTGTCTTAATCATTGCGCGCCTACTGCAGCTTTCTTCCTATTCTTTTTTAAAATTATTTCCAGCTCGTGTAAATTGTTGATACGTTAACCGGCTTATTTGGTTCAAATGACTCTAAGCACTATGGGACTTAACATCTGAGTTCATCAGTCCCCTAGACTTAGAACTACTGAAACGTAACTAACCTAAGAACATCACACACATCCATGCGCGAGGCAGGATTCGAACCTGCAACCGTAGCGTAGTTGCTTGATTTATTTACTGACATTTGTTTATCCAGGTGTGGCTCGGCCAACTGAATGGTTATCAGCATTACTGCTTTTATGCACTGTTGTTTTTGGAGCTATACAGACACTAAGAAATTTAAGATTTGCTACATTCATGAAAGCTTTCACTGATTATTTGTACCATTCAGGACGTAACATTTAACTTCTATTTGGTCTGATTATTTCTCTTGCGGCCCTTGCGCAACTCCACTATCCAGGGGTATAGTAATTTTCTTATACGGTGGCTACATTTGTATTTTAGATTGTAAATCGTCCCGTTTCTTTCGAAAAAGATTTTTTTAACTCCTTTATTTCACTGCTACAGTTTTTGTTATTGTATTTAATGCGTTTGCTATTAATCAATATGGTACAGCTTTATGATTGTAAATTATTCTTTTTCCCGGTACCAAATACCAGTGACGATGTTTCTCCAATAGATGTTTAGTAAATCTAACTTAGTGTGTTCTGTTAAAGAGAAAGTTCACAACACGAATGATGTTCAGTCTCCCTTTGACCCTATCATTTCTACCACAGATAGCCTGACGCGGAAACTGCGTATCAGCTTGGCCTTTGTAAGTACCAAACAGTACTGTCACCTCTTTTGAAAAATGGCACTAACCAGACCATCCCTCCAAATTGTAATATTGGTTTAGAATATTAAGAAACATACATTTCTTTTCTTGTGGCATGCATTTAAAATGTTTATTGCTCTAGTATTCTGTATATAGAATCCTTCTTCCTGTAACAGTTTAAAGCTTCGTCTGATTCACACACCTCGAAAATTTGATATTAGTTCCCCTTGATTGCAACATCCCATTTCTTTAGGCACTGCGCATATCTACGGTTCTTCCCCTTTTTTTCCACGTAATTATCAGAAAAAAGTTTCTAAGTGATTATGACACTGAACTTGGATTCAGGAGCACATATGTTAAACTCTTATTCCTGAGTTCTAGATTTAGATATTCCGTAGTTTTGAAAAATCGTAGAAATCAGATTCCACGACAAATTCATAAACGACACTGCAGAATACGTTTCTGAGTCTCATGTAGTGCTCCATAAGCAACTCATCCTCCGATGGACGTCAGAATTTAACCACCTTTCCTTTTTTCAAACAAATTTTTACGTTATATGTATAAAAATCTCACGTTTCACTTCCGAAGATTTAATATCACTCCTGGGGTTCCGTAACTCAATAGGTAAAAACGGAACCGCCATAGGATCACTTCATTGTGTGTTAGTCTCTCGGCCCATCTGTCTTTCCGCCTCTTAAAATCAATTTTTCTCAGGAATGGGAAGACGTACAAAGTTGAAATTCGCGTCGCATACTAAAATCTACAGACTCTAGGTTATGTAGAGAAATTAAAGCTCTCAATTCAAGGCTATCAAAAGACACGACAATTTATGTCACATATTTTGATACTCAGAAACTCGCTCATCAAAACCTACATGGTACTTCCCGTTGATTTTCAATCGGAATTTGACAAAGTGTAAGGTTTCACAGCAAAAATAAAGGCAAGAATCGGAAATGGTTAATTTGTGATTATATCACATGAAAAGTAGTTTTTTGGCCATTTTTTATCCGCCTGTGTCTGAATCGTCAAACTTGAAATTAAAACATTTCCGAAAGTCGTGGAATCCACGTAACCGATATCTTGCCAGTATCAATGCCGATAACAGGCCGAAATCTTTGAAATTCTTGATTCTCGGAGTCTATGATCTCATAGTTACGTAATTAAGTTTGCAAGAAACCCTCAATGCACGAGTCCCTCTCGCACCTGTCCAATTTTTTATTTCTACATCGTACGAAAATTGCAGATCAACATGGCTGACTTTTCTTAATTGTTGGATACCAGAGCGTATTCTAAGGTCATGTGACGTGACGTTCAAGGAGGTTAAATAAGCTGTTCTTAAGGAATCATCACAGACGTAGGAGAAAACCACTCGTTTAAGACACAGCTTGGTTTATTCACACACGACATATTGTCAACAATATATATAGCTGAACAAATAGATCCCTTCTCTCTAGATCTCTAAAAGGCATTTGGCGCTGTACTTAATCATCATCTATGAACCGAGATACGATCACAAGACATGTCTTAGCCAATACGTGGCTGGCTTGGTACATATTTGGCCAGTACAAAGTTTCGTGCTTTACTGGATGGCGAATGTTTCACAGATGTTAAAGTAACAGCGTATGTGCCTTAAGGAAGCGCAACAGGATTTTTGACATTCCCAGTTTTGACACGACAGGCCGAAACGAGCTCCATGGTGGTTTCTTTTGCAGCTAATGGGCTGAAATTCGTCTGTGGGCTGCTCTGACGTTTCACGGGAGTGTGGGGGGGGGGGGGGGGGGTGGGAGGGTAGGGGAGGGGGGAGGGACGGTAGTGGCTGAACCCATGTGCCACTGTCATGGTCCCAATCTTTGGAGATGATGCTGCGAATTTCGTTAGCAGTAAGCACAAACAGTCGTTATACGCGTTCACTCGTGTGGTGAGTGAAGCACTAAACGAATAGCAGAGCACAAGAAGCCAAATTAAAGACGTCAACAAGAGGATCATTTAAAATCATAGATTATTTATGGAAAGAAGGTATCAAATTAGTTAATGGGTGGAAAACTTTTTTGTAATGACTTTCGTACTTCACATGTTTATTGATGCACTTAACTTGCCTATGAAAAGCGTCTGATTTAAGTAATTAGCTTAAGTCAGCAAAAACAATTATTCAGAAGAGATTCACATATTTCACTGTAGCACACCTCGGAAAATTTAACCACTTACTATGGGAAACAATTCGAGTGTAAGTTTCCGATATTTAACTGTCCTTCTGCATAAGCAGTTATACTTTTGCTTAAGTTTACGCATAACTGAAACTACCTGATGTACATAAATATGGATAACAGCAGAAGAAAGAGCATCTCATTTCCTAAAAGTCTGTTACGCCACTTACGAGGTGCGTTTGAAAAGTCCGTGCAAAGTCCGAGAGATGGCACCACCAGCGCGTATCGACGTCATGTTTAGTTAGTAGCATCTTTGGAAAGAACGTACACCAAGTTTCAGCCATATTGGTCCATCTCTTTGTGTTTGGCTTTCGTGTGAATCAAGGAAGTCGAGTGATTGTCAAAAAATAGACGAAAAACATTACTTTATGAAAGGAAAACCGGCTCATGAGACAAAAGAGAAGCTTGATAGACATTACGGTGACTCTGCACCTTCGGTTAGAACACATTATAAGTGGTTTCAAAATTTCCAGAGTGGCCATATGGGCACAAGTGATGCTGAACGTTCTGGATGCCCTGTGAAGGTTACGACTCCAGAAATCATTGATAAAATCCGTGATATGGAGATGGATGACAGAAGATTTAAGGTGCGTGAGACTGCTAATGCTGTGGGCATCTCGTAAGAACGGGTACATAATACTTTGCATAAACACTTGGACATGAGGAAGCTATCTGCAAGATGGGCTCCGCGACTGCTCACACTTGACCAAATACGGAATCGTGTGAATTGTTGCAAGGATGGTTTGCAGCTGTTCAGGAAGAATCCAGAGGACTTTAAGCGTCGTTTTGTCACTGTGGATGAAACATCGATGCATTACTATACTTCTGAGACCAAACAACAGTCCAAACAATGGGTTACCAAGGGAGAATCTGCACCAAAAAAGGCTAAGACCATTCCTTCGGCCGGAAAGGATATGGCGACTGTCTTTTGGGATTCGCAAGGGATAATCCTCATCGACTATCTGGATAAGGGTAAAAGTATTACAGGTGTATATTATTCATCGTTATTGGACCTTTTGAAAATCGAGTTGCAAGAAAAACGCCGGCGATTGGACCGCAAAAAAGTCCTTTTGTATCACGACAATGCACCAGCACACACCTTAGCAGCTGTGGTCGCAAAGTTAATGGAAATAAGATTCCTACCCGTTTCACATCTCCCCCTGTTCTGTTCTCCAGACTTGGTTCCCTTGGACTACTATTTGTTCCCGAATTGGAAGAAATGGCTGGCAGGTCAAAGATTTGATTCAAACGAGGAGGTGATTGCAGCAACAAATAGCTATTTTGCAGACTTGGACAATTTCTATTAATCTGAAGGGATCAACAAATTAGAACACCATTGGACGAAGTGTATGAGTCTAAAAGGAGACTATGTCAAAAAATCAAAAGTTTTACCCCAAACACGTAAGTAGTTTTTAATTTTGCACGGACTTTTCAAACGGCGCTCTTATATGCATGCAATTAATGTTCAAGGCACACTGCAGCAAAACTAAATAGAATGCTCATAATGAGGAAATTGTTTTCACATTAACTACAATTACCGGCGAACTGTTCATTTCAAAATTTCTTGTCAATATTACTTTAATCTTCGTCTCAGGTGCGCGCACTTCCTAATAGCACATCAGGGTAACCAGCTGTAATATCAACCGGTGAACCTAAGACGAAACAAGCGAGTCGTCTGTTGCTATGGGATGCGTTAGCAGAAGCACCAAAATAAAATCCATGAAGTAGACGACTACAACTAACAGTGAAAACATGTGCCAACCGATACCAAGGAGCACAGCTCGATAAACAATGTACAGAATTTAGATACCCTATCCGCAGAAAATCATCAGAACCACGAAATACTATATAGGAACTCTAGTCATATTTAGGGCACTATTAGTACAGCAATTGCGTCATTGATCATTAGTTCACAATTGAATGTGTGAAACTGAGTGAGTAATTAGTGCCAATTTCTAATTATTAATCACGTTACCACGTGATATTACTTATAAGCCATGTATGCAACTTAACAACCCAATTTTTCTTGATATTCGTATCAGTGATATTTAATAAAATATTACCGACAGCGTCACACAGCAATTGGACCAACCACGACTCTTACAACGAAGACGAGCCAAAGAATTTAGTGGTCCCACTGAAAGTTCCCAAGCGTTTAACGAAACGTCGCACAATAAATAGTGGTGTGGAAATCTTAAGAGCGACAGTAACTTTCGCATGAGGCGTCAATGCCAAATAACTTAACTCGCCGGCCTGTGTGGCCGAGCGGTTCTAGGTGCTACAGTCTGGAACCGCGTGACCGCTACGGTCGCAGGTTCAAATCCTGCCTCGGGCATGGATGTGTGTGATGTCCTTAGGTTAGTCAGGTTTAAGTTCTAGGGGACTTATGACCTCAGATGTTAGGTCCCGTAGTGCTCAGAGCCACTTCAACCATTTAACTTAATTCGATGACACTTGTACGATTGACAGAGATGCTACAGTGTAGTACAGGGGTTAACAGAAAGAAATACCTAATAAAACGAACAGAAATGACACTTTTGTTCAAAAACGATAATCATGCTTAAGTTTTCTCGGTTCTTGATGGTCATCGTTATTTGTAAGGTGTGTGACATCCAGTGATGGAAATTCGTTCTCTTCATTGTGCCTCTATGCTGACCACAAGGGTGGCACGGAGTTCTTGTGGTGTGGCCTTCCATTCCTCCAGCAGCGCCTGTGACAACTACTGAATGGTCATTGGTGCATGTTGAGGTGCTTTAGTACGTCTCAATAACGCATCCCACACGACCCCGATGGTATTAAAGTCGGGAGAACGGTCAGGCAAGTAGACTCGCCGAATAATATCTCGTTTCAAGAGCTTTTTCACCTGCGCAGTTCGATGCGGTCGCGCATTCTCATCCGTAGGAGTGAAGTAAGGGCCGAATGCACCACTGAATACGGGGTGACGGAAAGGTGGTACATTCTCACAGCAACGTTGACTGGTGAGTGTAACATGTTCAGAGGTTGGGTGGTCAGTTCGTTAATGCAAAATTATACTTGCAAACACAGTAGCGCATGATCCAGCGAGACGATCATGGTCGACAATGCTAGACGTACCGATATCAGCCGGGATGTGGTAACACGTAATGCACCCAGGTACACTACTGTATTGTGACTGTTATTGTGACCCTGCAGTCCGTCCCTACATAAACGATTCCATATATAGGATCAGCAGGACTTCAACATTGTTTGCTGACTCGCTGTTTATTACTTGAAGTATCGGCGTTGGACGGTTGTAAGGCACTGCAGGAAGCCTTGGACAAAATTTACCAATGGGTCAAACAAAAAATGTACGTAAACCTAAGACATTGCCGTCACAAAAAAAAGGATCATCTTGCCACTACATTACAAAAATAGTGGTCAAAATCTTGGGCGCGACTCTTCGTACAAGCGTTTAATGCATATATTAACAAGCTATATGAAATTGGACGATCATGTGAAATCAGAGCCAGGCATTGTGGAACGAGGATTTTAATTTTTTTGGGAGGGATAAAGCAATGCTTCTGTAAATAAAATTGTACGCAACATGTAAGTATGACCAATTTTACAGTATTCTTCCTTTGTTTTGAGTCCTTACTGAGTAATCACGGCAACGGCAGCTGAGCGAATTCAGATACAAGCTTCTGGGATTTGCAACAGATCGATATAGCCCATAAGCAAGTCTAGCAGAAATACTCGCCAAACTTAAATTATAATACAAAGATGGCAGGAGACGTGGTTCCAAGGAGTCCCTGTTGGGTAAATGGACATGTATTTGCAACCTACTCACTCTATAAAAGCCTTGGTCTCTCACTACAAATATTAGTCCCCTTCCACTGCAAATCTGACTGTAACTTGAAGTCTGGGATGTGTTTTTTGAACTGATGCCCTCTTTTAGTTAAACTGTGCCATAAATTATTTTACCCAATTCACAGTACTTCCTCTTCACTGACTCTTTATTCCTAGATCCACCCAGTTCAGTATTCCTCTGTAGCACCACATTTCTAAATCTTCTGTTCTATTCTTGTGAAACTTCCGTACAAGTGTATAACCACTACAAATAGTCTCCATACAAATTAATTCAGAAAGGAACCATTACTATTTAAATATGTAGTCAATGCTAACATATGTGTCTTTTCACAAGTTTTTTCCTTAGTTGAATATCTCTTTTGCATGCTGCTGGTCCGCCAGAGCTGCCTTTTAACATCTATCTTTCTTTACTGCTACTTGTTTCGAGTATGGCTCATTTTCGAGCGATACCTAATTATAATGTTTAGAGCCGCTCTCTGTTCTATGCCTGCACTATACGTGAGCTCCTATCGCACTGCATTGCTAGATAAGTACTCCTTAGTTCGCTACACGACCACAGCGTTGCGTCGAGTAGTCCCCTATTCGACATGTCGGAGGAATAAAACGTTTCGAGTGAAGTTTGCAGTTAGAAGTTATGAAATATTGACCTGTCCTAACCTCGCTACATGGAGGTAGGGCCCCACGTGCCATTGCATACTCAGGGGCCATTGAGTAGCATGTCGTAATTTATGATTATTTGTCCATTTACATTCCTCCGATTACAGCACCGCTTTTGGCTAAAAGTGGAAAATGCTTCAGACAAAAATACGTAGATTTTGCCGTAGAATTGTAATCTGCAGTAAATAACGGGGTTCCCATTAAGGATATCAAAGTTGTCCGACGGCACCCCCGCATGGGGTTGGATGGGGTTCGGGTGTGGTATGATTGAATACCTCCCTCCGAGACAAAGAAGTATATATAGGGTGATTCACGAAGATGTGCAAATATTTTAAGATGTTATTTTACAAGTTAAGCTAATGAAAAAAGTTTATATAAAGATATCTCCGCAAATGATTAGTTTCGGGATACAGCTAATAAAAGATTTTGCCTGAAATTTAGCAATTTCTCTAATGTGAAGCAATAGAAAAACTTAACGAGGTTAAAGTAAAGCACGACTCCTATTTATTTTGTTGTTATTGATCTGGCGAATCTAATGAAACGAGTCCCAGACGTTTATTTGCGATAGTCTTCCAGAACATCCAGAGAAGCAAAGAGGTAATTTCGTAAAATCGGCCCAATTGGCCCAATTTGTTTTTTAAATTCCAGAGAATTGCTCAAAGTTTTCAACAGAAATTGTACAGAATTTAATTTTGGAGAAATGATGGTAATAACGTTAGTAGAAACTGTACGAATGAGTCAGATAATCTGCTTTTATTAATACCATAGCACACGTGAATTCACGTTAAACAGGAAAAAACAAAGCTAAGTGTTAAGGCAGTTGTACAGAGCACGAAATTTCTTCCTTGCTTCTCTGGATGTTCTGGAAAACTACTGCAGATATACGTCTGGGACACGTTTTATTAGATTCACCAAATCAATAACAACAAAACTAATAGAAATCGTGCTTTACTTTAATCTCGTACTGTTTTTCGATGGCTTCACATTGGCGAAGTTGGTAAATTTTAGGCAAAATCTTTTATTAGCCGTAATCCCGAAACTAAACATTTAAGCACCAATATTTGTTTGAACTTTTTCTTTAGTTTTACTTGTACAATAACATCTTAAAATAATAGCGTATCTTCGTGAATGAGTGTGTGTGTGTGTGTGTGTGTGTGTGTGTGTGTGTGTGTGTGCGCGTGCGTGCGTGTGTGTGTGTGTGTGTCTGTGTGTGTGTGTGTGTGTGTGTGTGTGTGTGTGTGTGTGTGTGCGTGCACGTGCGTGTGCGTGTGTGCGTGTGTTCGTGTGTTCGTGCGTGTGTGTGTGTGTGTGTGTGTATGTGTGTGTGTGTGTGTGTGTGTGTGTGGGTGGGTGGGTGCGGGGGTGTGTCGGGGTGTAAAATTTGCGATCTTCAGCCAATTTCGTATTTATGACAGATAACTGAGAGAATAAAAATCATTCCAAAATTTTGTTCTGATATAAGCTGATTTCCAACAAAGATAAAAATTTAAATGCAAACCATATCTCCCCTACATATATCGACACAGTAGCAATCTTACATAAACATAAGGAAACAAGGGTGTTTCATACCTGAAAAATAGCTTTTACGATCTTATTGTGTAACTATAAAATAGAACAACAGAATATTACACTTTTAAATGTGTATATATAAATAGTAGAGAACTACTAATTAAATAAGGGAAACGGACATCACTTGCCGCTACCCTCCCCCGTCGCTGACTATCTCCCACACTCTCCTGTCTTTGTGCGTCTCCTCCATCTGCTCCATCTCCTCTTCCTCCCCATCCTCCTCCTCCTACGCCTCCCTCAGTCCTGCACCTTTCCCTCCCTGTCCCTTTTCATCTCCTACTTCCTACAGTGTGGATCTATATTGTCCCAGACCCTTTCTGTCCATATTCTGTTCCCCACTCCCATTGACCATGATCCTTGTTGATTGTCATTTTCTATTAGATTTAGAGTTTTGAACTGAAGTCCGCTAAAGTAAATATGTAAATCCGTCAGTAATATAGGCATACGGTTTATGAAAGACCTGGTGCAGTACCCTTGACGATAGTAGCTTCAATGACAGCATTTGGCTTGGATTTAATCTGCAAACGTGTAGAATTACAAAGTTTTGGACAGTTCAGATTACGTATTTGTATTTAAATCACATAGCCAGCGTGGCTCTCCGCGCGGTCTCTCACGCTGCTTCTCGAGCAGGAAGGCGTGTCGGTCCCCGGCATGAATCGGCCCGGCGGATTTGCGTCGAGGTCCTGTGTGCCGGCCAGCCTGTCGATGGTTTTAAGGCGGTTTTCCATCTACCTCGGCGAATGGAGACTGGTGCTCCTTATTCCACCTCAGTTACACTGTGTCGGCGATTGCTGCGAAAACACCGTTTCCACCTACGCGTGACTCATTATTATTTTACCACGCAGACATTGGGGGTTACACTCGTCGGGTATGACACGTCCCCAAGGGGGTCCACTGGGGTCCGCACCGCACAATAACCCTGGGTTTGGCGTGGGGCGGCGGTGGGGTGGGTTGACTGCTGTGGCCTGTTTCGGGATTGTGAACCACTGAGGGCTACGGCGGGACAAAGCCTCTCCGTCGTTTCTAGTTCCCCGGTTTAATACATACATTCATACATACATTCTAATCGTAAGCTGATAATCCATAAAAACAATATCCCGATTTCTGTTAAAACCAATTGTGAGGAAGAGGACAAAACACCACAAAATGCCACACACACTTATTGTTTAAAATTATACACGTAAGGAGAAAGAATATTACATGAGAGAAACGCCTCACGATATAAATGGCCTGCTATCTTAATTAAAACTCACTGCGAGAAGGAAAACTGAACCGCACATTTTCACAGCACAGCATCTATACATTGTTCTTTAAAAAATAGTATATCTTACGTCATCTGAATGTTTATTAGACTTTCATATAAAAATTTAGGGTAAATCGCTCAAGAATTTCTCGGGTTTCTTGTTAATAGTGTTCCTCTTTAATATGTTATTATATAGACGTAAATATATATTCATGTAACATATGTTAAAAATATATAGCCTGTATCCATCCGAAGTTTATTAGAGTGTCGTGGAAAAATTTCAAATAAATAACTTTATAAGCTTTCGTGATTTTTGCTATATATGGCCTCTGTATATACTCGATTCTGTCACCCGTCGTACCTGATCGGATGCTCCTTCGGTACTAAACAATTACTTCCTCCGCTCAAGACTAGCACCACATGGCCTTAGATCGTTGTGCCCTACTTTCTACTTAATATCGCGAAATACATAGAATATGCGGACCAAGAAATGATTCCTATCATGCCCGCAAATTCCTCGCTTCTCTGGCCGTTTTGTTACTCGTGTAGTACTTATTATCATCTTCAGATTTATTGGACCTAGTTGTTGCCGTCTTCAGTATATAGTAGTCGTGGTCTTCAGTTCAGAGGCCAGTTTGATGCAGCTATCCATGCTACTCTATCCCGTGCAACCGTCTTCATCTCCCAGTACCTACGGCAACCTACATCCTTCTGAATCTGTTTAGTGTATTCATCTCTTGGTCTCCCTTCACGCTACCCTCCAATACTAAATTGATGATCCCTTGATGCCTCAGAATATGTCCTACCAAACGATCCCTTCTTTTAGTCAAGTTAAGCCACAAATTTCTCTTCTCCCCAATTCTATTCCACACCACCTCAATAGTTATGTAATCTACCCATCTAATCTTCAGCATTCTTCTGTAGCACCACATTCCGAAACCTTCTATCTTCTTCTCGTCTAAACTATTTATCGTCCACGTTTCACTTCCATACATGGCTACACTGCATACAAATACCTTCAGAAATGACTTCCTGACACTTCAATCTATCCTCGATGTTAACATATTTCTCTTCTTCAGAAACGCTTTCCTTGCCATTACCAGTCTACATTTTATATCCTCTCTACCTCGAACATTATCAGTTATTTTGCTCCCCAAATACCAAAACTCACTTACTACTTTAAGCGTCGCATTTCCTAATCTAATTCCCCCAGCATCACCGAATTTAATTGGACTACATTCAATTACCCTCGGTTTGCTTTTGTTGATGTTCATCTTGTATCCTCCTTTCAAGACACTGTTCATCTCGATCAGCTGCTCTTCCAAGGTTTTACTGTCTCTGACAGAATTACAGTGTCATCGGTAAACCTCAAAGTTTTCATTTCTTCTCCATGGATTTTAATTCTTACTCCGAATTTTTGTTTTGTTTCCTTTACAGCTTGCTCAATATATAAATTGAATAACATCGGGGATAGGCTACAACCCTGTCTCACTCCCTTCCCAACCACTGGTTCCCTTTCATGCCCCTCGCCTCTTATAACTGCTATCTGGTTTCTGTACAAATTGTAAATAGCCATTCGCTCCCTGTATTTCACCCCTACCACCTTCATAATTTGAAAGAGTATTCCAGCCACCATTGTCAAAAGCTTTCTGTAAGTCTACAAATGCTAGAAACGTATGTTTGCTTTTCCTTAATCTATTTTCTAAGATAGATACATAACGTCTGGGATCACTCTCAGTTAGTTATTACACAAGAACTAAAAGTTATACTGTGTACAGATGTCATACATATTGTACTTTGAAAAGAAACTCTGAAAGTTTTTTTACAAGCATTCGATATGCAAACCATGGGGTACCCTGCAGACGTCAATACGAATTCTTGCCATACCCTTCCCAGCATCTCTTCGTCCACTGTGGCAGTTTCTTCCCGTGTTGTCTCCCGGACCTCTGCTATATCACGTGATAGAGGCGGTACTTACACCAGATCCTTAATGTATCCACACAGAACAAAGTCACACGGAGTGAGATCTGGTGAACGGGGAGGCTATTTCTTGAACTCCAACACACAGAAAGATGCTTCGCACCTGAACTCACCATATTTGCGACTAGTGCTGGCTATTGGCAAATAACCGTACTACGCTGTGGCGGTGTGATGGTGTACATGAAAAAACTTTCATGATTTCTCCTCAAAATGACGTTTGTATGAGATCTCTGCAATGTTCTGATGTCTGGTTCTTGTGCAATAAATGATTGAAAGTATTCCCGGACTTCACGAACACACACACACACACACACAAAATGTTGTTAGTAAAATCCTCGGAAAATTCTTAAGGAACCTATTTGAGATTTTTACACCCTGCAATGCTTCAGAATTGCTAATGCTTTGTCTGCAGTGTAAGTGAGCTCCAGTCGCTGGTTACTGCCTGGTAAGATACATCGTAGTTCGCTACAAGGCCAATATATATGTACTAAAAATATGTAACCTATGACCGTCCAAATGATTATTAGAGTATTGTGTAAAACCCTGAAATAGGTCAGTTAATAGATTTTCAAACTCTCTGACAACCACATCTTATACTGACGGAAAATAAATAATTCTGAACACCAGACAATTATTATTGTGGAGTAATGAAATTTAGCTTATAAATTTGTCTAGGTACCATATTTAAGTGATTAACACTACAAGATCACAGATCAATGTAAGCGCGAGATAAGTCAATGCAAATGTGAAATGTTGACACATTAATAACCGGTGCAACCAACATATCATTGAATACATACATGCATTGTGTTGCACAGGTGACGGATGTCAGTTTGTGGGATGAAAATCGACACCTGCTACACCTCGTAGCACAATACAAGGACATTTAATGCTATATGTGGATGACACTGGAGATGTCGCTCCACGATGTCTCATCTGTCCTCGACTGGAGGCAGATCTGGTGATCGAGCAGGCCAAGGCAACATGTCGACACTCCGGAGAGCATCTTGGGTTACAACAGCGGTACGTGGGGAGGGTTATCCAGTTGGGAAACACACCATGGAATGCTGTTCATGAATGGAAGAACGATGAGGGTGATTGGGAAATCACGGAAGTGTTCCTGCTGTACCACAGACCGTAACTCCAGTGTGTCTAGCATACAGATAGGGGGGCTGTAGGACCTCAACTGGCCTCCATCTAGCCTACACACGGACATCACTGGCAGCGAGGCAGAACCTGGTTTTGTCGGAAAACACGACTGACCTTCAGCCTATCCTCCAAAGAGCTCCTGCTTGACATCGCTGAAGTCTCAAATAGCTGTGGCTTGTGTTCGGTCGAATGCACGCTACTACGTGTCTGGCTCGTAGCTGTTCATGAGCAACAGATTTTTAACAGTTCGTTGAGTCACTGTGGTGCCAAATGATCCTCGTATTGCTGCTGCACATGCGGTATGATGCGCCCGAGTCATACGCTGAACACTACGGTCGTCCCTCTCGGTAATGCCACGTGACTGCCTTGAGACTGTACATCACCCTGGCCGTCGCTACCAGGAATCACGTCCAGTGACAACATTCCTGTGAAGTCTTTCTGTGGTGTACCGCCAGAGACCACACTTGCTAGGTGGTAGCCTTTAAATCGGCCGCCGTCCGTTAGTATACGTCGGACCCACGTGTCGCCACTATCAGTGATTGCAGACCGAGCGCCGCCACACGGCAGGTCTAGAGAGACTTCCTAGCACTCGCCCCAGTTGTACAGCCGACTTTGCTAGCGATGGTTCACTGCCTATTTACGTTCTCATTTGCCGAGACGATAGTTTAGCATAGCCTTCAGCTACGTCATTTTCTACAACCTAACAAGGCGCCATTATCAGTTACTATTGATATTGTGAATCATGTACCGTCAAGACCGACGTTCATCATTAATGGATTAAAGTAAAGTATTCCACCACCTACGTACGTTTTCTAAATTTTAATTTCCTTGTCCTGTTCCAGACCTCACGCCAGCCTGCGTGAGCTAAAACGCGTGCCTTTTGGCCTCCTCTAGTAACGCGGTGTTGGCTCTCCTGCCACCCACAACATTGGCGACGAAGCAAAACCGCGTTCTTATCGATATTGCCCTTATTTACTTGTGTAATGGCTTCGCCACATTCTCCAGATGTACTATCGGAGTTTTATCGCTTACAGAATCAGCAGGCGCAGGCCTTACTGGATGCCCTCGGACAGCTCGTCCAGGGTCAACGTGCGATGCAAAACGATGCGGCAGCAGCCGCTCCACAGCTAACGCAGCTACAACACGCAGTTGCACCAACTTTTCGACCTTTTGATGCTGCACTGGAAAGCTGGACGGAGTGGTCACGCCAATTGGGATTCCATCTCGCCGCCTACAGAATTCAAGGTAACGAGCGGCAGCCTTATTTGTTATCATCAGTCGCGGTGAGCACGTACCGTGTGATTGTCAAATTATTTCCCCGACGCGACCTAGCAACTCTGTCCTACGAAGAAATTTTGTCTGCATTAGATGCATATTTCAAAGAATCAGTCAATGTAGTTGCGAAACGGTATACCTTCTGTTGTGGTTGGCAGGAGAGCCAACACCGGGTTACTAGAGGAAGCCGAAAGGCACGCGTTTTAGCTCACACAGGCTAGCGTGAGGTCTGGAACAGGACAAGGAAATTAGAATTTAGAAAAACTGACGTAGCTGGTGGAATACTTAACTTTAATCCATTAATGGTGAACGTCGATCTGGACAGTACAAGATTCACAATATCAATAGTAACTGATAATGGCGCCTTGCTAGGCCGTAGCAAATGACGTAGCTGAAGGCCAAGCTAACTATCGCTCGGCAAATGAGAGCGTATTTTGTTAGTGAACCATCGCTAGCAAAGTCGGTTGTACAACTGGGCGAGTGCTAGGAAGTCTCTCTAGACCTGCCATGTGGCGGCGCTCGGTCTGCAATCACTGATAGTGGCGACCCGCGGGTCCGACGTATACTAACGGAACGCAGCCAATCTAAAGGCTACCACCTAGCACGTGTGGTGTCTGGCGGTGACACCACACCTTCTTTCGTACAAAACGTATGGCAGGTCAGACTCATCAGGAGTGGGTTGCAACCTTGCAAGACCTTACTAGGGATTGTGCTTTTGAGTGTCAGTGTGGACTCCCTTATTCAGATACTGTAGTACGTGATGCAATTGCGCAGAACGTTTCTGATGTTCGTATAAGGGAACAGATTTTGAAACTAGTCAATCCTTCCCTTCAACAAGTGATGGACATATTGGATCGGCAGGACACACTTGACTTTGCTCAGGAATCATTTGAAACTTCACTAGCCATGTGTCAGGTTAACCGGCCCGCTGGGCGAGCTGCACGGAGCAGTAAACAGTCCTCGCGCCCGGCCGCGCCGCTGGTACTGGGCCCTCAGCCACGTCTGCCATGCCGGCAAGCAAATGCAGTTATAAAATCAGGCCCGTGTTGCACTACTAGACATTCGCGTGTGAATTGCCCGTCACGCCAAGCTATTTGCTTTTTCTGTAATAAAAAAGGACATGTTCAGAGTGTTTGCCAGAAAAAGCTCAGATCGGAAACTCACAACCATTCCAGGCCCTTTGCTTCGCGCCAGATTCGAACCAAGGATACTCAGGCTTGTGAAACTTCGCCCATGGTAATTCATGTAGTTCATTCCACTCTGCTCAGTGCCACTGTCTCTAACAGTGACTGTGTTCGTCCCACAAATAGTGTGTGTCGACATTGCCGGAAATCCCGTCAAGTCGCAAGTGATTATGTACCATTGTCAGTTCACGTTGCACGAGACAGTCGCTCTTGTCGTCAGCAGGACAATAAACTTTTTATAGACTTGGACATTAACGGCAAAGTGATACCATTCCACCTCGATACCGGGGCTGCAGTTTCACTGATCAATCAAGACACTTACAAACTGCTGGGCACAGCTCCGTTGCGTGCCGCAAATGTTAACTAGCTATTCAGGTCAAGAGGTCCCTGTGTTAGGACAGTGCAGCCTTCTTGCAACATACAAAGGACAAACAAAACTTGTGGCATTTTACGTCCTTCGTTCTTCTTCTGCAGTGAACTTCTTTGGTTTCGATTTATTTCAGTTGTTTAACTTGTCTATAGTAAATCAGATCCGATCAGTGAACCAGACTGTGCCTTCAGACACTGTTTCTCGTCTATGTGAAAAATTTGCAGACATTTTTGCACCTGGTCTCAGTTGCGCTAAGAACTATAAAGCACATTTGGAACTGAAAGTAAACGCGCAACCGAAATTTTTCAGAATGCGCAATGTTCCCCACGCATTGCGTGATGAGGTCGCAAAAATATTATACGATTTGGAATCACAAGGTGTAATTGAATGTGTGCAGTCTTCTCTCTGGGCATAACCCTTAGTAATTTTGCCGAAACCTTCCGGAAAATTGAGACTTTGTGTGGACTTCAAGGCAACAGTGCATCCACAACTAATGATTGCAACTTTTCCTTTAACCCGCCCGGAAGATCTTTTTGACAAACTGTGCCCGGGTAAATATTTTTCGAAGTTGGACCTAGCAGATGCGTACTTGCAAATACCGGTGGACGAAGAATCCCAGCGCGTTTTTTTGGTTAACACGCATCTTGCTTTATATCAATTCAAACGACTGCCATTCGGGTGCGTCGGTGCGTCGTTTGTGCGTCGGTCGCTACTGCAGCAAACTATCTGGACGATATTGTGATCTCCGGGAAGACGGAAGAAGAACATTTAGCCAATCTCAGAACATATTTCAGGTCTTGCGACAATATGGTCTGCGCTTGCGGAAGGACAAATGTGTGTTTTTTGCTCGTGACTTGCCATACCTGGGACATGTACTCAATGCCCAAGGCATACATCCCAATCCCGAGCACCTCCGTGCCATACAAGACTTGCCTTCGCCGCAGAATTTGAAGCAGCTACAGAGTGTGCTGGGAAAAATCTGCTATTATCACCGATATGTTCCACACGCCTCTTCCATTTCAGCTCCGCTTCATCGCTTACGCCGTGAAGGTGTTCCGTTCGTCTGGACGACGGAATGCGAACGCGCCTTTCGCCAGTTGAAATCGGCGTTACTTTCCCAGACTTGCCTTACGCCATTCGATCCCCAGACGCCCCTTTTGTTGATGGTGGATGCATCCGATGTCGGGATCGGTGCTGCGCTTGCGCACAAAGATGGATCGCACGATCGCCCTATTGCCTTTGTCTCCAAATTGCTCTCGTCTGCGCAAAGAAATTATTCACAGATCGAGAAAGAAGCATTCGCTCTCGTATTTGGTGTTACAAAGTTTCATGATTTCTTGTATGGTCGTCACTTTACCATCATCACACACCACAAACCTTTGACATCGCCTGTACCTCCACGTACAGCACAGAAATTCATTCGCTGGTCTATTTCCCTCTCGTAGTACCGCTACGATATCTTGTATCGGTCCACTGCTAAGTACGGAAACGCTGATGCGTTGTCCCGTTTGCCTGTTGCTGAGGATACAGCTTTCTATTCCTCCGAACTTGCTTGTACGTTCATTGATTCGGAAACCGATGACGTGGTCGAATCGTTTCCGATTGATTTTCGTCGTGTAGCTACAGTCACAGCTGCCGACCTTGTCCTTGCTACCGTTCTGCGTTTTGTCGCTACTCAATGGCCCATGTCAAAGTCATGGATCGGGGACCCGTTGGTTCGCCGATTGTTTGCTCACAAGGAGAGACTTTTTGTTCGACGTGGTGTTTTGCTGTTGCGTTCTGATAATGATCAGTCCAGGGTCATGGTCCCACGTTCGTTACAGTCCTCTGTCTTACAGCTTCTCCACCAAGGACCTTGGGGTATGGTGAGAACGAAACAACTTGCCCGTCAGCACTGTACTTGGTTCGGAATCGATGCCGCGATTACGAATATGTGCTCTTCTTGCATGGTGTGTGCCGAACAACAGTCAGCACCACCGCGGAAATTCTTTGCATGGCCAAAAGCCACTTCCCCTTGGCAACGCTTACACATCAATTTTTCTGGTCCACTCTGGAATGGTCGATGGTTGGTTGTGGTAGATTAATTCAGTAATTTTCCTTTTGTTGTCCGGATGTCTTCCACGTCATCTGCCACCATCCAAGCGTTATCTCAAATCTTTTGCTTTGAAGGTCTTCCACAGACATTTCCGACAATGGCCCACAATTCATGTCCGCAGAATTTCAGTCATTCTGCAAGGCCAATGGTATTCAACATCTGACGTCCACGCCGTTTTCGCCACAGTCAAACGGTGCCGCTGAACGATTGGCCAGGACTTTCAAGTCACAGATGTTGAAGTTAAAAGAGTCGCATTCTCGGGAGGACGCGTTATTGCTCCTTTTGCCCTCGTATCGCTCTCAGCCCCGAGATGGTCGCTCGCTGGCTGAGTTGCTCCACGGTCGTCATCATCGAACCTTGATGTCTTTGCTACATCCGCCGCATCAGGTTTCTGTGCAGCGGCAGACGCCTGCTTTTGCTCCAGGCGACGTTGTCTACTACCGCTACTACCGTCGTGAGACGTTGGTTCGAAGGGCGCATTCTTCGCTGCCTCGGACGCTCTATGTATCTGGTTTTGGGGGCCTATGGTGAGGTGTGCCGGTATCTCAACCAGCTGCGCCTCTATCGTCGCACGTGATCTGCCGCTCCCCGTCTGCTTTCAGCGACGGGGCCGTCCGGTCAGCGCCCTGAGGGCCCATCTACCGGCTCGCCTCAGCCCCAGGTGTTACCGACGCTGCCTTCCATTTTGCCCCATGGAGACGCGCCGCCACCACCGCCGCCGCCGCCGGTTCTCCCGCCAGCGACGCCCACAATGGACGCGTCGCTCCAACCTCCGGGCGCCTCCCTGGGTCACGCGCCGCCGATGGCTTCCCGTGACCAGTTGTCCTCCGACATGGAACTCTTGCCCGCTCCGGACCATATGTCGTCTTCACCCGTCGGGTGTCCCGGCCCGATGGAGATCGACCCTTCGGCCCCTCCTGTCTCTCTACGGGCGCATACACCGCATGTTGGCGTGCACCATTCGAGCAGGTTTTCAGGCGTTTCCTAGCTCCCTGCGGTCCAAATGGCAGGGTGCGGGTGGCACAGCCTCGCCTGTTGTTAGGCTCCCCACTTCGTCGCATACGGCACCATGGGGTCCTCCCCACGGCGGGCGGAAGCCTTATAACACAACCATACGCCGATTTGCGGGGGAGGAATGTGGTGTCACCGCCAGACACCACACTTGTTAGGTGGTATCCTTTAAATCGGCCGCGGTCCGTTAGTATACGTCGCACCCGCGTGTCGCCACTATCAGTGATTGCAGACCGAGCGCCGCCACACGGCAGGTCTAGAGAGACTTCCTAGCACTCGCCCCAGTTGCACAGCCGACTTTGCTAGCGATGATTCAATCCTACTTACGTTGTCATTGGCCGAGACCATAGTCTAGCATAGCCTGCAGCTACGTCATTTGCTACGACTTAACAAGGCGCCATTATCAGTTACTATTGATATTGTGAATCTTATACCGTCAAGACCGACGTTCATCATTAATGGATTAAAGTAAAGTGTTCCACCACCTACGTCCGTTTTCTAAATTCTAATTTCCTTGTCCTGGTCTAGACATCACGCCAGCCTGTGTGAGCTAAAACGCGTGGTTTTCGGCCTCCTCTAGTAACACTGTGTTGGCTCTCCTGCCATCCACAATACTTCAGTCTATAATTTTTTAGGACATTTCTCATAGAGCACATCGGACTGGAAAAACATCGCTGACGTTCGAGTAATTAAAACAGCCGCTCCATTCACCGCCACCGCCTTCCATCGTGGTGTGAGGTCTGAAGATGGTGAAAAACTGGCCGTAACCGATTACGACAAAATGAATGCTTTGTTCAGTTGAGACTGCTTCTGTTCATTTTTCTTCTTGCTGCATATCGCAGGAAAATTCAGCTTCTCGTTGTCCTATCACACAACCTCGTTGAACCTTTATGGCATCTTTGTCACCTTACGTGCATTATTGAATAACATCAACCCACCACGTTCAATCTCAAAGGTAACTAACGCTCGCGATCCTTGTAACCCCGAAGACGCAGATAAAATACCTTCTTGACGCTTTATATTCGTCGATAACTTGCACTATACTTCTAATTCTGTATCAGTAGACTTAATTACAGAAACTATATTTCATGTGTAATGGATGTAATAGCGTATTCATTTCTGGCTGCATGTAACTGATTGTAATTGTAATGTAAATATTATAAGTTACTAGGTAATAGAAAAGGGAAATTTATTGAACTGTATCGATAGCAACCACAAGAGGGCGGTAATGTGCCGTTGATTTTCTTTGCGTATGGAGAGTCTCCGTCGCGCTACGAGCAGAGAGAAAACAGAGCACTTGTGTCCTGAAAGAGTGCGAAGTTTTTATTGGGTGCTCTCACAGACGCGGTGTGCAGCTGTAATCGAACTAATGTAGGCGCTCCTAATACGTTAACCGGGAGTAAGAGTGGACTGGCGGAGAAAACTGCAGTTATAACTGCTCTGCTCCGTGGCTCTGGAAACGACTGGTGGTTGTCTGTAGAAGCATCAACAATAGCAGCTCACCACTGTCGTCGGCTATATTCTTGCAGCTCGCACAGCTACAGAACTGTAAGATTGTTAAGTGAAAAAAAAAAACTCGTATTACAGGGGCACTTCCCAGCGACATTTCTTGCACGAAGTGTGACTAATCTGAATAACCGCCTACAATAGTTAAAACTGCTGATTTCTTTGACAGCGATGATGAAGGAGAAATTATCAAGGCTGCAGGTTATTCCAGTGAACCTGAACAGTCTTACGATGGCGGGAATGAAATGAATCAATTACCAAGTGATGAGTGCCAGTTTTATACTGTTAATGGCAAGAAACTTTATAGATAAATAACCTGTTAGTGGTGCTGGGTAAAAAAAAGTAATCAAGGTCTTACCTGACTCGAAACGATATGCTGCAGGAACTAAAACTGAGTTTGAAAGTTTCCCAAATTTCTTGATCCTGAGATAATAGAGTGTGTTTTTGCGAACACCAATAGATACATAAATAACAAGAGATCTGTGAAATACGCGAAGGACACAGAATGCAGAAATACTTCTACTTCGGAAATAATGGCTCTCCTAGGAGAACTATTCCACCTTCCTGTACACAAAGGAGGACGCAAAAATGTATTGGAGTTTTGGGCATCAACTGGCACAGTAGTGGTTATTCTCAGGGCAGAATTTAACTACAAGTGATCTCTGTTCTTGCTCCGGTCACTGATGGTGGATGACACTTCAATGAGAAAAGAGCGACTTGCAATTGACAACATTGGTGCCATGCGCGTCCTCCGCTCTGCATTTTTGAACAACTGCAGAAATAACTACAGCCCAGGAGAGTTCAGAATCATAGACGAAATACTTGTTCGTTTTCGCGGACGTTGTGGTTTTGTACAGTACATTATAAACAAGTCTGCCAAGTAAAGTTTTAAGTCGTTCGCATTGTGCGATAGCAAGACATTTTACACTTGCAGCTTTGAAGTATATTGCAGCAGACGGAATGCTAGACCATGCCTTGCATCTAACCAGCCTGTGGCTATTGTGAAGAGATAAGGTGAACCAATCAAGGGCTCTCACAGGAATATAACTTCGGGCAGTTACTATAGGAGTTACCTGCTAGCAAATGGGTTAACCTTCACAGGGGCACTGAAAATGAACAAGAAATACATTTCTGCGGATTTTTTGTCAAACACGTCCAAGAAACTGGAAACAGTCTTTTCGGATTTCAAGGTGATTTCTGCCTTGTTTCGGGCTAAACGAAAAGAAACAAGGCTCTGCCTTTTCTGTCGTCAATGCATGAAACTGATGTATGAGTAAACTAATTCCCAATTTCTGTTCTTCGCAAATAATCCTGATAAAGGTTTCAGAAGGAGAACGTACCTCACAAACCTGGCCTTGGCCTTGGCTCTAATACAGAGCCATCTGAAAAAAATGGCTCAACTATTTGCTTTACCAAGGGACATCCGGAAATTTCTGTTACGGTATCAATCAACGCCCGTAAGTAACGAAGAGGCTGGTAAAAGTTGTGGAAGGTGCTATCCTTGTTGCGGTAAGAAACAAAAAAAGCTACTGTTTCTTGGAGCAGTTGCTAAATATTTGTTTACAAGAACACAGCCATTTCATTGTGAATTGTATTGACTGCAGTGCTCCACCAGAGGAATAAAGTTTGTGACTTTTTATAAGTGACAATACAGTATTTCCGTTTCATTCCACTATATATTTTTCTGAGACTCGCTTTAATAAATGCCTGGAATAGCACTGAAATCTGTGGTCATAGCGATCTTACTTGTAGCTCAAAACACCCTCTATAAATGGTACTAGGAAACTAAAAAAAAAAAATTATCAGTTAAATGGGATTTGCTAGACGGCATTGAGTGCCGCACAAGCCCCGCTGGCGTAATTATCTTCAGCGCGCCTGCCACATGGTTAAAGTAAATTCAGTTCAGTCTTTCAATAATCACAAGTAAACATTTTTCTTCTAAATTTAGCACTACGTTACCGGAAGTCTTGTTTTACATAACAAAGTTTAAGTTGCAGTCATTTATTAATTTAACCAATAAATATATTTACGTTTACTTTCAAAATATTCTACTTCACAATTAGTAACCGCAAACTCAATGCTTTTCTCGTGAACTGTTGTGTTGTGAAAAGCGTGATGACCTTCTGTTGGCACGCCAATGATTAATTTTCTTTGTCATTACCTCTCTTAGGATTCTGGATATTCGTTGCCCTTGTGATCTGGTGACCGTGTAATTATTCCTTTTTCCATAATCGCTGTTTTTTGTATTAAATATTATGTGGTACCCTTGTATTGTTCATGAGCGATTGCACTATATCCCATTTCCAAATTGTCATCAGTAGTTAGATTAGGCTTAGAAAAGATTCCTCTTTCAGAAGGGTGTGTTGTACACTTTCCTCCTATATATTAAAATATGTAGCCTACGTCTGTTCGGACGTTGATCAGAGTATCGTGTAAAAATTTGAAGTAAAGCGGTCAAATGCTTTACGAGATTTTTGGTAGCAACGTTAAATAAAACCCTGTCTTTACATAGTGTTATTTAGATATACTAATTTTAGTTAAGTACCTGTTGAAAACGAACCATGCCCAAAGCAACAATAAATAGAAGGAAATGTAGTAAAAGCATCTCAGGTGAACTGTCAATACCACGTCTTTCTCGCAACTGCCAGTCGGAATTTTAAATTTTTTCTACGTCAGCCATCTATACATTTGTCCCTTTTAGCGTCCCACATCATTATTTAATCCCTCAGCGCCATTTGCTTAATTCAAATGGTTCAAATGGCTCTGAGCACTATGGGACTCAACATCTTAGGCCATAAGTCCCCTAGAACTTAGAACTACTTAAACCTAACTAACCTAAGGACATCACACACACCCATGCCCGAGGCAGGATTCGAACCTGCGACTGTAGCAGTCCCGCGATTCCGGACTGCAGCGCCAGAACCGCGCGGCCACCGCGGCCGGCATTTGCTTAATTGACTACATGTCATTACCTTAATCTTAATTTCGTTGATGATCATCTTACAACTACAGAACATTATAAATTTCGATCTGCGGGTCTTCCAAGTCTTTCACCATCTGTGACAGAAGTACATTGCTGTCGACAAACCTCAAACTCTTTCACATTCAAAATTTCCGCTGCTCACTCAACGTACATGTTGAATGATATTTGGGATGGACTAGAAACCCTGTCTCCTTCCACACTCAATTAATGCCTCCCTTCGTGTCCCTCGACTCTTATTAGTCCTATTCAGTTTGTGTAGAGCTGTAGACAACTTTCCGATGTCTTTATTGTGTCAATAATACGTTCAGAATTTGTATGCGTGAATTACAATGTCAACAGCTTTCTCCACATCTATAAATGCTGTGAATGCAGATTTGCCTTACCAGACTCTCCTTCTACAATAAGTCGTAGAGCCAGTACTGCTTTTGGTGTTCCTACATTATTCCTGAACACAACCTCATCTTCCCGAGGTCGGCGTCTACCAGTTTTTCCATTCATCTGTAAATATTTCACGTCAGTATTTTGCAACAATGGCTGGGTACATTCGATGAAAACTCTGCGATGAATATTTTGCTACTATGAGTGTTTAGAGAACGAAAAGAGGAATATAGATATTCCTTTTTCTCCTTAGTCAGTATGCGAATGGATTAGAACATTACATAGTTGCTACTGGCATAATTTACCTTTAAGCACGATGACTACAAAGGGTTGCGGACTATAAATGCGCATACAAAAATTACCTTATGAGTACTTTTACAACTCGTGTCTGAATATTCATAACTCTCATTGGATTTTGCTTTCAGTAACAACAGTTTACGTCAAGAAGGAAGTGAATGTGATGAAAGAGTCTACCATAAGCGTTGAAATATTCTTCAGCAGTTGTTTCAATGACCACTAAACTGTGTTTACGACTTATGCCGTATTAACAATATTCACTGCTCTTCTAAATGTGTCTCTGCCTCGTATGTTGCAAAAATGGCCGGCCGCGGTGGCCGTACGGTTCTAGGCGCTCCAGTCCGGAGCCGCGCTGCTGCTGCGGTCGCAGGTTCGAATCCTGCCTCGGGCATGGGTGTGTGTGATTTCCTTAGGTTAATAAGGTTTAAGTAGTGGTCAGAGCCATTTTATTTTGTTGCAAAAATGAATTATTGTGATCATGTGACATCCTTGTTTGAAGAAAATAAACAGAATAAAGTGTATTTTAACACTTTAAAATGAAACCACCGCAATTTTGTATTTTTCGTAGTTTTACATAAATTTCGAGGCTCGTAATTACACTTAACGAAAACTACACCTAACAACAGTTCGAGAATTTCTTAACGTTGAGAGATTGATAAGATTAAACAGTTTAAATCCAGAGCAAGTGTCAGCTTTTCTTACGTTAATTGTATACTCAATGAGTAATTTCAAACAAGTTTTTCGTTTAAACGAAAGCAGCCAGGGAGAAAATAAATATGAAGTACTGCAAACGGACAGGTGATCTCGGCCGCAGAAGTGGTCAGATTTGTTGAATTTCAGGCTCCTCTTTAAGCGTGAAAAAGTACATACAAACACACAAGTTAAATATTAAGCAAATAATAAATAAGTACACCAAAATTAATAGAGGGTAGGAAGAAACAGAGGAATTTATCAAGCCAGTGCGTCTCATATTATGTTTCATAATGTCGTACTGCCTTAAGTACAATAATTTTCCGTCAATAACTACTACTTCTTAACTATATTATAGGCCTACAATACGGAGTCAACACCGGTGACGCAAAGTAGACGTATGATGCTATTCCATGATGTAAGGCCGTAACCTAGTAGCTTTTGTGCAAGAGGAGAACTACGACTAGCAGCGTCTATCATTACGGAGCTTTATCTTCCCTCTGTGACAACCATAAAGCTCGTGCCGTCAGCTTTGACGGCATCGATGACACGTGACGGAAGGCGCCCCTGCTACCTGGAACCCGCTACGACCCCCCCTCCCCCTTGAGGCCAGGATTTATCGCCATCCTCTCCCACCGCCGCCCACAAATAATCGCCACCGTCGCTGCCTGACGTTCGCCACTGACCCTTATTTACGGCGCTCTTCTTCGGCCCCTTTATACGGCGGTGTACACTCTCTGGTAATATCTCCATATCTTTGTCGCGTTGTTTATCGCCGAGCAACTTTTATTAGATTCTTCTTCACGAAGAAAATGGGCCGTATTTTCGCAGAAAGCAATAAAATAGGGGCTGGGCAGAGAGACTGGGCGAGACGGCCATCGTTGTGAGGCTGTTTGCGGGACCTTCTTGAAATGGCAGAGCGAGCCCTATCGTTGTGGAGAAATATTACGCGGTTTCACAGCACTCAACCTCTTAAATATGACCTATGAACTCCCGCAAAGATGCACCAGAACTAGCTTTAGAAGCTGTGCGTTACAGACTGAGGTACGGCGTCTGCCAAGTAAAGAATAGCTGCTGCGAGGCTCATCTGACAGCGATTTTGAAACTGGGTGTTTCCAAAGAAAACAAGGAGCCTTCATAATAATGAATGAATCTGGAGGAGCTAAGTTATCTCTGTGTCTCAACCGTGAGGTTTGCACCATTCATTATCCCCCGAGTGTGTTTAAAAGCGTGATACATCGTTAAGTATTACTGCAACGTCTTAAAAAGTTGCTTCAGTCCGAGTATAGAATCATAATCCTTCACCAAATAACACAGTAACTAATCAACAAGTGGAACAGATACAAAACAGCTCTTCAGTGAAAATAATGAGACACATTACTGCACTCCTTTAAATTACTTGATACAACAGTTACGAGAACATACAGTGAAATTCTCCTGCCCTACCACTGTCGTTTTATACTACCCGCTATGTTCTAGCTGGCCTTCAAAAACAACGCATGAAACATCCATATTCTATCGATCGCTACGTGCGAACTATTAGTCCAACAGAAAAAATGAGCTGACCGTTTTGTAGGAAACTTAATATAGTTAAATTATGTACTGGGATACGTTTACGCTGGAGGGCACGGTTTTCCTGTTATTCAAGAGAAACATATAAAATTCACCTTCAAACGCGTCCCCACCACACACTGGTCCTTAACTAGTCACGAGTTCTACATGTTGTTATTGGCACTGTAAAACCATTTCCAACTACGAGAACTACTTCCGATATTCGAAATTTTTAACGTAAACTAATTATGTGAAAAATTCCATCCAAACTTAACCCTTACAAGCAGATTAGTAAGCTCTGAGAAACACAACGACATAATTGTTTTGTTTTTTTTTTACTCTTAAAATTCACAGAACCGTTATGCAGAATTTACAGAAACGTCAGTCCTACAATTAGCATGTGTAAGTATATGGACTGGCGAAATAAGGTCAGTCAATAAAGACCAAGAAAAGTCGCATGTTGGAAATAATTCGAACAGCCGCAAATTGCCGCGCAGTGGTAGGTGGGAGTGCCATGAACTACATACTAGAAACCCTGACCAGTGGCGGCTGAGTGTTGCAGTGGGGACTCGTTTGGAGGTCACTTTTGTACGTCTTCCTTGAATAACTCCAAAATTGCGACCTCTTGTGAAAACGTATCGCAGTATGAAATTTAACATTAAATTTGCTACAAAAAAAAGCCCGACTCATTTCTTTGTAGGATTAAATTTTGCTAGTAACGAGCGAGAGAATATAAAAATCTCGCACATGGTTTATGAAGTCAAGCTATAACACTGCAGACAGCATAAAGAACAATGGCAGGGGCAGCTGAATCACGGCGCATTAGGATTTGTTTTCATCACGCTAGATTGTTATTCTGGAGGACGGTATTTCGTAGCTGTTCGATGAACGAGAATTATGGTTTCAGCAGTTCCCTTTAACCACTTACAGATTGCACTGTATTCCCTTTAACCACTTACAGACTGCACTATATCCCATTTCCAAATTGTCATCAGTAGTTAGATTAGGCTTAGAAAAGATTCCTCTTTCAGAAGGGTGTGTTGTACACTTTCCTCCTATATATTAAAATATGTAGCCTACGTCTGTTCGGACGTTGATCAGAGTATCGTGTAAAAATTTGAAGTAAAGCGGTCAAATGCTTTACGAGATAATGTAGGGATGGTTGTTTTAAAAAGTGTTCGGTGGATTTCATTCTTATGATTCGCACTTGAGCTTTGTCTCTAGTTAACTCATTTTCGACTGGTAGATACACACCGTCTTCTTTGCTTCTGTTTTTAACATGTCCTGCAGAAAGTGTACTGTCAAACCCGGTATCGAAGCACCACCTTCAAAGTTGTACTAAGGTAGAGAAGGGTACTACACATCGAATTGCTGTACATGTAGCGTGGACGTCTGAACATGAAGCTGAACGCCTCAAAAATGTATCATGTGAAAATAAAATTGAAAGTAATTTGTATCTACACTGAGACAGATTAATTATTACCCTCGTTTTCTTTTACGTTCATAACGCCACCTTACAGCGCTGGAAGCTGGTGTTTCGTTTACAAAGTGAGAGCTTGCATCTCCTAAACGTGTTGCTATTGATACCCAATAAACTTCCTGCAACGGCCCTCCGATAACTTTTTTTTTAAGCGAAGCTTCAATTCGGAGTCGGAGAAGCTTAGGTAGTTCCACAATTTTAAACTAACCTAATCATACCCCCTTCACTTTCCGATGCACCCTTAATAGTAACTGATCTTTGACGACAAAACAATTTTACAACAGTCTCGGCGTTTTAGTTGATATATGAGACGTATTCGAAAGCCCGTGATTGTATAGATCCAGATAGAGTTACGTCTGTACGGCTTCTACAGTAAATCCAACACAATAGGTTACTCCCCGCAGTGGAGTAAAAGTTACATTGGGTTCACGTTGTCTACTCGTTTTTTATTCACATGAAGACCACAACTACATGACGAGTTGCGGGCAGCTAAAGAGAATTCCAAAGGCTATGCATACTGCGCAAGGAGGCAACAGAGCACTTCTTGAAATGATGACATAGTATAATTACTGCCTTTATCTGATTAGCTTGTCACCATTAAATCATGTGCTTCAAAAGAAAGAAAAAGAAGGATAATCAAATACCTGGCGTTGTCATAAGATTTTCTAATCATCTTCTGGTTCTGAGGTTCATGGTGTCATGTCTCCCACGATTGCAAATTAAATTAAGATTCTTAAACTCTGTTTTATACAAAATAAATAGAAAAGGAAGTACGTCTGGTTTTCCAGAAGAGGGAGTTTAAAACCGTGTAAGGATTTAATTGTGCGCTCAAAACCTCACGCTGCTAACATGGAAGTTCATTGCGGAAGGCAAACGTAATGTTTTATTCAATAGCGTTGACATTTCAAAGTATTGAAAGAAACAAATATATTAAATCTGAGCAAGATACCTGGAATTTTCGAGATGAAAACATTTCATAATACGCATTTACAGAGCCCCCTCAGTTCGGACTTAAGGATTTTTCTATCCAGGAGTGACACTGTATTCGGCTCGTTTGAGAAGCCGACTTTGTGTGAGGATTTCCATATAGACGGACTTTCTCACTCATTCTCTCGAAAGAAGAGTCTTAATGGATTTAGCTGGGGATCTTACAACCAGGTACAGACACTATGCCTGACAACTATGTTTCAGGAAATGGCAACGCTATCATAGGAAACATTTCATATTTGATGAGGACACCGTGAAAAAAAACTAGTAATGGCTGATCAGATTGCGATGCTGAAATAGGTACTGAGAGGAACCAAGGCAGTCATATCCTACAGTAGTGGACAAAAGAACCAGATATATGAGTCGCTTGCAAATGCTGATATTTAAAGCCAATCTCTAAATATTATATTGGCAAGAGTTCTCCAGCACAGACAACTTGGACAAATATAACACATTTCTTCAAACCGTCATCCGCACCTTTGACAGCTCTTTCCCCATACAAATTTCCGGAAAGAGATAATTTGGACAATCACAGAGCAGTTATTGTGATACCACTGTTTTTCAAACGTTTTTGAGAAAGCAGTGTATTAAAGAGATGTGGTACATCCTGGTACACATAATTCGCTGTCATCCTCGCAGCATGTTTTCGTGAAAGGAGTATTCACAAAAATGCAATGTAGTCTGTAAGAAAGGGCTAAACTATACGTTGGAGATAATTAACGAAAGCATTGGTTGGTGCTGTAGTGTCACACTTTATTACGGAAATAAGTGAGCCAGATGCTGCGCTGTGTGTAGGAACCAAAGACGTTACACCTTGGATAATAAAAACGAACATTATCGTTGCATTATCTCTGATTTTTGTTATCTTTGTTGTTGAATGCAATGTCAATAACATCGATTATGTTCTTGCTCTGATAAAGACGAAGATAATTTATAACTGTGAATATTAGTGAATATTACGTACTCTCTAGTAAGAGTAAAAGTTGCATTCAAGGAAGATATAAAGGAGTGCTCATCTTTGATGAATATGTGAGACTCGAACGTAAATATTACTATTTCTAGTCATTCTAATTACGACAGAAGGATTCAGTTACACAACGACGACGTGGAGTTAGAGAGACGCTGCGAAGACTGTCGAATGGACCTGCAAATAAACGCGGTGGCTTTCAACGCTCTCAAGGGAAATCTGCCACTGCTCTTTAAGAGAGAGACAACAAAACACACGCAAGGCGAGTTTAGTTTCAATGCACATTCCAATATACCAATTTAAAACCCAATTTTGTCTACAAAACAATAAAATACAATAAAAATAACAGTATTGTGTGGACGATGCAATACTTTTTCCTAAGTTGCAACATTATAGGTTTATGAGAAAATATCACTAATATATGTGGAAAGTAGGAAGCCGAATGTAGTCCTCCACCGTGAATAAGAACAAGAAAAGAAGCCTGAATTCTACAGGCCTCACATACAGTGCCAGGTGACGCAATGTTCAGTTTAGGTGCATGATGTGCCATTAAACATGTGAGATGGCTCCTACATTTTTCTCCTTATAGCCGACAGTAGTGCGTTATTTATGGAAGACATGGAATGTAGCATAAATGCTGTAGCTTACATGGGAATCAGTAACTTCAGTATGTGGCTTTCAGTTTTTCGGTCGTAGCTTGGTATAACGGTCGGTAACACATTGAATATGTAATCGTACAGAGACGATCCGTGGCGGAGTCAGGCACCTCTTGGCAGACTGCGCTGCTGCTCTAGCCGCTGTTAACAGAAATGCGAAGTTCGACCGCAGTCAGGTGGTAGCAGGCGCGCAGGCATTTGAATCCGTCGGATGGTATTACTACAGGCATTTATTTAATGTCTCAAAAATGTTGTAGCTGTACATTTTTAAAATGTCAAACAAAGCTGTGCTCGTGACATTGGTGACATCGGTGGTGTTGTCGAAATGGGGAAACTTGCAAGGACCCTCTGTCCTACTATTCACGCACATGTCAGTGTTGCTCAATGATGGCTGTTGGTTGTGTACACTAAAGCAAAAGTTGCTGTCGCGCTACAGTCCAAAGGGATGCCATCGCGTTCAAGGGGGTTGTTTCACCACGATGTTCTTAGAGAAGGTTTCAATCATCCGAGGGGTTGCGGGATAGAGATTGTGTGACAGGAATGTCATCCAATTGCTCATCACTCTGCTAACTGTCGTTTTAGATTGCGATACATCTGGGTTTCAATGTGCAAGGGAATGGAGTGGTTTCATTGGCGCCCTTTATGCGACCCGCAAAGGCGTTTCCTTGTCGCTCCTGAGCTGCGGTGGGTCTGAAATGTTTTCCTCGGCCATACATACGAAAACCGCGTGATGACAACGCTGGGCGTCGCCATTCTAACCTCCACCGTAGAGGTGCCACAGAAGGAGTGAATTGTGGATAAGAGGGTTGTAGTACCTTACCATCGTGCGACACGTCCACAGTGTCTTTCGGCAGAACTGTGGTGGAATTTGGTGCTAATGTGACATCATTAACCCACACCACACCATACATGAACGTCTGAACTCTGGCCTCTGTTTCGTATGCGTCTACAATTTGCTGTCTGATGCGTTGTCGAGGCTGAGAATGCCATCAGAGGCTTTTGTATCGTTACAGAGGAAGGTTGTAAGCATCTTGGGACAAATTTCAACTTCCAATCACAAGGAGAGACAGTTTGGAGTTCAGAAAAATTGACCATTTAATTCAGTTGCGCAGAATAGTTACACTACCTGTTTTTGATTCTGACACCTATGATCGAACTAGGTGATATAGTGGTTGAAGGAGTTCATTTCTTTTACGGAGGATCGGAATTCAAATTCTCGTCCAGTTCTCCTGATTTATGTATCCCCCAGAGTGCTTAAGTCATCACTAACGACTCCAGTGAAGTGTTTTTCGTAATAAATGTATACTAAATGTAGCTCTTCTCTTGGCCGGTTGGAATTACGATCTATATCTGGTGGCTTTGAACTTAACTTCCTATATTCTTCCTTCCTGCTACCAAATGTGATTAAAACCAGTATAAACTACGGCGGAGCCATAGCATGTCGCTGAAGGTGAAGATCAAGGCGGTTAACCGGGGACGAGCGATGGAATAATGTATCATCCCTACAAGCTACTGGAGTACCAGAGTGTCTCGTATAACAAAACTCATTTCGTATGTAGTCATATTTTTGCAGCACTGGCCACTACATGGTGCTGTAAGCATGAAAACTGGAGACGTTTCAGTTGAAGGTATATGCGGATGCTTTTCTTTCATCCAATGTGTCCTCAGTTTCTCTACAGCGAAACCAACATCAGCATGTCAACGAAGTCAAAGACTTACGACGTGCGTTCAAAAAGTATCGTGAATGTCGTAATATCGTTATTTCAGTGTGATGTGCGTGTTTTTTTCGTTACTGTGATGGTAGAGATGCCTGTTGAATTTCGGTAGAGTGTTAGCCATATCGTAGACTTAATATGTATCTACTGTCAAAAGGGTTACAGTTAAAATTTACAGTTACTTGTCTTGTATAAAAAACGGAACATACAATTTATATGAAATGTTGCAAAGAAAAATGAATAAAACGTAGAAAAATTTTTGAAATGTTGTCTATTGCTTCCGCTGAGTCTGCGATGAGTAAAATGAGGATTTACGAATGATATAAACATTTAGAAATAGGCTGAAAACGTCGATTATGAGCGTACTGGAGGCACCAAGACAATTGCATCGTGGAAAACG
The DNA here is from genome assembly GCF_021461395.2 of Schistocerca americana. Taxonomy (NCBI): domain Eukaryota; kingdom Metazoa; phylum Arthropoda; class Insecta; order Orthoptera; family Acrididae; genus Schistocerca; species Schistocerca americana. The sequence continues at coordinate 325,393,259 of NC_060125.1, forward strand.
TGGAAGATGATAGACGAATCAAAAGCACAGAAGTATCTGATAGTGTTGGAATATCAGTTAGCTACTCATACGAAATTTATTCAGTGTAACAGGAAAATGTTTGAATTTCGAAAAATAACGTCAGCGAAAGCCGTTACTTGAAATGAAAACGATGCAGAACTACTGAAATACGTTATAACTGGTGATAATAAATGGGTTCACGTTCTTTTTCTTTTCCTTTTTTTCCAGCAGTCTTTTAGCTGGTTTGATGCCTCTCGCCATACATTCCTCTCCAGTGCAAACCTCTTTATATTAAAGTAGCGTTAGCATCCAACACTCTCAATTATTTGTGGGAAATATTCCAGTCGTCGTCTTCCCCTATCGTTTTGCCCTCTACAGCTCCCACAGGTACCGTGGAAGTTATTCTCTGCTGTCTTAATAATACCCGTCCATCCTGTAGCTTCTTCTTGTCAATATTTTCCACATGTTCTTGTTCACGTATCACCACATGTCTAACGATTCGATTACTTGTATGAAATAATTAAGGTTTAATAGCCTATGAGCAAGCATCGCAGATCGCCTAAACCGAAAAGAACCTCTACAGCTGAGATCGTGGAAGGTTAACCTCACTGCGTTCTTCGATTTTAACGGTATAATACACCATGACGTCTTGCTACAAGGTCTAACGATAAATGGGGAGCGCTAATTACATGTTCACCAACATATACATGAAGAAATACGAGAAACAACGCCTGCACGTCTGGGGAAATAATTCACTGTTGTTACATAGCACATAGCACCTCTATTGCACCTTCCAATAATTGCTAATTTTTGGCTGGAACCATGCCTCAAACCTCTATATTCCCAGAACACGGTGCCTACGACCTTCTCTTACCCTAAAGATAACGAATATCTTGAAGGGCCGTCGTTCTACACTAACAGGTTGGATTAAAGGCACTTCGTTGAGAGATCTAAAAGGTATCCCAAAGGTCTAGTTGCAGACACGTTGCAGGGATTGAGGAAAATGATGGCATAGGACTTTAACATCACCTGGAGTTTACTGAAAAATGGGTAACAGTGATGTAGATGAATAGATCATATTCTTTCCAAAGACAAAAATTTCCGGTTATTCCTTGAGCACAGGCGTGAGAGGTGCTGTCGTGAATATTTTCGTTGGACAGGGGACGAGTTTTTGGAAACAATATGAATCACATTGACGGTAGTACTCCGAATTATGAAAAAATGATGTACCATGAATGATTTGTAAGCACCCGAATCTTTTTTTGAAACTGAGATGATATTCGGTAGGTGCGATCGGTACACACAAATGTTGGTGTGGGAAGGTGGGATGACGCTTTGAAAAGGTTGTGAGATCCGCAGTCAATGAGCGAAGAAGGTTCCCAAGAAAAATGAAAGAACCGGCATGTGGTTGGTCATAGCTTGTACGAATAAACAGTTCTGTTAACGATAACCAAGAAATTAGTTCCGAGCGACTCAAGCATAACAACAGTTTATTACGGTGACTAAATATTAAAAAAATCTTCAGAAAATGTAGCAAAATCCTAGCTCTGTTGGCACAAAATGTCGCACTCATTATCCATAGCAATTGTAGTTCACACATTGAAAAGTCGTGGATCAAAAGCTGCGGGAACACGTCTGAAATTTTTTTATCTCAGTGCCCATGCATCCCCGATTTAAAAACCAAAAGAGTTTGACTTATTTGGCAAGTGCAGAGCACTCAAGTTTGGACGTTGTCTTTTCTCTCTAAAACAATTCTCCGCCGACGTTTCCTAGCCTTTGTAGAGATTTTGGCTGAAATGCTATAAGTTACTACACGTCTTACCTCGATCAGTGACAGTATTGAAGCAGTGTAAAGAGATTAAAATAAATTAATTTATAAGAAAATAAAAGAATGGTTTGTCGTTTTAATGAAATGATTCCTGTCTTCTGACACAATCAAACAAAATCGTTCAGACTGAAAGAAAAGTATCGCTCTTGGTGTATTAACATGCGAACGCCTTACATACTTTGTTTACGACATACACTGTGATATTTACACATAGCTCTATTTGACCTCAACTTCTGATGCCTCCCGTGCAGCGCACCCGAAGTCTTGTACAGAACTTCCTCTCAATTTCGGTGAAAGATATCACACTGTGAAGACATAGTCGGAAGTTGAAAAAACAACACAGCAAAACGTCACGACAAATCGTGCAGTAACGATGCAAGGTGCCCGTTTAGGAAAAATGTATTACACCATTTATCTACATGCCTTTATTCTGGACTCCACTGTGCGGCGCACGGCAGAAGTTACTCCCTCTAAAACTTTCACTTAACCACTTTTAGTTTGTAGTCGTGTATGGTGAGTGAGAATAACCCACTGTTAGTAAGCGGACGTGTGGGATTGTATCTCTTTTTATTTACCTTAAATGTCTTTTAGGAAGAAAAAAAGATAAGAGGACATATTAGATTGGTTGACGCTTCAACGACCGTGGGACCATGTAAATTTAACAGTAATCACACCGTGAATGAAAAGGCCTCTTTTGTAGCATCTGCCACTGGAGTTGGTTTAAAATTTCCATGACGCTTGTACATTTGCTAAACAGAAACGTGCTGCATTTCCTCAGATTAATCCAATTATTCAATAAGTCTTATATGATAAAGGACTAGAACTGAAAAGCAAAGCTTCGTCTCGATTTCCTACACTTGGATTAGCGGTTGCTCAGTTTTAAATCCCAGGCATGCTCCTAGATATTTTATGGGCGTGCCTGCTTCAACTGATTTTTCATCGATCGTGTAATGAAACAATGACCGATCTCCCTACCGATTTACACGCAGTTAGATTATTTTATTTATTTTGGAGGTCTGTTGCCTTTCTCTGTGTGAATTTTTTCCGACATTGTGCGTCATGAATCATTATACTGTGACTACACGGTGATTGCTGCGCGAGCCGTAAGAGAGATAGGTTTGTCACTCCTCAAGTGACAAATGGTCATGTCATGTGGACATGGAGTATTGAAATGCATTAAGAATAGGCTGCGTTGGCCTTGAGCGACGACAAAGAGCAGAATGTACCATATCAAACTTTGTACCAAGATATGTTAATATTTAATGTATAAGTATGACAGTGCTGAAAGATTTATCCACACTGACGTCCGCATAAACAGTTTTAGTTATGAAAAACAGACCTAAAAAAATTAGCGAAAGATGTAATTTAACGTAACGATTTACTGGAGGATTTGACCGACCAATGTCCAATGTACTCTTGCGTGTGCAAGTGGGAGATAGTTAGGAGTGCAAACCACTTTCTAATGCTGTCATCGATGTTGTGAACACGCATAGATCACAAGTGCTACATTACACTTAATAAAATAACCTAAAGATTTGTTCCCAATACCGCGAAAATAAGAAGAGACGTGGAAACACATGCAGTGCACTGTTTTATAAATATTATGGTCCTCGAAGGCTTGCAGTCAGATTCTGCGACCGTTAGCGTGATTAATCGGTTCAGACTGTCTCTCATTTAGGGTTAATTCTAAAAATGCGTCTTTGATGGGGTAGGGAGCAGGGCACAAGACTCCTGGAGTGGAATGCTGGCCACAATATGAGGATACAGTAAAACAGGAGACTTATTTGACGAAACCGATGTGCAAACACTGGTAACAAACAGTTACAGAATAATACATAGCAGCCCGTGATGTATTCATGATTACAGAATTAATTTAAAACAAAATTTATAAAGAAATTTCCAACCATATTTACGTCTACATCTACATATATAATCTGATAGCCACCAAGCGGTGTGTGGTGGAGGGCATATTCGCGCCAAAGTCATATTTCCCGTCGCCAAAGTCATATTTCCCGTCACTGTTGCCCTTGTGAATCGCGTGAGGGAAAAACGGCTGTCTGAACGCCTCAGTACGAGCTCTAATTCCCGTTATCTTTAAATGGTGATCATCGCTCGATATGAAAATTGGTGCTAATAATATATGTTCTACATCCTCAGCAAATATCGGATTTTGGAATTTATGAGCAGCCCCTTCCGTTCAGCGCGTCATCTGTCCGCAAGTGTGTCCCACTTCAAACTTTCTATGAGATTTATAACGCTCTCGCGATGGCTAAATGTACCAGTTACGAATCTTACCGCTCTTCTTTGGACCTTCTGAATCTCTTCGATCAGACCCAATTGTTAAGGGTCTCATACAGGCGAAACATACTCTAAGACTTTTGTTGAAGGGTTGCATCGCTTCAGGATTCTACCAATAAACCGCAATCTAGAGCTCACCTTACCCGTTACTTGTGTAATCTGATCATTTAGAATACTCGCACCCAGATACTTGACTGATGTTACCGCTTCCAAAGACTAGGCATTTATTTTGTACTCGTACATTAATGGGGATTGGCCTTTGTTATATGCCGTAGGTTGCACTTACCAATATTGAGAGATAACTGCCAGTAATTACACAACGCATATATTTTCTGCCAATTCTCATTGGTTTTTTTAGAGCTTTCCTGTAGACTATAGCAACATCGGCAAACAGTCTAATGCAGCTGTCAGTACCATCAACCATATCGATTATGCAAATTGTAAAAAGCAGCAGACCTATTACGCTGCCCTGGGGCACACCTGATGCTACGCTTGTTTTTGTTGAAATCTCCCAATTCAGGACGACATGCTGTTCTCTAACTGTTAGAAAACTTTCTAGCCAACCGCATATGTAATCGCACATTTTGGAGCAAGTGACACGGTGGAACTAAGTCGAACGCCATTCGAAAGTCAAAGAATATGGCATTAACCTGAGAGCCGGTATCTAGAATTGTTGTAGATCATGCACCAAGAGGGCCAGCTGTGTCTCGCTTGACAGCTGTTTCCCATAACCGAGTTGGTTTAAGCAAATAATTGTTGAAGTGTGGAGGATAAAGAGCTCAAAACTCTAATAAAAATAGTATTACTGTGACACAGAATTAACTTAACATTACAATAAAAAATAATTACGGTTGGAAGTTGAAAGAACAAATTTTGACCCAGGCAAATGATAGTGCCTTACTAAAACCAGTACGGTAACAGTTTATAGCACACAAGCTTTCAGAATATTCGAACGTTAACTGACTTAACAGCAAAAGTGTGTTTCAAGTGAGTAAGCTGAATGATTACCAAAAGATTTGCAGCTTACAGAGAAAACCATAACAGCAAATATTGGGTGTTCATTATGTAAAGCAGTAGGTATTGCGCAATAAATTGCAGATATAGTTGATGTTAATTATGCTATTAAGACAGCTTCAATCAAATTAACATTCATAAAACATAATCTGTGGAGCCACTCGGGATTTCGACGTTGAAAGGAACCAAAACCTGCACACAGTTCTAACTAATAATTGCCACAGGCAGAAAGCGGCACGGCAGAATCCAACTTAAGCTGAAAGTTAACCTTTAGCATGCAGGCGAGGAATTCATTGACAAATGGTGAAAGTAGCAGTTCACTCAAATAAGAGACAAATTTCCCGAATATCGGCCACAGCTGACAGCAATCAGGAGCCGACAGCAAAATCAACCAGTTAATTCCACTCGCGTCAAACAGTAATGTAAACTGAACACTCAAGTGGCTTATAAGAACACCCTTCGAACAGACAGTGTGCCCATATTGAGAAATCACAGTATTAAAACGATCCACCAGATAGAGAGCTCACAATTTGAAAATTAATCCAGAGAGCTGCCATAGATGTACAAGACAGATCAAACTTCGGGGGCCTCGTCACAGCACAAAGGCGGAACGACTCTTGAACAGAGACTCTGTATACTGGTCACTGCAACCACACCCACACTCCCGTTCGTCAATAACCATCTGAGCTTCAACGAGAACACCAGTGCGGCGCAGCAACACACCACGCGCAAACTGATCCCATGCGATGACTTGTGCAGACTCGCTCCGTGCTTCTTGACGCTGCAGAACGCCGGGGTCCCGCATATCAATGGGTCGCTCGCCAACCGGCGCGCCGCAAAATATATCGTTTGGATAGTGAAAACTCCTCGAAGGCAAGAGCGTCGCAACAGGTCACGGTAAAGTTTTGCTTATTTTGATCTGAGTTAATAAATGAGCTTGCATTCCATCAATCGAAACTATATTTCAGCTTTTTAGAGGTATTACCGAAAGTCACTTCAAAATATGCTGTCTTTAAATTTATATTTTAAGAGCTGCAGCCTACGGCGAAGAAATTCGGTGGGGACATAGAGACAGCAGTAGAAGACATGAAGTAAGCAGGTCTCGCCTAGCCAGTCTACGAAAGAATCAATCGAAATTCGTAAGAATTTATATTTGCGGTTCATTCAACGTAGCCTTCCACATATAAGCTTTTCTAAACTACAACCTGAGTAGTTAGTGTGATAGATGTAGCAGTGTGTCATGGCAGGAACTTCGTCTCCTTTTAAGAAGACAAACGCTCACCTATACCTGGTGTCCAACCTACGCAGGTGATCCCACATTCGGCTACTATTTTCGTACTCTGTGGCTTTTCTCTATACAGCAGAGTTTCCTACATTACGTGCAAGGTCCTTTTTGTACGAGTCATCGGTAACGCTTGATGCAGGCCATCACGGACTCCTGTCCTGTGACAACCTCTTCGTGTAAGGATAGCACTTGCACAGCATGTCCTCAGTTATTTGTTGGATATATTCCAATCCTGTGTTCTCCTACAGTTCTCAGCCTATACATATCCATCAAGTACCACGGAAGCGGTGCCTTTAAGTTTTAACTCATGTCCTGTCATACTGCCTCGGCTTACTGCCAATGTTTTCTTACATGTCTCTCCCATCTTCGATTTTCTGAAGAATTTTCTTTTCTGTCTTATCAATGCACCAAATTTTCAAAAGCCTTCTGTACTACCACAACTCAAAACCTTCGATTTTTATCTTCTCCGGTTTTCCAACCATTTATTAGTTACATAGTAACTAGTCTCATCTATCATTTAGCAAGATACATCGTAATTATGTGGAACGATTCATTGTATATTTACATATCAAATTAATTTGTATGTGTGGTTACATTCTAAACATTTCTAAGTTTCCTTTTTTTGCAAAAAGAGAAAACGTATCCAGATGCGAGTAATTCCTACGCATCACCTTTTGCACGTAACAGTGATAGAAATTCCTCTACAGAATGAAAGGAGTTGTCAATGAGGAAACTTCTCTGTTTCGTTTCAAATTTTACTTTACTGTCTCTCGTATATTTTATAGCACTGGGGCAAGTCATCACAACAGTTTATATTGCAGCGTGGTGCACTACTTCTTGTGCTAAAGACGACATTCATGTGGATTTATTTATTTCGAGTCAAAAACATTACAACAAATTCATGTGGAGTAATGAGTGTTACTTTTACCTTCTGGTATTGTAATTATGCGGATAATTGTTCCATTTGAACTGTAGTGGATTATTTACAACAAATGTCGCGAGGGAATAAATATACTGTGAAGCTGTAGTCAGTATGCCCAACTCCTTAAACAGACCTCTGCATGAGGATCGTGGATGAGTACCATGTATAATTCCTACGTTACTGCGCAGTGAAGACTTTCTTTCTTAAATATGATTTAACCCGGAAGAGTATTCCATATGACATTACTGAGTGAAAATCCGAAAAAATGTCAGCTTACTGACTTTCTCTCCCAAAGATTTTAGAAGATTGTGAAACGTCCCCTTCGAACTATTATACAAGACTGTGCTTAAACTGACATACAAGATTTTTAGCGCAACGCAATCTGACTATCAAAGATCCCTGCAAAAGAATGTCCCTGAGTAACATTAAACTATACCTTTCAGAAATCACTTACCTCACAAAAATCTTCATTACTCGTACTACTGCAATACCGCGAGCGCCACTACTGCCAGCTAAATAAAAGATTCAAACTACGGAAGGCACTAACTACTGATAGGGATAGTTAGCAAATGAAAGATATTAATAGAGAACAAACAATGTATTTACCTTAATATCATCATATATCTAGCAGTTCATGACAAATTACAAAACTCCGCCATCTCTCTCCCCACATCCACCACTGCTGGCGGCTCACCTCCAACTGCGCAACGCTATGCGCTGTTCACATCCAGCTGCCGCTGCCCAACACTACAATGGCAGACAACAATGCAAACTACCCACAGACTGCACACAGCACAGCCAGCGATTTTTCATATAGAGCGCTACGTGGCGTTACCAATAAGAAAACATAAACAGCCTACTTACATAGCCCCCATGCTCCCCCCAAAAAATTTTTCAAATTGTTTTGGCCAATACATATTCGTTAAAATTTTTCATAATCGTAATTACAATAACAAAGAAATCAAATGCACACACTTACTGATACAATGTTGGTCAAAAGCTAAAATTTTCTCACAGTCCATAAAGATAGTCCTGATCATTCATCATAATAGTAATTACAGTTTTTTTTTCACAAAGTCTCATTAGTAAAAGAAATTGCACACGGAAGTAGTGGATTTCCATGCAGTCTTGAAGAAGTAGTGTTGTCCTTCCAAGGGAAAGACAGTGCTGACTCTTGACATGCTGGCAGGTAATGGGCCACAACAGAGCAAACCCACCGCAGAGTCATTCCAAGTTTTGAAGAATATTGGTAGGTAGGTCATCACAGAGCAGACCCACTGTAGTCCTGGTAGAGATTACGATATTGGTGGGCCACCAGAGGCGCAGACCCACTGCAGTCCTTGTAGAAATAATGGTATTGGTGAGTCAGCAAAGGTGTAGACCCACTGTAGTCCTTGTAGAAATGGCTAGCAGCCATCTGTTGCGACTGTGCAGGTGCACAATCACCATTGAAGGGTCTTGCGGAGAATAGAGCAAGTCCATAAAGCACCACTTGTGCACTCACCAAGTTTCTGGAATTGTCCTTAGAACCAGCAATGCTGTTATCCAGTCCCTTGCTGAATCATTAACACATGTGCAAACACTATCAGTCCCTACTTCTCACATATTGTCCATATACTATGACCAACAGAAACGTGTGCAGTGAAATGTAACTTAATTTGAATAAGTGGTGTCTATACAATTATAAATTTACAACATGAAAATACAATTACAAAGGTACAAAATAAATCATTAAAGAACATAATAGTACAGATAACATTTGTAGTAATATGGGCTTTACAAAAGAATCGAAATAACATATACATCAGAGTAACTTTCGAAACATCAACTTCACACATGAGCATTAAATCAAAACAGAATAAATAATGTCTAAACATCTTTACAAGATAAATAACACAGTATTTGAAAAATTCTACAACATAAATCTTATTAGCTAAACACTTAAAGACAGGAAAAAGACAAATACACAATGGTACATACACACATAGCAAAATAATACAAAAGGAAAGGACAGGGTTTGTTTTACTGCAGTATTTTGCATGGAGATCTCCCTTGGTTCATCACTATTCCCAAAAGTCCTATCTATACCTGCATTCTGTACTTTTTTTCGTATAACTTCTCAATGCATTTCTTTCAATTCATTGCAACTCATTCTCTTATATAGTCTACCCCCTCTTAAGCTAACTTAAATCTACTGAGCTCAGATGCTAAAGTAAGGGGGGAGGCAATGCAGCAGCACAAAACAATTAATACAAATAGCAATGAAAAAAAATGGAAATTGTCAAAGCAAGCAGCAATATTACAACTAATATAAGGCAATGAGCAGCAAACAAGAAAAATAAATTGGTGGTAAAACTGGCTTAACAGAGTAATGTATAGTGAAATTTAGTAGCACAATGCCCGGCAGACAATAGCAGAAAATGAAATAACTTATACCTAAACATGACAAAGCTCAAGCAGAAAAAATAGTACACTAAAAATGGCCATGTCTAATACCTATGTCGCATCTTAACACTAGAGTGATGCATCACGAGAACTTACACTAGCAGATAAGTTACCAAATCGTAAAGAAATTATTTATGCAATTCCTGTGAAGGGAAATGTCTACTTATGTGCCCTCGTTTTCTTGGAAGTAGATCATTAATTTCTTATTGATTGGATCTGTAGGCATAAAATAACTATATTAGTACATATAATAAATTTTATTTTAACCAATGCTGCAGTGCAGCTAGAAACTAGATATTAAAAAAAATACGCAAAGCAAAGTGTCAAACGTCTTTCACTAGCCGTATGGCATTTCATAATGCAGTAAGCAATCTTTCAACTAACAAGACAATAGACATAAAGTGTTTCTCATCATTTCCTTTCAGTAAATATCATAAATTAAGAGCTCCACAGTGTAATCATATGTTTTCAAGTTCGAGCGTGTCGTATTTGCGATGCTTTCTACAAAGGAATGTCAATAGTGAGGACAATGGCCTCTTTTTTTTTTTTTGCACCTAATGGCTTTCTTTTGTCAAACGTCTACCTCTCAGAAGGGCGCCCAAAACGCATTACGCCAAGGTCACTTACCTTTCTTGCTGAAATATTTACGACAGCAGTCTCCGCCACAGTGACAGTCTCATATAAAAATATTTCACAGGTCAAGAATTTGCGTTGCAAATCTGTAGAAACAAAATCCTATTGATATAACTGTGTCCAAAAAATTTTCGTCGGCATTGTAATACATTCACGCACTTACATACATTTCATAACTCTTAAAGTATGATTCTTGGTTTCCAACAACCTTTTTCACAAACCAGAGTCCCTAACCACTACTCATTATTCCTTACCTTATTACACATATACATATTCGTCGACACTTCTTCAATATTTCGTCATAATAAATACGTAGCATAATCAAATTCCTCACATAGCATCAGCTTATTGATCATAAACAAACCGCGACAGCGTAATACACATCGTCATCATAACATCATGAAACCTCAGCCAAATCTCAAAATCGTCGTAGCTTCCTTCAGTAATTTCAAAACCTAAAAAAAATTCTCTGCTCATGTCAAAAGTGTCATCCACTTCAAATGTACTTTAAAATTCATTATCCCATACCAAATATATCATTCAAAGCTCTCATAATATCACAATGGGTCTGGAAAAATATGAACAGTTTACAAAGTACAGACAAAATACAGTTTCATAAGTGTGAAGTTATCCAACTGTGTAATTACGTAAACATCTGTCACTGATATAGTAAAAAAAAAAGTTTCTTTCTCTGTTAAATGATCAGATAGCTGTGTAATTTGAGTGTTAGAGAAATATGGTACCGATGTGTAAAGTTGTATAAGCAAATATCATATTAGCTAGGGCTCCTTGTGCTTGCCAAACACATGGTACAAAAAGTAAGCATGTACCCCCCCCCCCCCCCCCGAGGATTAATGTAATTATACCCTCAGGTCTACAGATTACAACAATGGAATGAAATGTGTTATGGAAAACCTTTGTATTGTTGTACTTCAAATATCTTTAAAAATAAATGATTTAAGTACAAAATTAATCACTCGAATACGTGTCCTGTAGCGCTAAATGTGCGTCTTGCTGTATGATAATCTATGTTGAAGTGTCGTAGTTATTGTCCTCCGAAAGCTAAGTTCTGCAGAAGCCAATGTACTTACCTCATGATAAACAAAAGTGAAATGCTTTGCGTATAGATATCTTAGTTATTACGCTTATTGCCATGATGAAAAAAAGTACTGTGATATAACGTATTGTTGTGCTACGGAAAAGGCTGTCTCATTGTAACTATACCACAAAAGTTACTACTAAAACATGCTTTACTTTCCAGAATAATTCAGAAAAACTGTGCAGATATAAAACAGAAACACCGCAAAAGCAACATTGTAAATTGTTACTCATTAGTAGCGTCGTGATAAAATCGTGTAGCTGTCACGTAAACTAACCACTGTGTCATCTGGTATCTCACAGAAAGTACTTTAAATCCAGAATGTATTTTCAAGTAAACCAAAATGTTGCATTAAAATCTCATTGGCAGTACTGGTAAATGTTCTAAGTATGTGAGCCTTATAGTCGTTAGGTAATCGTGCAACTAACAAGCAAGAATGTACACACACAATAACAATTTGTCGTCTGTTTGCAATAACAATGCATTCGTAATTTCTGTTTAAAATGTTCCCTAGGTTCTAGACTGGATATTTAATTTCAAACATTGTTGCATGTTAACAGTTTCTTAAGTCTGACAAAGCATACTAGAAATGTGAAGTGAAAAGCTTTATACCAAAGACTAAGTTAAAAAGCAGATTATCTCTCAATAAATGGTTTTACATGTGAAATGTGGTGTAAACCTTTACTCATCCTAGTACTCACAGTTTGATTTGAATGCAATTATCATGTTGTATACGTCAGCAAGGAATGCTAAAATTTTTCACAAGGTTAGCGTGTATGCTATTTTTTTCCCTGAGCCAGCCGGCGCAGGTGGCTGCCTGCAGTGCGAGTCATTGTCTGTTCCTTTGTTGGCGCGCGCCGTTATTGGGATTTGGAGGTCTAACTTCTACAAATTCACCTTGTCCAGAGGGCCTGTTTGAATCCCGCCAGTTCTGATGCAATTCAGGTCTGTCGTTACGATCATATCGTGTGTCGTCATGTCGGTAGTTCCTGTAGTTTCTTTCTTGTCGGTTAAGTGGTGGAGAATTTCTCCCTGAATCGTAACTGCGCGCTGGACTGTTGCGTCTAAAGTTATTCTGTCTCCCTTGATAATAATTATTTTGGTTCCCGAATTGTCTGTTTCTCTGATTGTCTCTGTGACAGTCACTACCGCGGAGAGGTGATCTTTCCCTGTAATTATTACTACTCTGCCAATGGTTGTCATACGGGTGGTGTCTGTTTTGGTCACGATATGTGTTGAGAGAATAGCCTTGTCGTGTCCAGTTATTGTTTCTGTCGTCACGGAATTGTGACGGATGTGACCTGTAGTGATTGTTTTCCTGTTTTCGCATTCCCGCGACTGTCTGTGTCAATTTCTAATTCTTGTAACAGTCCCTGAAAAGCTTCAGTGTCGTCTTTGCAACGTCCTGCCTAAATAATATGTCGTAAATGTTCAGGCAATTTGATTAAGCAAACGCGGATGAGCTCTGAGGGGCTGTATGCGATTGAAAGATACTGATTCTTATGCCACATGTCTTCAAAATATTTCACAAGACTGGAAAATTCAGATTGTTCGAAATGTTTCATCATTATGATGCCATGTTTTACTTGGTCTTGTGTGGCTTGAGACCAATATGCTGAGAGGAGGGCATGGTAAAACTCTCCTTCACTGTGGCAATCGTGAATGGCCGATCGCATTCTTACAGCTGGTTCATTCTCCAAGTAGCCACACATAAGTTCTAACCTGTGCTCCAATGACCAGTTGGGAGGAAAACAATGAGAGAATTGATGGAGCCACGCTTGTGGATGAATGTCGTTGCCAGAATTCTTAAATGTTTTGAATTTACGTGTAGTAATGAACAGCTTATAGTCAAAGTCATCATGTCGGCGAGTCGCATATCGGTCATTGTTACGTCGTCTCGGCGGTTCCATTTCAAAATTCGGTGCACCTTACCAATTTCTTTCATAATTTCCGAAATGCCCTGTGTTATTATTTTGTGGCTTTTCCGTATTTCTAAGTTCCTCTTCCCGTGTTGGAGCGCGAGTGTCCTCTGAAATATGAAATCTTTTTGTTACTTGTGCCAACTGATCTTGTACTTCCCGGATTTCTCTTTTGTATTGCGTATTAATTTGATTCTGATTTTGTTTGGTATTTCTTAATTTGTTCATACTCTTCTGTGTCAGTGATGGCTACAGGTCTTGTGTCATTCAGATCATCATCTACTTTTGCAGATAAGTTAGTGAACTGATCCGAAGGTACGGCTACTTTCTCCTATAGTGAACACATTTCCTCACTGTGTTTTTCTGAACCAAGTTTCAGAGTGTCCATTTGTGTTGAAATCGAATCTACTGTGTCGTTCAAGTTTTCCTGAGTTTTTACAAGTTGCGTAACTGAATCGGTAGATGCAACTGAGTCTATTTTAGCCGACAACGTCTCATGATTTTCATGAACAATAGTTTGCAGTTCTTTTATGGCTGCTTTGTGATTCTGTAATGCATTTTCAGGCCGCGAAAAAATAGGTTGAAAATGCTCACAAATTTGTGTTTTTACGTCATTACAGACTTTTTGACATTTCGATACAATGTTATGTAACTCAGTAGTTAAATCTTCACGTGTTTGTTCAAGCGTGGTGTGAAGATTTTGTTCCATTGCGTCTAACTGTTGCTGTGTTTGTCTCTGGTGTTGTTCCATTGTGTCTAACTTTTGAAGATTTTGTTCCATTGTGTCTAACTTTTGAAGCTTTTGTCCCATTTGTTGCATTAATTGTAATAACAATGCACTGGTGTCTGAAACATGTTCCTCAGTGCTATTCGGCAATGCATTTGAACCGTCAATAATCGCAGTTTGAAAAGAAGAAAATGTGTCTTGACTTATTTGAGAAAAGGGTGAGGACACAAAACCTGAATCTACAGTATTTGCAAGATTGTGTCCTGTCATTTCGGATTCCTGAGGCAAGCTGTTGCCGACCGATTGATCGATAATGCTTCCCTGTTCAATAATTGTTTCACTGTCTACACCATTGTTTGCAGCCCGCTCCATTTCCCTATGCACAGTTACCAAATTACTACTCTGAACGTCTGTTAATTCATTTCACAGTGGTGCTGGCAAGCTACGCTCGTCATCACTATTATTTCTCAGTTTACTTTGGAGCCTAGTGTTACGTTTTTCACACGCCATTATTGTCACAATATTTCACACGATAACACAGAAAAACACAATTTGAAGAGCAAAAATAAGAGAACACATTAACATAGCACTGAAAATAATATCTAGTTAATTGCAGCTGCGAAATACTTGGTGCAAATCTACATGCATGCCACAACTGTTTTACTGTACAACAATGAAAAACTACAACTACAAAGGAAATTCTCTCTATGATTATGCGCTATCAATAAACAATAGCTACACTAATTACACAAACTACAAGAAAAAAATCAGAAGAATCCAGTGAGGTATCCTGGCAGGGTCGCCATTTGAAACGCCCCTTTGAACAATGATACAAGACTGTGCTTAAACTGACATACAATATTTTTAGCGCAACGCAATCTGACTATCAAAGATCCCTGCAAAAGAATGTCCCTGAGTAACATTAAACTATACCTTTCAGAAATCACTTACCTCACAAAAATCTTCATTACTCGTACTACTGCAATACCGCGAGCGCCACTACTGCCAGCTAAATAAAAGATTCAAACTACGGAAGGCACTAACTACTGATAGGGATAGTTAGCAAATGAAAGATATTAATAGAGAACAAACAATGTATTTACCTTAATATCATCATATATCTAGCAGTTCATGACAAATTACAAAACTCCGCCATCTCTCTCCCCACATCCACCACTGCTGGCGGCTCACCTCCAACTGCGCAACGCTATGCGCTGTTCACATCCAGCTGCCGCTGCCCAACACTACAATGGCAGACAACAATGCAAACTACCCACAGACTGCACACAGCACAGCCAGCGATTTTTCATATAGAGCGCTATGTGGCATTACTACTAAGAAAACATAAACAACCTACTTACAATTGTAACTGCAAATATGGAATAATTAAACTGGTTTGGAAGTTCCGAAATGCATTTTATCCTATTTAAATACTTATCAACATGAATACCTAAGTAATTTGAAGTTTCCACCCACTTATTGTTTCCTCATCATATGTTGGACATAACATTGGTGTAGTACCCATGGATATACCGCACTGAATATGTTGTGGATTTTTAAAATGAAGACTGTGAGGATATTCGCAAACATCCAGTCAACGTTACTTTTGAGAACTTTGTCTAACATTTATTCTGTTTCTACATAATTTTTTTCTTGAAACGAAGGTAAGTTTTTGCTACCAGTAGCCTTCTTTCGACCAGGAATGCACCTTTGCCTTCTTTTTCTGCCTTTTATGTCCTCCTCCTTGCTTCATCGATCATGTGTTGTTATGCTTCCAAGCCGGCCGCTGTGGTCGAGTAGTTCTAGGCGATTCAGTCCGGAAGCGCACGGCTGCTATGGTCGCAGCTTCGAACCCTGCTTCGGGTATGGATGTATGTGATGTCCTTAGGTTAGTTAGGTTTGAGTAGCTCTAAGTCTAGGGAATTGATGAGCTCAGATGTTAAGTCCCATAGTGCTTAGAGCCTTTTTTTTATGCTTTCGAGGTGGCAGTAGCCATCACTTCATCTACTTCGTGGCCAAACATTTTGATTGAAATTTTCTCTCATAACTCATTTCTGCTATTTCCCATTATCTTCGTCTTCCTTCTATTTATTCAGGATCCATAAAATTTTCTAGTTAGTGTGTTCATGCCATTCAGTGGGTGCTGAAATTAAAACTTACTTGCCCTGAGGAATACGACAGCGTCAGCTGCCTGAAGCCTAATATTTAATCCCACTTCCGAATCTTTCTTGTATTTCCTTCTCTGATTGTTCTATATATAGATGGAATATTAAGGGCAAGAGATGACATCCCAATCATCTATCTCATCAGAGCACGACATTCTTTATATCTCATTCTTGTTTTAACTTATATGTACGTTTTGATATTGACTGAAAGTGAAATATGGATTTATCAACAATTATTAAATGATTATGTGAAAACACATTGCTGAAGACCTCCAGACAGGCTGTGAAACAACTGGGAACGTGAAGGATAATTTCGAGGTTCCCTTTGTTACCAATTATTTTTGTAATAATCTCGAAATAAAATTGTCGTATTTGAGGACATCTACCTGAATTTGATACATGCACCACATGTAATGTCAATACGGTTCTATGCTCGTTACTGGTGCGCTAAGAAGAGACAACGAAATATATTAATGGGCGGCCTGGGCGCGGGACACGGAGACGACCGCTACGTGACGAGCCTGCAGAATTGCAAACAAGCGCGCAGGGGGCAAAAACACGGCAGGCACACAGCTAGGAAGCTACGGCCAGTGGCCGGAGGTCGTATTTGACAGGCGAGCAGGGCATCAGTATTCGTGTCAGCCCCCAGGGGGAGGGCGCGCGGTGTAACCTCGTTACTGGCGCAGCCAGTGCCCGCGCCCGTCCGCCGTCCTACGCCATCACCACAGACCAGCCAGCCGGGCTGTCCGCGCAGGTCGCGTGTAATGAGTGGACCAGCAAGCGACGAGAGCGCCAGCGCCCACTGCTTATGCAACCCGCGCCACAAACTCACTGCGTCGTCAGCAGACGGTCTGCCACCGTCGTAAGCGCTCGATGTTGCGTTCCTGCTACAACATATGGTGCTGAATCTTTGGGTCGCTAGTGATAAATTAGATGTTTTCTGTAAACAGATGGACGTCTGGGTACCGATGGTGTTTTCTGTACTTTCGCATTGTGTCCGTCAAATACGTTTCGTTCTGCATGTGGACAATGTTACTCACACTCTTATCTGTCTTTGGAATGGCGAGAAGTAATTCTGAATCAGCAGGAAGAACTTTGTCGTATCAGCGTTAAACGATGAAGAAAAACTGCAGTACAACCGTAAGAACGTGTGAGCTGAATCCAGACACATCGCATTTTTAGACATTAAAAACAACGACATTAAAGGAAATGTTTTAATAGGTCAAAATCAATGGGAATTAAGACCACGGCATCAAAACACGTAACAAGCTGCAAAATTCGAGGAATAATTAAAAGTACCATCGCAAACAAGTGACAGTATCCTGGAAGTGAGAGTACAAGAACCCACTGTAGATGGCATTGAAAGTGCTGAAACATGTTTAGATAAAGCGAAAGTAGACAAGCTGTGTCTCACACGAGACAAAGTTTCTCTCATATAATATCCAGCCATATGCCAATTTAAGACACACGATTCATCTCTGCGACAATGTGTAATATTTATTTTATAACTTACTAAATATTTGAAATGGTAGCCCTGATAATTACATGTTACACAACTTCCTGTATTTCAAATTTAATGTTTCCGATATGGTTCATACAAGTATGCAGAATGTGCCAGGAAAAAATGTCAATACTCAGGGATATGATAGGAACGACTATTCGAAGCAAATAACTCTAGTAAAAACGGGCTCTGAAATTCATATCTCGTCTGCTACCACAACCTGTTAAGTAGAAATGTATTGTAAACTCTAATCGCCAGTGCTGTAGAGGCCTCCTAGCTACTTCAGTGGGGGCCGAGTTGCCACTATTGTTACGGTTGGTTTAGGTTGTGAGTTTGTGAAACAGATTCTGGTGCAGTACACCACTAAGACACTGTCTCCCTACCACTATTAAATAGTTGTGTCCCATGTTCGGTTAACAGGATAGGAGATCAAAGGTTCTATAACATTCCAACAAATTAGTAACGAAGTCTCACAAATGAGTTAAAATGGTCCACTTATGTTTGCGACTTGTTGAATAATGAAGTCTGCAACACTGCTTGTAATGTAACACAAAAAGGCCATCAATGACTAAGTGCAAATAATCGTAGGTAAACTTCACAGTAGATAGCAAATGCAGTTAACAACAGTCTCTTCACTTCTAAGAGTTCCCTGTCTAAATCACCACTGGACAATAATCTGCACCCAAGTGAGTGAGAGCTGCACTTCTGTCTTCCGAGTAAGCTTCTGTCCGTCGACGTCCGGCCATTGGAAGATTGTACTGGGGCGGCAATTGGTCGAGCTAAAGTCGATATCCTCATCCGAAAGTCGATACCTTCCATCATCCGTGCCGTCCCTGGTGCTGTTGGAGCTCGCGCAAGTGGCGAGTCTCTATGGCACTGGAACAGCTAGCATCTTTGCGCCTGTGGTGGTTTTTCCCTGGCTGTATCTTGTTCGGAAAACACAGCAAAATGTGTTTCATATCAGTTGAGACAAGCAAGTGATGAAGCTCTTAAGGTACGCACTCAAGAGTCCATGTATGCTGGTCATTGTTTTCTGGTTTTGATCAATAGTACCACCTCTCAAATATGGATTTAAGAGCCTATGTTTACCGGATGTTCTTTGTTTCGAACGATAGTTCCTGTTCTGTTCCTGAAAATTGACAATCCTCCTGGGATACCCACTATCGATTTCAAAAAATGGTTCAAATGGCTCTAAGCACTATGGGACTTAACATCTGAGGTCATCAGTCCCCTAGAACTTAGAACTACTTAAACCTAACCAACCTAAGGACATCACACACATCCATGTCCGAGGCAGGATTCGAACCTGCGACCGTAGCGGTCGCGCGGTTCAAGACTGTTGCGCCTAGAACCTCTCGGCCCCTCCGGCCGGCTATCGATTGCATATCCACTGATCGCCGAGGAAGAAACTAAAGCAATTAATAACTGTAATAGTACATTATGTGGGGAATTGCATTCTTTGAACTGCAGCTGCAGTTACTTTGTTTTTATAAAGGACGATCGACAAATCTTTCTACGCCACGCTAACCCGTTCTGTTACTTATATACCGGAAGGGTGACGCGCTGGGTTTCATGTACGCTAGAGCCCGTCCTCAAAGTAGAAAATTTTTTATTGCTCCTATTATTTCAGTATATGTTGGACCATCATGGAGCAATCTATAGTACAAAGCAAAATATTACAGGAACTGCATACACATGCAGTGACTATTCAGGTGCATTAAGAGGATGTTGTAACAGTTACTTAAAACCTGATTGGTCGGCTATAATTCAAAATTGTCATTTTAGTACGACAACTGCTAGGTATACAAAAGTTGCAAAAAGTCTAATGTAAAATCTCGTACGACATTACAATTGTTGTGCAAAACATCAACGACATCACCAAAACATTGATATGTGAAATCCACAAAACTGCGTAAGAATCTTTCCTATTTTGCCTGTAGTTACTGAAGGAAATTATATTCGACTTTAGCGCAATTCTAGTTTTACTCCAGCAAAGTGAAGGTAAGATACGCGTTCTTAGGGCGAGTTATTGCTTACAATATCTAATGACTACCTCCTCTACACTTCTTATTGGGAGTACAGTTGCTCTTCCTCTGCTTTTTTTTCACTTATATACATTGCCTATTTAAGTACTTGTTCGGTATTAGATTAGCTACCTTTCATTTATAAAAACTGTGTGAAGTGAACGCTATTAATAAATATAACGCACAATAATTTGAAATCAGAAGTTTTTACTTAGATGGTGTACCACAAATTTTCAGTGTAGCTTTAAGTTAGGACTACACTCTAATTCGATTGGGCCTCACACCAAAATGGTAAATTGGCATCTTAGGTTTGCAGTGTTATTAGATTTCACTGTTAGCATCAGCCGTAAACTTCAACTTATTCTTGGTGGCTTTCTTTTTTAGTGTAGAGTATTATGTGTTAGTAGCCCTTACAGTATCGTTGTTTTAATTAAATGACAAAATAAAGGAAATTGTGTAATGGTGATTTCATATAAAGTTCATTTCATATATAGTTAACTGTGTATATAGCTACTGCAGCCCACAGTATGGTGAGGAACCAGTGAAACGGTAGCTGAAAATCAGAAATTTCGTTGCCCCTCCCGCGGAGGTTCGAGTCTTCCTTCGGGCATGGGTGTGTGTGTTGTTCTTAACATAAGTTAGTTTAAGTAGTGTGTAAGTCTAGGGACCGATGACCTCAGCAGCTTGTGCCTTCACACGCATTTGAACATCTTTTTTTTTTTTTATTAAACGTCCATGTGGTATACTCCAGGAACGATTTGTGCAAGGTTATCCAAAATCGAAGGCGGAATGTCTTTGTTGCAGCTCGTAGCTAAATAAATAAGATCAGTGTTTAGAAGTAATTTCACGGACCATTATAACTAGCAGTGACAATGCCAATACGAAACTTATCAGCCCAGTACAGCGTTAGCGCTTCAGCTTCATAGCACTCGACACTGTGGAGTATCCTACAGCAGCTTTCAGATGGCAGCGTAAACGACATTAGGGACAGAGTCCCGTAGTTCACAGGTATTTGTGCACTGACAATGAGGGCTAGTAGTATTAACTCTCATTCGAGTGGGTAAGAGGTCATCAAGGATTGTGAATACACACCGTTTCCATAACTTTGGACTTTTATGTACGAAAAATTAACCACTACTCAAAGATTTCATTCGGAACATTGTAACCATTACTACGTAAAACCATACACGGTCTTGAAAAATGAGGTTCGCAGTCATTTGCTGTCACTTCGCATGTGCTGTAACCAAAAGTTGAAATGTGGCCACTTTCAGCGGACTGAGATAGAGATGCCGTTACAAGAGAAGGAGAAAACAGGGTACAATATATATACTGCCAAGAAGTTACCAACATTGTGTGAAATACTGCTTTACTGATATATCAGTCGATCGCTACCTCTCCTGAGTATAGCCCTCTACAGCGTTTCAACTCATAGTTTTTGTCTGTACAGGCCAAGATTATGAAAAGACAACTTCCTTTTGTTTATTAAAATGTATTCGCCCTGTAACACAGAAGTACATGCTTACTTGAAACATACTCGGAATTTTTGATTTGGGTATTCTGCAATTAAAATTAGATAAAATATTGCCTTTTTCCTGCTATGTGAGTGGAAGCAATAAAAAAATTCACTAATGCACAGCATGTCACTGCGGTGTTGTAAACCACGTCCGTCGGAGATGACGCCGACAGAAGTTGTATTCGGAGGGCAGCTGCTGGTCTGCGGCAGGCGGTCAGACTGGACCTGACAGGCTTATTTCCTTTCAGATACCGGCGGACATCGGTGTGCGCTAGCTGGTCTATGTCTGCCAAAGACACGTCAGCGTTTCCATTAACTGGAATACGGCACAGGCTCTGTGATATTGCCGAAACCAAACAAATGCAGTGAATCCGGAATAACGCTTTTTATAGCGTACACAAGCGAAGGCTCCAAGTGCAATAGTTGCGCAACGCAAAAGACATTCCTGAATTACAAGCAGAGTATTTTCGACGGAAAACCAATAATATACTTCATGATCTGCAGATGTTATTCGCCAGTCACAATTTTCAGATCTGTATTAACGATACATCATAACAAACGGCTGCTAATTCTACCTGGTGGATATTTTGTCTACCACGGATGTTGTAAAGCTCAGCAAATTTTAATAATTACGATGTACCTAATTATTTAGGAACCACGTGGTCGCATTACATAGAAGGAAAGGGCAACAGTCACTTGAAGCCTTATGCGCAGGCAGTTATGTGTGTGGAATGAGTATTCAATCATTGGAGAAAGGGGCAACCAAACGACTATTCAGGTTGTTGTGTAGAATATTTGAGACACAATCAGTTTGCAAGCTAATGCATCCAAACGGCTGACAAGAATAGTATAGAGAACAATTGAACAGGAAATTGAAGCTTGTTATATGACCATAAGTTTGGTTCTAGGAACGGTAACAGCTCCAGAGAGGCAGTTCTGACCTTGAGTTTGATAACGGAAGCGAGACTGAAAAAAACCCGGGACACGTTCGTAGGATTCTGCGATATGGAAAAGGCGTTCGATAGCATAAAATGGGGTAAAAGTTCGGATATCTGAGAAAAGTAGGAGTCAGTTGAAGGACAAACCGGGTGATATACAGTATCAATACATCGAGAAACAATGACGGAAGTAAAAGGAAGGTGCAAGTAGGGGATTGAAACCCAGGGTGAAGAATCGCTGACGCCGTTGCTATCGTTACTGAAAGTGAAGAACAATTGCAGGAGCTGTTCAATCGAATGTACAGTTTAATGAGATTGAGAGTAAACCGGCAAAGACTAATGTAATGAGAAACAGGAGAGAAGTAGTGAGAAACACAACATCATAATTGCCGATCGCGAAGTAGACGAGGTTTAGGAATTCCGCTGCTTTGGAAGCAAAATAAGCCATGACGGCGAAGAGGGCATTCCTGGCGAAGAGGGCATTCCTGGCGAAGAGAAGTCTACTATTATCATACATGGGGCATAATACGAACAATAGATTTCTGAGAATGTACGTTTGTAGCACAGCATTATTTTGTATTGATCAAAGACTGCGTGAAAACAGGAAAAAAAGAGAATCTAAGCATTTGAGAAGCGCTGCTTCAGAAGAATTTTCAAAATTAAGTGGACCGAAAAGATAAACAATAAGGACGTTCTCCACAGAACTGGTGAAGAAAGGAACTTATGGGAAACGCTGACAGGAAGAAGGGATAGGACGATAGGACACTGTTACGACATCAGGGAATAGCCTCCATGGTAACAGAGTGAACACTACAGGGTAGAAATTGTAGGGGAAGGCAGAGGATGGAATACGTCCAGCAAAAACTTCCATCCTGCTTCCAATCCAAAAAACTGTCATACCAGCTAGACTCCATCCAGACTTATCAATCTGTGGCCAGGCAAGCCAGTTAGGGACCTAGGGAACGATGCTGTCGTAACTTGAATACTGTCGACGCAGCACGCTGCCTGGCCACTCCAGTGGTAACCAGCATCACCCCATGCCGGGACCCAGCACTGCGTCACCTTGATCGACTATTATTAATATAATTCTATTGGCATTCGGCCATCGCCATACAGCCATCCTTCCGATTTATAAGGTATATTTCTTAGTCATTATTCTACTATATTATTCGTGAATTGCTATTTACAAAAATATTACGGTATTAATAAATTATTAGTACATGTCACTACTATAAACTACTGAGAGTGATTATACCGCTATAATAACAAAAGGAAACAGAAGAGTGTACAAAAATAAATACATTATATACACAATGCCTCTACAGTTATGTCACAAATAAGTAAGTGGCGGATGTGTTGTGTGGTGTAGTTGCGTGTGTTGTGTTGTGCAATTTCAGCAAGATTATAATAAAAATAGTTACTTATTATGAATGTAAAATGAGGTTTTATGTAATCACTGCTTTTCCCGGCTTATGAACGCTATATTGTTAAAGAAATCTCCACCTGATAACGTGTTGTGTGTTAAGCAGTGCAAACGCCACTAAGATCATTGACAATGGTAATCATTTATAACCAACAAACAAGTTAAACGTATGATAAGTAATCCGAACTAAACAACTGTAATGGTTTTTAGTAATTTTAGTGCTGTTGTTTAAAAGGCTCTTTTTGCTGGTTGCAGATCGTTTATCTCCATTAACGCTAGTATTATCTCGAGGTGGCAACACTTATCTTTAAGCAAAATGAACACTTTTGTCACACAGTACCATACTCACACAAGATTAACGTATTTACTTGTCAAAATATTTCTTACTAATTTACTAGGCTTCATACATCAGCAGATAAGAATTTATATCACATAACATGCTGTTTGCATTCATAGAATTAAGATACGTTCACAGTGTAACTGGAATTTGTGAGCTCAGATTGGGTTCTCTGCCACTAGTACACAATTCTTATTGCAATTATAACCAACAACATTTAAGTCTGTATCGAAAATCAGTTTAAAACAGCCGCTGCAATATTTCACTTAGCTGGCAGCTAACATAAAACAATCAATTATCGATTCTGCTTCAGGCTGTATTTTACTCGTAATAAATAATACATATTAAATCTTTTTTCACATTCACTATATGCACTAACATTCGATAATAAAATTTCAATGTTTCGTGAAACATTAATAATCACTATTTACCAATAAACTGCACTGTAGATCAACGGCCCTAACGGCTGCGCTCTTTGGTAGCTGAGCCGAAAACTTAACATTTATATAGGACGAGAATTACAATAAAATAATAATCCAAACAAAGAAGATTCATTTCAATAACACATTTCCAAATATCAGTTAGCAACATAACAATACTTTAATACAGTTTTTTACAGACCTCTGTGTTACGAGACGTCAACCATATCCTATCATTATAAGAGTTCGAACAAGAAGAAGCAATTTTCTACAAAAATCATAGATAGCAAACGATTTATATTTTCATTATTTTTTACATGGGTATTGTATGAGATAACTTTTTACAAAATATTAAATTATGTCGTTGACAATAATTATTTATTATTTACTAACGATGAAATACCTTTTATCCGTATCACGAGAATACGTTCAAAATTCTGTCACATTCTATATAAAATGCTGTCGTGAATATTATTTTGAATAAAATGTAGGCATCACATTTAATACTAGTGCTCTTTCTTGAGTTGACAACATTTCACAGCCGATGTTAGAAGAGGAATCTTCGAGTTAACTAGTGCATCGATAAAGGATTCGTGTTGTGTCCTGTACCTGCTACACGAGAATGGTAGATCATTCACATCTATTTCTTCACAACTGTATTCGGCAAAGGTGCGTTGGAAATATGTCACGATTTTAGCGCACACGATTAATCGTGGTTATGAATCGTCTATTCTAATCAGTAAACCAAGGGGATATCGCTCTTTTAGGTTTCAGTAGGCCATATTTACCCTTTTCATGTCTAGGTCCAATCTCGTTGCGTCCGCCAGTCGTTTCTCGCGGTTTCATTGATCACCCCTAGCAAACCGAGACGGGTGGGGGGAGAGGCGTACTTCATGCCCACCCTTTGAAAATAGTGCACTTTAGTCATTAATTTGGCAGATAAAAATTTATAAAAACTGAATTTTTAGTAATTAATTTTTAGTGAAGCTTAACACAAAAATTTGAGTCGTAGGAATGATGTCATCTTTCACAATGTGTGCCATCTCAAATACATTCAGGTTCACGTCCCTACTTACACCTCACTACCAATTTAAAAACTATGTTGTCAATATAAGTCAATAACAATTAACGTATTTTATTTATTTTTTCTTTCAAAAATAGGTATAAAGGAACCGCTCACGCTCTGGTAATCCACTTTAATGAAAATCCGTTTGTATTTCTGGGGCTAAGCTCAACATTTCTTGATAATGAAGGCTCGTATTTAGGATTTCGCGTAAGTTCATTGCTCAGTCGCTAAGCCGTCAACTATTTCTAGCCACTGTCCCTTGGAATTTAAAAGAAATATGTTGCTGCTCCTGCTCGCTTACTTTTAACTTCTTTACTAATGCCTGTAACTAGGCGAAACACTTTTGATTTTTAGGTTTTTTAATGTTCTTTAGCACACTTGGGAATCCACTTAATATCAGCGTACCGCTCGGCGTGCCACAGCTGCCATATTTTACTGCTTCCCTAACTGCGATGACTTTTGCATACTAGATTGTTGCTTCCTTGGGTAGAGTGTCTAGTTCTTGATAATTTTGTGCGGGGTTGTACATTGTACGTCCTATTTTCTCGTCGTCGACAGTCTCCGATCAGTCCGTATAAATCTTCGTAGAATTCAGGAAAATAGTACTGAGAAAAGTCCTGAGTTCAGTCTTCAAAGTTAGAAAATCTTTATATTGAACAGTATTATCAAAGGCTAGTACGTTACTTTCATGAAAGCTGAATTATGTTGGGAATTCTGGTAATATAAATACTGGTAATATATCGTATTTCCTTTTCTTTTTTTCTTTTTTTTTTTTTTTTTTTTTTTTTTTTT
The DNA here is from genome assembly GCF_021461395.2 of Schistocerca americana. Classification (NCBI taxonomy): domain Eukaryota; kingdom Metazoa; phylum Arthropoda; class Insecta; order Orthoptera; family Acrididae; genus Schistocerca; species Schistocerca americana. Next base: position 325,419,607 of record NC_060125.1, read on the forward strand.
TTTTTTTTTTTTTATACGTGGACCAAATTTCAAGTGATTTCATAATCAGTTGCTTCCTCCTCTTTCCAGGGAACCAGTTAATTTTTTTAACACTTCACCAATATTTTATTTTGCAACTGATCAGATGGTGTCCTGTCTCCGAGATGTGCTTGGAAATTAACTTATTCGCAAGTTTTCCACTTCTGATACTCAGCGGTGGTACCTCTGCTTCAACAAGGAGGGCATTCTTAGACATTCGAATACAGCTATACTGAAGTTTGCCCAGCTTCGATACTGAATTTATTGCCCCATCATGACAAAATAAGCATCCATAACCCAAGCGTCGTCTCAAATGCATCCTACACAAATTGAGTTAAATTTTCGTCTATGCTTCCCAACATTTGCCGACCACACATTTCAGTGTTTTCATCCTTTTCTTAGAAGAAATAACATTCATGTGAAGTCTCCAAGTTAGTCTTGAATTAATTTTCATGCCTAGAAACTTAACTTGACTCCTCAATTGTTATTCATCACGTAGACGTAGCTGTCGATGATTTTTCCGCTGTTATCGCCAGGACCCTCTTTTCCAGGCAAATTTTGAGGTCTAATTCATCATGATTCATTATTTATTTCGCTGTATCTATGGAATAAGCCATGGAACACAGGCAAAGATCATCATCGAATTTTAAGTTGGATACTCTTGTCGGGAGACATTTTCCTAGATCCCACATATATACACTAGATATACAGAGGAGGGCTCATTATTTCTCCTTGAGAGAGAGACAACTGTCGAATGACAGAGGCGAGATGGCGTTTATATTGTAATCAACATAGTTTCTACTTTCTGAGAGCAAACATTTAATTCCATAGACTAGTTCAAAAAGTAAACCTGTTAAAACAATTTTTATTTCCAGTACTGTTACTTTTACATTGTTCTAAACTGCAACTATATCGCAGAATACAGAAAACGGGAAACATTTGTTCACGACGATCCGTTGAAAGTCAGTTGTTAAAAGCCCTGTGTTGTCAAGAGCACTCTTTCCCTCCCAACATCCAAACTGGGTTTCAGAAAGAATATTATTCCTCTCTGTCCACCGTTACAATATGTTTTAACCACTCTTTTACCTGTATTTGATAAACATGAAGATAGTGCTGTCGGTCTGTTGTGGTTGCTGCAGTTTTCTTGTAACGTAAAAACTTTTCTAACTTTGGCATCTTTCTATCGTTAAATATCTTTCTATATGTAAACAGAGCTAATCTTTTCCTTGCTACGGCCATGAAACAGTCTATGTTCCACAAGACAACAGGTGTTCGTTTGTCTTTGTTGTTTGCCTCTTAGGAGGGGTGGGGACACTTTTTTACATTAGCTCTCGCCAGATAAGTGAGACGAACTTCCCATATTCCTCACTTTCCTTGGGAATATTGAAACTGTCTTTTAGTTCTATCTTTACTGTTTCTTGATATGGTTCCCACTTCCGTTTCGAACATCACATCCTGCAGTGGGATTTGTAGACTGATAGCGACTATATTCACACCCGATCTTCATAAATATACGATAATAATCCGATCCTATAGAGTAGTTGCAACGTAGACAAAACTGCTATGCAAGAGGACCGTAGTGTTAGGTCTAACGCAGATTTTCCTCTTTTGGGACCCGTAACCATCGATGGGGAGGCGTTATTCATAATAGTGGTTTATTGATGAACAATGCGAGGTCAGATTTGCGCTTTCAGCCGCAAGTGATGTTGTAAGCATAATAGTCTCTGCATACATGCGGTTGTTCTTTTTGTTGAAACGAAGCTTCCCACATAACTCCGTTTACCAGTGTATTTAGTGGAACGCACAACTATACCGAAGATATTACCAATTGCCGAATTCAGTCCTAGTAGCCACAGCTTGGAATGGCAAATTAAACAAATCTAAGGCTATTTTTTGATTAATTGTGTTGTCGTCCATCACTATTGCTACTCCTCCACTTCTTCCACAGTCTCGATCAGCTCCATATGAAGTATAGAATTGGAGTAAAAATAATTTATTCGGCTGGAACTATGTTTCCGATATTGCTGCAGCCGCTGCGCAACTCTGCTGTACGTCGCACCAAACTTTCTGTATTTAAATTGTAGAACGATTGTTTCACAATAAGATGTTTCATCCCATAATTTGGCATCAACAGGTTAACAGTTGACGATTTTATTAATGACTGCTGGATATTTCGTTCACTTCTTGTTTGTTCTATCCAATTAAGTACTAAGTTGGGTAATTTTCTTTTCAGCCAGAATATCACTAAAACTCCGAACAGGTTCAGTCCGTGTCTCTAACGTCTGGGTGTGTTACTTAGAATCGTGTTTCTACAACTTCCTGTTGTGTCCTCTCACAAGTGACGTGGTATAATTATTGGCTCTCCGATTCCCGTGTTTCCTGCTTGTAGCTTTGCAATATCAATGGGTGGATTAGCAGTGTGTTGATACACGTAATACAAGTTGTATTGTATGGTTCTGGGAGCCTCTGAAATCACTTTTACTTCCCGTGGACCGCTTTGTGGAGGAAGTGGGGAAGGAGGTATCTGGTTCTTTTGTGATTTTTGCAAATCACTGCGGTTGTATTTAAGATACATTAACATTTACACACGCTGTGAAAGGCTAAGCAGCCTGAGAATATTTTGCATTGCGTACATAAGCCGCCAATTGTTTCATTAACTCGTTTCCTAAACGGAATTCTCTGAATTTTTCCCAGCAATGTACGCAAGACGTACTAGGGTTGTGGCGCAGTTTCCTAGTTTGTTCACCGCCACATCGACAGCATCAATACTGAGTGCAGTATTGTCCTGCTATTTGCCCATAATGTTAATTCACTGTTGGTACCTAAGTTGCAGCTTCACAGCTCGTACAATGAATAAACACGTACTGCGGACTGATCTGGGCGTCAAATGTAATGGTAGAGGTCTCCATATAATAGCATGGCAGTCGTTCAGGGTGATACGTTACTTTCACGACACAAACATTGGATGTTACTGATACCATACATTCGGCCTCAAGAAGTTCTGTATAGACACCTCGAGATACTCCTAGTTCCAACAACATAGGATTTGGACTGTAGGGCACAAAATTGAGCTTATAATGGGACTGCAGCTACTACTAGTCACCGATTTCACCCAAATTTATGAACTATGCGGTGACTGGTCAGAAACGAAAGTGGCAGAACTCCATATGCCCAAGCGTTTAGAAAAAAGTAGCGGTGTTTGCGCTGGTCGAGTGAGACATAAGGCATTTAAGATAGCTTAGTTTCTCGGCAGCGGATGGAGCAGCAGAGCGAGTACACAGTGGTAGTTCGATGCATAAATTCCTTTTATTTTCAGTTTTTGCGGTACTTGTACCGCAAATAAACAGCAACGGTCATTACATTGTGTTTATTAGTACTTCATAAAAGGGTGAAAAGAAAGGGAAAGTTATATTCGAGTTCGGAAATAAATCTCCAGGATGAAACTGCAAGGCAAACAGAGAACTTTCACTTTGTAGTTGGTGGCTTACACGTGAAGGGATGGCAGTCATTGTAAAAACAGGGGAATCAATCATTTTCTCCTCATTTTTCGACTCTTATTATCGCCGCTTTTTTAAAATAAAATGGTTGTTTTAAAGTTTCTGTAGGAAGACAAACTTGCTTCACATTCATAAAAGGTTCTCTCTTATTGCACACTTAGGCAATAATCCGAGTGTAGTGCACAATTTCTCCAAAAGTCGACAGGATTGCCGGTGATGCAGTATGGAATGGATCTGGATGCAGTCTCCTCGGCTTACAAGTTTGTTTCTCTCTAGATGAGAGCAGTTTTGAAGTTTTGTGATCTAATTCCGTACCTCACTGTAAAAACAGATATTGCAGTGTTGCTATAGCGGAAAGCATACGGGGGCAATTACTTTAATACTTTACGATAATAATCATTTCTCACCTTGAGAAGTAATAAACGCATCTAATTTTATATATCAAGTTTCTCTGTATGCCTTACAATCCCTTCTTGCAAATTTATCTGCAATCTCAAATTTAACGTTGCCATTATTTTTCACGGCATTTATGAAAAAATTTATAAATATATCGACCATTACTTCGGCTGTTTGTAATGTAAGTAGCGTAATTATTGAAAATAAAATGTTTTTCGTGGGGATTCAATCACAGGTCCTTCAGACCACCGTTATGTAGTCATTCCACTGCGCTACAAGCTGCTTGTACATCACACTTCCATATGTGCTCCAAAAAGGCTATATTTTGCAAACGCGTGGATATCAGGGGCTCCACTTTCGTCGCTTTCATTTCTCTCCTATCCGTGGATATAATGTAACATTGGAGGATGTCGGTGATGACAAGTAAAAGCGGCCCCCTTGTCATGTAGCGTTTCTGCCGATACTAAGTAATTAGCAGCTGCCGAAGGTTTTTTTTTTTGTTTCTTTGTTGGGTTTCGATCCCCCCGGGAGGGGCGGGTTGGCAGAAGCTAAGTACGCTGCTTTTCAGCCTACAGAATATTTAATAACACAATAAGAAGATAATAAACAGCAAAAACAGGAGATAGAAACGGTGACTTTTTAAATTGTAAAATGGCGGAAATTTGTGGAAATATAAAAACAAATGGTTGGTGATGCTAATTAAGACACACAGTAAGCAGGCAAGTACAATAGGAAACAGAGCTGCTGGACATTTTGTTCCACTTTCTACCAGTTTCTACCTGCCTGTGAGACCGCGAATATTTCTTCCTAACGCCGTTGGGTGTACCCTTCCTGCATTAGTTTGTTTTCTTTCTAGATACACTATGCATGGACCATTATCAGTCGAAAGAATGCAATCCGTCAGTAAGAAGAACATTCAAGGTTACGACAAGAGACAAGCTCTAGATCTCAGGCAACAGATGGCTCCGTAATGCGACTCCCAGTTGTGATAATAATAATAATAATAATAATAGTGCCGTCTGTGAATATGTAATAGAAATTGAGATCACTGTGGACCAGGGACCGTGGTCAAGCCCCATTAAGAAACTTCCAGAGAACTTGTTCGACTATGTGACAAAAAGCAATGACGTCATAATAAAACTGGGTCGAGTGACTATAAGCGCTCATTCCTGGGGTGTTTCTATGTCGAGACCAGCCAACGGTCCCATATAAGCCTCTCAGTTTCTTTTACATGGTGGTGCAACACATAATTCCACATTTATTTTGGCATTTTTAGCTTATAATTTGTTATTGTGTGTTATATTGGCAGAAGTGAGAGTTGCTCATAGAGATTAGTTTCTTTTACTTCCGTGTGCACTGTTTGTATATCGTTCCAAGATGGCTGACAAACGAAACAAATGAAACGAAGAGCATGGTGCTCTCACAAATACGGTTTCGCGCACATTTTGAAACTGGGTGGTCGCCCTGAATTAAAGCAATACATAGACTTTACGAAACTTTTCGTACTGATGGCTTAGGACGCCCGAATTGTTGGTTCTCCAAAGAACATCGAAGCTGTCAGAGCAGCGGTATGGAGAACCCGAAGCAAATTAACAAGGAAAACAGCATTAGAGCTTGAAATTTCAAGACGATCTGTACAGTGAATTTTAAAAACTGATTTCCATCTGTATCAGTACAAAATAACAGTGTAATCTGATTTACAGATGGACAACAAACACAGAAGTATAACATTCATTGAACGGGCCGTGGATCATGACGTATTTTTGAACAACATTCGGTTTTCAGATGAGGCACGTGTTCGCTTTGATGGAGTTGTTAATAAATAAAATGTGCAGTTTTAGGTTTCCGAGAACCGAAATGAGATTTATGCCCCAAGAATTGCTCTAACTACCGCTATCTCAAGTCATGGCGTAAATGGCCATTCTTTTCTGTACACACAGCGAGCAGTGAATGTTATCTAACCGTGCTGTATAGTGGTTTTGTTCCTCATTTTCCTACAAAAGGATTGCAAGTGAAAGAGCAGCGTTTCATACTCGATCGAGAAACCACACACAGCTATTGATATCTTAGACTTTCTGTATGAAACTATTAAGACAAATGTCATTGCACATAGATTTCCCAATCGATTGGTCTGGGGACAAAACTGGTCTTTGAACAGACTTGATTTCAACCTGGGTGATTTTTTTTTCTTTGAAGATTTTTGAATGAAAAGATTTTCCTTTAAGTTCCTCGTACAGTAGAGAAACAGTGAGAGCTGATAATTGACTAGATAACATATGATATGTGTGGGCGAATAATTCAAAGAGTAGGAGTTCGAGTTGAAAAACTCATGGACGTGATGGTATCGTACTGAACATGTCATAATCGGAAGATAATCCTTAAGTGTACTGTTAATACATTGTATTTTATATTAATTTATTTCGATTGAAATAAATATTTCTTCGGGAACAAATGTTGGATCATTTCGTCTGGCATCCTGTAAGTCTAGATGCATTAACTGTTAGCTGCTGATGTACAGGATACTGCTAGACATTATCCTTCCAAGGTCTGTATAGCCATCAGCAGCGGAGACAGCTATGGGATGACTTCAACGTCTTCGGGGCGTCTTCAAAATGTTCAAACTTTGGTTTAGTTACGCTAGCATCGTGCCTAACCCGACACTGGTACAGCATGGCAGTGATACAGACGTGCCTGCTGTAACAACCGCCTAATGTCAGCAGGCCTGACGTCAGCAAGGGCACGCCTTTCGGTGCTGCTTACCAGCATTCACCCGCTGTGCGCTGAGCATGTGGACGAGTGCTTTACAGACGCATCCACTCCCTCTGGGGGGTGAACGCTTGCAGTCGACACATCGCTGTCAGAGAGTGTACCAGCATCTTGTTAGTAATCAATATTGTTGTGATGCATTCCTGATTCCAGGTCCGCCAGGCACCTAATAGTACACACAGAGTGCCCCACACATCACCTTGAGACGAATATTATGAAATATAGTAGTATCCGCATCCCTGGCGTTATTGCGGCTGGTGTCAGAAGAAAGCCAGAGACATCGAGCAGTGTCTGGCACGGTCATAGCAGCATGGTGAGTAAAGACAAACGGTTTTTTACTGCCTTCCAGTTGTGTGTTTTTCAGTGGCGGAACACATAGACTGGTGAGTTTACTTCAAAGTTCTATTCGTGAAAGCGGACTATGTCATTTATTTGAGCGAATTTTGGGATAACGTGAAGGAGGCATATGCTAGTAACTGCTGAGTTACGTTTTAACAGTATAATTTGCTGGGATGCCGTGGCTGTACCCTCAATACTCGCCACTGATCCGTTTTAACTGCAGGACTCCTTGTGCACGTTTGGCTCTGGTGGGTAAAGAGTAAGCACAGTTAGTGGGCGAGAATGTGACGTGATTGTAGTATCAACTTTCCCTGTAATTTTCCAATTATATTTGTCTCTATTGCTGTAGACAAAATCTTCACAACGAGAAAACTAGGGAAACAGGGCTGGATCATTATTCGCTAGAAAGCGTTGCTGCACTCAGGATAAATAATACAGACCCTCATAGGCAGTTGGCTGCATTGAAAGATGTTAAATGCTCGACCAGTTTTCCAGTTCTCATCCTAGATGCTAGAGCCGCTTTTTTCTGATAAAGTAGGAGAGGACGTCTTAGCATACGTCAGTAACCTGTTGACAACCGCAAAGTTGAGTCGGTCAGGGGTAGCGTTACTACTTATGGTTAAATTACATTTATCAGGAGATACAAAACATGACTATCGTGAAGAATTAAGAAATGCTCAGACATTCCAATCGATGAAGAAAAGCTTATTGCAGTGGTATAGTAGGCAGAAGAGTTATAGGTATTATTGAGAGCAATTAAATATTGTGTTACCTAGACACAGTGAATCCTTCGAACGTTTAGTGAATAGAATAAGGAAACTGAGTGAAACTTCCTGGCAGATTGAAACTGCGTGCCGGACCGAGACTCGAACTCGGGACCTTTGCCTTCCGCGAGCAACTGCTATACCATCTGAGCTACCCGCGCACGACTCATGCCCCGTCCTCACAACTTTACTTCTGAAAGTATCTCGTCTCCTACCTTCTAAACTTTGCAGAAGCTCTCCTGCGAACCTTGCAGAACTAGCACTCCTGAAAGAAAAGAAATTGCGGAGACATAGCACACAGATTTATCCTGCCAGGAAGTTCCATATCAGCGCACACTCCGCTGCAGAGTGAAAATCTCATTCTGGGAACATCCCCCAGGCTGTGGCAAAGCGACCACGGGGATGGATGACCTATGGAACCATTTCTTCCCGCAGCAGGCTCCCTTTGGCTGTCATACGGTTCACCCTTCCAGCAAAGCACTACGTCGACGATGTTCTAGACCTCCTTTTGTTGCCCTTCATCGCAAGCCATCGTGGGCTTACATTTCAGCACGCTATGCTCTCCTGCACAACGAGAGGGCTCCCACTGCTCGTCTCCGTGAATGCGAAACCTACCTTGGCCAGCAAGGTCGACGAAACTCTCCGAAGTTGTGTACGTTAGGATTATTTTAGGAAGAGCTCAGGATTTGGACGATCTAAGCACTTACTGGATAGAATTTGTCACTACCAGTCCTGTCAATCGATGTTAAACAGAATAACCGTTTGCATATGGATAGAGGTGGACCAACTCGTTATTAAAGTGCTCAGTTTGTTAAGACCTTTGTCTTGAGAAAACCAACCAGTAATTTCTGATATTGTAATTATTTGTTTGTCTGTTAGTGTTCATGTACATCACATTTTTTTAAGTGTATATGGCGAGTAACACGATAAACGTTTATCTTCCGTTGCCAACGAGGAACGACTTTCACTTGAACTTTAGCTGTTCTTATGAATCGTACAGCTACGTTAACATAAAAATTTATTTAATCATTGGTAACCATAAGACATATACCTCATTGTTATAGGAGCTTAACGATTTGAAATAGATTTATATCACGAGTTAATGACATTCAGAAGGCCCCAATTATTCTAAAAGTCCGAAGTAGTGTTTCCGTTAACTTTGAAAGAATCGAAGGTCAGCAGATGGAGGGAAATCGCCGAAAAGTTGAGTCGGAATGATTAGATGGGGATTTTAACCCCAGTTCCCTTGAAAGTCGTTCCAGAGACGTTTGTAAAGATCCATCTAGTCAAGTGCCTACGATGTTGTGTCAGGTCAATAGTGTATTCTTAATCGTTTATCTGATTGTATTATATTAACAGAAATGAATATAATAGATCGGGCTGTAAAAGAGTTTTATTCTGGTGCCTTTGAGAAGGACAAAATAGTATAAACTGATCTCTATGCCAATTTAATAAGCTGTGATTGTTGGGTATTCCCCATGTTTCCGACCTTCTCTAGAATAAAATCATTCTTGGGAAAATATGTGTGGAAAATACTGACTGATACGTGTGAGTAATCAATGGTCTTCAATGACATTAGTCTTATTTGAAGAATGAAAATTTTTGCCATACGAGGACTCGAACCTGGATCTCCATACGTGTCTGTCAGAGGCGTGTACATTATGCAGCCTTCTGCTATATGTGATATGCATATTAGATAGTATCATATTAGATAATATGATAGATGCAGATAATACAGCAGATATATAAAATAGACTTATCACGAGAGACGCTCGCTCCCGCCAGGAAGGCGCAAGATTCTGATGTTGTTTTGTGCTGCGGAGATTCATCACCGTAAGTTCTAAATATCACTGCTGGTGCCGAGTTCCAGGCGCTGCCGTACCGGCCTTTATATTTTCTCCGTAAATGTGTAGTAATAGAGAGGAAAGAAAGAATACCAAAGGAACGAATACAGAAAAATTGGCAGATACGCGGCTGTTATTACATTCCGAGTAAATACAAGAAGGAACTGGCCCCGGACCGTTTCGCGACGTGCCAACAGAAATCCCCGCGTGCCGAAAACTGCTGATATTTTAGCGTCGCAATAAGCGGCGAGCGGTATTCTCTGTGCGGCTCCGGTGCCGGCAGGGTATTAAAAGGCGGAGCGTTTGTTTGGATAAGGCACTGTTTGGAGACGGCTGCAGGAGTAAAGTTTCAAAAGGCACTCCCATTAAAGCTGGATGGGCCGCTCCGTTGCGTTTGCATTCTGCCTTTCGCTCTTCCTTTTTTCCTCTTTTTTATTATACCGGCGCGCGACCCAAGCGGCGGCGACCTCCGTCGCACCCGGCGCCTCCTTGCCGCCCCCGCATACCCTGGCGTCCGTGCCACCCCCGTGTGCTGCAGGCGGGGCGCACCGAGCGCGCACCCTCTCTTGTCCCTGGCTCCCTTGCTAGGGGAAGATCTGTTGTTCAGTAATCTGTCCCGAGGCAGCGTTCCGACTCGTAACTCGCTGAGAGCAGCGCATCTCAGCTGCGCGTACTTTATCTGTGACGTCATAGGCGTGCGCGTTCGGTGAGAATGGAAGAAGACGGCAGTATCTCGTGACGTGCAGCGTCGCGTATCCCCAGGAGATGAAGCCAAACGTATGAAGGCGTTGAATCCACGAGACAAGCCGAAGGTTTGGGTTCCCTAGGAAAGCATTAAGAAGCTCTCTGCAAAGGGAAGAATGAAAATGATTTTACATCATTAACAAAAAATTAAAATTATTTGCAACTTTTTTCTGAACAAGATTTCCTTGTATCATAAGTAAGAGTACGTATTTATTATGCCACGCCACAAAATAAATTCTTTCTGCAGAACATCGTCAGAGGCAGGCTACTGGCACTATTCAAATAATTTTGAGGAGGTTAGTATAGTAACATATATCACAGTACCCAGAATATAGATTTGATTTGCTTCATTACAACACAGGGTGTTTAAAAAACACGAGAGATGAGTTTCATGTATGCTTAGGACCCATGGAAAATTCTGAAGTAATAGATGTTCTGTGTCTGAACACCTTGTAACAACAGGGCTGGAGAAAGGTATCAGGGATTATAGACTCGCATTATTTTACTGTTGAATGAACATTGGAAGAGGAGATGTACTATCTGATGTGTACGTTTGACACAACGTCAAAAATATTGATATAAGCAGTTTTTGAGTAGATCATAAGCTAGATGCATGTGTTTGTCAGTTTTTACTGAAGATTACTAGTCTTGTAATTGTGACATTGCAGGTTGCCTGTATGAAACCTCCGGTTACTTGTGATAAATCTACTTGTCAGACTAGAAGAAATGGTTATTAGTTCTCGGTAATTTCAATGTAAGTTCCTTAAAAGATGCGAACAGGAAAAATGAACTGGAATCATTACTAGAGTGCTTCAATCAAATCCCAGTAGTGAATCTTCCAGTACGTATGGAGCAAGATAATAGAACACTGATAGATAAAATTGTTATTGAAATGCTTAGGATTAACCCGTTAACGTACAACCAGTTGTTAACGAACTGTTTGATCTCGATGGACAATTGATGAGGTTATATTAAATAGCAACTTACAGCCCTGAAACAGGATCATACAAATCAGGGAGGCTTGTTAACGAGAACAGGACACAATTTCTAAAGAGTAAGTTAATAAGAGGTAGTATAGCATGAGGTACACACAAAAAGAGATGTTATATTCAGTTTATTCCATAGTAATTTTCCTAAATAGTTATCCAGAAAATCCATTACGAAAGAAAAAAGTAATCCATAAATACCCAGGAGAGCGAAAATGTCAAGTAAGAGGAAAAAGGAAATTTATATAAAGTCCAGATTAAGTCAAAGTCCTACTTCACCTTCCTGCTACAGAAAATAATGTACAGCTTCAACTGAACTCATTAAAATGTCTAGAAATATATTTGTTTCTGAGTGTAGTTAATAATGCAGACAATAAATTTAAGACTATATAGGTTACTGTCCACTTCGAGAGGGAAAATCCAGTCATTGTGCAAGATACCGTAACAATTAAAACTAAATGTCAGTATTGTGACTAACAAGTTGCAAAGACTTTTAACGGCTTAGTAATTAATGTCCTTAATAATGTATGCAAAGGGTTGCTCGCACAAGAAATTTTTCCAGACACATTAAATATGCACTTCTTGAGCTTGTTCATAACAAAGGTGACAAGAAAGACGTAATTAGTTATCGTTCAGTATGCTTACTGACATCTTTTTCAGAACTATTCGCAAAAGTATTGTACTCAACAGTAGCGCCACATTTAAGTAGAAACCATTATTTAATAGCCATACAATTGTTTGGATTCAAGAAGAGGTGTTCAACGGAAAATGTCATTTGTACAGTCACTTTTCAAACATTACGACCTTAAATAACAGAATACACTATATAATACTTCCCTGATCTCTCCAAGGCGTTCGACTCTGTAGCTAATGTGGCACTATTACAAAAACTAAGGTTTTGTGTAATTATTTCTCCCGTATACTGGTTCTTCAAATTAAAAAATACATCAACCAGACAATTATTTATGTAGTTTTAATTAATCCAACACGCGTTTTAGGCTTACATCCACTTTCAGTTACGTATTTGAATTTTCAGGAAGTACATCGTTAATACACTGACAGAAAATAGGATACTGCAGCTGCCCTTATACTCTACGTGCTGTTAGTCCGATTTTTGCTTTTGTAGATATGACACAAACACTTTTCCACTTGTGTCGTGGACAAAAACAGAGTAGTTTTCACCTTGTTGCCGGCTGAATGGCAAAACAGAAGTGGAAAAGTGTTTATGCCACATCTGTAAACGCGAAAATCGGAATAAAAACAAACAGGTTAGGGAAGGTACAGCATCCAATTTGTTATAAACGCTTTAATGATATACTTATTGGAGATTTAAATATGTATTATGCTAAAAGAAGGTGGAAGAAACCTCGGAAGTGGTATTGGTTTAAATAAAAATCCATAAAAAGGACGGTTTCAGTATTTCTTAAAATAACAAAGTTTTATGGAAGTGATGGTTTTACACAAAGCTCATTAGAATCTTAAATAACAAACAGAATGCTTAACGTTATGCTGAATACTTAAGTGAACGTTAGAGGGATAAAATATTTTGGTGACTGGGGAGAAATGATGGAGGACTCCCAGAGAGATCAATTTTCTGTTCAGTCCTATTCCCTATGTAACTGAATGACTGACACAGCAAAGATGATATGTTTGTCTGACGATACTAGTGCTTATGTCCCATTAGAGAGAAAGTCACAGATGAAACAATGATGATATTCCAAGACCTATGAAGTGGGTCTCTGAAAGTAGAATGTCGTGTAATGTTGAAAAAATTACACTATGTTCAGTTTTATACAACAAGTAGAAGCATACTGACAACTGATGTAGCACATGAACTGAAGTGACTAAATGTAGTAGAATGCCCGACGTTTCTGGATATGCGTAGACGAAATCAATTCTTCTGGCCAACTCCTTGTGTTTTATAGACGTATTTCCATTTAAAAACTGATAGCCTGATAAAAACTTGCTGTCAAGTATAGCTGCATGAGTAGGAGTGAAAACTGATGTGTTCATTAATGTTAACACTAATTACGTATAAATATCTTGTAAAGTGACTCGCTCCACATATTTTCTTCACTCTTTACATTCTGAATTACGCGTTCGATATCATCAAGTACTTCCTCTGTCTCATATTCTGCTGCTTACGTATTTACCTGAAATATTTTTGCAGGCGTTAAATTGTCCTCGATTCTGGTGTGGTTAATCCTTTCGCAGTCCTGTTCGAAGTAAGACACTCTCTGTCCAACATTGCTGTTCGTGAGGAATTCTACTCCAGTTACTCAATTTTCGTCAGACTACAGATCTTATCTTCTTCCAGACGCCCAGTATCCTACATAAGCCTTTGCAGATTCATTGCAACACTTGGTTTAAATATCGTGAAACACGTTTTAATCTGAATATATGGAAGAGACTTGGGGACACTCGAACGGTTCACATTGAATTAATTATGGTAATATGTGAGTTCTAATTCCGGTTCTGTACTGTAAGACATGTCCAGCGTGAGGTGTGGACGCTGACAGTAATTAATTGGCTATGAACTGCAGCTTAAACCGAGTAAATGGCAAAAATATAGAAAATGAAGGTGATGAGACTTGAATAAATCAAATGAACTAGTGGTTGATAATGATCTGAGCAACGGGCAACGTTGGATAAAACATGGGGAGAGAAATACGGCATAAGATGAACTCAAAACTTTGATAATTGAAACAAGGAGGGCGGAAAATGATCACGCAAGTGCGAAACCAACGCATAGTAGAAATCTGGTGTAACACAAGAGATGATGAGTTTAAAGGGCGGAAGGGTAAAATATAAATGTGCAGCAAATGTAGCAGGCGAATATGAACACGGCAGGAATGGCTGGGTCCAAATGTGCAGCATGAATATATGCGGTAAAGATGGAGGCCACCAATAGGAAAATTAAACAGAACTTCGAAGAAAGGTTAAATTAGTGTATACTATCAAGAGGAGACCAGTAATAAACAAAGGAGGGTAAGATGAAAAGTGGAAGAACGATAGAGACGTGTGTATAATGGAAAAATATTTAGTGGAACAATACAGAAAGAGACGAGGATGCAGGTGGCAGGTATCACACTATAGGAAGAATTTGATGGAGTACGAAAAAACTAGGTAGAAAGAAGGCTCCAGGAGTAAACGAGATACCCTTGAAATTATAGAGATCCTTGTTAGAGCTCCTGATCACAAAAGTATTCAACAAGGTGTGCAAGATATGTGGGACAGGCGAAGTACGTGCAGACTTTAGAAAGGAAGTAATACTTGCAATTCGAAAGTAGACAGGTACTGTGAAGTGTGAATAGTACCGGACCATCAGTTTATTAAGTAACTGTGGCATAATACTGAGACAAATTATTTAGAGAAAAATCAGATATCTGGTACAAGCAGAAATCGGGGAATTTTATTTTAGGTTCTGGACAAACGCAGAGGTTCTTGAAACTGTACTGAGCCTACAACCAACTTATCTTAGAAGGTAGATTGAAAAAAGTGAAACCTACGTATACGGACTTTTTTTATATAGGTAAGGCTTTCGAAAATAGTCATTGGATCACACTGTTTAATTTTTTAAAGCTACCAGGTACACAATATGGGAAGCGAATAGTCATGTACAATTAGTACAGAAACCAGACTGCAATTATAGTTTTCGAATGAAATCAAAGGAGAGCTGAAACTAAGGAGGGAGTCAGACATGATTGTAGCTTGTCCCCAATGTTTCTCAATCTGTACTCCGTGCAAACTGCGAAGAAAGCAAAGGGAAATTTGGAAATGGAATTAACATTCAGGGAGAAGAAACAAAACCTTTATTGTGTGCCGAACACATTGTAATTTTGTCAGATAGGCGAAGGACATGAGAGAAGGCTTGAATGGAATGGAAAGTTTCTTGAACACGACGTATAAAATGATCATCATAAAAGCCAAACAAGGATAATGAAGCGTAGTCAAATTAAATCAGGTGACACAGAGAAACAGTTTAGGAATTCAGAAACTACAAGCAATAATTGAGTTTGAGTATGTGAGCAAAAATATAACTGATGATGACCATAACAGAGAGGACATTTCCAAGATCGAAAAATTTATTAGCATCTCATATCAATTTCAGTATTAGGAAGCATTTCCTGAAGATCTTGTTGATCTGAAATTCAGATGGTAAACAGTGCAGACAAGAAGATAATGGAAGCTTTTGAAACGTGGCGCTACAAAGGAATGCTGACGATTTAATGGTTACGCATAATATCAAATAAGGCACCGAATCGAACTGAGGAAAGAAATGTAATAGGACAAACTGACTAAGAGAGCGATCAGTTGATAACACACGTTTTGAGATATGAAGAAATTGTACATTTGGTAATAAAAGGAAACATTTGGTTTGAAAATTCTAGAGGCCGAGGTTTGAATACAATAAGCAAGTTAAAATAGATATGGTCTGTAGTAGTTATGCATAAATCAAGAGCTTTGTTCAGGACATACTAACATGGAAAACTGGATCACAGGAGTGTTCCGACAATCGTCGGACACAACAAGAAACAGTTGTGGGATAGATATCACGTTTATTCAGATAGGGTTTCAATTCATTTCTCCAAGCAGTCTTTCGGTACGACCAACTTCTTCAGCTCATATACTTCAGCTTGAAGATACTGCTCGTCTTGTTCCAGGTAACAGAGGGTGTCATTACCTACCTAAACTATATTCAGCTGTTTTTTTTCTTATATATACACTCCTGGAAATGGAAAAAAGAACACATTGACACCGGTGTGTCAGACCCACCATACTTGCTCCGGACACTGCGAGAGGGCTGTACAAGCAATGATCACACGCACGGCACAGCGGACACACCAGGAACCGCGGTGTTGGCCGTCGAATGGCGCTAGCTGCGCAGCATTTGTGCACCGCCGCCGTCAATGTCAGCCAGTTTGCCGTGGTATACGGAGCTCCATCGCAGTCTTTAACACTGGTAGCATGCCGCGACAGCGTGGACGTGAACCGTATGTGCAGTTGACGGACTTTGAGCGAGGGCGTATAGTGGGCATGCGGGAGGCTGGGTGGACGTACCGCCGAATTGGTCAACACGTGGGGCGTGAGGTCTCCACAGTACATCGATGATGTCGCCAGTGGTCGGCGGAAGGTGCACGTCCCCGTCGACCTGGGACCGGACCGCAGCGACGCACGGATGCACGCCAAGACCGTAGGATCCTACGCAGTGCCGTAGGGGACCGCACCGCCACTTCCCAGCAAATTAGGGACACTGTCGCTCCTGGGGTATCGGCGAGGACCATTCGCAACCGTCTCCATGAAGCTGGGCTACGGTCCCGCACACCGTTAGGCCGTCTTCCGCTCACGCCCCAACATCGTGCAGCCCGCCTCCAGTGGTGTCGCGACAGGCGTGAATGGAGGGACGAATGGAGACGTGTCGTCTTCAGCGATGAGAGTCGCTTCTGCCTTGGTGCCAATGATGGTCGTATGCGTGTTTGGCGCCGTGCAGGTGAGCGCCACAATCAGGACTGCATACGACCGAGGCACACAGGGCCAACACCCGGCATCATGGTGTGGGGAGCGATCTCCTACACTGGCCGTACACCACTGGTGATCGTCGAGGGGACACTGAATAGTGCACGGTACAACCAAACCATCATCGAACCCATCGTTCTACCATTCCTAGACCGGCAAGGGAACTCGCTGTTCCAACAGGACAATGCACGTCCGCATGTATCCCGTGCCACCCAACGTGCTCTAGAAGGTGTAAGTCAACTACCCTGGCCAGCAAGATCTCCGGATCTGTCCCCCATTGAGCATGTTTGGGACTGGATGAAGCGTCGTCTCACGCGGTCTGCACGTCCAGCACGAACGCTGGTCCAACTGAGGCGCCAGGTGGAGATGGCATGGCAAGCCGTTCCACAGGACTACATCCAGCATCTCTACGATCGTCTCCATGGGAGAATAGCAGCCTGTATTGCTACGAAAGGTGGATATACACTGTACAAGTGCCGACATTGTGCATGCTCTGTTGCCTGTGTCTATGTGCCTGTGGTTCTGTCAGTGTGATCATGTGATGTATCTGACCCCAGGAATGTGTCAATAAAGTTTCCCCTTCCTGGGACAATGAATTCACGGTGTTCTTATTTCAATTTCCAGGAGTGTATATATATTATGAGCCCCGCCACAATTTTCTCAGATACTCGCTGGATGTATGAGAGTCTCTGGTTTCCTCTGCAGTTTTTACCCTCTACAGCTCCCTGTAATACCATGGAAATTACTCTCTGTGTATGCCACAACATCTCAAATGCTTCGATTCTCATATGCCTGGGTCCATGTATCGCTGCTATATAATGCTGTTCACCAAACACACATTCTCAGAAATTTCTTCCTTAAATTGAGACTAACAGACTTCTCTTGGCCATGAGTATCCTTGTTGCAACTGCAGGTCTGCCTTTTATGTCCTCCGCACACCATCCGTAATGGGTATTTTTGCTGCGTATGTAGAAGAATTCCTTAACTTCATGCACTTTGTGGTCACCAACCGTGGTGTTAAGTGTCTTGTTTATCTCATTTCTGCTACCTCTCATTACGTCTGTCTTTCATCGATTTACTCTTAATCCATATTCTGTACTTATTAGACTGTTCATCCCGTTCAACATATCAAGCAGTTCTTCATTTTCACTCAGTATAGCAATGTCATCAGCGAATTTTATCGCTGGGCTCCTTTAACTTTGAATTTTATTTCCATTCTCGAGCCTTTACTTTATTTCCATCAGTGTTTCTTCGTTGTGCGAATTGAACAGTAGGGACGAAAGACTACATCGGGATATTGCACCATTCTTTAATCCGAGCACTTCTTTCTTGGTATTCCAATCTTACTGTCCCCTCTTGGTACTTGTACATGTTGTATATTATCCGTCTTTCCCTAAAACTTACCCTTATTTTTCTCAGGATTTCGAACATCTTGCACCATTTTACGTCGTCGAATGCTTTTTGCGCATCGATAAACCTAGGAACGTGCCTTTATTTTTTTTAGTCTTGCTTCGATTATGAAACGCAGTTTCAAATTGCCTCTCTAGTGCCTTTCCCTTTCCTAAGGTCAAACTGATCGTCACCTAACACGTCCTCAGTTTCCTTTTCCATTCTTCTGTATATTATTCCTGTAAGCAACTTGGATTCGTGAGCTGTTAAACTGATTGTGAATTAATTCTCTCACTTGTTGGCTCTTGCAATCTACAGAGTTGTTTCGATGATGTTTCTCCGAAAGTCAGTTGGTATATAGCCAGGCTCATACGTTCTACACGCCAAATGAAGAGTCGGTTTTTTTTTCTACAGTCCTCTATCAATTTAGAAATTCTGATGAAATGTTATCTTTCCTACTGCCTTATTAGATATTAAGTCTTCTACCACGTTACCAGAGAAGTCTTCTATTATGAAGGCCTTCAATGCACTCTTTCCACCTACTCGCTCTCTCCTCTACATTTACCAATGGATTTTCCTTTCGACTCCTAATCTTACCACCCTTGCTTCCAATTTCACCAAAGACTGTTTTGACTCTTCTACACGCTGAGTCAATCCATGCATTAATCATATCTTTTTCAATTTCTTCACATTTTTCATGCAGCCATTCGGACTTAGCTGCCCTGCATTTCCCATTTATTTTGTGCCTAACTGATTTTTATTTCTCAATTCATGAATTTCCTTGAACTCTTTTGTACTTCCTTCTTTCGTTGATCAAATCGAAGTGGTTTTCTTGTTATCCGTAATTTCTTCACAATATTCTTCTTTGTACCTATATTTTTCTTTCCAACATACGTGATTGCGCTTTTTAAATTGTCCATTCCTCGTCAACCGAACTGCATAATGATGTATCCATTATCGCAATCTCTGTAGCCTCAGTAAACTCCAAGCGTATCTCTTCATTCCTTAGTACTTCCGCATCGCACTTCTTTGCGCATTGATTTTTCCTGACTAGTCTTTGAACCTCAGCCTAATCTTCAGCACTACAACACTGTGCACTGAGTCTCTATCTGCTCCGGGTACGCCTTAGAATCCAGTATCTGATTTGGGAATATCTGCCTGACAGTGATGAAATCAAACTTCAATCTCCCCGTATCCCCTGGTCTTTTCCTAGTGTAACATCTCCTCTTGTGATTCGTGAACTGAGTATTCGCTATTACTACCTGATATTTATTTTAGACCTCAGTTAGCCTTTCTCCTTTAATGCAGTAGTTTCCATAGACTTCTGCATCTTCACTCCGTTGATCACAGCTGATTCTTCCGCCTTTGGGGGCATTTTTCCACCCCAAGGGCAAGAGCATGCCCTGAAAGTCTGTCCGATCCTTCACCCTCCTTGAGAAGGCCGTTGGTAGAATGAGGTGACTACTGATGGCGGAAATCTTCGACTGCCATTTCTTATGATTATTATTCAGAATTTAAGCGGTGTCTGAGTTGGAACTCGGAAGTGGGCGTTCACTATCTCCTGAATTCTTGGAACAGTAGAACTAAACATAATTGTCACAGACGTTGATAGATCGATCCTATCTCGAGAAAACGAGTGGATGATTTCAGTGTAGAAACTCCTGGGATAATGAAGATTAAGTTTTCCACCGTGCCCTTCACTTCTTTGTCGCAGGTGAACTTTTGACCTTTCAGATATGTCTTTAGGTAGCCGATGATATGCGAGTCACAAATGGTGATATAGGGAGCTGTAAGGAAGACCTTTCATCGAAATTCCGAAGGAGATCGGAGGTCTTGGCCACACATCCGGCGTCGTAACGCTAGTGCAAGACACTGCTCACTGTACTCATCGTTCACCTTACGATAAGACTGTGAAACACGCTTCTGCGTGAGGGAATCGGAAACCCGAAACAACCCCACTTCTGCAACTGGAGATAGCACTGTATCATCTCTCAACAGACACATTCACCGAGCGAAGTGGTGCGATGGTTAAAACACGGGACTCGCATTCGGGAGGACGACGGTTAAAATCCGTGCCCGGCCATCCTGATTTAAGTTTTCTGTGATTTCCCTAAATCGCTTCAAGCCTATGCCGAGGTGGTTCCCTTTATATGGGCATAGCCGACTTCCTTCAAGATCCTTGCCTATACTTATGAGACCTATGACCTCGCTATTTGGTCCCCTCCCCCGAGTCAACTAACCAACCAATAGACACATTCACCCACTGGAATTACGTACAACGCCGCTTAAACGAAGGTCTCCGTTTTTGTTGGGTACACCTTACAGTTTTGTGAAAAACATCGTTTAAATTATTACTTTGGGATTGTAAATCTCCTTCGGACCGTAGTCTTGCTAATTGGTTCAGTCTATTATGACATTATACACTCGAAACTATGGAACTTCACTACGAGCGTTCAACTAGAACGGGACGTTATTACGTCTGGCATCACCTGACTGTTATATGCCTATCTTTTCGTCGCAATCACGTCCTTGGGAGATGCACGGCGTAGCCGTACCTTCTAACTGCTGTCAGTCAGTCTCCCCACGTTACTTACCTGTGCTGTTTGGTTCATACTTGCAGCAGCGCGGCACGGCTACTCTTGGTCATTCACACACACACTTCACACCCACACTACGTAGGGTTTATACCATCACAAAAAGACCAATATAATTAAATCGGTAAGGAAACCAGCTGTGTCTGTCTCAAAAGTACCATTTCGATACTTGATTAATGAAACAGATCGAAAAATAAAAAATACGTAATAAATGATGGACAGTCTTTCTTTTGCACATAATACCGTCTAGAAAAGTAAATAATTCAGTAAAATAAATTATAAAGCTGTAATTGATAGAAATTGCGGGAAATGTCTATTTTGAAAGTAAGACTATATAAAACGGATGAAATTAGAATTATGCAGCCACTGATGGGAAATAGTGTAAATTTTGAGGAAATACTTTCTGATAGTTCATGTTGTGATTATGTAAGCCTGCTCCAAGAGATGTTGATCTAACGGTACCTTGTCCGAGATAGAGTACCATGAGTTCAGCAGACCAACTTACCTGATACGAATAATGGAGTATTGTTATCAAATGAGTACGTGGGACATGTTTCTCGTTGAAGTCAGAGTACTGATTGCTCCCAGTAGTAGATCACATTCTGGAAGCCTCTATCGCTTCTCGGACGATTACGAAAATACTGATAAACTTTTAGACACGACGAGTTCTGCCAGTGGATGGCATTTTACTCGGATTTGTTGTTTATACTTCAGTGCTTCTCTCATGGAAAAACATATGGAGGATAACTCTCGAGGATGTTACTGACAACCACCGTTAATGACTTTATCGAACTCGCCCAAGGAGGCTTTGCTTTAGTTCTATATATAGAAATGAGTGTTAAGGTCTAGTTCGTGTTAAGATAGTATCATAAAATATTGAATTTTTCAAGATGAGAGATATATAAACTGACAGTCTGGACAGAAACTATAGTTAGTTACTTAAATGCCGACGGGTGTTCAACCACGTTCCTTTATTCGTTATATTTGTTTACGAGACATTCACACGAGCCTTTCAGAATGCTGTAACCGGTTCCGAACAGCTAGTGAATATCTGCAGGGTGTCGGCAAAGAATGATTATAGAACCTATGAAGCCTGCGAAGTTATATATGATAAAAAGAACGCAATTGTACCTAAGGGCGCAAGCTGCCAGCAGTTTGCGTAGTGCTCTAAACAATACTAACGGCAACGGTGAGTACGTCTCGTGTTTTGTAAAAGAAGTGAAATAGCCCTTTTGTCCGCTCATACATGCCTTTATTCATGAAAAAATAGGTAAATCGGCAGTTTTCATAGTTACAATCATTGAGGTATCGTGGTACGACTTTAAGAATTGTTTTAACAATTATTAAATTTGACCATTTGCAACAACACTGGGAGAGATTGATGGGGTTGTGAGGAGTGGTCCGTAGGCACCGTATGACTGTGATACCTTAGCACGGAAACTGTGTGATTGGAGTAATAACTAGTGGTGTAATAAAACTAATTGAAGCATCTGGAATCGAAGGAAGGCTGAAATTTTTCCCTGAAAAATCCCCATACACAGGCCATAATTTGAACAGGTACAGTAGGACTACAATGACTGACGGATTATACGAACAAGACCGTGAAGTGTACCCTATTAGCTCAGCTAGCTCAAAGCCCAGGATATGTATAGTTTTAATCTAAAACGTTATGAATTCTCAATCTTTGTCGAGTGCTACTAATCGGGAAGCGACCAATGTAACGTACAAAGGGCGCAGTGAAAGAACTGAAGCTCCTTCTTCGTCCATTATCACTGGAAAAATATAAATTGGTTTCATTTTTCGGCATGCAGCATGAATTAGCAATTGTCAAATAGCGATTACTCTTCAGACTGTAGAACTGAAAAAGATGGTCCGATTTACTTTTTATTGAAGCATCATTTTGGGTACATGTCCTGAGGGCCCCAAAATTAAAATTCTTCGTTGCTGCTGTTTGAAGAGGTAATCGCAACCAAGATAATACAGAGGCTCTGCCTTTTCCTCAGGTCGGGTGATAATCTCCGTATTACCTCCGCAGAGCGCAGTGTAATAAAAGCTGTGGCCAGTAATGCCCCAATAAAAACTTCTGCGTAATGAACAAGCGACACGATAAGAGTAGCCTTTAGGGGAGGATCCGAGCAAGGCGGCAGGCGGCGACAGAGCTCCCGCGTCACACAACCACTTTAAAAGCCGAAAATGGCCGCGGTGATTGCTAGCAAAACGAAATACAGTGCGGCACAACGCGTCCGAGATTTCGTTACGCACGCACTCGGCGAAATGCGTCAAAACAGCGGCGCGTCGAGGAGCAAGCCTATTACACTTGGAAACTACGCGGACTGAAATTAGTGCTTTCCCTTAATAGGCAATTTTCCGCTTCATTGCTGGCAAGGGCGCCAGGCGAGAGCTTTGTGCAGGGTAACAGAGTTACCCCGCCTGGGCTGGGCTGGGCTGGGCTGGGCCCAGCCGAGTCCCCGCGGACGCCGAGGGCGGTCGGGGGCGGTGGGGGCTGCGCGGTGGTTGGGGGCGGCAGGCGCTGCGGGCTGTAATCACGGCAACAGGCGTCCGCCGCCCACGCTTTGTATACCCCAGAGGGCGGCGGCGGCCGGCCTCCGCGCGCATGTCGCACCGGGCAGCCGCCCCCGCCCCCAGTCTAACCAGCGCTCTGCTCTGGCCGGTCTGTTTACTTTGTTCCGTAGTTCGGTTTCAGTCCCAGCGAGTAAGAGACACTTTAACACAATCCTCCTCGCAGCACTTCTTCTCGCTTCTCTCCTATCACAGAACTGCTGTAGTTTTTTCCGCGTTAACGGTCACTACTAATCGAAATATGATTAGGGTTGAATGTACGGTCACCGACGAGGTCATTACAGACGAAGCATAAGCACCGACTGAGGATGGCAATCGGCCATGCCCTTTCAAAAGAACAGTCTCGCCTGCACCTTTATCTACACTCCTGGAAATTGAAATAAGAACACCGTGAATTCATTGTCCCAGGAAGGGGAAACTTTATTGACACATTCCTGGGGTCAGATACTTCACATGATCACACTGACAGAACCACAGGCACATGGACACAGGCAACAGAGCATGCACAATGTCGGCACTAGTACAGTGTATATCCACCTTTCGCAGCAATGCAGGCTGCTATTCTCCCATGGAGACGATCGTAGAGATGCTGGATGTAGTCCTGTGGAACGGCTTGCCATGCCATTTCCACCTGGCGCCTCAGTTGGACCAGCGTCCGTGCAGGACGTGCAGACCGCGTGAGACGACCATCCAGTCCCAAACATGCTCAATGGGGGACAGATCCGGAGATCTTGCTGGCCAGGGTAGTTGACGTACACCTTCTAGAGCACGTTGGATGGCACGGGATACATGCGGACGTGCATTGTCCTGTTGGAACAGCAAGTTCCCTTGCCGGTCTAGGAATGGTAGAACGATGGGTTCGATGACGGTTTGGATGTACCGTGCACTATTCAGTGTCCCCTCGACGATCACCAGTGGTGTACGGCCAGTGTAGGAGATCGCTCCCCACACCATGATGCCGGGTGTTGGCCCTGTGTGCCTCGGTCGTATGCAGTCCTGATTGTGGCGCTCACCTGCACGGCGCCAAACACGCATACGACCATCATTGGCACCAAGGCAGAAGCGACTCTCATCGCTGAAGACGACACGTCTCCATTCGTCTCTCCATTCACGCCTGTCGCGACACCACTGAAGGCGGGCTGCACGATGTTGGGGCGTGAGCGGAAGACGGCCTAACGGTGTGCGGGACCGTAGCCCAGCTTCATGGAGACGGTTGCGAATGGTCCTCGCCGATTCCCCAGCAGCAACAGTGTCCCTAATTTGATGGGAAGTGGCGGCGCGGTCCGCTACGGCACTGCGTAGGATCCTACGGTCTTGGCGTGCATCCGTACGTCGCTGCGGTCCGGTCCCAGGTCGACGGGCACGTGCACCTTCCGCCGACCACTGGCGACAACATCGATGTACTGTGCAGACCTCACGCCCCACGTGTTGAGCAATTCGGCGGTACGTCCACCCGGCCTCCCGCATGCCCACTATACGCCCTCTCTCAAAGTACGTCAACTGCACATACGGTTCACGTCCACGTTGTCGCGGCATGCTACCAGTGTTAAAGACTGCGATGGAGCTCCGTATGCCACGGCAAACTGGCTGACACTGACGGCGGCGGTGCACAAACGCTGCGCAGCTAGCGCCATTCGACGGCCAACACCGCGGTTCCTGGTGTGTCCGCTGTGCCGCGCGTGTGATCATTGCTTGTGCAGCCCTCTCGCAGTGTCCGGAGCAAGTATGGTGGGTCTGACACACCGGTGTCAATGTGTTCTTTTTTCCATTTCCAGGAGTGTATTAATGGAAGTCTCCGAAAGCCTTAATGTATATGGCCGGTGAGTGAGAAGATTTGCTGGTTGTTTTAAATTGAGGAAATCTAGAAATCCATACGTACTGCAACAAAAATATATGTGTGTGGGGGGGGGGGGGGCGGATTTGTATGTAGCAAATCTCCCCATCCGTAACCATTTTCCACGCAAAGATGAGAACATTGATTTTATTGAATTGCAGGGCCAACTACCAAGAATCAAAACAATTGTTTAAGACAAAATGTACGTATGAAACTTCCTGGCAGATTAAAACTGTGTGCCATGCCGAGACTCGAAGTCGGGATCATTGCTTTTCGCGGGCAAGTGCTCCGAGTTCGAGTCTCGGCCAGCACACAGTTTTAATATGCCAGGAAGTTTCATATCAGCGCACACTCCGCTGCAGAGTGATAATCTCATTCTGAAAATGTACGTAAATTTGTATGTAGAATCAGATTCTGCAATAAATAATGGGCGTTCCCATCTGAAACTTTAACGTTGCCTCCCGCCCCATCCCCAGGGGGCTGGGGTGCCGGGATAACTTTAGCACCATCAGGTGTCCTCTTCGAAAATAATCAACTTTGGACTCTACATATTTTTTCGTGTGAAGTTTATTTTACGAGTTATTCTGGATTGTAAACTTAAAATTTACACCCTATATAATGGTAACATAGATTTCGGAAACAGGTTTTAAATCGTAAGACATTTCCATGCGCAGATGTGGACTGACCACAACTTATTGGTTGTGAACTGCAGATTAAAACTGAAGAAACTGAAAAAGAAACCGGAATTTAAGGAGATGTGGCCTGGATAATCCGAAAGAATCAGAGGTAGTAGAGAGTTTAAGAGGGCACGTTAGGGAACGATTGACAGAAACAGTGAAACGTCCCCTTTGAACAATTATACATGACTGTGCTTAAACTGACACACAATATTTTGTTAGCGCAACGCAATCTGACTTTCAAAAATCCCTACAAAAGAATGGCCCTGACTAACATTAAACTATACCTATCACAAATCACTTACAAAAATCTTCGCTGGTCAAGCTACTGCAATACAGCGAGCGCCACTACTGCCAGCTAAATAAAAGATTCAAACTATTGAAGGCACTAACTACTGATAGGGATAGTTAGCAAATGAAAGATATTAGTAGAGAACAAACAATGTATTTACCTTGATATCATCATATATAAATATAGCAGATCATGACAAATTTCAAAACTCCGCCATCTCTCTCCCCACATCCACCACTGCTGGCGGCTCACCTCCAACTGCGCAACGCTACGCGCTGTTCACATCCAGCTGCCGCTGCCCAACACTACAATGGCGAGTATTACAACAATGCAAAGCAGACACAGACTGCACACAGCACAGCCAGTGATTTTCATACAGAGGTGGCGTTACCAATAAAAAAACCTAAACAGCCTACTTACATAGCCCCCATGCTCCCCACAAAAATTTTTACAAATTGGATTGGGCAGTGGCCGATACAGATTTGAAAAAAATTTTTCATAATTACAATAACAAAGAAATCAAATGCACACACTTATTGATACAATGTTGGTCAAAAGCTAAAAATTTCTCACAGTCCATAAAGACAGTCCACATTGTACATCACAGTAAAAATGCAGTTTTTCTCAAAGTCTGAGCAGTAAAAGAAAATGCACACGGAAGTAGTGGATTTCCATGCAGTCTTGAAGAAGTAGTGTTGTCCTTCCAATGGAAAGACAGTGCTGACTCTCGACATGCAGACAGGTAATGGGCCACAACAGAGCAAACCCACAGCAGAGTCAGTCGAAATTTTGAAGAGTATTGGTAGGTAGGTCATCACAGAGCAGACCCACTGTAGTCCTGGTAGAGAGTATGGTATTGGTGGGCCACCAGAGGTGCAGACCCACTGCAGACCTTGTAGAAATAATGGCGTTGGTGGGTCATCAAAGATGCAGACCCACTGTAGTCCTTGTAGAAATAATGGCGTTGGTGGGCCACCAAAGATGTAGACCCACTGTATTCCTTGTAGAGATGGCCAGCAGCCATCTGTTGTGACTGTGCAGGTGCACAATCACCACTGAAGAGTCTTGCGGATAATACAGAAAGTCCATAAACCACTACTTGTGCACTCACAAAGTTTTCGGAACTGTCCTTAGAACCAACAATGCTGTTATCCAGTCCCTTGCTGAATTATTAACACACGTGCAAACACTATCAGTCCCTACTTCTCACATATTGTCCATATACTATGACCAACAGAAACGTGTGCAGTGAAATGTAACTAACAAGTTAATAATATCATGAACTGGTGACAATTACAATTTTATAACATAAGAATACAATAACAAAGGTACAAAACACATCATTAAAAACATAATAATACAGATAACATTTGTAGTACAGGCTTTACAAACGAATCGAAATAACATATACATCAGTGGAATTATGACATGAGTACATACATAAAAGATCACAATAACTTTTGAAACATCAACTTCACACATGAGCATTAAACAGAACAGAACTAATAATATCTAACATCTTTACAAAGTAAATAACATATTATTAATGCCAATTATATTCGAGGATAACAGTATTCCTCATCATAGTGAATGTAGCGTAGTACCAGAAAAATTCTACAATATAAGTCTTATCAGATAAACACATAAAGACAGGAAAAACACAAATACACAAGGGTACACAAACATATGGAGGGATGACACCAAAGGAAAGGACAGGGATTGTTTTACTTCAGTATTTTGCATGGAGATCTCCCTTCTTTCATCATTATTCCCAAAAAGTCCTATCTAAGCCTGCTTTCTGTATTCTGTTCACATCCTCTGTCAAAAATAGTTTTTCTCTCTGCTTTCTGTATTCTGTTCACATCCTCTGTCAATAATAGTTTTTCTCCACTGTACAATATCCTTTTTATTTTGCCAGACCATTTTCTGATAGCTTCTCAATGCATTTCTTATATATTCATCATAGTTAGTTTCTTATATAGTCTACCCCCTCTTAAGCTAACTTAAATCTACTGAGCTCAGATGCTAAACTAAGGGACGAGGCAATGCAGCAGCACAAAACAAGTAACACAAACAGCAATGACCAAAAAAATGGAAAATTGCAAAGCAAGCTACAGTAAATCTAAATTACCAAGCAATGCAACATTACAACTAATATGAGCCAATGTGCAGCAACAATAAAAATAAATGAGTAGTAAAATTGGCTTAGCAGAGTAACACAAAGTCAAATTCAGTAACACTACGCCTGGCAAACAGCAGTAACTTATACCTAAACATGACATAGCTCAAGCAGAAAAAATATTACAGTAAAAACAACAATGCAGATAAGGGAAATGTATATTCACATCTTAATATCTATGTAATTAAAGTGGTGCACCACAACAACTCATTGTAAAAAGAAATATTACCATGTACTTGAAAAGAAAATTATGTGTTACTGTTACTAGTTCCTTCTTATTGTTCTTTCCTTTCCAAGTGCTCCTTTTTTAAAGAATGTGGATCATAAAATAATTATTTAATAGATCTGTTGACAGAAAGTGTTCACATTAGCCAATGCATTTGATTCTATAAAAGCAATGCTGCAACACACCTGGAAACCAGATATCAAATGAAATAAGCAACTATGTACACAGCAAAGCATAAGAACATCGTTCAATAGCCATGTGGCACTTCATAAGTTAGTAGAAAAATCTCTCAACTAGAGAGACAGTAGTCATAATCAGGTGTATAGACATAAAAATATTTCTCTTCATTTCATTAGGCATCCAGTGTAATCATATGTTTTCAAGTTCGACAGTGTCGTTTTTGCGATGCTTTCTACAAAGGAATGTCAGAAGCGAGGTTAATGGCGTCTTTTTTTATTTTTATTTTTTTTTCTACCTGTGCCGCTCAAAAGGGCTCGCAATAATGGCTTTTCCTCCAGGCAACTGGCACACCTGGCCGCTCGCAACGCATTACGTCACGGTCACTTACCTTTCTTACCGACATATTTACGACAGCAGTTTCCGCTACAGTGACAGTCTCATATAAACATTTCACAGGTCGAAAATTTGCGTAACAAATGTGTAGAAAAAAAATCCTGTAAATATAACAGTGTTCAAAAAATTTTCGCCAGCATTGTGATACATTCACGCATATACACACATTTCATAACTCTTAAAGTACGATTCTCGGTTTCCAACATCCTTTTTCACAAGTCAGCGTCCCTAACCACTATTCATTACTCCTTACCTTATTCGTCGACACTTCTTCAATATTGCATCATAACAGATAAGTATCATAATCAAATAACTCATATAGCATCAGCCTATTAATCATAAACATACCTCAGCAGCATAATACACATCGCCGTCGTAAAAATAACATCATAACACTTCAGTCAAATCTCAAAACCGTCGTAGCTTCCTCCAATAATTAAAAAAATTCTCTGCTCATGTCAAAAGTGTCATCTGCCTCAAACGTACTTTAAAAATCATGAATCCATACCAAATACATCATTCAAAGCTCTCATAGTATCACAATGGTTCCAAAAAAAATATGAACAGTTCACACAGTACAGACAAAATACAATTTCGTAAGTGTGAAGTAATCCAACTCTGTAATTGCGTAAACATATGTCACTGATGTAATAAAAAAGTTTATCTCTCAGTTACATGATCAAATAGCTGTGTAATTTGTGTGTTAGAGAAATATGGTACCGATGTGTAAAGTTGTATAAGCAAATACCATATTAGCTAGGGTTCCTTGTGGTTGCCACACACATGGTACACAAAGTAGGCGTGTACCCCCCTGAGGATTAATGTAATTATACCCTCAGGTGTTACAGATTACAGCAATGGAATGAAATGTATCACGGAAAACTTTCTTTGTCATTCAAAAAATCTTTAAAAATAAATGTTTTAAGTACAAAATTAATCACTCAAATACGTGTACTGTAGCGCTAAATGTGCGTCTTGTTGCAACATAATCTCTGTGGAAGTGTCGTAGTTATCGTCCTCCGAAAGCTAAGTTCTGCAGAAGTCAATGTACTTACCTCATGATAAACAAAAGTGAAATGCTTTGCGTATAGATATCGTAGTTATTATGCTTATTGGCGTGATGAAGAACGTACTCTACTGTAACGTATTGTTGTGCTACGGAAAAGGCAGTCTCATTGTAGCTATACTACAAAAGTTACTACTAAAACCTGTTTCACTTTCCAGAATAAAACAGTAAACTGTGCAGATATAAAACAGATACACCGCAAAATCAACATTGTAAATTGTCACTCATTAGTAGCGTCGTGCTAAAACAGTGTAGTTGTCACTTAAACTAACCACTGTGTCGTCTGGTATCTCACAGAAAGTACATTAAACCCAGAATGTATTTTCAAGTAAACCAAAATATTGCATTAAAATCTCATTAGCAGTACTGGTAAATGTTCTAAATATGTAAGCCTTATAGTCGTTCCATAATCGTGCAACTAACAAGCAAGAATGTACACACACAATAACACTGTGACGTCTGTTCACTATAACAATGCATTCGTCATTTCTGTTTAAATAAGTTCTCTTGATTCTTGATTGAATATTTAACTTCAAACATTGTTGTATGTTAATAGATTCTATGTCTGACAAAGCATATTAGTAATGTGAAGCGAAAAATTTTATGACAAAGACTAAGTTAAAAAGCAGATTATCTTTCAATAAACGGTTTTACATGTGAAATGTGGTGTAAACCTTTACTCTTCCTAGTACTCAGAGTTCGAACTTGAATGCAATTGTCAGGCGGTATACGTCGGTAAAGAATACTGGAATTTTTCTCAAGGTTAGCGTCTATGTTATTTTTCTCTGAGCCACCTGGCGCACGCGGCTGCCTGCGGCGCGAGTCATTGTCTGTCTCTTTGTTTGCGCGCGTTGTTATTGGGATTAGGAGACCTAACTTCTACAAATTCGCCTTGCCGAGAGGGCCCAGCTCTGTTAGAATCCCGCCAGTTCTGATGCAATTCAGGTCTGTCGTTACGATCACATCGTCTGTCGTCATGTCGGTAGTTCCTGTAGTTTCTTTCTTGTCGGTTAAGTGGTGGAGAATTTCTCCCTGAATCGTAACTGCGCGCTGGACCGTTGCGTCTCAAGTTATTCTGTCTCCCGTAATAATAATTGTTTTGGTTCCCATATAGTCTGTTTCTCTGGTTATCTCTGTCATATTCATTACTATGGAAATGCGATCTTTCTCTGTAACTATCATTCTGCCAGTGGTTGTCATATGGGTGGTGTATGTTTTGTTCACGATTTGCGTTGTAAGAATAGCCATGTCGTGTCCAGTTATTGTTTCTGTCATCGCGGAATTGTGACGTATGTGACCTGTAATTGTTGTGTTCCTCGTTTCGCGTTCCGCGATTGTCAGTGTCAATTTCTAATTCTTGTAAGAGTCCCTGAAATGCTTCAATGTCATCTTTGCAACGTCCTGCCAAAATAATATGTCGTAAATGTTCAGGCAGTTTGATTAAGCAAATGCGGATGAGTTCTGAGGGGCTGTATGGGTTTGAAAGATACTGATTCTTATGCAACATGTCTTCAAAATATTTCATAAGACTGGAAAATTCAGATTGTTCGAAACGTTTCATCATTATGATGCTTTGTTTTACTCGGTCTTGTGTGGCCTGAGACCAATATGCTGAGAGGAAGGCATGGTAAAACTCTCCTTCACTGTGGCAATCGTGAATTACCGATCGCATTCTTACAGCTAGTTCATTCTCCAAGTAGCCACACATAAATTCTAATCTGTGTTCTAACGACCAGTTGGGAGGAAAACAATGCGAGAATTGATGGAGCCATGCTTGTGGATGAATGTCGTTGCCAGAATTCTTAAATGTTTTGAATTTACGTGTAGTAATGAACAGCTTATAGTCAAAATCATCATGTCGGCGAGTCGCATGTCGGTCATTGTTACGTCGTTTCGGCGGTTCCATTTCAAAATTCGGTGCACCTTGCCAATTTCTTTCATAACTTCCGAAGTGTCCTGTGTTATTATTTTGTGGTTGTTCCGTATTTCTAAGTCCCTCTTCCCGTATTGGAGCGCGAGTGGCCTCTGAAATACGTAATTCTTGTATTACCTGAGTCAACTGATCTTGTACTTCCCGGATTTCTCTTTGGTGTTGCGTATTAATTTGATTCTGATTTTGTTTGAATTTCCTAATTTGTTCGCACTCTTCTGTGTCATTAAAGACTATCGGTTTTGTGTCGTTCAGATTATCATCTACCTTCGTAGATAAGTTAGTGAACTGATCCGAAAGTTCGGCTACTTTCTCCGATAGTGAACACATTTCCTCAATGTGTTTTTCTAAACCAAGTTTCAGATTGTCCATTTGTGTTGAAATCGAATCTACTGTGTTCTTTAAGTTTTCCTGAGTTTTTGCAAGTTGCGTAACCGAATCGGTAGATGCAACTGAGTCAAATTTAGCTTGCAAGGTCTTATGATTTTCATGAACAATAATTTGCAGTTCTTGTATGGCTGCTTCGTGATTCTGTAATGCCTTTTCATGCCGCGAAAAAATAGGTTGAAAATGCTCACAAATTTGAGTTTTTACGTCATTACAGACTTTTTGACATTTCGATTCAATGTTATGTAACTCAGTAGTTAAATCTTCACGCGTTTGTTCAAGAGTTTGTTCCAATGAGTCTAACTTTTGAAGCTGTTGCTGTGTTTGTCTCTGATTTTGTTCCAGTGTGTCTAACGTTTTAAGATTTTGTTCCACTGTGTCTAACTTTTTGAGATTTTGTTCCACTGTGTCTAACTTTTGAAGCTTTTGCTGTGTTTGTCCCATTTGTTGTATTAATTGTAATAACAATGTATTGGTGTCTGAAACATGTTCCTCAGTGCTTTTCGGCAGTGAATTTACACCGGAAACATTCACATTTTGACAAGCAGAAAATGTGTCTTGACTTATTTGGGAAAACGGTGAGGATCCAAAACCTGAATCTACAGTATTTGCGAGATCGTGTCGTGTCATTTCGGCTTCCTGAGGCGAGCTGTTGCCGACCGATCGATCGATAATGTTTCCCTCTTCACTAATTGTTTCACTGTCCACGCCATTGTTTGACGCCCGCTCCATTTCCCTGTGCACAGTTACCAAATTACTACTTTGAACATTAGTTAATTTATTACTCTGCGGCGCTGATAAGCTACGCTCATCGTCACTATTATTTCTCAGTTTAGTTTGGAGCCTAGCGTTACGTTTTTCACACGCCATAATTGTCACAATATTTCACACGATAACACAGAAAAGCACAATTTGAAGTGCAAAAATAGGAGAACACATTAACATAGCACTGAAAATAATATCTAGTTAATTGCAAGCGTAGCTGCGAAATACTTGGTGCAAATCTACATGCATGCCACAACTGTTTTACTGTACAACAATGAAAGGCTACAATTACAAAGGAGATTCTCTCTACAATTACGCGCTAGCAATAAACAAAAGCTACACTAAATACACAAACTACAAGAAAAAATCAGAAGATTCCAGTGAGGTATCCTAGGCTAAGGGTCGACATATGAAACGTCCCCTTTGAACAATTATACATGACTGTGCTTAAACTGACACACAATATTTTGTTAGCACAACGCAATCTGACTTTCAAAAATCCCTACAAAAGAATGGCCCTGACTAACATTAAACTATACCTATCACAAATCACTTACCTCACAAAAATCTTCGCTGGTCAAGCTACTGCAATACAGCGAGCGCCACTACTGCCAGCTAAATAAAAGATTCAAACTATTGAAGGCACTAACTACTGATAGGGATAGTTAGCAAATGAAAGATATTAGTAGAGAACAAACAATGTATTTACCTTGATATCATCATATATAAATATAGCAGATCATGACAAATTTCAAAACTCCGCCATCTCTCTCCCCACATCCACCACTGCTGGCGGCTCACCTCCAGCTGCGCAACGCTACGCGCTGTTCACAGCCAGCTGCCTAACACTACAATGGCGAGTATTACAACAATGCAAAGCAGCCACAGACTGCACACAGCACAGCCAGTGATTTTCATACAGAGGTGGCGTTACCAATAAAAAAACCTAAACAGCCTACTTACATAGCAAAAATAGGAGAACACATTAACATAGCACTGAAAATAATATCTAGTTAATTGCAAGCGTAGCTGCGAAATACTTGGAGCAAATCTACATGCATGCCACAACTGTTTTACTGTACAACAATGAAAGGCTACAACTACAAAGGAGATTCTCTCTACAATTACACGCTAGCAATAAACAAAAGCTACACTAAATACACAAACTACAAGAAAAAAATCAGAAGATTCCAGTGAGGTATCCTGGCAGGGTCGCCATATGAAACGTCCCCTTTGAACAATTATACATGACTGTGCTTAAACTGACACACAATATTTTGTTAGCGCAATGCAATCTGACTTTCAAAAATCCCTACAAAAGAATGGCCCTGACTAACATTAAACTATACCTATCACAAATCACTTACCTCACAAAAATCTTCGCTGCTCAAGCTACTGCAATACAGCGAGCGCCACTACTGCCAGCTAAATAAAAGATTCAAACTATTGAAGGCACTAACTACTGATAGGGATAGTTAGGAAATGAAAGATATTAGTAGAGAACAAACAATGTATTTACCTTGATATCATGATATATAAATATAGCAGATCATGACAAATTTCAAAACTCCGCCATCTCACTCCCCACATCCACCACTGCTGGCGGCTTACCTCCAACTGCGCAACGCTACGCGCTGTTCACAGCCAGCTGCCTAACACTACAATGGCGAGTATTACAACAATGCAAAGCAGCCACAGACTGCACACAGCACAGCCAGTGATTTTCATACAGAGGTGGCGTTACCAATAAAAAAACCTAAACAGCCTACTTACAACAGGAGAAAGGAATACAGTAGAAGAAGAATGGGTAGCTTTGAGAGATTAAACAGTGAAGGCAGCATAGGATCAAGTAGGTAACCAGAGGAGGGCTGGTAAAAATTCCTGGGTAACGCAGAGAGATATTCCATTTAGTCGATAAAAGTAGAAAATATAAAAATGGAATAACTGAAGCAGGCGAAAGGGGATAGAACGTCCAAAAGGTGTGATCATCAGGAAGTGCTAAATGGGTAAGCAGAAATGGCTGGAGAAGAAATATAAGGATGTTGTTATTTCTAAAGGAGTAATACCACTGCTGCCCATATGAAAATTAAAAAGACCTTTTGAGAAAAAAGAACCACGTGCGTGAATATCAAGAGCTCAGATGGAAAACCAGTCCTAAGCAAAGAATCGAAAGCAGAAAGATGGAAGGATTATATAGAGTGTCTATACAATATAGAAGTACTTAAGAACATATGGTAATGGAAGAGGATATAGATGAAGATGAGGCGTGAGATATGATACTGCGTGAAGAATTTGGCAAAGCACTGAATGACTTAAGTCGAGCCGGCCGAGGCGGCAGAGCGGTTCTAGGCGCTACAGTCTGGAACCGAGCTACCGCTACGATCGCAGGTTCGAATCCTGCCTCGGGCATGGATGTTTGTGATGTTCATAGGTTAGTTAGGTTTAAGTAGTTCTAAGTTCTAGGGGACTGATGTCCGCAGAAGTTAAGTCCCATAGTGCAGAGAGCCACTTGAATCACTTAAGTCGACATAATGCTCCGGGAGTAGACATCATTCCGTTAGTGCTACTGATAGCCTTGTGAGATTCAGCAATGACAAAACTCTTCCATCTGGTCAGCAAGATGTATGAGACAGTCGAAATACCCTCAGACTTCAAGAAGAGCATAAAAATTCCAATTCCAAAGAAAGCAGGTGCTGACAGGTTTCAAAATCCATCAGCTTAATAAGTCACGGTTGCAGAATTGTGACAGTAATGCTTTACAGAAGAACGGAAAATCTGGTAGAAGCCGACCTCGGGGAAGATCAGTTTGGATTCCGTAGAAATGTTGGAACACGTGAGGCGATACTGACCCTACGTCTTATCTTAGAAGATAGATTAAGGGAAGGCAAATCTACGTTTGTAGCATTTGTAGATTTAGAGAAAGCTTTTGACAATGGTTACTGGAATACTCTTTTTCAAATTCTGAATGTACAGAAAGCAGGTTGCAGTTATAAGATTAGGGGGACATGAAGGGGAAGCAATGATTGAAAAGGGAGTCAGACAGGGTTCTAGGCTATCCCCGAATTTATCCAATCTATATATCGAGTAAGCAGTAAAGGAAACAAATGGCAAATTTTAAGTAGGATTTTAGGTCCAGGGGAAGAATTAAATACTTTGAGGTTTGCTGAAGAAATTGTAATTCTGTCAGAGACAGCAAAGTACTTGGAACAGCAACTG
This sequence comes from Schistocerca americana, assembly GCF_021461395.2. Taxonomy (NCBI): domain Eukaryota; kingdom Metazoa; phylum Arthropoda; class Insecta; order Orthoptera; family Acrididae; genus Schistocerca; species Schistocerca americana. Next base: position 325,456,186 of record NC_060125.1, read on the forward strand.
AACGGAGAGGACTGTGTCTTGAAAGGAGGATATAAGATGGACATCAACAAACGCAGAACGAGGATAATAAAATGTAGTTAAGTTAATTCAGGAAATAGATTAGGAAATGAGACAGTTAAAGTAATAGCTTAGTTTTGATATTTTGGAAGCAAGCAGCAGAGACAGGCTGGACAGCGAAGGGAGAGGCGTGTTTATAGTGATAAAAAATGCAATAGTAACGAAAGAAATTGACCGAGATCCGAAATGTGAAATAATTTGGGTGAAGGTCACCGTTAAAGCAAGCTCAAACATGGTGATTGGATGTCTCTATAGGCTCCCTGGCTCAGCAGCTGTTGTGGTAGAGCACCTGAAGGAAAACTTGGAAAATATATCGAGTAGATTTCTCGACCATGTTATAGTTCTGGGTGGAGATTTTAATTTTCCGTATATAGACTGGGAGACTCAAACGTTTATAACGGGTGGCAGGGACAAAGAATCCAGTGAAATTTTTTTAAGTGCATTATCTGAAAACTACCTTGAGCAGTTAAACAGAGAACCGACCCGTGGCGATAACATATTAGACCTTCTGGTAACAAACATACCCGAACTATTTGACACAGTTACCGCAGAACTGGGCATCAGCGATCATAAAGTGGTTACTGCTTCGATGATTTCAGCCGTAAATATAAATATTAAAAAAGGTAGGAAGATTTTTGTTTAGCGAAAGTGACAAAAAGCAGATTTGAGAGTACTTGACGGCTCAACACAAAAGTTTTGTCTCAAGTACAGATAGTGTTAAGGATCAATGGAAAAACTTCAAAACCATCGTACAATATGCATTAGATGAGTATGTGCCAAGCAAGATCGCAAGAGATGGAAAAGAGCCACCGGAGTACAACAACCGAGTTAGAAAACCGCTGCGGAAGCAAAGGGAACTTCACAGCAAAAATAAACATAGTCAAATCCTTGCAGATAAACAGAAATTACGCGAAGCGAACTGTAGTGTGAGGAGGGCTATGCGAGAGGCGTTCAGTGAATTCGAAAGTAAAGTTCTATGTACTGACTTGGTAGAAAATCCTAAGAAATTTTGGTCTTTTGTCAAAGCGGTTGGCGGATCAAAGCAAAAAGTCCAGACACTGTGACCAAAATGGTACTGAAACAGAGGATAACAGACTAAAGGCCGAAATATTAAATGTTTTTTTCCACAGCTGTTTCACAGTGGAAGACTGCACTAGACTGTCGCACAGATGACAAAATGGTAGATATCGAAACAGACGACAGAGGGATAGAGAAACCATTAAAATCGCTCAAAAGAGGAAAGGCCGCTGGACCTGATGGGACACTAGTTCGATTTTACACAGAGTAAGTGAAGGAATTTGCCCCCCTTCTTGCAGCGGTGTACCGTCGGTCTCTAGAAGAGCATAGCGTTCCAAAGGATGGGAAACGGGCACAGGTCATCCCCGTTTTCAAGAAGGGACAGCGAACAGATGTGCAGAGCTATAGACCTATATGTCTAACGTCGATCAGTTGTAGAATTTTGGAACACGTATTATGTTCGAGTATAATGACTTTTCTGTAGACTAGAAATCTACTCTGTAGGAATCAACATGGGTTTCGAAAAAGACGATCGTGTGAAACCCAGCTCGCGCTATTCGTCCACGAGACTCAGAGGGCCATAGACACGGGTCCCCAGGTGGATGCCGTGTTTCTTTACTTCCGCAAGGCGTTCTATACATTTCCCCACAGCCGGTTAATGAACAAAGTAAGAGCACATGGACTATCAGACCAATTGTGTGATTGGATTGAGGAGTTCCTAGATAACAGGACGCAGCATGTCATTCTCAATGGAGAGAAGTATTCCGAAGCAAGAGTGATTTCAGGTGTGCCACAGGGGAGTGTCGTAGGACCGTTGCTGTTCACAATATACGTAAATGACCTTGTGGATAACATCGGAAGTTCACTGAGGCTTTTTGCGTATGATGCTGTAGTATATCGAGAGGTTGTAACAATGGAAAATTGTACCGAACTGCAGGAGAGTCTGCAACGAATTGACGCATGGTGCAGGGAATGGCAATTAAATCGCAATCTAGATAAGTGTAATGTGCTGGAATACATAGAAAGAAAAATCCTTTATCATTTAGCTACAATATAGCACGTCAGCAACTGGAAGCAGTTAATTTCATAAATTATCTGGGAGTAGGCATTAGGAGTGGCTTAAAATGGAGTGATCATATAAAGTTGATCGTCGGTAAAGCAGATGCCCGATTGAGATTCATTGGAAGAATCCTAAGGAAATGCAATCCGAAAACAAAGGAAGTAGGTTACAATACACTTGTTCGCCCACTGCTTGATTATTGCTCACCAGTGTGGGATCCATAACAGATAGGGTTGATAGAGGAGATAGAGAAGATCCTACCGAGAGCAGCACGCTTCGTTACAGGATCATTTAGTGATTGCGAAAGCGTTACGGAGATGATAGACAAACTCCAGTGGAAAACTCTGCAGGAGAGACGCTCAGTAGCTCGGTACGGGCTTTTGTTGAAGTTTCGAGAATATACCTTCACTGAGGAATCAGGGAGTATACTGCTCGCTCCTACGTATATCTCATGAAGAGACCATGAGGATAAAATCAGAGAGATGGGAGCCCACACAGAGGCATACCGATGATCTTTCTTTCGACGAACAATACGAGACTGGAATAGAAGGATAGAAGGGAGAACCGATAGAGGAACTCAAAGTACCCTCCTCCACACACCGTCAGGTGGCTTGCGGAGTATGGATGTAGATGTTGATGGCCGAGGTAGAGAGGATATAAAATGTAGACTGGGACTGACAGGAAAAGCATTTCTGAAGAAGAGAAATTTGTTAACATCCAGTGTCAAGAAGTTCTTTTTGAAATGATTTGTATGGAGTGTAGCTACGTACCGAAGTTAAACACGGATGATAAACAGTTTACACAAGGAGAGAATAGAAGCTTTCGAAATGTGGTGCTACAGAAGAATGCTTAATTTTATAGGGGGAGATCACATAACTAATGACTGGTACTGAATAGACTTAGGGACAAGAGAAGTCTGTGGTACAACCTGACTAGAAGATGGTATCAGTTGGTAGAACACATTCTCAGGCATCCAGGAATCACCAATTTGTTACTGGATGGAAGCATGGGGGGGGGGGGGGGAGGGGCGGGGGGTAAAAATCGTAGAGGTAAACCAAGTGATGAAGAGAGGAGAATTTGGAAATTGTGGTAAGGTCTTAAGGGACCAAGCTACTTAGGTCTTCGGTCCCTAAGCCTACACACTATTTAAGTTAGCTTAAACTAACATACGCTATGGACAACACACACACACACACACACACATACATACACACACACACACACACACACACACACACACACACACACACACACTCACACATCTATGCCCGACGAACGACTCGAACCTCCGACGGGAGCAGCCGCATGGACCGTGTCAAGGCGCCTAAGACCGCGCGGCTGCCGCGCGCGGCATGAATAGAGGAAACAGATTCAGAACAGTGTAGGTTGCACTAGTTATTCGGAGGTGAAAAGGCCTGCACAGGATAAAGTCGCCCGGAGAGCTGCATCAAACCAGCCTTTGGACTAAAGACCACAGCAACGACAACTCACATATCCTGCTGAATATACCTACACAAAGATCACGTAACTAACGACGAGAAATTGAATATACTTGGTGACAAGAGATGTCTGATCATTTTAAGACGTATATTTGAAGAGATATGACGACGTAAACACAGGAATGTGTCAAAAATTGCTGCATCAGGCATTAAGTTTTAATATATTTTTTCTGTACTACTGAGACATTCATACAGTCGAGGCTAATTAAGGAAATCCTGACAACATGCAGCGCTTTTGACATCTTAGAACCGCGAAGTGCTAGCGGCTATAGAGCTACATGGAGGGGCTTTCTATAGAGAGGTGTACAAAATCTCGTTGTAGACTCGCGAAGGAAATGCGCACAGCATACAGTAACTGTCCGGGATCATGTTTCGTAATTTGGAAGAAGCACATTCGTACATCACGCTTACTTCTTTGTACGACTTTAATAATTTCAGAGGTGTTTTCACTAATACATGTAAATGAATGTTTTTTACATCACTGCATACACCGTAATTTGTATTTGTTTTTGTTTCTAACAGGAAATTGAAAAAAAAAAATTAATACCACGGCGATGACGGGCTTTTCAGATAGTAATTTATGAAATACAATAGACAAGCACAGCTTCAGAAAGAAATGAAATGAGCTGCACTTCCATTTGGGAAGGCGTAACTATAGTAACAGTGATCTCGTATTTGCAGTTTGCGAAAAAAAGGAGTCCTGTTCCCAGATGGTGTTTATTTTTCTCTTAACCGGTTTCAGTTATAGACAAACAACTTCGGACCAGTACGTATCTCCACTGTTGACGCATGGAGTTGATAGACAGCACCATTGTACGTGCTAAGAAGTACATATTGTCAACTGCTGAAGTTGAAATCGTGGATAACCTAAATGTAGATACCCGATCTGCGTCACCTAGCGCGGCGCTTCCGCGCATACAGACGGAGCGGTAAGGAGGCGTGGGGAGATGAGATCTGCGCATGAGCGGCAGCAGAGAGCGGGCAAATAAAGCCCACGTTGCCGAACTGCATTTCTGCAGACACCAGTCAGGCTCCTATGCCTAGGTATACTGTATTATAAGCTCAGAATCAATTTCGATCCGTTGTCATCACAGAAATTTTAATTCATGTCTTCACGACGTGCGTCCACTGCTCCGCAGATTTACTCTGCGTGACGCCGTGAGGTCATAAAAGTTGATACAGCTTTGTAAAGACGTGAAGTACAATTTTTCTCAAAACTACAATTGTCTAGCGACAAGGTAATGGAAACTGCTTGCAATAATTACCATTTATTATTACTCGAACTGCAATTAAATTAATTTCAAGCTCAAACCGAAATCATTATAATTGCATAACAACTGCTTCTGTTCAATAGAATTTTTAGAAATGAGTAAGGTATGTGTGTGTGTGTGTGTGTGTGTGTGTGTGTGTGTGTGTGTGTGTTTGACCATAGTTAAATGTAATCACTACATGTAAAAAGGAATTAATGGGAGAAAAGATTAATGTAAAAGAAAACCGTAAAAATGGTCAGTAAGTTGTCATATTATTCGTTGTTTATAGGCATTACGAGTGTAAACTAAAACTTTCGATATTACAGTGAGAGACCACATTTATAATCCATTGAACAAGCAAACAATTAACCGTCATCTACGAATAACACAAGGCAATTTGACCGATAACATCTAAAACCGCCGATATCTCGACAAGTAACAGTTACTGTCATTTTAAGGGCCTTATTCAGTTCGTGCCTTGAAAATGACAGAGGTTACAACATGGTGGGAGAAACTTATCTTGTCCTGGGGTAATACGTTGAACATTATAGACTGCATTATTGAAAGGATACAAAGTTCTAATCAAGAAGGCTAGGAAGATCTCATTATTGCGTATGCCACTGATTTCTTGAAAAATACATTTTTTAAAGCATGAGTCTTTAAAACTAGAAAAGTTATTACTTTGTTCCAAAGTGTACAACTTAGTGCCATTGAAACTTCTATTTAAGAGTGTTTCCGAACAATCTGATTGTAAATTTACGATGATAGATTCAGGGCTTATATCCATCATCACTTCCACGTAAAATTCTTCTTTCTGAAGCTTTTCAGTTTGCCACACAGACTGTGCCCACACTACAGGTGGATTGTTGTCTGTTACCTCATTGTGTATTTCTTCATGCGCAAGCGATTCACTGTATGTTATCTTGAATGTTTTGTTTACTTCTCTCACATAGCCTTAAAACACTTTGCCCACATTAATTCCATAGGTTACAATGACAGTGACGCGTTGGTAAACCCAAAACTGTGCGATACCGCCAACGTTTGTACGTTCTGTCACGTTACTTGTATAAATTAACGAGCAACAGGAGATGGGCACGAGTATGGTTTATAAGAGGATATATATATATATATATATATATATATATATATATATATATATATATATATAAAACGGGGAAAAATATCAGCTTTTCTGGTGTTTCCACTTGATGTTTTCTGTATAACAGTTGACTTCGAAGCAAGGTGTGACAAGACTTGTGAATCACGTCACGAAACTGACATCGTTCATTGCCGAATGGTAATCGCTGCTGTTTCTCTTACACGTAAATACAAGTTTAGTTTTAGAAATAAAACCAGAAGAAGAGTCAGCATGCAGAATAATTATCTGAAAAACTAGCCTTATTAAAACTTTTAAACAGCCAGAACAATAACTCCTTTTCCAACAATCTTCTTGGAATTATTCTAATTGACCCATGTTTCGCTAGGTAATACACTGTTGAATTACCTCCTTCTCCTGCATCACGAATCTTTATATGGGATCTACAAAATGTGATCAAAAGTATTCGAACACTGGCTGAAAATTACTTACAAGTTCGAGGCGCCCTTACGGTGTTGGCCCACCCTTAGCCTTGATGACAGCTTCCACTCTCGCAGGCATACGTTCAATCAGGTGCTGGAAAGTTTCTTGGGGAAGGGCAGCCCATTTATCACGTAATGCTGCACTGAGATCAGGTATCTATGTCGGTCGGTGAGGTCTGGCACGCAGTCTGCGCTGCAAAACATCCCAAATGTGCTCTGTAGAATTCAGGCCAGGACACTGTGCAGGCCACATCATCACAGGGATGTTATTGTCGTGTAACCACTCCCCCACTGACCGTGCTCTATGAACAGGTGCTCGATCGTGTTGAAATATGCAATCGCCATCCCCGCATTGATTTTAAACAGTACGAAGCAAGAAGGGAGAGCTTCTGTGAAGTTTGGAAAGTAGGAGACGAGGTATTGGCGGAAGTAAAGCTCTGAGGACGGGAAGTGAGTCGTGCTTGGGTAGCTCAGATGGCAGAGCACTTGCCCGCGAAAGACAAAGGTCCCGAGTTCGAGTCTCGGTCCGGCACACAGTTTTAATCTGCCAGGGAGTTTCAGGTGCTTAAACCATCAATGTAGTCCCACGCAAAGCAACAAGGAGCGCAAGCCCTCTCCATTAAAAACACGACCACACCACAACAACACCGCCTCCGAATTTTATTGTTGGTACTACACCCGCTGGCAGATGACTGAGCCTTGCGTGGCTCATGTTCCTGCCATCTTTTATTTTACACCTTGTTTTTAACACACTTCCACCCCACTACGGTTACTACTGTCACTGAGTTGCTGCTTTGCCTGACAATAAGCGGCGCTAGCAGCGCTTATCGACATAGCATGCTTGCTGGACTGCTGTTACCTTCCGGTTGTCTGTCGTAAGGCAGGGAGTTTCGGTCGCGAGTTCGGGTCTGCCAGTCAGTTGGAACGTGTATGGAGCGCAGTCCGGACCTGCCAGTCGGGGAGTTGTAATGCGGCACTAGTGCAGTCTGGTTGGAGCAGCAGAGAGGTCTGCGTCGACATGGTTCGCCCGACCATTGCTGCCACCCATCACTTGAACCAGGCCACGATCTTGGAGGATCGTCGGTCGCTCGTCCTACCGGACGACGCGTTGTGGCTCACCAATAGTTCATGAGTCGGCTGAATGTGTGTGCATCAACTCCCTATTTGTCTTCGTGTGTGCTTAGTTACTGTTGGGTAGCGTTGAGGTCTTCGTGCAAGTGTTTGTCAGGTTGTGTATGTAGTTCGCGTTATTTCCTTTGACAAGTTATTTTAAATGTTGTCGGCTCTGTCTCATTGGGGCGACGTGCAACTGGTTCTCCATTTTAAGACTTCTGGTCCCCTTCAGTTACCGTCTTGTGGAACTTGAGTCGGTTCTTTCCTGGTGCAGGGATGTCGTTAAGCCAGTGGACGTGTTTCCACTGCATGGTTGGGTTCGAGCCAGTATTTCCGCTGTCGTGTGTCGGGACGTGAGTGGGAGACGCACCAGCAATGCAGTCGCGCCGGAGCAGCAGTCGCGGACGGACAAGCCCAACTGTCATAGTACTTGCAGTGGTTCCTGATGCAGTTTGGAATTCCTGTGGATGGTCTGGGTAGATGTCTGCCTATTGCACATTACGACCCTCTTTAACCGTCGACAGTCTCTGTCAGTCAACAGACATGGTCGGCCTGTACACGTTTATGCTGTACGTGTCCCTTCACGTTTCCACTTCGCTATCACATCGGAAACAGTGGACCTAGGGATGTTTAGGAGAGGGGAAATCTTACGTACAGATGTATGACACAAGTGCCACCCAATCACCTGACCACATTCGAAGTCCGTGAGATATGCGGAGCGCCTCATTCTGCTCTCTCACGATTTCTAATGACTAATGAGTTCGCTGATATGAAGTACTTCGCAATAGGTGGTAGTACAATGGACCTGATATGAAAAAAACTATTATTTTTGGAGCTGTCCGGATACTTGGATCACATAGTGTAGTTCGAGCAGCACCTATGTACCTTCTCTGAACCAAAACCTCTCTTTTTAACTTATCTGGAACCATGTCTTTTAAAATACTTTACCATGACGAAGCGTTTACCATAGAAGAATTCGTAACTGTAACACGTTTTTGTTATGTCGGGGATTCATCATTCAATTGAGCACTTTAAACCTTCTTTGTTAAAACCATAAATTTGTGTTGCAGGTTTCTTTCGATTTCGATGCTTTCTAGGCGACACGGAAAGAACTGTTTCTACCGATCCTACAGCTCAGACACTTTCGTTTACATTTCTCTTTACAGTTCTCTTGCTGACACCACATGGTTCTGGAGTCCATTCTTGTGTTTTCCAATGTCAACAGTAGGAGAGCTGCTTTTGAATTCATGTTTTAAAATGTTATATATGTTGTAAATAATCCGCCTCACCTGGTTGTGAAGCACTTCACATTTCTTGCCATCACCTGACTTTTCTTTTAGTCGCAGTTAAACATTTACAAGATACACATTCGCAACTATATTGCTGCAAAAAGGAAAAAAAGGACTGTAAAAAATTGTTAGCTGTAGGAATAATACGGTTGTCGCGATGTACAGCAACAGTGCAACATATAGGCTCCAGATTCTCGCTCTCTAGCTGTAACACTCTGCTAGCCACTGGGACAGAGAATGAATATTATTGACCACGAGTGGCTAGTGGAGGGAGAGGTGCAGAACGACTGAAAATTGGGCCGCCTTCTTACATGACGCGAACTTTAGTTACCCTGGGAGTCAGAACTACCAATATAACAGGAAGCGGAAAAGTCTATTGTGTCGGCAGTAAATAAACAGTAACAGTGAAATGGGCCCGGCCAGGATGGCCAAGTGGTTCTAGGCGCTACAGTCTGGAACCGCGCGACCGCTACGTTTGCAGGTTCGAATCCTGCCTCGGGCATGGATGTGTGTGATGTCCTTAGGTTAGTTAGGTTTAAGTAGTTCTAAATTCTAGGGGACTGATGACCTCCGATGTTGAGCCCCATAGTGCTCAGAGCCATTTGAACCAAGTGAAATGGATCGGTCAAGAGAGGTCAGTGACTTCGAATGTGGGCTACTCATTGGATGTCAGCTAAGTAACAGCCATGAGAAACATATAAATCTCTCTGAAGCTATCCAGTCCAACTGCTGTTAGCGTGACTGAATTGGAAATGAAGGAATAAGTACATCTAAACAAAGACCAGGCACATGGCATATACTGACGGAAAGGGACATTCGAGTATTGCTGAGGATCGTTGTAAGAAATGGCATGAAATAAAGAGAGGGAGTCACTTGTTGTTCGCAAAGTATCACCAGTGCCCAGCTAGCACGGTGACAGTGCGTTGGGTGTTAAAAAGAATGAGGTAATATGGTCAAACAGCTCTTCGTAAGTCACATATGTCTGCAGTCAGTGCTAAACCATGCTTGTGGTATAGTATAAAGAGTGCTACCACTTGACAGTAGCATTCCGATTGAAGGGTCTGGGTGTGGTGGATGTCTGGAGAACGTTACCTGCCATCAAGTGGAGTGTTAGTGTGTTTAGTCGTTTGGATATGGTCACCTAATTGTGCTACTTCAAATGCGGAAGGATATGAACATATTTTACAATATTTTACACTGCATGGAACAGAGGAACAGTCCTGAGATGATGGTCGCCTGTATCAGTGTGACAGTTTATCATATCACATAGCAACTGCTGTGGGGCAATGTTTTGTGAACTATAACAAATGATTTGAAGTGACCTGTCCAGAGTAGCAAACTGATCCCAGTGACACACCGTCGGCATCAATTTTAACGTGGGCTTCGCTCCAGACCCCGTAGTCCAGCATCACTAACTGTTTTGGTTCAGGGATCCTGAGGAAGAATCGGCTGCCATTCCTCCACAGACAGTCAGACACCTCGATGAAAATGTCCCCAGTAGCTGACATACGATCGGAGTGTGGACATACCCCGTATTGATGTCCAGAAATAACTGTCTGTATACTTTTCATCATTTATTACACACTTCATCCAGTTAACTCTTGTCTCAGGTGAATACTGAAGCAAGTGTGTTTCATGCACCTCTGTATCTAACAGTCCCCACTCAAACATGACATATAATGTACTGCCTGATGTTGATGATGTCTGCACGATCGCAACAGCACCACTAAGTAGCTCACCGTCTTACCTCCACGCATCCACACTTCAACACCTGAACTGCTGCTCAGGAGAAAACAACCATATATGACCTGCTCGTGGCATGTATTATTGGAGGCACTACCCAACAAAAAAACTAACTACTCGTAATAGCTATAATTATTAGTTTCAAAATAATGTAGACAATGATGCAACATTGTCCAGGATACTGTCCTGAGACACCGATAAAGATATTTGCTCTTGTTGCCCTAATACCCTGTACATGTACTTTGTAATGGATACAGAGAGCTCATTACACAACGATTATTAATGTTGCCTTTGAATCCTTATGTAGAAGTATGCAAGAAGTGAGCAAAAATTAAAATCAAGACGGCCTGATGGAGTTAATGTCAGTTTATTTATGAAAATACAAAGTACAGTCTCCAACAAATTTTACATACTCACATACTCCCTTACCTTTACACCACATGAATACAGACTCATTTACAGATATTTTTCTCTTGCTACGAGTATACAATGACAATGCTGAAGGTGACATATACACAGATTTACCAAAGTCTTTATTTGCAAGTTCTCCAATATGATAGGTGCAGTAAGCAATAATGTCTCTGTCTACAAAACTTTCAAGGCCACCAACAGACGGAACTACAGTACCACCTCGTACAATGGCTACAGTAAGCCAACCAGTACCATGAGTAAACGTATCGTTAATGACAATGCTAAAATTAAGTCTACAGTAAACGTATCGTTAATGTCAATGCTAAAATTAAGTCTACATCCACAGAACACACATGGTCCATCAACAAGTGCAGTAGCAGCAGTATTCTTCACTGTATTCTTCTTCTTGTCTGCAGCAGATGTAGAGAATTCAATGTTCTCAATTGTTTTGTAGATTGTCTGCTTAGAACGACGACGTAGTCTTCTGTAAGCAGACAATCTACAAAACAATTGAGAACATTGAATTCTCTACATCTGCTGCAGGCAAGAAGCGTTTCTGTTGCGGTTGCGGATTAAATGTGCTAAAAACAAGAATGTCTCCCTGTGTGTATATCTTACAGCGTAAAAATGATTTCGATACGTTCAACTGTTCACAAGATAAAAGCGGTGCCAAGGTTAAGTGTTCTCCCTATATACTATAGTCAGCACTTGTAAATATATCCCTAAATGGATCTAATTACTGTTTTCTTCCACTGTTCCTTACACAACGATAATATGGGAAAGGTCGTTTTTTGTTAGTTTATTCCCACTCCAGTCAGGGCAACGTTTTTCGATAGCATACCTTTAGAAAAAATTACGAATGTGTGTTATTTTAAAAATTATGGAAGTGGTTGATTGTAAGCTGAATATATGTCTTTAGAAATACATGTAACTGTGACATTATTAACACAAAAACTAGTCATACGTGGTACTCACTGGAATTAAGGAACATTTTGAAAGGAGGACCCACCAATATAAATTTCTTTTCACACAACCTGTTTATTCAACAATATATAGTGGCCGAGCGGTTCTAGGCGCTACAGTCTGGAACCGCGTGACCGCTTCGGTTGCAGGTTCGAATCCTGCCTCGGGCAAGGATGTGTGGATTGTCCTTAGGTTAGTTAGGTTCAAGTAGTTCTAAGTTCTAGGGGACTGATGACCTCAGAAGTTAAGTCCCATAGTGCTCACAGCCATTTGAACCATCAACAATATATAAACTGTGTTTTGGAGGTAATGGAAGCATTTAACCACAAAATTTTCCTTAGCAAAAGGAGAGAGCTGCAAAATTCTTTTGACCTTAAACCTTAACCTGAATGAGCTTGCAAAATAAATCTGAAGGAATGTATTTCAAAACAGCAAACAATATGACAATGATTAGAAGACGGCCGGACCTGGAGCCCGCCCGTTATCGCGTGAAACCGCTTTGGACACAGTCTGCCTTATTAAAGGCCCATCTGTAACACATGTAAACTATATAAGCACCACAGATGACAAGAGTGATTCAATTACTACAAACAAATTACTTAACTTTTATTTGAAAGCTGTATGTCGAAAGGTTCGGGGTTAAGATGCGCACCTGTGCTTAAAGGCTAAACAGATTAGCAAACAATATGACAATGATAAGGCTTACTTCAAAGAAACCAACCTCTTAATTTCAATCGGCAACAAAGGTGTGACTGGATCCCAACCCGTCCCTTCTGAAAATTTTGGCTAAAGCCCTGATGACAGTTGGCTGTTAATATTTTCAAGGTTAAACTAATTGTCAATTATTAAGACAGTTCTGAAGGAACATCTCAAAACATTACTTGTGAAATCACTAGCGGGAGCACAAGATCCAGCTAAAATACACCAACAATGTCCAGGTTTTTCAAACACAGAAACGAACAGCTTAGTACAACAGATTGTTCAGATTATAGCTAATGGTTTAGAAATGTAATTACAAACAAAACAACTGAACCGGTTGACAGTTAAATCTAACCACAAGGTCCCTCTTTTGTTTAACGGCAACATGTACGTTAGTACAATTGTCCCGGCTGCATTTACGACCAAGAACTGCTTAATAAGAACATTAATGATTGGGTACAAACCAGAAACGAAAGTCAATATAATATCGGGACAGATTTCCAAACGACAACTAGTGTCTTAGTACAATACTACTGCCTATACTTACGACCAAAGAGCCGACCGAGTAAGGCTCTGACGATCAAACCAGAAAATAATAAAGAAGGCAGATAGACAAAGAAACAAATCACCACGAGGAATAAAGAATGCTACTCCCCTTTATCAGCAAGCAGTTCCATGGATCCACGATGCGTCGCATCGGGTACCGAGTAGTGCCGATGAAAGCCAGGTAGAAAAAGGCAGCCAGACCACGAGCGGTCGTACGACACCAATGTTGCCAATCAACCAACGGGAAGGCACTCCTTGCGCAGCTCATGCCTTCAGCCGCTCGGACCACGTGACCGCCGCTTCTCGCGACGCCACACCCAGTCCCCAAATTTCGTGCCTCCCTCTCGGGCCAGCGAAACCCGTATATGGGGATGGCTAACCAAAGACTGCGTTTTATCGTCAAGACACTTACAAAATGTAACAGATCCACTAAGGAGATAGCCCTGTCCGTCCTCTTTTAGAACAAGGAGATAGCCTTGTCCGTCCTGTTTTAGAACAATGCTGCGCCGTGTGGGATCCTTACTACATGTGACTGATGAAGTACATCGAAAAAGTTCAAAGAAAAGCAGCATGTTTTGTATTATCGCGAAATATGTGAGTGTCACAGAAATGATACAGGATTTGGGCTGGACATCATTCAAAGAAGGGCTTTTTCGTTGCGACGTTATCTTCACACGAAATTCCAACCACCATATTTCTCCTCCTAACGTTTGAATATTTTATTTGAACCCATGCTGTTACAGCGTGATTACCTCTACATACCACATTAATGCAATAAATGCTCAAAATAATGTCCGTCAACCTCAATCCATTTGGCAACACTTGTAACGACATTCCTCTCAACAGCGAATAGTTCGCCTTCCGCAATGTTCGCACATGCATTGACAATGCGGTGACGCATATTGTCAGGCGTTGTCGGTGGATCACGATAGCAAATATCCTTCAACTTTCCCCACAGAAAGAAATCCGGGGGCGTCAGATCCGGTGAACGTGCGGGCCATGGTGTGGTGCTTCGACGACCAATCCACCTGTCATAAAATATGCTATTCAATACCGCTTAAACCGCACGCGAGCTATGTGCCGGACATCCATCTTGTTAGAAGTACATCGTCACTCTGTCATGCAGTGAAACATCTTGTAGTAACACCGGTAGAACATTTGCCTGCTACTGATGTGCGGATTAGCCGCGACAGCAACTGAAACACCTACTTGGGCATCAACATTTGTTGCAGGTCGTGGTTGACGTTTCACATATGGCTGAACACTTCCTCTTTCCTTAAATAACGTAACTATCCGGCGAACGGTCCGGACACTTGGATGATGTCGTCCAGGATACCGAGCAGCTTACATAGCACACGCCCGTTGGGCATTTTGATCACAATAGCTATATATCAACACGATATTGACCTTTTCCGCAATTGGTAAACGGTCCATTTTAACAAGGGTAATGTATCACGAAGCAAATACCGTCCGCACTGGCGGAATGTTACGTGCTACCACGTACTTACACGTTTGTGGCTATTACAGCGCCATCTATCAGAAAGCGAAAAAAGTGGTCTAACTAAAACATTCATATTTCTTTACGTACTACACGAATATGTAATAAAAATGAGGATTCTTATTTTTAAAAAAAAGGCGGTTGATATCCCTTTGACCTATGGCAGCGCCATCTAGCGGGCCAACCATAGCACCATCTGGTTTCCCCCTTCAAGCTAGACTAGTTTCGTTCTTTGTAGTTTTTTCGTTTGGTGCTTCTTTTGTGAGATATTTGGCCCGGTCACGATCTATGCACCACCCTGTATATATGGCAAGCAAAGAAGTTCTAAGGACACAATCCCCAGAAACCAACTCTTCCTCATAGATATTGGCAATGGGGCCGCAAGAGTGATAGTCGACACTACACCTGAACCACTGGCCCACTTAGAACAGTGTACTAACTCAATGGCACCACGGATTAACTAGATATTTCAACTCACTGCACTAACTACAGGACACTGCATGATACGGGAGAAGTATTTTTATAGTAAATGGTTTGGTGAAGTACCAGATGGGTAAAGATAAGGAGCAGAATGCAAAACCAAGTAATAGGAAAGGAGGGACGAAGGTGTGGAGAAACAATAACATACATAGCTGCAAGAAATATTTCTGCAGGAATTTATAAATATTGTCTTATTTTATGTCTGTTTCGTGCTGGTGAGGTACCAATACGTGAAATGACAAGCAATATATAAAACGATAGAGATTTGATAAACGGTTTGGATTTGAAGTTACCTCGACAAGGCAGATATTGACATATACTGGTTTTCTCACATACTAGGAGTGAAGTTTAGGCTACAAAGTGGAAAAACTAAGAAGGAATACTAGTGACAGTGGAGCTTGTTTGCAGAAACAATAGTACTATCGTTGAGGGGAATCATGTTTAAGTAGTAGAGGCTTTGCCTTTTGACACGTGTCTATGAAAGTTCATTTTCAGGCAATGTAAAAAAAAAATCTAGGAGAACAGCACATCAAGAGTTTTGAAGATGCTGAATTGGCAGTATAACAGGTATTCTATGATTAATAAGCTAATTGCTAGAACCATTATGACATTTGTCGTTAATAACTCACAAATGTAGTGTCTCGGCCTGTTTATCGTTTGAATCTATTTTGGTCAAGACTGGTCAGATAGAGAGTTTCCTAATGAAACTATATGGTTTCAGACACATTTTCGAGTCTTAAAAATCTATGGTGTTAACATGCCGAATGAAGCGACGAATGAAAATTTGTTCGAAACCCGGCCTTCGTACAAAGATTAATTCGTCCCTTCAGTATGCATATGTACCTCATATGAACTTCAGCCATGCGCCATGTGTAATACGGTGTGTAAGAAATAATTTTTCCTTAAAGTGAGATTGTAGATAGGATTCCTTGTGATATTCTGATGTAAAAGGTAAATTAAATATGATTTTAGCTCCAGGATTGGAATATACCGTCAGTCGTTAGGCTAGTACTTGTGTCATGTGAACTAAAGTAGAATTTTAATCTTCTTTATTTCTGTTTCACTGACTAGTTAGCTACTCGTATTTGTCACATTGACGTTTAAAGCATTCTATAGTAAAAGTGACATGTTAGTTTAAGCTGTCGTGTAATCACACGCGAATATTTATTTTATTACAATTTGTAATTTCCACCAATACAATAACAAAGCGGATTGGTTATTTTGAGACAGAATTCGATCCTACATGATTAAGAAATTTTTTAGACTAATCATTCCCATAAATAACCCCAATACATAAAAATATTTGTATTTTACTGTACGTTACTGGTATTTGTACCGATACTACAAACTGGAGACATTTTTCGACGCTGTAATGGTATACGACGATTGCTACATCAGTAAGTTGAAGTGTTTATTCATGCTGCACGCGAAATAATTCAGTGATAATTTGCAGAGTATGTTTAGTCTAATGCAAGTATAAGTTTATTTAAGCACACGGTACAAAAAGTCTTCCTTTCCACAGTAGAATTTTTCAACAACGAAGTAAAAAGTAAAGAAGAATTTACTAGGTGTGTCAATTGTTAAACACATTACTGCTGCGTGGTGCGAGCATTGTGGCGTGAATTAACCAGTGTTTAGGACCCTCACCGCTGTGATACATAATTATATTTATGAACACAGCACACGGTATTGCGGAAATATGTATATTACTAGCAAGATTAATTTAAATACTACTGAGGCCTCATAGAAGACAAAGTACACCTATCTGTAAAGCAGACACCACCGCATATCCATTACCTATCAAAGCACATAAGTGAAACCATTCACGCGCAAAATTTCAACCAGAAAAACAAACTCTACATGTGTGTAAAGCAGAAAGTGAAGCCGTTAATCTGATGTTTCTGAACGAGTATCATATGTAAACGTCGGGGAAGCTGACGAAGCAGAATGTTATATGCTCAAATAGCAAGACAAAAATATAACACACGCCCTAGAAGCAAACAGTTAACAAAAATATTTTAAACAAAAATTAAGTGCGCATATCCGTAGGGGGCGGAACCAAATTCTGTAAAAGAACTTAAATTTCTCTACTATTAACAAAAGCATTAATTGTAAAAGCCAAGGCAGTTGCTCGAATCACAACGTCTCCTGTTATATGCAGAACACAAATTGTATTTACGTAGCAGGCGAATGACAAACGTTGCACAGATTCCATAAACGAAACAGTGACATTTGAACATGCATCGAATGTCTTTCCTTTTATCCACAAATACCAAATCAAAGGAAGTGCTTAAATTCACTGAAGCGGATTGCCAAATACACGCAACAGTGGCGCAATTTACAATTAGCTAAAATTTTGATTTACTATAAGTAGACAGAACGTGCCGTTACACTAGAGTGTAAATATGCAGATTATGAAAAGGCATTTCTACCTAATTTCGTCAACATGGTGCAGAACGAGTATGTGTTCTGTAACACGCACTTAGAAAGCAAATCAGATAGCAGATGAACGAGCGCACGACCGCACCACGAAACACCACGCAAATAGAACACAAGTGATACACGATAACTTAACTTACAAATGGAAGCGACTACAGAGCAAAGCGAGAATTATATCAATTGTCCATTAACCAAAGCAGCAGGGAACTCGCCAAAACGAATTGAAGTGCGTGGCCTCGCCACCTCGCAGACAGTAAGTTCTCACTTTTTCAGTAGGCGGAGGTGCGGTACATGAAGTAAACAACAGCGACGCAGACACAGGGAGCAGCCGCTGGCGATACCTCGGCACAAGCCGACATTAAAAGCCCGGCTCCGTGAAACGGACCACACTTCGTCGTCCTCCAGCCACCGGCAACTTTGACCAGATCGTCCATCCACGCTGAAACCGTCGTCACGCTGCTGTGAAAGTGCCATCAAAGGGGCCCGTTGATAAGCCGTAAGCAATGCTGTTGTTGTGGTCTTCAGTCCAGAGGCTGGTTTGATGCAGCACTCCATGCTACTCCATTCTGTGCAAGGTTCTTCATCTCCCAGTACCTACTGCAACCTACACCCTTCTGAATCTGTTTAGTGTATTCATCCCTTGGTCTCCCTCTGCGAGTTTTACCCTCCACGCTGCCCTCCAATACTAAATTGGTGATCCCTTGATGCCTCAGGATATGCCACACCAACCGATCCCTTCTCCTAGTCAAGTTGTGCCACAAATTTCTCTTCTCTCCAATTCTATTCAACACCTCCTCGTTAGTTATGTGATCTACCAATCTAATCTTCAGCATTCTTTTGTAGCGCCACATTAGAAAACTTCTATTCTCGATTTGTCTAAACTATTTATCGTCCATACATGGCTACACTCCATACAAATACTTTCAGAAGCGACTTCCTGACACTTAAATCTATACAAATTTCTTTTCTTCAGAAACGCTTTCCTTGCCATTGCCAGTCTACATTTTATATCCTCTCTCCTTCGACCATCATCAGATATTTTGCTCCCGAAATAGCAATACTCATTTACTGCTTTAAGCGTCTTATTTCCTAATCTAATTCCCGCTGCATCACCCGATTTAATTCGATTACATTCCATTATGCTCGTTTTGCTTTTGTTGTTGTTCATCTTATATCCTCGTTTCAAGACACTGTCCATTCCGTTCAACTTCTCTTCCAAGTCCTTTGCTGTCTCTGACAGAATTACGATCTCATCGGCGAACCTCAAACTTATTATTCCGTCTCCAGGGATTTCAATACCTACTCCGAATTTTTCTTTCGTTTCCTTTACTGCTTACTCAATATACAGACTGAATCACATCGGGTAGAAGCTACAACCCTGTCTCACTCGCTTCCCCACCACTGCTTCCCTTTCATATCCCTCGACTCTTATAACTGCCATCTGGTTTCTGTACAAATTGTAAATAGCTTTCGCTCCCTGTATTTTACCCCTGCCACCTTCAGAATTTGAAGAGAGTATTACAGTCAACATTGTCAAAAGCTTTCTCTAAGTCTACAAATGCTAGAAACGTAGGTTTACTTTCCTTAATCTGTTTTCTAAGACAAGTCGTAGGGTCAGTATTGCCTAACGTGTTCCCATATTTATACGGAATCCTAACTGATCTTCCCCGAGGTCGACTTCTACCAGTTTTTCCATTCGTATGTAAAGAATTCGTGTTAGTATTTTGTAGCAGTGGCTTCTTAAACAGATAGTTCGGTAATTTTCACATCTGTCAACTTTTGGGATTGGAATTATTATATTCCTCTTGAAGTCTCAGGGTATTTCACCTGTCTTATACATCTTGCCCACCAGATGCTAATGTTTTGTCAGGACTGGTTCTCCCAAGACTGTCAATAGTTCTAATGGAATGTTGTCTACAACCGAGGCCTTGTTTGGACTTAGGTCTTTCGTTGCTCTGTCAAAATCTTCACGCAATATCATCTTCACCTACATTCTCTTCCATTTCTATAATATTGTCCTTAAGAACACCGCACTTGTATAGACTCTCTATATACTCCTTCTACCTTTCTGCTTTCCCTTCTTTGCTTTGAACTGGGTTTCCATATTAGCTCTTTATATGCATGCAAGTGGTTCTCTTTTCTCCAAAGGTCTCTTTAATTTTCCTGTACATAAGTCTCTACATCCATACTCTTTTCCTCTAGCCATCGCTGCTTAGCCATTTTGTACTTCCTGTCCATCTCGTTTTTGAGACGTTTGTATTCCTTTTTGCGTGCTTCATTTACTACATTTTTATATTTCCTCCTTTCATCAATTAAATTTAATATCTCTTCTGTTACCCAAGGATTTCTTTTAGCCCTCGTCTTTTTACCTACATGATCCTCTGCTACCTTCAGTATTTCGTCTCTCAAAGCTACCCATTCTTCTTCTACTGTATTTCTTTCCCCCATTCCTGTCAATTGTTCCCTTATGCTCTCCCTGAAACTCTGTACAACCTCTGGTTCTTTTAGTTTATCCAAGTCCCATCTCCTTAAATTCCCACCTTTTTGCAGTTTCTTCAGTTTTAATCTACAGTTCATAACCAATAGATTGTGGTCAGAGTCCACATCTGCCCCTCGGAACGTCTTACAATTTAAAACCTGTTCTCTGAATCTTTGTCTTGCCTTTATATAATCTACCTGAGACCTCCCAGTATCTCCAGGCTTCTTCAGTTTATACAACCGTTTGTGATTCTTGAACCAAGTGTTAGCTATGATTAAGTTATGCTCTGTGCAAAATTGTACCACGCGGCTTCCTCTTTCATTTCTTCCTCCGGTTCCATATTCTCCTACTACGTTTCCTCCTCTCCCTTTTCCTACGATCGAATTCAAGTCACACATTGCTATTAAATTCTCGTCTCCCTTCACTATCTGAACAATTTCTTTTATCTCATCATACATTTCATCAATCTCTTTGTCAACTGTGGAGCTAGTTGGCATATAGACTTGTACTACTGTGGTAGGCGTGGGCTTCTTATCTATCTTGGGCACAATAATGCGTTCATTATGCTGTTTGTAGTAGCTTACGCGCATTCCTATTTTCCTATTCATTATTAAACCTACTCCTGCATTACCCCAATTTGATTTTGTATTTACGGCTCCGTATTCACCTGACCCGAAGTCTTGTTCCTCCTGCCACCGAACTTCACTAAGTCCCATTATATCTAACTTTAACCTATCCATTTCCCTTTTTAAATTTTCTAACCTACCTGCCCGATTAAGGGATATGACATTCCTCGTTCCGATCCGTAGAACGCCAGTTTTCTTTCTCCTTTAACAAGGTCTTCCTGAGTAGTCCCCGCCCGGAGATTCGAATAGGGACTATTTTACCTCTGGAATATGTTACATAAGAGGACGCCATCATCATTTAACCATACAGTAAAGCTGCATGCCCTCGGGAAAAATTACGGCTGTAGTTTCCCCTTGCCTTCAGCCGTTCGCAGTACCTGCACAGCGTGGCCGTTTTGGTTATTGTTACAAGGCCATATCAGCCAATCATCCAGACTGTTTCCCCTGCAACTAGTGAAAAGGCTGCTGTCCCTCTTCAGGAACCACACGTTTGTCTAGCCTCTCAACAGATACCCCTCTGTTGTGGTATGCACCTACCGTACGGTTATCTGTATCGCTGAGGCACGCAAGTTTCCCCACCAGCGGCAAGGTCAATGGATCATTGGGGGGTAAGCAATGTAACCAGAGATTTTCACTGTATACCAGAATCCCTATCAGGTTTGTGCACGGATCCATTTTCTTGTGAATGGGGAGACTGAAAATCTGAAATGGTCGAGTAGTTAGGGAGCGATGCCAGGCGGAGTTCTTGGATGGATATTTAGTTATTTATTTATGTTGGGAACTGACGATGCTAATTGAAATCGGTAGGTCATACTTGGACGAACTTAACTGAAATTTAGGAATGTATGTTGCCGACAGAGTAGCCGTCAGAAAAAGAAAATGTGTCTCTACATATCCATTTAATTATATTAGTATGGGATGGCCGTAAGTAGAAGTTTAGTAATGAATGTATAACAAATAACTAAACTACCTGACGCTTGCAGACACATCAATATAATCAACATCTCTTATGGGAGGCATAGTGAAACTATTCTAATATAAACTAAAAGGAAGGAAATTCTGAGCCTTCTCACAACGCAAAATGGAAGGAAGGGAATACAGTAATCATTCGCAGTTGCTTGGGTATTTATCACTCTTGCATATCCAGGTTTCAGACGTAAAAGCCATCGTTAGTGCGTTTCAGTAAGTTGTCATCCAACAAAATCGTTGAGATACATATCAAAATATGGTAAAGAGTTCTGAAAACGACACAATTGTGTATTACAGTTTGTATTAACTAACATTACAATACTATGCTGCATGTAATTACATCGCTTGAGAGATGTAAGGGGACTGAAGTGGCACGTAGCGAGAAAGACAAGAACGTGAACGACACATTCTGTCAAATGTCAACGACGTCTCTCGACAACAATAGAGATAAATTTGACCTGGTATCTTCATTCTAAGGCCGCATTGTTAGAAGTATTCTAATTAATTAAAGAATTTCTCTTTTGTCCCTTTGAGTGACTATGTATTATTACTCATTAGAGTTAATCCTGAGCTAGTACATGCAGCAATGTGATAAGTTACATTCTGGACATGTATGTTAAAATGTGGCAGTACATGCGAAGGAGCGTGTTTAGAATCTAAGATGTTGGCCTAGAGGTCTAAGTCTGCTTTGTAAAATATTTTGGAAAATAGTAATTGGTTGCCGAATCGATGTAAAGAAGCAACAAATGAGATAGGAATGAATTTTTTTTTGTGATAGGTTCAAAACCGTCCACATTTTGTTATTGCCTTGAGTAGGTTGTATATGTCAGATTTTTTTATAACACTATGTTTCATACCAGTCAGTGAATTAAATTCCGAGAATTAAATGAAATGTGTCCAAAGTCCACTTGTGTTAATTTTACATGAGAAGTTCAGAGCTGTGAATTGAAAATAAATGTTAATCATTACTTAAATAAAGATATCTGACAAATGTAAGAGCGAACCACCTAACTTCACTGCTACGAGTAAGGTAGGCTCACATGAGAATGTTATATCTCCGCCGTCAGTGAAATAGAAATGTCTAAGTATTTCTTTAAACGAAGCAAAGAATAGATTTCCAGCAAAGCGACATCAGAAGTTCTGTACAGTCAGATATGATTAACTTTTTTAAAAATATAAATCTATAAGTTTTATATTCTCTTACATTGAAATAAAAGTAATTCCTTTCTATGCAAATATTTACGCTGCGACACATTTGAAGCTAAGATAATAATCGGCCTGCTAGCGGTACACAAAAAGTTGTTACTGTCCAAAGTCAGGTCACATATCATTCAAGTCAACTCAATAATCACTTCGTCTATGGTAAGATAATTCTGCGTTAGTGATAGTTTTGAAAATTTAGCTTAGTATGAGAATACTTTGCATTCGGTGTATCCCTTCGAAGCAGTAATAAAAATTCCGAGCGATGTGTCGTAGTGGGACTTGGCGATTATGACTCGATGGTTACGAGTTTAACTTTGGTGGAATTAGTTCAAGGAAATCATCACTTTAACCGGCTACGATCACAATGGCGTTCCTGGGTGCTTAACGTATCGATTCTTTCAAATGTAAATGGATAAAACACTACAAACGCTATCGCGACGTGTTCAGCGATATTCGTCACTACAACGTTTCGTAGCCGTCCCAGTAATAACAAATAGCGGTACCGCATAATCTGTTACCAGTAGAATATTCTTAGCGGCTTGTGCTCTTCTTTCAGTGCTAGTCTTTTTCTTATATCTTCCTTGCTTCGTCGGTCATGTGTTGTTTAGCTCTCATCATATCGCGATTCCATTTCGTACTGCATATTTCGCTGTTCAGATATTATGTTCGTGGCTAATTTAGTTTATGAGTCTCGTCATTATCTCCGTCTGTCTTTGCCTTCCTCTTAAACCATGTTGTATGTTCTGTGGCCTATTCATCACATTCAACAAGTCAGTTAAATGTCCCTTACTTTCATTGAGCGTAGAAATTTCACCACTTAATCGTATTACTGATATCATTTCTCTTTGAATTTAAATCAAACTCTTGAATAATTTTGTTATTATTATGACTCGCTTTTCCGATATAAACCTTTAACAGAAGGGGAGAAACAGTGCATCGCTGTTTTACGCACTTTTGAAAACAGTCTTCCAGTCTTGTTGGTTCCTATTGGCTCTTGTATTTTCATATGTTAATCATATTCCCGATAACTCATATCTATTTTGTTCTGAGAATTTTACGTTGTAGAATGCTTTTTCTGAGATGACATATCATACGAACCTGTCTTTCATTGTTTATCAAGTGCAATGGTAAGACTCACTTTACTTTTACATCAGATAAACTTCATAATCTAGTAAGCAATCATATATCATTTTTGTTCTTCTGCGTATGATTATTGCCTGCAACTTCGATGCATGAGTTTTCAAGCTGATAGCGTGGTTGCTGTCCCACATACCTGTAGTTACTGTCTTGTGTGTGTGATATCCTTTCGATGTTCCGATGGTATAATTATAGTCTCATACAATGTACACACTAATATGAATAATTGGTTAGTTGTCACTTCCCACAATGACTTTATAAATTCCAGAGGAATATTTTCTATACTTTAACCTTTTACTTTCAGGTCTATCAAAGGTCTGTCAAACTGTGACTCCAGTAGTGTGCGTCTTATGCCTTCCATATAGATACTTTCTCCTAGCTCTTTACGTTAGCACATAAATCATGTTCTTCAATGTAATCTTTCCAGCTATTCTCTCTCCCCTCTGTGTTTAAAAGTGAAATTCGTTTTATGCTATTCATGTTGAAGTCTTTGATTCTAACATAATCCATTTAATTTTTCCATATTGGAAAACAGTCCTTCCGATGGCCATTTCTGCTTTAAAACCTTCTCCACTTTCCCGTTGCCATTTCGATAGAGATTGCATTCATTTCCTGTTCACTTCGTTCCTACTTTCACTTGTTTCGTGACATACCTTCCTTTCGTTGAAATTCCTATCTTTCGTCTATTAATTGAAATATTTCTCCTGTTACTCAGAGTTCCTCAGTAGTTACAGTCGAGGATACGAATATAGTAACACCACAAACGACACATCACCGTGAATAACACGGCATCGGAAAACCGTTGGCATCCAAGTAAAAGGTTCATTAATATAGAAGTTTGGTGACCGTGCTGGTGAGGCAGATGCCAAAATTCGTCCTCATACACGCAAAACCGGACGATGTGAGCTGTATGAAACGGACCGTATTGTCTTGGAACATAACATCACCACTGCGACACACATTGCACTACACACATTGTATTATGGGATGGACCTGATCAGTCAAAATGCCCACATAAGCCTCGGCAGTAATGTGACCGTGGAGCCCACGGAATGGTTCGAAGTGGCTGCCAAAAGCGTCACTAAACCCTCGCCGTATATCACTCTTCGGGCGTAACCTTGGCCACAAATTGGAAACAACGTGACAGAGGACCAATCCGGCCAAATAATTTTCTTCCATTGTTCCACAGTCCTGGTTATATAGCTTAGACACTACCTTTACCTGTAATAGGAATTTGCACCACAAATGAGCGGTTTTGGAATTCCATCTCACCTTCCAAATACACTCCTGGAAATTGAAATAAGAACACCGTGAATTCATTGTCCCAGGAAGGAGAAACTTTATTGACACATTCCTGGGGTCAGATACATCACATGATCACACTGACAGAACCACAGGCACATAGACACAGGCAACAGAGCATGCACAATGTCGGCACTAGTGCAGTGTAAATCCACCTTTCGCAGCAATGCAGGCTGCTATTCTCCCATGGAGACGATCGTAGAGATGCTGGATGTAGTCCTGTGGAACGGCTTGCCATGCCATTTCCACCTGGCGCCTCAGTTGGACCAGCGTTCGTGCTGGACGTGCAGACCGCGTGAGACGACGCTTCATCCAGTCCCAAACATGCTCAATGGGGGACAGATCCGGAGATCTTGCTGGCCAGGGTAGTTGACTTACACCTTCTAGAGCACGTTGGGTGGCACGGGATACATGCGGACGTGCATTGTCCTGTTGGAACAGCAAGTTCCCTTGCCGGTCTAGGAATGGTAGAACGATGGGTTCGATGACGGTTTGGATGTACGGTGCACTATTCAGCGTCCCCTCGACGATCACCAGTGGTGTACGGCTAGTGTAGGAGATCGCTCCCCACGCCATGATGCCGGGTGTTGGCCCTGTGTGCCTCGGTCGTACGCAGTCCTGATTGTGGCGCTCACCTGCACGGCGCCAAACACGCATGCGACCATCATTGGCACCTAGGCAGAAGCGACTCTCATCGGTGAAGACGACACGTCTCCATTCGTCCCTCCATTCACGCCTGTCGCGACACCACTGGAGGCGGGCTGCACGATGTTGGGGCGTGAGCGGAAGACGGCCTAACGGTGTGCGGGACCGTAGCCCAGCTTCATGGAGACGGTTGCGAATGGTCCTCGCCGATACCCCAGGAGCAACAGTGTCCCAAATTTGCTGGGAAGTGGCGGTGCGGTCCCCTACGGCACTGCGTAGGATCCTACGGTCTTGGCGTGCATCCGTGCGTCGCTGCGGTCCGGTCCCAGGTCGACGGGCACGTGCACCTTCCGCCGACTACTGGCGACAACATCGATGTACTATGGAGACCTCACGCCCCACGTGTTGAGCAATTCGGCGGTACGTCCACCCGGCCTCCCGCATGCCCTCTATACGCCCTTGCTTAAAGTCCGTCAACTGCACATACGGTTCACGTCCACGCTGTCGCGGCATGCTACCAGTGTTAAAGACTGCGATGGAGCTCCGTATGCCACGGCAAACTGGCTGACACTGACGGCGGCGGTGCACAAATGCTGCGCAGCTAGCGCCATTCGACGGCCAACACCGCGGTTCCTGGTGTGTCCGCTGTGCCGTGCGTGTGATCATTGCTTGTACAGCCCTCTCGCAGTGTCCGGAGCAAGTATGGTGGGTCTGACACACCGGTGTCAATGTGTTCTTTTTTCCATTTCCAGGAGTGTAACTGTGTCTGGTGCTCCCTTTCGTGCTGCCGGTGTTGGCGACTGCGACATTCAGATCTGCAATAACTATTGCAGCTGTCGCCCTTTTATTTATCTTCTCACACCTTTTCAGCGACACTCCAACAAGATCACTCCACACATTCATTCTGCGCGTTATGATGTTGCGGATGACGTTTTTCCTCTAAGGTGCCTCTTGAAACACCAATGCCTCGGATTCCATGGATACGGAAGCACACACTCAAATATGCGAGCATCAACAATTTACCCTGATACGAATTCACTTAGCTTTGACATAATGCACTGACAACTATACAGAACACAGCTACGACTACGACTGACACGTGGAACGTACTGACTACATTGCACAGGCGCCGTTCATGGTCAAATACGGCAGCGCTAGTGCACGCTCGGTTAGCATCTTCATAATGTTGAAGCATGCAGTGCTCGCGGTGTTCCATATTTTTTTCCAATCCCTGTACCTCTCTTGTGCCTTTATTTGCCTGGATAACTTCTGTGATTGCTCTTTTCTGGGATGTCATTTCTCTTCAACTTAACTAGCTACTATTGTATTGATTACCGCAGCATCTACACCCTGAGACATGTTTAGAAGCAGTACATTATTCCCAATTCCTCAGTTACTTATTCATTTCAAATTGTTTGCTTCTGACAGTTTTCTTACCCTTCAGCTCGTAATCCATCACGTTAACGAATTGTGAGCGGTGTCTATATCGTGTCCAGGGTAAGCCTTACAAAGGAATACATTGTCTGATTTTAAAAACTCTCAGTATGATGTAATGCAGTGGGTGCCTTCCAGTTTTTCCACGTGTTTTCCAAGTGCACCACTACCTCTGGCGATTCATGAACAGTTTATTATTTCACTGGCAATTTTCGTACTGCAATATAGATGGTGACGTTCTCCTTTCTCGTCTTCACTAACGAGCCAGTATTCTTCAGTATGTTTCCTCAACACTTCATTTTCCCATAATTATTCAGCCGCGAGCGACGATTATTATTTTATTTATCGTTTCAGTATTGATTGAGATTAAACTAAGGACACGTGACTATCCAGGGCGACTCCTCGCTAGGCGAGGTAGAAATATTATTTTCGATTATCATGCCAATGAAATTAAGAGGTTGGAGACAAATGAACTTGGAACTTACGTCCCTGACTGACTCTAAGCCAAAAGGCTTTACGAAGAAGTGAAACCGAGTGTTTCGTTGACTACTTATCTCTCATTACAGTAAAAATCCTACAAAAAATCTTCATTCAGTTCGTTTCAATATTAATTAATTACTTATAATTCGTCTGATTCAAAACAAAATTTGGTTCTGGAGTCAATATAAAATAAGTAATAATTCATTTCATTTATCGAGGCTCTTAAGCATGACTTGAAACTTACCCCCTCCTTCCTAATTCCAGATATTTTCCACAATAAGCAGTCTTTCATGAAAAGTTTGAGAAGAGCGAAGGTTACAATAAACCTTTTAGTTTACTTCAATAAACTGCCTAATTTACTCAGATTTTCGTGTAGAGTTGGCTCCACTTCTTCTTGTATAGGGGTCTGATTCTTGAAGCTGAAATTCCCACATTTTGGGCTTCATGGTTGAACTGATCTAAATAAATTTGAAGATTGTTGGTGCAGGAGTATTGTTGCTACGTTAATATATTTTGTAACATTTTGGTGTATCATACAGTGTTTTGAATTTTCACATTAACAAAGCCTAAATTACATTGTTCGCCCAAAACACAAAAATACATCCGATCACATGAGAAGCTTGCTTACTACCACTTCGCTCCTCGGTAATAACCATATTCCTAAGCGTTTACAGTTTCTCCAGACAAATTAATTTCTAATAATTTCGATTATTACTTCATAAATGAATCCAGAAATAAACATAGTAAACAGTACTACATTGCTTTATTAATAACAGAAATTTCAAGTGTGACAAATGATTCGTAATTTCAAACGTTTCTAAAAAAATAATTTTACCTGTATATTCAGAGCTAGGAATTATCAATTTTAGCCCTGAAATTAAAGTAATTCCTTTTCATACATTTTAGTTTAGAAACGAAGATATGCACTCCTGGAAATGGAAAAAAGAACACATTGACACCGGTGTGTCAGACCCACCATACTTGCTCCGGAGACTGCGAGAGGGCTGTACAAGCAATGATCACACGCACGGCACAGCGGACACACCAGGAACCGCGGTGTTGGCCGTCGAATGGCACTAGCTGTGCAGCATTTGTGCACCGCCGCCGTCAGTGTCAGCCAGTTTGCCGTGGCATACGGAGCTCCATCGCAGTCTTTAACACTGGTAGCATGCCGCGACAACGTGGACGTGAACCGTATGTGCAGTTGACGGACTTTGAGCGAGGGCATATAGTGGGCATGCGGGAGGCCGGGTGGACGTACCGCCGAATTGCTCAACACGTGGGGCGTGAGGTCTCCACAGTACATCGATGTTGTCGCCAGTGGTCGGCGGAAGGTGCACGTGCCCGTCGACCGGGGACCGGACCGCAGCGACGCACGGATGCACGCCAAGACCGTAGGATCCTACGCAGTGCCGTAGGGGACCGCACCGCCACTTCCCAGCAAATTTGGGACACTGTTGCTCCTGGGGTATCGGCGAGGACCATTCGCAACCGTCTCCATGAAGCTGGGCTACGGTCCCGCACACCGTTAGGCCGTCTTCCGCTCACGCCCCAACATCGTGCAGCCCGCCTCCAGTGGTGTCGCGACAGGCGTGAATGGAGGGACGAATGGAGACGCGTCGTCTTCAACGATGAGAGTCGCTTCTGCCTTGGTGCCAATGATGGTCGTATGCGTGTTTGGCGCCGTGCAGGTGAGCGCCACAATCAGGACTGCGTACGACCGAGGCACACAGGGCCAACACCCGGCATCATGGTGTGGGGAGCGATCTCCTACACTGGCCGTACACCACTGGTGATCGTCGAGGGGACACTGAATAGTGCACGGTACATCCAAACCGTCATCGAACCCATCATTCTACCATTCCTAGACCGGCAAGGGAACTTGCTGTTCCAACAGGACAATGCACGTCCGCATGTATCCCGTGCCACCCAACGTGCTCTAGAAGGTGTAAGTCAACTACCCTGGCCAGTAAGATCTCCGGATCTGTCCCCCATTGAGCATGTTTGGGACTGGATGAAGCGTCGTCTCACGCAGTCTGCGCGTCCAGCACGAACGCTGGTCCAACTGAGGCGCCAGGTGGAAATGGCATGGCAAGCCGTTCCACAGGACTACATCCAGCATCTCTACGATCGTCTCCATGGGAGAATAGCAGCCTGCATTGCTGCGAAAGGTGGATATACACTGTACAAGTGCCGACATTGTGCATGCTCTGTTGCCTGTGTCTATGTGCCTGTGGTTCTGTCAGTGTGATCATGTGATGTATCTGACCCCAGGAATGTGTCAATAAAGTTTCTCCTTCCTGGGACAATGAATTCACGGTGTTCTTATTTCAATTTCCAGGAGTGTAGTATACAAAATTATATGAAAGTTTTCAGAAAAGCAGCTGAGATAATATTGGTCTGTCCAATATTCGAAAAATAATACTCGTATAGACAACTACTGTTGAGGAAACGTAATGCTAGAGAAGATAGTCCCGCTATAAACTGAAGAATAAAAAAATGTCAGTTTGTGTCCATTATAATTTAAGTTCCTATCTGATCAGAGTATTGTCTTATAACTGATATAGTTCAAGGGTTATGGTCACAGAAAGTCAGGGACAACAGCAGTAGACAATACAGCCAGTCAGATGCGCCGCCCTGGTTGGAATGTTGGAGAAGCCTGAGGTGTTAGCATACTATCAGGCACACAGAGATGCTCCAACGACTCAGTGACGGGATACGGCTCTTCTCATCACTAGACAACAAAGCTATCGAGAGAGGTGACAGTGATCTTGGCCTAATTTTCGATCATTGGTGTACGAAGTAAACACACACACCTTCGATGTTATGTGCTGATTTCAAGTGTAATTCTGCGTGTGGAGCACGTTATTTTCTCGTAATTTCGCTATTAACCAAAGTCGTAGAATTAAGATCAGTATTAACTACACTACAAAGCTTCGTGAAGCTCATTTCGGTGCACAGTCCATTACACAGTGAAGTTTACTGTGTGCTGCAGGCCGGCAAATTCTCCTGTGAGCGCAAATCCAGTAATTTATGCAGAAGATCGTCACAGTTATAAAAGGGAGTTAATTTTCTGAATGGAAGACTTACAAACATCTTAAGCGATATTTCGTAATTGTGTTTTACACCTGTACACCTGTCTTCAGCAAAGGTTTCAACCAACAAAGGTTTCAGCCACAAGTAAAAGTCATTGTAGGGCGCAATACGATGAGGACAGAACACGCCTTTTAGTAACTCAGTAAATGAACCACATACATATCTCACATGAGCAAACTTAATTCAGTCAGTACGTTCTTCGACAGAAATCTTCCATTCTGCTCACCACTACAGCATAACCTTAAGTCGGTTAAGACAGAAAACTGAGTCTACACCGTGAAACACCTGTTCTTGGCATATCAGCAAAAGGGACGATACCCCAATTTTCTGAGTTATGTGCATGTTGTTGCAATCCCTTGGTTTACGAAGTACCTACAATCAGATAACACTAGTGCCGAGCTATCGTAATGGTAATCGAAAAAATTCAAATGAGGGTTTGCGACGCTTAGCGAGACAGGGCGAAGGGGTGTGGGAGCGGTGCAAGGATTTGGCCATGCAAATTTGTCCATTCCCACTCCTGATTCGTTTGCATTACTCAGTCACCTAAAGGGTCGATAAAGGGCTGCTCAGCATTCCCGCGGGAGATAACGGGTCAGATGCAGATCACGGGTAATCCTAACGAATCTCATTGTTCCACACGTGCTGCGGCGTATGTTTGCAAAGATTCGCTGTATTTTTTATTAATATTTGATCCAAGCGCGTGGCTATTTGGCTATTCGGAATGGGTAGCTAACAGTCAGATGTACGGTATCGCAAAAGGTCCCCATAGCCGCTCATGCGACCTAAAACAGGTTTTGATCGAGCAAGTACTGAGACGAAAGCGAAATAGGCCAACCAACGGCGCTGGGGCAGAGGAGGCGAAGTATCTGACAATAATTAGAAAAGGCTTAAGATACTATAGAGAGATTCACATTAGTTCTGCTTTTTCTCATGTTGCCATCTTCTTGCTTGCCAGGAGATGGCTAACAATTATCAGCCTGTAAATAAAAGCCAGTGTGAATTCGTTTCCGGTTTGTGACAAGCAGTTTACCGGAAACGTGCTCACACTAACTCGTATTTACAGGCTGATAGTTCTCACCACCCGGCTCAGGGTGAAGGGGTACTTCGTACTTTGCTAAACAGGGCACATGTCATTTCCGACACCGAGACTTTCCCACCTGCTCTGGTCCGTCTTGAAACTACATGTGGTCGGTATGGTTATGGTGAAAGACAGTGTGAACGTGCGCGGCGCTACTGACTAACTGTGCATCGCGTGACCGATGATAATACTGAGTCGACACCGACGTCGAGCGCCTTTTCGTCTTACGCAGGAAGTGCTTCAAACAAGATCTGCCGTATTTTACGGAAATACGACGTGAGATGTGTTTTCCAACCTCCATCTAAAATTAGAGTGCGTTTGGGTTCTATTACAGATGATTTTGGTTCGCGTAAGGCGGTTGTATATCGCATTCCTTGTAGCTGTGACATGGCATACATTATTCAGACTATCAGGATCGTGGAGGACCGATGTACTGAGCACAAACGGCACACACTATTACAGCAGCCAAGTAGATCTGCTACTGCCGAACATTGTTTGGAAACTGGTCACCCTAAGCTATATAACAATACTGAGATATTGGCATGCAAGTCGAGCTATTGGGACGTGTTATTAAGCAAGCTGTTAAGACTAAATTAGCGAGCAATTTTGTGAACAGAGATGGAGGTTTTTGTTTAAACTCTTCTTGGAATCTTGGAATCCTGCTCTCTCCCTTGTGAGAAAACAGAGTCAATGTTAACTCCACTGCTAGTTCGTAATCTTTCGCTATCGATACCTCTGTCTTTGGTCATCTTCGGTGGCACTAGAGTTCAGTGTGTGTGTGTGTGTGTGTGTGTGTGTGTGTGTATGTGTGTGTGTGTGTGTCATCTTTTCTGAATTACTCCAAGAACAGAGGTTTTAAATTTGCTTGTACATCACATGTCCGTTGCAGTTTGTGCCACGAAAATGACGGTCGCTGTAAATATTACCTGGCAGAATACCCGGAAGTTGTCTGGAAACATGCTGTTTGATCGAAGGCTTCCATCTGATGGCCAACATATGGCATCAGAGGTCACGAGCGAGATGCAGGGGTGGAGGAAGAAAACAAAGCTGTGTATATATTTTACAAGCCCTTTGAGCCACTGCTTGACGATGCCGATATCCGATATAGGTAGATTCTCTTTTTGTTTCTCCCAAGTTATGCTAGATACGATCAGATGCATTTGAAAGGTTTATCATTGCTTTGAAGGAATTTTACCAAGCTGTTTACGAGAACGTTTGCCTTTTCAGCTGAAAGCGCCTCTGTGTATCTTTATATGTGACTGTCTGAAGTGCGCTATAGTTCTCATTATAAAGACAAATCATTTTAGGTTAAACTTTCCAGGACGACCTTGGGTTTCCTCAGGTAGAGGTCCCACTTCTCCGTAATGAGACTAAAAAAGGGCTAAAATCTTTCTTTCAGCATATGTGTGTGAAAAATCTTTTGTAAATTATGATACGATATAAGTTATAGTTAGATAGCAAACTGAGTGCGAAAATCTGTGAAACTGGCCGCGTCTCTCTGTATGGCGACTGTCTGTACCAGTTATAACTTACGTTGTCTCTTTGTGCTGCCAGAATAATTAAGTAATATGCAGTTTTGTTCTGTTATCTTTGTTGTTCATAAATGTGAAACATATAGGCAAGTCATATGTAGTGCGCCTGCATTGCGATTTAAATGCGGCGCGAACGTAATTTCCCCCTCGTCATAAGCAGACAGCGTGCCGTGGCACTGTGGGAAGTGTTCAGCTACGCTAAGATCTGCATGACTTGTGCCAGAGCACAGCTCCTGAGCCAAACTCTTGGTCATCCCTGACATAGACGGTAATACGCGCAGTAGGCGTCACATTTCTGCCGTTTTAGGAGCAGTGGTTGCCCCCTATCTCTGAGACGTTCTCAACATGTTAACGGAAGACTTCATATTTCCCTTGCTGTCTTCCTGATTTACATCAATATAGGAGAAGGGTCACTGTTTTCCTGGCCAACAGACATCTAATTGCTAACATGTGGCCACAGTTCGTCTAAAGGCTAGCATGCCACCATTCAAAAGCCTCTTCGATTGATGAATTCTAACGTAGAACAGAATCAACACGGAATCTGTTATCTAAGTTCAGATTGAGTCGATAACCAGCCAGGGATGAGTCGTAGCTGCTGTTAGAAGTGGCAGGTCTCTGCACTATTTTTGGTCAATTTTTACCTTTGATATAATCCATGACTTATGAACCGAGTAGTATTGATGTTTTGGTGGGTAGTGTTCTACGTTTGGTACTTTGATTTGTTATGCACCTTGTATACCTCCACATCATCGACAAACTGAATCATTTAATAAAAGAAACTGCAACCAACTCTTCGAAGGAAGCACTAGAGCCGACCAGGGTGGCCAAGCAGTTGTAGGCGCTACAGTCGGGAACCACGCGACCGCTACGGTCTCAGGTTCGAATCCTGCCTCGGGCATGGATGTGTGTGATGTCCTTAGATTGGTTAGGTTTAAGTAGTTCAAAGTCCCATAGTGCTCAGAGCCATTTTTGAAACACTAGAGAATTCACGACTCCCAGAATCAGATGGCCACAGTATGCAAACATCGATAATTTTGAGTGGTGCATATGTGGCCTGAAGATGGCATATTGAACTGGTAGTGAAAATAGAATAACTTCTCAATCTGCCCGGCTAATTGGCGACTTTCTTTGTTAAATATTTGACCAGTCGCTGTCCCACGTCCACAGTGGATCAGCAGTAACTGAATCATTATTTTACACAAAAAGTTACATTTCTCTACTTGCAACAATTCTGGGATCTTAAGTACTAATAGCCCTTACAAGTTTTTTAAGAGTAAAAGTACATTCCGTACAAATGTCTTGTCTCCACATTACCATAGTTATTTCTTTAAATATTTGTTGTAAGGACGCGAAAATTAATTTCAGTTCATAAACATAGTACGAGTTATACCTTCCCTGAGGCTCCCCATGGAATATCTTCGGTGTCCCATTTGCTAGCGCCCCTCACTTCTAGAGCCTCTGTCTTAACCAGTTTACATCAATCCTTTATGTGGTACTCACTACGTCCAGTCATATTAAATGACTACCTGTGAAAAGTGCGAATAACCGTGTTTTGCAGCACAGACCTCTCGAGACATGCAGAAATGCAGGAAATGTGTTAGTGAGGTTCTGGAAGTTACCGACAAGCCACGATGACTCAAGTGCCGTGCCTAGCTCAGCTAGGTTCCTTGGTCGAGGAACTATTGCATTAACAGCCAGCTGGAAGAGCTTCTACATATTCTCATCTGGTTTTCTAAAGGGGAATTTGGAGGCCAGGGGAATTCGGTAAATTCATCCTAGTGCTCTTCGAACTACACACGTAAACTGAGAGCTGTGTGACACTTTGTATTATCCTGTTGGTGGATATCATCGTGCTGAGGAAATACAAACCACATGTAGGGGTGGACGTGGCTTCCAAAGACCGATACATATTGTGTTGATTCATTGTAGCGTCCAGAATGGAGAGATCACCCAGAGAATTGCCTTCTGCTAGGAAACTTCGGCCGACGGTTGCGGGGTGTTTTCTTTCAGACGTTGCACGCTGTGCATGCCAACGGCTATCAGCCCGATGGAGCATAAAGAGTGTTCATCTCAAAAATCGATTTGTCGTCATTAAGCGGACGTACAATTGCCGTACTGGCGTGCAAACTCCAGCCTTCGTAGCTGCTGAACAGCAGTCAGAAAGGGTACATGAACAAGGTACCAGCTGTGGAGGCCCATATGCATCAACGTTCATTGAACGGTCGTTGAGGAGTAATTTTTGGTACTTTCGTCCATCTGATCATTCAGTTTGCGACCGAACCGCTGAATCTTTCCATCAGTAAATGGGGTATGTTCTCAACTGACTCGGTTGTTTTAACCACTCCACTGACGGAATGACCCGCTTCCTACTTCCGTATGTATAAAGCCAATACGGACTTGTAGCTGTCACGCCTTTGCGCTTACTGCTACGTATTTTAACCGTAAATAGCTCAGCCCTAATGGTAAGAGGTAGTAGTGAATTCACGTTATTAATCTTTGAAGACAGCACAGCTGCCACAAGCTCAGCTCACTTTTACTCCACTCCTACCCTCGCCATTGCACCACATTAATTAGGTGCTACATGGACCTTGCTAAATTCACTTGCGTATACATTTGTGACCGTTACTCGCCAGTATTTACCTAATGATTAGTACACTCCTAACCGGACTATTTCCCAAAGAGCTGTGATGATTGAACGGGTTCGATCCACGGCCTACAGTGCCCTACAGTTCACACGGTAACACTGCCTACCTGACCCACTTAACTTGGTAGTGAGCTTATGTATCCAATCACCACTGCTAGCAGCAGTGGGTAATCCTATCAGCACGACGAGAGCAGCAGACTTACCGTCGAATCCTCCTGAAAATACTTATAACTACGGTCGCCAGCTCTGAAGGAGCAAAAGAATAAATCAGTTTTTTGGCTCGTTTCAAAGTGAAATGGCTTGAATTGAATTTAAACTTAATTCTGAATATTACTATTTCTGATCATTCTAGGTGATTCTACAAAGCAAATACTCTCTCAATTTCTGTGAGGTGGCTTGGTAATTACCACCAAGACAATTTATGCAACTTAGGTTAACAAAATTCTATCCTTCAACTTATTTAATGATTTTGGATATTACTCTTTGGACAATTGATATCGAATTAGTTAAGTGACTTTACTTGAAAGGTTACTCAGAAAAATTTAAGTAACTATAAATAGGCGACTCATTCTGGTGTGACCATTGCTCTTTTCAACATTCTTATACGCTAAAGTATTCTACACCCAAAAGAATTGTAAATGAAAGAGGCGATGGTGGCCTCAGTCTGATTTCACTACACTATGTTTCAGGTTACTACACCTTACAATGAACAACATGCGTCGTAATTTTACTCATTACTAATTTCTGTCTTCTGCACTTGCACAAAAGAAAACTGGTATTCTCCTTTTACACGTATACAAAGTTCAACTTAACAATTGCAAGCAGTCTTGCCTTGGGTAGACGTGTCGGTGCTGGTGGTGAGATGCATGTGGCTTACGCAGCTCTTCACGCGTCATGCCCTTAATGGCGGCTGGAACTACGAGCTGTAGCTGGCGTATAAGCTACTGCACGTCCGCCATAAAATCTGGGCGCAGGAACTCTTACAATCAGCACCAGTGGCATAGAGACGGCTTCGACAACCATTCGTCGCGTTCTACTCCACAAACAGCGACGATGTTCGCCTCTTTGCTGTTGCACAATCACTTTTGCGTGAGCACAGTTACGCACGTCCCATCACGTCAACACTCCCCAGGCCCTTTTCTTGTTCAGTCCCTGTGTCTCCAGCTACCTCTAGCTACGCTCGTATCACCAAGAGTGTGGGCGTTCCCCTACCACCTTTTCACCGAAATCATTTAGTATTTAAGAATATTTATATTTATTACCCTGGAGTTCATACCAGTCATAATAATTTACTACTAGCGCTTTATAACATTAAATCATACAGTAATAACTTATAATTACCAAGAAAAAGAATACATTTGACTCCGAGAGCTTAGTGCATTGTCTGAGAGGCAGCACTAATTCCCAGTTTCGCCAATAGATGGCATCAGGGTGCACTCCCTGGCAGTCTCACACCAGCGCGCCCGTTTCCGACGCGCGGGCTCCAAATTTCTGTCAGCCCACCATCATTTCAGTTCCGTTACAAGTTGCTCAACAGCAGCACGACTGTCCATCTGTAAACGTCACTGCAGCTGTCTTTCAACACTGTCATCTTTGGTCTGTGGAGCAGTTGCCTCGGTGACAGATATGGATAGCACCATTTTGCCATCAACGGTATAGTTTAACCGCGGCGGCACGCTGTGTACTACATAGACATTTCGGTAATGCTTCCACCCTTGGTCCGAAAGCCCATAATCATGCCCATTTCGACATCGTATTAATCGCTCCGTTTCCTCGTTAAGACAACGTCTGCACTGTTGTCCGAGTCCCCCCACTGCTAATGCTGCCATCTGCTGTCTGTGAGTGCTTGTTACATACTGACGGCGAACACCGGCAATAGTCAAATGGTTCAAATGGCTCTGAGCACTATGAGACTTAACATGTCAGGTCATCAGTCCCCTAGAACTTAGAACTACTTAAACCTAACTAACCTAAGGACATCACACACATCCATGCCCGATGCAGGATTCGAACCTGCGACCGTAGCGATCGCGCGGTTCCAGACTGAGGCGCCTAGAACCGCTCGTCCACACCGGCCGGCTTGTAACATGTTCAGAGGGTGGGTGGTCAGTTCGCTCACGCGAAAAACACTTCCAAACACAGTATCGCCTGATTCATCGAGACGATCATGGTCGACAATGCTGGACCATGTGGTTCAAAAATGGTTCAAATGGATCTGAGCACTATGGGACTTAACTTCTGAGGTCGTCAGTCCCCTAGAATTTAGAGCTACTTAAACTTAACTAACATAAGGACAACATAATGTTACTTAAAATCCGGCTTGATTCCAAATTTTTTATTCATATGACCGGTTTCTGTTCATTCAGAATCATCTTCAGATCTGATATTTCAGTTACAGGAGTAACCCGTCCAAATCCAGCCACTTTCACATGCTACGTCACATTATGTAACTGAAATATCAGTTCTGAAGATGGTTCTGAATGAACCGAAACCGGTCATATGAATAAAAAATAATGAACAAAAAATTTGCAATGAAGACGGATTTTAAGTAACATTATAAAATCAATGATTGCTGTTATCCAATAAGACATTATGTCTGTTTCTGCAAAATAAGGACATAACACACATCCATGCCCGAGGCAGGATTGGAACCTTCAACCGTAGCGGTCGCGCGGTTCCTGAATAAAGCGCCTAGAACCGCTCGGCCACCGCGGCCGGTGGACCATCTGGGGATGTGGTAACACATAATGCACCCAGGTACACTACCGAAAATCTTCGATTCCGCCGTTGAAGTGTTCCGCTGTGGGAAGGCGTAAGTTGCATCAGAGTAATGACTTGTCGGCCTGGCAATAGTCAAATTGACGTGGTTCAAAAATGGTTCAAATGGCTCTGAGCACTATGGGACTTAACTGCTGTGGTCATTAGTCCCCTAGAACTTAGAACTACTTAAACCTAACTAACCTAAGGAGATTACAAACACCTATGCCCGAGGCAGCATTCGAACCTGCGACCGTAGCAGCAGTGCGGCTCCGGACTGGAGCGCCTAGAACCGCATGGCCACCGCGGCCGTCCACATTGACGTGACTGGATCGTGTACATCCCAGGTGATACTGATTCTTCAGCGCCAGTTTGCTTAGAAAATGGCTTTTCATCTCCATTGTGAATTTTGTCATTCATGTTGCGAAGTAAAAATATTTCTATGATCCATTTTCCTACAGTGTCCTTAATTCCCTGGTATGGGAAATGTTTCATGGTTGAGTATACTGCGAAAAAGTATTTTAAATGAGTGGCAGTTATTTTTTATGTAAAACAGATTAAGAAGTAAAACAATTGCTGCACGTAAGAGAACGAGATCTTTTATTACCCAAGGTAAAAAGCAACGAATTACAACGTGAGCCGTGAATGAATGTGGTGGTTTATCACATGTTGGCACGTGACTACACAACCGGAGCCAATTCTACAGAGACGGCTTTGCAAGGTGATACGTAAGCAAAGCGAAGAAGTGGAGACTCCACTTGGAAAACATTGCACGGAAACACAGAACCGTCCATCAGAGCCGCTGAGCGCCAGCACACAGCAAACGACGCCTGCAATTCTACTCACGTCCGATTTATACACACGCGCACAAGCGGTACACGTCAACGGAAGGGGAAGGGAAGAAAAAGCGAGAGAGAGAGAGAGAGAGGGAGAGAGAGAGGCAGAGAGAGAGAGAGAGAGAGAGAGAGAGACTCGTCGAAGAGCGACGTCAGACCCTCTCCGCTTAATAAAAACGGTAAACATGTTGACAAAGGAAAGCTGTGCGCTTATATTCAAAGCAGCTTTGAACGAGCAATGCAAATATTACCATTGCAAATGTGGTTTCCACCGTGATAAATACGTCAGTCGCAAATTCGCTAAAAGGCGACTTTTTATGCTTTCCGATTCCTTGTGTGCGGTGGACTGTTTAAACTGTGTTTGGGGTCCGAAAAGGATTTTATCAGCGGTTGGATTTTCGCCCGCGGATTCATCTGATATACGTCGAGGTTCTGACTAATAAAAGTCCTTTCATAAACGGAGAATGTCACCAGAATTGAGAGGAAATACACCGCCACCTCATAGCATTTCCAGTGTTAACAGTACTGATGGCTCAGCACGTAATTGCTGCTACTAGCACTTCACGCTGCTCATATTAATGCGTATCATTAAATAATGTAGATATGCTGAACAATCGTATGTGTAGTTGAGTGCAAGTTATTTATTACTGTCACGTACGCAAAATGTCTGACAAAAAAGGACATGAAATGATCGTATGGCATTGTTGGCCGGGTGGCCCATGCGTGGGAGTTCGGCCGCTGTATTGCAGGTCCTTTTTAGTTGACGCCACTTCGGTGACTTGCGGGTCAATGGTGATTCCCTGCCGGGAATCGAATGCGGGCCCCTTGCGTAGTAGGCGGAAACGCTACCGCTACGCTACGGAGGCGGACTGTCTGACAAATATACTGGCTTATGTCCGAAAGTATTATTTTCAGTCTCTTTATAAAGATATCATCTAGAAGTGAATATTTTTAGCAATGACAAATCATACTTATACCCAAAGCATAAAGAGTTGCTACACATTCTGAAAGTTTCTACCGTCCCTCCATGCCGAATTTCTAGTTTTAAGAGAATTACAAACACAATGTTCATCAAGCCAAGGAGTCTCACGAAGTTATGCCACTTTTCCTCCAATCCATTATTGGATACTTAGTCCAAAAATCACGCACACATAAACACAAAAATATTACCTGAAAACAGAATATATGAGCCTGTAGCAAATTAGATACTTGATATTTATTTCAAATATAGCCCATGTTAAGTCAAAGAATTACCTCTTCCAAAAAAATAAAAAAATGCTTTAATTTTTCGAGCTATATTGATATTTTTTTTAAAAAACGAGACCCACTCTGTAACTAATTAGACTGTCCTTGCTGATGTCCATACAGTAATGGTTTTAGAAATAATTTCCTTTGCAAAGATTTGTACTAACACTCCATTAAATAATTATGATTTTATTAATTGTAAGATCGAAAAACGACTTATAAAAACTCGCACTTGGTCAATTATTATTTTAAGAAAATAGCTTTTAAACAAAGAAACTGTTGACATTTTCCATGAATTTAAAAACAAAAATCCTACAACGCTCTGGATCCGAGATAAATTTAAAAAAAAATCTACTGGACGCAGTTAACATTTTATATTGATGTGCTTGATTGAGGTTAGTACTGAACATTTATATTTTCGAGAAAAAATGCTAAAACATGTTTCATTGATTTTAGTGTTAGTAAATGAGTCATACACGAACTGTGTAAGCGCAGACTGCGTCAGCTCGATCAGGTGGCGGAGTGGGGGGAACCGGCGTGCGCTCGCTCAGTAAACTGATTCAAAACGACCCTCGCTTGCATTACACTGACCTTCTAGAATACGTTCAAAAATCCATTTGAACTTATTCTTTGGTAGCATGACGATATAATCAGAACATTAAATTTGCTACACGAAACAGACAGAAACTCCCTTGACTGTATATTGTGAACTTACTGTTACAACAATGAACAACAATAGATTCTACGGGTGAGTAGAGGTTTTCTGTCGTGGCGAATAATGAAAAATATTAGTAGAGAATTTTCGTGCAGTAAATATTCTTGTAAAATTGACTGAGCTAGAAACTCGTGTGTGTAGACTACTTTCTTACGAGTTTCCCGGGATTCTACACCTTCATATTTTGAAACACTACGTGTAAGGTGTAATAAATGTATGTTCACTGTTAGTTCACGTATGTTTTGATCACTGTTTCGTAACTTGTTCATAAAACATACTCAATTCTGAAATATAGGTGGCATATAGAAAGCTGAGGTACCACATGAAATGTATTCGCAGTCGTGAATGTGGACAATCATCAGCTGTGTAATGGAATGACGACAATGAAAATTCGCGCCGGACCGGGAGTGTAATCCAAATTTCCCGCTTATCGTGAGCAAGGAACTTATCATTATGCTATCTGAGCACGATTCGCGGCCAGACCCATACTTCAATAGGTCGTCAACCATTTGTCTGCAACCTTAACTCATACGACCAATATGTGTATTCCCGTACAGGGGAGACATTTTATTTGAAAGTCAGTTTCATGGTGTCGGCGCAAGAATACGATATTGCATTGCTTTTGTTATTCCGAATTATGATACGGTGTTTCTCTCGACATGCATGTGAAGTAAAATGTCTCCCCTGTACGAGGATATACACAATGCATGAACTAATACAGCTTGAAGACAAGCAACTCACGACATATGGAAGTTTGTATCTGACCGTGAATCGTGCTTGGGTAGCCTAATGGTGCAGGACAGCTTTAGCGCCCAACAGCGCGGACATGCTGCGTATTTCCACCTGCAGTTCGTGCCTGATCTCCTTGTGTGCTTCCTTCGGCCGACACGTGACGCCGTAGCTTGACGAGATTGTGGCGAATCAATACCGAAAAGCAACAATGACATTCTGACATTAGCTTTTAAGAAGCGATATTGCTAGACAAAAATGACTCGATGTCGAGCGCTTTTTAAAGGAAGAGGCAAGATTCCGGCTGCCGACATCGTCGTCATCCTCTTTTCGATAGTAAGTGACACGTTCCGTATGAAAGTTACTATAGACGCAACGTGCGAGAGGGTTCTTCGAGACAAGGAATAAGGACAACGCTTCTACCACGCAGACGGAAATGTTGGCAACGTCGAGGTTGCTCTTTTCGAACTGGAACTGAGGACTAGCATATTTGAACTGGCCATTGAACTCAAGGCAACAGGCGTCGTGGCGGCGTCCCGCCCCTATGGTACAGTACACGAACACATGGCAGAAAAGTGAACCCAATTTTGGACGTATCCCGTCCTCAATACAGCACGTCAGGAGCGCATTGAACTCCGATGGTACGTACCACCATACCTACAAATAAGAAGCTGCCGGGCCACAGTTAATTATGCCTAAGACGTGTTCCGGATGCGGCAAGGTAGATTCAAAAATGGTTCAAATGGCTCTGAGCACTATGGGAGTAACTTCTGAGGTCATCAGTCCACTAGTACTGACAACTATTTAAACCTGACTAACCTAAGGACATCACACACGCCCATGCCCGGGGCAGGATTCAAACCAGCGACCGTAGCGGTCGCGCGGTTCCAGACTGTAGCACCTAGAACCACTCGGCCACCACTGCCGGCCGGCAAGGTAGGTGACTTACGTTTAAAGTGCATCCAACGTAGGATCACAGAACTTCCACCACAAGATGTGGCACCTCTGTCGATGCCGACAGTCCTCCCAGTAACCTAGGCGGCGGTGCTCACGTCATCTCCGTCCCTCCAGACGCTACAGACCCACGAG
Organism: Schistocerca americana; assembly: GCF_021461395.2. Lineage (NCBI taxonomy): Eukaryota > Metazoa > Arthropoda > Insecta > Orthoptera > Acrididae > Schistocerca > Schistocerca americana. The sequence goes on from NC_060125.1 coordinate 325,499,824, forward strand.
GTAGTACCACAACCGCCCTCTGCAGACTGACACCGGGAAAATCAGTCAGACTGGCCACTGACAGAAGAATGGCCAGTGGCTGAACTCCATCCAATTCCATCGTTTCCACCAGAACTGCAGGCACCGCCGACAGTAGGACGGCAATTGGTCCACTCTTCGTACCATCGGAAGCTTTTTTGCTGCCGAGGTGTGAGTCACTTCCATCGTCTGATGCCGAGGGCCACACACGAAAAGAGCGTTCTCCGAAACGCCGAAAACAACACCGAATGACCACGTCAGAACACAGTAGCTCCCACTCGCAGGATGAAGAAAACCAATCCTGCAGAAAGCCGACCATGAGACTAACACCACTGCCACTGACTCCATTCAGAGCCCGCACGCCAGTCCTCTGCAACGAGAAATGAACAACAGGAAGATTCCACTGAACGCTGCAAAGCCGCTCCGCCACTCTCTATCAACCACCACGATCTTATGGAAGACGAGCAGCCCACATATTTGGATGAGGACTTCGAGACTCAGCAGAACCTTGATACAGAGGTCTGAACAATTCTTGGAGGGCCGCGGTCGGAGGGGGGGGGGGGGGGGGGGGGGTTAACACGTCATTCGCGACGGACGCATTTAACGGTGCCCACCCACATCACCGCCCGGCTTACCGCATGGCCATGGCAGGTATCAGCACGATTAGCTCTCTAAGAGAAACTATAAGACACAAGAGTTGAATTTGCACTAATGCAAGAAGTGCGACAGACCGCACTCGCAAACGTTTGTGGCTACGCAACGGACGTGAAGGCCGGTGGTTCCACAGACACTGGCGTGGCGACTTTGGTCCTTGACGGTATCGAAGTCCACGACATCACATATCTCCTCTCCACATGCGGATTAGCGGTAATGGCAATGGACACCCGATTCACTAATGTCTGTACAACGTAGGGCCCACCAAACGTCGTGTCTGGGCCAGTTTCTACTCCACTGATAATGCGCCCCTTTTTCTAGGGCGATAAGAACACAGAATCTTCGATGGCGATTTTAATTGTGTCCTTCATTTCAAGGACCAAATCTCGCACTACAAGCCTTATCCGGAATTATGATTCACGATCTTCATTTGAGCTACATTTGGGAAAAAGTACACGGCGGCAGTTCTGAACACACACATCTTACCAGTCATTCTGCCAAAACATCATGACCACCAGCTTAATATCGTGTTTGTCCGTCTTGGGGACTAGTTACAGCACTTATTTAGCGTATCAGGTATCCAACAGTTTGTTGGAAGGTTTGTGGAGATAAGTGCTATTAGATGTCTATGCACAGGTAATTCCGATAAATAACGGGTCGCTCATTTGGTTACGCGATGATGGCGCTCTATAGCGTCGCAGGTGGCATCCACGGGATTTATATCAGGCGAATTTGGTAGCCGTGACATCAAGGTGAGTTCACTATATTGCTAATGCTCCTCAAACCACTGCAGCATGGTAATGGCGCCGAGACAGGGACAATTTACTGCTGAAATATGACATCCAGCGTAAAGGGATGCACGTGGTTCGCAGCTGTCATCGTGTTTTATACTACTACTACGGGTCCCATGCAACCGTAGAAGAAAGTCTCCCATAGAATAATACTGCTCACACAAGCCTACTTCTGTGGCACAATGTATGTTTCGTGCCACCGTTCGCCTTGACGACGACGTTTGTGGAGACGACCATCGACCTAGATGTCGCAAAAATTTCATTTATCCTAAGAGCCGACACGTTTCTATTGACCGACGGTCGGATGCCAATGGTCCGGTGCCCAATGCGATCGCTACTCGCGATGCCGTTGGTTCAATATGTGAATACGTATAGGTGGTCTGCTGCGTAGCTCTATGTTTAAAAATATACTATCAGTGGTGTGCTCCGAAACACTTGTGCACGCACCAACATTGTGCTCTTTCGGCAAAGATGCCACAGATCTCCAATTGTCGTCCTGTGAACAGTCGTGGCCTTGCAACCATTTTGTGTCTAGTGGTAGTTTCCCTTTCCTTGTACCTCTTTCCGTAGATGCTCATGACAGTGGCATGTGAACGCTCTTCTGGCTTCGGCAATTTTGATATATTGTTTCTCAGACTCTGCGAATTAATAATTTTCCCTTTTTTAAAGTTCCTTTTCTCAATCGATGTGCCGACTTGCGGCTCGTATTTATGCTGGGTTAATATCTCGTAGGTGTCTGCTTCACTTATATACGTTAATTATGGTGTCGCCTGCCCGCAACACCACCTGGCAGCATCCAAAGTCGCAGTGGGCAGTGATCATAAGGTTCTGGATTTTCAGTGTAACTAATGTTAGTTTAGTATCTTCTCTTGGGTAGTGCTTACAGTAATCTAACATATAAGCCGTTCTTAACGTCTTGGTACTTCTCTGTATGTCTATGTTGTGTACATGACGTAGGAACTTCCACAAAAAGGACGTTTGGAAAATGATTTGTCCTTGCCCCATTATCAACGTGCAGCTAGGAGTTGCTTTTGGTTTTCTTCTTTTAGTACCACATACTAGTTTTCACATTTCCCAAAATTAAAATATTCCGGTGTATTATCTTAAAGTAGATATATAGTGAAGTTATTTTATTAATTCTGAGCAAAGTGTCCCAGGTATCTCTCACGAGTCGACAGTCAAATGAAAACGAGACACATAAAAAAGAAGTAAGAAAACTGTCTATTATTTCAAAGTAATCGTCATAACTGTTAATACAATTATCTCACTGTGAGACAAGATAACGCCTCCACGGAAATATGTTTGCAGTTTTCTACGGAGCAGTGATAGCACCTAGTGGGCACATCGTCCTCCGAAGCAAATCAACGGTCACTAATATCGGTCACTAATATCTTTTACAAGGGCTCCTAAAGGGATTCGGGCTCTATGTAAGATATATAAGGGCTTCCCAGCGAAACATCTGCACTGCAGACGAAACCACTACGGCAACGAGTGGGCCCGCCCATATTTTTGGAGCTCTGACCTCGACTGGCGTCGAGAGGAACACGGCTGCTTACATTCATGGATCCGCAGGCAACAGGAAAGAATTTTCCATAATGGCATTGATAAATGTATTAAATGTTACGGCGATTACCTTTGCGATAATTATTTCAATCTCTCTCGTTCTCATTTAATTGCTCCTAACAGTGTAAACTGCGCTTTGCTTCTCTGGTTTGTCTTCCTCGTTTCGAATCTCTCTTTAGAGAATAAAACCTTCCATTTTACGTGATACAGTATTTTAGAAGACGTGACGTCTCGAGCCCATTCTGTCTCTGTGAACTTTAGATTCATTTAACTTTGTAGACAGCATAAGTTCGTTTCTAGTATCGTTACCCAAGATTCTGAAAACGCTGCCAATCAAACTCTTAATCGATATTCCGTCTTGTAATCGGAAATTTCTACAAGATTACAACAAAGATTTGCGTGAAGCGAGCTTTGTTCTTCTGGCAAATTCTGAAGGGCATACATGACGATTAACATGTCGTCTTTTCGAAGTTTAAGTCCCTCGTGGGGAACCTCGCGCAGTGACATCAAATTATTGAACATTTCCGCATCAAATGTAATAGTGAAAAGAAACCGGCTAGTAAGAGTACAGTAACTTTGAATGAACAGGGACCCTTGAACTTGTCGTTTGCGAGATAATTGCGAATCTCTGGTTATGATCCACCAGTGACTTTAGTACGAAATATTATACCAGCGGATGTGTAATGAAGAATTTTCAAATGAATCTTCATCTAATTCGACTCTGAATTCACAAAATGGTTCATATGGCGCTGAGCGCTATGGGACTTGACATATGAGGTCATCAGTCCCCTAGACTTAGAACTACTTAAACCTAAACAGTCCGAGGACTTGTAGTGCTACAACGATGAAAATTAATATTACGACGATGTCAAACCTTCTTTTCATGATTTAAAGAAGTATTCATGATATTAAAAATGTAATTATAATTTTATTATTTTCATTTTTGTGCTCAGTGTATCAAAGACTTTCTAGTGCACGGAATAAATTAGCATTGTTTGTACTACGTAACTATATATGACTGTTTGGGGTTAAGCATGTAATAATTCGATGTAAGACATTTTGTTGGGTCTGAATTTTGCTCTCGTACTGGTCAGAAGAGAAGGAAAAGTTCCTTAATCGATGCGAAAGTATAAAGGCTGTAAAAAGGAGAGAGAGAGGAGGTAAATACAATTTATTCAAAACAAATATCTTGAAGGTGTAACGCCTTGTGATTTCCTATAACTAAAAATTGCAAGGTCTAATCTGAGCCTGTTCTGAATAACAGCGAAGAACATTTATGTTATCATATATTTTCTTCGTTTGACCACGGTTGTGATTCGCATGTTTCTTTTTGTTACGCGACGTGTTATGAATATTTTCATTATACGCGCAAAAGTGCACACAGCCTTAATCGAACCTGCGTCTTTCGGAAACGATAACTTTTAATTAGTACAATTACGGGAATACAAATCGCAACCGTGATCACAAAAGTGTTTCCTGGACCAAATAATTATTATAAAATGTGTATTCTCCAAAGCGAGCAGCATTGCACTATCGCTGATTCGCAACAATCGAAAGAGTAAACTCAATGGTTAAATAAAACTACCACCTTTTAATAATTATTATTATCCCGTTAAATAAATAAATAGCAATTCAGTGGCTATCCATTCAATAAACAGAGGGGGCAATTCAGACTGCACACACATCTGTGCCCGAGGCAAGTTTCGAACCTGCGACCGTAGCAGCAACGCGGCCCCGGACTGAAGCGCCTAGAACCGCTCGGCCACAAAGACCGGCTCAGAATTCACCTATAGCCCAGAGATATAGAGCTTTGACGTATTACGCTGCTAGTGTAAAACGGCATGTAACGTTCGTCACATGGCAGTACGGCTGTAGATTTGTCATGCTGGGCCTTCATGATCACCGTAAGTAAGTACTTTGGATTGTTATGGCTGGAACACTCACAAAGTGGAAATGGGTAACATTCCCGTCAAGACGGTAGCAGAACTGAGGCAGTAAATAATTTTAGAGTTTAGTCAAGGCTCACGAAATGCCAATGCTTGAAGTATTTCATGCAAATACGACGACAATTCGTGCGATATCTCATTGGTTGGTTGTTTTTGGGGAAGAGACCAGACGGCGAGGTCGTCGGTCTCATCGGATTAGGGAAGGACGGGGAAGGAAGTCAGCCGTGCCCTTTGAAAGGAACCATCCCGGCATTTGCCTGGAGCGAATTAGGGAAATCACGGAAAACCTAAATCAGGCTGGCCGGACGCGTGATCGAACCGTCGTCCTCCCGAATGCGAGTCCAGTGTCTAACCACTGCGCCACCTCGCTCGGTTGATATCTCATTGTAAAGATATGATTGTACAGTAACTCTAATAAGTAACGATCTGAAGAAGTGCGGCGCATGACTTTTGTGGGATTGGAGTCTGACAGGAGATTGTGCAAGAGTGGCTTTTGAATCGAACTTAGGTTTGTAAACTACCAGTTTAGTAACCAGAGCGCATGCATCATATATGTAGTACACCGCTGTGCTCAACCTCTTAAGACAATTAACTTCAGATATACTTGATATCATAAATTAAAATAATTTCTCATCCAACAATAATTAAGTAAGATCTCCAAAGGGGGGAACAAAAATACGTAACAGTAACTTATCATATAATATACACTACTGGCCATTAAAATTGCTACACCACGTAGATGACGTGCTACAGACGCGATATTTAACCGACCAGAAGAAGATGCTGTAATATGCAAATGATTACCATTTCAGAGCATTTGCACAAGGTTGGCGCGGGTGGCGACACATACAACGTGCTGACATGAGGAAAGCTTACAACCGATTTCTCATACAAAAACTACAGTTGACCGGCGTTCCCTGGTGAAACGTTGTTGTGATGCCTTGTGTAAGGAGCAGAAATACGTACCATCACGTTTCCGACTTTGATAAAGGTCGCATTGTAGCCTATCGCGATTGCGGTTTATCGTATCGCGACATTGGTGCTCGCGTTCGTCGAGTTCCAATGACTGTTATCAGAATATGGAATCGGTGGGTTCAGGAAGGTAATACGGAACGCCGTGCTGGATCCCAACGGCCTCGTATTACTAGAAGTCGAGATGACAGGCATCTTATCCGCATGGCTGTAACGGATCGTGCAGCCACGTCTCGATCCCGGAGTCAACAGATGGGGACGTTTACAAGACAACGACCATGTGCATCAGTTCGACGACGTTTGCAGCAGCATGGACTATCAGCTCGGAGACCATGCTTGTGGTCACCCTTGACGCTGCATCACAAACAGGAGCGCCTGCGATGGTGTACTCAACGACGAACCTGGGTGCACGAATGGCAAAACGTAATTTTTTTTGGATGAATCCAGGTTCCGTTTACAGCATCATGATGGTTGCATCGGTGTTTGGCGACATCGCGGTGAACGCTCATTGGAAGCGTGTATTCGTCATCGTCATACTGGCGTATCACCCGGCGTGATGGTATGGGGTGCCCTTGGTTACACGTCTCGGTTACCTCTTCTTCACACTGAGGACACTTTGAACAGTGGACGTTACATTTCAGATGTGTTACGACCCGTGCCCTACCCTTCATTCGATCCCTACGAAACCCTACATTTAATCAGGATAATGCACGACCGCACGTTGCAGGTCCTGTACGGGCCTTTTTGGATACAAAAAATGTTCGACTGCTGCTCTCGCCAGCACATCCTCCAGATCTCTCACCAATTGAAAACGTTTGGTCAATGGTGACCAAGCAACTGGCTCGTCACAATACTCATGATGAGCTATGGCATCGTGTTGAAGTTGCATGGGTAGCTCTGCCTGTAGACGCCATCCAAGCTCTGTTTTACTCAATGCCCAGGATTATCAAGGCTCTTATAACGGCGAGAGGTGTTTGTTCGGGGCACTGATTTCTCAGGATCTATGCACCCAAACCATGTGAAAATGTAATCACATGTCAGTTCTAGTATAATATATTTGTTCAATGAATACCCGTTCATCATCTGCATTTCTTCGTGGTGTCTGCCATAGCTTATATCGTCGTTCTTGCTGTCCACCTTGTCTTTCACTCCCTCTCTGTTCATATCCTCGCACCCCGTCTAACTGTCATTCTCTCTCCCTGTTCGTTTTCTCCTCCTCCCTTACTCGATCCATCACCTTCTCTTCCCTCACTTTGTCCATCTTCTCTTCTTCACTTCCTTTGTCCATTTTATCCTATCCTTCTCTCTGTTCATCTCCTCCTTCCTCCTCTCTCTGCCCGCATCTTCATCCCCCTCTCTCTCTGACCTTTTCTTTACTTTTCTTGTCCATTTTTTCCCCTCTGTATTTGCCCCTCCTCTGGCTCTTAGCCCATCTCTTCCTCCCTGTACCTCTGTCAATCTACTCCTTCCCCCTCGCTGTGTGTCCATCTCCTCCTCCCCCCTTTCTATCTCCACGTTATCACACCCCAACTGGACGCTGGTGGTTCTTACCCCTCAGTATATTTTTCCAGATTGTAATTATGAATTACTCCAAATTTTGTTGAAATCCTTCCAGGGGTTTAGGTTTAGTTTCTTATCCGCGGCTTTCCCCGCATAGCCACGTTTGAAATGTATTTCACGTACATGTAAAATATTTCAGACGCAGCCGCGTGAAGTGGCCGCGTGGTCAGGCGCCATGTCACGGATTGCGAGGCACCTTCCGCCGTAGGTTCAAGTCCTCCCTCGGACATGTGTGTATGTGATCGTCTTAGCATAAGATAGCGTAAGTTACTTTAATTGGTGTGTAAGTCTAGGGACCGATGACCTCAGCGATGACCGATGAAGCAGTACTTCATTTACATCAGTGTTCATTACGTCCTATCTCCTGAAATAAGCGTTGTACAGTGATATACTTCATAGTTACATTCAGTGGCACATGTAGATAATGTTTCACAAATTTTTCGTGCATCAGAATGTTTATGACTTTACGTACCCTGAAAAATGCGCCCTGTAATGTTATAAAATTGCTCGTACACTGAGTGAGAATTTGTTATCTGAGCATCTGACCACTAGCGGTGCCCATGCAATGCCCTCATTACGTTGCAAGTGTCAGTTGTGGTCAGAACAGAGTCTTTGTAGCTGTGAGTGTACTATGACGCAGCTAAGTGAATTCGAACGTGAGCAAATTGCAACGTTAGGCGTATGTAGGCGAGCAATTTGGCAGCCTCGAGTTGGTATGAGGAGAGGTGTACGTACGCACTTGCTTGGCTGAGTTCCAGATGGCGGGGTGAGGATGTCACGCGGCCACTCCAGACGATCTCAGGTACCAAGGCAGTCGACGAGTGGCCGCAAATGGACAGATTCCATGGCTGGGAATTTGTATGGTCATTGCTCGCAAGGCCTCTGCACCAGAAACAGCAGACGGAGATAGTCCGACATATGGCGCCTTACAGCTATTATAAATTCAATAATACATCACAGTTACACAACACATCAAATCTGAAAACGTCGACGTTCTCAGAAAAATGAGGCGCTAAACAATATTATTTTCATTATTGTAAAAAGTACGGAAGTTAATATTGTACACTGACTAAATATTTTCACAACTAACCTTGTAATTAAAGATTTCAAACGCTTCGTGTTATTCCAACAAACTATATCTCAGATGGTAGCATTGAGCTATAGCCACCATCCCTGAAAGCTATATATTTCTATCTACTTCATTTATTAATTTAATAGCTTTTCAAATCCTTTTCGTCATGAAAATGTTTGTTAGAATAACGTGTCCTCCACAGTAGCACCGCAACTGAATGCAGTTTGAATATCTCATTTCTATTCATACTTGGGTAGTTATTTAATGAATATTTTAGTATAGCAAAATTATTTGTTAGTTGCAGTTGATATCAAAAACTTTGATAATTGAAAAGTCTTCAGTTGCATATGCTAGCCGACACCAGTATTGAAAAGACTGCCAAACGACGCTTCTATCAAGCAGACATAAATAATTGTGTAGACAATTTTTAACGACATTGTTGTCATTTAACGTGAGTACCCTTGCGCAACAAAACTGGTTTATTTCGTTACGAACAAACCTTTATCCATGAGTATGACTAAATGTCTTTAACATTTCCTTTATTTGTATATTGTTGCCACATATGAGTGCAAAAAGTGGTCAAGCTGAGCCAAAAATCTTGTCTATGGGGATGATAGACAGTGGCGAAACACTGCTGGGTTCAAGTGGAGACAGACATTTTTTGAGTGTGGCACTGAAGTGAAGCATTCAGGACATTTTGCAATGAGATATGGAAGACATTTTTACGTGAGTTTTTGAAGAAGACAGACTTGCCTGTTGTATGGCGGGTTATTTCGTCATGTGGGTGATCTATTCTGCGCGGTGAACGGCCGCTATAAGACTTTAATTTCTGAGAGGACTCTTACGAGTCTGAAGGAGCTCTACTGAAGAACTTTAACTTCTGCGCTTGCATTACAAAACTGAGAATGGACAGAGAGTGTTGTGTAGTAAATTGGCATATTGAACCCTGAACTCTACTGCGATGCTGATGATTTTGTGTGTTGTGACTGTGAAACAACCTTAGTTTTCGCTTGTCTTCGTTGACTACTTAGTTTTGGGACTCTGCTAACATTCTCGTTGTTTATCGTAGGACCACTTTCCGTTTATTTCAGGTGTATATTCCCAAATAAACATTATCCAACAGAATTCTCTGCTTTGCATAAATTGTTTTTGTTAAAGTAGAGCGCATTTTAGTAATTCTTCATGTGTCAATGACTTAATATTTCGGTTTACTTTATTTTCTCGCCTTCTAACTAGTGCATAAATTATTTGGCTACAGGATCAGAGCTAGAGGTTATTATTTTCAGATAGTTAGTTGATAGGCATGAAAGTAGGCGCATACCGATAGAACCTACAGCATTACGGTGATATTCATTTTAAACAGAGCTGTGCCTAGTCCATTTACGTGAGGCGTGTGTGGCATCAGGTAATGTCACAATTGGTTTGCTCATATGAGGTAGTAGAGAATCTGCTCAGCAAAATGTCCATTAGATGAAGTTGCACGGAATAGGTGCTTGCGTAACCAAGAGAGCCGAAGTGTTTTGTTTTTCAAGAGGCAACATATCAAAGATTTAGAAAGTAAGCAATGAAAACGGTAAAACACCATCTTATAAATACATCACAGTTGAAAGTGCGTTTTGAGTGATTGTGCCACAAGGTCACTGAAGTGGATTGTGACGAAATACAGGAAGATGACAGCAGAAAACGCACTGCAGAACTGAATGTCGCACTCTCTGATTTTGTCAGCACCAAAACAACAATATGTGATCTCCAGGATCAGTGAACTGCATGGCGGGCCGGAATATGAAAACCTCAAATCAGTGACTCACACGCCCGTAATGGGACAACATGGATAGGAAGCCATATAATCTGGATACATGGAGGAGTTTAAGGAAGGTACTTGGTCTGATGAGTCTTGTTTCACGCTGTTTCCGACTTCTTGTGGAGTTTAAGCCCCAGGAGTGAAACATACCGGGTTTCTGGAGATACTCTGAGCAACCATATTGCGGTGTTCCACGTGCCCCAGGAACTGCCAAGAATTTGCGACCGTTTTGGCTGATCAGCTCGTCACCATGGTACGGTAACTGTATTCCAATGGTGGCGCTAAGTTCAAAGTCGACGGGGTCCCTTTCCACATATCTCACATCGTTCACGTCCGGTTTTCTGAGCCCAAGAATTAATTGTGGTATCTCCCCTGGCGTCCACAGACACCTGCTTGCAGTACTATTCATCCTTTGTGGTCTAATGTGGAGAGACTGGTGCGTGATCGCTATCAACCCCAATTATCAATACCACTGTTTTGTAGGGATAATGGTACAAGATTTCTCTGAAAACTATACAGCTACATTTATCCATGCCGAGATGACTGGAAGCTGTTGTAAATGCCAACGGGTTTCCTATGCCCTATTGGGCATGTTAATACGTTGTGTCTTAGGGTTTCCATAGTTTTTTCCAAACCATCCATTTATCAAAGTTGTCATGAGATGATGCGACGTTGTATGACGGAAGGTATTTCTGGTATCAGCAACTGAATTGAAAGGATAGGCGGGATTAGGTACTAGTATCAAAAGTACCATCCACATGGAATGACGCATGGAAAGAATGGTCGTCGGTAGCCTCTGTATTAGCTTCAGTTTATCAAATTTTCCCGCTGTGATCGGAAGTAATGCGTTGTCAGCCTCTTCCCGGGAAGTGCTCTCTCGGTGATACATGATACACCTCCTTGATACATAATGCCTCACTTGTAGCGTTTGATACTGGATTTTGTTGAGCATCTCTGCAACGCTACTGTGCTTCTTAATGATCCCACGACGAAAGGCGCAGCTCTTCCTAGGATAATCCCTACCTCTTCTATCAGTCATAGCTGCTAATGGTCCCAGACTGATGAACAATCATCAAGAAATGATGAGAGAAGCAGATTATAAGCAGTTTATTTAGTGGATGAATTACATTTCTTTAAGATTCTTTCCATGAAACTCAGCCTTACATCTACTTTTCCTACTATTTGGTGTTTGCGTCGTCATTCCACGTAAGGTTGATCCGGATAGATACTCGTAGATATTTTACGGCAGTTACTTTTCCAACAGTTTCTCACTCCTACAATAATGAATTATTTTCCTATGCATCCCCAATAAATTATGTTTATTTACTTTCAGGGTTAACCGCCAGTACGTACGACATTCATCAATCCTCAGTGAGTCCAACTGTAAATCATTACTATCATGTGACACAACTACTTTCTTATAGGCAACCGTATGACCAGCGAACGGCCTTAAAGCGCATCCATTGCATTCTACTAGATCATTTTCATATAAACAGTTACAGTCCTATCGCACTTCTTTGCGGTAACCTCGAAATAACATTTTGTTCTGTCAGTTCTGTCCCGTTAAGATCGACGTACAGTTTAATCTGCAAGGAAAACTTGAATCCAGACGCAAATCTGGTCCGATACTATGTAAGTTCATATCTTTTCCCTATACGGCAGGACGAGATACTGTCGAATGCTTTCCCGACGAGTACAGCAAGCTGAGCTTCGCAGTAATTCTGTCCGCGAAATCCATGGTGATTCTCATAGACGGAATTTTTGTACTCCAAAAATTTCGTAATTTCTGAGGATAAAACGTGTTCTATAACTGTACAAGAGTCTGATAACAAGGATGTAGGTCTACAAATTGTGTACATCTATCTTGCAATCCTTTTTGAAAACCGGAATGAGCTGTACTTATTTGCAGTCGCTGCATACACTTCTTTGATCCATTGATCCACTATAAACTGCTTTGAAAAGGTGAGGAAGTTATTTTCCTTAAACTCTGCAGAATGTAACAGGTATAATGACTTTCCACTACAAATGGATTGTAGCTTTTCCGTTCCGTGATGAATTGTCTCAATATCTACCATTTCGAGGTTCTCATCGTGTTGCGGTCTTCGGCGGTGAAACAGCTTAGGAAGACCGAGTTCATTGTTTCGGACTTCCAGCTGTCATTTTCATTTTCGGTGCCATTATGTTAGCTATGTCACTGAATACATGTTATCGAACCGCCTAATGATTTTACATAATACCTCTTAAGGATTGTAGTCAGTCTGGTTGACAAAATTCTACCTTCAAAGCCAATGAACGCTTCTCTCATAGTCTTCTTAGCTCATTTTTGCTTTGTTTGGATTTTGGTTGTTAGCTCTCTTTCTTTACTGAATTATTGTGGAGCACGACTGTTAGACCACTTTGGATGTCTCCAATCACTTAAGATCTTGCTCGGAACGTGCCTGCCACCCAACCACTGAGTATTTGGAGTTGACAACTCGGATACTCTGCGGTTCGTATCGTGTCACTCTTGCTATATAAAAATATTTTCATACCTTTCCTGACATTAATTTCAATACCCGTGGTCATAGATGCTATTGCAGCCTGATGATAACTGAAACCCTATTCTACGATAATTGGTTTGAGAAGTTCAGGTCTGTTTGTTGCTAGATGGTCTACAACATTACCTTCAGGAATTGGTTCTGCCACTATGCGCTCAAACTAATTGTCGTACAAGACATTTAGAATAACGTCAAAAGAATCCATGTCTCTGCCACCTGTTTTGATAGCATGATTCTCCCAATCTACACTTGGCAAATTGAGGTAACATCCTGTTACTACAGGATGATCAGCATGATCTGCAAGTTCCCTCTGTAGCAGTCTTCTACTACAGCACCAGACGCTGGTCGACAATAAAAGCATCAGTTTACCATTCTTGATCCACCTTTGATGTTTAACCTTACCAAGATTAATTCACACTGGGAAACTGAGACAGCTCCGCTAGACATAGTCGAATTTTTTAGAGTTATAAATATTTCGCTGCAATCAGAGTCTAATCTATCCATCTAACGATAAATATTCCAATCTCAGTTTAGGATTTCGTTGCTGTTCTGTTTCTATAGATCTCTGGACTCAAGTCGGTAGAAAGCTACAGCCGACACGAAGACAAGGTAAATTTCCAAGAGATCTAGCGGAACTGATAAGGGAATGTCGCACAAATTCCAATGTAACTGCCCCTAAAGTAGAAGCATGATATGATGTCCTACATCCATAGACAGGAAAACAAAACAGGTGTCATACATGCAGAAGGTGTTTTTGCTTACAACTGGTTGTTTCAACGTGTGATAGACATGTCATTAACGAAAAAGGCATCGAATGAGCGCTGTTTGCTGCAAATATTGTATGTAAGCAACCTATACGTAACATATAATATTTGGGCAGTAGGAATGCACTTCTCTTACTTTTAGCAAAATGAGCAGTATGACTGAAAATTATCAAAGTTCTCATTACTTTAAGAAAATGATTCTGGTTTCGAAAAATTGTAACTATTTGTAACTTATGTTCTCAAGATTTGTTAGCAAAATTTTCATCTATGTATTGAACAAAATAAAATAAAATATTCACCTCGGGTTACTCAAACCCGTCCTCACAAATGAAGATAAATTAGTTGAACACTGTAACAGAGGATCAGAGTACACTCTGGGGAAGTTTGAACTCAGTTAGTCAGGTGAGGACTTCGGAAAAGATTATGTTTCTAATAAATTTGTACTGACTGGGAAAATAGTTCATATCGAAGTCATTAACATATTTGTATGAAAAACAGATTGTTAGTGAGTTAGTTAGCTAGATGTTCCATAAATAATTTGAATGATCCTTTTTTCGGAATAATGTGGAACGAGTCACTTTATAGAATACTTACATGTGATTAGTGTTAACATTAGTGAAAAGATTATTATTTTTAGTCCTCATCATGCAGTTACACATCTTTTTACTGGGTACCAGCCATCATCAATGAAATAGGACTTGTCCAGGAGAAATGATTTTAAATTAAATTTAAAACTGGCTACCAGTATTATCAATGAGATTGAAGGAGTTGTCCAGGAGACATGATTTTAAATTAAATTTAAAACTTGCTTTGCTGCCTGTTGCAAAACATTGGATGTGAGAAGCACATTACTGAGTTTCTCAAACTGTTAAGTTCAGCTACTTTTGCTCTTCGTATAAAATGACCAAAAATTTTTGTTCCTGCATACCGAATTCCTTTCTGAGCCACTGAAAGCTTAAACAATGGGTAATAAGTCATTTCTTTCTGTAGTGTTATAGGTACGGACATCACCGTTCTTCTCAAACTGTGATAAATTATTCATGACGAATGCCATTACACAAACGTATATTAAAATGCATTGCTCGTTGAATAGGTACCTACTTGACCTTCGTAGGTGAACACCTCATACTGTTCTTACTCCTCTCCTCTGTGTAACCAGCCTATTGTTTTGAAGCGATGACACCTCAGAAAATTATTCCATAACGCATTAGTGAGTTGACCCCAGAAAATTATTCCATAACACATTAGTGAGTGGAAATGTACAAAATATATCAGGAGGTTGATACATTTGTTTCCAGGCTTACCAATTATATGAAGAACAAAAGTAGGTGAACTTAACAGTTTGAGAAACTCAGTAATGTGCTCCTTACAACCAATGTTTTCTTTCAGACGCACGACCAAAAATTTGGAACATTGTACCCTATTTACTGACTTCTGCTCAAGGGCTACCTCAATTGTTTGGTATTACTCTATTTGTTGTAGAGAAGTAAATGCAGTGTGTTTCTAGAAAAGGTAGAGATAATCCATTTTTAGAGAACTACGTAATAATTCCTCATAAAATATCATTCACGAAATTTTCTGTTGCTTTCTCCGTAATGGGATTTATTGAATGACTAGTATTGCCTGCAAACTTACCATTCTGCTTATTTAATGTTAAAAGGAAGGTCATTTAAACGTAAAGGAAATAGGAGTGGACCCAAAATTGAATCCTGTGGATTCCCTATGTATACTGCAACAGAGATTTTGCAATTCAATATGATACACCGTATACACTCTTTAAACGTTATTCGTCTCGCAGTGTGGCAGAGGGCGATCTGTTCTGATGGCCCTTAATGTTCCTTTTCGGCACAAGAATTCAGGAATCGAGGATACTTAGATCCTTTGTACTTCAAAATTACATACTAGGGAGAATCAAAACATTAGTACAGGAGCATATCGTGCAAGTCTCAATAGAAACGGTCCTCGAGCCAAAAACTCGCCTTAACAGTGAAGTGAAATGGTGCAGGATGATCGAAAGGGTGAGGGTGACGTACTGCGTTCGTCAGTTCTAGACTATTAGTTTCTCCAGTGTTGTAAGATATCTTATCGTAGGTGCATTACCTGATTGTTCAGTGAGTTATATACTTATGTGTACATCGCTTGAACGAGTGTAGCACATTACATACACTGGCCAACCGTCTCCATGCACAGAGTCAACTTACTGTTAACTGACAGGACTTCTGCAGCACTAACGGTTGGCTTAATCTGATTGATGTTTTCAACAGCGGCTATCAACATAGCTTGTATGCCGCGGTGCATATTCAAAAGTAAATTTGAAGCATCACTCTGAAATTAACGGAATATTGAGATTAAACGATTTAAATTTAACTTGTAAGGTATAATTTCCAAAACAGACAGGAACAATTTTGAGAAAGTAGCTTATATGGAAGGTACATTGTATTAGTGGTAAAACAGCAGACTGGAAAAATTTCGCGACGCCAAGAAGAAATTGTGCGACATAATAGAAAGTTGGTACGCATGTTTCCACATCTAGAAGACGATATCTATTTAAATTTCACGCTAGCCGCATAAGAAAATGCATAACAGGTTTGTTTTAAATATGAGCTGTAACGGTCATGGGCATTAGTTACGTTTGAGAGTAGAGGAGGTGAGTTCCTGTTAGTCAAGAAAGCTAAGGCGACGCAGATGCTACTATTAACATCTCACTGAGATTGAAGGAGAACGTGTAATAGGTCTACGAGAAGGTGGATGTTCTTTCTGCTATACTGCATACGAACGTGGCAGGAATGCAGCCACTGTACATGTATTCTGGCGGCAAGCTACGTACGGTCAGAAGATGACTGGGTCTGGAGGGCCACGTGGCTCTATCGAGAGGTATGAACACCATGCTCGCTGTGGGGCTCTGGCACATTGTTCTGCATCTGCAGCAACAATCTGAGAAGCAGTTGGCACCATAGTGACCCAAATAACTGTTACAAATCGCTTACTTCAGGGATAGTTCCAAGCCATAAACACTGTAGGTTGCTTATCACTGACCATAACCACCGTCATTTGCGACTTCCATAATGTCGAGTGAGAGATCACTGGAGGGCCGAATGGAGGCTTGTTGTGTTTTGTGCTGAAAGCTGTTTCTGCCTCAATGTGCTGGTCACAAGGAAGCCAGTTGAACGGTACGGAGTGGCCTCGCAGTTAGAGGCACTGTGTCACTGATTATTCGGCCCCTCCTGCCGGAGGTTCGAGTCCTCCCTCGGTCATGGTTGTGTGTGTGTTGTTCTTAGAATAAGTTATTTTAAGTAGTGTGTAAGTCTACGGACCGGTGACCACAGTAGTTTGGTTCCTTAGGAATTCACACACACACATATTTTGAAGCAAGTTGAGGACCTGCCACCAGCATGTCGTTAGTGTCCTAGACGCACTATACCTTTACCTCAAATTCTGGTCTGGAGTGCGACGTTGCATAACAGCAGGAGCACAGATATGATAAATTCGCTACAGCTTGTTGCTGTCCACACAACCTCTCAGGGACGCCCATTTAGAGAAAGGAGGACGACCTTTTTATGGACTTGACCATGACGTGAGTTTAGCACAGAACATTATTCCCCTGCCCCGAACCGGCGGATTCTACCAAGCTGAAGGATTTCAGGTACGAGATACATTTAAGAATTACTTCTGTGAACCTACAAATCAATGATTACAACCTGGAAAATAACTAAGGCTCAAATAAAGGAAATAAATTATTGTTACCACTCGTAATGGCTATTGTTGTATTCGTTTGGTGGCAGAAAGAATGGATGCATTGTTGTAGCCTCTACATTATACAATTTGTCACAGTAGGGAAAAACATAAATACATGAATGTGTGTATGCAAAACACTTAACATTTTTTTTCATTGCTTCTCCTATCATCTTCCACTCCTTATCTTTTGTCATCACATTTCTGAAATCTGTATGCTTATGCTCATACAGTGTAGAGAATCTGCTCACACACTCCAGTAACTGTTCGTCGTCGTCATCGTAAAAACCTTTCTTCGACATAGCGCGTCGTTGATTTCTGCAGTCGTCACACACCTGGCAGTCGCGGCCCAACTGCTTGACTGCTTCTGCAGCGGCCGAGACGCGGCAGTCGCGATGACGTCACGACCGCTGACTGCCGAGCAGTTACAACGACATAAGTTCCGTTGCTTTGCTTAAGAGCAGTAGTTAACTGCCCGCAGGTACTGCCGGCCGGCAGTTGCAGCGAAATAGTACCTTTTAGACTGCCGACTGTCACCGGACACGGCCGTATACCCGACAGTTTGAGCCACACAAACAAACGGAGCTCAATATACCACAGTTGCTGACATGGATTAAGATGGCATACACGAACAACGAGTACGTTATCATGTTGCTGATACTCAGCGAGTGCCGACACGATGCCACTGAAGCAGCCATGGCGTACGCCGTGAGATATCCTAGGCAAAGAGCTCCGGCAGCCATTACGTTCTTACATGCCAAACTACGACTTCGGGAAACAAACAGATTGCTAATGCGCCACAGTAAAGGACGAAGAACTGCAAGAAGTGAGGAGACGAAGGCGTTTGATTTAGCTGCAGTACACTAGTATCCTCATATCAGCTTACAAGCAGTTGCTGCAGTCGCTGGTGTCATCTGTGTGGCGTATAGTAGACGGCCACAGGTTTCACTCGTTCCGCTTGTCACTGGCCCAGGAGCTGCATGGGAAAGATTTCCGTGCGAGAGTTACATTGTGTGAATGGGCCATGCGTAATTTCACACTGGAGTTCTTACAAGGTGTTATGTTCTCTGATGAGTCGACGTTCACAAATTATGGTGCAGTGAATCGCCATAACGTGCACTTCTGGGCCGCAGACAATCCTCGGTGAGTACGACCTGTCGAGTGTCAACGTAGGTGGTCTATTAATGTATGGTGTGGAATCATTGGGGTTGAAATCATCGGTTCACACTACTTCCCAGGTACACTGACGGCTGAGTTATATCGCGCGTTTATAGTCGACAGTTCGGGTGGTACCCTTGAACATGTGTGTCTACACACGAGAGTCCATATGTGGATGCAGCACGACGGTCAGCCAGCCCATTCTGCGCATGCTGTTGTGAAAGAACTAAATAACAGGTTTGCAGGAAGGTGGTTGGGGCGCCATGGCCCTCATTCAATGCCCGCTAGGTCGCCCTATTTAACCCCATTAGATTTCTGTTTGTGGGGATATCTAAAGGATCGTGTTTATGTCACTGAGCCCACATCCCCAGATGATCTAAAACGGCGCACCGAGGACGCATGCTGCTATGTGACACTGGCGATGTTACATCTCGTCCGCAGATCCTTTAGAAGGCGCATTTCATTGTGCATTCAGAAACATGGACACACATTTGAACATCTCATTTAAATCAACTTCCCACCGCCAGAACATGCATCACCTACCACACAACCATGTATCATGTACTACAGCGTGTGGTAACTGCCCTTAAATTTTGAAGGGTTGTAGCTCCCAAACTAAAAGTGATAGGAATATAATTTAAATTGATGTATACACAGCTGCAGCTGGTGTTACTGATTCCAGTGCATGATAGAAACAACTATTGTTCCATTTGAAAAATTGTATCTTTTTGCTGTAACTCTTTGGATAATAACGCAATAAACTATGTTCATAGCTCCGCAGACAGTGTGACGTTTCTTACGGTGACCTACTGCAATAAATATTTCTGTCGACTATTACTTCGTAATATACGGAAGCAAACACATTTAGTGAACAATATATATATATATATATATATATATATATATATATATATATATATATATATATATATATATATATGTGATCGGAAGTAATGTGTTGTCAGCCTCCTCCTGGGATTGCTCTTTCGGTAATACATGATACACCTCCTTGATACATAATGCCTCACTTGTAGCGTTTGATACTGGATTTTGTTGAGGATCTCTGTAACGCTCTTGCACTTCTTAATGATCCCACGACGAACCGCGCAGCTCTTCCTAGGATCATCCCTACCTCTTCTATCAGTCATAGCTACTAATGGTCCCAGACTGATGAACAATCATCAAGAAATGGTGGGAGAAGCAGATCATAAGCGGTTTATTTAGCGGATGAATTACATTTCTTTAATATTCTTCCCATGAAACTCAGCCTTACATCTACTTTTCCTACTATTTGGTGTTTGCGTCATCATTCCACGTAAGGTCGATCCGGATAGATACTCGTAGATATTTTACGGCAGTTACTTTTTCCAGCAGTTTCTGACCCGTAGTTAAGTATTACAATAATGATTTACTTTCCTATGCATCCCCAATAAATTATGTTTATTTGCTTTCAGGGTTAACCGCCAGTACGTACAACAATCATCAATCCTCTGTGAGTCCTTGTGCAAATCATTACTACCATGTGGCACAACTACTTTCTTATAGGCAACCATATGACCAGCGAACGGCCTTAAAGCGCTTCCTTTGCATTCTACTAGATCATTTTCATATAACAAGTTACAGTCCTATCGCACTTCATTGCGGTAACCTCGAAATAACGTTTAGTTCTGTCAGTTTTGTTCCGTGAAGATCGACGTATTGAGTTTAATCTGCAAGGAAAACTTGAATCCAGTCGCTAATCTGGTCCTATACTCGATAAGTTCATATTATTTCCCTATACACCAGGACGAGATACTGTCGAATGCTTTCCCGAGGAGTACAGCAAATTGAGTTTCACAGTATCTCTGTCCACGAAATCCATGGTGATTCTCATAGACGAAAATTTTTTACTCAAAAAATTTCGTAATTTCTGAGGACAAAACTTGTTCTCTAACTCTTTAAGAGACTGATAACAAGGATTTGGGTCTATAAATTGTGTACATCTATCTTGCAATCCTTTTTTAAAACCGGAATGAGCTGTACCTATTTGCAGTCGCTACATACAATTCGTTGTTCCACTGATCCACTATAAACGGCTTCTAAAAGGTGAGGAAGTTATTTTCCTTAAACTCTGCAGAATGTTACAGGTATAATGACTTTCCACTACAAATCGATTGTAGCTTTTCCGTTCCGTGATGAGTTGTCTCAATATCTACCATTTCGAGGTTCTCATCGTGTTGCGGTCTTCGGCGGTGAAACAGCTTAGGGAGACCGAGTTCAGTGTTTCGGACTTCCAGCTGTCATTTTCATTTTTGGTGCCATTATGTTCACTATGAGACTGAATAGATGATATCGAACCGCCTAATGATTATACATAATACCTCTTAAGGATTTTATTCAGTCTGGTTGACAAAATTTTGCTTTCAAAGCTAATGAACGCTTTTCTCATGGTCTTATAAGCTCATTTTTGCTTTGTTCGTATTTTGGTTGTTAGCTCTCTTTGTTTACAGAATTATTGTGGAGCACGACTGTTAGACCACTTTGGATGTCTCCAATCACTTAAGATCTTGCTCGGAACGTGCCTGCCACCCCACTACTGAGTATTTGGAGTTGACAACTCGGATACTCTGCGGTTCGTATCGTGTCACTCTTGCTAAATAAATATTTTCATACCTTTCCTGACATTAATTTTAATACCTGTGGTCATAGATGCTATTGCAATAAGATGATCACTGATACCCTAATCTACGATAACTGGTTGGAGAAGTTCAGGTCTGTTTGTTGCTAGGTGGTCTACAAGATTACCTTCAGGAATAGGTTCTACAACTATGCGCTCAGACTAATTGTCGTACAAAAGAATCCATGTCTCTGCACCTGTTTCGATAGCATAATTCTCCCAGTCTACACTTGGCAAATTGCAGTCACATCCTGTTACTACAGAATGATCAGCATGATCTGCAAGTTCTCCCTGTAGCCGTCTGCTACTACAGCACCAGACGCTGGTCGTCTATAAAAGCATCGGTATACCATTATTGACCAACCTTTGATGTTTAACCTTACCAAGATTAATTCAGACTGGGAAACTGAGAGTAATCTATCGGTCTAACGATAAATATTCCAATCTCAGTTTAAGATTTCGTTGCTGTTCTGTTTCTATAGATCCCTGGACTCAAGACGGTAGAAAGCTACAGCCGACACGAAGACAAAGTAAACTGCCAAGAGATCTAGAGGAGCTGATAAGGGAATGTCGACGAATTCCAATATAACTGCCCCTAAAGTAGAAGCATGATTTGATGTCCTAGATCCATAGACAGGAAAACAGAACAGTTGTCATACATGCAGTATGTGTTTTTGCTTACAACTGGTTCTTTCAACGTGTGATAGGTATTTCATTAAAGAAAATCACATAGAATGAACACTGTTTGCTGCAAATATTGTATGTAGGCAACCTATACGTAACATATAATATTTGGACAATACGAGTACACTTCTCTTACTTTTAGCAAAATGAGCAGTATGACTGAAAATTACCAAAGTTCTCATTACTTTAAGAAAATGATTCTGCTTTGGAAAAATTTTAACTATTTGTAACTGACTTATGCTCTCAAGATTTGTTAGCTAAATTTTCATCTGTGTATGGAACAAAATAAAATAAAATCCATCCTCAAAAATGAAGATAAATTAGTTGAACACTGTAACAAAGGATCAGAGTAGACCCTGGGTGAAGTCTGAACTCAGTTAGTCAGGTGAGAACTACGGAAAATATTATGTTTCTTATACATATTTGTACTGACTGGGACAATAGTTTCTTAACATATTTGTATGAAAAACAGATCGTTAGTGAGTTAGTTAGCTAGATGTTCTATAAATAATTTGAATGATTCTTTTACCGGAATAATGTGGCACGAGTCAGTTTACAGAATACTTACAAATGATTACGGTTAACATTAGTGATAAGATTATTATTCTTAGTCCTCATTATGGAGTCCCACTTCTTTTTACTGGCTACAAGTCTTTGAATAGGAATTAGTCATCATCAATGAAATAAAGGAGTTGTCCAGGAGAAATGATTATAAATTAAATTTAAAACTTCCTTTACTACCTGTTGCAATGCATTGAATGTGAGAAGCACATTACTGAGCTTCTCAGACTGTCCAGCTACTTTCGCTCTTCATATAAAATGACCAAAAATTTTTGTTCCTGCATACCGAATTCCTTTCTGAGCCGCTGACAGCTTAAACAATGGGCATTAAGTCATTTCTTTCTGTAGTGTTTTCGATATGGACATCACTGTTCTTCTCAAACTGTGATGAATTATTCATGACAAATGCCATTACACAAACATATATTAAAATGCATTGCTCGTTGAATAGGTACCTACTTGACCTTCGTGGGTGAACACCTCATACTGTACTTACTCCTCTCCTTTGTGTAACCAGCCTTTTGTTTTGAAGCAATGACCCCTCAGAAAATTATTCCGTAACGCATTAGTGAGTTGACCCCAGAAAATTATTCCATAACACATTAGTGAGTGGAAACGTACAAAATATATCAGGAGGTTGATACATTTGTTTCCAGGCTTACCAATTATATGAAGAGCAAAAGTAGCTGAACTTAACAGTTTGAGAAACTCAGTAATGTGCTCCTTACATCCAATGTTTTCTTACAGCCGCACGACCAAAAATTTTGAATATTGTACCTCAAACGTTTGGTATTACTAAATTTGTTGTGGGGAACTAAACGCAGTGTGTTTCTAGAAAAGGTAGAGAAAATCCATTTCTAGATAACTACGTAATAATTCCCCATAAATTGCTTTTTCTCTGGTGCGATTTATTGAATTACTAGTATCGTCCGCAAACTTACCATTTTGCTTATCAAACGTTAAAAGGAAGGTCATTTAAACGTACAAGAAATAGGAGTGGACCCAAAATTGAAACCTGTGGATTCCCTATGTTTACTGCAACATCTTTGCTTGCTTTATGAGCCAGATTTTGCAATTCAGTATGATACGCCGTATAGACCCATAAAACGTTATTCGTCTCGCAGTGTCGCAAAGAGCGATCTGTTCTGATGACCCTTAATGTTCGTTTTCGGCACAAGAATTCAGGAATCGTGGATACTTAGATCCTTTGTACTTCGATGCTACATACTAGGGAGAATCAAAACATTAGTACAGGAGCATATCGTGCAAGTCTCAATTGAAACGGTCCTAGAGCCAAAAACCCGCATTAACAGTGAAATGAAATGGTGCAGGATGATCGAAAGGGTGAGGATGACGTACTGCGTTCGTCAGTTCTAGACCTTTAGTTTCTCCTGTGTTGTAAGATATCTTATCGCAGGTGCATTACCTGATTGTTCAGTGAGTTGTATACTTATGTGTACATCGCTTGAACGAGTGTAGCACATTACATACACTGGCCAACCGTCTCCATGCACAGAGTCAACTTACTGTTAACTGACAGGACTTCTGCATCACTAACGGTTGGCTTAATCTGATTGATGTTTTCAACAGCGGCTATCAACATAGCTTGTATGCCGCGGTGCATATTCAAAAGTAAATTTGAAGCATCACTCTGAAATTAACGGAATATTGAGATTAAACGATTTAAATTTAACTTGTAAGGTATAATTTCCAAAACAGACAGGAACAATTTTAAGAAAGTAGCTTATATGGAAGGTACATTGTATTAGTGGTAAAACAGCAGACTGGAAAAATTTCGCGACGCCAAGAAGAAATTGTGCGACATAATAGAAAGTTGGTACGCATGTTTCCACATCTAGAAGACGATATCTATTTAAATTTCACGCTAGCCGCATAAGAAAATGCATAACAGGTTTGTTTTAAATATGAGCTGTAACGGTCATGGGCATTAGTTACGTTTGAGAGTAGAGGAGGTGAGTTCCTGTCAGTCAAGAAGCTATTAAGGCGACGCAGATGCTACTATTAACATCTCACTGAGATTGAAGGAGAACGTGTAATAGGTCTACGAGAAGATGGATGTTCCTTCTGCTATACTGCATAAGAACGTGGCAGGAATGCAGCAACTGTACATGTATTCTGGCGGCAAGCTATGTACGGTCAGAAGAAGATTGGGTATGGAGGGCCACGTGGCTCTATCGAGAGGTATGAACACCATACTCGCTGTGGGGCTCTGGCACATTGTTCTGCATCTGCAGCAACAATCTGAGAAGCAGTTGGCACCAAAGTGACCCAAATAACTGTTACAAATCGCTTACTTCAGGGATAGTTCCAAGAACACTGTAGGTTGCTTATCACTGACCATAACCACCGTCATTTGCGACTTCCATAATGTCAAGTGAGAGATCACTGGAGGGCTGAATGGAGGCTTGTTGTGTTTTGTGCTGAAAGCTGTTTCTGCCTCAATGTGCTGGTCACAAGGAAGCCAGTTGAACCGTACGGAGTGGCCTCGCGGTAGAAGCACTGTGTCACTGATTATTCGGCCCCTCGTGCCGGAAGTTCGAGTCCTCCCTCGGTCATGGTTGTTTGTGTGTTGTTCTTAGAATAAGTTATTTTAAGTAGTGTCTAAGTCTAGGAATCGGTGACCTAAGTAGTTTGGTTCCTCAGGAAATCACACATACACATATTTTGAAGCAAGTTGAGGACCTGCCACCAGCATGTCGTTTGTGTTCTAGACGCACTAGACCTTTACCTGATATTCTGGTCTGGAGTGCGACTTTGCATATCAGCAGGAGCACTCTCGCAGTTACCCATGCACACTGACTATAAATCTGTACATAAGTCTTTTGACTCGACCTGTTGTGTTTCCAGTCACCAACATTATTCTTAAACTGTTCAAATGGTTCTGAGCACTATGGGACTTAACATCTGAGGCCATCAGTCCCATTGAACTTAGAACTACTTAAACCTAACTTGCCTAAGGATGTCCATGCCCGAGGCAGGATTCGAACCTGCGACCGTAGCAGTCCCACGGTTCCGTTCTGAAGCGCCTAGAAGCGCTCGGCCACAGCCGCCGGCCCAACATTATTCCAAGGGATGTTAACCAACAGGATAACGTTCGCCCTCATACCACTGTTGTAACCCAACATTTCCTACAGAGTGTAGACATGCTGCCCCTGGCCTGCTTCATCACCACATCTGTCTCGAATTAAACACATATGAGACATCATCAGGTGGTCAGTACAGAGTCGTCAGCAGCCAGCACTAAACCATTCCTGTATTGTCCGCCTAATAGTAATAGGCAGCGAACGTCATCATACAAACTGACATCCAGGGCCTGTGCAACACAACGCGTTTCAGTGCTTGCATTCAACATTCTAGCAGTTACCCCGATTATTAATGTACCAGCATTTGAAATACGCAATGCCTTGTCTCTTACCTATGCCGAGGTCGGTTTCAGTTGGATGAGGAAGTGGAAGAGAGGCTGTCGTAGTGGATACATTTATATCCAAACGCATTCTGTAGAACAGGAATTGGTCATCCTTTATTGTGTATTATGTGTTAAGCCTACTTTTGAATCCGAACATTCCATGCTCCACTAAAAGTCAACCTTTCACTATATGTGTGTAAAACATTGGAAGGATTGAGAGGAGAACACAGGCAGTAATAACGAAACAGTTTACAAAAGTATAATGCAGGGACACGTGGCACTTGTACCTCACAGACATGGCGCAGAAGGTTTCACTGGATAATTGACTTGTCAGTCAGATGTAACCAAATTCTTAAATCAGCTATTGATAGTGTAGGCTGGGCGATAGGTGGGTGATGGTCTGCGGTGGCTTGTGTCTTGGGCTTGCAATAGTAGCAACAGAAGACGTATGGAAGACTGGCTTCAGAAAAAATACGAATGCTCCTGGGAATAAACACTAGCCTGCAAGGAAAACCAGCTAAACCTGGACGGTGAATCAGAGCAACATTTAATAACCTGAAGTTGCCATGGAGTCGGATCAGCAATAACGTCACTAATGGCGTCTTAAGATTAATCAAAAGGACTAAGTTATCGCTGACTGACTATACCGAAAAATTCCACTGAACGTTATCTCTTAAACATGTCATTCTACAGAAAATTTTCTTCACCCAGATGCACGCCGGTTTTAGATCCTATCTTCTCCCTCAATCCCTATCATTTTCTGTGAAGATATCAGTGCCAGTCAACAGAAGATTCCTCCGTTCTGTTCCCCAACTTATAACTCCTTCTTATAGGGTGCAAATTTTCTGCTGGACTCTCCCAAAATTTCCTAAAATATCTTATTTCTGGTCAGTAGTTTGAGCAGACAGTCATGAATACGCAATCAAAAAGCATTCTCACACTCTTGTTCCGTAGAAAATGGAAGACTGGGTTCAACTTCCTGTCGACATTAAGGTCTTTAGACCTATTCTACAGGTCAAGACAGTTACAGTCACAAATGAAATACAGAAAATTCTCAACTGCAAACTAATAGAGTCCTATCACAAAGGAAATACAGTAATGTGCAGATTAATAGAGCCCTAAATTCAGCCTATTGCAGCCCTCAACTAGCTGTGGTGAAGCCCAGTGAAAATCCTCGCCTAGATTTAGATTCAAGATTAGAATTATTTTTTCCACATGAACTAAACCAGGGGAGTTATATGAAGTGTACCATGGAGTTAAGAACACCCTCATCGACTTGGATATATTTGCACTGGCACATAAGCGTATCAATAGAGGCCTAGATTCCTTTCATATTTGGGGGAAGGAGTTATTAACTTTTTGTGTAGACATGCGGATTCCATGTAGGTTCAGATGTATTCATTAGTGCCCCATACACGTCTAATGATTAATAGCCACGCCAGTGTGGAAAGAGCATTTATATTTGTTGGAAGGAACAGACCAAAATATTTACTGATACAGAAGCGACAGCAGATCCACTGCAGTCAAAATTTGTGAGGGTGAAAAGTCAATCTTATAAAGAACTTTTATTCCCCAAGAATTAAAAAAGAACATAACTCATTTTCCTTTCAGAAAGTTCTGAACTAATAAATTTGATTTCAAACCTTTACTGATTAAGATGCATGCAAAAACCTTGGGCGTTGTTTTGATGAGATGGTGTGTGTGTCGTTATGACACGTATAGTTGTAACATAGTAGCGTCTGTAGAAAGCCCAAGCCATTGAATTGTTTCAGAAAAAGAACTAGCGGTTATTCATTAGTCTCAGAGCAACAGTCTCGATATAATTTGATCTTGGAACGGTAGCAACACGGCCTTCTCATGTTGATGTTGTTAGTGGCTGATAGGGAGGGGAATCCACTGCCGCTGTATCTCCCATGGATCTGCTGGTGTATTTTGTGGTATACGAATTCTGGAAGCGTAGTGGTTCTCCTTTGGGGTATCCACGCAGAAAGGAAATGATGTTATCATGAAGGAAAAAGGACTTTTCTTTTACGGGCTGGAGATCAGCTGGTAATTAGGTTACTGACTCATAAAAAGTATTAGATGCGTTAAATATAGAAATAAGTAGTGGCAATGTAGTGGCAGGAAGAACTGGACTCTCGGTGAGGTAAATACAGAATCATAAATAAAAAATTAAAAAAAGAACAATTGAAGTTACGTCAGACATTAAATTTAAAGAAGGAAATTTAATTTGTTTAAGCTACTGTGTACATAACAGCGATCGTGTTTTCACAGCCAAAATTGATGCAAAGCCGATTCCCACATACGAGAAATAGTAAAATTTTATTAACTTTATATGGCTGCTAGCTCCAAAGTCGGAAACAGAATTTTTGCATCAGTTTTATTGAATTAAATGATCGGTCGATACGGTGCATCTTGAGGTATGTAAGTTTCGTCAGTTTCGTAACATAAGGAAAAGGCATCTGCAATGTGAGGGGGGGGTGGGGGTAGACGGGGTGGGACGAGCAAGAAGGTTCATCTACATGTACCTGAGATCTGGAGTTTTTATTCGTTAGGGTATTATTATGAGCCGGCCGCTATGACCGAGCGGTTCTAGGCGCTTCAGCCCGGAGCCACGCGGCTGCTACGGTCACTGGTTCGAATCCTGCCACGGGCATGGATGTGTATGATGTCCTTAGGTTGGTTAGGTTCACGTAGTTCTATGTCTAGGGGACTGATGACCTTAGATGTTAAGTCCCATAGTGCTTAGAGCCAATTATTGTGATAACCGTTAGTTCCGTAGGATCAAATAAGTTCTTTGTGTCACCTATAAAACTGAGTTCTTGTGTCACGCAATGTCTCGCTACTGACACACTTAAATGTCAGTTTGAGAGTTTCGTGCCCCCCCCCCCCCCCACCCCCCCTCTCTCTGTTGATACATATTTGTGAAGGCCACGCGAAGGTAGGGAAACCTGGAGACAAATATTTTGAATTCACAGTACGGATTTAATGTTGCAAGCATTCTGAAATGGATGAAAGTTGCGGTTATTATGCGGAGGTGAAGAACGTTGCATAGAATGGACTAGCGTTTCAAGCAGCGTCAAACTAACCTTCGAACTTACTACCATCACAGAAACAACCGCAAAAGATTAGAAATTGTATGATTCTTGCAGCCCCGTGTCTACTAACAGTGGAAGTAGAGAACAATGTGCCTGTATAATCTAATGTAACTCGTAAATTTAGATCGAAGGATCATTGAAAGCAATGTCGAAACGAACGAAGGAGTATCGCATTTCCTCGGTAAATATTTTGCTGCCCCGCGGCTCCAGAATGACAGTTTCGTATTATTTAAAATGCAGTAAGCTAACAACACTCGCTTAAAACCTCTCGTAAACATGTAGTTATTAACTCAGTAGGTAATCACATTTTGGTGGGAGCAGCAGCAGAGTGTCGTATGCGGAGCACCTTTGTAGTACATTACGCAGAGGATTTTCGCGTGTCGTGTTTCTGGAGAAGAAGGCTGCTTACGGCCTCAAGCCGGCTGCGGCGGAGAGTTGCCGCGGAATTTCGCTAGGGGTGCGAGAGGTGAAAAAAGTGCAGATTCCCCGCGGCACTCGGGCTCCCGGAGCCGGGATTACACGCGTAATTTGCATTCTACGACTTCAAAGATGATTTCCGGCCGTTAAGCCGGCTCGTAATCCCACAGGCACCCTCCCACCTGCCCAGCCGGCTGCAGAATGCCCCGCACCGCCAGAAAACACCGGAGGCCTGGCCTTCCGGCGGCGCCCACTTGCCTAGGAGACCAGTTTCCCGCATCAGTAGATGTCGGCATGGGCTGAAACGTCGAGTTATACCTAAGAGTTGATACAGTCAAGCGAAATCAAGCAGTGTTCCTATTACTTAAGTTATGTGATAAATTGTATAGAATTTATAGATTCGGCCGATATTTTTATTCGTAATATTATGCTTCCCGATATAATTTATCTAATGGATAATGTCAGAAGTTCTATGAGGTTTTTCGTGGATGATGCTGTTGTACAGAGAGATGTCGCATCGACGAAAATTGTAGCGAAATGTTTAACGAAATCATCGAAATGAATGGAATTGATTTGAAATTTCGTTAAAGAAGAATAATAAATTTTATCTTTTGCTTTTACGTTAATTTTCTTTCGTGCAAACTTTGTTGTAGAACCACTTATTTTCGTGTGATAATAAAAATTTTTACTTTCATAAGAATTACGTTCATTTAAAGAAAAAATAATATTTACGTGAACTCATATGAACTGGTTAAGAATATTAGGTTGAGAATTGAGTCCTTTAAATCATTCGGCCTTGGCATACACTTTCCAGATGCAGTGGGTTTTTTGTTAAATATTTTTACCGAATTTTATCCCGGCACTAGCCATAGAACACAAGATTACCTCTATTAGCAGAAAATGTTTTAATTATTGCCAAGCCGACATTTATCACTGATCAAACCTACTTCATTACACATTTAAGATATTTTGAAAGAACCAAACTGTTTAAATTTCAATGTTAACTAACATTAACTATCCGCCTACGAATGCACAAACGTATAATTAATTCAAATTTTATCAGCTACAGGATCTCTGAAAAAGAAGAACAATTTCTTAATTCACTATTGATTTTTATGCATCAGTTCCCGATTTACGGGTTTGATAATTTTTTTTAAATATGCCGCCGCTGCTATTGTTGGTCGCGGCACAGCCCAGCAACACCGCTAAAAAATGCTGAAAAATTCTTAAAGAAGTTTTATAGATGATGTGGGCAAGCTAATTTACATAAATAATTCACACATTTGATAAATTCTGATATATTTAGATCAAACAGTAGTACAACTCACATTAATTCGTAACGCATCGTCTAATGGCGGCTAAGTCCAGACAGAGACAAAAGAAGTCTACACATTCGTAAAAAAAAACTCTTTCACAGTGTCCTACCGCAATGACTTCTGAACAGAGAAGACCAAAGAATTCATAATGCATTGTGCTTAAATAGTATTGCTGACTATTAACATTTCTTTGCAAATTGACGATATTATTCTCTTCTGACAACATTTTATATCTCTGCTATCGCAAATACTGACACATTTTACAATCACATAATAAATACAGAAAAATTCCTATCCTAAATACAGAGAAATATTACAACAAAAAATATAAGGAGAATAACAAATGTCTTTTACACCACATTCAGTAATATTTTTGTTCAATAATTACGATATATACAACTTGCCCAGAGCGGCGTATATGGTACAAATAAACTCTTGTTCTTTAATAAGGTGAGTTTGCCAGGGAACGTTACATTGCCCCCTGGCAGCATTTGGCAAAGAGTTTTTAGACTTTGACACAATGGTGCCAGTAACGTTCTTTACACTTGTATATTTTACGGAATGGCTATTTTATTTAGTCCCAGGGTTATATAAGTTCATGGCTCCCCCATTTGGGCGTAGGCAAACAGGAAACCTGGGCAAAACTGTGCCGGAGCCCAGCCATCCCAGTTGGTTCATGGTCAATATTGTCTCTTTAGCAGTTATTCATTTGAATTAAATTAGCAGTTCGTCACAAACGGTTACACAATTACACCATATCACAGTCACATACAGTTCAACGGAAGTTTTTGTGTGTGACACTATTATTCTTGTGATACACTACAAGGTCACTTGTCCTAGGATATATCACTTACGGACATACATAGTAAATGTTCAATGTTTATCGAAATGAAGTCATTGACATGTTATTCAGTTTATGTGAACATAAAAAAAAATCAATAATGCTGTATTTGGTGAGCGGTGCGGAGTGATTGTTGAGCGGCGCTCGGCGCGGCGCGCTGACTCCGTGTAGGTCACCGCCCCCGGCGTTGACAGCTACGGCGCGGAGGGGCGTGGCTGTCTGTCTGGTCTGCTACGGGCTGCTGCGGCCGCTGCATAGCTGATGTAGCCGGATGCGCGTTGGATATCAGCTCGCCCGTGCGACGTCTTCTTGCAGTGCTCCAGGAAACATGCAACAAGTTCACAAACAGTGTACTATCCTTATAGGCATTTTTCCTGCTGTGGGAAAGAACGCACACAGTTAGTGGCAGTTATTACTCAGTAGGCCTTCACTAGTCTGGTTTGCACAATGTTTCGTTGTCACAGTAACACGTTTTATGGGCATACAATATTTTTCACCATGTCATGACTTGTCATTAGTCACACGCAAGTTTTCACCTTTGGACAAAATGTATCTCTGTAGTCAATGCGCTTTCCTAGCGTCCCTTGACACACAAAGAGTTAAAGTTTGACACTAATTTGATCCACCGTCTGTTATCGGTTCACTGTTCGTGTCATGCTAGTTCCTTGTCCACTTGCACACATGGCGATGATACAGTTTTTTATTACTTATACTCAACTACTCCGTGACGTATTGCTGCAGGTTTAACAGTCACTGTCTGTCTCTGCCGCACAATACTGCACTTTTGCTAAAGTTCCTTTATTTTTATTTACAATGTCCGGTGTACAATTTTTTTTTTTTTTTTTTTTTTTTTTTTGTGTGACAGCACATTCGTAACTCTTTACCAAGGTGTGATATTTGCGTACATGGTAACAAAATATTAAAATTTGGTATTAGTTTGCCCAAAAGTCATCTATATTCGTGTTCGAGTAGATTTTATTTGTGCATTCCAGCCGGATTCAGGCATATTGTTCAATAACTCCTTTGAACTCATGTCACACTTTACTATCAACGTCCTACGTAACTACAGTGTAGTCTCTGTAGGCAAAACTTGACTTGGACTGTATCTGGCTAGCTCTTTTTTACTGTTTGAATCTGCACATGCTTCAATTGAAGCTTCTTTGTGCGTAACTTTGCATTACATAAATTTGCAACAAGTTTGCCTCCCGTGGTGCCCTCGGGTCACTACTGGGTGCATTAATTTCTCTAATAACATTGGTGAGATAATAAAGTTCTCAGGGCCTCATATTATTGATATTATTCTGGGTTCGAATCTGTCAATCTGACAGCTACACATATATACATACATACACATAATAGAAAAGATTGTGCCAAGAAATATTTCAAATTTGGGCACATAGAAAATTATGTAGTACACTAACTAATCATTACTAAAATGTTCTTTTTGATTGAACTCTGTCACAGCTTAACACTACAAATAATTGCACTAATCAGATTATCTGTGCAAACATTTAGAGCATGTTCAAGATAACACAAATTAAAAGAGTACATAACACAAATATCCATACACATGAGAAAGTCAATCATATTCTTATATCTAAACACTTCTACACTAGTACATTATCTCTAAAGATCACACATCATTAATGTTCATTATTTACAAAAGAATGGTGTCCACATAGGACTATTAGTCTTTTACTGTCGGAATGCTTTTACATCCTTACGCGGATACAGTCCCCGTACTCTCCCTGAGTGCGGATCTGCTAAGTGATAGCTACACTCATGTGGCACACTTACTACTCTAAAAGGTCCATTGTACACCAATTGCCACTTGCTATTCTGTTTCAAGGATCTTTAGCTACCACTTCCTTCTTGGACCAAGGAATGGAGTATGAGGCTCGACAGTAGGTTTTGTGAGGCTTCACCTCGATATTGTACTGATATCCCTTAACAATTCCTGGTCGTTCTTAAAATACGTCTGCATAATTAGATAATAACTGTACCAAATCCTGCTGTTGCATAGAGTTCAAATTTTCGGACTGTGATACTTTGTTCACAAGTGCGTCCACATTTGCTTTTAATTGATCACCTTGTACGTCAGGATAATAGAGATTCTGTCCTAGACAAAGATTGTCTAAATGTAGTATCGACTGATTCCTACACTTTATGTTAATAGCATTACAATTAGGTACAGTACCTCTTCAGATCTGAGCATGGACAATTCTATTCTCCTACCAGCATTCATCAAACTTAATTTTCCCCGAGAAAGGTCGATTATTGCGTCCCTTTCTCTTAAAAAATCTACCCCCAAAATGCAGACTACCTTTAAACCCTTTACTACCAGGAATGAGCACGCTATGGCTTCATCCCCTAAATACATCTCTACCCGCACTTGGAGTTTAATTATTTGTCGCTGTGCACTTATGGCTCCAGTGACTTTACAATTATTCACGGGAAAAGTCAGCATACGCCTTTCCTTCCCCAGTACTTTGAATAAGTCCATACTCATAACACTGACAGTAGCACCTGTATCTACGACCGCTTGCACATCAATATTGTTAATTTTGATCTCTATTATCGCTTGTACTTTGTCTTTGTGCTCCTTTATGCACGTGGATGGTTCAGTTATTAATTCATCTCCCATCTGTACCCCGTCATTATACCTAAGGATACAGATTTTGTTCGGTGTTTTGTTCTGTGTCGGGCTGCTCTCACTCCAAACCTCAGCCGACGATGGAGAGCGTATCTCGGCTGCATCTAGTTTGTTGAATTATTGCTAGTGGATGGGCGTGGCTGCTCTGTGTCACTGACCTCCACTATGTGCACGTTGTGTTGCGTCGGCCGCCACGGTTGCGCAATTGGCGCATTTTGTGGTGGCGGTCGGTTATTGTCATATCTATCACTGTTTTGCCGGTCCGGACTGGGCCTCTGGTTCTGCGGCCAAGTTCGGTTTGCATCATTATAAGTATTAGTGTTGCTCGGCCCCCTGGCATTTTTCCATCTACTATTGCTTGGTGGGCCTGTTTCATACCGGTCATCGAACCTCCTTCTCCGGTCATTATTCACCGGCGGACTATTGCCGTTCCGGTCTCTACCTCTATTTCCGTTTTGTGTATACTCTTGTCTCCTATTATTACCTCCGCCGTTTCCATTACTTGGTGGAGGCGTGTTATTTCTACCATTTCTATAACCATTTCCGTTACTTCTAGCCTGTTCAGAGGCTGTCTTAACGTCCTCCTGAATCAGGTCAATTGAGTCCAGAACAGACAAGAAATGTTCCATATCATTTTCGGGCACGTGTATAAGTTTTTCCTTTACATGTATCGGCAAGTGTGATTTCAAAAGCCTGATCAAATCCCGGGATGAAATCTGTTCGTCCCAGTAACGGGTCTTACTAATGCGTTTCTCAAAATATTTTCGCAAATTGCCTAGTCGTGGAGAATACGGCTCTGGATTATATACCTCCTTCCGTAATCTCTCCTGAATACATGTTGACCAATATTTGGCCAAGAATGCCTTCTCAAATTGCTCATATGTATCGCAACTATCAGCTGCTTCGGTTGCCCATAATGCACCATCTCCTTGTATGTAAGACATAACGAACTGTATTTTCTGGGTATGACTCCAAACGCTAGGCAAAATGTTTCTAAATCCCTTGATAAACACTACAGGGTGAACAGATTTCTTCTCCGTTGTAAAGATCTGAAACTGTCGGTTCCTAATCAAGCTTTCTTCAATCACTACTTTGGAATGACATTTATTTGGTTCACTTACATTGGTTGCCTGTTCTGTCTCGCAGTCGCAATTTTTTACTGCATTATTTATATGCCTATCATTGTTGGACCTGGCTGGCGTGACATACGCCTGTGCCTCGTCATGCCGCAAGCTAAGCTCCATTTCGGCAAGACGACGGTCCACACTCCGCTGCCACAGCGGAATGTCTTTGTGCACTATCTTTTTTAGATCCTGCACATCCGCACTTGAGCCCACATCTCTGGCCTCAATTGCGGCGTGCACTTTCTGATCTATTTCTTCTATGACTTCATTTTCTGCTTTGTGCACTTGTTCGATCACTTTGTCCTCAATTACTTGAGTTGTGTCAATTTCCAATTGCTCGAATCTGTTAGTCAGGACACTAATTTCCTCTACGATATTGGCGTTAGCCACTTGAATACTGTCTACTCTTTCGCTTAATTCATGCACTGTTTTGGGTATGGTTTCATATTTTTGTTTCAAACTAACAAGCTCACTTTGCATAACTTCTAAAGTTTGCGTCAACTGCAAGTCCCTCTCATGCAGGCGTCGGTCACGCTCTGCTTGTTTAGCATCACGTTCTCTATCGCGCTCTGCTTGTTTGGCATCACGTTCTTTATCGCGCTCTGCTTGTTTAGCATCACGTTCCTTATCGCGTTCTGCTTGCATACATGCAAATTCAGCTACCAATCTCTGGTCACGCTCTGCTTGTTCAGCATCACGTTCTCTATCGCGCTCTGCTTGTTTAGCATCACGTTCTCTATCACACTCTGCTTGCACACGTACAAATTCAGCTAGGAAATTGAGCATGCGCTCGAACATAACTCTTAATGATTGCACTTCTGACATCACACCACTCTCTGGTCCGTGTCCAGTGCTTGCGGATGGCACAGTATTTCCGCTATCAACTGAATCACTGGGTGGCAGTGGCAACATTTCTTGTCCTTCTGCCCCCAGATTCTCACATTGTACTTCCTGAACTACGTCACTAACATTACTTTGTGTCCCACTTTCCAACTCGGTATCACTACTTACTGACTGTTGCTCATTATCCATGTTGATATCTTTCTGACTACGCAATCTAACCATAGTAAACAAAAGAAATACAATCTGAACTAAATATCCTACCACTCAGGTTTCACTGACATAATCACACAAGAAATGGACATTAACTAATACACACTTACTATATACTACAATGACTAACTACCTAAATGTCCTGTTATTTTAAAACAAAGTACTAACAACAAGCACACCACTAATGATCCGAGAACACTGCACTGAGGCTACTTTACTACCCACAGGACAACTACACTGTAGCTTTACCTTTTGGTGATCTATCTTGGGTGCAGCTGCCCCCTGATATTGTGGTAGGTAATTAATTTTTCGAAATATTGAGCTCTCTTCTTCAGCTTGCCTCTGGATACATAGTGTTCTCATGCAAAAAATCATACACAGGTATTACCACACAATATTGGTTATGCAATACATACAATACATAGAAAAATTATTAAATGTTCTGCAACAAAGTTCGACTATATTAATTCCCTAGTTATCTCACGGGTATTTAGTGGCCACTGCATATTCGTGCCCCACGTTGGGCGCCAATTTAACGAAATCGTCGAAATGAATGGAATTGATTTGAAATTTCGTTAAAGAAGAATAATAAATTTTATCTTTTGCTTTTAAGTTAATTTTCTTTCGTGCGAACTTTGTTGTAGAACCACTCTCTTATTTTCGTGTGGTAATAAAAATTTTTATTTTCTTAAGAATTACGTTCATTTAAAGAAAAAATAATATTTACGTGAACTCATATGAACTGGTTAAGAATATTAGGTTGAGAATTGAGTCCTTTAAATCATTCGGCCTTGGCATACACTTTCCAGATGCAGTGGGTTTTTTTGTTAAATATTTTTACTGAATTTTATCCCGGCACTAGCCATAGAACACAAGATTACCTCTATTAGCAGAAAATGTTTTAATTATTGCCAAGCCGACATTTATCACTGATCAAACCTACTTCATTACACATTTAAGATAATTTGAAAGAACCAAACTGTTTAAATTTCAATGTTAACTAACATTAACTATCCGCCTACGAATGCACAAACGCATAATTAATTCAAATTTTTTCAGCCACAGGATCTCTGAAAAAGAAGAACAATTTCTTAATTCACTATTGATTTTTATGCATCTGTTCCCGATTTACGGGTTTGATAATTTTTTTTAAATATGCCGCCGCTGCTATTGTTGGTCGCGGCACAGCCCAGCAACACCGCTAAAAAATGCTGAAAAATTCTTAAAGAAATTTTATAGATGACGTGGGCAAGCTAATTTACGTAAATAATTCACACATTTGATAAATTCTGATATATTTAGATCAAACAGTAGTACAACTCACATTAATTCGTAACGCATCTTTTAATGGCGGCTAAGTCCAGACAGAGACAAAAAAAACTCTTTCACAGTGTCCTACCGCAATGACTTCTGAACAGAGAAGACTAAAGAATTCATAATGCATTGTGCTTAAATAGTATTGCTGACTATTAACATTTCTTTGCAAATTGACGATATTATTCTCTTCTGACAACATTTTATATCTCTGCTATCGCAAATACTGACACATTTTAAATGCTAAACACCTGCAGAATATCGACATTTATTTCAGGGATTAGCAACTGATCCTTCTCATAAACAATTGCAAAGTATTGCTGCAAAAATAAAGAAATCCCATTATTTTATGATTACATGATTGCGAAACAATCACTAGAAGCATTTCTTCGATAAAGTATCTCGGT
Source organism: Schistocerca americana (assembly GCF_021461395.2). Lineage (NCBI taxonomy): Eukaryota > Metazoa > Arthropoda > Insecta > Orthoptera > Acrididae > Schistocerca > Schistocerca americana. The sequence continues at coordinate 325,537,943 of NC_060125.1, forward strand.
TTATGCATATAGAGATAGTTAACGACGTCACAAAATCAATAGCAGGTAGGGCAGGTGGCAGAATAGTTTCACTGGAAGATTTCTCAGGAAACGTACTCAGTCTACAAGCGACTTTGCATACGAAATATTGATTCGACCTGTAATTGAATGTTGCTCCTTAGTCTGGGATCCATACCATATTGGATTCATGACGGAAATAGAAAAGCACCAAAGAAGAGCAAGGTATTTTGTTACAGGTACATTTAATAAGTACGAAAACGTCACAGCAGTGATTAGCAAGTTCCGGTGGCAGACGCTCAAAGAGAGCCTTTCTGCATCACGAGAGCATGGCTCTTTATGAATCAACCAATATACAGGATGGTCCACTGATCGTGACCGGGCCAAATATCTCACGAAATAAGCGTTAAACGAAATAACTACAGAGAACGAAACTGGTCTAGCTTGAAGGCGGAAACCAGATGGCGCTATCGTTGGCTCGCTAGATGGCGCTGCCATAGGTCAAGCGGATACCAACTGCGTTTTTTAAAATAGAAACCCCCATTTTTTATTACATATTCGTGTAGTACGTAAAGAAAAATGAAAGTTTTTAGTTGGGCCACTTTCTTCGCTTTGTGATAGATTGCGCTGTAATAGTCACAAACATATGGCTCACAATTTTAGACGAACAGTTGGTAACAGGTAGGTTTTTTAAATTCAAATGCAGAACATAGGTACGTGTGAACATTTTATTTCGGTTGTTCCAATCCGAGAGACGTACCCTTGTGAATTTATCATTTCTGAGAACGCATGCTGTTACAGCGTGATTATCTGTAAACACCACATTCATGCAATAAATGCTCAAAATAATGTACGGCAACTTCAATGCATTTGGCAGTACCTTTAACGACATTCCTCTCAACAGCAAGTAGTCCGCCTTCCGTAATGTTCGCACATGCATTTACAATGCACTAACGCATGTTGTCAAGCGTTGTTGGTAGATCACGATAGCAAATATCCTTCAACTTTCCCCACAGAAAGAACTCCGGTGACATCAGATCCGGTGAACGTGCGGGCCATGGTATGGTGCCTCGACGACCAATCCACCTGTCATGATATATGCTATTCAAATTCCGCTTCAACCGCCCGCGACCTATGTGCAGGACATCCATCATGTCCGAAGTACATAGCCATTCTGTCATGAAGTGAAACATCTTGTAGTAACATCGGTAGAACATAATGTAGGAAATCAGCATACATTGCACCATTTAGACTGCCATCGCTAAAATGGGGGCCAATTATCCTTCCGCCCGTAATTACACACCATACATTAACCCGCCAAGGTCGTTGATGTTCCACTTTTCGCAGCCATCGTGGATATTCCGTTGCCCAATAGTGCACATTATGTCGGTATACGTTACCGCTGTTGGTTCAAAAATGGCTCTGAGCACTATGGGACTTAACATCTGAGGTCATCAGTCCCCTAGAACTTAGAACTATTTAAACCGAAGTAACCTAAGGACATCACACACACATCCATGCCCGAGGCAGGATTCGAACCTGCGACCGTAGCGGTCGCGCGGTTCCAGACTGAAGCGCCTAGACCCGCTCGGCAACACCGGCCGGCACCGCTGTTGGCGAACAACGCTTCCTCGCTAAATAGAACGCATGCAAAAATTCTGTCATCGTCCCGTAATTTCTCTTGTGCCCAGTGGGAGAACTGTACACGACGTTCAAAGCCGTCGCCGTGCAATTCCTGGTGCATAGAAATATGGTACGGGAGCCATCGCTGTTGATGTAGCATTCTCAACACCGACGTTTTTGAGATTCGCGATTCTCGTGCAGTTTGTCTACTACTGATGTGCGGATTAGGTGCGACAGCAGCTAAAACACCTACTTGGGCATCATCATTTGTTGCATGTCGCGGTTTGCGTTTCACATGTCGCTAAACACTTCCTGTTTCCTTAAATAACATAACTATCCGGCGAACGGTCCAGACACTTGGTTGATGACGTCCAGGATACCGAGCAGCATACATAGCACACTCCCGTTGGGTATTTTGATCACAATAGCCATACATCAACATGATATCGACCTTTTCCGCATTTGGTAGAAGGTCCATTTTAAGACGGGTAATGTACCACGTAGCAAATACCTCCCGCACTGGTGGAATGTTACGTGATACCACGTACTTCTACGTTTGTGACTATCACAGCACCATCTATCACAAAACGAAAAAAGTGGTCTAACTGAAACATTCATATTTCTTTACGTACGACACGAATATGTAATAAAAAATGGCGTTACGTCTTTAAAAAAGCTCAATTGATATCCGTTTACCTATGGAAATGCCATGTAGGGTGCCAACCATAGCGCCATCTTGTTTCCCCCCTCGCTAGACGATATTCGTTCTTTGTAGTTTTTTCGTTTGATTATTATTTCGTGATATATTTGGCCCGGTCACTATCAATGGACCACCCTGTATTAATCCCGCTACGTATATAGCGCGAAATGACTGTGAAAGTAAACTCAGAGAGATTCGAGAGTATTCGGGAGCTTAATAGCAATCATTTTCCTCGCGAATATTTCGTGACTGGATCAGGAAAAGCGGGACTGATTTTGGTGCACGAAGTAACCTTCCCCATACATCATAAGATGGCTTGGTTGTATAGATGCAGATGCAAGGTAGAACTATGAAACATTTCAATACAAAAATGTAATGCACAAGTATAATTTGTACAATTAATAGCAAATGATTTAAATATTCGTCTTCATTCAGCCTTTCAGTATATTTAGATTCCTATTATAATTAATGGTATAATTTTTTATTTGACTTGTATTTTTTAGATTTACATTTATACTTCATAAGCCGCAATGCATTGCAGCCAGAGAGTATCTTGCACGTAATGTTTCCATAAGCTGATATTGAACAGCCGTAAAGTATATTACTAAACGCATTTTAACCATCTTAGAATACAGACAGACATGTCATGTCAAATAGCTATTTGAGATGAGAGATGACTGCCAGAATTCTAAGAGAAATTTTGTCAGTTGTTTGTACAATTTCGCAGGATAATTTCCATACTGTTCAGCTTCAAAGGAACTTTACTTTTACCTGTAATGTTGTGCCCTACATCCTAGATGATAACCGAAACCGGTAGATTGCTAATGGGACAAATAAACAACCGATAGCTAAAAATGCATTTTATATAAAAAAAAAATATCTTGTACCACTATCAATCAATTCCGTTCCAGTTCCACTTGTGAATGAAGTGAGGAAAAGATGAAATTCCATATTCTTTCGTACGTACCCTGATTTCTCTTATCTTGTCTTCGTGGTTCGTTCACGATAAGTACATTGGCGCAGTAGAATCATTCCGCAGTCAGTTGCAAATGCTAGATATCTAGATTTCTTTAACAATGTTCCGCGAAAAGAGCGTCTTCCTTCTTCCAGGAATTCTCATTTGTGTCCGTGGAGGACTTGCGTACGTCTCGCACATTGATGGAACCTACTGCTACAAATCTAGCAGTGCACTGAATTACCTCCATATTTTCCGTTAATCGGACCTGCTTATGATCCCAAGCAATCGAGCTATACTCAAGAATGGGTTGTAGGAGTTCTCTGTCGCGGTCTCCTTCATAGATCAGGAACACAATCGTAAAATTCTCCAAATTAACCAAAGTCGAACACATCGCTTTGAAACGTTACGTCCAAATATTTAATTGATATCGCTGTGTGAAACTGCACACCACTAATATTGTATTGTAATGTCATAGGATTGTTATCCCGCTCTTGTGTTTGAACGTACACTTTTTCAAATTAAAGCAAGATGCCGTTCATCCCACTTAAGCCTCGCTGAATATAATTGCGCCAATAAGAAAGTAGATGCAATTTTCATAAGAATTGTTGTGTAAAATGCAGTTGGCTTCACATTAAAAAGATACACCCCGAGATATTTAAATCTGCATAGCTGGACGACGTTTTCAACCACAAGGCCTGAGATTGGAAGGCTACATATATTCCATAGGTGTCATTTTCCTACTCCCAACGTGAAAATGTGAGAAACTTCGTGTATGCTCTGTTACTTCAGCAGCGTTGTAAAATTACGTGGTAACACAAACGTGCCAATTACGTAGTGAAGTTTCTGTGTTTCTGCGTGTTACTACCACTGAAAGTACAATCGTCTGGCCGTAACTGCGAGATCTTTGATTGCCCTGGAAGATGCATCGGAACTAAAACAGGTGAAATATTAGTTCACTTTATTTTATGTGTGATAAAAGGATTTAGCTTGATATAATCCTTTGACACATGAGTTATACACAATGTACAACTTTCATTGACGATTAAAGCTTCACTTGATGTACTAATTAAGCAATTCTTCTCTTGGAATACAATGTTCAACATTTGCAGGAATACGTTTCGATCTGACACTTGAATTACTCTTGAGCCCTACCCGATGGTTTTGACTGCTTCAGCGACGTCACGAGCTGGGCAGAGAGCTTCCATGCTCAGTTTTATATTGACATCCCAGTGACGGCGCTGCTGTTGTCAGAGAGAGGGCATGTATTTTTTTAGCCTGTCCCATTTCTCACTGCTGATTTTAGCGAGACGTCGCTAATGCCTTTAGTATCAATGCGCTCTGCTGTTTGTGGCGTGGCACTGCGATTTTTGGACATTACCGTACTGTGCTTGCCACATTTTTTTCTACGTGCGGCATGTTTTTGTTAAACGTATAAAGTGATGTATCCTCTACATATATTAAAAATGCCACAACCTCACCTTTCGCGGGAAATTCTCTTACCAACAGAGATATCCGCATACGATTCACTATCAGTGAGTTCCATACCGAACTGGAGGGACTCCTCAAGGACGTCTTTGGCTAGCAAGTAGTGACGATCTTGCGTGTAGGACCGTATTAGAGACGAACATTCGTAGCTGCTTATAGTCTTTCTACTTGCGACTTTACAGTTACTCTGTGCCTTAATTTTTTAAATAAAGCAAAACACCATAGTACACACTAACAATAACGGTATTTCTGCTGTAGAAGAATTGTTTGATAACTTACGCAAAGCTGACATGGCGGCTGTCACGTGACACGCCTAGGTCTTGCTTCGTGAAGTAATCTCTCTGGTGTAGTACTGACCTCACTTCTTACTATCAGACATCACTGTCATAGATCTGCTAGCACGTCAATGCTACTTTCGAACTGTCACCGAGACATACCTCATCCACAACCTTGAATTTATTGCCAGGACGAATTTCCTGGTCTGCAATGTAGTGTTCAGTTTATCTCACAGTAGTGCCATTCTGTCACGGTCCACAGGACACGTGTGAATTTGGGAATCTAGGAGATTGACCGTGGTAGAACTCAGGAACTTAGAAGGGTCATGAAAAGTACGCAGATGATTGGATGCTAGCAAAAGCAAGATTTCGCAATCGAGCTCCGACGTGGTAGACATGATTCACGTCACTTTCTAAGACAGTGCTTACCCTGCTGGAGACTCAGGGATTAACTCTGGTCTAAATATATATTTTCAGTTAAGTCTTTGGTACTTGTGTGAGCCACACTATTCTCTGTAAGGCCAGCTGCGGGATCAGAGCTGCCTTCAAATAGTAATTATGAGCTAAACATTGCCTTCATCGATGCTCTCCAGTTTTTTATTTAAAAAAAGGAAATAAGAAATATGCATCTTTTTCAATTGCAATATGCATTTGTGAATAACTGTACATCCACAAATAACAAGCATAGTTGTGGAAAATATACACAGGGTATCGGATCACTCAGCTAGATTTTCAGAGTATCTCCGTAACTTCTAGAGCCTGATATGGTCCTTGTCGTCCAAACATTCCAGCACGAGCATAATTACTGTCGTCATCATAGTCAAAACAACCTGAGAATAAGAAAGATCGATTAGATATACAGTTAGAATGTATACCAAAATCCCAGTAAATCCCATCGAATCACATCTGTGTAAGTATAGCACAAGTTCCCTTTGTTTTGAATTTTCATAACAACAATGATAAGAATGTTGCACATTTAGCTGATTTCATGTATTAATGTAACGTATCTGTTCAGTAATGCAAAAGTGATTAACATATGGTCGAAGCAAGACGAGAAAGAAAACTTTTCAACATGACCATAACTGTAGATTTGAAATCACCTTTAGTACCGTAATTTAGCTAATTTCAAAAATGTCATTGGGCTGACATTAATTTCAACTTGAACGGTGGTATCTCCATCAAGATTTCTTTCCTCGCGTGTTCTTCCTGTAATGCATCGGTTTCTCGTTGTATGTCAAGCACTATTTTGGAATTTTTTCAACACATTGCGTGACAAATGTACTGAAACACAAATATTTTAATTGCTTATGTCAGTTCAAGCACTGAAAATTTATTTGGGTTAAGTTGAATTCCTTTGGATACCTCTTTACTCTGTGCGAGTAAAAATTGTTTTCAGTAACCACTGTAAAAATTACGAAAAATTTAGATAATAGTTTAAATATTTACGTTTTTGGGGAATAATACATTCAAATATTGTAAACTCATAGCCCTCTGTTCCTGAATTAGAGTAACTACCTTTATGGAGACAGTGGTGACGGGCCTCCATGGTAAGCGATGGATCTGGGTTTGCGGAATCAGGGCTCTGGGTGGGTAAGCAATGAAAAAGCGTGTCGGTGGCTGGTAGCTGTCTGACGTGTTACCATGGAAACATGACGTATAAAATATTCATTTCTTATTCATCAACTACAACAATGATCTTGATACTCGAAGATGTCAACACCTCGAGCCTGACGACCTCCAGTACCTCCGTGGCGGGTGCCGACGCCAGCGATTGTATAAGGAAGTTGACCGCAGCTGCGGTTGGCGGCTGACACTACAGACAAGACGGTGTCTGGCAGCACAGGAAGTGGCGCACAGAGGCGCGCAGAACCACATGTTGCCCCAGCGTGGATGAGATAGCTCATAGCTGCAACTAGCAGAGTCAGGTAGAAAGGAATTGGCCCGCAATAGTGATGTCGGCGGAATGGCTTCACGGCCACAGGCTCGAACAGTAGATCTCTAGGATAGGAGGCCGGCAGAAGATGTGGTAGGCCAACAGGTGGACCACCAGTTGGAAGGACCTAAGTGCACAGCATTTAACTGAGCTCAAGCAGCAGGGCCACAGCTAGCAGCGACAGAGTCCGGAAGTGAAGACTGTTTGATCCATGTATTCGTAGACTCGAAGTCCATCATAATTCACCCAAAGGCCTGGCGACTGCTAGACTGCCATCTCTCTGACTATAACCATGGAGTATTTATAGGGTTGCTAAAGCATCAGTTTGAATCGTGCAAGCCATAACAAGACCACAGCTCGGATTTCAGTCACTTGGGTCACATTCGCCACAGCTGCTCTGCGTCCCTGTTGTGTCGACGATATCACAACTGTGGTCTCTGTGCTGTGCCGGGCTATGTTGCAACTGCTGGGTGCCTACTGATAGTATCTGCCATTTTAGCAAGTGGCCCCCGATGGAACTTCTTCATGTCGGCCCGCACTGACGTACTTCAATAACAGGATGTGGGAGGTGTCTCAGTTTCACCCAACCGTGACGCGTATATTATTTTCGGTGCAAAACTTTGAATTATGTAGAGGGAAATACTAGTAGAGATTGAAAATCTTAGTTAGTGGAACGAAGATAACGCGAGAGTGAATACCAAGTAAGTAATTCAAATTCAGAGGAATGAACATCTCTAAAACGGTACTCACACAACAAATAACAGGTACAAGGAATGTAGCTGCGAAGGAACCTTAGGTAAAATAAGAAACAGTTCCATCACTCGACCAACGAAGGATGAAAAAAAGATAGGAAATAGATAGGAATACAGAAACATTATTATCTTAGAAATGAAATAAATAGAAAGTGCAGGGAAGCGAAGATGAAGTAGCTACAGCAATAATGTGAAAGAACCGATAAATGATCGTCGGAAGGAATAATCCAACATTTAGGAAAGTTGAAACAACATTGGGTTGAATTAAAAGGAAAAGCCTTAGCGTCAACTTTAAGATTACAAGAGGAATTCCGCTGTTAGTCACAGACGAAAAAGTGGAGAGGTCACACGGCAACTCTTAAAACCACTAGGAGAGTGAGGAACTATCTGATGACGTGAAATAAGAAGAAATGGTAGTCGATGTGGAAGACACTCGGAATCTAGTACTAAAATTGATAAAATATGGTGTAAAACGTAGATGATATTCTTTAGAAGTTTCTAAAGTTACTAGCCTTAGGGCAACCAAGCGACTGTTCAGATTGGTGTGTATAATCTAAGAAACTGATTACATACCACAGGACACTTGAAAGAATATATTCTTCTACACAGTTCAGAAGATAGAGAAGCCAGATTATTTCGAAAACAATGACACAGTCAGCTTAATAGTTGAAGCATCTAAGTGGCTGAGCAGTACATTATAGGAAAGAATAGAAAATAAACTGATGATTAGTTAGATGACGATAAGTTTGGTTTCAGAAATGGTAAAGGTACCAGAAAGGCAATTCTGACGTCAGGCATGATAATGGAACTAAAAGTTCAGAAAACACAAGCCACATACATAGAATTTATGGAACAAAAGAAGTGTTCGACAATATAAAATGGTGCAAGTTGCCAGGTATTCTCAGGAAAACATGTATAAACTATAGAGAAAGTCGGATAATACGCAGTATGTGTGAGACTCAAGAGTAGAAAACAGTAACGATTAAGGATTTAGGGCTGGGATTAATGAGGATGTAAAATAGTAATGACGTGTCTTGCCCCTACTGTACGACCTGTCCATCGATGAAGCAATGACGGAAGTCAAGGTGTTAACTGATTCAGCATATTCGTGGCAAGGCATGCAGTTCGTATGAGAAGCATCCCTACGTCCGTTAAATCTTCCAGTAAATCTGCAGCCCACACGGCTGGATGGATGTGGTCGTTCCACCCTAAATAGCTGTGAATACACACTACTACGTACTTGATAGTTATTGATAATTGACGACAGCGCAGTAAAAAGATGTCGGAATGTTTCGATTGTTCACCCTCATTACATTGCTTTTGCTGCATTTCGGGGTCATGTGACAAACTCTGGACCAAAGGCCTAGCCTCTTACACTATCTTAGCATTTCGTTACAAACAGGTAAATACGTCATCTCTGATCAGACTCATAAGACTACATACGCCACCTACCAGGGTATTTAAATCTTAATGAAAATAATCACTCGTGATCGTAAATGATGCTTTATTACATTACTGGTGAGCGGTTTCAGTCGTAGTAGACCATCTTCAGACCAGAGTGTGACACTACTGATAATCTGCATAGACCTTGAGTACCGCTGTGGAGTATGTTAGGATGCACCAGACCTCAACTGCTGATCGTGGATACTCTTCCGCACTCCTTGCCACTATTCTTCTAGAAAGCAGTTCACGACGCCTTAGACTCGTTCAAAACAAGTTGATCTGTTAGGCATGACACGTTGCGCTCCTAGGAAAAGAACCTTCATTGTTTGCTCACTGTCGTGGAGACGATGCACTGTTCCGAGAGCATTACGTCATACGGGACGCAAAATTCCTGCTGCTCGGACTTTGTACAAGATTCACTCGGAACTTCAATACCTTTGGTGAAGCCAGTGGACAGCACGTGGCCGTCATTGTACCGTACGTACACAAGCGGCCGCTAGGCTGTCGGAGACCGCCGCTACAGACTAGCTTTTGGCGGAGCTGGCCGGCGAGGTCCGCTTTGTGCTCGTGACACGGCATCCAGCAGTCTCCTTTGTAGGTAATTACACATCGTCCAGTGTATCAAGCGGATGCCACGCAACGTACTTACCGAAAACCGCTGCACTTCTAGGCGGCTTTGTGTCTTTGCGAAGAAATAGCCAACACTTGAAGCTGTTGTTTAACACAAGATGAAAAGCAGAAGACGTCGAACCACAATGCCAAGGGCCGTAAAATTCAGGTACACCTATTCTAAGGCTAAAAAAATGAACACTACTTTTAAATAGTAATATAAATCCTAGGAAAACAGATGTACATCATCAAGTTAAACGTATTCAAAGTCTTGTTCTGTATTAGTCATGTCTGTACGCTTTCAAATTTTGAAATGTTCAAGGCACAACTTCCTTTTGGTAGAAATTCACGTTTCTTGCTCTACGAGATAAAATCTCGTCTTAGTGTAGATACACTTCCTCAAAATATGCGTCTTGGTGTAGATAAACTTCATGAAAATGTGAACCAACATACTACAGAAATCCTGGAAATGGTCTAAAAATAATTTATAATGACACAGAAACAATACGGAATCAACACACTAACATGAAAACACCATGCGTTATGACTCAGATTATTCAACAACTTGACGAATTCTTGAGGATAAGCAGAAGAGCTGAACTAATTAGTAAAAAGGTAATGTGGGTTTATTGTGATCTAAATACCGCTCCTTTGCGGACAAATTTTGTTGACTGAAAATCAGATTTAAAATTTTAATTAGAAAATATATGACATTGTTATGAAATTCTGAATTACAAATTTAGATAGAGATCCTGTGTACTACTTATGAATAATAGACGGTTTGAAACTTCCTGGCCGATTAAAATTGTGTGCCAGACCGAGACTCGAATTCGGGACCTTATTAGAGCACGTTCCCGCGAAAGGCAAAGGTCCCGAGTTCGAATCTCGGTCCGGCACACAGTTTTAATCTGCCAGGAAGTTTCATATCACCGCAAACTACGCTGTAGAGTGAAAATTTCTTTCCGGGAACAGAAGTTTTGCTTAGATTTGCTGGTGGAAGCTGTGATAACAAATCTTAATGTGGTAACTCATGCGATACTAGGCCCCACCCTGAGTGCGGAGAAAGCGATAACTCGTGTAATATGGGGCACATGCTGGACGTTGAAGTGTGGTGAACGGCATATTATAGTGTAGATGTAGGAAAAAAACAGACGATATCTTTTTCCCTGGGTACCAGGTTTGATCAACGGTAATCAAACAAAAATCACCCTTCTACTACATATGTGCAAAACACTGGAAAGACTGAGTGGTGAACACATGTAGTAATAACGAAATAGAGTTTCTTGGCAGTTCGACATCGTAGATACGGCACAGAAGGGTTCTCTGGATACCGGGATTGTCAGATTTTACCAAAATCATAAATCACCTGTTGACAGTGTACAACGGGCTGTCGATGAGCGTCAATCTGCGGTGGCCTGTGTGTTGGTCTCCTGCCCTCCTATTCATTTCTGTGAGTAGGCAGTGTGTGTCGGAAAACTGACAGCTGTCGCCGTTCAGGTGGTAGGGATACGAAGAGTCGGCTTCCCAGGTTGGGTGAGGGCCTGCATTTGGACCAAGTGCAAAGGCAACTCCCAAATAATTGGATTTTAACCGAGTAACCGTGGGAAGAAGATGAACTGTTGATAACAAAATCAGTGTTTTTTTCCAGTAACTGAATGAGACCGCAACAGTAGTTACAGATAACTAATGGAAGACTGGCTTAAAAAAATAAGAGGAATACTCCTGAGAATATATATCAGCCTCGAAGGAATACCAGCTAAATCTGGATTGGGAATCAGATCCACACGAAGTAACCCGAACTCGCTACGGGGTCAGATCAGCAACTCTTGTGATGAGGGACCAACAAGAAGTCTCTCGAATCAACCATCACAATCTCTCAGCTATACTGACTCACTTCACGGTGCGCATGTCATCAGTGAATCTCATCATCCTATCCAAGGGCCTCTCCTCGCTGAATTACGCCGGTTTTAGTTCCTATCTTCTCCCAGAATAGTAAAATTTCGCCATCACATCCTATCATTGGCTGACGATATATCAGTAGCTGCCAATAGGACATTCCCCCAGAGCTGTTCACATCCTTTTAACTCCTCGTTATAGGATGTCAAATTTTCGCTGAAATCTCCCAAAATTCCATAAAATATTTATTTTTTGGTCAGTTGTTTGGGGCGGCCATTCATGAACACGCATTGAGCAAGCCTTCTCACACTCTTGTTCCATAGGAGAACGGAAGGTAAGGTTCAAAGTCCGGCCGACATCGACGTCATTAGAGACAGAGCACAAGCTCAGATCGTGTCAAGCACTGCAAAGGAAATCGGCCATGCCATTTTAAAGGAATCATCCCATTATTTTCCTGGAGCGATTTATGGAAATCACGGAAAATCTAAATGTTTATGGCCGGACGTTTGTTTTAACCGCCCTCCTCCATTTGCGAGTCCATTGTACTAGTCATTATTCCACTCGTTACTTCCGTAGGGTGGCGGTGCGTGACGTGTCAGAGACACGCTTACCCTCTCGAAGAGTGTTCAGATGGATTCAAGGTGAAGGCGTACCTGCAGCAAGGGTAGCTCCCATTTCTCAGAAATGCATAATTTTATCGAAGAATGTGCTTTCCTAGCCAGGTACCGACAAGTCCTCTCTCTCATTCGTCAGGTCTCTCCAGGAGGAAACAGTGCTCTCCACAGCACGTCTGGATAGACAAACAACCGTGTTCTGCTAACAAGCATTGAGTGGTTCCTTCTGTGTGTAAAGCCGGTGCGTCCCAGTCATACGCTGTCGATTATACTCAGCTGCCGCAACACGACGTGGCAAGGACTCGACTAATGTTTGAAGTAGTTCTGGAGGGAACTGACACCATGAATCCTGCAGGGCTGTCCGTAAACTCATAAGAGTACGTGGAGGTGGAGACCTCTTCTCAACAGTAAGTTGCAAGATATCCCAGATATGCTCAATAACGCTCATGTATGGTGAGTATGGTCAACAGCGGAACTCTTTACACTCAAAAGGGTGTTACTGGAGCCACTCTGTAGCAATTACGGACGTGTGGGGTGTCGGATTGTCCCGCTGTAATTGCCCAAGTCCATCGGAATGCACAACGAACATGAATGGATGGAGTTTATCAGACAGGATGTCACCGGTCGGAGTCGTATCTAGAGGTATCATGGGTCTCATATCACTCCAACTGCACACGCTCCCACCGTTACAGAGCCACCATCAGCTTGAACAGTCCACTGATGACATGCAGGGTCCATCGATTCATGAGGTTGTCTCCATACCAGTACACCTCCATCCGCTCGATACAGTTTGAACGAGACTCATCCCACCAGGCGACATATTTCCAGTCATCAACTGTACAGTGTGGGTGTTGATGGGCCCACGGGAGGCGTAAAGCTTTGTGTCGTGCAGTAATCGAGGGTACGCGAGTGGGTCTTCGGCTCAAACAGACCATATCAACGATGTTTCATTGAATGGTTCGACACTGATACTTGATAATGATGCAGCACTGAAATCTACAGCATTTCTGTCACGTTGAGCGATTCTCATCAGTCATCGTCGGTCCCGTTCTTGCAGGATCTTTTCCCGGCAGCAGCGACGTCGGAGATTTGATGTCTTCCCGGATTCCTGATATTCAAGGTACACTCGTCAAATTGTCGTACGGAAAAATCTTAATCGTTACCTCAGAGATGCTGTATCGCATCATTCGTGCACCGACTGAAAATCCACGCTCAGACTCACTTAAAACTTGATAACCTGTCATTGTGGCAGTAGATACCGATCTAACAGCTGCGCCAGGCAGTTGTTTTGTTATATAGGCGCTGCCGACCGCTACGTCATATTCTGTTTACATACCACTGTATTTGAATACGCATGCCTATACCAGTTTCTTTGGCGCTTCCGTGTAGAAGTCATTTGTTAGTCTGGCCAAGAAGAAAGAAAGCCTAGTATCTTTACTCACTCATTTCCAATATTTCTCTAGGCAAACGAAGAGCAGTAGTTCATACCGTTAGTCAATTTCAGATCATTTTTATTGCAAATTACCACTTTTCTTATTATGGCCTGCACATATACATGCATCCAAACCATTGAGCACTCGAGGTACACTGCTAAAACTGTGGATGGCGTCATAGGCTGTAGTTTGCCACAATGCACGCACACACACAAACACTCACACACTAAGTACTCGACCGTACTCTGTCTCTAACGTATTGTTCATGTAAAATAAAGCGAGACCCAGGATTTTCTGACGATTTCCCACGCTTGTTACCTGAACAGGGAAGTTCGTGCAAAGTTTTGTCAAGTCTAATCTCAGTCAGTCCCCATAGGCCAGTCAGCCGGAAATGGCTGTGAAATTAAAAACATTCTTGGCATGTTTCAGCGAATTTACATTGTACCACACATAAACAGTTACCCGTACATAAACTGGCTTTCATGGAATACCACTGAGACGACGTTGTTCCAGAAACACATTTATGACGTTTCAATCCCATCCCTATATAAAGGGCTTCCTAGATGTGTTCCCTGGACGTTAAAGAAATGTATGCTCAGTTAATCGTCTCTCACACATTTTACAAAACGGAACCGCGTTGTCTCATTCTCAGATCGCTGGGATTTTCTCCAGAGATTAGCCCATTTGTATAGGGAAATAAATATGGAGAGAAAGAAAAACTAATAATTCAGTTAGAGGCGACATACACATGTAGATGTAAATTAGGATAAATTACATAATCATCTTTCTCTTGATTCATCTAGACATGGACTTCGATAACATTACACTCAAACGGAAAAAGTCATCGGTGATGATAAGCAGTGTTCGGCTTAGCATTAGTTTTCAGTATACAGCAACTTTCCTACAACGTATGACGGTGCTGTCCCATTTTTTCTCTTATTTTAGAACAACGTGCTGTACATCAGTGTCCTTGATCGTATAAGTCCACGATATTGTTAGTGATTCAGTAGTCTTCCGAGTCGAGGCGTGAGCGAAGTAGCTGTTACTTCTTCTCGAGAGATAGGAATGTTTTGATTATGTCTTAAACACGTAGTTGCTGAGGAAGGTAAATTAGTTGCTCATACTAATGAAATGTGGTCATGATCTGAAGAATAATTTACGCTGTTATATTTATTCTACGTGAAGGATAACTGCGCAGTACGTATATTTTATGGAATTTCTAGAAACTTTGTGGCAAGTTTAATTTTAGATTTCGTGCAGGGGAGAAGTTTAAGTATAATCCGAGTCTGCTGGTTATTTAGGGCTATTAGTTTAACAAGCCATTGCGCCCTTAAGGGGACTGGAATATTTGTCCCCACTGCAGCAGTTCGAGCCTGGACCAAAGATTCCAATAATTTCACAAGGTCTCAGGAGCGGAAGTGTGTGAGCAAAAATATAGGATAAGAACAGGCATACTCGCCTTCCCGCAGGCCGAATTTCCCTAGTTACTGTCGACAATGCGATGCAGTGATATTGAATGCGGTCATTTTGATCATACATTGCGTTCGGAAAGTCGCTGTGCAGTGGACCTTCGTTGCAGATTATATTGAAAGTTCCGAACAAAGTTGGGAAATTACAAGTTGGCAGAAATGTTTTTCGTATTGAATTCCATGTGTAGTGTTTAGATGCCTGATTTGGTTTTAAATTATCATGTATTCGACTAAGAACCTCTTTTTTCTATTTTTCGCATGTGTTTTGGCAAGGTGATAAATACATAGGTTTAGTGCAGGCAGCAATTGCTGAGAAATTCCCGGAAGCTGTTGTAACTCATCATAATGCGGTTTGTCGACTCAATGAGAAATTTGTAGTTACTGGCTCAGGGTCAGTTACCGAACGAACAGAAGGGCCACCTAAACTAAATGATATTTCCGACTGTATGCAACGGAGCGAAGGAAAGTCATTGCGCAAGTTAGAATGAGAACATATATGTTTTGCAGTCACACACATAGCGTTGTTCAGACAGTGATATCGTTCCCGTATGAAATGCGAGTAGTGCAAGAATTGAAAGATTCGGAACATGAAAATGGAATGCGTTACTTCGAATGACTTAGATCATCTGCTGAGAAGAATGCCATTGATATAAATGGAGTCAGGATGTGTACGGACGCGACCTGGTACTGAACATGAGTCTGCGTGGCCAGGAGTCAGCGTCATGCGATATATCCAACAGCACACGATAATTCAAGAGCACATTAGGTTTACTGTCCTCCGTTGTTGATGTAGTATTGGTAATTATAGTAATTAACGTTTTTTCAGGCAATGTGCCTCATATTTCTGCGATATATTGGCTTTCATCCCACGAAACATTCAAAGGTTCATGAGTTATAGCAACGAACATTAATTAAACTTTACAGTTATAATACGAACAGAGGTATTTCTTCGGTGATTAAAACAGCAAAAAGGAATTTTCTGAATTGAATAAATGACCGCACAGCCTTTCAGGCCAATATGGTGTTGTCTGTGATGCCGTGGCTAATCATGTAGGACATTGCAACGTCTCTCACGAATGTTCGTTTCGTTATCTGCGAGTCCCCTTTCTCATTCGTTCCTCGCCTTCCGAAGTGGCAGCGCAAGATTTATCGTGTTTAATTAAAGAAATCCGTCACTCGTTCTGCTCGGAATCGTACCCCACTCTCCACTTTCCGCGCCATCTCACGCCATTCTTCAGATTCCACACGTTCTCTCCCGGGACGCAGACGCATTTGAGAGTATAATGAGCGGTGGACGTGCGCCTGTAACATCTCCCCAATGACGCTGTAATCTATGCGGACCAAGAAAAATAGAACACACACTGAATCGTAGTACAAATAAAGCCGAAAAGAATCTAAAGCTTTTTGTAGCATCATCCTTCAAAACAAATATTTCAGCAGCTGCCGCTTCGTTTAAGTACCTCACAAGTTACAAGTCAACAAAGTATAAAACGTTATAATCGGCAAATAACATGATCACTCTACTAAGATTTCATCTATTAGCTTCGTCTAAGCGAATCACGTAGATGGAAAATTGCTCAAAACTCTGCAGCTGCTAACCAAGACAGAAAGTGTCGTACTTCATAAAGTACTATGTTTCTCCGTTGTTGGCCTACAGAGCTGCAGGTGTTGGACCAAAATATGGAAAATAGCGAGATGCGCACACTTGAACATAAATGGAGTTGCCAGCCAAGCCTGACGGTGGCGTTCAATACGAACGGCAACTGTACATTGACATCAGTATCTTGCCAAGAGTCAACGTGTACACAACAGTATTCTGTCAGTTGCGAGTGCATTATGTTTTGACTGGGTGAATTCGATGTTGGTGTGGTGAGTGCTTCCGTAACTTTTCTAGCCAAAGTGGCTCAGACTTATAGAGACACCGTATCGAATATTTATACCGCACACACGGAAAGCGGAAGCACATCAAACACTAAGTCACAACGGACGAATATGTGTGTTGAATAATAGTGAATAGTGGTCGTTGAAGACGGTGACGAAATATGAGAGGATGATAGCTACAAAAACCACTGCAGATCTGAATGTACTGCTTGCGACAAAACTCCAGCAAAAAACACTAAAGGAACTCCACAAGCAGGGTGTATCGTGCCAGCAGGTCTTCGGCAATCTCTGTCATGTCTACTACAAAGCACATGCTCTCCCATAACTCAGACTTCTGCACCTTCTCTTATGGAAGTATTCATATTCCTCATCATCAATAGACCAGAAGTACCCGTAAGCTTCATAATTCAACTTGATATCCTTACGGGACAGTATTTCTCCAAATTGTTCCAAAACCTAACTAATGACCTACCATTTAAATTAATCTACCAAATCAATTCAAATTACCAGCTACTCATGAAGCTATGCAACTAACAAAAATGTACAGCAATGATTACGAATTTAATAGTTCATCATTTCATTTCAATATGATGGCGCAAGCTGTGTAATTTTTCCTGTGAGCTCAGTCCCTGGCTGATTGAGAAACCCCGAGGGACACAGGAGAAGAATAGCAAACAGGCCGTTGAACTGTTTTTCACTAAAAGTCTGTTTCTTGGAGGTATGCGCTACGCGATGGCCGCTTCTTGGAATGGATTTCAATGCCCCGTAGCAGCCGATTCAAGGGACTGGAGGCGGGATACGGCAAGGTGTAAACTCACATTGTAAGAGGCAGCGAAAATAACGGTTTCAAAAGGGTAGGAATCTGTAAGGTGATAGGAATACGCGAGATGCTTACAGAGGGAGGAACCTGCTGGACTCGGAGAAGGTCAGCAGTAATTGATGAGCAAATTTTGTAAGGATGCCCAGCATTGACTCAAATAAATAATTTTTGTGTTGATAATGACATCTCTTTGAGTGTCTACGTGTTGATACCCTAACTGGCCAGAACTCGGTACCAATCTCATAGTCTTAGAGAATACTTACCTTCTGGCCCACTCTAAGATAGAAATGAGTTTGTAGATTTATCATAGCAGACTAATTGAGAGGAACGAGACTGGTAATATTTTTAAGGAATTTTTCATTGGATGGAACACTTCGTCTTCTGTTGCACTTCCAGCAGACAACATTTAGCTATGGTTGCTTTTAGACTCTGTGTCAGGGCCCATCACAAATGCAGGGGCCAAACATGTAGTTTTAACCTACCATTGCAGCGATGTTCTACATCTGAGGTTTCGAACTATGTGCAGTATTTACCCACAATATGTCGAGGCAACACAAAGTGGTTTATTTCGAGTTACAATTTTGATTATCTGAATTAATTCATGCATTCAGCAAGTTGAACTCAGCATGCAAGTAGGTCAGCGAAGTGGTATTCATATCTACTTATCTGGGAATTTCCTTTAATCTGTTAACAAATGCAGCTATCATTTGCAGTTTATGTGGACAGCTAAACGTGGATCATTATTGTCATTTCCTTTCCAATCCCACCCACTTGTGCGACGTTGTTATCTTTATGTTTAATGATCCATTTTAAACACCATGCTCAAAATAACTGCATATATTGTTTATTCATTATTAACAATCAAGATCAAGCATTTTGTATATAAACACAGCTTTATTGTGAAGTTTTGTTCATTCCTTATATTGATATAATCTTACTCATTACACCTTTCTGAGATATGGTAACAATATTTTGTGTATGGCTGAGTCACCCTTGTTTAAAGTGAGATGTCTCATATACTTAACCATTGTGCAACTTCTGCTTAATTAATCGTTTCATCTAATGCGGAACTATTTGTTCACCAGAAGGACATCATGTTCGAGTCATAATGGCGTTAAAGTGGTATGCTAAATACTCATTGTAACCACGTATGTGATTTTGGTAACTCTGTCAGAATTTATCGAATATTGTGGCATACTCAGTCATCTCACAGGCAACCAATGTAAGATTCTGGCGACCATTTTTGGGGTTTTTCCGTTCACTATAGCCTTCTGATGCAACAGTCATCCGTACTTAAGGAAACTTAAACTTTTGTTTTTACGTTCCAGGACCTGAAAACAAATGAGTGCATGATAATATTAATTAACTTCAGAAAGATAAAACACTATTAAGTATTAAGTTTCTGGTGCTGGGTGACATTGTACTTTCCTTTCAGAAAGAAAAAAAGAGATAAAGACAGTCAGTCCTTTGTCTTCGCCTCAGTGTTAAGTTTTTGTGGCTTTTATTGGAATTGCGAGTTTGGAAGGCTTTAATTGTGTTTTCTTTTATATGTGGGGGTAGAGCATACCGTGGTAGGCAAGTAGTGTTTTGTTTCTTTCAGCATTAGGACGCAGCTTTGTTAGGAAGAATAAAGTTGGAACACAAGCACCAGTCTTCCTTAAACAAGAGATGGGGATCTAACCCTGGATCTCCAGTAGGACAGCATGCAACAGAGTGGGGATAGTGAAATCCAGAATAATGATTTACAGGGAATCGGCGATATAGTCTTCTACATCTACAGTAGGGAGAAATATGAACAACATTGTCGTACAAATGGAAACTACGAAGATTCGTAAATCGAAGGACAGGCATCACATTATCCACCTCAAATTATTTATAGCATGAGGAGAGTCCAGATGACACACTGTAAGTCCCACGCCAGTAGAATGTTGTATACATTTTATTAGCAGGAAGTGTAGTTTGATCTATGCTCTAAAACGAACTGAGTTTGTGGTAAATTAATCTGTGTATGACTTCCCACGAAAGTAGGAATCGTTGTAACAGTGTGGGAAATGGCAAGGATGAAATCATGAACTGAACTACTGGATTTATTTGGCTTTAAGAGGATGGTCTGCTTGTCATAAATTAAGAGCAGTTCGTATGCAGGATTCACTGAGCCAAGATCTGACAGTCGCGAAGTAGCACCGAGCCACTGGAGAATTTTTTATGATTGAATGGGGGAGTAGCGGGATGCACAGAGTCATTAAGAGTAAGAGTGAGGCTGCACATGCTCCACTTTATGTAGAGGTGTGCGAGTGTTTACTGTGCTGTTCACAGGGAGTATTGCTGATGTCTGGAAGAAGTCCATAAGCGAGATAATAAAAAAAAAGCGATATGGATGCCAATAGTACCAGTACGTGAAAGAAAAGAATGAGAAACATATCCTACAATGACGTATATGTGTCAGTAAGACTTACCAGGTATGAGTATACGTTAACGGGAATTGTTAGTTATATTTTCATGTGTCACATTGCTTGCGTAAAATTATTATATGTTTATGCCTGTGTATGTTCCAAGGGAAAATAAAGTATTGCTTTCAGCAAAAATATTAACTAAGATATCAAGGAGAATAACGCAGCTAATTTGCAATGAAAAGAAAGATCTACAAATAAAGAAAAAGAAATACCTATGCTGACGGTCGGACAGAAGTATCTATGCTGACAGGCCAGTATTAAGAAGATGATAGACAGCTCGGCAGCGTATTTGGCTCAGTGGCACATAAAATTGAGGTAGCAGAGTGCGAAAAGGTAATTGCGAGATGTCCTCGAAGTATCGGCGGACATCCCAGGGGTTAGCATGTTTGCATACGCGAGAACAAGTTGCACGCCAACAAACAAATCAACTTATGAGATTTAGGAACCAGTAATACAAAGTGGTCTTTGTTATTGAACCATTCCATACCACCTCGTTTGGGGTTTACCAGTCTCTTTCGACCTTGAAGCTCTAATGATCACTGAAACTTTCTTACTGAATTATACAGGCATAAGACTGTCAACTTTGTTTGAAGGAAAATAGACTGGCAATTAATGAAAAATTTTAATGGTAGAGAGACACATCGTCAACGTACCATTCGGTTATTAGATTATATTTTGTTCAAGATAATATTTTATAAAATATATTTAACGTACAATTCTGTATCATTGTTATGAGGCGACCGCTCCACATGGCAACATAGTTTACGAGAGGAGAGAAGTGTCCGTTGATGGAGGCTGCTATCGGGAGGGTACAGGAGAGGGCAGAGGCGAGTGATCGGAGGGTCCTACTTGATCCTACATGGATCCACGGTTGTCTGCCTGCGGCTGAGCTGCCTGTCAAGTACATCCCACACCAGGCGCGTGTTACAGCAAGAGCTTAGCAGCTCACGCCACTGTCCTACTGCATCACGATACAACTGAATACAACAGGAAAAGCAGTGCACGGCACAAACCGGTCTTCGACTGCCTGTCCGCTAATTAATCCCATGAGAAAAGCAGCTTAAATTACGTTCTATAGCAATACAGCACAGGGAATGGCTACGCCTTAAGTGACAGATCCTCGACTTCTACGAGAAGAAACAGGCAGGCTGTCAGTCGATCAGGAACACCAGTTAGCTTCATTGGGAGAACATGAATATAGAAGTCTTCACTAAAGTGCTCCCCACGCTAGTCAGCACAGATCAAGTGCTGTTTTATCCATGTTAATGAACATCAGAATTTCAACTTCAGTTTCTAATCCGTGAGCATGAACATTCATGTCGAGCCCAATATGGCGTCACCTTACTACTCAGGGAAAGACATTACAATGCATCATTGCTGTATCAATTTGGTACCACGAGTATGAACATGAAAAATGTCATACTGTACACTGATAAGGCTGACGGTTTTTAACGGTTTGGCTGTTTACGTTAGACTGGTTGTGGACATGCACTATCACAATGAAAAAACATTGAAATACAATTTCTCGAACTCTGTAGCACATCCGCGAACTTTCGTTTCATATCCTAGAACAATATACTCGTATATTTTTTAAATGTATTACGTGCGTTTTCCCAACAGCTATGGCCAGTGCCTCAATGGGAAGAAGCTGAGCAACACATTTTTATTTGGGAGAAAGATGGTGAGCCACCTCACTGGCATATATATATATATATATATATATATATATATATATATATATATATATATATATATATATATATATTAGTAATAAGTGTATTTCCTCGACATTGTATTTTCTTAGACAGATCTAATGTTAAAAAGTGAAGTGCCTAGGAAACTCTGAAGGGTAGATTCAGCCGCCTAATTAGAAATTTTTTCCCATTCTTCGCGCCCGCAGGACCTTTTGTTCTCGAAGTATAAGGAATGTGCGCGTTAGTGCACTTGTTAAGTGTAGGTAACTCTAACGGGTGTGTGTACTTGTGTAGTTCTAGATAATGAGAGGAGATATAGGGTAAAACCTGATGTGGGCACTTACCCTACTCCTCTCGAAAAGCTCCAAGGGGGCCCCGCCGAAGTTACCATCCCAATCCGACGGACGGATCGCCAGCAACAGTATCACATGCCTTCACTTCAACAGACGCTGCGGAGAGGTACAGAATCGAATCCAGGGCGTAAACACGGGCGATCAGAAGCTTTACGCCACAACCTCTCCTACTCCTGAGTGTCAAAAGTGACAGTGAAATTCCTTCCACCACCAGGTTTCGATCCGACTGACCCCTGCATCGAAATCCACCTCTCAGGCATGTGACAGCGAGATCGGCCACGGAGGCGGGTGATGTGTTGGTGAACTTGGATGAACATTGTAACTTCTCCAATGCGAACTAACTTTCCATGGCGAAACTTTTAAGAACACCATCAGAGGGGCCCCTTTTCGTCGACTTTTAATGTTTTCTGTCCAACCATATGTAATTCTGATTGGTCATTGTAATACAGGGTGTTTTAAAATGAACATACCGGTTTTTAGGCGTTGTTGCATTTATTACGCTCAACTTATAATTGTAAATAATACACCAAATGAAACAGCAACTCCCACAGTTTTGTTTGTATACCAGTGCGCAATGGGAAGTGCATGGAATAACCAACAGTGACTGACAAATGTGTGGAACAAGTGCGAGTCTTTAACGCTTAGCCCCTAGAAATACCCCGCGCAAAGTTTATGGGCCTTTCTTTTTCAGTGAATCAACTGTAACCGATATTTCTTATCTTCAAGTGCTACTGCTATGGCCCGTGCCTCAATGGGAAGAAGCTGAGCAACACATCTTTATTTGGGAGAAAGATGGTGAATCACCTCACTGCCATAACTCAGTACGTGACTGGTTAAAAGACATTGTATCCGACCGGTGGATTGGTCGCCAGGGGGCGGTTGATACAGCATTTTATGGATGACCTCCACGCTCACACATGATCTGACGCGATCATGTGTATGTGCCTCCGACACCAGCTGATCTATCCCACTTTAGAAACAGTGTCATTGCAACAGGTATTCCTGACACATTGACCAAGGTTTGGGAGCAACTCCCCTATCGATTCGATGTGTGATCGATGATCGATGATCACACTGAATAATTGCAAGAGAAACTGCTTGAGTTGCACTTTCATTTGGTGTCTTATTTATAATTTTGAGGTGAATGTAATATGTGCTACAAAGCCTGAAAATCCGTATATTTAATTTGAATCACCCTGTATAGTAATAGTGTATTTAATATCTGTTTATTTAGTGGTGAGTGTAACTGAGTTTTAATGAGTAAGCAATCCACGTAAGACTAAGAAACGGAAAGCAGTGCCGTTTTCAGTAACTGTAAAATCAAGAAGCAAGTGCGAATGGAATTTTGTGAGCTGGTGCTCCTTGGTTTACAGATACCCAAAAAACTTAAACTGACTCCTGCAAACCAGAGTAGTTGTATTGAGGTATATGTTTAAGGATGAGTGTGAACTTTAACGGTTGGTGGAAATATACCGCCCCCCCCCCCCCCAATCCCATTGCCCAATCCACGAAGCACAATGAAAAAAAAAAAAAGAACCGAAGCAAAAAGAAAAATTTCTATAATGTAGTTGCGCTTAGTCCCAGCACAAGTGCATCAGCATTGTATTTAAAACCAAGGAAGAGGTGGTACTATAGGACAGTGATTCCTAAAACTGCCGCGTGACCTAATTAATATACCACTATTCAAATTGGTCAACCACATCAATTCATATCGCAATTGTCAACGAAAGGAGGATGTAACAGAAAGAAACAATAATGATTGTGAACTTAAAATGCACGTTTTTATTTCATTTTTGTACGATGGTGAGAGCTACGAGTAATTGTTAGTGAGCTTAGTCCACTGGCTTTGCGTGAGAATGCGAGGCCTGGAGGAGTAGAATAGCAAGTCGTCCATAAAATTGTTTTCAGCTAACAGGCAGAGCCACTGAGGGCTATGCACTGGGCGACAGACATTGTTTCTAATGGAGCTTGGTGGCCCACAAAAGGCCACACGCGCAGGGTAGCCGTGCGTCTGGGTCGCCTTGTCACGGTCCGCATGGCTCCCCCCCCCCCCCCCCCCCCCGTCGAAGGTTCGAGTCCCCACTCGGGCATTGGTGCATATGTTGTCCACAGCGTAAGTTAGTTCAGTAGTGAGTAAGCTTAGTGACCGATGACCTAAGCAGTTTGGTCCCGTAAGATCTTACCAAAAAAAGAAAAAGAGAAGGCTACACCAGGGGACCGGAGGTCGACCTCAGCATGTCGTGAACCCTCATTGTGAGAAGGAGTGGAAAGAATTCTTTCTAAATAGAAAGGGATGGCAAAACATAAGGCACTAAGAGAAAGAGGAATTTATTGGACTCAACTTTTCTGGTTCTGTCCTTTAATATGTTACTTATTCAGATATTGGCGGTTTAGAAGAACCCAGCTAATCGTACACTGCTATTATCATTTCCTTTCTAATTTCACCCACTTGTGTAGGTTTAATAATCTGTTTTAAACACTGTGTACTTAATAATTACATGTATTATCTGTTAATTGCTGGGAGTCATGTCCATAGATACTTGCAATAAACAGCGCTTTATTGTGAGCCTTTATTTCATTCCATAGATGGATGAAACGCTACTCGTTATACCTTTGTGAGTTATCGTAAGCATGTTTTGCTTATGAGTGTGCCACCTTTGTTTCAATTCAGATGTCTCATACAGTCGTCCATTGTGTAATTTTTGTTCTGTCATTCATCGGTCGGCCTCACTTTAAAATACGCAACGCCAGTGACGCCACCGTGTGTCCTACAGCCGCCACGGCAGCACGAGGCCGCTGCCACGAACGATTACACAGCTGCCGATGATATGCAACCACGCCTTTCTCCGGAGCTCCATCGGAGGTCTACGAAAGTTCAAACATAGACGCACAGAGTCACATTTTTTGTATCTCCCATTTCACAACGTTTACAGCCCTTCATAATAGTCAGGATTCGTCACATGCAAAACAGTCATTGCGTTGATAACTGACTGAATTGTGAACCTTTCTATCCGTTTATATTTCTACATTCAAATCTACTATTAGCAACTGACATAACTACAGCGAACAAAGTTATGTATTACTATTTCATATTACATGTAGAATAAACTAATATCTGAATTCTCTGTCCACAAACCACATCTTCCTCGCTCCAGTATCCACTAAAGAACCAAAAACTGAACAAATGAACTTACAACAATTCTCATGATCCTATGGGGATCTATTTTGGCAGAGGTCACTGGGTTTAAACCCTAGTAGCGTTACAGGGTTATGTTAGAGGATTAATCACAGCCACACCAAAAATTATAATACAACTCATTTGTATTAATCGACTGTTCCGTTGGTAATTGTTAGAATGATGAAGCACTATGGAGAGAAACAAATGACACCGGTGCGAAATTCTACAGTACTGGGAAGAAAGTACACCAGCATTGGAAAAGTGTGAAATATATGATATTAATTGTTATAAAATCTGTGTAGCCGAGGCTGGCAGGCCAATATCCACACACCTGGTGGAACACTACTGACCTTCGGATAGAAAAGGAGATCCTACGGTGATTTTTGCGCAACAGCTCTTTAAATGAAAATATAGTTACAAGATGCAACGTCAAGTCCTCATAACGAAGTGAGTACCGTGAAATCTACCTTGAAATAACGATAGTTAGCTAATATATGTGTACTTGCGACTTCCTGGCAGATTAATATTGTGTACTGGACTGTCAAGGGGAAGGCCTCAGACACGGCCAACCGATTCAGCTCAAATTTGGCAGGTCGCTTGAGTACAACCTAAAACGAAGGACTCTAAGATATTTTTGGTCAACACCCACAAAATTTTGAGAAAATCATCCCTAAAAGTTATGACGAGCAATCGACTCAAAATTGGAGGGATCGATAGATAATTGTAAATAGAGCATTTTTCATCATCAGGTATGGGATCCGCAAATGCAAACTTTTCCAGAAATCGAGGAAAGAAACTTTTACAACTGCCGCTTCTGTACCCACGCTTTTTTGCGACAGCACTGATAGCGCAATGGCTAAGGTAACTCGCTGGGAATCGGTAAACCCGGGTTCGAATTTCCAAGAAACCTTCATGGTATAGTACTTCAGTATCCACAAAAGTCATTTCATTCGTCAGCTCCAAAAATCACTCGACGATAGCCGCTCATATCAATCTGGAACGCCGAGAAACAGAACTGCCTGTTTCCAGTTGTGCATTGATAATGCATCTGTCTGGCAACACTTTTACAAACCAAAACACAGCGTCGGTAATACTGTGAAAAGCTTACAAATATACATTACAGCGCTAGTCGAAGGGTGTACATCCTCCATTACTCAGATTATGCACCTGAAAGATATGACACAACAACCAATAACTAGTTACTACGGCAGAAACAGACAAGCTAATTACTACAAACTACATACAGTACTCGTCATATGTAGCTTCGGCGCATTAACGATGAAAAAATCACTACATGTATCCGCGAGGTTCGCGCAGCCTAATGACGGAAAACAGCTCTTTCCGATTGACATGTGTAAGGCTCGTGCTGTCACTTTCACTCTTCCAAGTTCACAACTATGATATGACGAAGTGGCAACCGGAACAACAGAATTCTCCCCGCGTGCATTCTGTCCCGTGCCTCGCTGTAAACAAGCGTCGCGAGGTTGGCTATCTGTGATCTCTCGTGACGAATTCGCAGCACTCTTACTCGGAGTTGTTTCCATGTGACAAGAACTAAAAGTTTAATACCTTACTAACTCACGGGGTTTGGGAAATTAGATTGCCTACCTTATTACTATCAGTCCTTATTGATTTACTTACCTTATTAACACTCCTGTCCCTATCAACTGAGATATGGAAAAATACAAACGAAAAGAAGAACATCCGCTAGATTTCTTCGAGATTCGAACCTGGGTTCTCCGATTCCCAGCCAGTTACCTTGGGCGTTGCGCTTTTTTTTTTTTGTTGTATTTGTTCTGTGCGGATATCCCACGACACCCGTTTAAGTTCAGTATTGAGCCGTTGACTCAGTTTCTTTATTACAGAGGACAGCTAACCCTCTGACCGAACACACTGAGCTACCGTGCCGGCGTTATCGGTGCTGTCAGCGAAAAGAATTTACATGTGGGTACAGAAACGACACTTGTAAAAGTTTCTTACCTCGATTGCTCATCATAACCTTTAGGGGTGATTTTCTCAAAATTGCGGCTGTGTTGACCCAAAATATCTTAGATTCCTTTGTTTTAGGTTGTACACAAGCGACCTGCCAAATTTGAGCCGAATCGGTTGGCCGTGTCTGAGGTCTTCCCCTTGTGGGACTCAAGCCCAAGACTTTTGCCTTCCCTCGGCAAGTGCTCTACGATCTAAGTTAGTGGATACGATAAACGCGTTTGGGTGGCAATTAAAACAAACGTTTTTATCGTTGCGGCGAGATCTTTCATGCCACGTGGGATTAGCCGAGCGGTCTAGGCGCTGTGGTTATAGGTTGTGCGGCTGGTCCCGGTGGAGGATCGAGTCCTCTCTCGGGCAAGGGTATGTGTGTTTGTCCTTAGGATAATTTAGTTAAGTAGTGTGTAAGCTTAGGGACTGATGACCTTGGCAGTTAAGTCCCATAAGATTTCACACACAATTGAACATTTTTTTCTGAGATCTTTCATGAAATTTCAAACACAAACTTCCTTCCTTACGTGTGTAAATAATATACTGTCATGAGGTTGCGTGGAGTTTAATGAGGAAATCTGAGTTCGTACAGAAATATGTAAGTGTTCATTTTTCTCATGTGCTGTTAGTGGGTACAGCCGTAGAGAAACAGTTTGAAGGTGGTTCTAGGAACCCACTGCCCGGCAATTAAGTGTGAATTGCAGAGTAGTGATGTAGATACAGGTGCGATGTAGAATTGTAAATCAACGGAGCGAGCCCTCATGCTTAAGACAAGAATATTTCAATTGAGCCGGTGGTGGAGAAAGCGAAAATCAATTATGGGTAAGTTTCCCGTAATGTGCTCGACATGTCGAACATGACAAAGTTCGCTGAAAGCTGGGTTCCATGACTGTGGATACCCATTCTACACTTTACCGAAAGAAAGCACCAGCAGAGACTTTGTAGTGGTTTAGGCCAATCCCAGAAGACTTCATTAGCCGCCCAATCACCGCCGATGCCACTAGATGTTCTACATCGAGCCAAGACACTTCCACACAAAAATTACTATAAGAATCTGAATTTAATGCTGCCGAATAAGTCGAAGAGCCATTGTGATGCTGAGCGTTTTATTTGATTGCAATGGTTCTAAACTAAGAGATTATGCTCCAGAGGGGCAAACCACCACAACAGGATTAATGTGGGGAGGCAGTAGAGACAAAATGATGCAGGAAACTGTCAAAAGGGGTACGTTTGTTCTAATCCCCAGATCATGCTGCAGGGCACTTACACATGCGGCTTCCTTGCACTATCACATTTTATCTCAGTCCACATATGATCCTAACATGGCAACGTATGACACTTTCTTTTTTCCCCGGATGAAAAAACCATTACGTAACCAGAACTTTTGGGAATGACAATGATGTGATTTCCTATGTCGAACACTTTGTTAATAGTGATATTTCAGAATTCTGCACCCATGTTTTCAACCATCTATCATTCTAAAAACATGTGTTTGCGTGATGAAAGTTGAGTATAATTCGACTACTTGTACACTATTACTGAAAAGGACTTATAAAGTTGCAATTATGAATGGTTTGGTTTTCCTTTATTCTAGTGTTACATCTACGAAGTCGTAATTCGACCTAAACTTGTTATCAAAGTACAATATAAAATAAAATCTGAACTATTTCGTGTACATAAGATCACTGTCATCTCCTGCTAAAAAAATTCCTCATTCTGTAAAATATTGTTATAAAGCACACTGTTCTGAAAACTTAAATCTTTAGTTATTAAAGATCTTCGCCACAACAATTTTAAGACCCGATATTTGTTTGACGAGTTCACAATATTCACTACGCGAAATTTCCTCTCAAGAACTCCAGAGTCGTAAAAATCAGCACGATGCTGCAAATGACGTCAGACGGAGGCCGCCTGGGAGGGGCGCATTCTCATCAGCAGATTCGCTAATCGCGGATGGCAGCATAGGCGCAGGTGACGTCAGCAGCCCGAGTTTGCGCATTATCGGAGTTCGGCAGGTGGTGCTCCAAGAACTGCGCGTCGCCTCCGTAAACAAGAAGCATTCCTCACGGAAGATTCAATTATTTGATATAACGCGGGTGCAGTAATGTGATTCGACGTTGATTCGGGATTTGAATTGGAAATGCGAGCGCCGGCGACTCAGTCGTGCGTTGACGCGGCTGCTGGAGGCGCGGGCCTGACAGCCACTGTGCGGGTTGCCGTCACGGCAGGCGTACCCCAGCGACCCAGCACAGGGAGGCGTGACCCCTCTAAAGCCGCGATTCCGCAGCCCCGTATCCCACATTGACATTGTAGAATGTTCATGGTGAACAAACCTTTGAATTGTTTTCGACGAACAAAACTGGTGAATTCTGAAATGAATTACTTTCCTTAAAGCGACCATCAAGTTCACTTCAGCGGAAGTTACAAAACTTGCATTTCACTCGAGAAGAACATCTTCAAATATCTGTTCAAGAGTGGTGTATTCTGTAGCTGAAATACATCCACCGTATATATACGAAACATCTGTTATTCACAACTGTTCCTCAGTCTAAACAAGAGAATGCTGCCTTTGCGTCTACATGTTCATCCGTATTAAAAAGGTACGGTATGAACTATTCCCGCCGATTTGATTCATGTTTATAGGATATGTAGGGCACGATGAGGACTTCAACAAATGTAGACAGGAAGACGATACTATCAACTGTTTTCTGGAAGATCTAATTTGAAAATTTTGGGCCTGCATGTACATACATTCTCAGTGTGCTAGTATTTAATCAGTCCCCAGCAGCGCGAGTAAGTGCATCGTTTTAAGAGCGAGAGCTCTTGGAATCGAATTTTAGTGACGGTAGTTTTTTGTTTATGGTTCCGATGTAAACTTTTCATGATGGAGATGGTCTACCAACGTGCAATATTAAAGGGTTTCTTCCAAAATTTACTCTGACGGTGCAACCTTGCCACGTTTATTTTCATAGCCAAGTGAAGAACCTTACAAAGTGACTGCAAAATTACGCGAACATCAGCAAACATTATAGAGAGACTCTTGGTGCCGAATATTGCATAAAAATTCAATGTACCGTATAGAGTCACCTATCTGCACAAATACTCCGTGATATGCTTCTGTACGAGTGGCATGCGACGAAACTGTGTGATGTCCGAACACCATTTATGAATATAAACCAAGTCTATTTTGTAATAGAAACACTGAGAAAACAAAAAATATGCCAAATTTCGTCTGTGTGTCGAAATAACTATTGTTTTCCCCGATTCTATGATCAGTGTCGTCCCGAATCGTGTACCGCTTCATAGATTACACATTATATTTGTCACAAATGCGCAGATAAAATAATAATAAGTAAATGTCTGTACTGAAATGACTGAAAGTTCTCTGAGATTTCCTTTCCTCGAATCTCATAACGAAAAAATTAATGCTCTTTCACAATACAGATTATGAAAATAATATATGGTTCTTCAAATACTTGTCATTTTCACAGACGTAATAAATCTGTTGTTTGAATTACGTGGGGATGAAAAAAGGTACCAGCAGCGAGTTCCCATAATGGGACCTCTCGTTTATTTGAGCAAGCATTGCATGGTCCTTGATATCTCCAATCCTCTAATATCAAGGTGGAAGTTCTCTCCGTGTTCCTCACTAACTAACCCCATGTTGGCAGGAGATATGTCCAAATGAAATGTATGAATTAAGACTCATGTTACATCCGAATGTTCTCAGCTACTGTACCACGTTGTTCGCTGTTTTAGACATAATCAGCAAGTTTACTGGAAAACTGTCCATAATTTATTTAAAGAAATTCGAAATATTTTTCTCTTTTGAAGTCATAATATCTTCAAATTTTCCTTCTTTAGCTAGAGCTCTGTTCTCAGGATCCACCAACATTCCTTCTCCAGATATGGCTACAGATAAAGCAGTAAATCGGTTGCCTAAGCGTTTAAAACATTC
Organism: Schistocerca americana; assembly: GCF_021461395.2. Taxonomy (NCBI): domain Eukaryota; kingdom Metazoa; phylum Arthropoda; class Insecta; order Orthoptera; family Acrididae; genus Schistocerca; species Schistocerca americana. Next base: position 325,569,447 of record NC_060125.1, read on the forward strand.
GTCGTCTTGTGTTTCTTCATATTCTACCAGTAGATCAAATATTCAATCATTGCTCGTACAAGTCTGCTTACATGATTTGTTATTTCTCTTTTTTTTCAGTAAAATCCTTCATATTGCATGTACAAAACTATCAGCCAGTACAGTTTTTGAGCTTTTCGTCACACCATTGATAGTACAAAATATTGTGATTCATTCTTCCACTTTGCTCAGTTTCCCAAGCCTTCATCACATACCCCGTAAAGGTCGTTTCTTCACTGATTTCTAACAAATAACCATCAAATATACAAGGAAATGAATCTGGATAGCTTACAGAAATATTTTTTCCTCAGATCTTTACCGAATTAAATAAGATAAAGGAGCACAGTACGTGAATTACTTGCTTTAGTCATCAACTGCTATAGCCCATGTGGAAATATTCACATTACAAAATGGTGTAAGGAGCTGCTACCCGTCTCAAAAAAGTCATCTAGTTCGCTTAAGTATATTTATTTCAATATAAGGTGTTGTAATGGTATAATCACTATGTTTATTGTTTTATAGAAATTGTACACAATTTCCTTAAAGCATTATAAACATTTTTTCTCTTTAGAAATCGCACTAGGTTCAAATTCTCTGTTTTCGTTCACACAAGAGAAACTCAAATTATAATTAAAATATTAATTTTGAAGAAAATTATTTGTGATTTAACTATAAGTATTTATTTATGGATTCAGGAAATGTAAATTAGCATAAAAAATCTCAAAATTAAAAACTGCAAAATAACAGCTGACTTGTGTTACTGATACTTCCATAAACGATCGGGGAACACGAGGTAGACGCAGTGCACTTTCGTGATGTTCATGTAACTCTATCACTCGTTGGTAGTCAGGGCTACCGGTCACGCTGCGGCACAGAAGTGAACGCAAAGGTATTATGTTGTAGTAATGTATTTGATTTTGATTAGGAGAAATATCGGTAGTATTAGTGACTGAATGCTCAATGCAAATAGTTTTGTGTACAAAAACAGAAATTCTTAGTTTTGAGCTGTATGAAGTTAGGAAGATCGTGTGGTAATAAGTGTCCGGCAGCTATTAGTGTCACATGGGAACCGAATTTCATAGGTAACCTTACAATAAAAGTTAAATATCTCTAAGAGCCTTGAACAGTTACAGCAATAGTAACGGTGGCCGAAGATCTCCATTATAACCACTCACTCACATTCGTCCAACGGTCTTGTCAACGAGGACGAAGGAGGGGACAAAATTTCAGTGTGATTACTTGGCATTTTGAAGTGAAACTGTCATTACAGGTACAAGAATCAGCAATAATTAATGGCATGGGAACTCAGAAGGGAAATGAAGGAAAACAACGTGTTTTCACAGTACATGTAATAACTGGAAAAGTGTCATGAGCATCTCTTCATTGACAAAATATTCCGGATTAGTACGCCAGCGTGTAATATCCGAGAAGGGACAGTCATGGTGGAGGCGATCACGAGAAAAAGACTTAATGACGAGCGAAAGGGAAACGTTCCACTAGTCAGAGTGGAACATCAGCAGTCTCATTATGATGATGAGTCTACGAAATCAACAGAAATAAATACAAAGATTCAGTCCAAACATACACAGGGGCAGAAATCTTATTTCTTTGCCGGTTTCCGGCACCGGTACACTTCTTCAAGAGGCTGTACTACTACAGATAATTACAATCTATATATTAAAATTTAAGAAAGAAACGTATACAGATTTAGCCACAAAATGCTTATCAATACTTAACTAGAAGTTTTATATTAACACAATAATAAACTGAGTTTTTGCAAAGAAAGCTAGGAAGTGATTATATGTGGATCATAGTGAATGTACAAATAAGGTAAAGAAAAGCAAACTAGAAGTGCAGAGATAATAAGAATACTGGAGCTAATCAGCTAATAAAATACATGTCTTGCGGTAGGTCCCGAAGGGGCGGGGTAAAAGACTAATAAAATAATAAAGCAAAAACTTACACAACCTTCGTCACCATAGGACATAAACCAAAATGTAAATGCACATAATTAGTAATCTACAAAAACCTAACGATATATGAAACAACTTAATACAAGTGACACGTGGCGCAACAAATGGAAGGTTTAGGAACTAACGTCCGAAAAGAAATGTAGTCGGGAGTGAGGTACTAGGCAACCTGTCAGCGAAAACAAAGTGTGAAACGTATGCTTGGGATGGAAACTGTTAACTAGGGTAGGTGGAGAAAAAGTTCTCAATCAGTAGCTAACATAGAAGGCCAGAGAGTAACTATAAAAGGAAGGGAAGCCTGTGTAGAATTTAATCCTTGTATTAAAGTCGAACAATTAGTGCTGGAACACTCATGCATGCGGGTTGCAAATGTAATTCGTGAAAGAGCGGCAACCAGGTTCATATCAATTGTATGGTAAGTTTTATTACAGATTGCTGAACAGGTGCAGAGAGGTCAATAGCATGCTCGCAGCAAATACGACACTGTAAATTACGCTCGTGAGATCCAGCGATGGGACAGAAGAAGTTACTGGAGTAAATGGAGAAAGAAGTCTTAATCTACAGCAAAAATGAAGGGTCAAAAGTAACTATACGAGAACGAAAACGTAAGCATAGTTGCGGATTATTTTATAGTGAAATATCTAGATCAAAAATGTATACAAAGTCCTGAAAACGTTTAGTGGAATAAATATAATTAGCGGCATTCTTCCTAGTTGTATGAAATAACTACAGTAGATTTGACTACCTGACGCTGAATGGCTAAAATTGCTTCTAACCATAAACACAGTTTACTACCTTAACATAAACCATCTGTAACTGTAAGACTATAATGTCTATAGACCGTTGTTTATATATAGCTAAACACCTATATCAAAAATTTCGCACTACCTGTAAGCTGTAGACGGCTTGATGCCTGTAACAAGCTTTAATTTTGTGCCACGCAACTGGTGAGATCGTCGGTCCCTATGCTTGGACATTACTTAATGTAACTTAAATTAACCTACCTAAGGACATCACACACACCCATGCCCGAGGGAGGACTCGAACCTCCGACGGGGGGGGGGGGGGGGGGTGGCATACCGCGCGCACCGTGACTAGACCACGCGGCTACAGCGCTGGTGTAGCAACTTTTAGCTACCTGTTAATCTAAGTGGCCAACCACTACTTATAACTCTCGATGACTGGCATCTTGTAACTACAGCTGATCAACCTTCTGGGAAATTTGAGTAAAAAGATAAACAGTAAATATCAGTAAGAGGTGTACTATACAATGAAAGTTTAACTAACGGTACCTGTTCCCAGATGTTTAAATGTAACTCCTTTGCGCTAACAGCAACTAAATGCAACAGGATATGGCCAAGCTATAGAGTATGAACTTCTATTAACGATTGACCGACTGTTAGTAGTAAAATATTATCTGAGTAACGACTTACTGCATGTAGATTGTAATTTAGTGACTACAAGTTTCAGACTATAACTGAGATGAAACGATGCAGTAGTGCATGTAACATACCAAATAACGATCTTGTGGCTACGAAAATAAATATCTTCCTAGAGCTAACCATTTGGTCCTAGGGAATAAAATCTAGTCAAATTTCAGAGACTCATTGAAAACCTTTGCAATAATGATGGCCAATAATAAGAAAAATGGGGGAAAGCGAGCTGGAGAAGTGAGGTAGGAAAGATTTTAAATGCATAGGAAGGGGGGAAGAAAGGGAGAGGCTAAACTATGTATGCAAACCTGTGTGAGCAAACCATGTGTATGGAGAAGGCAGGATGACCGTGGGATAAAGCTGGGCTGCCGGTGTCGATGAGATGGGATACTGGGGATGGGAGGGAGAGACAGCGGCGATGCGATATGTAGGAAGAAGTAAGGGTGATTAGCTTGTAACAGCTACATTCTTACGACTGATAAATAACAGCCCCTAAGGTAATTAGTCGATATCGGATTATAACAGTTTTCAGAAAATGCAACAAAAATGATATATTAGTTGCAACATACTACCTATAACCTTCAAATCATAACTGTAATCTAGTGACTGTAAAAGTGATAGTGACCTACTGAATGATAACGTTCATACATGGAAGTTTATAGCTTATTGTAAATAATGATGTGTATCTTAGGGAGAAAGTTAATTACACATCAGAAACAAGTTATTAATCACTGTAATCATAGAAGATTAACTGTGAGAAAATGTGGGTGGGTGATCGGAGCTGTTGGGGGAATGTGGGAGAGGATAGAAAGGGGGGATAAGCCTTAAACACACTGGAAGGGGGAAAGAGGAAGAGAACAGCTTAGTTATATAAGCAAAACAGAGTGACGAAAATATACCACGTGGAGGGCGTGGGGTGATAAATTGGAAAGTTTGGTTCGGAGGGAGGGAAATTAAATAGTCAGGTAAAAAGTACTATTAAGGCAAGTGGTGTCTGCATTCAATGATGTACAAAAAACAAAAAGCCTTTATAAGCAATTAAAATTAAGTTGTAGTTTCAACCAATGTTACAGTTTAGTAAGCATTACATTTTAAAATAATAAATCAAGACCTGAAATGAATTAATAGATTGGTAACAAAGTACCACAACTATGCAATTTACTGGTAACGTATGGAAATTTGTGCTGGACCGGGAATCGAACCTGATTTCCCACTAGTCGCGAGCGGTCTCCTTAAGCACTTCGACTATCGGAGCATGCCACCAGGAACAACCAAATTTTCCTTAAGAATCGCTGTCTGTTTCTCACAGTACTCGGGCAAATACGTGATTCCATCGTAGGGAGGGACTTATTCAGTTTTATCGTCAGGCTGTCTTTGCTCTGGAATGAAGTACTTTAGTATAGTGTCTGTATTTTACAGTGTCCGTGTAGTTCAATATCATGATCATTCGCTCATGCATATATTTAGTGCTTCATCCATCATCCGAAACTGTATGCCTTTTTAAAGAAGAAATCTGCAACCCGTTGCACAAAAGAAATTTAACATCTTTTCTCGTTCCGGGCACCTAGTGCTCTACTTCAGAAGAACTTTCAGTCGTTCAGCATCGGTACTCAAATCTGTTATAGTTGTTTCATAAAATTAATATGAATGTCTACAGTTACATTTACTTCACGAAGCGTTTTTAGGACTTGCTATGCATTTTTGTGAACTAGTTATTTCACTGTAACAGAAGTATAGAACGACTCCCACATTTCATTTCACGTATAACTTTTTTTGACTCTTCATTTTCGCCACAGGTGAGGACTTCTTTCTCCACTTAATCTAGTAATATCTTCTGGACCCTTGGTGCACCTCGTGTGAAATCTACACTGCCGTATTTTCTGCGATCATGCTACTGACCTCTCTACACCCATTCAAGGATGGTATTAACGTCGCTAGTTACAGATAATTCACTCACTGTATTTTGCGACCTGCACATACAAATATTCGAGTACTAGTTGTTTCATTATAATGCAAGGATACAACTGCACCCAGGCTACCTTTCCTTCGATAGTTACTTTCTGACGATTTGTATTAGCTGCTACTTGAGAATTGCTCCTCCGCTTATTCCAACGGCAGCTTCCAGCCCCATGATACGTTTCATGCTTTGTTTTCACCGACTGATGGCCTGCTATCTCGCTACTTGTCTCACTACACCTTTTTCGGAAATTAGTTTCTAAATCTCCCATCCGTAGCGCACAAGTCGCTTATAATAACTGCATATATTTATCATTAAATTTTTATAGATTTCTTAAAATGATCATGTGCATTTACATTTTAGTTTGTGTCCTATGGTGACTACAGTTGCGTAAGTTTTTGGTTTCATTATTTTGTTGTACCTTTAACCCTTATCGCCTCCCCCTCACACACCGAGCGCAAGATTTTCAGTTCATTACCTGGTTAGCCCTAGTGTTGAAATGATCTCAACATTGTGGTTTGCTTTTCTTATACCATATTTGAACATGCACTACTATCCACATATAAACACTTCCCCGTATTCTTTGTATTATCGCATTTTATTATTGTATTACATATCGTTCTAGTAACTTTTTTGATCGTAGTAATATGGTGCGTACACCTGCTTATAGAAAATATAAAGTTCCAATGTCCTTATGGTTTGTTGAGAATAATCATTTTTGCTGTAAGATGGCTGAAGGTCTCTGACAATGCGGTAATTATATTTACCATATTGTTATCCTTAACTGCTTAAACTTCTCGTTCTAATTTTCTGATATCTAGCTCGTAGGTATTTGTGGTGCATTTCTCATGACATTCTTCTGAGGAACCGTTAAAGAAACAAAATTTGTTTTGTGAAACTGGTTCGTAATGTTTTTCGACAAGAAAACATGCAGTTGCTGAAGATGGGTAAAGTACTAAACACTTCAGGCATGTATACTGACATCATACTGTGAAGGTGAAGAGATAGAGGACGTACAGAAAATGTTTGAAAGGTAATTCTGTATATAGTGGAAGATGAAAGCGAATTATTCAGCTGGGATACTAACTCGGAGGTACGGGAAAGAATACAAGGTGTTACTGTTATTCTCTTCTTAGCTACCGAGGGAGACAGTCACTGGAGTGTGAAGAGTGTATATGGGGCAGCATATCTGTTGAAAAGAACTGTTGTGCAATGGTGCACAACGTTCCTCAATAGCCGCGATTCGGCACAAGACGCCAGTCGATCTGTGAAGCCATCCTCATCCATTTCAGGTAACTCAAGTGGGGTACACTCGTTCATTTGCTCTATAGTCGTCATTTCTCTCCATATCAGACAATGATGTGCAGCAGGCAGTTGTGGCCTTCTTCACGCAGCAGGACACAATGTTTTACTAAATTAGCACATTCAACTAGTCCATCAGTAGAATATTTGCATCAATGAACGTGTCGGTTTTTCCGGACTGAAGCACCGATTTCAGACTGTATCGACTCAAAATGAAACTTTTTGGCCGTCCCTCATATGCAAACTCCTGACAATAAGAAGGGACAGGACGATAGGAGATGTGCTAAGACAACAGAGAAAGTCAAGGAGGATAAGAACTGTGTGAAAAGACAGGTACTGGGATACATTCTAGTGATGGAGGACATAAGACGCGAGTTCCACTATGAGATGAAGTGTTTGGCACGAGAGAGGAATTCGTGTCAAGGCACATCAATATTGGTTTGCTGGAAACTTTAGTCAACACATTAATTATTCAAAAAAGTAGAAAAGAGTGGGAGGCCGTTACAAGTGTGATGTGCAGCTCCCTATATTCGCGTGCTTACAAAAATGTTATCGATGAAATTAACTCCTAAAATTGGTTTTATTTTTACATTCGATCTCAGCTTACTGTAAGTTATACACAAAAACCAACTTTCGAGGAAGGCTGCAAAATTCAACTGTAACTGTGGGGCTAAAGCTCTCTAAAACATTTAAAGACTATATCCCTGATATTGCACTCTAATCGTAATACTCAAAATTACGAGATGTAGAAACATTCAAACTGACTAAGCACCATTTTATGATGGTAGAACTATTTTCTATGTTTTTTTATTTCGATGTAGGATGTAAACTAAATAGTTTGATAATACTCAAACGTATCGTCATAAAGCAATGATTATGACTGTACACGTATGCAAAGAAAATGATGGAGCAATGTTCCACGCATAGAGACTCATTTTCAGTATCTCATTGTACTGAAGGCATAAGGTTACAAATGCAAATTCGATCTTTTTACCATATTAAGTTGTTTCAAGTACAGAAGCACACACGCAGGTTGTCTATCATAATGTAATAGTATAACTACAGACCTTTGACATGGGGGTGATGTTGGCGAGATTACAGGGTGGAGCTATGATGGTCAGTGTACAGGATGGGACAGTGGTGGTCAGTTTACTGGGTGTTGACCATTACTCCGTGGATCCTACTGAATGGGGGATCGACGGTCAGTTGATGTTGTGACTGCCGTTCGAGATGCCACTGGGGCAATAACGATAGCTCAATTGATGAGAACCATTGCCTTGAACGCTACTTAAGAGCTGTAATATCAGTTTAGATGGTGACTGGCTTTGTTTCAAATGCAGTTGGGTTTCACTAATGGTTACATGAGTACCATTACCACAATGAACATTTGGACAACAATGATGAATTTACAGGTTCATTGCCATAATCCCAAGCACAAATCGGGTCCATGACGGTCACTTGATATACATGGGACTACCATTAGCCTGAATGCTATGGAAGAGTAATGGTCAACTGACATAACGTGACAAAAATTAGCTCCAATGCAATGGTCAGTTACTGTCAGTTGTGATATGCTGTCTAAAATTACGCAGAATGTATAGTCACTGCGTATACCACAACCTGACAGTACTGTCACCTACTCGACCCAAATAATGTACTGCAACAGCAGTAGCTGATTGTGTGTATGTGCAGTTCATATCAGCTACTTGGGTATTAGCTACGGGATCTTAAGGTAGTGCTGAAAACAAGTAGCTGGCATTTTATACGTACTTTAGGAGCCATATACTAATGCTGAGACCTCCAGCAACTAGGAGGTGTCATCTACCGGGGGAGTCAGTTACTGGACTTATGAACTTCTGGGGTTTTCCAGCTATGGAGTTTTTCAGCTACAATGGGATCAATTACTGATCCATAAAGCAGTATTGTGGCACCGGTACCTGGCACTGTTTATGTCCAGTGAGTAACTGACACTACCACAAACAAGTGACTGATACTATTTTGGTGCAATGATGGTCAATTTAGTGGGCCTGGCACTGATCGCCAGTTTACAGGGTGAGGCAGTTATGGTAGTTTACAGGATGGATACAGTGATATTAAGCAGATATATGGGTATCACCATACACCATATTCTGTGCGTAGGACAGGGTAACTACCATTACTCTGCATATTGTTATCATAACACTAGAAGCTGACAGTGTACCAGCCATTTCTTTGTAATAGGTATCAGTTACTGGATCTCCATCATTTTACATTTGGTTACAGATTAGCACAAAATTAAATTGCAACAAATTGCCATATTCTGCACACGTTACATAAAAATTGTAAGAAATTGCCATCTTATGTGATTATATAACAATACAACTTTTTACATCGCTATATTATACCAAAAACTGTAATATAATAGTCCATACATCGACATTTCACAGGATAATTGACAAATAAGTCTAGTTCGTTGTCATTTAAAAAAGTCTGTATCAAATCGTTAGATACATCAGCATTTTTACAGATAAATTGTAAAAAATTACCCACTGTAGCATGGAAATACTGCAGTATAGACTATAACCCTACATCTTTTAGCAAATGGCTCTGATTTCAGAACAGATAAATACTTTTGAACATAATGGTTGTTCTGGGATACATTGCCATTGTCTGTTTCTTTTTAACTGCCTGTGAATTACAGTTGTGTAATTAGCTGCTTAATTTTAATGGATACAACAGTTCCAAGAATTAAGGTGTGACCTCTTCGACTGTGAAGGCGTCTTTGATAAAGAAGACATGGCTTATCACATGGAGACATCATTGATACTAAGGCATCATGGCCTGGGCACCGACCAGCTCACGCGAAATCACAAATGTAAAGTAAGTGCATCAAGTAGCACAATTCTATACCATTTATATCCTACTTAAACGTACCTGGACATACGTGATGGCTGCGATAATAACCCTGTCAGACCATAAGCACCTTACACAAAAAAAATTGTGAAATGAATGAAATCCGCTGGAGCAAAATGAATGGTCAAATGTGGGTGCAATCTACAAAGCCGAAATTACTTGAAGTCACTGTTGGGATATGTTGGACCTGAAAGACACTGAATAGAGCTGAAAATTATCTAGTCCCAGACTCGGACAAACTTTAAGACCTGAGGATGTATTCAACAAAGAAGCAAATATAAGGTAAGTACACAACTTACATAAAAGTATGTAAAATACATACACTGTTTCTCGTTTTGCAAAATTTTCATTGAGAAAGTGTTATCTTTTGGTACCAAAATATTACCCATCATGCAAGAGATAGTATAAAAAAACAGTAGTTCAGGCAATAGATATGTTGTGTACTGTTAATGCGTGATATGGTTATGCTCTTAATAAGGTGTGTTTTTTATGTGTCGAACGGTTGTAAGCTATTTCAGCCGTGACACTTCCACGAGTGTCTATTAAAAGCAAATTTTGTACATCTTGATCTAAAACTGTCGAGTATTATTACAAAACTCTTTTGCAGTGTAGAAAGGAATCACATAAATGGTCATAATGGACGAAAATTCTGCATCCAAATAGTATTTTTTGTTTTGATTTATGACACATTTAATCACTGTATATCACTGTCGATAAAATCACAATGGGAAGAGCACAAACTACAGCTAAATTACACAACATTCGAACATTCAGGGAAAATAGTCTAAACGACACACGGTCAACGCTTTGGAATCTACCTCTGATTCATATTGGCAGCAAGGCGAGCTCCCAACATAGGATTTTCATAGCCGTAGTCCTGTGCACCTATTTATACTGACCTCTACTTTTTTGTCCAGTGGCATGTAAGTGCAACCTCAAATATCACTCCAATATGGGGGTCTCCATTGTTTCCACCACATGGAAAGAATCTCAACAACAAAAAATAATAAATTTAGAGTAATGACATTTCAAGACTGCATCTACTTGAGTAACAAATCTAACTGATTAACATTCGAAGATCACAGATCAATGTATGCACGAGAGAGGTGATTGTAAATGTGTAATTCTGTTACATTAATAACCGCTGAAGTATTAAATGGTCGGAGACAGTTTCCTGCCAGACCTTTCGTAAAATAAATTTGGTTGATGAGATCCCATACTCCGAGGAAAAAATTGTGTTAGAAATGCTACATTCAGTTTGTTGTCATTTTGTCCACTTAAAAATTTTGGTTTTCCCATTTTTTAATTATTTGTATGCGGCAAATGGTGATATTGTCCTATGTAAACATTACGGTCTTTTTAATAGGAAAGGTCTTATGAACATATGTCTGAAAATGCATCATTGCCATGGAAGGTGGCGATGTGGAATGGAAGTTACTCTGACTACGTTCTGTGTGTTCCTTGCGTGTTAAAGGCTGTGTGATTGACACAGCATACTATAAGCAGCAGAATGGTTCTGCAATCGTGTCAGGAACAAGACGAGATGGTGTTTGTGTACAGCCGAGCACATGGAAATGGTCGTCAGGCAGCATGGTTACACCAAACCAAGTACTCTTACAGACAACAACCACAACAGACATTTGAACACACTCCTAGAACCTATAAAATCACAACACAAAAACATAGAATTCACCATGGAGCTAGGTGAAAAATCCATAAAATTTTTAGACCTTAACATAGATATTATCACCAATACACATACTTTCAAAATTTAAAGGAATCCCACAACAACAGACACAGTAATACCCTCATGCTCACAACACCCAATAACACACAAAGATGCAGCCTTCCATTCCATGGTACATCGCCTCACATCCACACCAATGTCAAAACAGAATTTGCAAACAGAAGCAGACACCATTAAATATATTGCATAACAATGGCTATAATCCTGAATTAGTTGACAAAATCCTGAAAAAGAAACAAAGAAGGAAAATCTTGCCCTACATTTATGCCCCCCTCTGCAATAACGACCACACCAAAAACCAACTGGTTTACTATTCCATATCTAGGTGGGATGTCGGACAAACAATCCAAAACACTGAAATCCCAAAACTATAAAACATCATTTTATGTAAGAGGCACTACAGCTAATCTCCTAGTCAACAGCAAGGACAAAACCGATAAACTAAGCAACAGTGGAATCTACAAAATAACCTGCACTGACTGCAATAAACTGTACATTGGTGAAACGAGCCGGGCCATATCAACAAGGCTGACTGAACATGAATGCAGCTGCAGATCAAATAAATCAGATTCAACCATTGCTGAACACCTGCTCAAAGAAGGACACAAATATCTAACACACACATAGAAGTGCTACATACAGCCAACAAAGGCAGAAAAAACAGTGTACTAGGGGCACTTGAAACTAGCAAAACTTAGGCCTAAATCCACAGCTGGTTCCAAATGACCCAATGCCACTGAGCACATCACCACTCTCAAACTTAACACAATAAAGTAAACCTGCTACTAACCACAAAGTGTCTCAATAGTAAACAAGTTCACACTCCAATATAATGTGATAAGCCTTATGTATTTACATTCCTAACTTTAACTCCACTGTAACAATGTAAAATTGGGAATATATTAATGCACAATTTTCTAATAACAAAATGTAACCACCAAAGAAAACATCGCTGTTGTGCAACCAACAGTTAGTGCTAGTTCAACTGTTCACAATAAATACGAAACAATTGTAATTGTAATTGTTGTTGTACATAGTATTGATTAACCATAAAATGTCATTTATTATGTTAAAGAACACTTTTAAAGAACAAAAAGTCAAAAGACCCGTTAGACATTTCGAAAGACAACACCACAACTAAAGATATTATGTAAGTGCGTTGTATATTATTCCAGAATGTTTGGTTCGTAAGAACACAACCTCCTTGTAAACAACTGCCAGTACTTATCTGAAAATGATCTAATAAGCTAAAAACTAGTTCATACAAATTAAAATCTGTAGAGCAAAAAACCACCTAAGAGTTATTCAACCATCATTGTAAAGTGCCAATCAGAAGGAAAAGTAATATAAATAATTACGCTACTAGAGGAGAATCTGACATTCATTACTCCATGTTAATGTCGCCCTCACCACAAAAAGCGGTGCAGAATGCTGGAACCAAAATGTTTGATCAGTTACCCAGTGATACACAAAATGTCAGGCAGGAAAGAGAAATCTGAAGACAAACAGAAAAATTTCCTCCTTAACAACTCCTTCTGTTCCGTAGAAGAATTTCCCTTATTGTACTGTGTAAAAGGTCGCAGTAAGCGTTAGTAACTCAAAGATGTGCACTTACAGAAAAGTGGTATGTTGCCACATTTACAAAATAGTTTGTGATGTGAAATATTAAATGGCTTATTCCACATCATTAAGATTTATCATGTAGATGGTCGATGGAAAATAAAACTAATTATACATCAAACCTTGGCGGAATCTCATGGTAAGTTTCAGTTCGTACTGAGAAACTTAACATAGTTCACATTACGTTGTCATTCTAAAAATCACAAAAAATCTATGACCATGAGTGTCACAGAAATCCCCTAACGGCATTTAACTGGCAAGCAAAGGTGCTCACTTATTTCTTTTATGTTGTTTTCGTCAAAACAGGTGAATGCAGGGATACACCATTTCCCGGGATACACCACTCAGAAGAGGAGAATAAACAAAAGCAGTAAGAACAAAGTGTAGAGTCCACCTGCACTAGTATTTCATGTACCTCTGCCAGAAGTAACCCATATTAACTGCAATGAAATCTGATGTAAATAATCCCTCACCACTAGAGAAGAAAAATGATGTCCATACTTACACAAGAGGAAAAAGAAAACTTCATCATTTGTTACTAAAGCTATCAGTGCGTCAGAGACGAGTTCATTATTCAACAACATAAATGTGGCCATTTGCCTTATATCATAAAATGTACAACAGGTAGCAAAGCAGGTGAATGTGGAATTTTGGAATAATTTTCTGGGGTAGTTCTCTAAAAGGAAAGGGAGCATTAATTGAAGGGCTCAGAGATATATAGTCATAAGCCACAACTTTCACGAAATTGAGTTTTTCATGTTGCAGCATTCTTAACAATGTCTTCTTCACAATGTGTTGTAAAAGTTCCGTGTTACTGCAACAGATGGCAGGCTATGACGGAGTGCATTTCTATGCTGTGCCATCTGGTGGTAGTTTCAGAAGATACATAGTCACAAGCCACGTCAAAATGGCAGGTGGGTCAGGAACGTCTGAATCGTCTTCGGGTCTTCAACGCATATTTGACACAGACGGTAGTGGAAGTGAAGAGCTTTACCCTCTGGATCCTGACAGTGAGGAATCTTGGCATCGACCAGCAGTTCCAGCTCAGATGATGTTTCGGTAAGTATATAAAACGATTTATTTCTGGTGATTAATTTCCTCTGGCTTGTGACTTTGTTTCTCTCAACATTGCCAACGCATTTGACAGCCATCCTGTGTGTTAATGATGAAACTCGATGGGCACATTTATATTACTGCTTAATGGTGCAGTAATGTAGTTTCAAAGGCCAAAGACGTGTAAAAAATATTTTCTCATGAATGTGATTTTAGCGAAATTTAATGTTTTGTGTGGCTTATGACTATATCTCATGCAAATTCTTTGCTCTTTATATTATAGCTTGAAATAAGTACAATAAATGAAGAATCACCCATAAAACGAAAGCTTTCACGGAAAAGAAAGGGAAATATTGATCAGTGAAAGAAAATTAAAGCAAAACGTCGACGAAATGCTGGTCAGCAGTATAAGTCCTTAAAAACCCACAAGACTGTTCAGGTTGCTACTATAGGAAGTCCCTGTACTTATTTACATAAATGCTTCACAAAATTGCTTGGAGAGGAAGAAAACATTTTTCACTCATTTTGGGACATAGGAAACTTCAGTGCCTAGAATACTTACCTCATGAGCTGTATGAAAATGGAATAAAAAACGCGGAGGTTTATTCACTATTTAAATACAAATGGTTTGTATTTTGTATATTTATTTCATTTTGTTATATTTGTCATAATTTCCTTCAAATCTATCCAAAAAAGACTACAAAGGAAATATCAACCAGGGATGTTACATTTTCTTATAATGGAGAGTATGCACAATAGAAGTCATGATCTGCAAGGAAATTTTCGTAAGGGTTCATGGCTTACAGATACATGCATGAAGAGTGAGGATTTTGTGACATCAAATGAAGTAGGGATTTGCACTGCCAAAGGAACATGGAAGAGGTTTGTATGCTACTCAGTGCTGTAAGTTAGGGATGTAATCCAACTGAATGGTATACAAATATTTCTATTAGGAAGAGGATATAAGCTCATTTGTTCTTTTACGAAAACATGGAAACTACCCACATATATTTCAAGACAAAGCTGTACAAAGTGTTAGAGAATTTCTCAATGCCATACCGAAATATCACAGCCATTACAGTAGGCAACAGAACCCCAATAAAGTGTATTTGGATAGTGATTTCACAATTGCTTCCTTATTTCGAGATAAATACTTAGAATACTGCAAGGAAAAGCAGGTTCCTGCAGTTTCTGAGAGTAAATTCAGAGAAATTTTCGTATCTGAATTTAACATAGGTTTCAAACTACCAAAAAGTGACACCCGTTCCAAATGTGATGGATTTCTAATTGCAATAAATAACCCAGAATTATGTGCAGAAGAAGTCAAAGAAAAAAAACTACAATATGAACTGCATCTCAAAAAGACTGACAGAGGACTAAATATGATTACATCTTTATCTGCTTTGGTTAAAGAAAATTCGGAAGAGCATCATGTGATAGCAATGGACATGCAGCAAAGGTTCCCCACACCTAAACTAAAAGTTGGTCCAGGATTTTACAAGAGGCAAATATGGACATACAACTATGGTGTCCATGACTGTGGATCAAATAAGGGTTATATGTTTCTGTGGAGCGATAAAGATGGAGATCAAGATTCAGATAAGGTCTGGAGCTGCTTATTGAAGTACTTGGAGATAACTAATCCTCAGACAAAACATCTCAACATAATCACAGACAACTGCAAGGGTCAGGCAAAGAATAGGACTATTATTGCTTTGGAAAGGTCCCTTGTTGCTACCAAAAGATTTGATTCTGTCCAGCATTACTTCTCTGTGGTAGGTCACACCATGCTCCCTTGCGATCGTGATTTTGGTCGCAGTGAACAGTATGCAAGAAACAGACGTCCAATAGTGTACACTTCAGATGAATGGGCAGAAGTAATAAAAGCTGCGAGTCCAAAACATTTCATTGTAACTAAAATGGAAAGAGAACACTTCAGAAGTTTGGAAAGCCTGAAGACATTGATCTCAAAATGTACAGAATCCACGTCTGGAGATCCCCACCATTTCAGTGAAGCTACTCAATTTAAGTTTGTGTTTGAAGATCCCATCAAACTAAGGGTAAAGCATTCTTATTCAGACATAGGAGCTTTCATGTCAGTGGATATTGGTGTCAAAAAGAAAGGAATGCTAGTTGAACCAAATCCATATCAGCTGCCAATAAAGTACAGAGAGCCACTACCAATTAACCAGAAAAAATTGATGATGTACTGTCTCTAATGCCATACATACCTGTAGCAAATCAAGATTTCTTCTGGTCATGTACTGGAAATAACGTGTACAATGAGGAAGTAGAGGAACTTCCTTGATGTAACTGTATCAATGAAAAAGTAATTTATACATCTCAGATACCTGATATGTATATGTTAATGTGTAATAATTATATATTCTGCTTGCTGTGTAAGAGTAGTTGAAATAAATCCTTAAAAATTCATACTTCATGTTTTAAACAATTTTTGGGGGGATATAGTCATAAGCCACCATTGACTGTATCTTAATTAGAATCATTCTAAAATTAATATTTTATAGCATGCAGATAGTTGACTATTTAACAACATGCTTCCCAAGTATTAAGCAAATGTTTGCAGTAGAAATAAAGTTTCAATTTTGTATTAAACATTTTCAGACCTCCGTGGAACTTTGAACTCCCTGTATCTCAAAACTAGTGCGATGTGGCTTATGACTATATCACTCCAACCCCTTCAATGAAAACAAAACTGGATCAGTAAGAATACGATTTGGTTTTTATCCATAGATATCTTGAAGGTACTTCGACAAGTAGTTGAATTCGTCATAAATAATTCTTCAGGAATTGAGAAGAGGAGCAACGCCTATACATACTAGTAAGGACGAAAATGAGATTTATGATCCATTATTTAAGCTGTGAGTGGCTCGGAAAGTAGTGAAATATTCATCAATAAAAGACTTTGAACATCTGCCCGAAAAAATGACTGATAGGCAGCAAGCCTGTTCTAAATCTGGACTAAATTCATTTCTTCTCCACTATTCCTTCTATCACAGAGACGAGTATTAATGTGAAAACTGGCATCGCATAATAACGCGTAAGTAATTGGTTTTGAAGTGTAATTGCACTGATTGGACTGGAAAGTAATATGTTAATCAATATTAAATGTAGTCACATACACATACCATGCAAATTCACTGGTTCGACCTTAGACTAAACAAATCGTCCGAATGGTACACGGAGAATATAACAAACTAATCAAAATCATTCTACTCGAAATGCTCGATAGGGGAAGACACATATCCGTATGTATAGAACAAATAATTGTTTTGTTTCTAAGCACTACACTGAAGAGGCTGCCTCGAGGCAGCAAATGGTGGTGGGGTGTACTAACCAGTCGAATGACAGATGACCAAAACTAAAAGAAATAATACAGAGGGCCAAAAGCTTATACATATGAGGAAGGTAAAACTAGCGTTCCTTGCTCTGTGCACAATAACACCTAATTGTATCATCGAAGAGTACAAGATGTTGGCGTAGTGTTCGTTCACCTTCCATGAAAGGTCGGTCGCGAAATGGAAAGCACAGCGGAAATCAAAATAGGTTTATTTGTAACAGTTAGCTACACCTTCCAGTTAGTTCTGTACATAGTCGTTGATCTGACTTAGGCATATGTTGTAGCGTTGTACCAACATTCCATTACCCTTGTATAGAAGGCAGCCACCCGTGCTTTCCCACAATCCTCTATGCTAGTCTGTATCTCGTTGTCCATGTCAAAATGTTTCATCATAACCATCATTTCATGTGAGTAAAGACAAAACTAAGGTGGAGACAAGTACCTATGCTATGGTGGGTGATGAAACACATCCTATCGAAAACTCTGCATTGTCCCTGGAGTTTGCGGCCGAGAATTCTCATGAAGAAGGACGTGCGTGAGCGTTACGTTATGTGGGCTGCATTAAATCGTGATTGATAACTCAGCAGGCACTCATACTTGGCGGGAGGTGCTATTGTTCTGGGCATCTTGAAAGTTGTTTGTTAACACTGCTTTGCAAAGTTGACCAATGATTCTCCTGTAGTCTGCATACACAAACTCTGAGTCTGAGATATTACTATCACGGGTAGTAGAGCGCGAACGGTTGCTGAGATGAGTCAGAAGTGGTCGGACGCAGCCTGCGGTGGAGAAAAGCCGCGCGACAGTGTTTACGTGCTTTCTGTGCACCCAGAACTGGAAAGAGGAACGTGACGCGATCGGCGGGTATACTGGAGGTATTGGCCAACACGTCTGTGCAAACCGTTGTCAGACTTTCACTGTGGTTTCAATTTCGCTGCCGATCATACCTTAATAAACGAACAGCCCTCGTATTTTGGAGGGAGAGCGATGAGATTACAGACAGTGATGAAAAAAACCTGATAATGAAGTGTGACATTAGTGAATACTATTGTTTTAACACTGATATTTATGCGTCAATTTTGTACGTTATAATATAAAAAACATGTTTTTTAGATTCATCATATTTTGAAGATTTTGGGACAATACGGTGTATCACTGAATCATCCTTCACCAAAATACGGCACCGGTCGGAAATTTTGTACCGATTGAGACTAGCCAAAATTAAACGCTCCAGGGATAGCGGGCGTGCGCTTCGGCGGACAACCACTCCGCGAGACTGAGGAATGTGTGGGCTGACGTCAGCAGCCACGGCGGCGCGCTACATGTGAGGCACTGCGGGACAGAGTCGCAGAGTGCCAGAGGCAGCCAGCCGGCGGGCGGCCCCGCAGCAGTTCGGCGCTGCGGCGCTAATGGCCGGCGGTGTGCCGAGCCCGGCGGCGGCCTCATCAACTATTGACGCTGAGAGGCCAGTCCGTAGCTGCTAAATAATGCACCGGCTTTTCTGCTAGTTCGGCCCTGCCCGCGCTTTGGGCGTTCGCTTCTTCTGACAGTCACTCAGAGTCAGAGTCGCAGCCCCCCGGCGGCGCGGGTCCCGCCCACGCAGCGCGAGTGGCGGGTGGCTCTGAATGTGTCTCTCCTGGCGATACTGCGGCGTCGACCACTCTCAATTCCCTGCGACTCCTGTTACCATAGTTCTGCCTTGCCTGATGAGGAAATTTGACATGAGTCGAGACCACAATAAAACAATTCGATGATGTATAGCTGTAACCATTTAGAATATAAAACAGGGGAAAAAACACGGCTGAAATTTTGTAGAACCCTTGCATTTTCGACTTCGTTATACGGAAGTAGATTGCGTTGTTGAAAAAAAAAGGCAGGAAAAATAAGAGCAAGGAACAGAAATCAGACTTCTTACAGCAACGAAAGGATGAAAAAGGATGGATAAACCAGCAAATGGACGTACTGGAAAGAAGCGGAACATATGTAGTGTGAGACAAAACTGGCGGAAAACAAAAAAGAAGTAGAATAACATCCAAAAAGTATGGATGCTGAGGGACTACCACGTCAGTTTAAGAACTTTAAACTAAAACGGAGAAAAGATCCTGTCAGACCGAGATAAAGGTAGGAGCCGTCACAGGCAATAATTGGCATCGTACGGATGATGCAGAAGAAGACGAAAAATAACTATAATCTATAGCTTTTAAGTATTGTTCAAGCATTGCATTAAACTAGCAGTTTCTGTCAAACAATAACGCACCCTATATGCAAAAAGAAAGACCATAATTATCCAAAAATAAGGGATACTAGAAACAGTCATTACGTTTCGTTGTATTTGGCTACCTGGCGATGGTGAACTGTTTGATCTAAATCATTGTCCCAAATTTCAATTGACAAAAGAAGAAACTATCTTCACAGGCTGCAACATCCTTGCAGATTAAAAAAAATGATCTACAAAGTGTAGAATAGATTTATTTTATTTCTATCAATCATCACATACCTTTTTGGTCCCTAGACGACCGGCTTCGGACAGCTATGGCCGTCTACATATCTGCAACAAATGATGGGAAAGAACATACGGCTAGTGGACACTTTACATCTCAGAACAGTATACTATGTCATAATGAGAAGTATAATTTTCTTATGTGTGGAAACATGCGCTTACAATACCAGAGCCATACCTGTTTTAAACACTTCGTAATATAATGAAGCAACACTGGCATAGCCAACAGAAGCACACGAAATCAGCTCAGCCTAGTCGCTCGTACATAAAATTTGGTGTGAACTTGACCATAATGTCAGCGGAGTCCTTCTGTTCTGATACTGTTCCAAACGAAATGAGGTTCAGGAGCCGCACCCTCCCTGCATGTCGCAGCCGTAAGTTTATTCATATTGATATGAAATGTAATAAAATGAAAGATAAAGTAGGTGAAATCCATACTGGATACACAATAGTGTGCTCATAACACTAGTAAAATATAACAAATGAAAACTAGAATAACGTTGAATTCTTAAGTTGTTAAAATGCAAAAGTAACCATATAGTACTGATCACTTCCATCATTGACTGTCTGGTAGAGCAAATGGTTATGACATTTTTTGAATAAAGGCAGTCTCAGCTGCAAATATTTTTGTTAGTACCAATTACATATTTTTCCGCCGTAAGGCATCATCAGACTGCAAAAATGTAGCATTCGTCAGTTGCCACTACAAAGCATAAAACAAGAATTAAAATCTTCTGGGTAAGGCATCGGTTCTTCAAAAGTGTTATCGGGACCTGAAAGGATATGTCCTAACGGCGGATGAGCATGGTGTACATAGCGCTGGAAAACCCATACAACATGTGTGCTGCAGGGTAGAGAGCATTCCGGTGAAACAGGTCTGCATTGCAGTACGACTTATACGTCCTTAGACATTTATAGATTACTTACCATCAGAGGTGTTCCCCTGAACAGTATGGCTATATCACTCGTAGGTTTTCGACAAGTACGGCTTATTATGGCTAGTGTTTTGGTTATCGAAAGCTCCGTTATTGACCGTTTATGTGCCATGCAGTTTACCTAAGACAGTAATATTCGGCAAAAGACGAGGTGTAGTAGCAACGTTACATGACAAAACGCGGAAAGTATTAATTTATAATAAAACCTTACGAAAACGTTTCATTTCTCTGATTTGTTTTCGTACCATTGTAATGCGTGAACATCACATTGTGCGATTTTCTCCCGGGAATGGTTACAGGTATCTAGGGGAAATAAATGTAACATTCCAAAGTACCCGGTCTCGCCGTTCTGAACAAAAAAGAAGCTTCTAAGACATGTCTTAGCTATCGAAATCTCACTTCTTGTCTGTGTATGTGTCATGTAGTTCACCTAGGAACGTAATATTTCGCATGAGAGAAGGTGTAGCAGCAACAATATATGAGAAAACGCGAAAAGTATTAATTTGTTATAAAATTCAAGCAATAGTTCCACTTGAGCCGTGGTAAAAATTGCTGTTTTGAAGAGCGCGCCGCAGTGCGTAGTGTGAAGCATTAGCCCTCCGTTTCAGGAGGTGGCGCCGCTGTGGCAATCACAGCTTTATACATACTAAGATGGTATCTGTTCTTTCGGACATGCCCGAAAGAACAGATACGATCTTAGTATATATATATATATATATATATATATATATATATATATATATATATATATATATATATATATATATATAGTTAAGGCTCACCGGCCACTTGACCATCTTCTTCTTCTGTGCGAATGCACAAACAGTGCCCGAACTCTTACAGGAATCGGCAGCACGCCGCGAGTAATGAGTATAATGGGCGGGGGCACTACGAATGTAGTGCGGGACAATACGTTGAGAATGTGGGTTTCGCGGGAGGCGTGCCAGAGATAAATCCCTGCAGTCGCGCTATCCTCTGTGTCCTAGGTGGCTCAGATGGATAAAGCGTCTGCCATGTAAGCAGGAGATCCCGCGTTCCAGTCCCGGTCGGGGCACACATTTTCATCTGACCCCGTTGACGTATGTCAGCGCCTATAAGCAGCTGAGGGTGTTCATTTCATTGTAATCGCAGCTTTGGTGTCTTCCTCTGGTGGGAAACGGAAAAGGTAGCCTGCTCACGTGCATTTAAGGGGCGCTATGAGCTCGCTCGTCTGCGAGTCTGGTCGGTTGGTCAGCCGGGTCAGTGTGAGGCAGTCAGAGTCTGTCTGTCCTCCGGAGTGCTAGTAAGTGTTAGGCGCCAGTCCGCTCTAGTTTGTTCAGGCAATGGTCATTGGCGGTTCGATCGATCGGTTGGTCGGTCGCGCACTGGGACACAAGATGACTGTTCGAAGAACAAGGCCACCAATCTTTTTCTTTTCACTATCATTTCTATTCCGATAAATTCTATTATGATTCAAAGGTAACCTAAACACACCATTACATTTTATACAACAATTACACATGAGGAACTCTACCCAGTGAGTATGGCTTTACATTGGTGATTCTCCTTCTTATGCTCTCGTAATTATCTAACGCTACAGTGCACTTTCTGGATAGGATGGTGGATCTTTTGCTGTATCTCACACTTCGACTCCCACACGCATCACCGCGAAAATTTACTCCAGACCGAGCGGTACAAAAAGGAACATGCATAACTCACTGCCTCTGAACCTATCCTGCTACTCTCCCATGCAAACCACACATACTTAAATTACATGAAATACATCACACTGGCAACATAGAATACATCAAAAAGAATAGTCACAACGTTAAAATCACTTCACTTTCAGCTTTCCCACTTCAATTAGTATTCATCCCAGTTTCACACGACACTGCCCCATTTCGTAACTTTTCTTTCCTACTACGAACTCTGGAGGATATATACACGTCTTCCTGGATAGACGGCTGACTCACCTTGCTTCTTTCTCAGAGTATTAGAGATTGAATCTAGCGTCACACGCAAACATAACACGCAATGCAATATTAACATCGTATTCGTCACACAAGCGAGTTCTCAACTGACACCTTGGACGGGTACTTCACTTTATCCTTTGTCTCATACACAGATTGAGACTCACACAGTACTCACCACGTGGAAGTGCTCGTCTCTTATTTCAAGTCCTGCACACGCCATTTCTTAAATATTTCCAACTTATAGTACACACACCAGTAATTCAGCTCAACTTTAGCACTCGGATGTATTTCAACTTAGTACTAGCACTCGCAAGTACTTCAACTTATTGCTACATGTGGTTTAATTGTGACAGTTGGTCACTTTAGAAGATTACCACGATCCCCTTAATATTACCTGCCGTCATTTAATTCTCCCCCCCCCAAAGTTCCTGAAATAGAGAAATAATTATTCCAAACTTAATTATTTCACATGCATACCATTCTCTCCACTCTTTTGTCTTTACAGAGCACTCCTAAGACAGGTCTTACCGACACAAAATCCAACGCCAGAGTGCTGAAACATTGCCGTTCTTCTGGTCATCTCGCAGCTCCACCGAGATGGGGGAGCATCATCTACCATATTGGTTAGCCACATTTCAGGCGCTCAAAGCTCAGGTGACGGAAGGACCGTCTCAAAGATTATCATATATTACACATTCACTATCTGCGGTTAGCAGACGACCATACATTTCTTCATTTCACATATGTCACCAAATTGGAGGTAGGGATTTATTTTGTGGGAGCGCACATGTTATGAATTAAATAAATAAATTGTTTTTCTTTCCTACACTGGTGTCCGGCTTTGGTGTATCAAGTGAAATTGAGTTATTATTACAAAAAAAAATATGTTGTTCTGACAAGAATATCGAAGAATGTTGTACCTATTTTCAATGTCTGGCGGTACTGTACCCTTTCAAAGTGATTGGTGATATGTTGTTTCATTTACTTGTTAAATTCTACTTATTTTCTTGGTCAGTCTCCCGTCCCCAGCTTGTTAGTCTGTCTCTCGTCCGCATTTGTTAGGCAGTTAGTGTCTGTCTGTCGTTCTGCCGTACGTGAATAGCTGCCTCTGTCATGTTTGTCGGATTCGGTGTTATCGAATTTATTGCTTGAAGTGTAACAGCCGAATTCCTGATATATGTTTTTATCTTGACTATCGTCTTGAGAGGCGGTATATGTGTAATATAGAGCATGTTTAGCCAACCTTGTATATTTTATGTTAGACTGCATTTCTTGGGCTTTTATTTAAATGGTCATTTTAGTATATAAAGTTGCCATCCCTCCACCGTAAGAGCTTTTTTTTTTAATCATGTTGCACCTTCTGTGGCAAGTTAATCTTTTAATGTTGGTGTTTTGTACCATTTCCATCCATCCTATGGAGTGCATAGTTTATGTACTTGTGTGAGTTGTTAAAATTTTTAGTTTAAAGTAATCTAGTGTGTTGCAGATTTGCACCGGTGTAGTCTTTCAGGGGTTGTTGTGTCAGCGGTCATGACTACGGCCGTGTCAAAAGTGGGCGGCAAGGTTCTGAGCCCCAAAGCTCATACAGTCAACAATTTGTTCTTTCTGCCTCTGAATAAATTGCAACTTCATATTTAGAGGGTGCTTTCTGATTATAATTTTAAATTTTAAATCTGTTTCTTTTTTAAAAAAAAGCTTTAGGAATAAAATTTCCATATTTTGATTTGTTTTCATCAGTTACCCATTGGAAACTACTTCCACGCTCACATAGTGTGATTAAATCTGTTACTGTTCTTGATGATTCGCTAGTAAATAAAGTAAATTCTTAAAAAAAGGTTTTGAAAGTAAATTCACGATTCTCCACTATCGTGATTAGACATTTATAGATTATTGATCATCAGCACTGTTCCCCTGAGCTATATGGCCACATCACTAATATTCATTGTTTTCGACTCCACTTAAGCCAAACACCATCCCAGTTCGTGATATGTCAGCAATCTATATTTTCCGAGGTTCCCAAACACGCTGCCTTTCACTCTCTTACTGTGCTAATGGCACTTTGTTTCCAATTATTATTGGATTCTACAGGCCTTCCTAAATTAATCGAACATTCACCACTTTCCCATCGTGTACCCACATGTATGGGTACTTACGTCGTAATATTTGTCCTAGACAATAAGCCATATTGGCTGAAATTCCACCAAGCTTTCTAGATTTATCTTAAGATGCCACCCCTACAGCTACATCTACATCTACATCTACATCTACATCGATAGTCTGCAAATCACATTTAAGTGCTATGATCGTTTCTTCCTACGTAGGTCGGCATGAACAAAGTATTTTCATGTTTGGAGGAGGACTTTGGTTACTATAATTTCGTGAGAAGATTTCGCCGCAATGAAAAACGCCTTTGTTTTAATTATGTCCACCCCAAATCCCGAATCGTTTGAGCAGCACCCTCTGTGTTATTTCGCGATAAAATAAGGTGCGTTGCCCTTCTTTGAACTTTCTCGATGTTCTTCGTCAATCCAATGTGGCAAGTGTCTCACAATCCCACATCGCGCAGCAGTATTGTGTAAAAGGACAGACAAGCATAGTGTAGGAAGTCTCTTTAGTAGATCTGCTAAATTTTTTAAGTATCCTGCCATTAAAACGCAGTCTTTGGTTTGCCTTCCCCACAACATCACCTACGCGTTTGTTCCAATTTAAGTTGCTCGTAACTGCAATTCCTAGGTAATTAGTTGACTTTACGGTCTTCAGATTTAACTAATTTATCGTGTAATCGAAGTCTAAAAGATTACTTTTAGCGTTCATGTTGATTACTTCACACTTTTAGTTATTTACGGTCAATTGCCAATTTTGACACAATACAGATATGTTTTCTAAATCGTTTTGCACTTTGATTTGAAATTCGACTTTACTAGTCGATAAACGACAGCGTCTTCTGCAAACAGCCTAAGCCAGTTGCTCAGATTATCTCCTAAATCGTTTATGTAGATAAGGAACAGCAAAGGGACTATAACACTAACTTGGGGAACGCAAGAAATCACTCCTGTTTCACCCAACTACTTTCCGTCAATCACGACGAACTGTGACCTCTCTGACAGGGAATCACGAATCCAGTCTGATAACTGAACGATACTCCAGGAGCACGCAGTTTCGCTACAAGCCACTTCTGTGGTACAGTGTCAAAAGCCTTCTGGGAATCTAGGAATAAGAAATGAGTATTAAATCCCTTGTCAATAGCACTCAACACTTCATGTGAGTAAAGCGCTAGATTGACAAGAACGACGTTTTCTAAATAAGTGTAGACTGTGTGTCAATAGACCGTTCTCTTCGAGGTAATACTCAATGTTCGAACATAATATGTGTTCCAAAATCTTCTGGAAATCGACGTTAATGATATCGGCTTGTAATTTTGTGGATTACTCCTATTACATTTCTTGAATATTGGTGTGATCTGCGCATCTTTCCAGTCTTTGGATACAGATCGTTCATCAAGGGAACGGTTGTATATGATTGTTAAGTATGAAGCTATTGTATCGTCATTATCTTAGAGGAACCTAACTGGTATACTGTATGGGCCGGAAGACTTGCTTTTATTAAATGATTTTAGTTGCTTCAACACTCTGGGGTTATCAACTTCTACGTTACTTATGTTTTCAGCTGTTCTTGATTAGAATTCTGGAATGTATACTTCGTCTTTTTTCCGTCTATATTTTCATTCTCTTTGGCTAGGTGAGTTATGGGCATTATACTGACTTAGTATGTTTTGGTGTATAAGTACATTCTTACCAAATGTTGTCGAAATTCACCCAGGCGTTTAGGAATGAAGCCTACGTGTCATCATTCTCCTGCCTACACAAGCAAGTACGATTGTTTGAAATGCCTCGCCCCTCACATTTTATTCCAAGTGTTCCTACTGTTTATCAAGTTACACATCTGTTAAGTCACATAAGCCATATACGCCTAAGTCATATTGATATTGGCACAATTCTGTGACGATTTCGTATGAAGGCTGACACCGGCATAGCCTAATCTTATTTTCAACGAAACCGGTCGCAACTTAATAAATGAGCTTCAATGCCGCTGTGGTGGTTCTAACTAATAGCAACGAGAGTATCATGTCAAAAATTGCTCTTGATAGCCCAGAATATTGTTTATATCACCCTTCCCCTGTCCTACCGTCATGAACAGGGATGTTAGGGGTGTCTTACCCACGTGTTACAAGTCTGCATACATCGCTCACACATCATCTCTCTCCAAGCTGGAATAAGATTTTCCTGCAACGATCATCTGAAAAAAAAAGAAAAAAAAACCTCACATTTCGTGTCACCTGTTAACGAACTCGGAACTTTATCTCTCGTGGTCAGAGGTATTACCAACTATTTTTTCATTTTTTTAAATTAACTATTGTCATTTTAGTCACTTGGTTGAAAGCTAACACAAATGAATGAAGTCTCCTCTCGATATTGTCTTTCTGGAAGACGTATTTTGCTTGATAAAATATTTGTACTGTAAAAGACAGTGCTGTGAAGGAGGAAATAAAAAAAAATTACTGAATTTTGTTCGGTGTGAAAGTCATTTATAAACAGGATTTCCAAGAACAACTACCAGGCAAATTCACTTGTTGACTCGCTTAAGTTATTGAATATGGTGACGTATGTCGAGATAAAGCTTATCAAGCAAAACAAGTCCTGCTAAGGACTTATGAAATGAATACACCGAGATCCTGAAAGGTTGTTTTCGATCTTGGAAAGCGCTGTGTTCAGTTTTGTCCATCTGAAATGGCTCTCGTCTCGTGGCGTTTCCATTTTCATTCACTGCTGGGGTTATCACGATTTTTCATTTCCACTATTTAAGAACTTGTTACTAATAACTGGAAAAATCATTCATAATTTTGATTAACTGAAGTACTCTAAATCAATGGGCCTCGATACTGAGTAGAGTTTCTGAAGTGTTTCCTTGGTAACACAAGAAGCAAGCGAAATGGGTCACTACCCAACAGCAGGGTGGTGTGCCAACATGAAGGATTGCTTACTTTACGTGGAAAGATAGAATTACTGCTACACACCGTAAGAGCTGGATGTCCAAATCGTCCATAAAAGGGAAAAAGGAGAGGCCTGTAGCATCGTTCTTATCCTAAGTTTGTTCTCCAAACCAAGAAAGGTGGCACAGTAGCTAGCACACAGAACTCGAATTCTGAAGGACGATGGTTCAAAAAGACGTCTGGCCGTCCAGATTTAGATTTTCCGTGATTTCCCTAAATTGGTCCTGGCAAATGCTGGGATGGTTCCTTTGCAAGGGCACGGCCGGTAGCCTTCCGCATCCTTGTGATCCGTCTCTAATGACCTCTATGTCGACAGGATGTTTACCCCAATTTTCCTTCCTTCCTTTTCGATCTTCAAGGCATCTTCTACCTTACAAGTTGACGGTGTGATTTCTAAGCACCATCTACATCCGATGCACGAACCTGGAAGTTGTTTCTTCAAGGGGAGATATGTACAAGTGTAATAGATACGTCATAACATCCCAAATTAAAGTGATATTCACACGATCGAGATGAATTAACATGAAATAACAAAACACAATGTGATTCATCAATATCTTAATCGTTACTGAGTAGAATGCTAACCAAATCAGCGTGGACTTGTAAAAACTAGAAAAACGTTATCCGTGCCGCAGATCTCACTGCGTCTCTTATCTGGGTCCCATGAGTACAGTTTCTTATTATGTTCATGAAGCTCTGGCTGAATTCGAGTGTCAAAATTACAGTAGGTAGGTAATAACACTTTTATCGTAGTCCTTTCTGAAACAGAAGACTGTGGTAGGATTTTCATATTTCTTAATTAAATTTAAAGCACCATATTCTGCTGATAGGTTTTTCATTTAACGAGCACTTACTGCGTTAGTTTTATATGACCTGTACAAGGGTAGTAATGCAGATCGACTCTGGTGCACAGGGTACGTGTTACTATCTTCAATCTTACTAGAGTAATTGGCTTCCAATCTGTGACTGATCTCATTTTGGATTTGTGAGAAACCATTGTAACGGTTCACTGTGTAAGGTATGATAATGAACGAGGTACAACCAGTTATTCACTGAACTTTTTAATTATATAGTCTCCTACGATGTGCGACTGTAGTCATTAAATATCGAGTGGTAGACAGTTGGCACGATAGATTTATTTCGAAAGAAAATTCGGGTTCAATGTTCCATTGCCGATGAAGTCATCAGGGAAGGACCACAACCTCAAACTGTGGAAACAGAGAGTGAAATCGGCAAGAATCTCTTAAAAGATCCGTTCCGAGTTTTACAATAACTATTAAAAGAAATCATAAACCTGAATTTGGATGCCCAGACGCTGTCCTTCGAGTATGGATTTACTTTGAGAGGCTCCTTTGTTGCCATTTTAAATTCGCAGTTCGTAAAGGAGGCAATTGGTGTCTGCTTCTGATCATCACGTTGCTTTGTGTTGCATTGAGGATGGACTGAGCCAGCCACATTCGATGTTCGTTACATTTT
Organism: Schistocerca americana; assembly: GCF_021461395.2. Taxonomy (NCBI): domain Eukaryota; kingdom Metazoa; phylum Arthropoda; class Insecta; order Orthoptera; family Acrididae; genus Schistocerca; species Schistocerca americana. The sequence continues at coordinate 325,598,710 of NC_060125.1, forward strand.
AGTCCCTAGCATATCATCAGGCAGGAAGTTGGTTATAAAGACGGTTCACTATGTAACTACGAATGATTTGAAGATGGGTGACTTTGAATTTGGTAACTATCAGATAGTGTAACAGCGGTCGACAGTGTATTGTCCAGAGAGAAAGATTGTGGATCATTTCTTTCAGACAAGTATCTTCAGTTGTGAAGCAAAAAATCGGTGTACCGTTACTGTTTTATACTTTTCCTCCGTTTGCTATATTGCCTGTGAGCAGGTGTTGTGGATGATATATTCCTTTTTATTACTAATTTACCAGTTTTTGATAACCACTTGGTTCTATTGGAATTAATCGCGTGAAAATAGACTTCACTTTTCATTAAGTGAGAATTTGGAATGTGTTACTACCGATTAAGTGTTAAATAATTTTAGTTTTAATAATTAACAGCCTCAGTTGCACGGTTTGCCTAGGATTTACCTAGGTTTCAGACGGGATAACCCAACCTTCTTCAGAATAACAGTAAGTACTGTCTTTCCATAGTGGATATCGTCAAGCTAAAACTACAAATCCATAAATTATCGTCAGACTATAAAACTTATCTGGAAATGCCTCGGCCCCACTTCGCGACCGCGATGCGGCAGCCACGAGAGCAGCACTCGTGACTGGGGCTTGCAACCAACCTGCCTGCTTCTTAGACATACTGACACACTGGACCTACACCCTGAGTCGGGGGGGGGGGGGGGGGGGCTTGATCCCACGCATCCAAACGTGTAAGTCGGTGTGGTGATTCGACGTGTTGTGCTGCCAATCATGAAGAGCATTCCAATGTTTGTTTTCCAACAGGAAAGCGCTCACACACTAAGTCCGTCGTAACCCAACATGTTTCCTTGACCTGCTCAATCACCTGATCTGTCTGCAATCGGGTGTGTCTCCAATCTCCAGCGTCATCACGAACAGTGTTAACAGTCCCTGTATTGATCGAGTAAGTGCAACAGGCATGAAATTCAATCACACAAACTGGCATCCGGCGCCTGTACGACGCAATGAATGCGTGTTTTCATGCTAGCACTAAAAAAAAATGGTTCAAATAGCTCTAAGCACTATGGGACTTAACATCTGAGGTCATCGGTCTCCTAGACTTAGAACTAATTAAACCTAACTAACCTAAGGACATCACACACATCAATGCCCGAGGCAGGATTCGAACCTGCGACCTTAGAAGCAGCGCGGCTCCGGACTGAAGCACCTAGAATCGCTCGGCCACAGCGGCCGGCTCCATTCAACACTGCAGCGGCTACACCCGATATTAATGTACAAGCATTTTACATTTCCAATGGCTTATCACTGTGTAAATTAACCTACGAGCTTGCACTGTTAATAATCTACATGTTATCTAGACAAATATATTCCAGAAAACGTACTGCTCTTCATTAATTATGTTTTGGTGTAGTTATTTCTTCCGTTAGGTCCTATTCCATATTATTTAAATTTTTATTTATTTTTATCCAAGACGTATATGAGTGGGAGAATGAGTTATATGGCTGACAGCCTATTATGCTTCAAACTATCAATATTGCGGAGAGAGTTTGAAACGAATAAGTTAAACATCTTGTTGCTTTATTCAATTTTTTCTGCGCCAACGGCTGGAAGAATGCGAAATTGAAAGAAAGGAGTGGTACTCTGTGAAGTTACAGCAAGGCTTTCACATTTCTTTTCAGAGTCAGCGTAACGTCACTAAAGGAAACCAGACACAGTTTTACGACAGCTAAGCTCTGTTGGTTCCGCGAAGACTTAATCTGTCATGCTAAACAAGTCGCCCCCAAGCGTATTCTAATTAAGAGAGGTTTCTTTAGTTTCACCAAATTTAAGCTGTTAAGGAATTAATAACAGCCTCTAACTCTGACACGAAGGTAACTGTTTTATGGATATTTCAGGTAGTTTGCGTGAACTCAAAGGAGTTGCTTACTTCCCACTGAAGGGCTGCTGCATGAAAGCTGCTATTCAACAGGGTGGCCGGAATGCTTACGATGAAGCGTCGTGGGATAAGGGCCTCAGATGGGGTGAAGGGAAGGGGGCGGCGTCTCATTTCGATGCGTCGCCTCAGCTCTACGTCTCCTGGCCTCCATGCAGACTGCGTTCTAAATGCTTCTTCACCACTGGCACTGGGTAAGGTTCTTCATCGTTCTCCCTACCGCTGACCTGCCTCACCAGTACACTCCCAGGAGGAAGTATTAGAGTGGCATGATGACAGAATATAGCCTTTTGAATACAGTAAAGTACAGTTATTCAAGTCCGTGTAATCTGGTTGCTGCCCTTCAGTGGAATTTTAGATCGGTACACATAAAAAGCGTAGAAAACTGAAAATCGTGTACATGTAGGTCATCTCAAACATCATGCAGAGAAAATGGTGCGCCGTTGATGAACAATGTTCCACGAGCGTGATTTACGAGTATTTATAGAGGGATGTGAGTGGATGATAAAAAGAATTACGCCTGGGACTAAGTAGAATACTCGTGTACTGGAAGGAGACTTAAGGAATTCAAAACACTTGCTCTTGATGAGGTGCGATTAAAAAATGTAGCACATCGTCTCATTTCATAAAATTGCATATTAAACTCACAAAATTAGAAACCAGGTTAAAAAAGTTTCTAAAGCAACAATTTCCATGGATCTACATCTACATTCCTAGTAGCCTTTGTAAGACTCTGTATTGGCTCTAATTTCTCGAATTTTCTCCATTTGGTCAATTCGCGAGATGTATGTGGGGTGAGTAATATGTTGTCCGACTCCTCCTGAAAAATGCTGTCCCGAAATTTCAGTAATGAATCTCTCCTGGTACACAAATCCTCTCTTGTAACGTCTGCCAGTGGAGTTTGTTTGTTGGCATCTCCGTAATGCTTTCTCGCCAGATGAACGATCCGCTCCGCTCTTCGTTGGATCTTCTCCACCTCCTCCATCAGTCTTAAAAGATACGTATCCCCGATAGATGAACAATACTAAAGAAAAGGGCGAGCAAGCGCCTTATAAGAAACTTCGTTCGTGGATGAGTTACATTTGCTTAGGATTCTTCCTATGAAGCCAAGGCTGGTGTCTGCTTTTCCCACAGTCTCTATTATATGGTAATTCCACTTAAGGTCGCTGTGGATAGTTACGCCAAGATATTTTACGGCAGACGCAGTCTCCAGCTGTTTGTCATCAATACTGTAGCTCTACAGTAGTGGATTTCTTTTCCTATGTATGCGCAATATATTACATTTATTTACGTTCGGGGTCAACTGTCAGAGTCTGCACCATTCATCAATTCTCTGCAGGTCGTTCTGCAAATTCCTACTATCTTCTGACGTTGCTACTTTGGTATAGACAAGTGCATCATCTGCGAATAGCCTTAAAGAGCATTCGGCGCTTTCTGCTAGATCATTTATATATATATTGTAAACAACAACGGTCCTATCACATTTCCCTATGGAACTCCGGATATTACACTACTGGCCATTAAAATTGCTGCATCAAGAAGAAATACAAATGATAAACGGGTATTCATTGGACAAATATATTATATTAGAACTGACATGTGATTACATTTTCACTCAATTTGGGTGCATAGATCCGGAGCAATCAGTACCCAGAACAACCACCTCTGGCCGTAATAACGGTCTTGAAACGCCTGGGCATTGAGTCAAACTGAGCTTGTACGGCGTGTACAGGTACATCTGCCTATGCAGCTTCAACACGATACCACAGTTCATCAAGAGTAGTGACTGGCGTATTGTGACGAGCCAGTTGCTCGGCCACCATTGACCAGACGTTTTCAATTGATGAGAGATCTGGGGAATGTGCTGGCCAGGGCAGCAGTCAAACATTTCCTGTATCCAGAAAGGTCCGTACAGGACCTGCAACGTGCGGTCGTGCATTATCCTGCTGAAATGTAGGGTTTCGCAGGGATCGAATGAAGGGTAAAGCCACGGGTCGTAACACATCTGATATGTGTCCACTGTTCTAAGTGCCATCAATGCGAACAAGTGGTGACCGAAACGTGTAACTAATGGCATCCCATACCATCACGTCGGGTGATACGCCAGAATGGCGATGACGAATTCACGCCCCCCAATGTGCATTCACAGCGATGTAGCCAAACATGGATGCGACGATCATGATGCTGTAGACAGAACCTGGATTCATACGAAAAAATGACCTTTTGCCATTCGTGCACCCAGTTTCGTCGTTGAGTACACCATCGCAGGCGCTCCTGTCTGATGCAGCGTCAAGGGTAACCGCAACCATGGTCTCCGAGCTGATAGTCCATGCTGCCCCAAACGTCGTCGAACTGTTCGTGCAGATGGTTGTTGTCTTGCAAACGTCCCAATCTGTTGACTCAGGGATCGAGACGTGGCTGCACGATCCGTTACAGCCACGCGGGTAAGACGCCTGTCATCTCGACTGCTGGTGGTACGAGGCCGTTGGGATCCAGCACGGCGTTTCGTATTACTCTCCTGAACCTACTGATTCCATATTCTGCTAACAGTCATTGAATCTTGAACAACGCGAGCAGCAATGCCGCGATACGATAAACCTCAGTCGCGATAGGCTACAATCCGACCTTTATCAACGTTGGAAACGTGATTGTACGCATTTCCACTCCTTACACGAGGCATCACAATAACGTTTCACCAGGCAACGCCGGTCAACTGCTGTTTGTGTATGAGGAATTGGTCCTCACGTCCTCATGTCAGCACGTTGTAGGTGTCGTCACCGGCGCCAACCTTGTGTGAATGCTCTGAAAAGCTAATCATTTGCATATCACAGCATCTTCCTCCTGTCGGTCTTCTTCGTAGTGTCGCACTTTTAACGGCCAGTAGTGTAGGCTTACATCTGTCTATTTGGTTCCTTTAAGAGCGACATGTTGAGTTCTATCTGCAAGAAAGCCTTGAATCGAATCACAGGTCTGCTCCGATACCCAGTAAGCTCGTATTTTTTTTATTAGATGGCAATGCGGGACAGTGTCAATTGCCTTAGAGCGCCGTTGTCCACTGCGCTGTGAATCTCATGGAGGAACAGAGCGAGCTGTGTTGCGCTGTATCGCTGTTTGCGGAAACCATTTTCATTTTCATAGAGATGAGGTTAATTTTCCAAGTCCGTCATAATACTTGAGCATAAAACATGTTTAATGATTCTGCAACAGACTGACATCAACGATATACCGCTGTTATTGTGTGAGTCTGTCTTACGGCCTTTCTTAAAAACGGGAACTACCTGCGATTTTTTCGAGTCGCTAGGTAGCTTTCGTTGCTGAAACGATCTACAATAAATTACTGCTAGAAGGGGAGGAAGTTCCTTCGTATAATCTTTATAGAATCTTATAATCATCTCATCTGGTCCTGAAGCCTTTCCAATGCTAAACGATTGTAGCTGCTTTACAATTTCACGATCGATTATCTCAATATCTGCTGTTCCGATGTTCGTACGGCGATTGAAAGTAGGCACAGTGTTACGATCTTCAGCAGTGAAACAACGTCGGAAGACCGCATTCAGTATTTCGGCTTTCTCTCTGTTATCTTCAGTTTCGATGACGGTTTGGTCGCTGAGAGAATGAATAGATGATTTAGACCCACTTACAAATTTTAGCATGCGACCAGAATATTTTTATTCAGGTTGGTTGACAACGGCTTACTTTCATAATCATTGAAAGCATCTCCCATTGTTCTCCTTACGCTCATTTTCGCTCCGTTCAGATTTTGTTTGTGAGGTAGGTTTTTACTTCTCTTGATTTTGAGAAGAATTGCTCTTTGTCTATATATCTCTTTTCTAACACGGCTATTAAACCATGGTGGATCTTTCTCATTCCTTAAAACCTTACTGGAAACATACTTGTCTATGGCATATTGAACGATGCATTTGAATTTTGTTTCATCTGTTCTCCACATCTTCGTCCTCTTTACCGTATACTTGATTCCGACTGCTGAGATACTCTGATATTTGTAACTTGTCCCCCTTGCTGAGCAAATATATCTTAACATTCCGTGTAGGACCATTCGTCACAGATTCTGTCACAGGCTTATGATCAATGGTACCTTCCTCTACGTTAATTGATTCGATAAGGTCAAGTTTGTTTGTTGCCAGGAGGTCTAAAACGTTACCCTCTCGAGGTGGTCCTCTATCTGCTCAAGGTAATTTTCGGACAAGACATATAGAATAATACCACACGATTCCATGTCTCTGGCACCCCATATAACAACGGCATGATCAAGAAAAGTACTAATGATATTCTCCAAGTTCTGTCTGAAGCGCTCTACAACTACAGATCCTGACCCATGTGGTCTATAGAAGCATCCGATCACCATTTTTGACCGTCCTTTGATACTCAATTACACACAGATTAATTCGCATTCGGAATCCGAAATAATCTTCCTAGAATTTGTCAAATGTTTTACTGTAATAAACACGCCGCCACCATTGGCGACTAACCTATCCTTACGATAAACATTGCGATCCGAACTTAGGATTTGGTTGCCATCGACGTCTGGTTTCAACCAGCTTTCCGTTTCCTATACTATCTGCGCATTATAACCTTCAGTAAGCGATACTAATTCTGGGACATTTAACTGGATGCTCCTGCGATTTACTAAAATTATATTAATCTTATCTATCTCTGACCAGCAAGGACTAAGATTCTCTGAGGTCGCTGTGGCTGATTTAACAGGAAAATCGTCTTTGCTCCCAAGGGAGGAGTTCTCGACCTAAAAAAACCCATGTGCATGCCACAGGTACTCTGCTACCTTAGTAGCTGTTTCTTGCGTGTAGTGCACTCCAGACCTATTAAGGGGGACCCTACAATTCTGCACCATGCAGGAGAGGTCGAGAAATTCCCATCCGATATCGTCGCAGCGTCGTCTGGTTTAGACCCTCCACTCTGCTCCAAATCAGAGGCGGCGATCAACTCTGGATACGATGCTAAAAATAGACAGCCTAGCCTGCACCGCACGTGCGTTCCTAGTTGCCTTCACCAAATCAGCCAGAAGCCGGAAGGAGCCGAGGATGGCCTCAGAATTCAAGCGGCAAGCGTCATTCGTGCCGACATGTGCGACTACATGCAGCCGGTTGCACCAAGTGCGCTTGATAGCCGCCGGCAGGGCCTCCTCCACATCACGGATGAGACTTCCCGGCAAACATACCGAATGCACACTGGAATTCTTTCCCATCTTGCCTGTCATCTCCCTGGGGGTTACATCAACCGACTACCACGGGAGCTCCCAAAGACTAGCATACACACCCTCTGTATTTGTCCAGGTTGGCCCAACAGGAGGCATCCCGTGCTGGTTCAGAGTTATCATCAACACTGGGAAGCACCTCATACCTGTTGCTAAGACGTAACAAGCAAGTCGCACGGCCTGCTCTCTCTTTCGCCTTCCGCCCAGTGACAAGCGAACCCACCACCGTCTCTCATCAGTCTCTGGAGTGAGGAGGACCGGTCATACGTTGTGTATCAGAAACCGTAGGGATTCCAGTGGCACCAAAGCTGTCGCAGGTCTCGTAACTGGTCCCCTGGCGTCACCGCAAGTTTGAGCATTAGCTAGAAGCTTGTCGACGGTAGCCAATGCAGCTTCCAGCTGTCTACGGACATCTCTCTTTGCATCCGCTCACAACAAGCAGAGTCCCTGGCCATGTCGTACTGTGCATTAAATAGGTTCAGCATCTTAAATGGGGCTACTGAGTTATAAAATATACCAAAGAAAATAGAGTGACATTAAACGTTGATGTATTTACAGATTCCTGTTATTACAAATTCTGTTTGCCGAGAAGTTACAGCACCAGACAAATACGCAAATTAAAATGCACAGATCTAAACTGTGTGCTGTCTACTATAACAAAATTAAAACTTAGTGGCGTGACTGAGTATCTGGCGACGGGAAAATTTACACTAGGAAGCCGCCCTACACAAGGATATTCAGAAGACTTACGCTACTACAAAAACTACGATAAATTTTCTAACCATTAGTCTACACAGTAAAATACATACGTACAGTTCACTTCGTTGCAGAAGCATGTGAACAAAAAAGAAAGACTAAATTAATTTACAGTTTATCAGACAAGTGCTGCTCTGCTGCGCGTTTTCCCGGATCGGCGGTTGCAGCTACACATACCAATTAAAAACAACGCTATGAGATCAGTGTAATGGTGTAATAGTTCATAAATTAAAATTTAAAGTATTTGACGGAGAACACTAACTATTTTAAGAAGTTATAGAATAGGCTAATTAGAAAAAGAAGTATTCTAACATATCCAGTTTTGGGTTACAGAGATACAGCAGGTTACAGAGATAAGTAACCATCTGGCTTGTTGATAGTTCAGTTGCTATGGGTCTAGGGGTGTACTTTTTGATGGTCTTCTTGATTTTGCAGATCTATATCTGAAATTCTGCTTCAGTTTTCCAAGTTCATTTTTCATCTGTTATCGAGACTGTGAATTTTTCAAAGCCTTCTGTAGCGTTTAAGCTTGGCACACGTATTTATAAATGCTGCGTATGCTGACATAATATTTTTTGCGCTTTTGCTAATTGATCGTTGCTGTTGCTTGTAGAAATTAAGAAAGACGATTTCTTGAACGCAGGGTACCGGATTCAAAGCTGTTCTTCACTCCTGTTTTCACTGAACTGTGGCTTACAGGACATAGTCAACTGGACTTCCAAAGTAGCGCTACCCACCTAAAAATAGGATAAGACAACTTAGAAACACCTACATGCGATGTTTTGAAGGTTATTCCAAAGTGCATTGAAACATAAAGTGGAATGAATTAAAATGGGCTTTGAACTTCATCACTTGCTAGTTGACTTGTGTGCTTGTAACACTTCTGAGTAGGTAGCGTACTGAGTTGCGAATCTGCGTACTTCAATTTTCGTCGCTGCAATATTAAAACAACAACGCCGCTAGGGATAACATTTCCCTTTTCGAAACTTCCTGCCAGATTAAAACTGTGTGCCCGACCGAGACTCGAACTCGGGACCTTTGCCTTTCGCGGGCAAGTGCTCTACCAACTGAGCTACCGAAGCACGACTCACGTTCGGTACTCACAGCTTTACTTCTGCCAGTATCTCGTCTCCTACCTTCCAAACTTTACAGAAGCTCTTCCGCGAACCATGCAGAACTAGCACTCCTGAAAGAAAGGATATAGCGGAGACATGGCTTAGCCACAGCCTGAGGGATGTTTCCAGAATGAGATTTTCACTCTGCAGCGGAGTGTACGCTGATATGAAACTTCCTGGCAGATAAAACTGTGTGCCCGACCGAGACTCGAACTCGGGACCTATGCCTTTCGCGGGCAAGTGCTCTACCAACTGAGCTACCGAAGCACGACTCACGTTCGGTACTCACAGCTTTACTTCTGCCAGTATCTCGTCTCCTACCTTCCAAACTTTACAGAAGCTCTTCCGCGAACCATGCAGAACTAGCACTCCTGAAAGAAAGGATATAGCGGAGACATGGCTTAGCCACAGCCTGAGGGATGTTTCCAGAATGAGATTTTCACTCTGCAGCGGAGTGTACGCTGATATGAAACTTCCTGGCAGATTAAAACTGTGTGCCCGACCGAGACTCGAACTCGGGACCTTTGCCTTTCGCGGGCAAGTGCTCTACCAACTGAGCTACCGAAGCACGACTCACGTTCGGTACTCACAGCTTTACTTCTGCCAGTATCTCGTCTCCTACCTTCCAAACTTTACAGAAGCTCTTCCGCGAACCATGCAGAACTAGCACTCCTGAAAGAAAGGATATAGCGGAGACATGGCTTAGCCACAGCCTGAGGGATGTTTCCAGAATGAGATTTTCACTCTGCAGCGGAGTGTACGCTGATAAGAAACTTCCTGGCGGATTAAAACTGTGTGCCCGACCGAGACTCGAACTCGGGACCTTTGCCATTCGCGGGCAAGTGCTCCCTTTTTATCCGAAGAGTGTTACTATATATCACAGGTTCTTTGCTTTTCCCAATGCGACGGAGCATAAAATCTGTAAACTCAATGCATTCTAAACGTTCAGTCGTGGTTTTTCGTAATACTAGCGCAGCTGATAACGTTACCGTAAAGATCAGCTCAGTTAATGCTACTCTCTGTACTTAGATTCGTTCCTATAAAAAATTTTAAAATTATAATTTATAGCTTCGATTTCCACTCTCATCACGGGCACTATTAATAAGTGTTGGAATTTTTAAGATGATGTCACTTCAAGTTTCTCTCTTTTAAGAGGATGTTGAATGCTATGGATCAAACACATTTCGTCGAAGTCAATTAGTTCCTAAGGTCAATGAAATACTGCGTTTTTGGGTCGTAAATACTTTTAGCTTCAACTCTGAAACGTAAATACTTTTGTAGGCTTTTTCAGCAATAAATCTAATTGAACTCCAATTAACTACACTACTGCCCATTAAAATTGGTACACCAGAAAGATGACGTGCTACAGACGCGAAAATTAACCGACAGGAAGAAGATGCTGTGATACGCAAATGATTAGCTTTTCAGAGCATTCACACAAGGTTGGCGCCGGTGGCGACACCTACAACGAGCTGACATGAGGAAAGTTTCCAACCGACTTCTCATACACAAACAGCAGTTGAGAGGCGTTGCCTGGTGAAACGTTGTTGGAATGCCTCGTGTAAGGAGGGCAAATGCGTACCACCACGTTTCCGACTTTGATAAAGGTCGGATTGTAGCCTATCCCGATTGCGGTTTATCGTATCGCGACATCACTGCTCGCGTTGGTCGGGATACAATGACATTTAGCAGAATATAGAAAATAATCACAGACAGGAGCTCCTGCGATGGTGTACTCAACGACGAATCTGGGTGCACGAATGGCAAAACGTCATTTTTTCGGATGAATCCAGGTTCTGTTTATAGCATCATGATGGTCGCACCCGTGTTTGGCGACATCGCGGTGAACGCACATTGGAAGCGTGTATTCGTCATCGGCGTAATGGCGTATCACCCGGCGTGATGGCATGGAGTGCCATTGGTTACACGTCTCGGTCACCTGTTGTTCGCATTGACGGTACTTTGAACAGTGGACGTTACATTTCAGATGTGTTACGACCCGTGGCTTTACCCTTCGTTCGATCCCTGCGAAACGCTACATTTCAGCAGGATAATGCAAGACCGCATGTTGCAGGTCCTGTACGGACCTTTCTGGATACAGAAAATGATTGACTGCTGCCCTGGCCAGCACATTCTCCAGATCTCTCACCAACTGAAAACGTCTGGTCAATGGTGGTCGAGCAACCGGCTCATCACAATACGCCAGTCACTACCCTTGATGAACAGTGGTATCGTGTTGAAGTTCCACGGGCAGCTGTACCTGTACACGCCATCCAAGCTCTGTTTGACCCGATGCCCATGCGTATCAAGGCCGTTATTACGGCCAGAGGTGGTTGTTCTGGGTACTGATTTCTCAGGACCTATACACCCAATTTGCGTGAAAATGTAATCACATGTTCTATAATATATTTGTCCAATGAATACTCGTTTATCATCTGCATTTCTTCATGGTGTAGCAATTTTAATGGCCAGTAGTGTACTTTTTTTTAAAATCACTAAACGGGCGTATTTCTGTTTCGAACAACAGCTTGAATTACGTTTATTTTTGTTACGACGCATAAGCGTCTTCTTCCGATGTATGTTCGTCGAATTTGGCACGACTGCATCCGCCGACACAAACTCTTCGGTGAAGTGTGGTAGGCCGTTATCTTCCATTCATTTGCTGCGTGGCTCGTGCAACAAAATAGAAAAACATCTAGAAACTTTTGCAGTCGTTTGTCAGGTTAAATTCCTACTAATTCGCATTCATTAACAAACATTAAAATAATGTCATAACGTGCCTCACCATTAATCGTCGAAGCAGCTGGAGTACTGAGTGATACACTGAGGTACAGCGTATAATTACGTTTTGCTTATCACCTTCTGTGAGAACATGTTTGTGTTACATTGTAACGTCTGTATCCCTGTAACAGATAAAAACTGGACATATACTATATGGAAAGGTTTATTCGAAATGTTCTGTTATCACCCAATCCTGAAACATTTAGTGTTGCTCCTGAAATGTCCTGTGTATCTGCTAGTATTTTCGTCGTATTGGAATGACACGTAGAAATCTTATTACTAGGCACAGAAGGAACTTCAAATGGACGAAAAATAGTTTTACGCATACAAAGCGTCGAACATACGAAAATTAACACCACGCTGGTCTAGAAATGGGCATCCACGACGAAAAAATAACAGACATCAAGATCTGCTTGATCAGCAGATCTTTGTGCGACGCGCTACCCTGGAGTACGCCTGTTCGAATCTTGGTGGTCGTTAAAATATTCACTGACATCGTTTGACTAGCATTGAGAGGTAATGGCGTAAAGTTACTGTTATCTAATATCGCATCAAATTCCCAACAGCGCCGCAGTGGCTCATGGATTAAGGGCATGTTACACTGTGCATGTGAATCCGTCAATCGAATGGACACTAAGCGTAGCGACCCACTTGATGCTCTTCGAGAGGCGTCCGCTATGTGCCAGCACCGAGTTCGGCCCACTCCTTTCCTTCATTATCGTCATCTCCAAAACAGTCTTAACACTATACTTTACACGTATCCATCACACAAATCCACCCTCCCCAAATACAAAAACGACGCAGCTCTCACTCATGTACAAGGAAAGAGGGCAACGTGCACCCTTTCCGACAGAAGCCTTAACTCGTCACGTTGTTTAACCAAGGCGTCAAAGCCATAGGACATTTACCTTTTTACATCGTACAGGAAGACTGTATCACACTTCAGGACGGATGAAACCAAATAATATACACAAGAACCAAAATTTTAAAAAAAATTATTAGCGTCATTCAGCACGGTATTCACGACAAGTGTAAGTACTCGTAAATAATCAACTTAATCGAGAGGCTACAGACAGTCCTACTCAGCATTTCATGCAACACAATAATAACGTCATATTTCTCCTACATCCATAGTCTTTGAAAATTAATGTAGTCAGAACAGAGTGTTCACCGGGGACTGTTTATATGGCATGAAATATGAGGCAAAGAGCGTCACTGAGAGTTACCAATACCAAGAAATTAACCGATGCCATAAAGCTGCACGAACTTCCGAATGAACGCCCGGTGGTTGTAGTATCTCACAAATTTCATACAGCCAATATATATATGATCATAAGACCAGATTTAAATACTGACTTCGATAAATGACACATAATTTTAAGATTTAAGCGGCGAATGAATCAGCTTGCCAATAAACGTCTTATCCGGAACGAACAGAGTGATACTACCACATCCGAAAGTAATATTTAAAAAAGTAATGTAAACTGAAATTTAATTAGCAGCAGCATCTTATGACCAATGAATGACTGAAAATTTAGCGACGAAGGAAGTTGCTCGGATTACAGAGTTATCACTTTTAACAGTGGCACACACTCACTAGATAAGTGTCTGTAGTTTCGAAAGTGTTAAATACACAGTTAATTAGAAAAACTTAACAATTCTGAGAAGTACACTGAAGCAGATCTGGGTCAAAAGTATCAAAATCAAACTGTCACAATGATTTTAAAAATCATGCGCACATGTGACAGATTACGAAATCAGTCTTCGACGCAGTTTCGAGGGCTAATATTTTAAAATCGTCACATAAATTCGAATTTCCAGGAGAACTTGGCGCGCAGCTGTTTTAGTAACATAACTGGAACGTTAACTGCCATCATACTTCGGAAAGAGACAACAGCAAATATAGAATGTCCATAAGGATCTTGTTGTGGTCCAGCCATAGAAAATATATTAAATAATTGATCACGTAGTTAGCTTTACTCAAAGCATTCTATCGTAACTGCTTTTGAGGACAATCCACTTCCACTAAGTAAACGAAAACTGGGCGCATCAGCAGCACAGAAATGGAAGATATAAAGGCTTTCGCAGATAACAACAAACTCCGATTCAACGAACAAAAAACAGTAACTACGCTCATTACGAGGAAAAGACATCGTCATTCATCAAAGTTAAGTATTTAACTTAGGAACATTTAACTTCCACTGCTAGATACTCTTTTTGTCATAACCGACACTAAGTGTACATTTTAAAACCACATATCACAGTCGACGCACGACAGATAGATGTACGGCTTTAATTAATGCTTTCTCAAGACCAGTAAGACTTGGCTGGCGGTCTGTATACGAAAGTTCACAGAACTATTTATAAAGGAGTGGTATTGCCACCTGTATTATCGTACGCCTCGCCGGTATGGATAGAAGCACTGGAACTACCATACAAGTGCTCTAAAGTTAGTAAAGTACAGCGATTAACTAATTTAAAGAAAGTGAAAGCTTACATAATGACGTCCAGTCAAGCGCTATGTGGTATCAGAGGCTTCACGGCCATAACTATTAAGATATAGTCAAATGTTATAACATAATCATGTCTATTGAAGCCTACCAGGCCACAGACATCACTCTATAGTGTGAATGATGGCCACATATAGGAGATTCTTATGAAATGACGAATGATAAAGTAATAAAGTAGTACTGTGTTGCGATATACACAGATGGAAACGTCACTGCTATACCAGTAATCTGAATTACCATATACTGAGACTGGTGCTGCTTCACTTCAAGCTCTACCTTACCAAAAGAGACGCTCTATCAAAGCAATAGGTACCGAGAGACGACAAGCGCTCTTCACTTGGCCATTATAGTCTCTTATGTTGTCTTCTACTGCTACCGTTGCCAAGATGTAATCCACAACAGCATAAACCCAAATGTGTGTCACCCAGCGTCTGCCTCCAGCCACAACCACTGGTAGCAGTGGGGCTGTTAACTAATGCTATCCGGCATGTTTCCAGTGCTTGAACTAGCACCAACTACTGAGGGTCACCTTCAGGATGGCACCAGGTGACCTCTCGAGATGACCACAGGGTCTCAGGTTTAGGGCCTGCATAGCCCTTCCCTTCCCTCCCCCCCCCCCCTCCTCCCAATATCCCTGACCCGTTGTCAAGTGTAAATGCACTCTGCTGCTGCAGAGATTCGTCTGGTGGCTGCTACCACTACATCATTTGCTGGGGGTCCAAAATTCAAGGCGCTTTGTCGGCCCAACACTGCAGGTCCCATCTTCTAAAGCAAGTCACCACCGGCTAGCATGTCCAGTACCCCATTGTGCCACAGCAGCATCTGACGCAGCACCATGGTGGTATGGTTACAGTACAAGTCCAACATACTGCTGTGCCTCCCTGAGTACAGCAGCTACCACTGCCGTCAATGCACGCTTCTGGCCATCGGCGACCGTGGGTTCGATGCCTGACTGTGCCTTGAAGCCACCATCAATAGTCTTTGTGTGAGAGTCTCAGTGAATAAAGATGTGATTGCTAAGGGAGAGTTTGTGATTTCACGAACACCGAGGAGCTAGTAGTAGGCACCCTACATCAGGTTCGGCATCCTGTATCCACCATCCTGGCGTAACGGTGTCCTCCCGTGTCGCATTCAGTTGGTGCCGTTAGCTGCCAGTGACATTGAAAAATGTCGTGCGTCAGTGTACAGCAACACTATCTGTTCGTGGTTAGTGACGACAGATTGCTTTGATATTTTGTATTTCAGCCGTTGGGAATGTCGGCTTCATTTGACTTCTGGATTTAAAATTTCGATCTATGAAAGTGGACTCAGGTGGTGTTGTGAGGGACTTTAGAAAAAGGCTTTAGGATGAACACACGAGAAATGTAAGCTAATATGGGCCCAGTTAGGTGATCGAAGCGTAACTTGCTGAGTCGTCGTCCAGCTGGCACTCAGTGATCTATTTTAACTGCAGGCGGCTAGGCAATAAGAAAATGAATGGAGATGGTATGTGTGGTAGGCATTCAGGCATAACGATTCAGGAATGATAATAAGGGTGTAACTGTGTTCTAAAAAGAAAGTTCTTTCCTGTGAATTTTTCGTAGCGCATTTTTGCCCTTCTGTTATAAACACATGTTTATATAAGTGTTGTACCCTGAGTAAACCACAGGAACGATGGATTACCGCTACAAAGGACAGTCAGTCTTCGCTTGAGGAGACAGCCCAAATGAAGGTCGATAACATGGACTAGCATAGCAAGTTATGTGCGTTGAGAGAGGACAGGGCTTTTTCCAAATGATGAGAACCCATCCTAGATATTAGTGCTGCTATCGATATTCCTCCTTTTTTGGATAAGACTGAGTGTGTCAGCATTTATGGACAACCTGTTGACAGCCAGAAGGCTGAGTTGTTGGCCAGGGGCTAATTTTATGTAGGAAATTCAAAAACGTATGTAGTGCTCCATAAGCAATTGAGAAATGATCAAAGCTTGGCAGCTTTTAACGAGGCTACATTCTAGTAGATATTGCGACGAAGGATAAACAATATGTCAGAAAAACGGATCGAATCCATCGAAAGTTACAAGGACAGAATAAGGAAACTCGCTGTCGATACATACGACTTGACGGAGCCGCGCGGGATTAGCCGAGCGGTCGAAGGCACTGCAGCCAAAGACTGTGCGGCTGATCCCGGCGGAGGTTGGAGTCCTCCCTCGGGGATGGGTGTGTGTGTTTGACCTTAGGATAATTTAGGTTAAGTAGTGTGTAAGCTTAGGGACTGATGACCTTAGCAGTTAAGTTCCATAAGATTTCTCACACATTTGGACTTGACCTAGAGTGACTGCACAAATAAGCTAAGGTCCTTCTGCTTGAAACAGAGCATAGGACGTTAAAAGCAATTTTTCGTGGTGGGACACGTAGGAAAGTCTCAAGCACTGGAACAGATAGGTACAGTGACCTCATTTGGTGATTAAAAAATCCATATATGAACGAGTAAGCTTAATTACATATGCAGGATGATCAGAAACGGTCTGGAAAGATTGTGAGGATGTTTCTGTGTAGGATTTACTGTGAAATAATTGTTGAGAGGAATGTTCGATGCATTGTGCGTTGCGCCAATTTCGAGTTAATGAGCACTGCACTTAGCCAATCAGGCCACTGCCATGTAATTCAAGCGGCTCACAAGGTACAACAAAAGTAGTGTCAGTTATTCTTGTAGCGCAAGAGACTGCTCAGTCTCGATCCTTACTACCGTCCCATGTTCAGTTTTAAGAAAAAGAACAAAGTATAAGTTTGGCGGCACCGTCTGAGGTGGGCCGTTTGAATTTGGCGCACAGCGGCCTGATTGGCTAACCTCAACGTTATTTAACTTGTAAATTATGCAGTGTGTCGAAGTTTCTCTTAACAATTATTTCTCAGCACGATCTACATTACAACACCTTTCAGAATGTTTCTGACCATCTTGCATAGATAGTTCATCCATCCCAGTAATCGAGAATCTGTGACATTATTGGCTGTTATCCGCGTAAATACTGGCATGGTATCGGTCCCGAAAATTCAAAGACTTTAAATTAAGGTTTTGGTTTAATTCTTTTTGTAATTTCGCCTTTGCTGCAGTAATTTTCCATTTATTTACTAAATTTGGACTTATATTAAAATTCTATGCTAACTGGAAATTATATCTGCCCTGACTCGCTTCCTGCAGTCGGTTCAAAAATGGTTCAAATGGCTCTGAGCACTATGCGACTCAACTGCTGAGGTCATCAGTCGCCTAGAACTTAGAACTAATTAAACCTAACTAACCTAAGGACAGCACACAACACCCAGCCATCACGAGGCGGAGAAAATCCCTGACCCCGCCAGGAATCGAACCCGGGAACCCGGGCGTGGGAAGCGAGAACGCTACCGCACGACCACGAGATGCGGGCCTGCAGTCGGTGTAGCAATTATTATTAAGAACTGATAGACATCTCCATAGAAGAAAATGGTAAAGGTGTCAATAGGATTAATGCTGAAACGCTAAAAACTAATTGTTCCCTGGAACGCTTCAGTGGATATGTTATGGAATGGCGGAAATTCATCCCTAACAATGGAAGTGCAATCCTGCAGCAGTTACCAACATTACTTTGGTCTGAATCATCCTACTTCACAAAGCACGCGAGCCTCCGAACCCCATATTCTGTTAAGAGTTGTAGACGTCACAGTATCTGGCTGCTAGTGATAGTTTCACTGTCCTATCACTTATCGTAGATCCTCACGACTGTAGCAAGTGAACATTCGACCAGCCTCTCCCTTTTAGAGACACACGTTGACAGGCTCCGCGTAATAATGGTCCACCCTATTTCAATGTTGCTGATCTCAGTGGATTTCCCCATTTGCGGTCTTTATCGTCGATAGAATGATACCCCAGCCATCTTTGCTCCGCTTACATACTTTCTTAACGGCATTACGTTTCCGCAACGCCGCAAGCTGGCATCCAAATTCGCGGTGATCAGTGGCCATAATATTTTGGCTTACCAGTATATCAACTACTGTAGCTAACCAACACACCTTTCACAATACTACCCTTTGGGAGTCTAACGTTTATGAACAATACCTTAGATACAGCCTCACTGAGCTTTCTGGGGGAGCTTCTACCTGAACAAATGTTTCAAGATATTCAGCAGTTTCGGAGTAGAAACAAGGGCTGAGTAAAATCTGGTTTGGCAGGACAGAGCGGATCAGGTTGTGGAAATGGGTCAAGATCAGTTACTGCTACTTGCACCAACATACAAACTTTATTTGCTAAAACACTTAATCACTAGTGCCCTTAAAAAAATTCAGAAACAATACAGCCGAAGGCCAGAACACAAGTTATTAAAATTGCGTTAAGGAATACACACGTCTGAAAGCCTTAGTTACAAGATAGAAGAACTGAAGGCTTAAAATATTTCACATAAATTCGGCTGAATGCTACATCTTAAAATATTTCGCGTAAGGTTTGGCTCTAGGCCATACACTGAACAATAAAACAAACAAAATTGATTACACAACTGAAGGCCTCGCAGAATACTTGAGACTAAAGAAAATCACAAACCCAAACAATAGAACAATGGCGCACAGAAGTGTTCGAAAGGTCGGCCTGGAGAGGAAACTCTAACAACAGTTTAGGTGAGACGGGCAGCCAAGCGTAACACTAAATAATTGGGTGGCAGCACGACCAAGGGATGGGTGAGGAACCAACCAACAATTCCAATTCCACCCGACTAACGGCACGACAAGCGAAAATATCAGCGAGGACGAGGATTCCAGTAGCACTACGTCTTGACAATTGTCGTCTAAATACAGTCAAGACACAATAACCACTCAAAAATATGAACAGCACCAAAGGCAGTCGAACTATACGCCATGCTGGACAGTATCAACACGGGGAGGGGAACACACTGTCGGAAAACTACGCTAACGAAAAGGGCAGGTAACTGAAACATTAACGGCCACAAGGCAGAAGATACCGCTGGTGCACTTCACTAATAAGTTACAATCATTTCAAAAGTTAAAGACTCTACAGAAAGACGGCTTCAAAATCTGCTGACTCCACCACATCATACACTGCTACTAGCGTACTTACACTGGAGTTGAAGGGGGAATGGAAGAATGAGTAGCGGGCGTTAGCCAGATAGATCAAAAAGGCCGAAAGCAAACTGTCAGTATAAGAATATTACAAAGTAAAAGGTGAGGGAGGGAGGGTGGAGGAGCGGCGGGAGATGGAGGGGGAAGAAGTAGTGAGGGAGGGGGGTAAAATGGGGGGAGAAGGAAATGGGGGTGTACCGTATATACAGCAACCTGTGGTCAAGAGGTTGGTGGAAATGACAACGGGGTTGGTGGTAGATGAAGGCAGCATAAACCAGGCATCACATTGGAACAGAGCAAAGAACCGACTAAACCGAAAAGCGACTTTTTCGTTCAATACTTTACCCACCCACTTTATTTTTCTCTTAAAAACCTCACGTTTCTCCAAAATATCCTACTGCATACCTGTCGATGCTTGATGCAAAACCTGCAGTGTGTTATCTATAGTACGCACCTGATGATCCTCATTCCTTAAACGCTGTCCAAGCGTGGTACTATTAGCAGGACTAACATGTTCTCTAAACCGGGTGACAGAACCTCTACCCGTTTGTCCAATATAAAATGATTCACAGCATCACAGCATTCGCCTTGCAATTTATATACACCTGGGGAAATATATTTACCACCATCTGCCCCCCTCCCGATGGCCGAACATATGTTTCAATTTATGCATTAGTTGCCCACTTGTACGACATCCTACCTTAAGTTTATTTGGGAAGGAGCGGTCCAACTTCTATGAGATTGAAAGCTCATAAATATGTGCCACGTCATGCTTTAAGGGATGTATATGTCTTTGTAGACAGAAGCCTGAAATTGCGTAAGCCGTGTTCGAAGACAAAGTTCTAACGGAGAGGTATTGTTCTGAAATATGCCAAGGAGATTATCAACAACAAGTCATAAACTGCAGTGACAGCGAAAGAGAGGAGCGAAGCCATATGGATTAAGAGAGTGATTATAGCGACCTATTGTGCAAAGAACAAACTTAACAAAGACCTGAAATTTTTACGTTAGAGATTGGTAGCGTGTTTTGGATACTTCCAGTTCAACTTCTTTAGGGAACGAATTAGTGAAAAGTGGAGTGAAACACAGAACAATAAGCATAGACGATTAGGCCTGGATAGGACAGTAAATACGAGAGCTCTCCGGAAAGAGAGGAACGATTGGTCGCGAAATGGGAACCACTGTGAAAATCCAGCGAGGCAGTGTCTCTAGTATGCCTGTCGATCGCATTAAGACGCTCTTTTCAGTTGTGAGCGCCCTGTGAGCAAGTAAAGGTGCCTAGAACTACAATGTCTCCCGCCAAGTAGGAGGGCCCGCTGAGAGGCTTCGTCTTAATGAATGCAGCCCACCTAACACAACTGCCACGCACTTCCTTCTTAATTGCAATTCTCGGCCGCACTCTGCAAGGCCAGTGAAGACGCTCCTGCAGCCTTTTCGATGGAAAGCGTTCGATCACCCATAACACAGACCTAAATGGCTCGTCCTGAGTGTCGTCTATGTTCACATGAAACGCTGGATACGAAGACAACACTTGGGCGCAGGCTACGCGCTATAGACCAGCGTAGAGAGTTATCAGAAGGCACAGGCGGCTGCTTTCTATGACGGTGGTGTTGGAAATTAGTTACAACGCTCCGGCAAATGTCTAAGCCGGAGCGGCGACTATGTAGAGACGTATCTGGAAGGTGTAGCTAAATGTGTAAAGAAAAGTTTTGATTTTCGCCTTGGTTTGCATTTCGCGACCGATCGTTCCTTAATTTCCGAACAACCCACGCAGTACTGTTCCTGAATCACGTACTTTCGCCGTTAGGGTTCTTACTTTGTCTAATATTCGGGTTATATAGGAGAAAACGTTACTTCTTTAGAAGGTTCAAAAATGGTTCAAATGGCTCTGAGCACTATGGGACTTAACTACTGTGGTCATCAGTCCCCTAGAACTTAGAACTACTTAAACCTAACTAACCTAAGGACATCACACACATCCATGTCCGAGGCACGATTCGAACCTGCGACCATAGCAGTCACGCGGTTCCGGACTGCGCGCCTAGAACCGCTAGACTACCGCGGCCGGCTTCTTTAGAAGGGTCCAGATTATTCACTTCATATGCCGTATCTGAGAGCGATGTTCCAAAGTTGATCGCTGAAGTTAAGGCAGCATGCAAATTGGATTGTGTTGGAGAGACGTTAGTAACTGTCAAAATGCAAGAACTGTTAGCTGAGAAGGGTTCCAGCGATAAATGCAGTAGAATTAGGCACAGTGAGTAACGGGGTTCGGAGGGCATCATTTGTACATCAAATAGAGAAAATTCATTGACAGTAAGAGCCAATAAAGGAAATACCTTAGCGTTCTTGTCAGAGGTAATTTATAGGGAAATGGTAGTCGATTTTTTGACGAACAATGCAAGTGACTGATAAAGATCCAAGAAAGTTTGTGGATGTAGCTTTAAAAATGAAAGTTGATGGTTTGCAGTTCCTCATTACGTCAAAGGAAAAACTGTTCTTAAAGCACGGATGAAATCTCACAAAGCTGAATAAAGTTGGCGTGTCATAATTAACAGCAATGGTTTCCACTTACCCCTCTTGACGAGTTTCTTTTTCTGAAATTGAAGGGGGTGCACAAGGCCGCCAGTAATTATAGTGTGCTAAACAGTGCATTTTTTGCGGCTGAATGCCAGAAACTTAAACTTCAGATGATGTGGTAATGGCTTCTTTTGATGTTGAGAATTTTTTACACCAGTATCACAATCGAGGAACGTCTTCCCCTTAACAAGAATAAACATTTTGCATCATGCTACTATGAGGAATGGAGAGATAACTGAGTTTCTTTATCTCCTCCTGTTTAGTTCATCATATAATTACTTTGGTTTTGATAAGAAGATCTACCAAAAGCCGATCGTCTTCCTATGGGCAAGTGTCTGTCAGACTTACTGGCTGGTATTTTTATTAATAATGCGAAGAATAGAAATTTTTATGGGAAACAGGGTCTCTCTAATAACATTTTTGTATGAGTGATATGTCAATGATGTTTACATGATTGTGAAGTGCACTTACAGGGTGACAGTTACTGAACAATATGAAATAAAATCGTCATAACTTCTGAATAGTCTGCGTTAGGTCGTTCAAACAGCATGGTCAGCCACAGGGGCATGATGGGAATTAATATGCTCTGTATCGTTTGGTTTAGCAAAAAATCCCACTTTCATTTGGATCTGTTCATCAATAAGCAAAATTGGTGCATTTGGGGGACTGAGAATCCGCATATCGCTATAGAGAAGTCTCGTCGCCCTGCGCGGTGTGTAGTATCCAGCCACGGAATAATCGGTATCATATTCCATGTGGACACGGTGACTACCGAACAGTACGTGAAGGTTTTCGGAGATGATTTAATCTCTATGATCCCAAGTGTCTCCGATTTCGAAAATATGTGGTCATGCAAGATGAATCTCGCCACCATCGAAGCAGGAGATTGTTTGATGTCCCGGAGAAGCATTATGGGGACAGCATTCTGGCTCTGGGGTACCCAGCGGCCACTGGCATGAGCCTCGATTGGCCATCATATTCTACAGATATGAACCCATGGAACTCCCTTTGTGGGGCTATATTAAGGACAAGGTGTACAGCAGTAACCCAAAAACCACTGCTGAGCTGAAAACAGCAATTCAGTTGGTCATCGACAGAATCGGTGTTCCGACACTTTAACTAGCCCTGCAGAATTTCGCTATTTATCTTCGCCATATGATCACCAATGACGACAGGCATATCGGACACGTCATAACATATTTCCGAATATCAGTAGTGACGTTTACAGTTTGAATATAGTGTGCGCACGCTGTAGTTTGTAACTAATTTACTCGTATGTTTCTTTTTCCATACAATTAAATAATTGTCACGCTTCACGATAAGGTTCTGTCGATGTTTAATTTATTAAACGCTCAGCATCCGAAGCTTAAGTGCACTCTGAGAGTTAAAATGGATAGGAAATTGAGTTTCCTGGACTTGGTTATAAATAGAAGTGTGGCATGTCAATGTCTCGGAAACCAACGCTATCTGATGCTATAATATGTAGAGATTTCACTCGTGCCATTAGACACAAGTTAGCCTACTTTCGTACTATGGTAGCACGGTTGCTGAGTTTGCGTCTAGATGATAATTTAGCAAAGAGTTTCTGAATCAGGTTGCAGTGGCTAATTGCTATAAGTAGTCGCTGGTTTCCGGTTTGTACAGAAACCACAGGCTGATGAAAAGACCATGAACAGATTCTGTACAAGTGGGCCACTAAGGTGTAAGCTGAAACATAGGCTCGGCAACCGGGAAGGGGCTCAGGAGGGTGGTAGATATATTTCATCAGACGTGTTTAAGTTGCAAAGTGGATGGTGCGAGTCATTTTATACTGGAAAAACGGGTAGAAGTTTTGTCACCAGATTTAAAGAACATGTTTGTCCTTCAAACATGACCCCGTCTGGACAGGATTTAAAGAGTTAGGGTCACCGGATTGCTACTATAGATAACAAAATGAGGGTTTTGTATCACCCATCGAAAGGTATGCAGTTGGGTATGTTAGAGGAACTTGAGATCTTTAAGTGCCAAAAGAAGAAGCCGGATTAAGTTTAGAAGGAACATGTCGATTTTCCGATCAGTCGGTTCTTTGCTCTTTTCCTGTCTCTACCATCAATCGCACTGTCATTTCCTCCACTCAAAAGCTACTGTATAACCCGGTCCACCCACCCCCCCATGTCCACCTGCTTAGTTGGGTGGTAAAGTGCTCGCCTCCCATGCAAGCGCGGCGGGGTTCGATTCCAGGCACGGTTGGAAATTTTCTCCGCTCGGGGACTTAGTGTTGAGTTGTCCTCATTATTATTTCATCCTCATCACTGGAACGCAAGTCACCCAGTGTGGCGTCCAATTAAATAAGACTAGCACTTAGCGGCCGGACTTCCCTGAATAGGGACCACCCGGGCCAATGACTTCATATGCTCATTTCCATCCCCCCACCCCCACCCAGCCACCCAATTTCATCATCCCCTATTCGGGGACTCAGGCCGTCAAGCGCGGGTCTCGAAGAACGGCGTAAGGTTACATCTCTCTAGGGCAAGACTGGCCGACTTGCTTAAGAACTGATAGCAGTGGGTGGCGCGAGGAGCTCATCGCATACAAACTGGTTGACAAGTTCCCGGCCAACTCTGCAAACTTAAGGTTTAACCCACCTGTGTGGGTTGTAACCGATAAAGCCCTGGATGGAATCCTGCAAACACGTCTCCTTCTCACCTAAGTGGAGTTAAGTGTTGTTTTCTTATTTTGACCACTTGATGTGGTAAGTCCATGCATGTGTTATATGGAATGGGACCAGTTACATTAACTTATCTACCAATATTTGAGTGCATGACCATTACTAATTCCAATTTGTGTTTTAGGTCATATTTCGTGCCAGTGTAAGAATATTCAATGTGATAAATTTCGTGGAGGGAATAATTCATGGTCCGATCTGTAT
Organism: Schistocerca americana; assembly: GCF_021461395.2. Classification (NCBI taxonomy): domain Eukaryota; kingdom Metazoa; phylum Arthropoda; class Insecta; order Orthoptera; family Acrididae; genus Schistocerca; species Schistocerca americana. Next base: position 325,623,623 of record NC_060125.1, read on the forward strand.
AGGAGGCAAGGTGGTATGTGTGTACGTTTATAATTGAATCAGTGGGTGCTGACATGATTGGTTGTGGATATTAGTAGTTTTCAGTAGTGTTATATTCAATCTATTGCTACCCGCTTACGATCAATCTATATACCTCTTTCTAACTCCCCGACCATTCTTGTGCGACGCTTTATTTCCGCACATTACTATTTCCTGTCCAAGTGCCTTGGCAGGGCAGCTTTATCGGCAAACGACGCGTTGCTGGTTCAAATGACTCTGAGCACTACGGGACTTAACATCTGAGGTCATCAGTCCCCTAGAACTAACTACTTAAACCTATCCAACCTAAGGACATCACACACATCCATGCCCGAGGCGGGATTCAAACCCGCGACCGTAGCGGTCGCGCAGTTCCAGACTGAAGCGTCTACAACCACTCGGTCACACAGGCCGACGCTTCCTGTTTTCCGGGCCCAGAGCTGAGGCCTGATTGCTGGAGCGGCGGTACTCCGATTGTCGCACAGCTCCTCGGTTGGCCCCTGTTAGCCGCGTCGGTTTGGCCCAAGTTAGGTAAACTTCAATGAGTGCCACGGCGGAGTGTCGCCGTTACCTCGCGATCCAGTAGTTAGAATAGTTGTGCCAGGGGCCTAAGGCTTGTTTGCGAAGCCTGAAGTTTTTCCTCATTGTACCTATGTAACAGTTTCTTACAGTTTACAGTTGTCAACCTTATCACTGCTTCTCAGTATGTGCAATTTAAGACCTATTACTTAACAACTGGTGGACCTTACATTGATCCACAGTCATTAACTACTACACTAGCTGCGAAATTTTTGGCTGTCATAGCCGTCTGCTGTATCTATCAGCTTACTTTGAATATTGGGCAACTCTTTAGTTATTAATTATTGAATCAAAGTTTCTGCTGGCCTGTACCAAGTCCAAGGTCATTTCGATTCCATGTACATTGACTTATCTTGAAATTTGGGCAATTGTATATTTCTTAAGACATGTTGTCAATGTTAGGTTGTGATATATAGGTGGCCATTAATGATTAAATTTTATACTTTTCTAGTTGGTCTTGAGGGACTGTGTACTTTATTGTTTAGAGGATTTCTGTGAAGGATTATGCATTGCTAAGTGGCCTTCCAACAGATCAATCAGTGGCGTGTCTTGAGAGCAACCTGGGATTTGTGTGAATGTTTTCAAACTGTGTAACGGTGGGCTAGACTTGAAATTTTTTTGTACCTATAAAAGATAATGTAATTCATTTGGTTGATAAAACTCTTTGGTAAACGTGCTTGAAGCCATGCTCAGTTGATGTAACCTTTGTTTCCGGGAACTCTGCACTTCCCGTTTTCATGACTTAGTTTTAATGTTATAATTGATGAAATTGCAATGATTTGCTCAGATTTGTTCCCTTTTATAATTATTTAAATGGCACTGTTAACGTCGGCATTAAGTAGAAAGATATACAAATAACAAATGAGAAATATGTGTGGCCACCGTCCACGTTTTTCCCTTAAGCCATGCGAAGCCCAGATGAGAAGTAATACGGTGTACTGTGTTGCTGACCTACGGTTGATCCAGCATTCTGGAAGACTTGATAATATACAGCCACTAACTGCTAGCAGTATCACGCTGCTGGGCATGAAATACTACAGATGCAGCATGGTGCAACGGCCCCAAGCCGAGGTATGGCGCTGCTCTACTCCCCGTGTCCATGTGGCCAAAACTGATGCCTTAGTTTGGATGACGATAATCAATCGCCTCTGAGGGCTAACTGTATCTAGTGTGGTCTTCAACATATACTGACAATGACCTACACTCTACACAAGCTGCTAATCTGATGTGTATAACCCAGTCCTGTCTACAGCCAGCCTCTGACAGCTGCGTGTCTATGGGTCTCTCCTAGACATGATGCAGATGGTGCTTGAAATAAGGCCATCCAGCCGAGGCCAACGCCAGGCGACACCACGGGATCTCTGGTTAGAAGCTTGCATACTATGGTATCTCTCTTCTGTCGCAATGCCGAGCCACCTTTCGTCCAGATCTGATGCCGCGTACTGGTGTCTACCGGCCACTGTATCTGGATTTTTCTGGGGGCTCTCCTTCAGGATGCCATGTCACCTCATCTCTGTACTGCCATACAGCACGCCGGGCGTCACCTACGAGAACAGATCACCACACCAATGTTTAGCATGTCCCCACAGAGCTCGCGATGCCGCATCAGCATCTGACGATGCCTCTCTGGGGTATGATCAACGTAGTGCTGTGGTTTGTTGAACAGAGCAGAAAACTGCTGTCGTCACAACCGCCCCCGGCCCATCGATGCCTCCTGTATGACCACGCCTTCACTTTATTGCAACGACCATCATATGAATGTCTCGATAAATAAAAATCCTGTTGAAGGAACATTTCTGATTTCACGTCCTTCGACGAGTTAGTAGCATAACCCCATTTCCTGCATGTCATCGTTGATCGACCATTGTGGCATAACGCAGTATCTGCCCCCTCCCCCCTTGCACTATTACAATTTGAAGACTAACAGTTTACTTAATACATTATACCTCGACACAAAGGTATGTAGCCGGCCGGAGTGGCCGAGCGGTTCTAGGCGCTACAGTCTGATCTGACATGCTCACACTCTGCGTTTTCCAACTACTGCAACTGAAAATCATAATTAGTTCCTAGCAGTACTGTATACGTTACGTAGTCTAGAGAGGGGTCATAAACATTTAACTTGCCGGCCTGTGTGGCCGAGCGGTTCTAGGCGCTTCAGTCTGGAACCGCGCGACCGCTACGGTCGCAGGTTCGAATCCTGCCTCGGGCATGGATGTGTGTGATGTCCTTAGGTTGGTTAGGCTTAAGTAGTTCTAAGTTCAAGGGACTGATGACCTCAGAAGTTAAGTCCCATTGTGCTCAGAGCCATGTGAACCATTTTTGAAAGCTATGTACATGAGTGCATAAATGTGATATTGCAGTAAACTTTTAAGTCATCTTGCATTCTGATTTAGCATTTGGTGCAAAGTGTGGCTGATTTATGAGTTGTATCTGTTACTTTAAAATCCTGGAGATATCTTGCTAAGTTAAGAAATTGTCACATGTAATATCTCTAACGATTAATGATGTTAAAAAAATAACTATTGTAACATAAAAACTTATTATGAAAAATAAGGTAAATATGTACAAAAATATACACACTCACATACACAAGCACAAGAAGAAGTATAAGGACGTTTTGTATCAAAAATGAGCAAAACCTATAAGCATATATTTTAGTTGACAACTCTACCTCCTTGTACGTAGTTATATGCCCACGAAGTAAGCAAGATGTCGGAATTCTGTTTCCCTGGAAGCAAAATATCATATGAAAATTGAAAAAAGGGTACATAAAAATGACTCCAGCAAAGGCAAAGAGCGCATTCCTGGCTAAAGGGTGTCATAATATCAGACCGTCGTTTGGAAATAAATCTGTGACTGTGGGAAAACAGGAAAAAGAAGAGAATGTTAGCTTCTGAGGTCTGGTGCTTTGGGAGGATGTTTCAAAATTAAAGGAACAGGTAACATAGAAATAAGATTATCATCAGAATTGACAAGAAAATGGATATGAGGAAAACAGTGACAAGAGGGACAGGATGATTGGGCATCAGGAAATAACTCCCACTGCAATAGATGGAAGTGAGAAGGATGAAAACTGTAAGAGAAGGCAGAGCTAATTAAGGACACATAATATATATCCTTCTCTGAGATGAAGATGTTTCATATTAACAGAATCTTCCGTCGGTTCTTGGTAGAACAACATTATAATAATAAATGAAAAGCACCAGTTTGCTTTTGTTCTACAATATTATTTTTGTTGCTAACCGGTTTTCGGCTTACAAGGCCATCTTCAGGCATTTACTGAGTATTATCACCAAAGAAGTTAAATGTTGGCAGACAACATTGGAAGAGAAGTAACACATCTAGAGTGAAGTAGAAACATACAGTGAGTAACATCTTTGCAATGAAATAGTAAAAACTGAACAGTACATAAATAACAATGGAGTTGACAGGAAAACCTTTAGCACAAAATAAGAATAGCATGCCTATATAACAGTTTCTGTTGATAAACAAAACTATTGAAATAAGATAAAATTAGTACTAGGCAAGGCTGCATCAAGAGGTATGAAACATGGAGAGTGATAAACAACCAATTAAAAAAAAGAAGAGACAGTTGTCAATGTAAATACAGAATACAGTATTCAGTATTAACTTCTTTGGTGATAATACTCAGTAAATGCTTGAAGATGGCCTTGTAAGCCGAAATCCGGTTAGCAATAAAAATAATATTGTAGAACAAAAGCAAACTGGTGCTTTTCATTTATTATTATGAAGATGTTTCCTAAGTGCCGCATCTAACCGGCCATAAGGCTGATGACAACAAAAATGCTTCGCTCATTTTACTTTATGCAAAAAGTAATCGGCTTCTCGGGGCGAACACGATTTCTCGGTAACACATCCACCAATTGACCGGAGGGAGACATGAGTATGCAAAACAGCAGACTGTAAAACGCTTGCGTAAATGCTCTAAGGAAAGAGCAGGTTTTAAGAGATCTTTCAAAGTTCAAGAAATGGTTCAGGTCGGTGACAGAGCACTAATTCAGAGTGCGTTAATTGCAGGTCTGGTTTAATGGGCAGTATATTTTGCCTGCTTTGGAAGTAAATCTACCTCAGTGATTTACTGTCATTATGTAGGATTTATGAGGTTGTATTCTACTTTGGAGGAAGTTCTGAATTTACATGTCTGTTTGTTCTCGTTACAGATAACTTGTGATAAATTTATGCATCTCATATTAAATAGCTCTAATTGCAAAATGACCCTCCTTTAGCTATTCTGTACTTACAGTTTGATTATAATTTCTTAATACACTCCTGGAAATTGAAATAAGAACACCGTGAATTCATTGTTCCAGGAAGGGGAAACTTTATTGACACATTCCTGGGGTCAGATACATCACATGATCACACTGACAGAACCACAGGCACATAGACACAGGCAACAGAGCATGCACAATGTCGGCACTAGTACAGTGTATATCCACCTTTCGCAGCAATGCAGGCTGCTATTCTCCCATGGAGACGATCGTAGAGATGCTGGATGTAGTCCTGTGGAACGGCTTGCCATGCCATTTCCACCTGGCGCCTCAGTTGGACCAGCGTTCGTGCTGGACGTGCAGACCGCGTGAGACGACGCTTCATCCAGTCCCAAACATGCTCAACGGGGGACAGATCCGGAGATCTTGCTGGCCAGGGTTGTTGACTTACACCTTCTAGAGCACGTTGGGTGGCACGGGATACATGCGGACGTGCATTGTCCTGTTGGAACAGCAAGTTCCCTTGCCGGTCTAGGAATGGTAGAACGATGGGTTCGATGACGGTTTGGATGTACCGTGCACTATTCAGTGTCCCCTCGACGATCACCAGTGGTGTACGGCCAGTGTAGGAGATCGCTCCCCACACCATGATGCCGGGTGTTGGCCCTGTGTGTCTCGGTCGTATGCAGTCCTGATTGTGGCGCTCACCTGCACGGCGCCTAACACGCATACGACCATCATTGGCACCAAGGCAGAAGCGACTCTCATCGCTGAAGACGACACGTCTCCATTCGTCCCTCCATTCACGCCTGTCGCGACACCACTGGAGGCGGGCTGCACGATGTTGGGGCATGAGCGGAAGACGGCCTAACGGTGTGCGGGACCGTAGCCCAGCTTCATGGAGACGGTTGCGAATGGTCCTCGCCGATACCCCAGGAGCAACAGAGTCTCTAATTTGCTGGGAAGTGGCGGTGCGGTCCCCTACGGCACTGCGTAGGATCCTACGGTCTTGGCGTGCATCAGTGCGTCGCTGCGGTCCGGTCCCAGGTCGACGGGCACGTGCACCTTCCGCCGACCACTGGCAACAACATCGATGTACTGTGGAGACCTCACGCCCCACGTGTTGAGCAATTCGGCGGTACGTCCACCCGGCCTCCCGCATGCCCACTATACGCCCTCGCTCAAAGTCCGTCAACTGCACATACGGTTCACGTTCACGCTGTCGCGGCATGCTACCAGTGTTAAAGACTGTGATGGAGCTCCGTATGCCACGGCAAACTGGCTGACACTGACGGCGGCGGTGCACAAATGCTGCGCAGCTAGCGCCATTCGACGGCCAACACCGCGGTTCCTGGTGTGTCCGCTGTGCCGTGCGTGTGATCATTGCTTGTACAGCCCTCTCGCAGTGTCCGGAGCAAGTATGGTGGGTCTGACACACCGGTGTCAATGTGTTCTTTTTTCCATTTCCAGGAGTGTAGTTCACAACAATCACTTGGCGCTGCAGTGTTGCCACATCCGCTGCCGGCTTCCCCTCGGTTATAGATGACACACAAACACGGTCACTTCACAAATGCTGTTAATGTGTAACGCTGAGCAATTTTGGGAGCGACAGCTGCGATTTACTCTGAAGAACCGAAACATTATGAACACTGTCCACAGCAACGTTGGAGGTCATTTGGTGGTGCTACGGGCACCAACGCAAGAAGGGTATTATCAAGCAGAGCCTGTGAACAAGTGTCTCGAAAACACTTACGGAAACTGGTAAAACAGTGAACCTACCTCTAGCTGCTAAATGGTAAGACGCCAAGGATGCTTCACAGAATGTGGCTTTCGGAGGCTTGTCTGCTCTGTAAAGTAGGAAAGATGGTAGGTGATCTGTGGTAGCTCTGACGAAGTATCTGTTTCGGAGCACACTGTCCATGGTTCGTTGTTAATCATGGAACCCTGCAGCGTATGACCCCTACATGTTTCCGTATTGACCCAAAGACAACGACAATTACGACTTCAGTGAGTATGGAACCATCAGTATTCGACCGCGGATCGTTATAAATGTGTCGGCTCTTCGGATAAATCACGTTTCATTCTATATCAGGCTGATAGTCGTCTGAACAAACACCAGCTCCAAACACCCACCGCGACACATTCGCAGGCTCTTGGGAGTAGTATCACGCTATGGAATACATTATCCTGCTCATGCATGAGACCTGAGGTGTTAATCTTAGACACGCTGCGAAGCACTTGAAACTCTTCATGATTTGAACGGCATGGTAATGACTTCACGTTGATGCTTTGTCGACCAAATTCGCCTGTTGTGAGTCGGATGAAACCCTTCTGGGTCGCTATAGTGATCTATTACCAAGTGCATAGATCAGCGACCCGTTATTTACGGGAATTACATGACTTGTGTGTAAACGTCAGATGCCTCAAACCTGTAACCTCCCCCGCACTTATCGACCTTAATGACAGTGAAAAATTAAACCGCGTGTACCTAATGGAAATTTGGGAAAAAGCAATCGTCACCGAAGTTAATCTGTCGGTAAAGAGGGAGGAAAGGGTTACATCTAAATGAAAAGAAAAATGCAAATGAAACTGGTGGAAATTAATTTCGAAAAGGGGTAAAGTTAATGAAGAAAGTAAATGTGCGGCCGTTACGTTAACAGTTAACTAGCGGTAATTAGATATTTGAGATTTGGGGGAAATTACGGTCGCCAGTCCTAAGGACAATTACTATAGTAACTGAAAAAGAAAGGTAATTACACGTATAATTAGCACTAGAAGCGTGGCAACTGAAGGTTGACACGTGTAGTGTGAAAACTGAAATTTTGTCAGAAGTAATAACTTTCGCTGCACTCTGACTTAATTTAGCAAAAGAATTAATAAAACTGGAAAACTGGAAGTTAATTTAGTGACTGAAATTAATAAGAAGCTTTCTTTCTTAAGCACATCGAAATTCAGTAAAATACGGTTAGTCTTGGACTACCTCAACAATCATTTCAAAAGCTACTTGAATCTACGCAATTTAGAAATAAGAGATTTAGCTTTGAACTTGAATTAAATGATTCTGAACAATTAACAATAGTAAGATTTTGTACGTACCAAGCTTAGCTGCAGTCACAGGGAAGCTAAAATATGGTAACTAAACTCGCACTCTTAATTTGTGCTTGCGTAATCTAAATATTGTAGCCAGCTATGAATACTTAAACTGAACTTTGAAATTAAAGCAGTGAAATGGAATGATTGTACTTTAATGCTGGCATCTGAATTTCAACGACACTCGGGTTGATTTCGGAAAAGGAAGGGACCCTGCTTGGTAATGCAATTGGGACTATGGGCAACAAAAGTTCATGCTAAGTTGCTGTAATTTTGCGAGACAAATGGAACAATTTGAAAAGCTGAGGTCTGCCATACAGTTCTAAAACTTTACGTGCTTCCAGTCTTCCTTGTTGGTTGATTGAAGGTTTGAAGCCGTCGATCGAGGAGGTGGCGACAGTCACTCATTGTCGGCCGTCGCTGTTGCAGAAGCTGGATGTTGGCGCGCCTTCTTCTCAACACGGTCACCAGACGAAACGGGCTCTTGATGTGCGCCAGCTAATGCTTCCCGTCCGCGACACCATGTCAGAAACTATTATCGCAAGTCGAGCGCAATTACATGCTGCCAAACCCCGAAAGCGCGGCAACTCACGGGAGCTTCACACCACACCTGCTCCACTCGCTGCTCCAGCCAGACTCCCCCTCTGCCCGCGCTCCACGCGGCAGAGTTCACTACCAAAGATCCTACACACTTTGATTCTTCACACGACCTATCAATGTAATCGTTCGATAGCAGTTTTCCCTAGGCAAGACCCAGCGTAAAAATACAAATAATATTTACGAAACAAACCAATTATACATCGACATAAGTGCATAAATATATATATATATATACAAACAGTAAAACAATTACAATACATAAAGAGACAGAAATGTCATATATTCAGGTAGCAAAAATAAGGAAAACAAATTATAGTACAATAGATGGAAATAAGAGGATATGCATTTCCGGCGTTACAAACCTCCATAAACCTCTCAACAAATTGTAGAATTGACTGTTCAGGATCGGTGCTGTATTGCGTTACAGAGGTAGAACAACAAGCTTTTAAACAAATGGTCGTCATGTTTTGGTTCGTTAGTGTCGGATGGAAATAGAAGACGCTCTGTTGACAGACGATTTTAAGTGACCAATGACTGAACTGCGAAGAACGACGCATTTTGGAGCCCTGAATTTAAACTCATGTCGTAATCTAGCCACTACTGAGTGATGTGCAATGTATCGGAGAAAACGCCGATCAACTATCTGTGGGAGAACTAAAATCATGATGGCTTTGTTCAGGGCTTTTAAGGCTAACCCCTAACAGCAAACGGAAGACAAAAATTTCAGGACTAAAAGCTATCTGTAATTTACTGCTGTCATTGGTTAACAAACGAAAAAAGTTACAGGAAGAAAAAGAAGAACAAATAAAAATTGCAATTCTATGATGAAAATGGCTTAGCAAAGTATCAAAAACAGAACAAAAAACTTACATTGGAACCAATTAACTGAATAAAAATAACAACGAAAGTGTTTCGATTAGAATTATAAAACAATGATGATATATTTCACTACATGTGACAAGATTCAAATCGACGACCTGGAACACGGTAGTTTTGTGCGCTACCCTCTGCGCTATGTCAGTATACCACAGGAAGTTGTTGTATTTATGTCTCTAGTCAAGTGCTGCCCTGTAAAATTCGGCTTCACGCAGTTTTTTACGGAGCTTATGTAATGTAAGACGATCTATGTGAGTATAATAACTATATATGTCACGCCGAATAACGTCTTGTGCGTAAGGATCCAATAGCGTTCGGTTAGTGCTTTGAATGTGTACTTTATTAACATCGTAGTGTGTGTGTGTGTGTGTGTGTGTGTGTGTGTGTGTGTGTGTGTGTGTGTGTGTATGTGTGTGTGTGTGTGCGTATTGCATTTTTCGTGGTTATCAGATGTGATGACACCCGAAATAGGACCAGACCCAGGATTCAGGATACTAACACATAGACTAACGGACAAGGAACAGGAAGTGAACCAATTGTAGTGGCAGTTTGGCAACTGCAAACGGTTTGGGCGTGATGCTGAGAGCTTTCATTGGAGGAAATTAGCTACAACGTGTGATGTACCACTTATCAAATAATTGTAATGGGGCTACAGTAATAATTTCTACACGGTTGACCACTGACACTGCATCACCAAGAACGATAGCAAGCATCCATGTTTTTATTATTGTGCGCACGTGGTACAGTCAGAAAAATAAACGATTAAATTTGTTGATTAGTTTGGATCGCAGACGAACGAAATTTATTGCGTTTAGCTGCCACGTTTGTGAGCGGTGACGGTTCAACCCCAGTTTGTCACGGTGAGCAATTGAGCTTTGACGACTGATATGGGAGCGTTATTTTAGGCTTCTTCAACTATGCCCTGCGTGCTGTCTCGAAAAACATGACGTGATGTTTTCGTTGGGCGAGAGTTCCGAAGATGGTGCTGGCCAGGGCAACAAACAAATATCCTATACATCGAGATAGGCCAGCAAACCACCGGTAACATGTGCAAACACATCACGTAGATTGTATTCTGACATAGCCCATTAACGGCAAATTTCGTTGAAGTCTTCTAACAGATATGTTCCTGGTACGTCCAGCATTGATTTCTGCTGATATTTCACTCAGGAATGCTGGTCTGTTAGCACAGAAAACTCTACGCAACTGCCCCTGCTGTCAGTCGTTAAGTGAAAGTCGGCACCTATTGCATTGTCCGTGATGACAAGCAATGTCTGAAACTTGGTATTCTCGGCACACTGTTAACGACTCTCGGAATATTGACTTCCTCATTTATTCCGAAATTTAATGGCCCATGTGTCTATCACCAATTATCCTTATGTGTTCGAAGTCTGTTAATCACCCTGCATGAGCCCATAATTACGTAGGAAACCTTTTCACACCAGACAGCTGAGTAGAGATAAGAGCTCCGCCAATGAACTGCCCTTTAAGACCTCTGAAAGCGATAGTACCGGCATTTGTATACGTGAATGTCGCTATCCCAACCCAAGTGTATCTCTTCATGCGTGGCCGTTGATAGCCAGCATGACATAACGTTTTCTTCCTGAACTCATCAGTTCCATATTCCCACGAAAGTTTCGAGATCCCTATGTACTCGAGTACCAATATCGTGTAATGAGAAACCACCGACTCAACAGGCCACGATCCTGCCTTTATCGACATCTATAAGTAATATAGGGTGAGCCAGAAAATACACAAACGTAAATTAAAAATAGAAATTAATTACGTGCTGGGAAATTAAGTTTCTTACCGGCGGAATGTTCGTACTGCTAACCGATAATTCTGTGGCAGACGCACAGCACGACATATCCTAGCAGTTTCCTACCCTTTTCATGTCAGTGCTGAGGCGGGTGTGCGCTAAGATAGATGCGTTTGTCCCTAGCTGAACGTGTGTTCATTCTTGAAAATTACTTAAGATCTAAATCTTTCTTAAAATGTCAAGAAGATTTTACGGTAGTCATTCCTGAAACAAATAGCGCCCAACAAATCATCGATTTTACGTGTTGTAGACCGCTTCAAGAACAAGGTAGCGCCAATTGAATTTGAACGTTCTGGCCAACTTCAGGAGTCGATGTCTCATTCGAAAATATCTGCACATCCTTGTTACGTTGACCAAGAAAGCCGATAAAAATGTCAGAAAACTGGAGTGCCTTGCGGGAGCGTACGCAGAGCGACAAAGAAGCTGAAACTCCCCTCGTACCGTATTCTCGTTGTGCATGAGCTTCGAGAGAATGATAAAGTTAAAAGGCTACATTACTGTCAATAGTTTTCGCACTTTATTCGCAAGTTTATTCGGGCATTGGATCGAATTTTCTAATGTAATGAAAGGTGATTTGATCTAAGTGGCTATGTAAACAGAACGAACGAGAGATAACGGAGTTCAGAAGACCTTCATTTTTCCCTTTAAATGTTGTCACATTTACTGAAGGTTGAAATTCGGTGTTCGATTCCTCGCTAAAGAATTCCAGACTCACCTTCTTTCTAGGAAATGATAACAGCTGAATGCTACCAATACATAATCATGCGATTCGCTGCATTGTTGGAGGCTGATGAACAACACTCCAGTATCTGCAACATGCTGATGCAACAGGGCACACGGCGAATGGGAACCATGACAATGTTGCCTGAATTCCCTAGGAAAATACACTATGTGGTCAAAAGTATCCGGACACCTGACTGAAAATGATTTACAAGTTCGTGGCGCCGTCCATCATTAAGGCTGGAATTCAGTATGGTGTTGGCCCAACCTTGTCCTTGACGATAGCTTCCACTCTCGCAGGCATACGTTCAATCAAGTGCTGGAAGGTGTCTTGAGGAATGACAGCCGATTCTTCACGGAGTGCTGCACTCAAGAGTGGTATCGATGTGGGTCGGTGCAGCCTGGGACGAAGTCAGCTTCCCAAAACATCCCTAAGGTTTTTAATAGGATTCGGGTCAGGACTCCGTGCAGGCTAGTCCATTACAGGGATGTTGTTGTCGTTTAATCATTCCGCTACAGGCCGTGCATTATGAACAGGTGCTCGTACGTGTTGAAAGATGCTATCGCCATCCCCGAATAGCTCTTCAATAGTGGGAAGAACGAAGGTGCTTAAGACATCAATGAAGGCCTGTGCTGTGATATTGTCAAGCAAAACAAGAAGGAGTGCAAGCCCCTCCATGAAACACACAACCACACCATAAAACTACCGTCTTCGAATTTTACTGTTGGCACTACACACGCTGTCAGATGACGTTCACCGGGCATCCGCCACATCCGCACCATGCCATCGGATCGCCACATTGTGTACCATGATTCTTCACTCCACACAACGTTTTTCCACTGTTCATCGTCCAATGTTTAAGTTCCTTACACTCTGCGAGGCGTCGTTTGGCATTTACAGGCGTGATGTGTGTCTTATGGGCAGTCGGTAGACCACGAAATCCTAGTTTTATCACCTACCGCCTAACTGTCATAGTACTTGCAGTGGATCCTGATGCAGTATGGAATTCCTGTGTGATGCTCTGGATAGATGTCTGCCTATTACACACTACTGCCCTCTTCAACTGTCGGCGGTCTCTGTCAGTCAACAGACGAGATCGGCCTGTACGCTTTTGTGCTTCACTTTTCCACTTCACTATCACATCGGTAACAGTGGACCTATGGATGTTTAGGAGTGTGTAAACCTCGCGTACAGACTTATGACACAAGTGACACCCAATCAAATCGTTCAAATGGCTCTGAGCACTATGGGACTTTACATTTTAGCTCATCAGACATCACACACATCCATGCCCGAGGCAGGATTCGAATCTGCGGCCGTAGCGGTCACGCGGTTCCGGACTGAAGCGACTAGAACCACTCGGCCACAAGGCCGGCGACATCCAATCACCAGACCGCAATCGAAGTCCGTGAGTTCCGCGGAGCGCCGCATTTAGCTCTCTAACGACGTCCAACAACTACTGAGGTCGCTGACATGGAGTATTTGGCAGTAGTTCGCAGCATGATGCACCTAATATGGAAAGCGTATGTTTTTTGGGTCTCCGTATCCTTTCGATTACTTAATGTAACATTTCACGTTATCCATGGCCGCGTAGACTTAAGGATTCATCGCTTCCCCACTTTCTTCTTTGGTGACATCTGAAGGATAACTTCTGTTAAGAAACCGCCTCGTATTATGGACCAACTGAAACACAATATCACAGGCGAAATTTCCCACCTAAGTGTAGCAGCTATCCAAAACACAGCAGCTAACACGAAGAAAGGAGGCATGCGTTGCAGCACGTAGAGGACATTTCTAGCCTGTATTATGGGAAAAATGTAATCTGAAATGGTATACACTGTAAGTATATTATTACAGATTTGAAGTTTTGAATTCTGGATCGTGCAGCTTCTCGCTCATCCTGCAGTAGTCGATATCCCTTCTAATACGAGACATAGTACGATCTTCTCATAAACAAACAAAATTCAAATGCGGTTCCCCACAGAGAATACAGCTGCATCATCTTTGATTACATAGAGAATGTAGATGGTTTTGTACCCTTCAAATTGTGGGTTTCCGACAAAGGTCTAATGGCTTGCATATCCAAGAATGTACTCGTAATACACATCAAGCTTTTTTACGTTTGTTACGTCCTCCCTTCATGGTGTTGCATTCTTAAGTTTACTGAGGTAATTTTAAGCTCTGAAATAAGATGTCACTTGCTGGTTCACCCTACAACCTAAATTTCAGTGGAGTTTGTGAGGTAACGGAATCCAGCGTGGTTGCAGTAAGATACGTAAACGAACGACTGATGTGGACAGATTTGACAGTGTCAAAATGCCAGGATTGGAAATCGAACAGAAGGGTATGAAAGGATTATGGGTAAATTTGGAGAGGATATGGAGGCCAACAGGGACGGGAAACAACTCTTGGATTTCTGTGCCAGTAAGGGCTTAGTAATCACAAACTCATTTTTTAAGCGTAAGAACATTCACCGGTATACTTGGGAAGGCAGGGGAACCAGATCTGTCATTAACTATATAATAATAGATCAGGAATTCAGGAAGGCTATGAGGGACACACGTGTATTCAGGGGATTCTTTGATGACACTGATCACTATTTAATCTGCAGTGAAATTGGTATTGTGGGGCCGAAAGTGCAGCAGGTCGGGCCCATATGTAGGAGCGTAAGAGTGGAGAAACTTCAGGATAAGGAAATCATGAACAAGTACATAACAGTGATCTCAGAAAGGTACCAGTTAGTTGAAGGTAGTCAATTACAGTCATTGGAAAAGGAATGGACAAGGTACAGGGACACAGTACTAGAAGTGGCTAAAGAATGTCTTGGAACAGTAGTGTCTAAAGGTAGGATGAAGCAAACAGCTTGATGGAATGACACAGTCGAGGCAGCCTGTAAAAGGAAAAAGAAGGCGTATCAAAAATGGCTACATACTAGAACTCAGGTAGACAGGGAAAGGTATGTTGAAGAAAGAAACCAAGCCAAACAAATAATTGCAGCATCCAAGAAGAAATCTTGGGAAGACTTTGGAAACAGGTAGGAAACTTTGGGTCACGCTGCTGGAAAACCATTCTGGAGTGTAATTAGCAGTCTTCGAACGGGAGGTAAGAAAGAAATGACAAGTATTATGGACAGGTCAGGAAAACTACTGGTGAATCTTGTTGATGTCTTGGGCAGATGGAGGGAATATTTTGAAGAGTTGCTCAATGTAGGTGAAAACAGGATGAGTAATGTTTCAGATTTCGATGTACAATGGGATAGGAAAGATGATGGAAATGGGATCACATTTGAGGAAGTGGACAAAATGGTCAATATATTGCAGTGCAATATAGCGGCTGGGGTGGATGAAATTTAGTCGGAGCTCATCAAATACAGTGGAATGTCAGGTCTTAAATGGCTACACAGGATAAATGAAATGGCGTGGGAGTCGGGACAGGTTCCATCAGCCTGGACGAAAGCAGTAATCACACCAATCTTTAAACATGGAAACAGAAAAGATTGTAACAACTACAGAGGTATCTCTTTAATAAGCGTTATGGGTAAAATCTTCTCAGGTATTGTTGAAAGAAAAGTGCGAGTATTAGTTGCGGACAAATTGGATGAAAATCAGTGTGGCTTTAGGCGTCTTAGAGATTGTCAGGACCAGCTTACGGCAAATAATGGAGAAGTGTTACGAGTGGAACAGGGAATTGTATCAATGCTTTATAGATCTAGAAAAGGCAAATGACCGGGTTCCTAGAAGGAAGTTATTGTCTGTTCTACGAGATTATGGAATAGGAGGCAAACTTTTGCAAGCAATTAAAGGTCTTTACATAGACAGTCAGGCAGCAGTTAGAGTTGACGGCAAATTGAGTTCATGGTTCAGAGTAGTTTCAGGCGTAAGACAAGGCTGCAACCTGTCTCCACTGTATTTCAGATTATTCATGGATCATATGTTGAAAACAATAGACTGGCTGGGTGAGATTAAGATATGTGAACACAAAATAAGCAGTCTTGCGTATGCGGATGACTTAGTTGTGATGGCAGATTCGATTGAAAGTTTGCAAAGTAATATTTCAGAGCTAGATCAGAAATGTAAGGTGTATGGTATGAAGATTAACATCTCCAAAACGAAAGTAATGCCAGTGGGAAAGAGATATAAACGGATTGAGTGCCAAATAGCAGGAACAAAGTTAGAACAGGTGGACGGTTTCAAGTACTTAGGATGCATATTCTCAGAGGATGGCAACATAGTGAAAGAACTGGAAGCGAGGTAGAGCAAAGCTAATTTAGTGAGCGCTCAGCTACAATCTACTCTCTTCGGCAAGAAGGAAGTCAGTACCAAGACTAAGTTATCTGTGCACCGTTCAATCTTTCGACTAACTTTGTTGTACGGGAGCGAAAGCTGGGAGGATTCAGGTTACCTTATCAATAAGGTTGAGGTTACGGATATGAAAGTAGCTAGGATGATTGCTGGTACTAGTAGATGGGAACAATGGCAGGAGGGTGTCCACAATGAGGAAATCAAAGAAAAACGGGGAATGAACTCTATAGATGTAGCAGTCAGGGCGAGCAGGCTCAGATGGTGGGGTCACGTTACACGCATGGGACAAGCAAGATTACCCAAGAGACACATGGGTTCAGCAGTAGAGGGTAGGAGGAGTCGGGGTAGACCAAGGAGAAGATACCTGGATTCGGTTAACAATGATCTTGAAGTAACAGGCTTAATATCAGACGAGGCATTAATGTTAGCACTGAATAGGGGATCATGTAGGAATTTTATAAGGGGGACTATGCTCCAGACCGAACGCTGAATGGCATAATCAGTCTTAAATGATGATGATGATGATGATGATTGTGAGTTACTGTACATCTTATAAGGTGCACTTGTTGTGCTGCTTAGTGATCTGTACGGCTGGAAACAAAACACGCTTCGTACATCGTGACTGGGGTATAGAAACTTTTGTTTTTCCAAGATGACTGTCATCAACAGTCTTACAAGAGTCTGATCAACAGTCTGATCAAAGCGAGGAATGTGAAGAAAGTGAAGGAGAGGTCAGATTACAGTTCATTTTACCTAGAATATAAAATATAAAATTTCACGCACGTTATGAAATTATTTTTAAAAGTACCATGTTACATTACATGAAGTCATAGCACAAAAGCCACACCACACATACACATGTCATCATAAAAAGCACATAGATGACAATATTTCCCTTCCATCCACGCGTGTCGGCGTTTGACATGACTCTCACAAGTTTGCCGCACTGCAGTGTACTGCAAGCTGAGTGTTAACATAGAGGCTGCAGATCAGCCGCAAGATTACCTATCTCGCCGTAGGATGGCGTAAGTAGTACACGCTATATGATTACATGCTGTGAATAAAGGCAATGTATTTAATGAAACAGACGTAAAGGTGGATTTTTCTAAATGATTGATCACGAATGCCAGCTGACCACTCATTTATAATTACGAAGAGTTTACTTTGCATACAAAATCTATAGTCATAAATACTGTTTCCTTACTGCACGCTGAGGTAATTACAGTAATAATCAGAAGAATTAAAAAATTACCTATATCTTTAATTAACATACAACACGAAATGAAGGGAAAACCAGTATCATGCGATCGGGAAAAACCCATTCAGACTTAGAGGCGACCCGATAAGTATCTCACGAAAATGATTAGTGAACGTCTGCAGGTCTGGCCGGCATAGTTTTCGCTCACACCGTAGCGGTTTTCCCTTTACGTCACGTTGCTTTGATAATTAGAGATATTAATTTTTTAATTTTTTATTATTACTGCAAGTTCCTCACTGTATAATGGGCAAACAATATGTACGGCTATAGTTTTTATAAGGGGCGTAAGCCGACAGTGGTTTTAAATGCATTCTTTACCGTTATATCGGGCGTGTTGAAAAACCCACCGTTATACGTTGTGCGCCACTATTCACTGTCTGAAATCACAACGTTTGTTCACATAGTGGGCACAGCATATATTCACTTAATATTTACTACTTGCGCCGTCCAGCAGTGTCAGAAGTCACTTTGTAGCGGTTTTGCCGCCCCTAGGGTGACACCCCATCATTAGCACATTGCAGCATGGTAAGTCTGGGAGACTCATGTACATTGCCAAGTGCGTGAATTATATGATCATGATATCAACTGTCAGTATTTCATCATCTGTGAGTACATTCATCAAGAGTTGTATATGTGTGGAGAGCATTTTGCGCTTTGACTTCAAGTGTATAACACGACAAGCTTATATTATGTTCCTTAAGGTACGGGAAATATTGTGTTTTATATAATAGGTGAAATTCATTGTAACTCTCCCTCACCCCATTATCTTCATGTTCCTCCCACAGATCAGACGATGGCAGCATGAGATTCTTGCAACCCGTCATTTTGGAACTACAAAAATTTCTATACTGTTATTGCGACGTATGAAGTGTGTTCTTCATTTCCATCGTAGCGTACATCTGCGGTACAGAATTATTCCAACTATCGAGTCACAGTTCAGCGCTTTCCACTGTTATATAGTTCCGTTTTCTCTTCATCCGCATCCGCACAATTAACCCTGTATAATCTATTTTGTTTTTCCCCTCTTCCATTCTCGCCTTTAAGTCGACTCGAGTACCAAGCTTTCGATGGTACACGGAATGAAATGTCTTTTTATCTTGATTCCTGTTTTTACGCGCACTGGCGGTGAAGTTAGGTGAGTAGCCCATTATTTAAACTGATCCATGATAGATACGATTTGTGTAACTACCATTTTCCTTTTCTAATTTAAGGATTACATATTATTTTAATGTTTTATATGTCAACACTCATGTGAATGGTGCAACTTTTATTTAATTTAGAGCCATGGTTTTTGGAGGGTGGCGAAATAGTTAAAACATAAGTCCATAACGCAGTGAAAAAAGAAAGAAAAATGCCGGTCTTTCTGTTTATAATGCAAGATATGGTCCTTTGTGTTTCCGGCTTATCGTGTCTACGGCTTACATCATATTGCTCTGGAAGTCGTTCGTAAATAAGAATTAACGTCCGGTTAATCGCTTTGCAGAAGCACCTTACAGAATCTGGTTTTTTCCGGAACAGTCTCGGCTGGTGGAGCACTTGTTTCAACTGTAGAAAATGCGGCTAAAAAGAGTAAAAAACAGCTTCTGAATAAAACAACAGAATGTGCCTGTGAGCCATAGTCTTTCGAGGCTTCCAATGCGGAGATACGAGAATACCTGGAAACCTTTCTTTCTGTTGTGAAAGGTAATAACAAAGTAGATGGGTGTTAAATTCCTTTGTGACCTCATTTTATGTTTTATTTCTGTCGAACGTTATTCCTTATTACCCTCTAACAATAGGCCCACCCTTAAAAAGAGAAAGAAGAAATGTAAATGTAACTACTACACGGAGAAATACGGAGGCAAGTAAGGTAAAAGAAATCATAAGGAATATGAACGGGATGTACAGTACACAATAAATAAAAAGAAATTATGTTACTCATGGATAGTCGATAAGTCTGCGTTTCGATAATTTTGCTTATCAACTTACATACGGAACATCATCCGGAACATCACATAAGTGAATGGAAGGAAATGAGTTGGACGTTTCCACAGTTTTTCAAGGTTTTTAAGACATATAAGTTAGGATCAGCAGCATTATCACATTTTTCGCTCACGGTACCAGATATTATCATTGAGGCACCATCATAATAAATGAAGAATGAATCTGGAAATAAATTGTAGACATCATTACATCATTTAAGCGCTTATTTTACTTTTTAAGCATTTATATCACCATGCAGGATTATGGCATTCTGCTCCCTCTTACACGTAAACAGATGTCTTCAGTGAGTACGGATTACAATTTGAATGACAGATGAGCGAAATATAATTCTAATAACACTAATAATAATAATAATAATAATAATAATGACATGACGTACACCAACGGAAATGAGAAAGTCAATAAATGTCACTCGTATTACCATCAAGAAATTTCCTCATTACGTTTTATTCGAATGTGGCTAGTCGCATTTAACAAAAGCATATGATAACAAAAGTAACAGATTTTCTGAAGGAGGTGAGTGGTCGGAGGAATAGCGAGAAATAGTAGAGTAAGACTATCGGCTGAGATGCAAAGAAGGAAACAAAACTGAAAATAGTTGAGATAAACAGATTCATGGAAGCTACGTCGACAACAAAAGCTATAGCTTTAAACTCCTTATGAATGCAGCGTCATTTTCGGTAAAATGTAAGCTACTGGGTAACTTGTTCAATAGACGCGTGGACTAAATGGGGAGGATATGAAAAAAGATTGAGTATTTTACAAAGGTACAACATAGATACAGTTGTGAAGTAGATGTTTGATGTGTGAGCAGAGGTGTTAAGATTACGAGTGACTTAGAAACCAATTAAGTAAACCGACCAAGTGAAAATCACATCACCTAATCGGCTGCACCAAGCCTGAGTACAGGAGTGGGAGATATATCAAACAACCGATTGTTGCAAGTATAGCTTACGCAAGCGTTCATCGTTAGCTCGAGTCGCGTAGAGTTTTAACTATTTGTGGAGCGCTAAACTGCAACATAACATTAAGGCAACTCATGGCTAGAATTCACAGTAATCTAATACTTCTTGAAAGTCTTCACAGGCTCCACTGACTCCAAAAACTATATTTTTCCAGTACTGCAGTTTCGGCCTTAACGCTATTATCAACTGGTATACGGAAAAAAGCTGTTATTTATTGCATGTAAAGCTTTCAAGACCTACTTGCATGTACACATGTCATCGTCGGATCTGGTACTTTTTAACAAAATACCGTAAATTTCAACAAATCACTGTTCTTTTACTCAGTTTACATGAGGTCAAACAACTGCCTCAGATCTTATGTTAATGGTGTAGGAGCTACTGCTTCACGTTTCGGGGTACAGCTGCTGCAGAGAGGACACATAAAGCTCTGTGCTCTTTGAAGGAAACCGTCCATTAGAAAATTTAAGGTCACTTTCGGAAAGAAACTAACGTAGATTGGGATTAATTGTTAGCGGAAAGTTTAAATTTTTGTCACAATATCACCGGAAATTTGAAAATATTGTTTCATGTAGTTTCCCATTGTTATCAATGCACATTTTCTTGACATTATTTAATGTCCTTTTCGGTGCAAGTTTTTTTCTTCATAGTTCTTTTCAACTGCTATGATCATTATCCATAATGCATTTTCGTTTGGTGCGAGATTTTCTGTGCTGGTACTGCGAACGACTGAAAGCAAGGGGAAACTACAGCCGTAATTTTTCCCGAGGGCATGCAGCTTTACTGTATGATTACATGATGATGGCGTCCTCTTGGGTAAAATATTCCGGAGGTAAAATAGTCCCCCATTCGGATCTCCGGGCGGGGACTACTCAAGAGGACGTCGTTATCAGGAGAAAGAAAACTGGCGTTCTACGGATCGGAGCGTGGAATGTCAGATCCCTTAATCGGGCAGGTAGGTTAGAAAATTTAAAAAGGGAAATGGATAGGTTGAAGTTAGATATAGTGGGAATTAGTAAAGTTCGGTGGCAGGAGGAACAAGACTTCTGGTCAGGTGACTACAGGGTTATAAACACAAAATCAAATAGGGGTAATGCAGGAGTAGGTTTAATAATGAATAGGAAAATAGGAATGCGGGTAAGCTACTACAAACAGCATAGTGAACGCATTATTGTGGCCAAGATAGATACGAAGCCCACACCTACTACAGTAGTACAAGTTTATATGCCAACTAGCTCTGCAGATGACGAAGAAATTGAAGAAATGTATGATGAAATAAAAGAAATTATTGAGATTGTGAAGGGAGACGAAAATTTAATAGTCATGGGTGTCTGCTATGATCATCATCCATAATGCATTTTCGTTTGGTGCGAGATTTTCAGTGATGCTGTGAGTGTTGTTCTGTTGTCAGAATGTCACTTTATCAACGGAAATTGATTGGGAGGGCGTAGTAGGTTGAACTAAATTAGAAGGATAGGTTTTTAGCTAATTAATGGAGTATAAAGTTATGAGGCTGGTATCAATTTCCTGAAAATATTTCCCATTTTGTAAGATTTGACCCATGAATGAACAAACAACACAAATTGACTACTGTTAAGGACAGTAAGCGAACTTTCATGGCGCAACAGAATATAAAGGTTCCTTCAACACATTAAAGAAATAATAGCAATAGAGGAGTTTTCAACTGTCCTAATAAAATTATGAGTGTCAATACATGCAGATGTATTTGCTTTCTGTGTAGCCCTAATGTCTAATAACGGAAGGAAGCAATGCTGAACCATGTCTCGAAAGTTTCATGGCTCCTAACCGTGCCTCGGAATGCTCCATAACTCCCGACTCACCTTAACTGGTCTGAGAAAAAGAAAGGAACTAGTAAATATTTGACTTGCCAAAGGCTGATTATAGTTACATGTTTACACTTAGTTATGGTCGCACCGGATTCTACACAGAAGAAAGGCTAAGAATACGGATTGATTTCTGGAGAAGATAATGCACAAACGATATCGTGTCAGTTTCAATTGCTATTCTAACTAAACACGGGAATTCCTGCACAAATAGATACAAATATCCACATTCGGGCCAAGTAATTGTGTATATATAACACAGTCACAAATTCAGAAAAGAGAAAAATATACCTTCAGATCTCGGTAATGCTATAAAATGATTGGGAAAGTAAACGGATATGATAGAATTATATGTTGAAGGCTTAATGAATGACTGATACTGACCCACTTATTCGGGCACTGCAGCAGCATCTGCTGCAAACTCGGGTGTCGTGTGTGCCACCAACGAACTGTGTCCACAAGAGCTGAACATAAACTGAAGAATGTTGACGTTCGGCAGGCGATGAAGGTGCACTGTGCAAGAAATTTACGGAGGAAACTTCACGGAGAATGTCAAATGTTCAAATGACTCTGAGCACTATGTGACTTAACTTGTGAGGTCATCAGTCGCCTAGAACTTAGAGCTAATTAAACCTAACTAATATAAGGACAACACACACATCCATGCCTGAAGCAGGATTCGAACCTGCGACGTTAGCGGTCGCTCGGATCCAGACAGTAGCACCTAGAACCGCAAGGCCAACGGAGAATGTCATCATTGGTGTCGTCCACTACGAATATCACTAGCGAATTTCTTCGAATATGTGAGGGTAAGCACAGGTCTGTCTCATTAGTGGACTGAAGAGCAATATTTGTCATGTGATCAAGGAATTCCAGCAGCCAATAAGCATGGATGAAAGACTGATCACTCTATTGAGGAAGTTACTTTTTCAATTTACAAATTTAGTACCACTTTCTATTCGACTTTACTATATAAAGTGATCCAAACAACAATGCATTTTTTTTGCATTTCCTTGACACTTTCTTTCAAAACAGTGCTGGCATATACTTTACTGTATAAACTATATCATCAGTGAAGTATTTTCTACTTATTAAAAACAGTATAATAATTGTTACGTACTCGATAACTTAATATTTCGAAGGGCTAAACACATTTTGGCTAATATAAGTTCGTAAGTTTCCACGGCCAATATCCTATTCACTAAAAAGAATTTGTGTATTAGCCCACGTCATTGTAAAATATAAGTTCGTAAGTTTCCACGGCCAATATCCTATTCACTAAAGAGAATTTGTGTATTAGCCCACGTCACTGTAAAATACTAATGCAACTAAATTGATAACGTTAAGACCGACTTGCAGCAGTCCTCTTCAGGGCTGTTAAGTGCTAGATACTGAGGAATATCTTCACCAATATACCGTCTCGTTTTGTTATCTCGTGCCTACAGACTTTACTTATCTGGGCTGTGATGGACAATTCCAAGAGATGTTCCTGTGGAGGGGGATTGCTGAAAGGTAGGTTATTGTCTGTAGTATTCTGGTGGCTGATTCGAAGGCAGCTCTAGTAGTTGAGTGGCACGAAGTACCATAAAGGCATGCTATCGCCTTCGTCACACTATCAAATCTTTCGTTCGGAAATGTTTGTTGCTCAGGACTTCCGGCATAAGAAGTCATCCTCATTCTGCCAATGGCCTTGCAAAAAGCGCGGAGGAGCGGACATGGTTCCCTTGGTGTGGGAAGCTGCCCCTAAAGACGGATGAATCAGCAATGATGCATACAGATGCAGAAGACAATGAAAATTCGGCATTTAAGGCACATAGTGTGCATCCACGGGACACGTGGTATTTAGCTGGAAAAAGCGTCATGTTGATCTCTACATTAGCTAAGGATTTTGGAATAGTTACCCAGTCCGATCCACCCCCATGAACCGTGGACCTTGCCGTTGGTGGGGAGGCTTGGGTGCCTCAGCGATACAGATAGCCGTACCGTAGGTGCAACCACAACGGAGGGGTATCTGTTGAGAGGCCAGACAAACGTGTGGTTCCTGAAGAGGGGCAGCAGCCTTTTCAGTAGTTGCAAGGGCAACAGTCTGGATGATTGACTGATCTGGCCTTGTAACAATAACCAAAACGGCCTTTCTGTGCTGGTACTGCGAACGGCTGAAAGCAAGGGGAAACTACAGCCGTAATTTTTCCCGAGGGCATGCAGCTTTACTGTATGATTACATGATGATGGCGTCCTCTTGGGTGAAATATTCCGGAGGTAAAATAGTCCCCCATTCGGATCTCCGGGCGGGGACTAATCAAGAGGACGTCGTTATCAGGAGAAAGAAAACTGGCGTTCTACGGATCGGAGCGTGGAATGTCAGATCCCTTAATCGGGCAGGTAGGTTAGAGAATTTAAAAAGGGAAATGGATAGGTTGAAGTTAGATATAGTGGGAATTAGTAAAGTTCGGTGGAGGAACAAGACTACTGGTCAGGTGACTACAGGGTTATAAACACAAAATCAAATAGGGGTAACGCAGGAGTAGGTTTAATAACGAATAGGAAAATAGGAATGCGGGTAAGCTACTACAAACAGCATAGTGAACGCATTATTGTGGCCAAGATAGATACGAAGTCCACACCTACTACAGTAGTACAAGTTTATATGCCAACTAGCTCTGCAGATGACGAAGAAATTGAAGAAATGTATGATGAAATAAAAGAAATTATTCAGATTGTGAAGGGAGACGAAAATTTAATAGTCATGGGTGACTGGAATTAGAGTGTAGGAAAAGGGAGAGAAGGAAACATAGATGGTGAATATGGATTGGGGCTAAGAAATGAAAGAGGAAGCCGCCTGGTAGAATTTTGCACAGAGCACAACACAATCATAAGTAACACTTGGTTTAAGAATCATGAAAGAAGGTTGTATACATGGAAGAACCCTGGAGATACTAAAAGGTATCAGATAGTTTATATAATGGTAAGACAGAGATTTAGGAACCAGGTTTTAAATTGTAAGACATTACCAGGGGCAGATGTGGACTCTGACCACAATCTACTGGTTATGACCTGTAGATTAAAACTGAAGAAACTGCAAAAAGGTGGGAATTTAAGGAGATGGGACCTGGATAAACTAAAGGAACCAGAGGTTGTACAGAGATTCAGGGAGAGCATAAGGGAACAATTGACAGGAATGGGGGAAAGAAATACTGTAGAAGAAGAATGGGTAGCTTTGAGGGATGAAGTAGTGAAGGCAGCAGAGCATCAAGTAGGTAAAAAGACGAGGGCTAGTAGAAATCCTTGGGTAACTGAAGAAATATTGAATTTCATTGATGAGAGGAGAAAATATAAAAATGCAGTTAATGAAGCAGGCAAAATGGAATACGAACGTCTCAAAAATGAGATCGACAGGAAGTGCAAAATGGCTAAGCAGGAATGGCTGGATGGCTAGAGGACAAATGTAAGGATGTAGCGGCCTACCTTACTAGGGGTAAGATAGATACTGCCTACAGGAAAATTAAAGAGACCTTTGGAGATAAGAGAACCACTTGTATGAATATCAAGAGCTCAGATGGGAACCCAGTTCTAAGCAAAGAAGGGAAAGCAGAAAGGTGGAAGGAGTATATAGAGGGTCTATACAAGGGCGATGTACTTGAGGACAATATTATGGAAATGGAAGAGGATGTAGATGAAGATGAAATGCGAGATATGATACTGCGTGAAAAGTTTGACAGAGCACTGAAAGACCTGAGTCGAAACAAGGACCCCGGAGTAGACAATATTCCATTGGAACTACTGACGGCCTTGGGAGAGCCAGTCCTGACAAAACTCTACCTCCTGGAGAGCAAGATGTATGAAACAGGCGAAATACCCTCAGACTTCAAGAAGAATATAATAATTCCAATCCCAAAGAAAGCAGGTGTTGACAGATGTGAAAATTACCGAACTATCAGTTTAATAAGTCACAGCTGCAAAATACTAACACGAATTCTTTACAGACGAATGTAAAAACTAGTAGAAGCCAACCTCGGGAAAGATCAGTTTGGATTCCGTAGAAACACTGGAACACGTGAGGCAATACTGAACTTACGACTTATCTTAGAAGAAAGATTAAAGAAAGGCAAACCTACGTTTCTAGCATTTGTAGACTTAGAGAAAGCGTTTGACAATGTTGACTGGAATACTCTCTTTCAAATTCTAAAGGTGGCAGGGGTAAAATACAGGGAGCGAAAGGATATTTACAATTTGTACAGAAACCAGATGGCAGTTATAAGAGTCGAGGGACATGAAAGGGAAGCAGTCGTTGGGAAGGGAGTAAGACAGTGTTGTAGCCTCTCCCCGATGTTGTTCAATCTGTATATTGAGCAAGCAGTAAAGGAAACAAAAGAAAAATTCGGAGTAGGTATTAAAATTCATGGAGAAGAAGTAAAAACTTTGAGGTTCTCCGATGACATTGTAATTCTGTCAGAGACAGCAAAAGACTTGGAAGAGCAGTTGAATGGAATGGACAGTGTCTTGAAAGGAGGATATAAGATGAACATCAACAAAAGCAATACAAGGATAATGGAATGTAGTATAACGAAGTCGGGTGATCCTGAGGGAATTAGATTAGGAAATGAGATACTTAAGGTAGTAAAGGAGTTTTGCTATTTGGGGAGCAAAATAACTGATGATGGTCGAAGTAGAGAGGATATAAAATGTAGGCTGGCAATGGCAAGGAAAGCGTTTCTGAAGAAGAGATATTTGTTAACATCCAGTATTGATTTAAGTGTCAGGAAGTCATTTCTGAAAGTATTTGTATGGAGTGTAGCCATGTATGGAAGTGAAACATGGACGATAAATAGTTTGTACAAGAAGAGAATAGAAGCTTTCGAAATGTGGTGCTACAGAAGAATGCTGAAGATTAGATGGGTATATCACATAACTAATGAGGAAGTATTGAATAGGATTGGGGAGAAGAGAAGTTTGTGGCACAACTTGACCAGATGAAGGGATCGGTTGGTAGGAGATGTTCTGAGGCATCAAGGGATCACCAATTTAGTATTGGAGGGCAGCGTGGAGGGTAAAAATCGTAGAGGGAGACCAAGAGATGAATACACTAAGCAGATTCAGAAGGATGTAGGTTGCAGTAGGTACTGGGAGATGAATAAGCTTGCACAGGATAGAGTAGCATGGGGAGCAGCATCAAACCAGTCTCAGGACTGAAGACCACAACAACACAGCCCAGTTGGATCTCCGGGCGGGGGCTGGAAAGTGGGGGTGACTGTGAGAAATATATTGAACAACCAACTAAATGACAATGTTCTACGATTCGGGCGTGGAATGTCAGAAGCTTGAAAGTGGTAGGGAAGCTAGAAAATCTGAAAAGGGAAATGCAGGGGCTCAATCTAGACATAGCAGGGTTCAGTGAAGTGAAATGGAAATAGAGCAAGGATTTGTGGTCAGAAGAGTATAGTGTTATATCAACAGCAGCAGAAAATGGTATAACGGGAGTAGGGCTCATTGTGAATAGGAAGGTAGATTGTGTTGCTGTGAACAGTCCAGTGGCAGGGTAGCTCTCATCGGGATCAACATCTAACCAACACTGACAATGGTAGTTCAGATATAAATGCCGTCATCACAAGCTGATGATGAAGAGACAGAGAAAGTATATGAGGATATTGGAAAGGTAATACAGAACGTAAACGGATATGGGAATCTAATAATCATGGAGGATTGGAGTGCAATGTAAGGTGTCGGGCAAATCCAACACCTGCCATGAAAATACTGACATGATAGCAGATCCGGCAGTATGTCACATAGCTCCGAATAAATCCTGACATTAAATTAACCAAAGTAATATGACCAACGAGTGAGAAAATGGAATACCATAGACTAACACAAGAACGCCTAAATACATGTCATACCTTCCCACCGTAAAACAGATGCAGTTCCGAGGGGAGAAACGAGAACAGAAGCCGAGAGCAGAGCTGTGTAAGCTAGAAGGCCCGACGATAAGGGACCGACACCCACATCGCCGGCTGATCGCCAAGAGCAGCCCCCAGCCCGTGTTAAAAGATAGAGCCCTCCAGAATAACAGTATTGATCTTACGATAACACTAAAAGGGCCACACCAGCTGCAAGTTTTAGCGTGAGACTATACGCGACTCTGTTACATTGCAAACATTAAAAACATTGGCCCAGCACGAAAAGTATAACGTTTCTCATTGGATAGACAGAACTTTTGTAGGCGGAGCTTAAGGTTAACACTGAGATCCAGATTGGTCAGTTGAAAACACAGCCAGATAACTTTTTCTTAAACCAACTTCAGTAGATTGTAGTAAAGAAAATTTCGAAAGTTGCTACCGAGACGGCGAGGTGGGTGAAACTGCGCCGCCCGCCGCCCCCTGATGCTGACTAACCACCGACAAGGTAATGAATGCATGCTGAAGTAGGTGGTAGGCTGTTTATGTTTTCTTATTGGCAACGTTACGTAGCGCTCTGTATGAAAATCACTGGCTGTGCTAGTAGGCTGTTTATGTTTTCTTATTGGCAACGTTACGTAGCGCTCTGTATGAAAATCACTGGCTCTGCTGTGTGCAGTCCGTGGCTAGTTTGCATTGTTGTCTGCCATTGTAGTGTTGTGCAGCTGGATGTGAACAGCACGTAGCGTTGCGCAGTTGGAGGTGAGCCGCTAGCAGTGGTGAATGTGGGGAGAGAGATGGCGGAGTTTTGAAATTTGTAAGACTGGATGTCATGAACTGCTATATGTTGTTGTTGTGGTCTTCAGTCCTGAAACTGGTTTGATGCAGCTCTCCATGGTACTCTATCCTGTGCAAGCCTCTTCATCTCCCAGTACCTACTGCAACCTACATCCTTCTGAATCTGCTTAGTGTATTCATCTCTTGGTCTCCCTCTACGATTTTTACCCTCCACGCTGCCCTCCAATACTAAATTGGTGATCCCTTGATGCCTCAGAACATGTCCTACCAACCGATCCCTTCTTCTGGTCAAGTTGTGCCACAAACTTCTCTTCTCCCCAATCCTATTCAGTACTTCCTCATTAGTTATGTGATCTACCCATCTAATCTTCAGCATTCTTCTGTAGCACCACATTTCGAAAGCTTCTATTCTCTTCTTGTCCAAACTATTTATCGTCCATGTTTCACTTCCATACATGGCTAAACTCCATACAAACACTTTCAGAAATGACTTCCTGACACTTAAATCTATACTCGATGTTAACAAATATCTCTTCTTCAGAAACGCTTTCCTTGCCATTGCCAGCCTACATTTTATATCCTCTCTACTTCGACCATCATCAGTTATTTTGCTTCCCAAATAGCAAAACTCCTTTACTACTTTAAGTGTCTCATTTCCTAATCTAATTCCCTCAGCATCACCCGACTTCATTCGACTACATTCCATTATCCTCGTTTTGCTTTTGTTGATGTTCATCTTATATCCTCCTTTCAAGACACTGTCCATTCCATTCAACTGCTCTTCCAAGTCCTTTGCTGTCTCTGACAGAATTACAATGTCATCGGCGAACCTCAAAGTTTTTATTTCTTCTCCATGAATTTTAATACCTACTCCGAATTTTTCTTTTGTTTCCTTTACTGCTTGCTCAATATACAGATTGAGTAACATCGGGGAGAGGCTGCAACACTGTCTTACTCCCTTCGCAACCACTGCTTCCCTTTCATGTCCCTCGACTCTTATAACTGCCATCTGGTTTCTGTACAAATTGTAAATATCCTTTCGCTCCCTGTATTTTACCCCTGCCACCTTTAGAATTTGAAAGAGAGTATTCCAGTCAACATTGTCAAACGCTTTCTCTAAGTCTACAAATGCTAGAAACGTAGGTTTGCCTTTCCTTAATCTTTCTTCTAAGATAAGTCGTAAGGTGAGTATTGCCTCACGTGTTCCAGTGTTTCTACGGAATCCAAAGTGATCTTCCCCGAGGTCGGCTTCTACCAGTTTTTCCATTCGTCTGTAAAGAATTCGAGTTGGTATTTTGCAGCTGTGGCTTATTAAACTGATTGTTCGGTAATTTTCACATCTGTCAACACCTGCTTTCTTTGGGATTGGAATTATTATATTCTTCTTGAAGTCTGAGGGTATTTCGCCTGTTTCATACATCTTGCTCACCAGATGGTAGAGTTTTGTCAGGACTGGCTCTCCCAAGGCCGTCAGTAGTTCAAATGGAATGTTGTCTACTCCCGGGGCCTTGTTTCGACTCAGGTCTTTCAGTGCTCTGTCAAACTCTTCACGCAGTATCGTATCTCTCATTTCATCTTCATCTACATCCTCTTCTATTTCCATAATATTGTCCTCAAGTACATCGCCCTTGTATAGACCCTCTATATACTCCTTCCACCTTTCTGCTTTCCCTTCTTTGCTTAGAACTGGGTTTCCATCTGATCTCTTGATATTCATGCAAGTGGTTCTCTTATCTCCAAAGGTCTCTTTAATTTTCCTGTAGGCAGTATCTATCTTACCCCTAGTGAGATTAGCCTCTACATCCTTACATTTGTCCTCTAGCCATCCCTGCTTAGCCATTTTGCACTTCCTGTCGATATCATTTTTGAGACGTTTGTATTCCTTTTTGCTACATAAATTGTGACTATTAAGGTAAATACATTGTTTGTTCTGTATTAAACTCTTTAATTTGCTAACTATGCCTATCTGTAGTTAGTGCGTTCAGTAGTTAGAATCTTTTATTTAGCTGGCAGTAGTCGCGCTCGCTGTATTGCAGTAGTTCGTGTAACGAAGATTTTTGTGAGGTAAGTGATTCATGAAAGGTATAGGTTAATGGTAGTCAGGGCCATTCTTCTGTAGGGATTTTTGAAAGTCAGACTGCGTTGCGCTAAAAATATTGTGTGTTAGTTTAAGCACAGTCATGTATAATTTTTCAAAAGGGGACGTTTCAACGCGATGCCACATAAGAGGGCATAAGGCTTCACTCAGAACTGCAGATGTCTCATCTGTTACATCCCCTTTTTACGTAATACTAGTGTCGATCGTAAATTAAACTTCGTGGTGTTCACATTTGTTACTTGATGTTATGATCTGGAGCGCAATGGTTTTTCTGTTATATAATTATTGAGAAGCCATATCAGCCACTGTAATTAAGATAATTGTGGGTCACTGTAGACCATTTTTGATAGGTTTCTCTTTTATGAAACTTAATTTAATTCTAGATTATAGATGTGATATGGCATAGGTCATTCTTCGATCCATTGCAGAACTTGGAAACCCATTCACGGAATATTCGCTCACATTTTTGTTGAACACAGTTGGTTTTTATCATCGTGTATTAAAATATTCCTTTTATCAATAGTTCAATATATAAACGATGCTTTGTGAGTAGAATAAAAATTCCAACGGTAAACTTAACTGATTTTTCGACGTTATTTTACCAGCTAACCAGAAATAGGAAAGCATTGAGCCCCTTCCGCTAAATTTAGTTAGTACTAAGATTCTTTCAGAGGGAGTGCAGTGGAGCTGCCACTGAAATCATTACGTATTTGATTATATTATCGCTAGTCTCACTGAACTCTTCTGAACTCTACATGTCATATGTGGTCTGGTGTCTCCTTACCAGCAACAGGTCCCAGGTTCAAATTAGTCAGTCCCTAAAAAACACGCTCAGAGCGTCGTTGCGTGAAAGTGGTAGGGAGACATGACTTACAACAAACAGACACCACGCAGAATGTTAGAGCAGTTGTGGGAGGAGTAGAAGAAATGATTACAGAAGAATATGTGGTTGTGACATGGAAAGAGAGAGGAGAAAGACTAATTGAGTTACAAAATAAATTTCAGTTGGTACTAGATGATATTCTTTTCAAGAATCAGAAGAGCAGGAGGTATATATGGAAAAGGCCATCATGGTTAGGCATAGATTCCGAAATAATATACGGGATTGTAAAGCGTACCCAGGAGCAGATATAGACTCAGATCACAAAGTAGTATAGATGAGGAGCCGGCCAAAGTTTAAGATAGTACCCAGGAAGAATCAATAATCAAGGAAGTTGGAGACGAACATACTAGGGAATGAGGAGATACGCTTGAATTTCTCTAAGGCAATAGATACAGTAATAAGGCAAATCTCAGTAGGCAGTACAATTGCCTCTCAAAAGGGCAATTACAGAAGCTGGAAAGAAAAAACAGCAGAAAGAATGTAGCTGCGAAGAAACACGGGTAACAGAGTAAATAGTTCAGTTGATCGATGTAAGAAAGAAGTACGAAAAACGTTCAGGGAACTTCAGGAATACATGAATACAAGTCGCTGGAGAAAGAAATAAATAAAGGCTGGGGAGCTAAGATGAAATCGCTGCATGAAGAAATGTGAAAAATCGAAAAAAGAAATATTGTCAGAAGAACTGACTCCGCACATTGAAAAGTCAAAATAACCTTCGGATAAATTAAAAGCAAGAGTGGTAACATTAAGACTGCAACGGGAATTCCACTATCAAATTCAGAGGTGGGAGTGGACCGATTGAACGAATACATTGAATGCCTCTACGAGGGGGAAGAGTTGTCTTATGTGATAGAAGATGAAACAGCAGTCCATTTTGAAGAGATAAGGGAGCCAGTATTAGAATTTAAGAGAGCTCTGTAGGACTTAGGATCAAGCATTGCTGAAGGGATAGATAACACACTATCAGAATTTCTAAAACCATGGAGGGAAGTGACAAAAAAACAACTACTCTCGCTGGTGTGTAGAATGTACGAGTCTGGCGAAATACCATCTGGCTTTCGAAAAATAGCACCCATATAGTTCCGAAGACAGGAAAGCCGACAAGTGCGAGAACTATCGCACAATCAGCTTAACAGCTCATGCATCCAAGTTGCTGACAAGAATAATATACAGAAGAATGGAATTTCAGCATATGTTACAAAACGATCAATTAGACTTCAGAAAAGGTAAACGCAATAGAGAGGCAATTCTGACGTTGCAGTAGATAATGAAAGCGAGAGTGAAGAAAAATGAAGACTTGTTCATAGGATTAGTCGACCTGAAAAAAGCATGTAACAATGTAAAGTGGTGTAATGTGAACGAAATTCTCTAAAGAGTAGGGGTAAGTTGTAAATAGAGACGGATAATATATAATACGTACAAGAGTCATGAGTGAATAATAAGTGTGGACGACCAAAACGAAGTGCTCGAATTAAAAAGTGTATAAGAAAGGGATGTAGTATTTCGCACATACCGTTCGATCCGTACATCGAAGAAGCAATGGCGGACTGTACTGTTAAATCTGAACATCCGAGAAGCAATGGTGGAAAGAAAGGAAAGGTTCAGAAGTAGAATAAAAATTGAAGGTGAAAGGCTATCAATCAATGATGCGATTCGCTGATGAGATTCCTATTATGAGTGAACGTAAAGAAGAATTACATAATCTGCTGAATGGAATGAAGAGTCTAAAAGAATAAGGACTGAGGGTAAATCGAAGAAAGACGAAAGTAATGGAAGGTAGCGGAAATGAGAACAGCGAGAAATTTAACATCAGGGTTGATGGTCACGGAGTGGATGAAGTTAAGGGATTCTATTACGTAGTTAGCAAATCAACCAAAGACGGAACTAGCAAAGGGACATCAAAAGCAGAATAGCACTGGTAAAAGGGGCGTTTCTGGACATGATAAATCTACTAGTAACAAACATAGGCCTTAATCTGAAGAAGAAATCTCTGAAAATAAATGTTAGGAGCACAGCATTGTATGATAGTTATACGTGGACTGTGGGAAAACCCGAACAGAAGAGAATCGAAGCATTTGAGATGTGTTGCTACAGACGACTGTTGAAAATTAGGTGGACTGATATTGTAAGGAATGAGGAGGGTTTGCTCAGAATCGGTCAGGAAAGAAATATTTTGTAGGGAGCACATTGTGCTCATGTGGGAGCTATCCAGAAGCTTGTAAAACAATAAATTTGTAACCAAGATCGCAGGAATTCTTTTTAATCCATGATTACCGGTTTCGGCGAAACTACAGCCGCCATCATTGGATCTTAGGACACGTACAGATTATAACATCAAGGCACACAATGATATTAATAGTTGCCTATAACAGGCAGACTTTACAAAATTGTCGTAAGAAATATGTGGAAAACATTGGCAAAGAGAAGGGACAGGATTATGGGACATCTGTTAAGAGGTCAGGGAACGACTTCCATTCTAGAGGGAGCTGTAGAGGGCAAAAGCTAAAGAAGAAGACAGAGATTGGTATAAATCCAGCATATAATTAAAGATGTGATGATGAAAATGTTGGCTTATGAGAGGAGATCGTGGCGGCCGCATCAAACCAGTCAGAAGACTGATGACAAAACATGAAAATAGATCAAAAAATGTTCAAATGTGTGTGAAATCTTATGGGACTTAAGTGCTAAGGTAATCAGTCCCTAAGCATACACACTACTTAACCTAAGTTATCCTATGGATGAACACACACACCCATGCCCGAGGGAGGACTCGAACCCCGCAGGGACCAGCCGCACAGTCCATGACTGCAGCGCCATAGACCCCACGGCTAATCACGCGTGACAAATAAATAAAAGCCACTCTTATTGGTGATTTGTGGCGAATAGCGAATCGGCTGTTATTATTCAGGAGGTAGTGTTTTCTTGCTGCGAAGCGTTAAGGCCGCATGGCAATTCTTTCGTGGCAGTTGTTTATGCTGCTAAACCCGGGTCAAATGGTATTGGTGCTTCACGAACTGACGCGGTCAGCTGTGCTGTGCCGTTGATAACTTGAAGGGACGAAAGTAACGGGATAACGGCGAAGATCGTGTCGGACTGCCTTTTATATTGCGTAGTGCAGGAACTCGACTTTGCATGGATACAAGTCGCTGGAAGTCTGCTGCAGTTATATTAATCCACGCTGCCTATCTCGTCGCCCATAACCACAAAAATGTTTCCGGTGCAGAGTTTTGTGCACGAACTGACCTTCCGATTTTGTCCTATAAATGTTGCATGGGATTCATATCCGGTGACATGACTGTCCAAGTCATTCGTTTGGGTTTTCAGAATATTTTTCAAACCGATCGCGAACAATTGTGGCCCGGTGACATGGCGCATTGTTATTTACAAATATCCCATCGTTTCTTGAGAAGTCTACGAATGGCTGCAAATGGTCTCCGATTAGACGAACATCACCATTTCAATTCAATGATAGATTCATTTAGACAAGAAGACCCAATTCATTCTATTTAAATACAGACCACATCGTTATGAAGGCACCACTACCATGCACAGTGACAGCTTGGGTCTATGGGTTGGGTTGTTTTGGGGAAGGAGCCCAGACAGCAAGGTCATCGGTCTCATTGGATTAGGAAAGGACGGGGAAGGTAGTCGGCCATGCCCTTTCAAAGGAACCATCCCGGCATTTGCCTGGAGCGATTTAGGGAAATCACGGAAAACCTGAATCAGGATGGCCGGACGAGAGATTGAACAGTCGTCCTCCCGAATGCGAGTTGAGTGTGCTAGCCACTGCGCCACCTCACCCGGTTTGGGTCTATGGCTTTATGGGGTTTGTGCCATACTCGAGCCCTGCCATCGGCTCGTACCACGTCAAATCAGAACTCATTTGATGACGCCGCGGTTTTCCAGTAGTCTAGGGTGCAGCTGTTAGCAAGGCGCTCGGGTTGGTCGTCTGCTGATACAGTCTATGAACGCCAAATTTCGAATAGCTGAGCCGACGGATACGTTCGTCGTTCTGCCACATTAATTTCTAGGGTTATTTCACGTAGCGTTGCGTGTGTGCTAGGAACGACAACTTTAAGTAAACACTGCTGCTCTCGGGCGTTACTTGAAGGCCGTCGGTGACAGCGTTGTCCGTGGCGATAGCTAATGCTTGAAATTCGGTGCTCTCTCCACTTTATTGACACTGCGTACGTCGGAATATTGAATTCCCTAAGGATTCTCAGAATGGAAAGTTCCACGCTTCTAGCTCCATCATTCGGCGTTCAGAGTCTGCTAATCCTCGTCGTGTGGCCATAATCACCGTAGTGCAAATGAAAGATCCACCAATGCACTGCTCTTTTATTTCTTGTGTACGCACAGCTACTTCCATCTGTATAAGGCCAAATCGCTATCCCACAACTTTTGTCACCTCAGTGTAGACCCATTATTTTTGTTCGCGCTGCTAAGACATTTGGTAACTTCAATAGCTTTCCTTTTTTTCCATGTTCCCTCCTTGGCCGCCGAGAATGTATGCGGAATTCAAGAAAGTCTATAGAACAGTCACATTATTGGTGGTTTTCAATGTCCTTTTTTCCCATGTTGCTTTCTTGGCTACCAAAATGTACTCGGGGTTCAAGAGAATCCATAGGACAGTCACATTCCTGGTGGTGTTCAACTACTGTTGACTTGTTCTCTCCTAGTCGTACTTAACGTGTATGCTCCGACGCTCGATTGCTAATTGGTCTCCCCGTTTCGCCAATTTGGACATCGCAGCATTCACACCGAAGTTCGTAGACGCGTGAACTAAGGAGAGCTTCCGTGGGATCCTTAGTGAGCATCTACAGATCTGAATCTCGTGGCCTATCTGAAATAAGTGTTTGATCCCTCCGTAGAACCTTCGCTTACACACTCGCTGACGTCTCTGACATTAGGTGGGCGAACTACATTAAGTGCTTCTCCTGCACCTTTATCTATTTTGTCTTTGTTGTTCATCACAGCTCGTTGCATGTATTTGTTGTTGTATCAATGCGCACGGAATGTTGTGTTGAGCTCTTTCAGTCCACGTTAGCAGCGTACGTAGCACAGCCTTATTTTGTGTGGACGGTGGTGAGAAGCACCATGCAGGTTGGTGTTGCTGTTCGTCGGCTTCATCCACAATTAAAAACCTAGTTTCCTGCTACATGTTCTATAAACCTCCACAGCCAGAAAAGGAATCGCTCCGTTTTCCATTTCTAGCGCTATCTATATGATCTTATGGAAGCTGTTCAGCTGTGCAGGAAGTCTGTGTAGTTCTGTTTCTCCACGTGGTGATATGACGAACGTATCAACCACATTCCTCAGCCAACGGCGTGGACACAGTGGCGTCGAATATAGCGTGGTCTTTTAGAAAGCTTCCATGTCAGCCGCTAAAGGCGAAAGTAGGGAGCAAATTGCCACATCATCTGTATGCTCATGAAACTTGCCCTGAAAACTAAAACAATATCAAGACAAGATAAATCACACCAGGTCACAGATACGGCCGGTACTATCTCTTGTAGTATGTTCGTGGTTTCAGGTAGAGAGACGTTAGTAAAAAAGGATATCACATCCATAGCTAATACTTGTTGTTCCCGTAAGAGCTGGATGAAGTGTGTAGAATGCTTAACACAAGGCTCTTTGTGGCCAATCAGTCGGCGTTATTTATGGGCCATTTTAATTTTGCCAGATAAAATCCAGGCGATTTGATCACATTGACAGTTGGTATCTGAGGACATTATGTCTTGTGGACCGTCAGTACTCTACATATTCTTGGTACCAATGAAAGTTTAGACGTGAGCAAATTAATACTACAACCCTCGTCAGATCTTGCGTTTGTTTCACTATCGTCGCTATGGGGTCGCATTTCAGTTCTTTGTATATGGGCACTTTTAGCAACTCACCCATTTGGACTTAATATGATGTACTGTCCAATATTAACGTGGCATTAGCTCTGTCCGCCCGTAAAATTACAGTGTTTTTGTTGTTCAAGTCTTCACTTTGGGTGACTCTTCCTTCAAGGGAGATGTTTTGCTTTGAAGGCTTTGCATATTGTAGGATTACAATACTTCTTGTCGAATCGTCTCAGCTTCTACGTTAGGCAGCTTTAGTGACTATTCAACAGCTTGTATAACTTCCTCTGCCAGTATGCATTGGTGCGACACACTAAAGTTCAAAACTTTATACATCACATCTGTAGTTGGCTTGCTATTGCGTGTATTGACAGATTTACCATTGTGCAAGACGTATCTAGACTTTTTTTCGATATGTCATGTTTTATAGGAACAAGTTGATGAGCAGGTTTCTATGCTCATGGGACGAATGAGTGCAACAAACCGAAACAGAAGAGTTATAATGGATGAAATAAAATATATATGAATCATAGCTGACGACAAGCCGTGAGTTTAAATAAACATAATCGACAATGTAACACAGGAATCATCTTAAAGTTTCAATTTTTCGAGGTGTTCCTTGACAATAAAAGGAGTGAGCCACGACTAAACTGTTCAGTTTACATTTTAAGCTGCATCAATTACTCTTAAGACATTTCAGTTCTTGTGGCTACTCCTTGAAAATGGATGTAGCAGAATGCTGCATGTCTTTGAGCACAATATCAAGGAGATGCGTTCCATTCTGTCTAGCATTAAATGAGTGAAAGTTGGAAACTCTTGGATATAGTCTGATATTGTTAACAACGAACGATGTAAAAAGAAATATACAGGATGGTCCATTACTAGTGACCGGTCAAAATATCTCACGAAATAAGTATCAAACGAAAAACTAAAAAGAACGAAATCTCTTCTTGCTTGATGGGGGAAACTAGATGGCGCTATGGTTGAGCCGCTAGATGGCCAAGTAGGTGTTTTAGTTGCTGTCGCGGCTAATCCGCACATCAGTAGCAGACAAATTGCTCGAGAATCGGGAATCTCAAAAACGTCGGTGTTGAGAATGCTACATCAACATCGATTGCACCCGTACCATATTTCTATGCACCAAGAATTGCATGGCGATGACTTTGAACACCGTGTACAGTTCTGCCACAGGGCACAAGAGAAATTACGGGACGATGACAGATTTTTTACACGCGTTCTATTTAGCGACGAAACGTCATTCACCAAACAGCGGTTACGTCAACCGGCATAATTTGCAGTATTGGGCAACGGAAAATCCACAATGGCTGTGACGAGTGAAACATCAGCGACCTTGGCGGGTCAATGTATGGTGCGACATTACAGGAGGAAGGGTAATTAGCCACCATTTTATCGTTAGCAATGTAAGTGGTGCAGTGTATGCTGATTTCCTAATCAATGTTCTACCAATGTCACTACAAGATGTTTCACTGCATGACAGAATGGCGATGTACTTAGAACATGATGGATGTCCGGCACGTAGTTAGCTTGCGGTTGAAGCGGTATTGAATAGCATATTATATGACAGATGGATTCGTCGTCGAAGCACCATACCATGGCCCGCACGTTGACCGGATCTGACGTCCCCGGATTTCTTTCTGTGGGGAAAGTTGAAGGATATTTGCTATCTTGATCCACCGACAACGCCTGACAAAATGCGTCAGCGCATTGTCAATACATGTGCGAACATTACGGAAGGCGAACTACTGGCTGTTGAGAGGAATGTCGTTACACGTATTGCCAAATGCATTGAGGTTGACGGACATCATTTTGAGCATTTATTGCATTAATGTGGTATTTAAAGGTAATCACGCTGTAACAGCATTAGTTCTCAGAAATGGTAAGTTCACAAAGGTCATCTATCACATTGTAAAATCCGAAAAAAATGTTCAAACCTATGTACGTTCTGTATTTTCATGTAATAAACTTACCCGTTACAAACTGTTCATCTAAAAGTTTGAGCCATATGTATGCGACTATTACAGCGCCATCTATCACAAAGCAAAAAAAGTGGTCCAACTAAAACATTCATATTTCTTTATGTACTACACGAATATGTAATAAAAATGGGCGTTCCTATTTAAAAAAACGCAGTTGATATCCGTTTGTCCTATGGCAGTGCCATCTAGCGGGCCAACCATAGCGCCATCTGTTCTCCCTCTTCAAGCTAGACAAGTTTCGTTCTTTGTAGTTTTTTCGTTTGACGCTTATTTCGTGAGATACTTGGCCCGTTGACGATCAATGGACCAGCCTGTGTATTGTGAGACCAATGTCAGAATTCGCAGACTACAGAACAGGGGTTGACAAGAGGTTCACGAACTTATACCACATTTTGCTCGAACCGCCCGTTTCTGAGCCAAAAATACCCTTATCGAATCTGAAGAGATACCCCAAGAAATAATACAATACCCCATTAGTGAATGAAAATAAGCAGAGTAGACTACTTTTCGTATTGAACTGTCACTTATTCCAAATTTTGTTATAATGGTAAATAAAGCTGCATTTACTTTCCGAACGGTATCCTGAACATGGTCTTTGACGACATCTTTCTATGTGAAAGTCTAGGAGTCTGAACTGTTCAGTCTCCCTAATCATATTCCTGTTCAGTGTATTATAACTGTCAGTTTTTGTTGAACTCTCAGAAATTGTAAAAACTGAGACTTGATGTCCTTTAGCTTCAATTTATTTTCTACAAGCTATTTACTTGTCTCTCGAGCTGCATTAGTTGATACTTAGTCAATTTTGTACACAACATCCTTCCCTAACCAGGTGGTGGCATCAGCACAAAGAAATATTTTAGAGTCATTTGTAAGTAATATATATCATTTGTAAGTAATATATAACAGAAACAGTAGCGGCCCCAGCACCGACTTCTGGGGCACCCTCACCCGCCCCCCCCCCCCCCCCCCCCGACACTTAACTGTGCTCCATTGGGACTGTTCGTCATAGGAATTCTTAGTACTGCAGGGAATGACCTTCTGTTGTCTTTTGTGAGAAACGCAATCAAACGCCTTTGATAAATCAACGAGGATGCCTACCTTTCGCCACCGTTTGTAGAATCCGTTCAGAGCCTCTCATAGAAAAGAGAATATAGCACTTTTATTGTTAATCCACTTCCATCATTTACCCTTGAGCAACAACATTTATTTTATTGGTAACAACAGGCACCTTTCGAAAAACAGTTGAGAAGACTGAAGCTGATTTGACATTAGAAACATGAAGGCGTTCAAAATGGTGAATGAGACAGCTTGAATTACAATAATAATAACCTCAAACCAATCCAAGAAATGAAATATTAACAATATTTTCGTTTTTAAAAATTTTAAATTAAACAATTTTAAATAAACCACCCAATTAAAAGAATTGAAACTGTTCTTGACAAATTTCTTCAAAACATTAGGCAGACACCTGAAAGCTTTACACCAGAAGGTACACAATAAACTTAGAACAACGGTACACTATATATTAAACATTAAAGGAAATCTTTTTGTGCGAAGCCAGTTAATCAAAGACCAACAGCAAGATTTCATTTACAGTACAAGTCAGATAACATAAGTTACTTAGCTTGAGCACATACAGCCACGATGCGTGACTACAAACAGCAAGCAGCGCTAGGAAATGCTCGAGAGTCTATGCACACGGCCGCAAGTAAGCCACGCCCACGTAACGAGATGCCACCGACACGAAGTACTCTCCCAGCAACTTGGTAAGTGCTGTTAGAAAAGAGAAAGATAAGTGCCTGACGGGATTATGGTTTAACTACGATTGTACCTAAAGAACGTTTCCGATAAGTTGATACTACCTAGGAAATAAGTTTCGCTAACAGAATACTACGGAAAGGTAACTACAAATTCTTCCAGGAAGGAATATAATAATCAATTCTCTCGGATCTTACCATTAACTGTAGCTCATAACATGCTTAAAATAGCTGGAAAACAGTGATACCAGAGCCCATCAGCTTCTAAATCATCGTGAAAACAAATTTTGAACATGCTAACAGGTGATTTCCTGCATAAAAAATTCAAAACAAATACTAAAATTTATTCAATGAAACTAAATAAGGAGAAGGCCACTGATATACACTACGTGATAAAATGTATCCCGACACACTCCAGAACGTACGTTCGTCATATTAGGGGCACTGTGCTGCCACCTACTGCCAGGTACTCCGTATCAGCGAAATCAGTACTCATGAGACATAGTGAGAGAGCAGAATGGGGCGCAAGGCAGAACTCACGGACTTCGAGCGTGGTCAGGTGATTGGGCGTCATTTGTGTCATACGTCTGTACGCTAGATTTCCAGACTCCTAAACATCCATAGGTCCACGGTTTCCGATGTGGTAGTGAAAAGGAAACTTGAAAGGAGACGTTCAGCACAAAAGCGTACATCCCGACCTCGTCTGTTGACTGACAGAGACCGCCGACAGTTGAAGACTGTCGTAATGTGTAATAGGCAGCCATCTTTCCAGACCATCACACAGGAATTCCAAACTGCATCAGGATCCACTGCAAGCAAGTTAGGCGGGAGGTGAGAAAACTTGGACTTCATGGTCGCGGGACTACTCATAAGCCACACATCAGGCTGGTAAATGCCAAACGACGTTTCGTTTGGTGTAAGGAGCGTAAGCATTGTACGACTGAACAGTGGAAACATGTGTGGAGTGAAGAATCACGGTACACAATGTGGCAGGGTGTGGGTATGGCGAACGCAAGGTGAACATCTGCCAACGTGTGTAGTGCCAACACTAAAATTCGGTAGCGGTGCTGTTATGGTGTGGTCGTGTTTTTCATGGAGGGGGCTTGCACCCCATGTTGTTTTGCATGGCACTGTCACAGCACAGGCCTACATCGATGTTATAAACACTTTCTTGCCTCCCACTATTGAAGAACAATTCGGGGATGGCGACTGCTGCTTTCAACACGATCGAGCAATTGTTCATATTGCACGGCCTGTGGAGGAGTGCTTCCCTGTGATGGAGTGGCCTGCACAGAGCCCTGACCTGAATCGTATAGAACAACTTTGGGATGTTTTGGAACGCCGACGTCACGCCAGGCCTCACCGACCGACATCGATACTTCTCCTCAATGCACTTAATGCAGCACTCCGTGCAGAATGGGCAGCCATTCCCCAAGGAACCTTCCAGCACCTGATTGAACGTGTGCCTGCGAGAGTGGAAGCTGTCATCACGGCTAAGTGTGGGCCAAGATCATATTCAATTCTAGCATTACTGATAGAGGGTGGTTCAAACTTGTAAGTCATTTTCAGCCTGGTGTCCGGATACTTTCGATCACATAGTGTTACTCTGTGTAACAGGTGGGCACATAACATAACCATAAGAACATTAACTGCGCCAAA
Source organism: Schistocerca americana (assembly GCF_021461395.2). Taxonomy (NCBI): domain Eukaryota; kingdom Metazoa; phylum Arthropoda; class Insecta; order Orthoptera; family Acrididae; genus Schistocerca; species Schistocerca americana. The sequence continues at coordinate 325,666,832 of NC_060125.1, forward strand.
TTTTTCTGAGAGAGAACGCTGACCTGTGTACTAAGACAAGTTACCTCAAAATCACACATAGGGGGCAGGACATTAGATTCCTAAAATTGCAGAGCCAAATAAGAAGGCGTGCAAGGCGACTCAATGAACGTACGAAAGAACATCTGTTCAAATAGCTTGCGGAGCGGGAAATCGGTGCACAGAGCTGAACAACTAGTTGTGCACACCATAAGGTAATCAGACCTTTGCCTTTTCTAAAGACCCGGAAAAGACGTTGTGCCGCTCTGCACCGCGTATCCATTGCTCCAAGCAATATTGCTCCCCCTGGCTCCACTCTGTGAGAAAACTACCAGTCAGCTGCCTGGGCTGCGCTCTTCGGACACCTCTCCCTGTAGACGCCACTCTCAAGGCTGCTTTTGAAGACTAGGGGAGGCAAGATAAACGCACCGTGGTGAGACGCCATCCAAAAGATATCGATAATGAAACTATCGGCCACGGGTCGCGAATATCATTTTCAGTTGTTAAACCAATTCTGAAACGACATTGTATACTTGACAGGAAAGATGTGAACTGTAATCACCAATTACGTTTGTTTATATTACTGGGCTAACGTACGTAGAACAGAACTTCATTATTCTTCTAGATACCCCGTTTTATCCAGGAGTGTCCTTAGTCTTATCAGTGGTTTAACTATTGACGCAATCTCCCCCTTGTCGGTATCATGGCGGAGTTTTTCCGATAGCAGCTATTTTGTAAGAGACCTATTTTCTAAGAGAGTTGTATGATTCCCTGTAGGAAATAAGCTTATACTTAGTTTACTTGCTACTTTGAGGAAGTGACTATTAAATACTTTATTTATATACGACTTACTACTATCTGAAACATTTCTATCACGCGCTGGTTTCATATCCTCAGCTTGTTGCTCATGAAGGGACACTTCCTTCACGATTGCCAATATGGTTTTATCTTTATCCTGAGAATTAGTTACTCTATTTGCCTACTGCATACATTATGCTTCAGTATCAACGTTTTTAAGCACCTTGCAATACTGCTTGCATTTCGCTGCTGCAGCTCGTTTGTGATTGCTTCTAACGTTTTCATATGATCCCCATTTAGTTCTACGTGATACTATTCTGCCCCTAGTCAGCCACCTTGGCCGCTTGTTAGTGCTAGTACTCTGTTTTGAATGTTTCAGTGGAAAACAGCTTTCAAAGAATGTGAGAAATGTGTTGAGGAAAGCATTATATTTGTCGTCTAGGTTATCAGCACTATAAACATCGAGCTACTCTTGCTTCTTAACGAATTTTAAAACGATCTCTGTTGCAACTAGATTAGCTTTCCAGAATGGTTTATAGTAATGTATATTTAACGTATGATTGAGCACAAAAAACCTTTCGCGTTAAAATTAATTCTTCGTGGTCTGCGAAGCTATTCACCTTTTGCTAACAGAATGCCTCTCAAGAAATGAAGAACGAATTAAAAATGTTGTCCGTGGTTATGCTGCAAATATCCTGCACTGTCGCTGGAAGGAACACAGTTTGAATCATCCAGATGAATTGAGGAGATCTACCAGAACCATCTTTCTTGCACACTTACACACTTAATACTGAAGTCACCATACATAATCAATTTTTTGTACTTCTTACAAGTGAACCATGAACCCTTTCCAGCTTGGGCAGAATTGTACCGAAGTCAGAGTCAATTGACCTATAAATTAGTTTCACTAATTCAACGACGGTTGCACAACTTTCAAATGCCTGTTCAGTGTAGTGCTTTAAAACTCAAATAGAATACAGTTTTTCACGTATATTGCCTCTCCACCGCACCGCAAAGAACGTTAAGAAAAAATCCAAATAACCCTATCCATTTAAAGGTAGCCTGTGAATTATCACATTATTTAAGAAGTGCTCTGAAATACCAATAATGTTAGAATCAACAATATAAGCAGTTAACTAACTTTATCTCTATTGCCTTGCACCTATTGATGAAATGTTCCGATTCCCTCATTAGTTTTCTCCAAAGTCGTTCTTTTCTTAGAGAGACGTCGTAAGTTAGAATACATGTCAGTTGACTTCAGTCTAAGAAAAGTGCGGCTCTAACACCAACTACCACAGGAATACCACCACCCTCCAACTCCGCTGTCACCTATAAGCTTCGCCTTCGCCTTCGTCTCCTTCCCATAGCCACTTAGGTGCAGGCCAAACCGCTTGAAATCCAGCCTGTTGATAGACTCGGTAGACACAACTGCAATGTGAGTCATGCCCTCAGGAATCAGTGCCTTCTTAAGCCTCATGTTAACACGCCTCACAGCTGTATTGAGATGAGGCTAATCATGACGCTGAATCAGTTGCACGAAATGCACATCTGTGCCAGGACTTTGCCCTATAAAAACTATTTCCAGCTCCACCCACATCTACACGATTCGCTTTTGTAAAATTCCTACATAACCGGTCTACTTTAACGGTCACCTGAGCCATCCCTGCACTAGGCTTCATAGTGCTGGTGTTCTGGTACTCACTCCCCAAAACTTCGAGCAAGTGGTGGCGTACAACTCCCCCATGTGAACCACCTAACAACAGAATATTCTCTTCTAGAAATTGCAACTGACTTAGGCTCACTAACTGCTGAGATGTGCTGCTCGCTTCCTACACCTATTGCCACAAGAGGTTGCTCTCCACTAGACTCCGACATCTGTTCAAATCTATCAGTAACACACAAAGTGCTTTTATCTGAATATTTCCTTCTCCTAGCAGCCTTGTTGCAACTGTCAGTTCCGATTACCGAGTCCACATTTTTCTCATCATCCTATCCAGTTCTTCCTTGCGTGTTGTAACTGTACTTGAAGATCACATATCATGCGCTCCTACTCCTCTATTAACTAAGGCAAACTTCAAACTTCTCACCCATGACAAAATTTTTACAGTTACTGAAAACAATTAAACTTCTACGTTTCCTAAGTTCAGTTACTACAGTAGTACGATTTTAAGAACTAACTGCAGTGATCTCAAATTTCACTCTCTACAGAGTTGCTTTATTATTGACAATATCAATCCACATGCCACAAAAGCTTGACACGATTGCTTCTCTAAAATAAAAATTCAAACGTCCGCTGATACTGTAACGAAACCGAACGCAGAAGGCGAAATTTTTTTAAACTTTCAATATATTTAGTTTTCCTAGAAAGGTGAAGCAACATTGGCTAAAAAGTACTAAATTTAATAACTAATTGATTGTACAAAAGCTTAAATACAGAAGGTGAAAGTTTCCAAAAAGTTACATACATTTATTACCACGTAACTAGCAAATAACCCCGCTTGAAAACTATTAAGAGACGAGTTAAGTGCACGGACTATCGAACACAGTGAACAAAAGGTTTTTCACAGTTATTTCAACAGAAACAACAAAGAAACACGTTTAAATACTAAATTTACTAACTGACTACAATGCACACACAGCTTTACCAGTTCAGTCAGCAGAAGTATCCAAATGCTTTTTCTACAGTTATGTCACCAGAAGCAGCAAGAAACACAGGTTGAAGTCTACTAAATTCAATAATTTCAAAGACAACTTATAAGTACTTAGCTGTTGGAAACGGTTACAGCTGCAACTGCTCGCTGCGAAATGTAAACACACAGATGAGACTCTGATGCACAAACGCAAGCACTCTCACGAAAACCGACCGCTCAAAGCAAGAAAGGCTGAAAGGAATAAAAATGAATTCATAAATCACTTATAGGATCAATATTACTAATTAAAGTTGAAATAATTATCTGAAACCTAAAATCAGATTAAAAACATTGGAGGTTCGCCTGAGTACTTCGTTTCTCCTCTGCTAGCTCCATGAATTTTGTGTGTTCCCGTCTCTTAACTGCTTCTCTCGATGTGTAAGCTTCCTTGTACGATTTTCTTGTCGACGTTGTCCCAGTCACTTGCCATTAGCTGATTGAACTTTTCTTGTTCAGAAATGTAGTTGCCACCGAACGAAATTCGGTACGAAATGATCCCAGCATTTCTTCAGATTGGTGAGATCTTTGAGGAGTTTCCACTTTGTCATCTGCCGTTGTTCCAAAGTGTGAATACGGCCATAAACTTCCTGCACAGGGATGACACTGATATAGGTTCGTAGGCTTCCACCGCCAGAGTCAAAATAATTTTGATTATTAGGTCTCATCACTGCAAAACACTAAAAAATCTAAATTGCTGACTTTTCGACTGAGAAAATGAAGAATTATATAGAGAGCCGCTGTGGATGATGTTGACAGTGTAGTAACTGTTGTAAACGTTACTACTACTTTACATAATATTGTCATTGAACAATAAAATATTCACGCAATATTTATTGTAGTCAGTAATGAGTCGAGATTAGGAAAAAATTAAATATTTCAGTGAAATTAAATTCTTAATGGTGAAAGGAAGAATGTTTTAGAAATGCTTTTCATAATGCTTTCAATTGTATTAAACAGAACGTTTAGAATAATAATTATTTAAATGTGTATTTGAATGTTTTCCTGACGGACTGGTGCATAAACTTACAAGTTCACTAACACATGTTTAAGTGGATAAAACTGCGTTACCCTCATTTATTTCTAAGAACAAAGACAAAATAAAATAAGGATATGATTTCTGACGTTACTCAGCTTATATACACGAAGAACTATTGTTTTCAAATGCCTAAGAACTGTAAATCTGTTATTTATGCTTGGTATCTGTTTGTCAGCAAAAAATAATTAAGAGTAGTGAATACTGCACGATACAACTCATTTTCACAGGGTATTCACTTACATCTCCTAGACAACCTGAAATATGTGGTGCGTATGGTCTTAACAAGATGATAAAACATTCTAATAGCTGACAGCTATTGTGTGGTTAGTGAAAAATGAATTTCCTCTTGAATTGTATAACTTTCTGCTGAAATGGTAAAGTAACTCATCCACAGTGCCATCACTTCTTGAGTGTAGTAAATTTTATGTACATAGTTCACACTCCATTTCATATCTTTAAGGCATTACCTAGGTTTCAAAATACCAGAAAGACAGTCGTTATGTACTTACCGGGCATTGCGGTGTGTCAACACACAATATGTTGGTCTCCACAGCATATTATTGTTTCTCATTTTTACTACCCATTCCAACTAACTGCTATCATCGGATAAAACATTTTAAAACGTCAATACAAACTATATTGTCTTCATGTAATTCATAAGAGCATGTACTATTTGACGATTTCCATTGTATTGATATTTTAAAGTATTTGATCCAATGATGGCAGTTAGACGAAACGACTAATCTATCTAGGAAACAGTAAAATTAGGCCAGGGATGAAATTTTAATTCTTTGTTTATTACCAAGGTGATCTCTCTTTACTAGTTGCACACATATTTCGATATATCTAACACATTATAATCCTAATCAAACTCATTGAACACTCAAGATATGTAGCTAATCTTTGTTGGGATCGTAATTTGTCAGCAGTCAATGTCAATAAAGTATTTCAACTGATTTTCATAGTCTTTTGACACAATGGTTATAAAATTTTAGTCTTAATCATATAACACGGTATGAAACGTCTGGCGTAGTAATGTTAGAAAACAACTGGGTTTCGATGTAAGGAACCTTACATGAAATATTATGTTTCTTATGATACGTTCCCCATCGCACAGGGACGGTAGACGCACTGCACGCGTCTCGTCCCCCAGACATGCAAATCATAATCTCGAGAGCAAAGCTAGACTTCATTGTTCTCTTAACCTTCTACACAATTTCGATTTGTTAGCTACATATAACATGCAGCAATGTAAGACCTAAATCCAACCCAAGGCTAAGTATATGTTAGGCGTTTTAGCCACTACAGATCTTAAAATACAGTCCATTAATTTCTTTATTCATAAGTTATCACAATAACTACACTCCTGGAAATTGAAATAAGAACACCGTGAATTCATTGTCCCAGGAAGGGGAAACATTATTGACACATTCCTGGGGTCAGATACATCACATGATCACACTGACAGAACCACAGGCACATAGACACAGGCAACAGAGCATGCACAATGTCGGCACTAGTACAGTGTATATCCACCTTTCGCAGCAATGCACGCTGCTATTCTCCCATGGAGACGATCGTAGAGATGCTGGATGTAGTCCTGTGGAACGGCTTGCCAAGCCATTTCCACCTGGCGCCTCAGTTGGACCAGCGTTCGTGCTGGACGTGCAGACCGCGTGAGACGACGCTTCATCCAGTCCCAAACATGCTCAATGGGGGACAGATCCGGAGATCTTGCTGGCCAGGGTAGTTGACTTACACCTTCTAGAGCACGTTGGGTGGCACGGGATACATGCGGACGTGCATTGTCCTGTTAGAACAGCAAGTTCCCTTGCCGGTCTAGGAATGGTAGAACGATGGGTTCGATGACGGTTTGGATGTACCGTGCACTATTCAGTGTCCCCTCGACGATCACCAGTGGTGTACGGCCAGTGTAGGAGATCGCTCCCACACCATGATGCCGGGTGTTGGCCCTGTGTGCCTCGGTCGTATGCAGTCCTGATTGTGGCGCTCACCTGCACGGCGCCAACCACGCATACGACCATCATTGGCACCAAGGCAGAAGCGACTCTCATCGCTGAAGACGACACGTTTCCATTCGTCCCTCCATTCACGCCTGTCGCGACACCACTGGAGGCGGGCTGCACGATGTTGGGGCGTGAGTGGAAGACGGCCTAACGGTGTGCGGGACCGTAGCCCAGCTTCATGGATACGGTTGCGAATGGTCCTCGCCGATACCCCAGGAGCAACAGTGTCCCTAATTTGCTGGGAAGTGGCGATGCGGTCCCCTACGGCACTGCGTAGGATCCTACGGTCTTGGCGTGCATCCGTGCGTCGCTGCGGTCCGGTCCCAGGTCGACGGGCACGTGCACCTTCCGCCGACCACTGGCGACAACATCGATGTACTGTGGAGACCTCACGCCCCACGTGTTGAGCAATTCGGCGGTACGTCCACCTGGCCTCCCGCATGCCCACTATACGCCCTCACTCAAAGTCCGTCAACTGCACATACGGTTCACGTCCACGCTGTCGCGGCATGCTACCAGTGTTAAAGACTGCGATGGAGCTCCGTATGCCACGGCAAACTGGCTGACACTGACGGCGGCGGTGCACAAATGCTGCGCAGCTAGCGCCATTCGACGGCCAACACCGCGGTTCCTGGTGTGTCCGCTGTGCCGTGCGTGTGATCATTGCTTGTACAGCCTCTCGCAGTGTCCGGAGCAAGTATGGTGGGTCTGACACACCGGTGTCAATGCGTTCTTTTTTCCATTTCCAGGAGTGTATAACGATTAACTAAAAGAAAGTGAACTCTTTCCGAAAGATTAGATGGTAAATATTTCATAGCAGGCAATTTCTCTCTTTGAGAAGTATTGTAGCTATCTCTGTCACTGTTGCACATGGTGCAGTGACAAGATTCAAATGAAACGTTCACTTTGAAAAATTATACGTGACTATGCTTAAACTGTCACACAATATTTTTAGCGCAACGCAGTCTGACTTTCAATAATCCCTATAAAACAATGGCCCTGACTAACATTAGCCTATACCTTTCACAAATCACTTACCTCGCAAAAATCGTCGTTACTCGAACTACTCCAATATAGCGAGTGCCACTACTGCCAGCTAAATAAAAGATTCAAACTACTGAAGGCACTAACTATTAATAGGCATAGTTAGCAAATGAAAGATTTTGATAGAGAACAAACAATGTATTTACCTTAATAGTGTTGAAAAATCATAATATACATAGCAGTTCATGACAACCAGTTTTACAAATTTCAAAACTCCGCCATTTGTCTCCCCACATCCACCACTGCTGGCGGCTCACCTCCAACTGCGCAACGCTACGCGCTGTTAACATCCAGCTGCCCAACACTACAATAGCCAACAACAATGCAAACCAACCACAGACTGCACACATCACAGCCAGTGATTTTCATACAGAGCGCTACGTAACGTTGCCAATAAGAAAACATAAAAAACCCACTTACATAGCCCCCATGGTCCCCGCAAAAAATTTTACAAATTGTTTTGGGCAGTGGCCAATAATGATTTGATAAAATTTTTCATAATTGCAATAACAGAGATATCAAATGCACACAGTTATCGATACAATGTTGCTCAAAAACTAAAATTTTCTCACAGTCCATAAAGACAGTCCTGATAGTTTATCACAGTAGAATTGCAGTGTTTCTCTCAAAGTCTGAGCAGTAAAAGAAAATGCACACGGAAGTAGTGGATTTCCATGCAGTCTTGAAGAAGTAGTGTTGTCCTTCCAACGGAAAGACAGTGCTGACTCTCGATATGCAGACAGGTATTGGTCCACAACAGAGCAAACCCACAGCAGAGTCAGTAGAGATTTTGAAGAGTATTGGTAGGTAGGTCATCACAGAGCAGGCCCACTGTAGTCCTGGTAGAGATTACGGTATTGGTGGGCCACCAGAGGTGCAGACCCACTGCAGTCCTTGTAGAAATAATGGTACTGGTGAGTCAGCTAAGGTGTAGACCCACTGTAGTCCTTGCAGAAATAATGGTATTGGTGGGTCATCAAAGATGCAAACCCACTGTAGTCTTTGTAGAGATGGCCTGCAGCCATCTGTTGTGACTGTGAAGGTGCACAATCACCATTGAAGAGTCTTGTGGATCATATAGCAAGTCCATAACCTCCACTTGTGCACTCACAAAGTTTTTGGAATTGTCCTTAGAACCAGCAATGCTGTTATCCAATCGCTTGCTGAATTATAAACAAATGTGCAAACACTAACAGTCCCTACTTCTCACATATTGTCCATATACTATGACGAACAGAAACGTGTGCAGTGAAATGTAACTTACAAGTAATTAATATGATGAACTGGTGTCAATTACAATTTTATAACATAAGAATACAATAACAATGGTACAAAATACATCATTAAAAACATAATAATACAGATAACATTTGTAGTAATAGGGGCTTTACAAGAGAATAGAAATAAACATATACATCAGTGTTACAGGAATTATGACATAAGTAAATACGTAAAAGATCAGAATAATTATTGAAACATCAACTTCACACATGAGCATTAAAACAGATCAGAATTAATAATGTCTAACATCTTTACAAAGTGAATAACATATTATTAATGCAAATTATATTTGAGGATAACAGTATTCCTCATCGTAGTTCATGTAGCTGAGTATTAGAAAAATTCTACAACATAAGTCTTAAGTCTTCGACGGCTGGCGCGCTCCCAAGATGGCCTTGAGCCGCCTTATCGGCGGGGTCAAAGGTCACGCGCTCAGAGAGCTGACGTAACATGCTGTTGCATACTCTATGTCGACAGATCCTAGATGTACTCTTGTCCGTTTTTAAGCTACGCTACAGATCACTTTATTTATAAAAATACAATGTACAATCTCCAACCAATTTCACATATTCACAGGTACCTTTACCTTTAATCCATATAAAAACAGTTTCATTAATTGATATCTTACGTCTACTACGTGTATACAAGGAAAAGGGTGAGGGTGACATATATGTTGATTTGCCAAAGTCTTTATTTGCATTTTCAGTGACGTGATACGTTCGATAGGCTATGATGTCACGATCAACCACATACAACAGCAACTGTTAACCATCCGTTACCGTGGGTAAAAGAATCATTGATGTCAATGCTGAAGTTCAGTCTGCAACCACAAAACACTGCAGGTCCGTCCAGTAGAGCGTGTGCAGCGACGGATTTGATCGTATTCTTTTTCTTGTCGGCGGCAGATGTGGTCATTTCCACGTCTTCGATTGTTTTATATATAGTCTGTCTTGCACGACGACTACGACTGTATCTTCTGTACTTTTCTCGTATAGCCTCTCAGTGCATTTCTTCAAATTCATCGCAACTCATTCTCTTATAGGCTACCCCCTCTTAAGCTAACTTAAATCTACTGAGCTCAGATGCTAAACTAAGGGACGAGGCAATGCAGCAGCACAAAACAATTAACACAAACAGCAATGACAAAAAAATTAGAAAATTGCAAAGCAAGCTACAGTAAATCTAAATTACCAAGCAATGCAACATTACAACTAATATGAGCCAATGTGCAGCAACAAGAAAAATAAATCAGTAGTAAAACTAGCTTAACAGTGTAATACAAAGTGAAATTTAGTAGCACTATGACTGGCAAACAGCTGCAGCAAATGCAATAACTTATATCTAAACATGAGAAAGCTCAAGCAGAAAAATTATTGCAGTGAAAATGGCCATGTTTAATACCTATGTCACATCTTAACACTAGAGTGTTGCATCACTGTAACTTGCTCTAGCAGACAAGTTAGCAAGTCACTGACAAAAATTATGTATGCAATTCCTGTGAAGTGGAAATGTCTTTTTGTGCTCCCTCATTTTTTGGAGTACATCCATCATTAAGTTATTTTTTACTGGTCTGTAGGCACAAAATATTTATATTAGTACATCTATAAAATTTTATTTTAACCAATGCTGCAGTGCAGCTAGAAACAAGATATTAAACAAAATGGGTTAATAAATACATAAAGCAAGCCATATGGCATTTCTCTCAACTAACAAGACAATAGCCGTGAAATGTTTCTCATCATTTCATTAGGCATTTTAATAAATATAATAAATTAAGAGTTCCACAGTATAATCATGTGTTTTCAAGTTTGAGCGTGTCGTATTTGCGATACTTTCTACAAAGGAATGTCAATAGCAAGGATAATGGCCTCCTTTTTTCTTTTCACCTGTGCCTCTGAATGGCACACATTAATGGATTTTTTCCAGGCGACTGTCGTGCAGCTGCCCATGATGCATTACGTGCAGGTGGTCTCTTAACTTTCTTACGGAAATATTTACGACAGCAGTTTCCGCTACAGTGACAGTCTCATATAAAAATATTTCACAGGTCAAGAATTTGCATTACAAATCTGTAGAAACAAAATCCTATTGATATAACAGAGTCCAAAAAATTTTCGTCAGCATTGTAATACATTCACGCATTTACATACATTTCATAACTCTTAAAGTATGATTCTTGGTTTCCAACAACCTTTTTCACAAACCAGAGTCCCTAACCACTACTCATTATTCCTTACCTTATCCATCGACACTTCTTCAATTTTTCATCATAACAGATACGTAGCATAATAAAATAACTCATATAGCATCAGCTTATTGATTATAAACATACCGTAACAGCATAATACACATAGTAATCGTAATAATAACATCATAACACCTCAGTCAACTCTCAAAATCGTTGTAGCTTCCTCCAATAATTTCAAAACCTAAAAAAAAATTCTCTGCTCATGTCAAAAGTGTCATCTGCCCCAAACGTACTTTAAAAATCGTGATCCCATACCAAAGACATCATTCAAAGCTCTCATAGTATCACAATAGTTCCAAAAAAATATTAACAGTTCACAAAGTACAGACAAAATACAATGTCGTAAGTGTGAAGTTACCCAACTGTGTAATCGCGTAAACATGTGTCACTGATGTAGTAAAAAAGTTTGTGTCTCTCAGTTAAATGATCAGATAGCTGTGTAATTATGTGTTAGAGAAATATGGTACCGATGTGTAAAGTTGTGTAAGCAAATACCATATTAGCTAGGGCTCCTTGCGCTTGCCAAACACATGATACACAAAGTAAGCATGTACCCCCCTGAGGATTAATGTAATTATACCCTCAGGTGTTACATATTACAACAACAGAATGAAATGTATCATGGAAAACCTTTGTATAATTGTACTTCAAATATCTTTAAAAATGAATGATTTAAGTACAAAATCAATCACTCAAATATGTGTCCTTTAGCGCTAAATGTGCGTCTCTGTGCGTCTCTGTGGAAGTGTCATAGTTATTGTCCTCCGAAAGCTAAGTTCTGCAGAAGTCAATGTACTTACCTCATGACAAACAAAAGTGAAATGCTTTGCGTATAGATATCGTAGTCATTACATACAGTACCGTGATCAAGAAAGTACTACACTGTAACGTATTGTTGTGCTACAAAACAAAAAAAAGGCTGTCTTAATGTAGCTATACCACAAAGTTACTACTAAAACATGTTTTACTTTACAGAAGAATTCAGAAAAACTGTGCAGCATTGTATATTGTCACTCATTAGTATCGTCGTGATAAAATCGTGTAGCTGTCACATAAACTAACCACTGTGTCATCTGGTATGTCACTGAAAGTAATTTAAATCCAAAATATATTTTCAAGTAAACCAAAATGTTGCATTAAAATCTCATTATCAGTACTGGTAAATGTTCTAAATATTTAAGCCTTATAGTCGTTACGTAATCGTGCAACCAACAAGCAAGAATGTACACACACAATAACACTGTGTCGTCTGTTCACAATAAAAATACATTCAAAATTTCTGTTTAAATAAGTTCTCTTGGTTCTGGACTGGATAGTTAAATTTAAAACATAGTTGGATGTTAACAGTTTCTAAGAATGAAAAAGAGTACTAGTAAAGTGAAGTGAAAAATTTTATAGCAAAAACTAAGTTAAAAAGCAGATTATATCTCAATAAATGGTTTTACATGTGAAATGTGGAGTAAACCTTTAGTCTTCCTAGTACACAGAGTTTCAACTTGAACGCAATTATCATACGGGATTTGGTACATCGGTAAAGAATGCTAAAATTTTTCTCAAGGTTAGCGTCTATTTAATTTTTCCCTGAGCCAGCCGGCGCACGTGGCTGCCTGCGGTGCAAGTCATTGTCTGTCTCTTTGTTGGCGTGCGTCGTTATTGGGATTAGGAGACCTAACTTCTACAAATTCACCTTGTCGAGAGTGCCCTGCTCTGTTTGAATCCCGCTAGTTCTGATGGAATTCAGATCTGTCGTTTTGTCGGTAGTTTACATAGTTTCTTGTTTGTCGGTCATGTGGTGAAGAATTTCTCCCAGAATCATAACTGCGCGCTGAACTGTTGCATCTGAAGTTTTTCTGTCTCTCTTGATAATAATTCTTTTTGTTCCCATATTGTCTGTTTCTATGGTAATCTCTGTCATATTCATTACTACGGAAATGCGATCTTTCTCTGTAACTATTATTACTCTGCCAGTGGTTGTCATATGGGTGGTGTCTGTTTTGGTCACGATTTTCGTTGTAGGAATAGACTTGTCGTGTCCAGTTATTGTTTCTGTCGTCACGGAGTTGTGACGGATGTGACCTGTAGTGATTGTTTTCCTGTTTTCGCATCCCGCGACTGTCTGAGTCAATTTATAATTCTTGTAAGAGTCCCCGAAAAGCTTCAATGTCGTCTTTGCAACGTCCTGCCAAAATAATATGTCGTAAATGTTCAGGCAATTTCATTAAGCAAATGCGGATGAGTTCTGAAGGGCTGTATGGATTTGACAGGTACTGATTCTTGTGAAACATGTCTTCAAAATATTTCGCAAGACTGGAAAACTCAGATTGTTCAAAGTGTTTCATCATCATGATGCTATGTTTTACTCGGTCTTGCGTAGCTTGAGACCAATATGCTGAGAGGAAGGCATGGTAAAATTCTCCTTCACTGTGACAATTGTGAATGACCGATCGCATTCTTACAGCTGGTTTATTCTCTAAATAGCCACACATAAATTCTAATCTGTGCTGCAATGACCAGTTGGGAGGAAAACAATGAGAGAATTGATAAAGCCACGCTTGTGGATGAATGTCGTTGCCGGAATTCTTAAATGTTTTGAATTTACATGTAGTAATGAACAGCTTATAGTCAAAATCATCATGTCGGCAAGTCACATGTCGGTCATTGATACGTCGTTTCGGCGGTTCCATCTCAAAATTCGGTTCACATGGCCAATTTATTTCATAATTTCCGAAATTCGCTGTGTTATTATTTTGTGGCTGTTCCGTATTTCTATGTCCCTCTTCCCGTATTGGGGCGCGAGTGTCCTCTGAAATATGTAATTCTTGTATTACTTGTGCCAACTGATCTTGTACTTCCTGGATTTCTCTTTTGTACAGTGTATTTATTTGATTTTCATTTTGTTTGAATTTTCTAATTTGTTCATACTCTTCTGTGTCAGTGAAGGCTACAGATCTTGTGTAATTCAGATCATCATCTACCTTTGTAGATAAGTTAGTGAACTGATCTGAAAGTTCGGCTACTTTATCCGATAGTGAAATTATTTCCTCTTTGTGTTTTTCTGAACCGAGTTTCAGAGTGTCCATTAGTGTTGAAATCGTATCTACTGCGTCCTTTAAGTTTTCCTGAGTCTTTGCAAGTTACGTAACCGAATCAGTAGATGCAACTGAGTCAATTTTGGCTTGCAAGGTCTCTTGATTTTCATGAACAATGATTTGCAGTTCTATTATGGCTGCTTCGTGATTCTGTAATGCATTTTCATGACGCGAAAAAATAGGTTGGAAATGCTCACAAATTTGTGTTTTTACGTCATTACAGACTTTTAGGCATATCGATTCAATGTTATGTAACTCAGTAGTTAAATCTTCACGTGTTTGTTCAAGTGTGGTGTCTAACTTCGAAGATTTTGTTCCATTGTGTATAACTTTTGAAGATTTTGTTCCATTGTGTCTAACTGTTGCTGTGTTTGTCTCAGGTGTTGTTCCATTGTGTCTAACATTTGAAGCTTTTGCTTGTTTGACTCTGATTTTGTTCCATTTGTTGCATTAATTGCAATAATAATGTATTAGTGTCTGGAATGTGTTTCTCTATGCTTTTTGGCAGTGCATTTTCACCGGCAACATTCACGTTTTGACAAGCAGGAAATGTGTCTTGACTCATTTGAGAAAACGGTGAGGACCAAATCCTGAGTCTACAGTAATTGCAATATTGTGTTCTGCCATTTCCGATTACTGAGGCGAGCTGTTGCCGACCGACCGATCGATAATGCTTCCCTATTCACTACCTGTTTCACTGTCTACACCATTATTTGACGCCCGCTCCATTTCCCTATGCACAATTACCAAATTACTACTTTGAACATTAGTTAATTCATTACTCTGCGGTGCTAACACACTGCTTTCGTCTTCACTGTCATTTCTCAGTTTACTTTGAAGCCTAGTATTACGTCTTTCACACGCCATTATCGTCACAATATTTCACACGACAACACAGAAAAGCACAATTTGAAGAGCAAAATAACAAAACACATTAACATAGCATTGAAAATAATATCTAGTTAATTGCAAGCGCAGCTGCAAAGTACTTGATGCAAATCTACATGCATGCCACAACTGCGTACGACAATGAAAAACTACAACTACAAAGGAAATTCTCTCTATAATTACGCGCTAGCAATAAACAAAAGCTACACTAATTACACAAACTACAACGAAAAATCAGAAGATTCCAGTGAGGTATCCTCGGCTAAGGGTCGACATATGAAACGTCCCCTTTGAAAAATTATACATGACTGTGCTTAAACTGTCACACAATATTTTTAGCGCAACGCAATCTGACTTTCAATAATCCCTACAAAAGAATGGTCCTGACTAACATTAGCCTGTACCTTTCTCAAATCACTTACCTCACAAAAATCTTCGTTACTCGAACTACTGCAATGTAGCGAGCGCCACTACTGCCAGCTTAATAAAAGATTCAAACTACTGAAGGCACTAACTACTAATAGGCATAGTTAGCAAATGAAAGATTTTAATAGAGAACAAACAATGTATTTACCTTAATAGTGTTGAAAAATCATAATATACATAGCAGTTCATGACAACCAGTCTTACAAATTTCAAAACTCCGCCATTTCTCTCCCCACATCCACCACTGCTGGCGGCTCACCTCTAACTGCGCAACGCTACGCGCTGTTAACATCCAGCTACCCCACACTACAATAGCCAACAACAATGCAAACCAACCACAGACTGCACACAGCACAGCCAGTGATTTTCATACAGAGCGCTACGTAACGTTGCCAGTAAGAAATCATAGACAGCCTACTTACACAAACACGTTTGAATTCTAATGTCATCAGTTGTAGAGAGTGACAAGCAGCAACGGTGGGCGTCACTAACCTGAGACACTTTTGTAGCCGTGTAAACTGTTGCGTTTTGTCGCCTGAAGTTGTCGACTTCTGTCGGTCGTTTCTGTCGCTCACATAGGCGTGCTTTTACCAGTTACATGGATCCTGCAGAACTCACATCTAACAGAACAGTGATCTTGTAATATTATGGCTATAAATTTAGATATTAATTTTGTTTTTCCTGAGTTATGTTCGCTGTATTGGCGTCACATACACACGAGTTAAAAAGAATGTGGTGTCATCTGCCGGCTGTTGATATGAACATTTTAAATATGGGATTTTTGAGTTCTGAATATCGTCAGTTTCATATTTTGTTTAAAAGTTGTACATACCGATCCATATTATGTGTAATTGTGAGTGGCAGTAAGAAAGTGGTTAGGAAGGAATGCTGGTGGACGTGTGACTGAATACTATACATCTGTGATTGGGTAATATCAAAAGGACTGGTTGTATATGTGGAGAAAATACCTGTATCATTCATTACTCATGGAGACGAATGACCTCTGAGAAAGTCTGAAATTGCTCATTGACACAGCTGGAAGCACTGGCAACTCTTTCTGCATGTCTACAGCTACGGGAACGTGCTGTAGAACTCTTACACCTCAGTTAGGCCTCACTGAGCGTTGACGACTAACGACTCTGTACTGCTCCGTGGTTTAGATTCAAATAACTCGTAGGAGATGTACTGTGTGGACAAGCTCTAACAGTACTGCAACAGATAGGCGAAAAGCAACGTCAGACAAAGTAGGTCACTCTCGTAATACTACAAGTTGTACTGACTAGACCTTGCCTCACTCTTCTCAATAGCCTCCTTGTGAACGACTAATCTGGCGAACAGATGCGCCCATTTATCATTTTCATCACTAGCCACTTTAAATAATTATCCATTTAAATGTCACAAAACTATAGTATTAACACTAATCTAGAGCGTTCAAAAGTCACCACGTGCGTTCAACAGTCTGTCCGACTAATAATTCGCATCTTAAATAACGAAATGTATCTGTTTCACTTCGCACGGAAGACTTGTTCAAGTAATCAATAAAACGTCAACCAAATTACTCTAAAGTGCTTATGGTTGTCCTAATCGTGCCTCCTTCTTATCGTAATTAGTACGACACACAGATGTATCCGCTGCTGCTTTTGGGGATACAGGCGACTCCGCTGCTGCTGTTGCCACAGGCTATGCAGTAACCTCAACCATAGGTGAAGCCGACGCCCATGTTGCCGTCACAGCCGCCTGTTGTACAGAAGCTGCACCTGGAGGTGAAGCTGAAGTAGCAGCCAAAGCCAATGTCAACGTGCAGTTAGACCCGCCCTTGGGATGAGGTTGCTCAGCTATGATTGGTCGTACCTGGACAAACTGAACTCCATCAACAAGGTCTTGACAAATACTTTTCAATGTCAGAGCTGGCTTCACGAGATACACCAACTTCGCGAATTCTAATCACCAAATCGACCATTCTATGCTGGACCCAACAGAAGACAAGGCTCGAATAACTTCTGACTCAATCTGAACGCACTACGTTTCCATAGTAGCTCAACCTCACAGGGTCGCCAACTTCTTATTGCGCCACCCTTTAGATACCACTAACTCGTAGGAAACTCTAATGGACAGGGTATAATAGCACTGCAATATTTAAGTGAAAAGCAACGTCGGGCAATGTAGCTCACTCTCGTGACACCACACTAAGTTGCAATCAGAAGACCTGGCCTACTCTCAATGATGTAATCTGTGTGACATGAAATAATCGTGTACAGTGACACAACGACGTCACGTAACATTTGATATTAAGCTTCTCGCGCTGTTAATCACACTTCAGCAGCTATGACATCAACGTGCACAAAACGATGGACACAATAACTCGTTTCGTGATGTAATGGTGTGAGTGATAGGTATCTGGCTGTTAACCACAACAACGCATCTGCCTACGAGGGTTCACAAGGTGCGAAAGATTAACCACCAACAACCCTAGTATCAGTTATCGGAAAAATACTAAATGTGATAGTCTACAGGGAATAGGAATGATATACTTACTTTGTCAATAATAGCAACATGTAGCGAACATTACTCTGTGTACTCTGACAACACAACTAAACATTTTCTCAACATTGTAGGTACCAGAAACGACAGCCTTCATGTATATAACGGAAAAATGTCACCAACGAATAATCCTATATACGAGCAATCAGTGCGAACTTTACAATTTTAAACGTAAATTATAGAAGACGTTCAGTAGGCAAAGATAAAATTTAATATTATTTATATTTCGTTGTCAGTCAACGATAACCTCTGCAAGTAGCGCCCTGCTACAAAAATTTCATTGACTCTATTGGAATTTTATCGCAACAAACAATTTTGTCAATTTGAACTTTTTACAGGTAAATAGAATAACTTTCCATTTATAAAGAATCACTTTTCAATAAAACGTAAACTTCCTTTCCCCGTCTAAATAAAGATTATCTTTCTTCTCGATACAAATTATTCACTGAAAATCTATTCACTCTCTACATCTACATCTACATGGATACTCTGCAAATCACATTCAAGTGCCTGGCAGAGGGTTCATCGAACCACATTCACAATTCTTTATTATTCCAATCACGTATAGTGCGCGGAAAGAATGAACACCTATGTCTTTCTGTACGAGCTCTGATTTCCCGTATTTTATGGTGGTGATCGTTCTCCCTATGTAGGTCGGTGTCAACAAAATGTTTTCGCATTCGGAGGAGAAAGTTGGTGACTGGAATTCCGTGAGAACATTCCGTCGCAATCAAAAACGCCTTTCTTTTAATTCTTTCCAACGTGAGAAGATTCCGTCGCAATGAAAAACGCCTTTCTTTTAATTATTTCCAACCCAAATCCTGTATCATTTCTGTGACACTCTCTCCCATATTTCACGGTAATACAAAACGTGCTGCCTTTCTTTGAACTGTTTCGATGTACTCCGTCAGTCCTATCTGGTAAGGATCCCACACCGCGCAGCAGTATTCTGAAAGAGGTCGGAAAGCGTAGTGCAGGCAGTCTCCTTAGTAGATTTGTTACATTTTGTAAGTGACCTGCCAATAAAACGCAGCCTTTTGTTAGCCTTCCACACAACATTTTCTATGTGTTCTTTCCAATTAAAGTTGTTCGTAATTGTAATACATAGGTATTTAGTTGATTTTAGGACTTTTAGATTAGACTGATTTACCGTGTAACCGAAGTTTAACCAGTTCCTTTTAGCACTAAGTGGATGACCTCACACTTATCGTTATTTAGGGTCAACTACCACTTTTCGCACCAGTCATATATTTTTCCTAAATCGTTTTGCAGGTTGTTTTTATCTTCTGAACACTTTATTAGTCGATAAACGACATCGTCATCTGCAAACAACCGAAGACGGTTGCTCAGATTGTCCCCCAAATCGTTTATATAGATACGTAACAGTAAGGGGTCTATAACACTACCCTGGGGAATGCTTGAAATCACTTCTGTTTACTCGATGACTTTCCGTCAATTACTACGAACTGTGACCTCTCTGACAGGAAATCGCAAATCCAGTCACATAACTGAGACGATATTCCATAAGCACGCAATTTCACCACGAGCCGCTTCTATGGTACAATGTAAAAAGCCTTCTGGGAATCCCGGAATACGGAATCTATCTAAAATCCCTTGTCAATAGCACTCAGTACTTCATGTGAATGAAGAGGTAGTTGTGTTTCACAGGAACGATATTTTCTAAACCCATGTTGATTGTGTGTCAATAGACCATTTCCTTCGAGGAAATTCATAATGTTCGAACACAATATATGTTGTAAAATCCTACTGCTTATCGACGTTAACGTTGTTGTTGTTGTTGTTGTGGTCTTCACTCCTGAAACTGATTTGAAGCAGCTCTCCATGCTATTCTATCCTGTGCAAGCTTCTTCATCTCTCAGTACTTACTGCAACCTACATCCTTCTGAATCTGCTTAGTGTATTCATCTCTTGGTCTCCCTGTACGATTTTTACCCTCCACGCTGCCCTCCAGTGCTAAATTTGTGATTCCCTGATGCCTCAGAACATGTCCAATCAACCGGTCCCTTCTTCTGGTCAAGTTGTGCCACAAACTGCCCTTCTCCCCAGTTCTATTCAATACCTCCTCATTAGTTACGTGATCTATCCATCTGATCTTCAGAATTCTTCTGTAGCACCACATTTCGAAAGCTTCTGTTCTAATTTTACCCAAGAAGACGCAATCATCATTTAACCATACAGTAAAGCTGCATGCCCTCGGGAAAAATTACGGCTGTAGTTTCCCCTTGTTTCAGCCGTTCGCAGTACTAGCACAGCAAGGCAATTTTGGTTAGTGTTACAAGGCCAGATCAGTCAATCGTCCAGACTGTTGCCCCTGCAACTACAGAAAAGGCTGCTGCTCCTCTTCAGGAACCACACGTTTGTCTGCCTCTCAACAGATACCCCTCCGTTGTGGTTGCACCTACTGTGCGGCCATCTGTATCGCTGAGGCACGCAAGCCTCCCCACCAACGGCAAGGTCCGTGGTTCATTATGGGCCTGTAATTAAGTGGATTACTCCTACTACCTTTCTTGAATATTAGTGTGACCTGTGCAACTTTCCAATCTTTGGGTACCGAGCTTTCGTCGAGCGAACGGTTGTATATGATTGTTAATTATGAAGCTAATGCATCAGCATACTCGGAACGAAACCTAGTTGGTATACAGTCTGGACCAGAAGACTTGCTTTTATTGATTTGAGTTGCTTCACTACTCCGAGGATATTTACTTCTACGTTACTCATGTTGGCAGCTGTTTTCTTGAGGGTTGTAATATTTTTCAACTTTGTTTTACCAATATGGGCTTTGGATTTAACTTGATACGAAAAGATATGTTTGAGATGTTATTCAACTTTGAAATAAACTTTTGAATATTTTTCTAGTTGCAGTTAGGTATGAGGGGCAAGTCGCGTACTGACTTTTTCAGTTTAAAACAATTATTTCTTTATTTCCTGCCATTAATTCGTTTACAAGTACAAGTTAGTGTTTTACTTTACAAGTGTCGGTTCTCTGTTCAAAACCTCAATAAACGCAAACGTAATAAAAAAATGAAACAAAAATTTGTGTGTCACTGCCGCGTTTCGACTATTTAACTTAACATTATCAAAGCAAGCTCAATCACTTCAGGCGTTGATTTCCGCTACCCACTAATATTTAAAACTCAAAACACAGCACTCAATGATCTTATTTAGAGGGAAGTAGCGTGTGATCTAATAAATGGTCCTTCGTTTATCGTTAGGGACAAGGGGAAAAGCTATCAAATTCTCAATAATCTTCCGATTGTTTCTCAATAAATAACTATTACGTAGCACGAACGTTCTCTTTAATATAGACTGCCCATTCAATGTATCCGACGAAAATTCCCTCGTTTACTGTATTATAACGCTCACGCCGAAGTCACACAATAAATCCTAAACAAATATCGCTAAGTCACTATTACTCAGTACTCTCGTACCTCTATACAATCAAAGTAATGCAATGCAGCGCTGCTATCCCTTAGTGCGTGAGTTAATCCTCAACCACTTCACCTGTACACGTTTCTTCCACAAATCATCCAACGGTAAATCTCCCAAAAATTTTGAAATAGGGTTAGCCTACGAACTTGTGCCTCTTAAACAGCACAGCGCGCCATTAATTGCAAATAAGACAAATTAATTTCACACTTCAGCAAATCGGATACATTCCTATATCTAGCGAGTGTACCCACTGCCAAAAGCGCCAAATAATCACTTCCTACACAAGCCAATAATCTTCTCCAAATAGCTTTCCAAACGGCTTTGAACTGCTTTGAACAGACTCTAGTTCTTTCCCCGTTGCAGACTAATTCACAAATCGTACGTGTGAACTGATCTCATCACACTTTTGAGGTAACCTCTTTCGAGCCTCACTACTCGAACAATACTCGAATAATGAACACATATTAAGAAAGGACAAGCCAATAATCATTCTCAGCGAACTAACATATCACGCTAACTCTATCTTTAACTATAAATGTTTCTTCTGAGCAATCAGCGGCCAAGGCTTCCAGTGGACAGCTGCTCTGTAGTCGCCACCATTTCCGAATGCCACGACTCAGCAGTTGGCTCGGCGTTGTAAGCCTGCTGCTCTGACAAGACACAGCTTTTCTCGAACATTAGTCGCATTTCTACAAAATTTCAAAACAAAATTTAAAAAAAGCTTTACAAACTACATAACAAACTCTTCATCCACATGAAACGTCAAAGTCGATAGTAAGATGAAGCGATATTAACAAGTGATGCGCTTTTCCGAGCTGAAGGCGTATGGCGCATTACAAGTCTGTAATTTATTATAACAGAGAAAACGGTATTTCAAACGTACTTGTCGTTTTGTCTTTGTGGAATATTTTATCTCGAAGTAGGTCAGGGGTTCACTACACTCAGCTGGCGGATGCACGGGTAGCGGAGTCTGTGTGGCGTGGACTGGGCGGTTTTTTAGGTTAGAAGGACTCGGGAAAGTACGGGGTGGGCTCCAATCTCAAAGGGTGCATGGCAAATACAGGTCGTGCTTTGATCAAGGAACAGTCGGAATTGTAGTTGTAAATTATTGTAGTTGTGCTGGGAAAGTCCCTGAGCTTCAAGCGCTAATAGAAAGCACAGAAGCTGAAATCGTTATAGGTACAGAAAGCTAGCTAAAGCCTGAAATAAGTTCTGCAGAAATTTTTACGAAGTCTCAGACGATGTTCAGGAACGATAGATTAGGCAGAATTGGTGATGGAGTGTTTATGTCTGTCAGTAGTGGTTTATCTTGTAGTGAAGTCGAAGTAGATACTCCGTTCGAATTGGTATGGGGGGAGGTTATGCTTAACAGCCGAACCAAGTTAATAATTGGCAGCTTTTACCGACCCACAGACTCCGATGATATAGTTGCTGAACAGTTCAGACAAAATGTGAGTCCCGTAACAAATAAATACCCCACTCATACGGTTATAGTTGGTGGGGACTTCAACCTTCCCTCGATATGTTGGCAAAAATACTTGTTCAAAACCGGTGGCAGGCAGGAAACATCTTCGGAGATTGTATTAAATGCTTTCTCCGAAAATTGTTTCGAGCAGTTAGTCCACGAACCAACGCGAATTGTAAATGGTTGCGAAAACGCACTTGACCTCTTAGCCACAAACAATCCGGAGCTAATAGAGAGCATCACGACTGATACAGGGATTAGTCATTACAAGGTCGTTGTAGCCAGGCTCAATACCGTTTCTTCCAAATCCACCAGCGATAAAAGGAAAATTATTTTATTTAAAAAAGCGGATAAAGTTATAAGTAGGCTGTTTAGGTTTTTATATTGGTAACGCCACGTAGCGCTCTATATGAAAATCACTGACAGTGCTGTGTGAAGGCTGTGGTTGGTTTACATTGTTGGAGTATATACTAATGTAGTGTTGGGCAGTTGGCTGTTAACAGCGCGTAGCGTTGTGCAGTTGGAGGTGAGCCGCCAGCAGTGGTGGATGGGGGAAGTGAGATGGCGGAATTTTGAAAGTGGATGATCTGGACGTGTGTCCATCAGAGACAGTAAATTTGCAAGACTGGGTGTCATGAACTGCTATATATATTATGACTTTTGAACACTATTAAGGTAAATACATTGTTTGTTCTCTATCAAAATCTTTCATTTGCTAACTATGTCTATCAGTAGTTAGTGCCTTCAGTAGTTTGAATCTTTTATTTAGCTGGCAGTAGTGGCGCTCGCTGTATTGCAGTAGTTCGAGTAACCAAGATTTTTGTGAGGTAAGTGATTTGTGAAACGTATAGGTCAATTTAGTCAGGGCCATTCTCATATAGGGATTACTGAATGTCAGAGTGCGTTGCGCTAAATAAAATATTGTGTGTCAGTTTAGTGTTGATCAGAATAGGTAAAGAGCGAAATGTCTGAAGTTCAGTTTTGCTCAGCTGTTTGAAAATCAAATAATGTAAGGGATATACCAGCACAGTAATTCACTAATTTTTCTAAGGGGACGTTTCATATGTCGACCCTTAGCCGAGGGTACTTCACTGGATTCTTCTGATTTCTTCTTGTAGTTTCTGTAATCGGTGTAGCTTTTGTTTACTGCTAGCGCGTAATTGTAGAGAGAATTTCCATTGCAGTTGTAGTTTTTCATTGTTGTGCAGTAAAACAGTTGTGGCATGCATGTATATTTGCACCAAGTATTTCGCAGCTGCGCTTGCAATTAACGAGATATTATTTTCAGTGCTATGTTAATGTGTTTTCTTATTTGGCTCTTCGAATTGTCCTTTTTTGAGTTATCGTGTGAAACACTGTGACAATAATGGCGTGTGAAAAACGTAATACTAGGCTCCAAAGTAAACTGAGAAATGACAGTGAAGACGAAAGCAGTGTGTTAGCACCACCGTGTAATGAATTAACTAATGTTCAAAGTAGTAATTTGGGAATTGTGCATAGGGAAATGGAGCGGGCTGCAAATAATGGTGTTGGCAGTGAAACAATTAGTGTACAGGGAAGCATTATCGATCGGTCGGTCGGCAACAGCTCGTCTCAGGAATCCGAAATGACAGGACACAATCTTGCCAATACTGTAGATTCAGATTTTGCGTCCTCACCGTTTTTTCAAATAAGTCAAAACACATTTTCTGCTTGTCAAAATGTGAATGTTTCCGGTGCAAATGCACTGCTGAAAAGCATAGAGGAACAGATTCCAGACACTAATACATTATTATGCCAATTAATGCAACAAATGAAACAAAATCGGAGACAAACACAGCAACTGTTAGACACAATGGAACAAAATCAGAGGCAAACACAGCAAAAGCTTCAAAAGTTAGACACCAGACTTGAACAAACACGTGAAGATTTAACTACTGAGTTACATAACATTGAATCGAAATGTCAAAAAGTCTGCAGTGACGTAAAAACACAAATTTGTGAGCATTTTCAACCTATTTTTTCGCGGCATGAAAATGCATTACAGAATCACGAAGCAGCCATAATAGAACTTCAAACCATTGTTCATGAAAATCACGAGACCTTGCGGGCTAAAATTGATTCAGTTGCATCTACCGATTCGGTTACGCTACTTGCAAAAACTCAGGAAAACTTAAAAGACACAGTAGAGACCCTGAAAATTGGTTCAGAAAGACACATGGAGTAAATTAGTTCATTATCAGAGAAAGTATTCGAACTTACGGATCAGCTAAGTAATTTATCTACGAAGGTAGATGATAATCTGAATGACACAAGACCAGTAATCTTTAATGACACAGAAGAGTACGAAAAAATTAGGAATTTCCAACAAAATCAGAATCAAATTAATACGCAACACCAAAGAGAAATCCGGGAGGTACAAGATCAGTTGACACAGGTAATACAAGAATTACATTATCAGAGGACACTCGCGCTCCAATACGGGAAGAGGGCCATAGAAATACGGAACAGCCACAAAATAATAACACCGGGCACTTTGGAAATTATGAAAGAAATTGGCAAGGTACACCGAATTTTGAGACGGAACCGCCGAAACGACGTAACAATGACCGACATGCGACTCGCCGATATGATGATTTTGAATATAAGCTGTTTATTATTACACGTAAATTTAAAACATTTAAGAATTCCGGCAACGACATTCATCCACAAGCGTGGCTTCGTCAATTCTATCATTGTGTTCCTCCCAACTGGTCTTTAGAGCACAGATTAGTATTTATGTGTGGCTATTAGAAAATGAACCAGCTGTAAGAATGCGATCAGTCATTCACGATTGCCACAGTGAAGGAGAATTTTATCATGCCTTCCTCTCAGCATGTTGGTCTCAAGCTACACAATACCGAGTAAAACATAGCATCATAATGATGAAACATTTCGAACAATCTGAATTTTCCAGTCTTGCGAAATATTTTGAAGACATGTTACACAAGAATCAGTACCTGTCAAACCCATACAGCCCTTCAGAACTCATCCGCATTTGCTTAATCAAACTACCTGAACATTTACGACATATTATTTTGGCAGGACGTTGCAAAGATGACATTGAAGCTTTTCAGGGACTCTTACAAGAATTAGAAATTGACACTGACAATTGCGGAACGCGAAAACAGGAACAAAACAATTACAGGTCACATGCGTCACAATTCCGTGATGAAAGAATTAATAACTGGACACGACAAGGCTATTCTCACAACACAAATCGTGATCAAAACAGACACCACCCGTATGACAACCGTTGGCAGAGTAGTAATAATTACAGGGAAAGATCACCTCTCCGCAGTAATGACTATCACAGAGACAATCAGAGAAACAGACAAAATGGGAACCAAAGTAATTAATATCAACGGAGACAGAATAACTTTAGACGCAATGGTCCAGCGCGCAGTTACGATTCAGGGAGAAATTCTCCATCACGTGACTGACCAGAAAGAAACTATGGAATCTACCGACATGACGACAGACGATATGATCGTAACGACAGACCTGAATTGCATCAGAACTGGCGGGATTTAAACAGGGCAGGGCCCTCTCGACAAGGTGAATTCGTAGAAGTTAGGTCTCCAAATCCCAATAACGACGCGAGCCAACAAAGAGGCAATAGGCAATGACTCATACCGCTGGCAGCCACAAAACGTACTTCTGAAACTGACGACGCAGCTGCCGTAGCTAGCAATTACGTGAAAATGGAAGACATTAGGGACATCTTACTCCAGGAACACGACGTAAAACATAACAACATTGCATATCCTGTGATTCACATTACAGTAAATTACATAAAATTTATGGCAGTATTTGACTCTGGCAGTCCCATTTCAGTAGTTAGTGAAACAGCCTTTAGCAAATGCAACAAATCGAACGATTGCCCCACACGTAATATTAAATTACAAGGTGCAATCTTTGGAAAAAGTGTAGATCTACGCCAACAAACCAACTTAGAATTCATTTTTCAAAGCCACAGCTTCTCTATGAACTTTCTTATTGTTCCATTATTGTCGACGGAAATTATATTGGGAGAAGACATTTTCAATGAATACAAAGCAATCTTAAACTTTCACGATGCTGAAATAAGTTTAGAGAAAGAAGGTAAGTCAATAGCTTTGAAATTTCAAGATTGGCTCTCAAACCATGACGAGGAAATTAATCGGCTTTACCTTCTGTTAGACAACAGTTCAGAATTTTCTACGGAACTAGACACCAACAATCACTCTGCAAGTACTGACAGGGATGATATCGACGGCATATTTGATACTAATGAGTTAATTCAGAATAAAATTCAAACAATTGAGAATTGTAATGACAGTGATAGGCAGGACCTTTCTGAGATTTTACAAGCACATTCCACAGTTTTTACTCACAAAACAGGAACAATCAAGCGATTTCAATACCAATTTCGTGTTCGTGAGCATACTGAATTTTGTGTTAGACCATACGTGATTCCGGCGCATTATAGGGACCGTGTTAGAACAGAAATACAATCTATGCTTCACGAGGGCATTATTGAGCCTGCAGTAAGCTCATACAACAATCCATTACATGTTGTTGAGAAGAAAAATGGATCGATCAGCCTTGTCTTAGATTCGAGACAAATCAATACTATCATCATTCCTGAAACAGACAGGCCGCAAACGTTGGAAGAACTTCTTCTAAAATTTAATGGTGTAAAAGTGTTGTCTTCTATTGATCTCAGATCAAGTTTTTATCAGATCGAACTTCGTCCAGAATGCAGAAAATACACAGCTTTTCTTTGTTTCGGCGTTTGTTATCAGTTTCGGAAACTTCCTTTTGGTTTGAATATTTCTTCGGCAGCGTTCATTCGCGGGCTAAATTCCATATTACCTGATTTCTTAAAACGTCACATCACCTTATATGTGGATGATATAGCAGAAGCCTCATGGGAACAACATAACCGCATTCTCAACAGTTTGTTACGTATTTTTGCAGAATCTGGAATTACAGTTAACTTGGAAAAGTCTGAATTCGGTGGGTCAAAGGTGAGGTTTTTAGGAGATATTATTTCTTCTGAAGGCATTGAGCCGGATCCTGAAAAGTTAGAAGCCATTCCAGTTCCATCCACAAAAAAGACAAGTCCATAGTTTTCTAGGTCTCGTAAATTTTTACCGTCGTTTTCTGAATATGCAAATTCTAGTAACAGCAAATCTTTGTTCTCTCACTGGAAAAAACACTATTTGGAACTGGGACGAAAAAGCACAGTTGGAATTCTATTCTTTGAAAGAATCGCTACTTAACGCGCCAATACTATCTCATCCAGATCTGTCACAAGATTTCTGCCTTAGCAAGGATTCTTCTAAAATTGGTCTTGGTGCCCATTTATTTCAAGAAGCCACAGAAAATGACAGTACTGTTCAGAAAACCATTGCTTTTGCTAGCTGAGTGCTAACAAAATCTGAAAAAAATTATTCAGTTACTGAATTAGAAGCTTTAGCTATCGTTTGGGGCATTTAACAAATTCCGTTTCTTTCATTCTGGTAAGCTCGTAAAAGTATACAGTGATCATCGTGCATTACAATTTCTTATGTCTTCAAAATTAAATCATGACAGGTTAAAACGTTGGGCATTGTTTCTGCAAGAATTCCACTTCACAATAGTCTACATTTCCGGCAAGGAGAACATTGTTGCGGACACACTGTCACGCGCACCGGCTGGGCTTGAGACAAGTAACACAGAAGGCAACCTCGAGAAAAATTTCAGTATTCTTTACATTCAGAAAGTCGCCTTTGAAAACTTCATCATCACATCTTTGAAGAACATTGCTCATGAACAAGATAAAGATCCGATTTGGAAAGACATCAAAAGTAAATGGCATGAAAAGCTGCACACTCAGATTCGGCATTATTATCTGGTTAGAAACAACATACTCTTCAAATGCTGCACTGTTGATGACAAGCTATGGGTACTTTGCATTCCAGACGATTTTGTTAATAAGCTCATTTGGTACATTCATTTCAGCTACGCACATTTTGGTCCACGAAAATTTTATCATATTGTTTT
This sequence comes from Schistocerca americana, assembly GCF_021461395.2. Taxonomy (NCBI): domain Eukaryota; kingdom Metazoa; phylum Arthropoda; class Insecta; order Orthoptera; family Acrididae; genus Schistocerca; species Schistocerca americana. Next base: position 325,695,860 of record NC_060125.1, read on the forward strand.
TACGATTTGTAATTTTAACAATATGGAAAAGAGATTTCGAAGAGTCTTGTCTATTTGTAAACTTTGTCAAAAGGCGAAACCATCTACTATATCAATCGTGCTCCGTTGTTTCCTATCATTCCTTCTAAATTAAAAGAATTTGTTGCTGTTGATCTCTTGGGACCCCTTGTCAAAACATCGAATGGATTTTCGTACGTTCTAGTCGCTGTTAAACTTACTTCAAAATTTGTTTCTTTCACTCCGTTACGTAAAGCCACTGGACGATCTGTATCCAACGCCTTTGCTAAAAATTTCTTACGTGAAGTTCGCCACGTTACTAAAGTCATTTCAGATAACGGACCGCAATTCAGATCTGATGTTTGGTCACGCATGCTTCGGAACCATAAAATCAAACCTGTTTTTATTTCATTGTACTCACCACATTGTAACCCGTCTGAACGGATTATGAAAGAAATCAATAAGCTTTGCAGACTTTATTGTCACAGTAAGCATCAGCATTGGGACAGATTTTTGCACTTATTTCAAAATGTGCTGAATGAAATTCCTCATGACTCCACTGCTTTACCACCTATTCTTGTACTGAAGAATGAAGAACCACCAAACAGAATCAGAGAGCTTGTACCGTTCCCGAATACACGTAAACTTCGACACAAAGACATAATTGATTTGGCTATTAAAAATATAAAATCTGCAGCAGACAAAGGGAGAAAACTACACGGTAAAGCAAATTCAAAGAAATTATATATTGGTCAGAAAGTTCTCATTAAAGCTCATTCATTGTCACATAAGAAGAAACACTTGAGTCACAAATTCTTTCTAGTTTACAATGGACCTTACAGAATCCGACGTATACCACATGATAATTGCGTTGGTTGAAACTCTGCGTACTAGGAAGAGTAAGGATTTACACCACATTTCACATGTAAAACCGTTTATTGAAAGATAATCTGCTTTTTAACTTTGTCTTTGCCATATAACTTTTCACTTTACATTACTAGTATGCTTTGTCAGACTTAGAATCTGTTATGAGGCAACAATATTTGAAGTTAAGTATCCAGTCAAGAACCAAGAGAACTTATTTAAACAGAAATTACGAATGCATTGTTATAGTGAACAGACGTGACAATGTTGTTGTGTGTGTACATTCTTGCTTGTTAGTTGCACGATTATGTAACGACTATAAGGCTTACATTCTTAGAACATATACTGGTACTGCTAATGAGATTTTAATGCAACATTTTGGTTTACTAGAATATACATCCTGGATTTAAAGTGCTTTCTGTGAGATACCAGATGACACAGTGGTTCGTTTATGTGACAGCTACACGACTTTATCACGACGCTACTAATGAGTGACAATTTACAATATTGCTTCTGCGGTGTTTCTGTTTTATATCTGCAAAGTTTTAGTAGTAACGTTTGTGGTATAGCAACAATGAGACAGCCTTTTTCGTAGCACAACAATACGTTACTGTACAGTACTTTCTTCATCATGCCAATAAGCATAATAACTGAGATATCTATACGCAAAGCATTTCGCTTTTGTTTATCATGAGGTAAGTACATTAGCTTCTGCAGGACCTAGCTTTCGGAGGACGATAACTACGATACTTCCACAGAGATTATATTACAACATGACGCACAGTTAACGCTATAGTACACGTAATTGAGTGATTAATTTTATACTCAAAACATTTATTTTTAAAGATTTTTGAATTACAAAGAAAGTTTTCCGTGATACATTTCATTCCATTACTGTAATCTGTAACACCTTAGGGTATAATTACATTAACCCTCAGGGGAGTACACGCTTACTTTGTGTACCATGTGTTTGGCGAGCACTAGGAGCCCGAGCTAATATGGTATTGGCTTATACAACTTTACACTTTGGTACCATATTTCTCTAACACATAAATTACACAGCTATCTGATCATTTAACTGAGTGACAAACATTTTTTTTACTACATCAGTGACACATGTTTACCCAATTACACAGTTGGATAACTTCACACTTATGAAACTGTATTTTGTCTGTACTTTGTGAACTGTTCATATCTTTTCGGAGCCATTGTGATAATATGAGAGCTTTGACTGATGTATTTGGTATGGGATCATGATTTTTAAAGTACGTTTCAGGTAGATGACACTATTGAAATGAGCAGAGAATATTTTTTAGGGTTTGAAATTATTGCAGAAAGCTATGACGTTTTTGAGATTTGACTGAGGTGTTATGATGTTATTATTACAATGACGATGTGTATTATGCTGTTGAGGTATGTTAAAGATCAATAAGGTGATGCTATATGAGGAATTTGATTATGTTACGTATTTATTATGATGAAATATTGAAGAAGTGTCGACGAATATCCTTCTGTGTAATAAGGTAAGGAATAATGAGTAGTGGTTAGGGACTCTGATTTGTGAAAAAGGCTGTTGGAAACCAAGAATCGTACTTTAAGAGTTATGAAATGTGTGTAAATGCGTGAATGTATCACAATGCTGGCGAAAAATTTTTTGACACTGTTATATTTATAGGATTTTGTTTCTACACATTTGTAACACAAATTCTCGAAATGTGTAATTCTTGTATGACACTGATACTGTAGCGGAAACTGCTGTCATAAATATTTTGGTAAGGAAGAAGGGGTCACTGTAAGCACCCAGCTGCACAACAGACGCCTGCAAAAAAGCCATTAGTGTGTGCCTTTCAGAGGCACAGGTGGAGAAAAAAAAAGAGGCCATTATTCTCGCTATTGACATTTCTTTGTAGAAAGCATCGCAAATGCGACACCTCAAACTTGAAAACATATGATTATACTGTGGAGCTCTTAATTTACTATATTTACTAGCATGCCTAATGAAATGATGAGAAACATTTTAGATCTATTGTCGTTCTAGTTGAGAGATTGCTCATTTTGTTTAATATCTAGTTTCTAGCCACACTGCAACATTGGTTAAAATAAAATTTAATAGATGTACTAATATCACTATTTTCTGTCTACAGACCAAGTAAAGAATAATTTTATGATCTACTTCCAAAAAAAAAACGACATTTCCACTTCACAGGAATTGCATACATAATTTTTGTCAGTGACTCGGTAACTTGTCTGCTAGAGTAAGTTACAGTGATGCATCATTCTAGTGTTAAGATGTGACATAGGTATTAAACATGGCCATTTTTACAGTAATATTTATTCTGCTTGAGCTTTGTCGTGTTTAGATATTAGTTATTGCATTTGCTGCTGCTGTTTGCCAGGCATAATGTCACTGAATTTGACTTTGTATTACTCTGTTAAACCAGTTTTGCTACGGATTTATTTTTCTTGTTTGCTGCGCATTGCATTATATTAGTTGTAATATTGCATTTGCTTTGCTAATTTATGCTGCTTGCTTTGCCAATTTGCATTTTTTTATCATTGCTGTTTGTGTTAATTGTTTTGCGCTGCTGCATTACCATGTCCCTTAGTTTAGCACCCGAGCTCAGTAGGTTTACGTTAGCTTCAGATGGGGTAGGTTATATAAGAGAACGAGGTGTGATGAATGGAATGAAAGGCATTCAGAAGTTATAAGAAAATTGTTTGGCCAAAAAAGTACTTTGAAAGAGGACTGTTAGTTCAAAATGGTTCAAATGGCTCTGAGCACTATGGGACTCAACTGCTGTGGTCATAAGTCCCCTAGAACTTAGAATTACTTAAACCTAACTAGCCTAAGGACAGCACACAACACCCAGCCATCACGAGGCAGAGAAAATCCCTGACCCCGCCGGGAATCGAACCCGGGAACCCGGGCATGGGAAGCAAGAATGCTACCGCACGACCACGAGATGCGGGCGGACTGTTAGTGTTTGCATGTGTGTTGATAATTCAGCAAGGGACTGGTTAACAGCATTGCTGTTTCTAAGGACATTCCAAAAAGTTTTGCGAGTACACAAGTTGTGGTTTATGGACTTGCTATATTGTCTGCAAGACTCTTCGATGGTGATTGTGCACCTGCACAGTCACAACAGATGGCTGTTGGCCGACTCTACAAGGACTACAGTGGGTCTGCACCTTTGATGACCCACCAATACCATTATTTCTACAAGGACTGCAGTGGGTCTGCACCTCTGGTGGCCCACCAATACCATAATCTCTACCAGGACTACAGTGGGTCTGCTCTGTGATGACCTACCTATCAATATTCTTCAACTTCGACTGACTCTGCTGTGGGTTTGCTCTGTTGTGGTCTATTACCTGTCTGCATGTCAGCACTGTCTTTGCGTTGGAAGGACAACACTACTTCTTCAAGACTGCATGGAAATCCACTAATTCCGTGTGCATTCTCTTTTACTGCTCAGACTTTGGGAAAAAAAACCTCTGCAATTTTACTGTGATGAATGATCAGGACTGTCTTTATGGACTGTGAGAAAATCTTTGCTTTTGACCAACAGTGTGTCAATAAGTGTGTGCATTTGATATCCTTGTTATTGTAATTAGGAAAAATTTCTTCAAATCTGTATTGGCCACAGCCCAAAACAATTTGTAAAATTTTTTGTGGGGGGCATGGGGGCTATGTAAATCCAAATCCACCAGAGACAAAAGGAAAATTATTGTATTTAAAAAAGCGGATAAAGTTATAAGTAGGCTGTTTAGGTTTTTATATTGGTAACGCCACGTAGCGCTCTATATGAAAATCACTGACAGTGCTGTGTGAAAGCTGTGGTTGGTTTACATTGTTGGAGTATATACTAATGTAGTGTTGGGCAGTTAGCTGTTAACGGCGCGTAGCGTTGTGCAGTTGGAGGTGAGCCGCCAGCAGTGGTGGATGGGGGAAGTGAGATGGCGGAATTTTGAAAGTGGATGATCTGGACGTGCGTCCATCAGAGACAGCAAATTTGCAAGTCTGGATGTCATGAACTGCTATATATATTATGACTTTTGAACACTATTAATGTAAATACATTGTTTGTTCTCTATCAAAATCTTTCATTTGCTAACTATGCCTATATGTAGTTAGTGCCTTCAGTAGTTTGAATCTTTTATTTAGCTGGCAGTAGTGGCGCTCGCTGTATTGCAGTAGTTCGAGTAACGAAGAGTTTTGTGAGGTAAGTGATTTGTGAAACGTATAGGTTAATTTGGTCAGGGCCATTCTCTTGTAGGGATTACTGAAAGTCAGATTGCGTTGCGCTAAAAAAGTATTGTGTGTCAGTTTAGTGTTGATCAGAATAGGTAAAGAGCGAAATGTCTGAAGTTCAGTTTTGCTCAGCTGTTTGAAAATCAAATAACGTAACGGATATACCAACACAGTAATTCGCTAATTTTTCTAAGGGGACGTTTCAAAGTGTCACTAGAAGCCAGCCTAAGAGGCAATCTCCATTCCTTCCGAACTGACTATGCAAATGTAGACGAGATGTGGCTCAATTCAAAGATGTAGTAGCAACAGCAATTGAGAGATTCAAACCTCATAAATTGGTAAGAGATGGAACGGATCCCCCATGGTACACATAACAGGTCGGAACGATGTTGCAGAGGCAACGGAAAAAGCATGCCAAGTTCAGAAGTACGCGAAATCCCGAAGATTGGCTAAAATTTACAGACGCGCGAAATTTGGCACGGACTTCAATGTGAGATGCCTTTAATAGGTTCCACAACGGAATATTGTCTCGAAATTTGGTAGAAAATCCGAAGTAATTCTTGTCGTATATAAAGTACACAAGCGGCAAGACGCAGTCAATACCTTCGCTGCAGCAGTGCCGATGGTATTGTTACCGACGACTGTGCCGCTAAAGCGGAGTTATTGAACGCAGTTTTCCGAAATTCCTTCACCAGGGAAGACGAATGGAATATTCCAGAATTTGGAACACGAACAGCTGCTAGCATGAGTTTCTTAGAAGTAGATACCTTAGGGGTTGCGAAGCAACTCAAATCGCTTGATACGGGCAAGTCTTCAGGTCCAGATTGTATACCGATTAGGTTCCTTTCAGATTACGCTGATACAAAAGCGCCCTACTTAGCAATCGTATACAACCGCTCGCTCACCGATAGATCTGTACCTACAGATTGGAAAATTGCGCAGGTCGCACCACTGTTTAAGAAGGGTAGTAGGAATAATCCATCGAACTACAGACCTACATCGATGACGTCGGTTTGCAGTAGGGTTTTGGAGCGTATACTGTATTCAAACATTATGAATCACCTCGAAGGGAACGATGTATCGATACGCAATCAGCATGGTTTCACAAAAAATCGTCCTTGTACAACGCAGCTAGCTCTTTGTTCGCACGAAGTAATGGCCGCTATCGACTGGCGATCTCAAGTTGATTCCGTATTTCTAGATTTCCGGAAAGCTTTTGACACCGTTCCTCACAAGCGACTTCTAATCAAGCTGCGGGTCTATGGAGTATCGTCTCAGTTGTGCGACTGGATTCGTGATTTCCTGGCAGGAATGTCGCAGTTCGTAGTAATAGACGGCAAATCATCGAGTAAAACTGAAGTGATATCAGGTGTTCCTCAGGGAAGCGTCCTGGGACCTCAGCTGTTCCTGATCTACATAAATGACATGTGTGACAATATGACCTGGGTGACAATCTGAGCAGTTCTCTTAGGTTGTTCGCAGATGATGCTGTAATTTTCCTGCTAGTAAGGTCATCCGAAGACCAGTATCAGTTGCAAAGCGATTTAGAAAAGATTTATGTATGGTGTGGCACGTGGCAGATGACGCCAAATAATGAAAAGTGTTAGATGATCCACATGAGTTCCAAAAGAAATCCGTTGGAATTCAATTACTCGATAAACAGTACAATTCTCAAGGCTGTCAACTGGGTGTTAATATTACGAACAACTTCAGTTGGAAAGACAACATAAATAATATTGTAGGGAAGGCGAGCCAAAGGTTGCGTTTCATTGGCAGGACACTTAGAAGATGCAACAAGTCCATTAAAGAGACAGCTTACACCACACTCGTTCGTCCTCTGTTAGAATATTGCTGCGCTGTGTGGGATCCTTACCAGGTGGGATTGACGGAGGACATCGAAAGGGTGCAAAAAAGGGCAGCTCGGTTTGTATTATCACGTAATAGGGGAGACAGTGTGGTAGATATGAGACGCGAGCTGGGATGGAAGTCATCAAAGCAAAGACTTTTTCTTCGCGGCGAGATCTATTTACAAAATTTCAGTCACCAACTTTCTCTTCCGAATGCGAAAATATTTTGTTGAGCCCAACCTACATCAAAATAAAATAAGAGTAATCAGAGCTCGAACAGAAAGGTTTAGGTGATCGTTTTTTCCCGCGCGCTGTTGGAGAGAGGATTGGTAGAGAGATAGTATGATTGTGGTTCGATGAACTCTCTGCCAAGCACTTAAATGTTAATTAGAGAGTAATCATGTAGATGTAGATGTAGAAGTAGGATCAGTTCCTCTGACCTAAACTTGATATAAGGGTTGTGAACGATTGTTGCTTCTGTAATTAATAGGCTGAAGATTAAATCACACCTACGTTTGAGTGATTACAAAATACATAAACGTTTTTTGGCATTGCACTTGGATAATTGCACACTGAAATTACGATGTATTTTCTGCTTCTAAATTGTAATTACGTAGATGGAATTATTTTAATTATTTACGATCAGTGTAATATCATTACGAGCACATGAATGCTGTGTGATTGTGCTGACATAGCTGGTGTAAAATTGATCGTGTTTCTACACGTTTGGTCTCAGCGCAACATTCCATTTAGTGTAGGGACTACTACTGCTGCTTTGGGAGCAAACTGGATTTCTAGATCAACGTTGCAAAGACGTGTGATCATTGAAATTGCATTTTACTATGATAAGTGCTTTGGAAAATATGTTTGTTTCATATTCAATGTGATCTTTGTAGCGCAGGTATATTTTTAAATCATTTCTTTTTACTTTGTTCTGTGATTACATAATAGGGAGTGTCAGGGATACAATCAGTCACGATTTTAACGAGATAGCGTCGTATTTAATTTTTGGTTGTGGAAGTGACTCCAACTCGTGTCAATACACTGCAGTAACAGTAATTTTTGAACCACAGTGGTAGCAATAGCTGACGATATTAAATTTATTTGGCACGTTAACGTTTGTAACATGATAATTATGTCTTTTCACTTACTTGATGTTCCCATAAATATTTCAAAACAAATTCATGTAATATCTTATACATTATATGACGTCTGCTATGCTACATCCACATTGGTTGACACAGCTCTGTCTCCAGTCTATTGCTCGTAGGTATGCTGCACAGACCAAGATGATACGGTGCTACCAGACGAAAGCATGGAGAAAGTATACATCGCATCATGCTAGTAATTTTCACTTCGCGGAGTGAATAGTTGTATGAAATACGATTCTAAGAAACAGCTGTCAAGGTAGCTGAGTTTCTGTACATGATGTTGAGTCGCCGTCACCTCCGCGAAAACAAACATCCTTTGTGTTATCCTGTTTGAACAGTTCAGTTTTTATTACTTGCACAATCAAATCAACCGGAAACGTAAAGTACTCTTTTCTACAATTTAAGGAACATTACAATATTTCTAAGATGTTTAAATAGTTACATCTTGTATGTCGGCGCGTTTTTCTCTTATACATCGTGTAAACAGTTATGCTTACGGAAGTCTTAGTGGAAAAAGAATCTCCTTAACCGACCCCGCAATGTGCACCCTGCACTCAACTTCTGGTCAAATTTGTCTTCTGAACGTAGTGTCACTTGCTATCCAAACAAAACGAATCTGTTACAAATTTAAAGTATAAATCTTTCCCACAAAATAGATTACGTGAACGAGCTCACAGCAGTTGCACCGCATTAGACTGTGGATTTGGGCAGAGATTGTCCGTACACGTAGCTCCTTCGCAGGCGTTCCAGCCGCCGTAACGGTGCCCCGTGTATAAATGTTTATGGCTCCGCGGTAAGCGCTCCCCGTTATCTGCACTCCCTTTAAATCTGGGGGAGCCAGTGCAGCATCTTGCGTTCACAAAGGAGGAAGGAGGTTTAGTGTCTGAATTACTGGGCATGCGCCGAGAACACTTCCAGCTGAGATTGCGCACGTTACTTTCTGCAGTCGCAAGCGAATTGCGAAGACAAAAGCAGTTACGTTGGTGTAACGTTTCTTCGTACGTAATTACTTATTTAGACTCACAGTAAAGCGTAATAGACTACTGCAAGATATGGTCCCCTATGTGGCGTTGCGATTTTGAGTAAGGAAAACAAAGGGTAACCTAGTGTAAGGTAACCAGATGTGGGTTTGAACCCTGTTCAGCAACAACGCGAGTCCAGTGTCAACAACAAAATTTCTGACATTTGGAGCTGCCAAAATTTTCATTGGTCTCCCAGTAGATTGGACGGTATGACAACATAAGAGAGAATTTAGAATTTTTAAACTGCGTTATAAAGGTGTCATAATTGTGTGTGGGCTAGATGATAACTTTCTCCACTCGAGTAAATAGATACAAAATAAGATATACAAGACATTCGAAAATTATGGACACGCAGTATACAACTTTTCAAAACAGTAACGTTTTCCAGAAGCTGACGTGGTGTCGAAGCCACCACTGGCAGAACAAGAAAGGTTTTAGCAACTTTAAAAGCGACAAAACAAAAACAGCCAATTATAAAGAATATTAGAGCGCAGCATAAGGATATTATAAGATATTTATGTCGGCTTGTTTCAATCGACTGCCTGTGAAAACTGTTGTACGCATACACAATTGTAATAGTTTTCATGTTCAATTATTCTCCTCTGTAAACGATCCTGGCGGTCTTCTGTAGCTTCTCTCGCAGTGGATCGACATTTGCTGTATTGTGTACTAATTTTGTGACTTATAATGTCTCCACAATCCAAGGATTTTATTTCTGCCTCTAAACCCGAAAAGAAGTAGCATTGATTCAAGTCTTAAGAGTATCGCGTTTGATGCTGCAACGGTTTTTAATTGACTGTTTGATTACTTTTTATGATACTTGCTAGCGCTTGTTATCAGTATACTTTTTCGGATCTTCAACGTCTACATACATTTTCTCCACAAACGTACATATCAATCAGCCCACAGACGTGGGGAAGGTAAGATCTGTCTACAGTACATATTGTTTCGAATAATGTTAATAATTACGACCGAAATGTAACCATACTAATTTCATGTGGGAATTCTGCATACTTTATGCACACGTTTACATTGCGATAGGGCAGTAAACGGACGTCGAACACCTCCTTTTTAATTCCCAAAGAGAAATTTATCCTTTCATCCCTCCCTTGTTTCTGAAATTCGATTTACATTCTTTTATTGTGGAGACTAGTGTATTTTACAACTCTCATAATGTTACGCCTACAACCTACCTGTTTCTGAAATATTTAATTTCGTTCGTGTGCGACTTATAACAGAAGCGTGCTACGGAGTCAAGACATATTCATATGTATAAAGTTATTCCAAGCAATACTCTGTTTGAAAATATTGTCGATAAAAATATTCTTTATGACATGTTAACAGGTACGCTTATGAGAAATTAATTCTGCTGCATGTTGAAAACTGTGAGGTACAATTGATTAGGCAAACTTAAAAAATTTTATTTGTCGCATTTCCTATTTGTGTTTCATGAAATTCGTTGAAATTTCAATCGTCCTCCTCACTCTTCTACGCTTGTGAAAATCCAGCGCCCACAAATTTGCAATTCCTCACTGTGTGTTGGTTAACAACCCGTAATGGAAAAGGTCTCGAATAATACCGTGTGAGCTCAGTGCAATGCCTGTATTTGACAGTGTCTGGAAAGTTCGAAGCAATGTTCGTTCTACCATACATACATTTACGAAGGACCGAACAGGTGGGTGATTTATAGCTCTATTATATCATGAAACGTATTTGTAAACAGCGAATACGGTACCACCACAGCTATACAGTTTCCTGGAAACTTTGTGCCGGGTCGGGACTCGAACCCGAATTTCCGGATCTATGCGAGCCGTCGCCTTAAGCGATTCGATAGCCCGCTCACGCTTCATGGATAGACCAGAACTTCCTAACGTCCCAGAGTATTTTTACCCATAGTGCTCACACATCTATGCAATTTGCACACAGGGAAGATTAATTTATTTTTTTCAGCAGGTTGCCTTAGTTCTGGAGTGGAAAATATTAGTGCAGTGTCTGTTTTGACGGTATCTGTAAAGTTCAATGCAATGCTGCTTCAGACATGCATACATGTCCGATGGAACAGACACTACTGCCGATTTATAGCCGTAATAAGATATGAAATTTATTCATAAATTGGGAATACTATACCACAGCAGCTATAAAATTTAGTGGAAACAAGTGACACTCTATACCATTATTCCCTTGTATTCAGCATTAAGTACTGTACTGTTGTGTCTACATTTGACAATCTCTGTAAAATTTAATGCAATGTTTTTCGAACAAGTATAACCAAGGCTTGTCCAGTGATGCATGAATTTTGGATCGCCCTGTTTATACACGGTGTCCCATGTAACTTAGCTCTCTTCACATATTTTAGAAATAAAGCAAAATGTGAAAGTGCAATTGGCCAAGGATGTAGCTATATAAGGGGCTCACGCAGTGGGCAGGATCCATAATTCATGCATGTAAAAGTCACTTCCAAAGAATTTTACGATGTAAATGATATTTGTAGGTTTTTTACGGAAATGTTAACTACAGATACAAATAGTGATGGTAAACTTGGTTGCAATGCTCGAAAGCTTTACCTTTCGGAATACTGAGACTTTACATGAAAGAAAGAGCTCCATAGTTTCTGCCGTAATGCAGTAGACCGTAATGCGGGTTGCCTGCACTGTCCTGAAACATAATGTAAGCAAATAGTGGTCTCCGCATTACAGTAGAACTTGTGGCGCCATTGTCATCCTTTAAAGTCTGCGTATTTCAGAAGGTAAGAAGTTAAGAACAGTGACTATGAGTCAGCGGTCACTAATTGTACGTCTAGTACCCATTTTCGTAGAAGGATCGTACGTATGCTACTTTAAAAAAAAAACATTTTGTTGAAAGTTATGTTCCTTTACATTTATCGATGGTGCATTCCTGTCCATCTTGTGAGCACCCGACATGGATGTAAGCTGGGCCAAATGCATTTTCCAAATGTTGTCGATTCGGAAATATGTGAGGTGGCAGATTTAGTCTTTGGGATGTTATTATAAGCAGGCAGAATATTCGCACAGCAGAAAGTATTGCTTTTAAGTGATATGGGTTATAATTCTGTTGTACTAAATAGCATCAGTAACAGCATACGCACATAAAGATATATATTCCAACATAACATTCTCCAGCACTTTCCAACACTATTGAAGGCGACTCGTATGCGTATTTAAATTAAGACGCCACCTGCCTCACCTTTATGATATTTCACAACATTCCCTTATTCCATACGATATAACATACATTTATGTGCAATACCTTAAATTACAACTTTTTAATTCTTTGCGCCCCTGTTTCACCGAAATCCCTTCAAGGACAAAAAACGTAAATTTCAATTACTTCTTCAAACTCAGGTCCTCATCATGTATAGCCTTTTAAATCATTTATCCGTTCTTAGAAAAATTATTGTCTAGTTATAAAAACTATTTAAGAGCAGAATTAACTTTCATGAAAAAACATAATCTTTTTACAGAAAGAGAACAGAAAGTAGGTGTCGTAATATAAATTACTTATGATACGATTCAATAGGTGCGTTACATTACTTGTGTTCACAACGAATAACCCGAAATCCTCAATTGTCGCCATTGTTTTGTCTAATAACAAGAATCTTCAGTTATTGCAACTGATTGTTGGAAATTTCACACAGAGATATAAAAACTTCAGCATATAATTAAGAAGCGTTTCCACAAAATTAAAAAATTAGTAATTCTCTTGAGTTTTCATTCACTGTCACCAGCTTTTTGTCTCTTTGCGTCTTTGCGTGAAAGTACTATGGCATTAAGCGACACAGTCTAACAATTTGCTAAAAGTTCATGTTCCTTCCTCCGGTTTCACAAGTTTTTTGGCCACATAAATTGCCATTGTTCCCCAGCGCGTACAGAATTACCTTCGCTGCTAGCATAACTTTCAATGCACAGACCTGTAAATTTCATTGGCGTCGTAAGGCGGTCTTCCGCTTCTAGGTAACAGGGCCATATCTATTCTTTTCCTTGGCAGCAGTTGCCAAGTCTTCCACGAGCTCTTCGAATAGTGAGTGAGTAGAACGGCGGAGATACAGTTGGAAATCTGTTTGGCACATAGCTGTGAATTGTAATGTTATCACGTAGCCGTACATGTAGAGTGTGGCGAATGCCTTCAAGGCTTTGTGAATTCGTAGACTGGCCACAAACAACTCCGTAACTCGAGCCTCAGGGGGCACACCATAGGTGAAAATGACTGTGGCGTCTGAATGTGAAAAACGCTGACTACAGGATAGCCGTAAGGTCTTTATATGCGACTGGTGGCGTCTGTGTACGTGCAACCAGCAACGAGAGGTTCTTAAGTCGGCGAGCATCAGAATTTTGAGAGCTCTGCCGGCCGCTGTGACCGATAGGTTCTAGGCGCTTCAGACCGAAACCACGGTGCTGCTACGGTCGCAGGTTCGAATCTTGCCTTGGGTATGGATATGTGTGATGTCCTTAGATTAGTTAGGTTTAAGCAGTTCTAAGTCTAGTTGACTGATGACCTGAGATGTTAAGTCCCAGAGTGCTTAGAGCCATTTGAACCATTTTTTGAGAGCTCTCAGGAACTTTTAAAATTTTATGGCTACCGATTGCTTTTACGTGAACCTTTTATACACGTATAATATTGTTTCTAATTTTCCTTTAATGATGTGCCGAAAGAATCTTCTTTATTATCTAGTGAAACAGAAAGTTCGATACTATAAATGACTCATATACAGGGTATTATCTTGAATTGAAAATCATGTGCGAAAACGTGCCGATTCCGGGCTACAAGATTTGAAAACATGTTGCCACACGTTCACAAGTAATTGATTAGGCGTGATCCGGTATATCATTTGTTTTGCAGTTCCACTCATTAACATTAAAAAATATGCTCTTGTACACGTAGAAGGGCGCTCTTCAACGTGATGCAGTACGGCATCTTCTAATTCGGGCATGCGGCGCCTCCTTGCCTGATGACAGTGAAGGTTCTCTTTCCCCAAGCCGTTGCACAATCGTTGCGCAGCTCTTCCACTACCGCAAGCTTTGCGATTCAGATGGATTACGTTGGTGTATCTTGCAAACGTGAACTCAACCATGTTGCTCTAACACTCAAAAACACGTGAGGAGACTGGAACCAGGTAAGAGAGATAGGACAGATGGAAAATGACATCAGCTGATCAGCTACAACCTTCCTCCCCCCCCCCCCCCCCCCCCCCCTCGCACGCACACACACTCTCCACTACATGACTACTCTGTTGCGTACCTACCCATTTCCGAGCACACTGTATACGAACAAATACAATATGAAAACTCAAGTCTTATTTAGGTTTATGTTTATTAATTTGCAAAACGTGGTAAAAAAATTTTACATTGGTTTTTTGTGTGTAAGGAAATTCCACCGTGTCACTTTACGTCTTTCCGTTTTAATATTACTTTCCAAAGCAGTGGTCAAGTTGTTAATTCATTGTTGCTTTATAATATTCGATATAATTAACTTAACCATGTTGTATGACAATATAATGGATGATCTATTGTTTACTTATTCTATCTGACGACTTACGTGACTTAAGTTGTTAGCCACAAAAGAATAATTTACTCTTCATGTAAACCAAGAAGACGTAGACTCGAAAATGCAACAAAAGGAAGTAGTTTTACGAATCTCGATTTATTGCCGCTGTGGATATATACACCAATATATCGGATATTAAACTTTCTATGTATGTGTGCGATGTCCTTAGGTTAGTTAGGTTTAAGTAGTTCTATGTTCTAGGGGACTGATGACATCAGAAGTTAAGTCCCATATTGCGCAAAACCATTTGAACCATTTTTTAACACTTTCTCTCCACCATAAAATTCTATTCGCGAAATTCAGAACTAATGAGCAAAATAAATAATATTCATTTGAAAAATTATAGTAATAACGTTGGAAGTACTCTTCTGAATGAACACAAAGTATTTGTGAATCAAATGGTAATGTTTATTTGTTGTAAGACACTAAACGTATTTCGAACTGTTACCATCCGACGATCAACGGAACTGGTGATGTAAAATGACTAATCATTCAGTTGTGACTTGGCAAGACAGCCAAGTCACTACGAGAGGAAGCCGAAAGGCACGCGCTTAAGCTCACGCAGGCTGGCGCGAAGTCTGGAACAGTTAAGGGAATTAATAGTAGCAAATAAAGTACGTACTTGATGTAATACTTAAGTGGTGTACTTAAGTGGTGTACATCGGTCTGACGGTACAGGCATCACAAATTAAGTATCTATTGATAATGGCGCCTTGCTAGGTCGTAGCAAATGACGTAGCTGCAGGCTATGCTAACTATCGTCTCGGCAAATGAGAGCGTATTTGTCATTGTAGCATCGCTAGCAAAGTCGGCTGTACAACTGGGGCGAGTGCCAGGACGTCTCTCTAGACCTGCCGTGTGGCGGCGCTCGGTCTGCAATCACTGACAGTGGCGACACGCGGGTCCGACGTATACTACCGGACCGCGGCCGATTTAAAGGCTACCACCTAGCAAGTGTGGTGTCTGGCGGTGACACCACATTCGTCCCCCGCAAATCGGCGTACGGTTGTGTTATAAGGCTTCCGCCCGCCGTGGGGAGGACCCCATGTTGACGTATGCGACGAGGTGGGGAGCCGAACAACAGGCGAGGCTGTGCCACCCGCAGCCTGCCATTCGGTCCGAGGGGAGCTAGGGAACGCCTGAAAACCTAGTCCAGGGTGCACGCCAACATGCGGTGTATGCGCCCTTAGAGAAACAGGAGGGGCCGAAGGGTCGACCTCCATCGAGCCGGAGCACCCGACGGGCGAAGACGACATATGGTCCGGAGTGGGCATGAGTTCCATGTCGGAGGACAGCTGGTCACGGGAAGCGATCGGCGGCGCGTGACCCAGGGAGGCGCTTGGCGGTTGCAGCGACGCGTCCACTGCGGGCGGCGCCGGCGGGAGAACAGGCGGCGGCGGCGGCGGCGGCGGCGCGTCGCCATGGGGCTAAATGGAAGGCAGCGTCGGTAACTCCTGGGGATGAGGCGAGCCAGTAGATGGGTCCCCAGGGCGCTGACCGGACGGCACCGTCACTGAAATCAGACGGGGAGCGGCAGAACCCGTGCGATGACAGAGGCGCAGTTGATTGAGATGCCGACGCACCTCACCAGAGGCCCCCAAAACCAGATACATAGCGCGGCCGTGGCAGCGAAGAATGCGCCCTGCGAGCCTATGCCGTGAACCTCGATATTTGCGATAGTATACAACGTCGCTTGGAGCAAAAGCAGGTGGCTGCCGCTGCACAGGAACCTGATGCGGCGGATGCAGCAAAGACATCAAGGTTCGAGGAGGACGACCGTGGAGCAACTCAGCCGGCGAGCGACCATCTCGGGGCTGAGAGCGATACGAGGACCAGAAGAGCAATAACGCATCCTCCTGACAATGCGATTCTTTCAACTTCAACATCTGGGACTTGAAAGTCCGGACCAATCGTTCAGCGGCACCGTTTGACTGAGGCGAAAACGGCGCGGATATCAGATGTTGAATACCATTGGCCTTGCAGAATGACTGAAAGTCTGCGGACATAAATTGTGGGCCATTGTCGGAAACAAAAGTCTGTGGAAGACCTTCAATGCAAAAAATAGCGGATAACGCTTGGATGGTGGCAGATGACGTCGTGGACGACATCCGGACAACAAAAGAAAAATTACTGAATGAATCTACGACAACCAACCATCGAGCATTCCAGAATGGACCAGCAAAATCGATGTGTAAGCGTTGCCAAGGGGAAGTGGCTTGTGGCCATGCAAAGAATTTACGCGGTGGTGCGGATTGTTGTTCGGCACACGCCATGCAAGAAGAGCACATATTCGTAATCGCTGCATCGATTCCGAACCAAGTACAGTGCTGACGAAAAAGTTGTTTCGTTCGTACTATACCCCAATGTCCATGGTGGAGAAGCCGTAAGACAGAGGACTGTAACGAACGTGGGACCACGACACGAGACTGATCATTATCAGAACGCAACAGCTAAACACCACGTCGTACAAAAAGTCTCTCCTTGAGTGAAAAAAATCGCCGAACCAACGGATCCTCGATCCGTGATTTCGACAAGGGCCATTGCGTAGCAACAAAACGCAAAACGGTAACACGGACAGGGTCAGCAGCTGTGGCTGTTGCTACGCGACGAAAATCAATCGGTAACGATTCGACCACGTCATCGGTTTCCGTATCAATGAACAGGCAAGCAAGTTCGGAGGAATCGAATGCTCTATCCTCAGCAACAGGCAAACGGGACAACGCATCAGCGTTTCCGTGCTTAGCAGTGGACCGATACAAGATATCGTAGCGGTACTGCGAGAGGAAAATTGACCAGCGAATAAATTTCTGCTCTGTACGTGGAGGTACAGGCTTGTTCGGATGAAAAAGCGATGTCAAAGGTTTGTGGTCTGTGATGATGGTAAAGTGACGACCATACAAGAAATCATGAAACTTTGTAACACCAAATACGAGAGCCAAAGTTTCTTTCTCAATCTGTGAATAACGTCTTTGCGCAGACGAGAGCAATTTGGACGCAAAAGCAATAGGGCGATCGTGCGATCCATCTTTGTGCGCAAGCACAGCACCGATCCCGAAATCCGATGCATCTACCATCAACAAAAGGGGTTTCTGAGGATCGAATGGCGTAAGGCAAGTATTGGAAAGCAACGCCAATTTCAACTGGCGAAAGGCGCGTTCGCATTCCGTCGTCCAGACAAACGGAACACCTTTACGGCGTAAGCGATGAAGCGGAGCTCAAATGGAAGAGGCATGTGGCACATACCTGTGGTAATAATTAATTTTTCCCAGCACACTCTGTAGCTGCTTCGAATTCTGCGGCAAAGTCAAGTCTTGAATGGCACGGAGGTGCACGGGACTGGGAGATATGCCTTGGGCATTGATTACATATCCCATCCTCGTCGCCAAAATGTTGTGACTTGGCAAGACAGCCAAGTCACTATGAGAGGAAGCCGAAAGGCACTCTCTTAAGCTCACGCAGGCTGGCGCGAGGTCTGGAACACTTAAGGGAATTAATAGTAGCAAATAAAGTACGTAGTTGACATAATACTTAACTTTAATCCATAAGTGGTGTACATCGGTCTGACGGTACAGGCATCACAAGTTAAATATCTATTGATAATGGCGCCTTGCTAGGTCGTAGCAAATGACGTAGCTGAAGGCTATGCTAACTAACGTCTCGGCAAATGAGAGCGTATTTGTCAGTGTAGCATCGCTAGCAAAGTCGGCTGTACAACTGGGGCGAGTGCCAGGACGTCTCTCTAGACCTGCCGTGTGGCGGCGCTCGGTCTGCAATCACT
This sequence comes from Schistocerca americana, assembly GCF_021461395.2. Lineage (NCBI taxonomy): Eukaryota > Metazoa > Arthropoda > Insecta > Orthoptera > Acrididae > Schistocerca > Schistocerca americana. The sequence continues at coordinate 325,714,333 of NC_060125.1, forward strand.
GACAGTGGCGACACGCGGGTCCGACGTATACTACCGGACCGCGGCCGATTTAAAGGCTACCACCTAGCAAGTGTGGTGTCTGGCGGTGACACCACACATTCTTACATAACTATATCTTGCATGGAAAAGAGGGAGAGCGAAGAGCGCCAGTGACTTTTAAATTTGCGCTAATAGCGCTTGTGGGTTCTTTCGCAACATTGAGCAAAGTTCACTGAAGTCGCAAACCATGTTTCCTCGATGAGGTGTATTATAGTTTGAATGAACTAATTTCCAGACTGCTGAAAACTATATAGAAATGACCGTGACTTAAATGAACCATTTCTATATCATTAGTTCTATGTAACTACATTTTAATTTTTCATGCGAGACCTTTATTGTATCGTCATGTGTTAAGAACAACTAAGTTAATACCTGCTTCATCGAACCTCAAGTAACTGATTCTGTTCATCTCTCCACCTTCGCATCTTTCCTTTTTTGTGGAACTGATCCACTCATCAGATGCCATCAAGCACTCAAAGAGACACTAAAACTTACAATCGCAAACAAATAGACAAATATTTATTGTCACATTTTAAGGCTGTAGGATATTTCTATATCAACTATTAGCATCCAAAGGAGGTACGACTGAAAAGTTACGTGCTTTATACACTAAAACTGCAGTTGGTGAGATTGTGGAAAGATTTACCTCTGACAATAGGATATAGTCAACTTGTTGGCGGCAATAATCCATGATACACCAGATACGGAAACTGGCAGCACTTTGCTTATCTAGTTACTACCAACGACGAGCTCTCACCATGCGGTAGCTTATTCCAATACCAGCCTCGAGCCACCAACACTGGCCGAACCACAAGCCGCACGCAACGTCTGCCAATTAACTGCTGGTGCTGCCCTTCGCCACCCCACCCGCCACCCCTGTCCCCTTCCTTACCCAACTAAACTGGGTTAATTAGCCACGAGCTCTAGGGACAATTTGTTCCGGTGACACAACGACCCGCAGACTATTGACACGCTGTGCACCGGAAAGTAAGTTTCGACTGAAAAGGAGAGGTGGTTACGTTACAATGAAATATTGCACACATTCGTTAGGAATAGAATAAAAACACTAGGGTGTTGCACAAACGCCTCTAAAGACTGAATGTCAGATATGAGTAAAAGAGTTACTACAAGTCTCACTTTTAGAGAGAATAACCAGTTCGTAAATGATATCACTACATATGGTGTGTCACAATTCCTGTTACAGGCTTATAGAGGTTTTAGCGGGGACTTGCTAGATCACGTTTTACATAGGAAGCCATATCCGGAAACATCATCCAACGACCCTATAGAGCGTCAAAATCATTGGTGCCTGTACATGTAAACGTTTGTAAATGCAGATTCATTCTGTGACGATGTTACAAACTTTCTCCGATAATTGTGAAGCATAAATGTATCAGTTACATGAGCTATGAACACTTGTTCATCTTCGTTACTGTGAAACACATCTCCTCTTCTGAAGAAGTGCTCATAGATCTTAAGGTACAAATTTTACAAAGCTACATTTTTTAGTGTTTTAGTCTATACTACCCTCACTGAAAGTTGCCTACCCTAAAATTGTACAAAAACAGTACCATTACACGTGTTCCATTGTCAGGGTATCAGAACGGTTTTTGCTTATAGCTTTCGACTAGTTCATTTCCAGTACAGGGACGCTTACTTCTGGTCCATTTCTCTTTCTTCATCATTCTAGAAAGTTTATAACATTATCACGGCATCACCGTGTACATACAGGTCAAAGCAAATAAAAGTATCCCAGAGAACAGAGTTCAAGGATACCAAGAAACACAGCATAGGAAAGGAGGTACAGCACTGATCTGACTATAGCAGATGCTGAAAGTGTAAGCACGCAACTGTGTGTTTTTGTGAACGAAATTTTGCCCAAATTTATGTCCCAACCTGTAACAAATGTATGTATTACCACAAACCTGTTATCCACCTTAAACTCATATGCTAACCTGTGACTACAAAGAACCTAATTTGAGTTGAACTGCAACTAGTCTCAATCCAATGTGTCATTATATTAAATGCGCAACTGAAGTAAAACCATTATCCGGCCCTAAGCTAAATTTTCACTTACATCGAGGCTTGATAACAGTGTTGCAGAATTCTTGAAAGCACAACAGCAAACGGCAAGCAGGCAGTGGCTAAGCTAGATTTCTGTTTATTGAATAAAATTTCCAAATAATAGCCATATTGTTGCATTCCATATGGTGCAATGTGGTAACATGTTATCATAAACATTCTTTAAGCAGTAGTTTTGTGGAAGCAGACTCAGTGAGGCGAAACACAGTTCTCAGTGCCAATCCCACACGAACTCAAACAGTAAAATATGTAGTAGCATCTGCCTGAAGCATACTGTAGATCCATTGATAACTCCAAAGCCATCTTGTACTTCGAAGAGTTCCTTACAAAAGTCAGCTGCAGCTTGTATCGGTGAAGTATACCAACATTTGGAAGAAAACATCTGAGAACATCATCAGCAGCCATATTCCTTCTGCCCTGGAAAGAACGCATTATGGTCAATCAGCAACAAGTCTCTTACATTACAATATATAAATATCTATAGTGAGACAGGAGTAATAAGGTTTTAAATACCTGTACATTTGTAATGCTAATGTAGTGTAAAGGTAACAAGAGATATCTATGTCTATGAAAAAAGATAAGGAAATATGGAATCATCGTTTTATGATATCAGTTACAGAAATATCACAGAAGTAAATATGTGAAACAGCAAACAAAACTCTTCTGGGTTTGAGGCTGCATTGTCATCTGGAATTTGTCATCTGGAATTTTACAGATGACAATGCGGCCTCAAACCCAGAAGAATTTTATTGACTGTGACAACGGCCGCAGAAGCCTACATTTGCATGTAAAACAGTGTACACTAGTAGGAATGATAATTAAGAATTATTATATGTGTGCAGAATGACCAACAGAAAATTCTAAATATATTCAAGTAAACATGTATGCCTAAAGTCAGTAAAATACACAAAAGTGTAGAGAGTAAGGTAGGAAGAGACACGTAAGGACGGCGATGACAGACAAGAAATAAACACATGAGTATTGTGGTCACACACTTATAAGGAGTACACAAATATATTTGTTAGGAAAAACAGGGATTACTGGGTAACCAAGGCTCACATCAAAGAATACTTTTTGCAGGCAGCCAAACATCAGTCTATTATTACACCTAATAAGGTTAGTAATTAGCATGCTATCCAGTTATATTTCAACCTTTAATTTTTCTGTGACTTTTAATCATTTTATTCTTGATTTCACCAAACTACAAAAAAATGGCCCTGTTTACTTTATCTCGTGGCATCATTGTGTATTTTTCGTACGTTCCTATACATTCATACTATTTAGCTCCATTGCCCTACTTAACAGTTTGTCATCTTTGCCCTGCCTAACCATTTCTTGTATTCATCTTTGTAGCCATTTCTTTGCTCATATATATGTTGTACAACTTCCTTTCTCATCTTCTTTCCTTTGCTTCTTTCCTACACATCTTTCATGACTTCTTACATATCTTCCCTGACTTACGAGAGCTCACTACAGTACTGCCCTTAACATAATAATTACTCTAATGGTGCCACTTTCTAAACATTCTATTGTACAGTGAATATACATTATAGGGAAACTCAATGAATAACAAGAGTGTAAGAAGCAAATTCAACCTAAAATTCCTTAAGCTGAAGCATTGAATGTAACGATATTACATCATATGTAAGTACAAGAAGACAGTCTGCAATGTTAGTACAATAACACACATATAATAATCTTATCCTATGCCATGGCAAAAAGAAGAAAAGGTGAAAAGTAAAAAAAAGTGATTAGTATCCCACATGCTTCCTGCATCTCTTTCTCAGATTGCTTTATTTTTCTCATTCGAAGAGTTTTGTCTATCAATGTCATCTTCGAAAATTTTCCAAACAAGTAGATCGGCAGATAACATTTTTCTGCCATTGTTTCATACATAGGTGAAGTACATCTGTTAGATTAAGAAAAGGCAGATTAGTTTTATAAAACTCGGTAGAAGTTAAATTTTGCATGCATGCAGCTATATATAAATCATAAAAAAATATTGCTAATAAACATAAACTGCAAGCGGCTGTACCCAGATTGGGCGGCCTGTGGGCAGCGTCTGCTCCTCATGCTAGAGGCGGCAGTTTCAAGAAAACCTTCTAACGCTAACAACGTTAGTCGTATTCCTGGTAGGTTACGCAAGTAATCTCCCCAACTTTGAAGAATTTCGACAGTTACAATCTTAACGCATGATGGAAATGTCTTTCAATATCGAAACTACCCCAGGTGGCCAATCCACCGTCGGCAATGACGCAAGCAGACCCATGGATTCTGGGGAGTCTGCAACACCATGCAAATCCAACAAGATTAAACCCAGAAAAATCTTCAACATAGCAACTCTCAACATAAACCCCCTTCTGAAAGTGGGAAAACTTAAGCACCTTACAGACCAGTTACACACGGAAGACATACAAATTGTGGCGCTACAAGAAACTCGCTTCACTGATGAAAACACATTTGAATCAAACAAATTCAGAATATTTAAAGGAAAACCTGGAAAAATTGTAATGAAGAAATGCCCTCAGCTTGGCACAACTTTTGCTGTAAACACAAAAATTCTGAACTTTGTCGAACATTTTTGGTCAACATCATCGAGAACATCTTCCTCACTTTTCGATGTGCAAATAAAAAATACACATTAATCAATGTTCACGCTCCCACAAATGACAAAAATAATGCTAAAAATAGGGAAGAAACAGATGAATTCTTGGAAAACCTTAAGGATCATATATCTGAAATCCCAGAAAACAATGCAAAAATACTTCTAGGAGATTTTAACGCTCAGATTGGAAAAGAAAAGAAATTCCGCGAAATTGTCGGCAACTTTCCCGCACACAAACGAACCAACAAAAATGGAGAAAGGTTAATTATGCTCTGCAAGCAGTTTAAACTCAAGCTAATGTCAACACGTTTTAAACATCTTCCCAGAAAACAACAATCCTGGGTATCTCCGATAAAGAGTATCGGAGAATTTCAAATAGATCACGTTGCCATCTCCTCCAAATGTGAAAAAGAAATATTGAACACACGTGTCCGAAAATCTCTAAACCTCGACTCCGATCACTATCTCACGAAAATAAAAACTAAACTGATCCCACAAAACAAACAGAAAAGCAGAAACGGTGAATATAAAAACAGAAATAAAATAAATTTTGATCTTACAACCCTGAGAAATTACACCCTTAAGTCCAACTCTAACCTCAAGGATTTTCAGAAAAAACTAAAGACATTCTCCCCTTCACAAAACCTCCAAGAATTTCAGAACAACTTGATTGAGGCAACAGAAACAACCTTTCCAAAAACGAGCAAACCGAGACACCCGTGGTGGGACCGCAACTGTAATGAAGTTCTGCATGAAAGACTTAAAGCGTGGAAAAAGTGGAACTCACATAAAACTGAAAACAACTTTGATGAATTTAAGCAAGCCAGAAAGAATGCCTCGAAAACTATTCGCAACACCAAGAGACAATATGAAAAACAACAACTGGACTCAATCGAAGAGAATTTCAAGAAATGCAACACTGCAGCTTGGTACAAAACATTCAACCAGAAACTCCGAGGATACCAGTCCCCTTGCCTAAACCTTATGAGAAATAATAAGACTCTTGCCACCACCAATACTGAAAACTGTGAAATCCTGGCTGAATATTTTGAGACACTCCTAAACTGCCAAACACCCATCCAGACTCTCAGTTTTACGCAACCAGAAACATTCCCAACACATTCAACACCTCCGACACGAGAGGAAATCACAAACATAATCAAAAATCTCAAAAACAGGAAAGCATGTGGAGAAGACACAATTACAGCAGAAATGCTCAAGCTTGGGGGAGAAACATCAGTAGAAGCACTACACAAAGAACTTGAACAAGTATGGGAAACCAAGAAAATCCCTAGTCACTCCAAAACTGCCCTAATTCACCCTTTGTTTAAAAAAAGGTGACAAAAGGGATGTTAACAACTATCGTGGAATATCGCTTCTCCCAGTCCCATACAAAATTCTATCAAAAGCCCTGCTCAATCGTGTATCACCAATTATAGAGGGAAAACTTGGAGAATATCAAGCTGGCTTCAGACCAGGAAGATCCTGCGCCGAACAAATTTTTAACCTCAAAACAACCATGAACTATTTATCTACAAGGAGTAAGAAATATTTCATAACATTCATTGATTTCAAAAAAGCTTATGACTCAATCGATAGGGATACACTCATCAAAACACTTCGAGAATATGAAATAGATGAAACAACAATCACCATAATCAAAGAAACATTAAGAAATATAATATCAAAAGTAAAATTCCAAGGAGAAATTTCACGGCATTTCAAGGTCAAAACCGGCTTCAGACAATGAGATGCGCTGTCCCCGGTACTCTTCAACTGTGTTCTGGATAAAGTCATAGCAGAATGGAGAAAACTCACGCAAAAACATGGAGTTGAGGAAGACCAAATTGGAGGGAAGTGCTACAAAGCCATTGTAACCAACTGTTTTGCCTTCACTGACGATCTCGCCTGTTTAGCTTACACACAAATGACACAATAATACAAATAGAATTACTTAAAGAAACTGCTGAAAAAGCAGGCTTGCAAATTTCATTTGAAATGATAGATATCATTACAAATATCAAAAATCCACCAAAGAAAATAACTACGAAATACGGGAAAATATAGGTATCTAAACATTTTAAATATCTTGGTAAACTAATTCAGCCTGTGGCAAAAGGTCATCCAGCCTGCAGGGCTAGAATACAAAAACTAGAGACAGCAACTCACTACTGCAGACAAAAGTATTCAAAAAAATGTATATCCAAAAACATTAAACCCAGACACTACCAGACTGTCATTAGACCGCAGATACTATATGCATCAGAAGCACTGGCAAATTTTACATACGCAGAACAGATAGAAAATCGTGAAAGAAGAATTGTGAGGACAATTCTTGGACACAGGAAAATAACAGATGATCAAGGGAAGCCTGTATACAGACTAAAAAGCAACAAAGAAGTGTACACGAAGTGCAGCAAAATTACAGACGAAATTAGAAAAAGAAGATGCTCCTTTTATGCTCACATCATGAGCATGAACCCGAACAGGCTTACAAAACAAATATTTTCGTACATCGCAAATCTAAAATATAAAAATGTATGGTTTATCAACACAGAAAGAGATCTAAAAGAAATGGACATAGATCAGGAAACAATATTTAACGGAAACCTTTTTAGAAAAAAACTGATTTCATTCACCGGTTTCGGTGTGAAAATTAAGAAGACTTGTGGAACTAAATAGTCTGAAGAGAGAAAAGCCGCCTTCAGCGCAAGAATGAAAGAAGTGTGGACTGAGAGAAAGAAGACTTCCCAGAAGCGCAAGAAATAACTATTTTCACGGTCTTTAACGGCCAAATTTGTATAATAATAACAATAAACAAGAAAATACACACTACTACAAAGAAAAGTCACAAAAAGTCAAATCAGCTACCATATGCTATAAGAGTGTGTTACAGTATAAAGTAATGTCGAATTATTGTAAAATTCTCGTAACAGTTCCATATTGTGTTGTTCCGATGAAAAAAACACAAGTCTGAATAATTTGCGTCAGGTAATCATAAACTCCACATCAAACAGACAACGATGTAGTCTCATGTCAAGTTACCTTCGTTTACTATTGACAGCTAACCATATTTTTTCAAAAACTTACCGCTTTAACTTATAAACACAAAATGCATCCACATGGCATGAAAATTGAGAAACAGGGTGGCTATGTCTTCCTCTAGATTAATCATCATAATCATTGCCTGCTTTAACTTATAACCACAAAATGCATCCACATGGCATAAAAATTGAGAAACAGGGTGGCTATGTCTTCCTATAGATTAATCATCATAATCATTGCCTATTATATTACAGTATGCATCATAAATGTCATAATTGTCATATCGTCTACCTAACCAACATAAATCTCATTACCCTATTACAACATTAATCATATTTATTGTCATTGTCTCAATGTACAGGTCAAATAACAATACACTGTTCTGTTTTAGTCCACTTACTTCCACATAAACAACAATTCATAGCTATATATGTAAATATTGCACTTCCGCTGACACAACTTCGCTAGCTCACAGATCATGAAAAACTTCTTACATCAAAATACCTATTACTCATCTTTCCAGAACTAATTAACGTTCTAACAGGCTGTATATCTCTTAAAAAGTAGTGCAGGATGTTATATGTCTCTGTAACTTCATACCTGAGTACAGCCAAAAAATTTCGATGTTCGTAACAGTTTGTTTATTATACGTTTCGTGGCAGCAAATCACTCGATTAGTTGTGCGATACATGAAGTTCATTACAGGATGAAATTCGCCCTATTCTACGAAAAATTACCTGTCGTGCGTCGGGTGTCGCTCTAGCATGCGGAGGAATAGCATTGTTTATCGCTAACTGTTGCTGTGCGCTGTAATGCAAGAAGTATTTTCGAAACTGGTAACATGTAGTTCTGTCATCTCGGTACGATTTTAGAAACTGAATTATTCGGTGTACGATTTGATATGCTACATATGATGAAGTCCCTTGCTCTTGTGCATCAGTTGCACCACCAGTGTAGTGTACAATACTACGAATCCTATGTCATTTATTTACAGCTCGAAAGAATTGGTGTCTCAGACGCTTGCTTTAAGGAGGTAAAGGATGAAATTTACCCAGAATTTTCTGTCCAATTTGTAGCTTTTTTATGTTTAAATGTTCTTGTTGAAATTACTTGATCATCTTGTGGATTTGGTGCTCTGACTTCAATATTTCTGTCTGTCGCGCTTTCAGAAATTTGTCATTGTGAATTATGATATTGGTAACTTTGACTGTGTTGGTTGCTATTTACAAACTGTTGTTAAGCGTCGCGTTTTGTAGATTTGTTCTACCGGAATTGTAACATGACAAGTTTCATGACCACCACCTCAACTTTAGTATTTCGATTTATATGATTACCCCTGCTCACACTGGTACAGTCACTTTAGCACCTTTAACTATGCTAACAGTCAGAATTCCGGAAATTATTTGTTTCACTATAATTGTTCTTCAGCTGCGAGAATTCTGCGGGATACAAACTATGTCGGTTATCCCGTCTGTAGTTGATTCTATTTTTGTGTTTGTTACGCGAGTTTCCAAAATTTTTGTTTTCACGCGGTACAAAATCATGTTGAGTGTCGCAGTTTCTGATGTGATTGGTATTGTGTTTTTTTCGTTAAACCATTATCATTCTACGAGGTGCATTGTAGTTCTAAGGCCTCCGATTCTTTTTCTAATTAACTACTCACCCGAAATCGATGAAACTGGCGATACTTCTCTACGTAATCGCCCTGCAGACGTACACATTTTTCACAATGTTGACGCCATGATTCCATGGCAGCGGCGAAGGATTCTTTAGGAGTCTGTTTTGACCACTGAAAAATCGCTAAGGCATTAGCAGAACGGCTGGTGAATGTACGGCCACGGAGAGTGATATTCATTGATGTAAAAAGCCAAAAGCCACTAGGAGCCAGGTCAGGTGAGTAGGGAGCATGAGGAATCACTTCATAGTTCTTATCACGAAGAAACTTTTGCGTAACCTTAGCTCGATGTGCGGGTGCGTTGTCTTGGTGAAACAGCACACGCCCAGCCCTTCCCGGACGTTTTTGTTGCAGTGCAGGAAGGAATTTGTTCTTCAAAACATTTTCGTATGATGCACCTGTTACCGTAGTGCCCTTTGGAACGCAATGGGTAAGGATTACGCCCTCGCTTTCCCAGAACATGGACACCATAATTTTTTCAGTACTGGCGGTTAGCCGAAATTTTTTTGGTGGCGATGAATCTGTGTGCTTCCATTGAGCTTTCTGGATTGAAAAATGGCATCCACATCTCACATCCATTGTCACAATCGACGATAAGAAAGTCCCATTCATGCTGTCGTTGCGCGTCAACATTGCTTGGAGCCATGTGGTCGTCCATCAGCATTCGTGGCACCCACCTGGATGACACTTTTCGCATTTTCAGGTATTCATGCAGGATTGTGTGCACGGAACCCACAGAAATGCCAACTCTGGAGGCGATCTGTTCAACAGTCATTCGGCGATCCCTCAAAACAATTCTCTCCACTTTCTCGATCATGTCGACAGACCGGCTTGTGCAAGCCCGAGGTTGTTTCGGTTAGTTGTCACACGATGTTCTGCCTTCATTAAACTGTCACACCCACGAACACACTTTCGACACATCCATAACTCCATCACCACATGTCTGCTTCAACCGTCGATGAATTTCAATTGGTTTCACGCCACGCAAATTCAGAAAACTAATGATCGCACGCTGTTCAAGTAAGGAAAACGTCGCCATTTTAAGTATTTAAAACAGTTCTCATTCCCGCCGCTGGCGGTAAAATTCCATCTGCCGGATGGTGCTGCCATGTCTGGGACGTATTGACAATGAACGCGGCCTCATTTTAAAACAATGCGCACGTTTCTATCTCTTTCCAGTCCGGAGAAAAAAAAATCGGAGGCCTTATAACTTGAATGCACCTAGTACTATTCCAATTCCTTGAATAATGTTTTAATTGCTTCTAACTCATTTTTTTATCTGCCTGCAAAATACTTCTAGCTCATCTTTATACCTGCTGGAAAAAATTATGTGTCTCAGATGTGGTATGCAACTTTGTTAAACAAATGCATATTACCTCTGACGGACTGTATGGGTTAGATAAGTACTGATTTCTGTGTGACAAAGTCTACAAAGTATTTTACTGGGCTAGAGAAGTCAGACTGTTCAGTTTCGTAACATCGTAATGCAATGATTTACCCGATTTTATGTGACCTGCGACCTGATTTATGATGTGTAGGTGATTATCCACGAAAACAGTGTCACATATCCAGATACGACAATAAATCGCTGACGTGGTGCAGTAGAGATCCTGGTTCACACAGAAATGGCAATTTCGGCTACAAACGCTTTTTGACATTCCGTAAATTCAAAGTTTTCAGGATTTTCAGTAACGAAATTCACCCACTAGCGCGGATTAATCGGTTCCTTTATTCTTTACCACAAAATTGATCACTTCAACACAAATTGGAATATCTCTCTGGTTATTTGTAACTTAAACCAGTAAGATATTGCCAGAGCCTAAATGATTTATACCCAGCATATGAGGTGATCAAAAAGTCAGTATAAATTTGAAAACTTTATAAACCACGGAATAATGGAGATAGAGAGGTAAAATTTGACACACATGTTTTGAATGACTTGCGGTTTTATTAGAATCAAAATGCAGGATGGCGCTCCACCCCATATTGCTAGAGGCGTGAAAGATCTCTTGCGCGCGTTGTTTGGTGATGATCGTGTGCTCAGTAGCCCCTTTCGCCATGCTTGGCCTCCCAGGTCCCCACACCTCAGTCCGTGCGATTATTGGCTTTGGGATTACCTGAAGTCGCAAGTGTATCGTGATCGACCCACAGCTGTAGGTATGCTGAAAGACAACATCCGACGCCAATACCTCATCATAACCCTGGAAATGCTTTACAATGCTGTTCACAACATTATTCCTCGAGTACACCTATTGTTGAAGACATATTGAGCTCTTCCTGTAAAGAACATCATCTTTGCTTTGTGTAACTTTGTTATGCTAATTATTGTTATTCTCATAAGATGAAGCGCAACCTGTAGGAAATTTTTTGAACTTTTGAATTTTTTGGTTCTAATAAAACCCCATGTCATTCCAGACATGTGTGTCAATTTGTACCTCTCTATATACATTATTCCGTGATTTATTCAGTTTTCAAATTTATACTGACTTTTTGATCACCTCGTATGCTGGGTATAAATCATTTACGCTCTAGCAATATCTTACTGGTTTAAGTTCCAAATAACCACAGAGATATTCCAGTTTGTGTTGAAGTGATCAATTTTGTGGTAAAGAATAAAGGAACAGATTAATCCGAGCTTGTGGGTGAATTTCGTTACTGAAAATCCTGAAAACTTTGAATTTACGTAATGTCAGAAAGCGTTTGTAGCCGAAGTTGCCATTTTTGTGTGAATCAGGTTCTCTACTGCACCACGTCGGCGACTCATTGTCGTATCTGGATATGTGATATTGTTTTCGTGGATAATCAGCTAAACAACATTAATCTGTATGATCACCGAAGTGTTGTTGTGAATATGAATACAAACGGCCATATTCGTCCTTTTTGTCCTCGCGGTTACACTCTCTATGAATACCCTCAGCTTTTTCATTTATAGTGTTAACCCAAAACTTATATTCAGAATATTTTCTCTACGTTTCTTTAAAATTTGTTAATTACTGGTATTCAGCTGCGTCTGAAAAATTATTGGTAGTGGCGGTCATTTGAATCTCTGTCTGCGCTGGTTGACAAATTTGCCGTTAATGTTGTCAGGTCATCAGCTTTTATTTAATGGCGCTTAATTGTTCTTTTTGTTATTGATAATTTAATTCAAAATTATCCATTTGTTCGCTAATGTCATTTACCATTCCCCTTGAACTTGGTCCTTCCGTTCTTTTACCTGTGGAATAATTGCACTCGGGACTATAGTGTTGCTTTTAGCTAACAATTCATCCTTGTCATTACGCTGGTTTCTTTTCATGATTTTAAGTTTTGTTTCAGTGTTTCGTATTCCAGTTGCAAAACTGTTAATTATTGGTTGAAGGTCATTTTTAATTTCTTCCCTAAACTCAACTGATAAACTTTGTATTTCAGTGTCTTTTCTTTTTATGATCATTTCGTCCCTAAGTCGGAGCCGTGTAGGAACGCGTTGATGCTGTTCATAACTTGACATCTTGTAATAGCGATAGTGGCGTCCCGTTTTCTTAGTGTTTTCACTACGTTTGCTCGCCTTATCCGTCCGTGAGTAGCTGCAGCAGCGCTTATCGATAGAGCGTACTGTGGTATATCTTTGGAGCGGCCTTCAGTATTTCCGGGTTGTCGTGTGTCGAGCGAGTTGAGTTGGGACGGAGCAACAGTGAAGTCCCGACCGTCAGTAGTTGCCCGACGGCAGGATGTGGTCGCGAGGGTGCACGACCACGTCAAGGAACGGATTCAGCGAGTTTTAGTTGAATGGACCGTGTAGTTCGAGTAGTGACACGATCACCTGTGTGTGTGTGTGTGTGTGTGTGTGTGTGTGTGTGTGTTTTTGTTTTTTTTTTTTGTTTTGTTTTTTGTGTTTGTCCACCAGTCGAAGTGCCCACATGATAGTAAGTTGTTAGTAGACGATTTATACTAGGATCTTTTACGTGTCTGGCTTGAGTGGAACGACCGATGGTTGGTCGTCGCAGCGTATGACATGCATTTGTTTTTCCGACGGCTTCTGGCTTCTCTGTGTTTGTACCGTCTTATAATTCGTCCATGCTGTTTCACAGTGACTTGTTTGAGACTTTGTGTAATTGTCTTCTCGGATCCACGTGTCTCTTTTGGTTTTTAATGTCCAGTTAATGAAATGCTTCCTGCATTCTGGTGTCGGTAGTTCGGCTTCAGACGGAGCAGCAAGGAAGTCCGCAGCGACGACGACGACCGAACTCAGGACATTTGAAGTTGAGTGAACTGTGCCCAGTACTGAAACCTCCACTATTTGTGATCTCATTGTTGTCTGCGTGTTGCAGCACCCAGGGCCGGTGAGACCAATCGTAACAAGTGGAGTGTGTCAGGTTGGTGGAAGCTGTTAGCTGCCTTCTACTGCTTGATGCTTGATGTTAGTTTGGATTTAGTATTATTCTTATTAGTGAAGTGCAGCCAGCGGTATTTTCTGCGTTGTGCCCGCTAACGCCACAGTTACCTGCCCTGGAGGTTAGCGTACTGTTCCGTCAGTGTACCTTACCTCGTCGAGTTGATACCGTCCGACACAGCATGTAGTTCGACAGCCTCTTAAATTGTACAGTGCATGTGTTTTGGAAGATCTACCTTGGTTCTATTGTTTCCTTAGGCCTTGGGTGTGTTTCTGAAGACGTGGTGCTGTCCGTCTCTTCGCCCTTGCCTAAGAACATTCCATCGTTGTACCGATGGTCGGACGTTAGGCAGATTGGTTAGTCTATCTGTCGGTGCTTATGCTACCCTTAGTGTGAGTTGCCATCCTGCTACGCGAGTACAGCTATTGGCTACCTGTCTCACTGCTTTCACAGCTGTAGTAACGATCCTCATGCCGATCCCGGGGGCACTGTCTGTGGATAACTCGGTCTTATTTGGACAAGTTGTCATAATTTTAAAATTTACCCTAAAGTTTTAACATGTTATTGCCTTCAGCCGTTAATTGTTAGTAACACTGTTTGCGGCCTATAGCCGACAAATTATTTTCAAATTTCTCTTAATAAGGCCTGCAGCCATCATAATAGCTTGTTACAGTTCGTTGATATTTAAAAGGGTTTCAGTATTTTCACGTGCAACTGCCTTCCTTACTTATAATTCAGGACTTCAGTCGTTAATTGTTTGTAACATTGCTTGAGGGCTTCAGCCGACAACTTGAAACTCTTCTAATAAGGCTTTCACTTTCAGCCGCCATTGTAGTAAAATCTTTTAAAAATTATTGTTGAGACATTTTTCCTTTTTTTTTTTTTTTTTTTTTTTTTTTTTTTTTTTTTTTTTAAGTGTTCGTGTTTTCTGTGCAACCAACTGTAAATGATTAGGCCCCGTCCACAAATTCCCTGCTTTCCCTACCTCCCACGTCTCACGTCTCAATGTCCTTAGCTATTTCCTTCCTGTATTTTTCTGTTCCGTTCCTGTACTTTGTTTTCTTCCTGTTTTTTCTCGATAATGTTGCTAATTTCATACTGTTTCTTTACGCATGTGACGAATTGATTTTAGAAAATTGGTCGGATACATGCAATGTGGATCTATATAATTGTGTACTGAAGGTGATGTCGGTTGTGTTCGTTCAAAAGACACTGACGCAAAACCCCTTTCTGATATGTCTGTTACCAGTTGTAGAATTTCGCACGACTGTGGCGACTTTTGTAAGCTAGACTGTGGACATACACTCCTGGAAATTGAAATAAGAACACCGTGAATTCATTGTCCCAGGAAGGGGAAACTTTATTGACACATTCCTGGGGTCAGATACATCACATGATCACACTGACAGACCCACAGGCACATAGACACAGGCAACAGATCATGCACAATTTGGGCACTAGTACAGTGTATATCCACCTTTCGCAGCAATGCAGGCTGCTATTCTCCCATGGAGACGATCGTAGAGATGCTGGATGTAGTCCTGTGGAACGGCTTGCCATGCCATTTCCACCTGGCGCCTCAGTTGGACCAGCGTTCGTGCTGGACGTGCAGACCGCGTGAGACGACGCTTCATCCAGTCCCAAACATGCTCAATGTGGGACAGATCTGGAGATCTTGCTGGCCAGGGTAGTTGACTTACACCTTCTACAGCACTTTGGGTGGCACGGGATACATGCGGACGTGCATTGTCCTGTTGGAACAGCAAGTTCCCTTGCCGGTCTAGGAATGGTAGAACGATGGGTTCGATGACGATCTGGATGTACCGTGCACTATTCAGTGTCCCCTCGACGATCACCAGTGGTGTACGGCCAGTGTAGGAGATCGCTCCCAACACCATGATGCCGGGTGTTGGCCCTGTGTGCCTCGGTCGTATGCAGTCCTGATTGTGGCGCTCACTTGCACGGCGCCAAACACGCATACGACCATCATTGGCACCAAGGCAGAAGCGACTCTCATCGCTGAAGACGACACGTCTCCATTCGTCCCTCCTTTCACGCCTGTCGCGACACCACTGGAGGCGGGCTGCACGATGTTGGGGCGTGAGCGGAAGACGGCCTAACGGTGTGCGGGACCGTAGCCCAGCTTCATGGAGACGGTTGCGAATGGTCCTCGCCGATACCCCAGGAGCAACAGTGTCCCTAATTTGCTGGGAAGTGGCGGTACGGTCCCCTACGGCACTGCGTAGGATCCTACGGTCTTGGCGTGCATCCGTGCGTCGCTGCGGTCCGGTCCCAGGTCGACGGGCACGTGCACCTTCCGCCGACCACTGGCGACAACATCGATGTACTGTGGAGACCTCACGCCCCACGTGTTGAGCAATTCGGCGGTACGTCCACCCGGCCTCCCGCATGCCCACTATACGCCCTCGCTCAAAGTCCGTCAACTGCACATACGGTTCACGTCCACGCTGTCGCGGCATGCTACCAGTGTTAAAGACTGCGATGGAGCTCCGTATGCCACGGCAAACTGGCTGACACTGACGGCGGCGGTGCACAAATGCTGCGCAGCTAGCGCCATTCGACGGCCAACACCGCGGATCCTGGTGTGTCCGCTGTGCCGTGCGTGTGATCATTGCTTGTACAGCCCTCTCGCAGTGTCCGGAGCAAGTATGGTGGGTCTGACACACCGGTGTCAATGTGTTCCTTTTTCCATTTCCAGGAGTGTACATCGACGACCGACTCAACGTAAGAATTTGTGTGTACATTAACCACCGGTTGTTCTGTTTCATTATTGTTCTCTAAATCCGTTAATGACTGTGGATACGCGCAATTTCCTGCAGTAAACAAGTGGTATTTGATAATTGCTCAAGATTGTTTATCTCATCCTGTGACGACTCGTCATCTATTGTCTTCTGCTACGATCGATTTTGATATTGTTTTATACTGTGTAAAACATGTGAAACACTATTCTTTGGAAAAATAAAATTGCTACAATGCCCAAACAAACAAAATCAAAAACTGTACTATCGTGTAGGTAAATATTCAACAATGAATGAAATTCACACAAACTGTACCAGTATGCCAACTGATTATGTAGTAAAGTAATCGATAATCGACACACGACACAAATTTTCACAGACTGAACACAAAAGTTGAAATTAATTGCCTGAAAAAGTACAAAGTTCATAAAATTATCACAGCGGTATTTTCTTCCTTCGTGAAATCCAACCCTAAATATTTATTACCATAAAAGCCAAAAATTCTGGCAGGGTCC
The DNA here is from genome assembly GCF_021461395.2 of Schistocerca americana. Lineage (NCBI taxonomy): Eukaryota > Metazoa > Arthropoda > Insecta > Orthoptera > Acrididae > Schistocerca > Schistocerca americana. The sequence continues at coordinate 325,731,423 of NC_060125.1, forward strand.
TCATATGTAATCTTCCTCCTATATTTGTTTCTATACGAAAATTAGGCCAAAGTTATGTCCCACTCCATAAAAAAATCTACATACTACCAAATGTAAGTACCTACAAACTGTTACCCAACTTAAACTCGCATGCTGACCCTTGACTGCACTGAATATAATTTGAACTGAATTGATCTGAATACGTGTCTTTATTTTAAATGAGCAACTGAAGTAAAACAGTTATCTGGCCCTAATCAAAATTTCCACTTACATGGCGTCTTGACAACATTATTGCAGAATTCTCGACAGCACAACAGGAAACAGCAGGCAAGCCGTGGCTAAGTTGGATACCTATTTTGTAAATAAAATTTTCTTACAATATTTAAAATGTTGCATACCTCGTGGTGCAAGCAACTATCGCCTGATAATAAACCTTCTTTAAATGAAAAAATATTCCAAGATAACCATTTTAGAACAAAGTATGTATTCAAAACGATAGAGTAAATCTTCGCGTGACCTTCAGACATATTGGCCTGAGCAATAATATGCTGAACGAAGTGAACGATGGTTTAAAAAGGGTGCAGTATTAACAGGAAGTTTCTATGAATATTAAACAACTTAATCAGTTGATATCTTACTGCATGATTCTGGGGAGTAGGGAGGTCATTCTCTCAGCTCTGAGCAAGTTAAAACTAGCTGACAATAACCATTCAGCAAACCAGCTGCCCAATGCTACAGTCTTACTTCTTTTCGCCTTCCAATATACACTTCATATTCGTTCTTGATGTCCTTTACAATAAATCATTCTTCATCTCACAGACACAAACAAAAGTCAAGCCACAAGTCAACACAGAAGGACTATCACCTACCACACTTCAGCTAAGAATATATCAGACTGCACAGACGCAAAGACTCTCACTATGAGACCCTCATCTTAGAGTAGCACTTGCAACATTCGCATTTGCTGGAAGTATTTCTATCTCTGTCATCCTCTACAGGTTTTACCCTTTACAGCTCCTCTCGTACCTTGGTAGTCATTCCCTGATGTAATAACAACGTCCTATCATCCTGTCACGTCTCCTTGTCAGTGTTTTCCACATATTCCTTTCCTCTCCGATTCTGCGCAAAGCTTGCTCATTCCTTTCTTTAGCAGTCCACCTAATCGATAATTAAAATGTAATGCCCACATTACGAAAGTGACCACGATTCATTTCTTTTCACTTGAATGCCCTGGTTGGCATGTTGCTGAAGACGGATCGTAGCTGGACTGGGGGAATTGATGCAATATCATCTGAAATATTCCGCTGCAGTTCAAGACTTTGCGAGTTGTTGCGATACACCTTAGACTAGAGGGCTCCTCTCGTAAAGTACATGCGTACTTTAACCAGGTAGGGCCGCGACCTTTGCTAACAACTGTGACACGCGTAAAGATTGTGTAAATGTCCTCCAAGGTTCGACTGGCTATACGAGCCGTTCCTCCATCCTGTTGGTAGTACCTGAAGGCCTTTTCCTTCTCCGTTAATGTTGCTACAAATGGTTTCAAAATATTGGCAAAATAACGCCCATTGGCTAGCATCTGATGAAACAAGATGGTACCAATAACGCCGCTTGCAGACACTGCATACCAAACCCAACTTTCTACATCTACATTTATACTCCGCAAGCCACCCAACGGTGTGTGGCGGAGGGCACTTTACGTGCCACTGTCATTACGTCCCTTTTCTGTTCCAGTCGCGATGGTTCGCGGGAAGAACGACTGCCGGAAAGCCTCCGTACGCTATCCAATCTCTCTAATTTTTCATTCGTGATCTCCTCGTGAGGGATAAGTAGGGAGAAGCAATATATTCGATACTTCGTCCAAAAACGCACCCTCTCGAAACCTGGACAGCAAGCAACACCGCAATGCAGAGCGCTTCTCTTGCAGAGTCTGCCACTTGAGTTTGCTAAACATATCCTCAACGCTATCACGCTTACCAAATGACCCTGTGACGAAACGCGCTGCTCATCTTTGGATTTTCTCTATCTCCTCCGTCAACCCAATCTGGTACGGATCTCTCACTGAGGAGCAATATTAAAGAGTAGGTCGAACGAGTGTTTTGTAAGCAACCTCCTTTGTTGATGGACTACAGTTTCTAAAGACTCTCCCAATGAATCGCAACCTGATACCCGCCTTACCAACAATTAATTTTATATGATCATTCCACTTCAAATCGTTCCGCACGCATACTCCCAGATATTTTACAGAAGTAACTGCTACCAGTGTTTGTTCCGCTATCATATAATCATACAATAAAGGATCCTTCTTTCTATGTATTCGCAATACATTACATTTGTCTATGGTAAGGGTCAGTTGCCACTTCCTGCACCAAGTGCCTATCCACTGAAGATCTTCCTGCATTTCGCTACAATTTTCTAATAGTGCAACTTCTCTGTATACAACAGCATCATCCGCGAAAAGCCGCATCTACTAAGTCATTAATATATATTGCGAAAAGCAAGGTCCCCATAACACTCCCCTGTGAAACGCCAGAGGTTACTTTGTCTGTAAACGTCTCTCCATTGAAAAGAACATTCTGTGTTCTGTTTGCTAAAAACTCTTCAATCCAGCCACACAGCTGATCTGATATTCCGTAGGCTCTTACTTTGTTTATCAGGCGCCACTGCGGAACAGTATCGAACGCCTTCCGGAAGTCAAGGAAAATAGCATCTACCTGGGAGCCTGTATCTAATATTTTCTGGGTCTCATGAAAAAATAAAGCGAGTTGGGTCTCACACGATCGCTGTTTCCGGAATCCTTATTGACTCCTAGAGTAAATTTTGGGTTTCCAGAAACGACATGATACGCGAGCAAAATACATGTTCTAAAATTCTACAACAGATCGACGTGAGAGATACAGGTCTATAGTCTTGCGCATCTGCTCGACATCCCTTCTTGAAGACTGGGACTAGCTTTGCTCTTTTGCAATCACTTGGAACCTTCCGTTCCTCTAGAGACTTGCAGTACACGTCTGTTAGAAGGGGGCAAGTTCTTTCGCGTACTCTGTGGAGAATCGAACTGGTATCCCGTAAGGTCCTGTGGACTTTCCTCTGTTGAGTGATAATAGTTGCTTTTCTATTCCTTGGACACTTATCTCGATGTCAGCCATTTTTTCGTTTGTGCGAGGATTTAGAGAAGGAACTGCAGTGCGGTCTTCCTCTGTGAAACGGTTTTGGAAAAAGGTGTTTAGTATTTCAGCTCTACGCGTGTCATCCTCTGTTCCAATGCCATTATCATCCCAGAGTGTCTGGATATGCTGTTTCGAGGCACTTACTGATTTAACGTTAACGCCATAACTTCCTAGAATTTTCTGTCACTTCGGTACATAGATTTATACTTTCGAATTCACTGAACGCTTCACGCTGGTCTGGCAATGGTGTTTCGTGTAAGTTATGCGGACTCTCCGCTGCCCCGAACCTGTCATACTGCGACTTGACAGGACCACTCAGTGTAAGCAGGCTTCATAAGACGCAAATAACAGATTCATGGTCAAGTCATTCATTGTTACCTTAATGAATGGCAATCACGAACGTGGAATCGTTGACGGGCATCTATCTGGTTTTAATGCATGATTAACAGACAGTCGGTAGGGATGCATGCAGTATTAGTCTGCATTATCGACATGATATGCCAGTCTCTTGCGAGAGACGGCAGTTTGATTTGGTAGGTTTCGGAAGCGTTTTCTGGTGAACTACAGTCACATTTACTGGTGTGCAGCCACGTTTCGGAAAGTTTTTGACATGTAAAACAGATATTTTCTGATGCTATCTTCTGACTGAACCTTGGATGGCACTCTTTGCTGGCATTCTGAAACCATTAAACCTTTCAGCAAACACCGACCGCACCCTTCCCGTGACTCGGTGGTCTCGTAAATTTCGACAGCGAACAGCCGCTGCTTCATCGTGAGTGCCATCGTTGTGCTTCGCGCGCGGTGATACAGCCCGCACTGCGCTCGGAACCAGTGTGGGTCATGTTGCGGGCAACTGAAACTTCGAATTTCGCAGTTGGATGTTCAACTGTAGTTTTTGTTGATATGTACATAGTGAAACCACGTTGTAAGTTACGTATCACGCAAGGACAAACACTTAGGATTTTACAGAATGAGAAAGGGAAATCTAATTAGTTTGAGGACTTCATATTCTTACACATCAAACTGAAGTTGGAGACTATACTGATACAGATGTATCTCTTTTTTATTACTCTTCCGACTGGTATGGTTTGGAGCGTAACCATTTCCAGTTCCACGCCAATCTGTTTATCTCAGAGTAGTATTGACGCCCAATGTCCTCAGTTATCTGTTGTACATATTGAAAGGTCTCTGTTGGATTCCTTTCATGTTAATTTCTTAAATGTATTGTCATTTACGGCATAAATTACTCTTCTAAATTTACTGTGGTGTTTCTGACTATCTGGGAGGAGACTGAGCAGTGGAACGTGTTAGTTTTACACATAAACAAGAACGATCTGTCACACTACTACACTTTAAAGCACAGTTTATATGTAATTCATATATGTAATTCATGTCACACAGTCTCATACGGAACCTACAGAGTGTTTCAAAAATGACCGGTATATTTGAAACGGCAATAAAAACTAAGCGAGCAGCGATAGAAATACACCGTTTGTTGCAATATGCTTGGGACAACAGTACATTTTCAGGCAGACAAACTTTCGAAATTACAGTTGTTACAATTTTCAACAACAGATGGCGCTGCGGTCTGGGGAACTCTATAGTACGATATTTTCCACATATCCACCATGCGTAGCAATAATATGGCGTAGTCTCTGAATGAAATTACCCGAAACCTTTGACAACGTGTCTGGCGGAATGGCTTCACAAGCAGATGAGATGTACTGCTTCAGCTGTTCAATTGCTTCTGGATTCTGGCGGTACACCTGGTCTTTCAAGTGTCCCCACAGAAAGAAGTCACAGGGGTTCATGTCTGGCGAATAGGGAGGCCAATCCACGCCGCCTCCTGTATGTTTCGGATAGCCCAAAGCAATCACACGATCATCGAAATATTCATTCAGGCAATTAAAGTCGTCGGCCGTGCGATGTGGCCGGGCACCATCTTGCATAAACCACGCGGTGTTCGCAGTGTCGTCTAAGGCAGTTTGTACCGCCACAAATTGACGAAGAATGTCCAGATAGCGTGATGCAGTAATCGTTTCGGATTTGAAAAATGGGCCAATGATTCCTTTGGAAGAAATGGCGGCCCAGAGGATGCAGGGACGATGGGACTGCAACATGGGGCTTTTCGGTTCCCCATATGCGCCAGTTCTGTTTATTGACGAAGCCGTCCAAGTAAAAATAAGCTTCGTCAGTAAACCAAATGCTGCCCACATGCATATCGCCGTCATCAATCCTGTGCACTATATCGTTAGCGAATGTCTCTCGTGCAGCAATGGTAGCGGCGCTGAGGGGTTGCCGCGTTTGAATTTTGTATGGGTAGAGGTGTAAACTCTGGCACATGAGACGATACGTGGACGTTGGCGTCATTTGGACCGCAGCTGCAACACGGCGATCGGAAACCCGAGGCCGCTGTTGGATCACCTGCTGCACTAGCTGCGCGTTGCCCTCTGTGGTTGCCGTACGCGGTCGCCCTACCTTTCCAGCACGTTCATCCGCCACGTCCCCAGTCCGTTGAAATTTTTCAAACAGATCCTTTATTGTATCGCTTTTCGGTCCTTTGGTTACATTAAACCTCCGTTGAAAACATCGTCTTGTTGCAACAACACTGTGTTCTAGGCGGTGGAATTCCAACACCAGAAAAATCCTCTGTTCTAAGGAATAAACCATGTTGTCTACAGCACACTTGCATGTTGTGAACAGCACACGCTTACAGCAGAAAGACGACGTACAGAATGGCGCACCCACAGACTGCGTTGTCTTCTATATCTTTCACATCACTTGCAGCGCCATCTGTTGTTGAAAATTGTAACTACTGTAATTTCGAAAGTTTGTCCGCCTGAAAATGTACTGTTGTCCCAAGCATATTGCAACAAACGGTGTATTTCTATCGCTGCTCGTTTAGTTTTTATTGCCGTTTCAAATATACCGGTCATTTTTGAAACACCCTGTACATCCGCTTTCTTTTATATACTGTATATGATAAGATACTGCTATCCCCCTTCCCTTCTGTGTGAGAGGATGAATGAGCAAATGTGTCTGCTAGAGAACAGTAGGACCAACATCGGAACAGGTAGCTACGCTTTCTAAAAGCAGAGAGGTTTCTATTCTTAGTATGGTCCTGTCCGTCCCTTGCCATGTTGGTATAGGGAGCTGCCTCTCTGGCCACTTCCGTTTGTATTTGGGAAGCACGCTCGGTGGGAGCCCAGATCATTCTGTCTGTGGCGAGCGTCTGAAGTGGTAAGATCTCAGACTAAGCACGTGTCTGCTAAGTCCGTAGGACAATGGATTTCTTAAGTTCAGCCTAACTGAAAATTTAATCACCTTTATTTCAGGTTTAGCTCTCAAAATCTAATGTTATCTTAAATAGCAACACAGTGTGATTCGAGTGTACAGTTCAGAATGTCTTCCAGTAGTTGCTTTGTCACTACTTTGTGAGTAAAGTGGAACCACGTGTTGATCAGTAACTCTAAGATCATCAATCTTAAATGCAAAAGTGCGTGAGATTATTACGTCTCATCTTGACAATATTTTTCAATATAGCATCTTTTCATTATGTTCAACCCACGTGGGGTGTACTTTGTGAGACCAGTACCACGTGCTTATACAATTGTTTGACCCATCAGGTTAATAGTAAGACGATAGTAACCAGTTCGAGGTTTTTCTTTTGTAAATTGCTTTTCGATCTAATTTATTTTAATTATCAAAATTACTGTGGAGTTACACTCTTTGTGTAAACCAAGTTGACCACGTGAAGCATGTGGTGTAAGCATCAAAGTAGCCCTCAGCTATTCTTTTGGGGAAGATTTCACAGAGAGTTAGTATGAATTTAGTGTACCAGTGTGTGGTAATTACATGACGGACAGGATTGCTCTACGAACGTAACTTCTTTGGGTGAAAATTGAATCGGTTGGTTGTGGTTAATTTCCTCTTGTATATGTTCCAACGTTCTTCGTATGTTATTTTATGAATGCAGTGTTGTATGTAGTCTCCCAATCTTGGCTCCCTATTTGATGTGTTCCGTAAGATTACAAACTCGCATTTTCACATTTCTAAATAAGGCACCAGTTTAGTTATGAATCAAGTTTAATATGCTCAAATCTCAATGATCAATGTTAAAATGAATTTCCAAATATAAACTGATTTATTTCTTTTTATTTAAATTCTCATTATATATAAATCACCGGTTGTCGTATGACGATTGAAAGATTATAATTAATGTTAGTCTCGTTGGGAATTTGGTAAGCTAGACTAGATACCTGGTGAAACAGTTGTTCAGTAATGCAAGGTTAACATACCCAGAGAGCTCACAGCTTTAAACCGCTTTTATTGTCTGTCAGCACCGCTTACACCTCAAATTAAAGCAACATTACAATGTTTCATTCCTCTTGCTCTACAATCTTTACTCTCTAAACATTCTCTAGTAATACGCCACTTATTCACTGATATTTTTCAGATGTCGTATCCTCCTATGTCTTTTTATAATTACACCTTTTCATATATTTTTGCGGAGAGCATTTTCATGTCTCATCTTACCATTTATCTTAACTGTCATCATGTTTCTATAGCGCCACATCCAGTACGCTTTTGTCCTATTCTTCACCGAATTCCTCGCAGCCCAAGAACGACTCCCACGTTATATCGTGCTGCAGGCATATACACTGAAGAGCTAAAGAAACTGGTACACCGGCCTAATTTCGTGGAGAACCCCGCGAGCACGCATAAGTGCCTCCAACACGATGTGGCATGGACTCGAATAACGTCTTAGGTAGTGTTGGAGGGAACTGACACCATGAATCTTGCAGGGCTGTCAATAAATCCGCGAGGATACGATGGGGTGAAGATCTTTTCTGAACAGCACGTTGCAAGGCATCCCAGATATGCTCAATAATGCTCACGTCTAGGGAATTTGTTGGCCCAGCGAAAGTGTTTAAACTCAGAAGAGTGTTCCTAGAGCCACTCTGTAGCAATTGTAGACGTGTGGGGTGCCGCATTCTCATGCTGGAGCTGCCCAAGTCTGTAGGAATGTACAATGGATACAGGTGATCAGACACGATGCTTAAGTACGTTTCACCTGTCAGAGCCGTATCCAGACGTATCAGGTGTCCCATATGAATCCAGCTGCACATGCCCCACACCACTAAAAAGCTGCCGGCCGAAGTGGCCGTGCGGGTAAAGGCGCTGCAGACTGGAACCGCAAGACCGCTACTGTCGCAGGTTCGAATCCTGCCTCGGGCGTGGATGTCCTTAGGTTAGGTTTAACTAGTTCTAAGTTCTAGAGGACTGATGACCTCAGCAGTTGAGTCCCATCGTGCTCAGAGCCATTTGAACCATTTTTGAACTAAAAAGCCTATAGCAGCTTGGAAAGTCCCCTGTTGACATGCTGGGATCATGGATTCAGGAGGTTGTCTACGTATGTGTACACACCTAACCGCCCGATACAATATGAAACGAGACTCATCAGACCTGGCAACATGTTTCCTGTCTATGTTGACTGGCCCAGGCGAGGGGTGAAGCTTTGTGCCATGCAGTCATCAGGGTACACAAGTGAGCCTTCGGCTTCGAAAGCCCATATCGATATTTCGTTGAATAGTTCGCACACAGACTACTGTTCATGCCTCAGCGTTGAAATCTGCTGCAATTTGCGGAAGGGTTGCACATCAGTCACAATAAACGATTGTATTCAGTCATCGTCGGACCTGTTCTTGCAGGATCTTTTTTTCCGGCAGCTGCGATTTCGGACATTTGATGATTTACCGGATTCCTCATATTCACGGTACACTCGTGAAATGGTCATACGTGAAAATTCACACTTCATCGAAATCTCGAAGATGCTGTGTCCATCGCTCGTGCTCCTACTATAAAACCACGTTCAAACTCACATAAACCTTGACAACCTGCCATTGTAGCAACCGATCTAACAACTGCGACAAACACTTGAAGTCTTACATTGGCGTTGCCGACCGCAGCGCCATATTGTGCCTGTTTACGCAGCGCTGTACTTTAAAACGCGTGCCTATATCAGTTTCTTTTGAGCTTCATTGTATATGCTAACAAACTTACGCTAGACATATTTTTAAAAATAACTTACTGGTGAAGGCCACATTATAAACCAGTAAAACGAGACTAATAATCTGCCACACACATCATAACACATAATAATGGTGGTAGGAGGAAATGGCGGGTAGTGGGCCGGGGGGGAGGGGGGGGGGGTGTAACCGGGTATACAGGAGCTTGTTGCCGAGAGGTTGGTGGAAATGACAACAGGGTTAGTGGTGGGGGAAGAGAGTATGAACTACACATCATTCTGGAAAGGAACAAAGAACCGACTAAACCGAAAATTGACTTGTTCGTTCAAAATTTTAACCGGCTACTTGATTTTACTCCAAAAAATCTCAAGCTTCTCCAAAATGTACTACTGTATATCTTTCGATACGTGATGCAAAACCTTAAGTGTCTTAGGTATGAATTTTTTTTTATAGTAATTTAATTGAAAGCTTTGTTGCTTTGGTAAAAATAAAATTGGTTCTTTTTTGTCGTGACAGAATAAATTACTATTAATCACACCAGATTTGTCGGAGAACAGCAGCAACATGTGTAATTGATCCAGCTTTAAGAAATTCTATTACCTTTTAGCGGAAAATTCGTGCGGTACTCTCCGACGTTAGAATAGTCGTGGTGTTCCGTTCGGAGCAAGAGGCGGCTGTCTTTTCTCATTCGCGATATCGAAAATTACTAAAAAATTAACAGAAATTTTTTTTTTCGGAGGAAGATCGCGCGGAGAAAACAGACAGAAGTTACATGAAAGAAACCTAAGGGACCAACTTATTGGATTTGTACGAACATATAAACGGAACTGAAAGAACTTGAAATAAATACTATAACGATGTCGTCACGACAGCCTCCTGTTCCGACAGAACACACGCTGGATCATAAGCTGCATAAATCTTTTAAACAGAAAAGATTATCACAAGTATAATTAATGAAAATAAGGTTGAGAGATTTTCTTTGAAATTAAATAAACTTCAAGGCTTCAAGTATTATATTATGAAACGGAAACTTACATTAGCATGGCCACCCATTGCGGCGGTGGAGCGAATTTTCATGATACACATTCTCGCTTGTTGGTGGCTACATACATTTTTAATCACTTAAACTCTTAAATTTACAATAAAATGATTATATCAGTATGGAGCACAATACTTTTGCGTCCGACTCGCAACACATTCACAGAAGAACAGCTAGAGAGCGGCGCGGCTCCCTGCAGAAGTAAAAATTGGCAATTGTTATTTTGAAACATAGGTGCATCGTTTGTTTTTTTTTACTGATCGATAGCAGCGTATAACAGTTTATAGCTATCGTGATATTCTGCGCTTTTCAGGAGCGCGGCAAAGATATCTGGTTACAACATTCATTGGTATATGTTAAAAGTTCGCACATACTGACGCGAATACAGAAAAAAAAACTTTTACACGTTAAAAATCGCAGTGATAAGGGTGTAATGTCACAATGCCTCCCATGTGAGGCATGATGATTCCGGAAGGATCATCAGGACTCACATGTAGTTTCAAGACATTACTGTGTTTTATCAAATGTTTACTTTTGTTCTAACATAAAATTGGAATAAGTTTGTCATCTAGTTATTTTATGCTTCCAGTACAGTTATGAAAACAAATAGTCTTTCAGTGTCTTTTGTGCACTTTGGCACTTCTCTCAGTTCATTGTAAGGTGTCCTTGCACTGTTATCTTAATTGCTGTTACTGCGAAACAAAATATGACAAAAAAACAATCTTAAGTCTAACACACACAAAGATAAATGAATAATACTCTATATAGGAAACAAACCATGTCAGTAGACAAACATACACAGCTACATTGAAATAATTACTTAAACAGTCCTCTAAAATTGTCTGTGACCTGTTTGGTTTCGTAATGTTTTTTTTATTTTTTTATCCGTTTCATTAGATTCTTTTAGAATGTCGTTGTTAATCAGGACGTTTCACTTGACACTACACTGTACACTTTTATTTGTCACACGCTCACTTAACCGGAGTCTGCAACGTCTATTCTCGTTCGGTGAGCGGCGTCGTCCGAGAGGTCACGACCCTGGGTAGCGTCTTTTTTGTGTTCGCTCGTGTTGCCTCTCTAGTGTCTCGCATCAAGCGTCATGCCGTTTACATGCAAATAATCAGAAAGAAACCTGTGTTAGGTTCGTGCTATAATGTAGACTTACAGGTAAGGGTTTTATAGGATTCTGGACAGGATTGATAACCTTCCCTTCCAGTTAACGTTTCAGTGCTCAGTAATGCCTTGTCTTTATTTAACTATCTATAGCAAAATATCCGACGTGACTGATTAAACGGAAATTAATTTGAAGCTAAGACTTCTCTTTTTACAGAATAAATAAAGTTCATAATTAAGTTTCACTGTGATAGCTTTAGCAATGTCTCTTGCGTAGTTGTGAGACGGAAAACATTCTAAGGTCAATGACACGCCACCACAGCGCGCGCGTCGGTTGTGTTCCAAATGTTAATTGTTGAGTCCAACTGCAAGCGCTGTTGCCGGTTACTAGTCCAGTGCAACACGCGCTCGTGTATGCTCGTATGAAGTTTAACGTGTGTCGCTCGCGCTCTGCTAAAATGAGAACACGCGGAAAACACACGTCTAGTGTCCTTTCTCCATCGTCGATCGGCGTATCGAAAACTTGGGTAGAAAATACCACCGTCTGTTTCGAGGATTTCACACGACAGTCCCTGCGACCTGCCATGCTGCTTACACACAGGTAAGTGAAGCCAACGTTTTACATATAGTTTGCAAAATGTTTTGCTGTGATCGCTGTCACTACCTGCACTTGCGTGTACACATGTCGCTGCACTCGCATTTTGTTTAGAACGTCTTAGAGTGTCTGCAAATTCACATCTCCCATCTCACATTGTGAATTCAAAGTTCACAGTTCAAGTTACTCACAGGTAAATACATTACAAGATTAAACAATGTCCATAAATTACATACATACATACATACATTTCTTAAGTTTGCTTACAGTCACAAAATTCTGTTAACCTTTTCAGTCACGCCACGCCGGATTAGCGTATTGAATACCACTACTTGTGCATCAAGGCACGATTATTTCGGCCATTCTCTCTCCCTTTTACAAAGGTAAATTTTTTTTTAAACAAATTTTTTAAGCAGCTTGTTATTTCGTTTCTCTTCAAAATTTAGTGTCACTGTTTATGTAGAGCACAGATTGAACAAATTCTGTCTCTACTGGTCGAGCATACTCATGCATTTCTCTCCGGAAGATTCATGCTTCATAAAGTTACTGGCTGCAAGTACTACTCGCGGAATGTATTATAATCTCTCAACATTGCTACTCGCGATACGCGATTGGAACAAAACTTTCGCTAACGGATCTCTCCCACAAATTTCGTTTCCACTTCAACCGTCTAAAGAGCACTCAGATGAGCCTGTCAAATTCTAATCCTCACTTTTTTTTAATGGTATGGGATGGGGAAGTGGAAGAGGAGAGGATCAAATATGAACATAAATACACTATATACATATACAAATTCTAGCACAACTACACTAGGATATTTTTGTGACCTTAGATGCATGACATGCGTCACGTGTGCTTTCAAGTGGCTATTCTTTAATCTAATATCAGATCTTAGTTTTATTATTATAATGTGAGTCATATCTGGTGACAGCTTTCTAGTTTCTCACACTTCCTTCTGGGCGATTGTCGGGCTTGGCTGTGATAATAGCTAATTACTTTAGTGCATCTTACATGTTTGAAGAAGAAACGTTTACCATCAGGAATACTTCAGACTTGTCAGTACGACGTATATGTTTCCATGTAGTGGCACTCTCGACTACATGACCTAACAGCTGTTGTAAAACAGAATAAAGGAAATGCTTTGTTGCTTAGCTATTAAATCTTTATGAGGCTTACTGTTCGTAGATGATACTTTGAATCTGAGATTGAATCTCCTGAAAACTATCAAATACTACGTGATACTCTCTCTCTCTGTTATTTACTGCTTTTTGACAGTTCAAACACTTGGCTACACAAATTGTTTAATTCTGAAGATCGCGCTAGCAAAATGTATAGTTCATGGCGGTGTTACAATAACGCACAGTTTACACGCAATAGGCTGTACTCTGTACACTTAAAGACTAACATTCCATCTTGAGGGCTGAAAAATAAATTGCTTAACCTAATATTTCACATACATATATATATTCATTGGAGTAGGAAGGTGGCAATCTGCTACGTCCTTCCGTATCTCCTTTCACCAATAACGGCATTCCTCAATGCCAACAGCCAACTTGGACTGCTTACACCTATGACTAACTTAAAACTAACTGAGAATCTGTCCTCTCAAATGGAATGTGCTTTTCTTTTCGTACGCCATAATAAATCAAATCTTCAATTACCTCCATAGAGCCCGCATCTCGTGGTCGTGCGGTAGCGTTCTCGCTTCCCACGCCCGGGTTCCCGGGTTCGATTCCCGGCGGGGTCGGGGATTTTCTCTGCCTCGTGATGGCTGGGTGTTGTGTGATGTCCTTAGGTTAGTTAGGTTTAAGTAGTTCTAAGTTCTAGGGGACTGATGACCATAGATGTTAAGTCCCATAGTGCTCAGAGCCATTTGATTTTGAACCTCCATAGTTTTTCGCCAAAGTGTGAGTACTCGTATTGGTGTGTTTGAATACCGAAGTGTTTCACAGGTTAAACCTTAGGCTAATGTTCCTTTGCTTGTTACTTTGCCTCGTTATACTTCTTGAGATCCTGGTGGTGATACAATCCTTTAATTCTGCCAGATGCTGGATCCGCTATTAGATAACATACTGTATGTGGTTTTCTAATTACTACAAATGGTCCGTCGTACAATAGCCTCCATTTCCGATTTCTTTTCAACAACTTCGATGCCTTAAAATGTGTCCGTAAATGCACCTTCTCATTAATATCATATGTAAGAGCCTTAGATACTTTCTTGACATAAGACTTCTTGCGTAGATTCGCCTGTACAGCTAAGGATACCAATGCTTGCCTAAGTTTTGCATCTAAATCTAATTCTGGTTCTACAATTTTAGGTATGGGATCTAACCATTCATTTCTTTCCCGATGACTCGTCATTAATTCCGCAGGTGTAAATCCAGTTGAGAAGTGTGGAAGATTGTTAACAATCTGCTCGAATGAAGATACAAAGTCAATCCAACGGGTTTGTCGATTAGGTATGTAGGTTCGAATGAATCTATTGAACCCTTTGAAGATACGTTCGGTGGGATTAGATTGCGGTCTGAAACGAGATATAAGTATTTGTTTGATGCCATGTCTGGCAAGAAAATTGCGCCATTGTCTGCCAGTGAAATTCGATGCATTATCTGATAGAATGGCCTCCGGCTTGCCAAATCCAGGAAAATAGTCTTGTTCGATTCGACGGATGATCGGAAGTGCACTGGATGATTTCACTGCATAAAGTCTCACATGTTTTGTGAAAAGATCCAACAATGCGACTAGGTATTTCACCCCTCCCCTCCCTTGCGGCAGGGGGCCGGCGAGATCAAGGGCCAGAACTTGATTTGGTCTCTCAGTAATAATTGGATTCAGAGGAATTAGGTTCGAATGGTTGAAGCGTTTTGCCTTCTGGCAGATAAGACTTGTACTTAACAACTTGTGGATTCGATGGTGCAAGTTTGGTACATAGCAATACGCAGAAATCTTTCGTTTGCATTTTTCAGGTCCATAATGACCATGTGTGTACCAGATAAGGTGTTCAACGTATGCATGTGGTATACACACACACCATCTACCAGAGAGGAGAGAAGTTCGATGGAATAAAACATCGTTGTGTAGTTTATAAAATTTGGACAAGTGGTGATCGGGTTTTGTTAGTAGAAGTTGTTTGACCTTACGCCATTTGGGATCTGTTTCTTGGAGTATACGCATCTGCTTGCAGAGCTGAAGGAAATACTTTCTATGTAGTGGGTCTTTCATTAGAAGAATTCGGTAGTTAGACATCTACTCGATAAGTTCACTAGACTCGGGAAGTCCTTGCGGCATGCGTGACAAAGCATCCGCGATAATGTTGTTTTTGCCCTTGATGTATACTATTTCGAAATCATACTCTTGCAAGAAGAGACTCCATCGTGTAAGACGAGGATGAAGAAGTTTACACGAGAGCAAGAAACTAAGAGCTTGGTGATCAGAAAAGACCTTAATTTTCCGACCATGGATGTAGTAATTGAACCTCTTAAAGGACCATACAATGGCCAGCGCCTCCAACTCTGTCACCGAGTATGACCTCTCTCATTCTGTGAGAACCCTACTTGCAAAGCTGATAACTCTTATCTCTTCTTTTCCATCAATTACTTCTATTTGAAACAAACAAGAACCAAGCCCCTGAAATGGAGCATCTGACGAAATACAGAATTCTTTATCCATGTCTGGATGGAACAAAATATTGCTGTTAAGAAGTGCTTGTTTAATGCGATCAAAATCTGCCTGACACTCTGGCGTCCAATGCCAGTGAGTATTTTTCTTTAGAAGATCATGCAATGCTTGACTGTTCATCGACTGGTCCGAAATAAACTGTCTGAAAAAGGAAGTCATTCCGAGGAAGCCTTTCAACTGGCGTTTGGAAGAGGGCACAGGAAAGTTTTTAATAGCTGCTAGTTTGTCTGGATCTGGGGTAATTCCCTGTGATGATACAAGATGTCCTAAAAATTTAATCTCGCTTTTACCAAATTTAGACTTATGTAGATTAGCTGTGACTCCATAGTCAACAAACCTCTGGAAAACTTTGCTTATTGTGTCTAAATGTTCTTCCCAAGATTTCGTAGCAATCAGTAAGTCATCAACATACACTGTTACTCGATCCAACAGTTCAGGTCCTAGTACATGATCAAGTGCAGCTATGAATACGCCTGAACTCACATTCAAACCAAATGGAACTACTTTGAATTGGTATGATCTACCTGCAAATATAAACGCTGTATATTTTCGAGACTGTGATGTCATCTTGACCTGCCAGTAGCTCGATCTCAAGTCTACCGATGTGAGGAATCTTACTCCATGAAACCTTTGTAATTGTTCATCCATAGCCTCAGGTCGAGTTGTTACTGGAATAATTATTTTATTTATGTTTCTTTCATCCAAAATTATACGTACACTACCATCCTGCTTCAAAACTGGCAATAACGGACTACTGTAAGGTGAGTCTGACGGTTCAATGATCTCCCACTTCAGCATTTTACGTATTTCATTTTTCACAGCCTCGCGCCTTGCATACGGGACAGAGTACGTCGTTTTGCAAAAAGTAGAATGGGGAGCGACCTTCATGTCATATTCATAGTCACGTATTACTCCAGGTTTCGAAGAAAAGACATGAAGATACCTCATAAGTAAGTGCAGTAAATCTTGCCTTTGTATGTAATCAAGTTCACTTGATTCGCTTACTTTATTCAAAATCTCTTCTCTAGTCGGAAGTCCGTCATCAGTATCAAAATCCGTCCAACTGTTACCCTGTCTTGTCATGTGCGCTTGGTTCAAAAACATTCGCTGTACCAGTCTGCGTACCTTAACTTTGTGCTCAGTGTTGACTCTTTTGACCTTGCCGCGCAACAATTGCAGCGTTACCTCCTGTTCACCTACTCGGATTGTACAGATACCCTTTTCTATATCAATCACTGCCTTATTCTTCCTCAGGAACTCCATGCCTAATAAGCATGACACTGACAAATTCTTAACTACTAGAAATACACACATGAAAGAAGTAGAATTAATCCTTATCGGTACCTGAGCTTGCAAATTGACTCGCTGTGATAAAGATCCTGCCGCTCCTGTTACTGAACAACCTTGTACTGGTAACGTTAAAATTTTCATCCCTGCACAAACTTTCTTAAACATACATAGTGATAAAGCATTTACGTTTGCACCAGTATCAATAATAGCATCTATTGGTGTATTGGCTATGTAAATTTTAGTCATTGCTTGTACTTCGTCTTCCCATACGTCATTCAAGTCTGTCTCAATATTTTCCTGCAACAAATCGTCTCTCAAGTCAGTGTCGCGATCATAACGTATTACGTTAAGTCGTTCAAGGTCGAGTTTGCCCCCATTATGTCCCGCAGCATCCCCAAGGAGGCGAAAAGGTGCTGCCTTTATTTTTCCGCTTTCTTGTGATGCGACTGATTTGATTCTTCTGTCACATCACTTGACCATTCTCGCTGGTTTTTTACCCATTGTGTGTGTTGATTTGTATCAAACCCTTGTTGGTACTGCATTTGGTTACCAGGCTGAAAAATCGGTACATTACTTGCCTGCGTAAAATATATCGGTGGATTGTATTGTTTTCTTGGTTTATTGTTATTGTATCTAAAGTCCTGTTGTGGTGGCGCGTACTGTTGTTGTTGCATGAATGGTTGTTGCTGAGGCGTGTATTGCTGTTGTTGCTGGTGTTGTGGCTGCCCATAGGGTTGTGGTGGAGGTAGCTGACCTCCGCAATTTTGATTGTTGCAACGTTTACCCTTGTATTTGTTCCCATTCTGGTATAAGTTACTACCGTTATTGTTTGATTGGTATGGGGCATTCCCGTAATACTGTTGTTGCGTGTTGTATATTGGATTGTACCGTTGGTTGCCGTAATGCTGGTTTTTGTGTTTACCATTACGGTAACCATTGTTTCGGCCTCTATTGCGGTTATTGTACTGTTTGTTTCCGTATTGTGTTTCGTATGAACCATTTCCATTACTACCGTTTCCATTCGAATACGTGCCTGCGTTGTTGTTCTTACGGTTAGCATTCGCACGCGCATCTTCGTGTATAAGATCGAGCGAATCAAGGACGGATAAAAATGCGTCCTGATCTTCCTCTGACACGTTCACTAATTTTTCGCGTATGGAAATGGGTAGTTTTGACTTAAGAATCATAATAACATCTTTTGTTGTTATGGGAGTGTCCCAATATTGTATCTTTCTCAAGTACTTTTCAAAGTACCGGCGAAGTCCGCCACTGTTCGAATGAAAAGGTTCGGCCTTGTAGACCTCTTTGCGTAGGCGTTGCAGAACACCTGCGCTCCAAAATTTGCTTAAAAAGTTCTTCTCAAGCTCGCTAAATGTTTTGCACTTATCAACCATCTCGGTTCCCCATATAGCACTTTCTCCTTGTATATATCCGGTAATGAATTGTATTCTCAGTTTGTCATTCCAGGCAGCTGGAAAGACTCCTGAAAAGTTCTTTAGGAAAACGACTGGATGAATATTTCGCTTTTCCGGTTGGAATGGTTGAAAAACTCTGTGTTTCAATACACTCTCCTCTTTCATGAGGGTTGTGAGTGTCAATTGTTCAGTGTTGTTGTTGTGTGGATCGTTACATTCATTTTTCGGTCGCGGAATGTACTGTGGTGTGTTGTTGTTGTTGTGTTGTCTGGTATTGATGTTCATCTGGCTCAGAAGGTAGTGAGTGTTTCCCGTCACTCTGGTTATCATACTGTAGTGTTTGAATTTGCTGTTTCAGGTCGGATATCTCATCTGTTACTTGCTTCCGCCATTCCGGCAAATCCCGGGTAAACACTCGTCTAATTTGGCCTAGTTCAGTACAAACAGTGTCTCCTGAACTGCCGGGTGCAGATAATATATCTAAGGTTGCGGATTTAACAACATCTTTCAAGTCACGTGTAACCTTCTCCTCAACAAGCTTCTCTTGTACATCAATCCATTCTTTGTAATGCTCGGTAAGTGCTTTAGTGTGCGAAGCAATACTACTGTTAACTCTTTCCTCAATAGTTCGGTCCGAAATGTCATTCGCCATTGCACTTACTTTTGATTCTACAGTGGCTACCGCTGTCGCTAACTCGTCTACCTGTCGTGCAACTGTTTTATACGCAAGTTTTACCGAATCGGTTTCTTTGCGACATGCTTCGATTTGAGTTGTGAGATTCTGACCAATGTTATCAATTTTGTTATTCAGAGTGCTTATCTGTGTTGTCAAAGTGGTTATTTGCGCCGTGACGTCACCCTTAACCGAATCTATCTGTGCTGTGAGAGAGCCTACTTGCGTAGTGAGGGTACCTACTTTCGCTGTGAGAGAGCCTACTTTCGCATCAATGGTGGTATTTACGTCATTCCTAACTGAGTCAATCTGTGTTGTCATATCCGTTTTCAACTCTGATAAAAACTTGTCCCTGTCTTTCTCACGTTGTTCCCTCTCCTGTATGTCTAGTATCAATTCCTGTAACATTTTGACAATGTCAATTGATACCGTTATCGGGGAGGTGGGTGTTTCCTGCTGAGTGCCGTCCACGTTAACTACCTCTGGTCTGTCGTCTGTCCTGGCCGTCGTTCCGCGTGAGCGGAGTCGGTAATGTTTGTTAACAGTGCCGTCGCTTTCGTCTGCAGAGTTCGCGCTCGATTGTCCGTCCGCCATAATGAAATTCAACTATTGCCAACTTAAAATGGGTACTGCCAACTGAAATTCTGATTGTCAATTATTCTTGCCGCGCAAGTTAAAGTCGCGGCGCGTTCGTCAAATGTCTAATGTTACGTGGGTAATAACTGACACACGTCTGTAACAAAAAGACAAGATGGAGTCAACGCCGTTGAAACAAGTGATTGCCAACGCTGTTACACAGAAAAGACTGAAATGGCATCCATCTTGAACTTACACGAGAATACTAACTACAGTATAAAACAAATAGTCAAGCAAAAGGTTACAGAAAATGTTCAAATATTTACGTAGAAAAAGAAGTGGTTTTTTACGTTAAGCTACAGAAAGGATAGAGTGAGGTCGAAATTGAAGGTCAAATGAGCTACTCTTTAGACAGAACTATGGCAAACGAAAATTTGGTACTCACTCGGCGTTGTCTTCAAACTGCAAATCTGCGTCTTATTAAATCCCAAGATATTTGTGTAAATACCGCGTCCTTCAATATTGCGTATATATATTGCTCATCCGTAATTTTATGCAGCATTGGGTTCCAAAGAGCGATACATGAAATAAGACAATCATATATTAGTACCGTGACACTTTCAATATTTTAGTCAAGTCCCTGTTCCGTCGCCAGATCTTGTATGAATTTTTTTTTTATTTATTTATTTATTTTTTTTTTTTAAAAGGCTTCAAGTATTATATTATGAAACGGAAACTTACATTAACATGGCCACCCATTGTGGCGGTGGAGCGAATTTTCATGATACACATTCTCGCTTGTTGGTGGCTACATATATTTTTAATCACTTAAACTCTTAAATTTACAATAAAATGATTATATCAGTATGGAGCACAATACTTTTGCGTCCGACTCGCAACACATTCACAGAAGAACAGCTAGAGAGCGGCGCGGCTCCATGCAGAAGTAAAAATTGGCAATTGTTATTTTGAAACATAGGTGCATCGTTTTTTTTTTTTTTACTGATCGATAGCAGCGTATAACAGTTTATAGCTATCGTGATATTCTGCGCTTTTCAGGAGCGCGGCAAAGATATCTGGTTACAACATTCATTGGTATATGTTAAAAGTTCGCACATACTGACGCGAATACAGAAAAAAAACTTTTACACGTTAAAAATCGCAGTGATAAAGGCTGCAATGTCACAGCTTCTCCAAAATATACTACTGTATATCTTTCGATGCGTGATGCAAAACCTTAAGTGTCTTAGGTATAGGACCAACCCGATGATCATCGTTCTTCAAATGAGTGGGTCTTCGGCTCCGAAAGCCCATATCTACGTTGTTTCGTTGAATGGTTCGCAAGCTGATGGTCCAGCATTGGAATCTGCATCAATTTACGGAAGGGTTGCACATCTGTCACGTTGAACGACTACATTCAGTCGTCGTAGGACCCATTCTTACAGGATCTTTTCTCGGGCGCAGCGATGACGGCATTTGATGTTTTACCGGATTCCTGATTATTCACGATACATTCGTGAAGTGATCATTAGGGAAAGCTCCCACTTCATCGCTACCTCGGAGATGCCGTGCCCCATCGCTCGTGCTCTGACTTTAAAAACACCTTCAGACTCACTTAAATTTTGGTAAGCTGCCGTTGTGGCAGCAGTAACCTGTCTAACAACTGCGCCCGGCAGTTGTTACCCTATAAAGGAGCTGCCGACCGCAGTGCCGTGTACTGCCTGTTTACATATCTCTGTATGTGAATACGCACGTCTGTTTCTTTGACGTTTCAGTGTATTTTAATGTACAGGGTGATTCAAAAAGAATACCACAACTTTAGGAATTTAAAACTCTGCAGCGACAAAAGGCAGAGCTAAGCACTATCTGTCGGTGAATTAAGGGAGCTATAAAGTTTCATTTAGTTGTACATTTGTTCGCTTGAGGCGCTGTTGACTAGGCTGAAAACCAAACTACCCGAGGCAGCCCGTGACAGAGCACTTCATCACTGGCCTCCAAGAAGCCCTGATCTTACCCCCTGCGATTTTTTCTTATGGGGGTATGTTAAGGATATGGTGTTTCGGCCACCTCTCCCAGCCACCATTGATGATTTGAAACGAGAAATAACAGCAGCTATCCAAACTGTTACGCCTGATATGCTACAGAGAGTGTGGAACGAGTTGGAGTATCGGGTTGATATTGCTCGTGTGTCTGGAGGGGGCCATATTGAACATCTCTGAACTTGTTTTTGAGTGAAATAAAACCTTTTTAAATACTCTTTGTAATGATGTATAACAGAAGGTTATATTATGTTTCTTTCACTAAATACACATTTTTAAAGTTGTGGTATTCTTTTTTAATCACCCTGTACTTATTTCTCAAAAGAAGGTCAGTGGACGGTGGTAGCAAGACTTCATTTGGCATGTAGTGCTATCATTATTCCTGTTCCAGCCGTACTAGTCTTCTTCTAATGTACTTTTTGCTTTATCATGCGTTATTTTACTTGCAGAGTTGCGGCTTTTATTCATTTCGTCTTCGACTTGGTCGTCAATTTTAATAAATTGTCTCTTCTGGTTACTGCTGCTCCTTATTATATTGGACATCCTTCGGTTCTGTCTTCATCTATGTTCTGCGGGTACTGTGTTAGTATGCTGTTTATTCAGATCGAAACATGCTGTAATTCTTCTTTACGTTTTCGCAGAGAATAGCAAGCTAGCAAATGCTACTATTGACATCATCTTGAATATCAAACGTGCATGTATTTCTCTGTTTCTATGCTATCAAGCCCTGCTAAACTGGCAACGTGATTCATTTTGTTCCATTCACCCCAGAATTTTACATAATCACAGTTTACACGATTAAAGGTACTATTAGAAAATACAGATACACACTACACAAATGTAGAGGTATATTGAATATTTCAGTTACAAACGCGAACAAAGCTCACTATAGAACGAATCTAAAGCAAAACGTGCTTAACGTATTCAATATAAACAATGAACAAATGTGACCGAATATACTCGTTAAAGAAGAGAATACAAATCATAAAGAAGTGAGAGAGGGAGAGACGAGTATGATAAAATAAAAATACACTGGCTGTAATAAGTTTAGTAAACTGTCTCTCCTGTACAGGTATATACTGGTATAGATTCTGGAGGAATGGTTGACCACATGTGAATGTTTGGGCGTGTGCGCGAATCGGTCACGGATAGGCACATAGTAGCCTGTACAGTACCTTAGCGTGTTCGGTCAGAGGGTTAATTGTCTTCTGCAATAAAAAGAAAAGAGAGAATGGATGAACTTGAAGAGGCGTCATGGGACGCACGCCCTGATCGAATGGAGCGACAAATAACGAGCAAAAAGAGATAAAAAATGGTTTGCGGACATCTCGCTTTAAGCGAGAAGTGTGGGTTCGAGTCCCGGTCAGGCATAAATTTTCAATGTCGTCAGTCCATTCTACAGTTGATAGTAGTCCATAATCTCAACTGCTAATACATATAATAGATAAAAAATGTCCGATGAGAACCAGTAGCCTTTTGAGGCTTCAGCAACGACGTAGACTTTCTGGGAGTACACAGATCGGTGTGATCCAGATGCTGACCGCATCGGTCACATATGGTTTTCTCTCGAAGAGCAGCTTACTTGGCGGGCCTGCACTTTTATTTTTTCTTTATAGTTTCAGTTCCTCATTACGAGTCGGGCTGATACTGGATAAAACGGCTCTTCATCTAGTGGATTTACTTATGCAACATTTATAATTATATAAAAGAGATGAAAGATATTCTGTTTTTATAAATACTAACAGCATTGAAAAAATTAATGAATTTCCAAATTTTTTACCGGTTTAATCATACAACGTAGGCTTTTACGGCAGATATTGTCTTCACTGAAGACTTCCAGGCTGATAGGTCGAGGTCGATACATATAACTCTCTTCTGGCGTTTCGTCTCCGACTGCGGGAGACATCCTCCGAGTAAAGCTGCGAACCAAACGCCGCTTTACCTGACTATATCTCCCGCAGTCGGAGACGAAACGTCAGAGGAGAGTTTTACATATCGACCTCGGCCTATCAGCCCGGAAGTCTTAAGTGGTTTGACCAGTTTACATTGACGTTAATGTGTAATCAGGGGCGATGTTGATCCCAGTATGGCATAATGGTACTGAACATGGCTCATGAAAATGATTACCTTACTGATGAAAGTGAAATAAGTGCCACAACGAGGCCGGTGAAACTGCACGAAGCTGCTATCAGTTATCGAAGGGGGAGATAGAGGAGGAGGAGGGAGGGAAACCTGAAGGATGTGGTGTCGTGCACAGTTGTTGACTGGTCTCTTCACATCCATCTAGCGGTAGTCTGCAGGGCGCAGTTAGCTACTACTTTTTCTACACTACAGTATACGAACTTGTTCACAAGGGCTGGATGGGAGGCAATAACAAGGGATGTATTTCAGCTTTTGATGTGGAAGCTGGTTGACGCTCTGGTGGGAGAGCTATAGAAGTGCATGATTGTGAGATTTTTATGTAGTGGCACGCGTGGGTGCTCGGATGAGAGGTAGTTAGTAGAAATTTGGGTGAAAGCGGTGTGATTTCCGATTAATCCATTGGGCCTTAACGTGATTCAAGATGAGAAGAAAATGGGGAAAGCAGATGAAATGATATAGAGAGCGAGTAATTTATTCAATATTTGTATTCACGGCCGGTTGGAAACAACTTTTTTTCTACGCAAGTTTCTTATCAGTTGGCACCCACCTACCTCCTCTTACATTGACTTTTACTCTCGTCAGTTTGGCGTGCTGATGGCGATTCGCACTGTACATAAATTTCAGTTTGGCACCCCAAGCGGCCGCTGGTAATTGCGATACGTCAAGTATAGAAACCTTACTGCTTTGGCTGTCCTGGTACCTCTCTCAGATTGCGGCCTAAGAGGCGGTTTGTGTCGATTGGGCCTGAAATAGGCTTTGTTTAGTATGGAGCGACGAGAGCGACGAGAGTAACAGTAGCAGTATGAACTCGACGTCTCCAAGTATGGTGTGTTTGTAGTTCTAGCCGTTTTAATAAGTAAACGATTTCATTTTGGATGGTAATCAGGTATGCATTCCGTGTTACTTTTTGCGAAGGTATGTCCCTAAGTATGTTGTTTTGTTCCTGAGCGGAATGGCTTGCTGTAAACATAAAGAAGAAAATCTGCACGACCGAGGATCTGATTGGTGCTTGTGCATATGTTGGCTTGGGTTTTCTTTGGCTTTACTTGTTTTCCCGTGTTAAACCATTAGACAAGGAGACCGAAGTAACATTACGATAAGGCATGGGAGATTAGAGGATGTGGTGGAACATCTGAACCTGTATTGACAACATGTAGGAGGAGGTAGTGGGATGACAGAGATATTGGATTGTTTGCGGCACACAGCTTACAAAGAAGAGAGACACAGCAGGGCTTTGATGTACACCATTAGCAGTCAGAAAGATGCGAAGCGGACGTGGTTGAAGACATATATAGAATGGTGGAGGAGGAAGGAGGCTATGAGGCAGGCATGTTAACTGAGAGACCATAGTTTTTTGGTTGAAGAAATATGCTGAAAAACAGACCCATTCAAAACCATTTTTGTTATGAAGGGAGATTTATATGCCACAGTTCTTTACTTACTTGGTAGGGTAAGATAAGGATGATGCTAAGTGATGAAATGACTAAAGTAAAAGCTAGATTTAGTGTCAGGAATGGGTAGCCGTGCCGGAAGATGCTAATAGGTTCTTTGACTTTGAGAATATGACCGAAGCGACTACTCTTCTTGGGTCATATTTAAAGCCTCTACCCCGAGAACCAGCAACTGAGTGACCAGACTGTCATACAATTTTATGGACCTTTGAGGCAAGTCCTGGAAGGACTTTCAGGTATGCAAGTTTGCAGGTTCTGAGGCTCTGAACCCTCATAACCGCCAATTTCACCTCGCGATTGTGTCCTACGTTCAGGGCAGGTTTACATTAGAGGAATACAAAGTTTCCCCCGGTGGATGTTAAAGTCCTTCCTCGGGCATGGGTCTGTCTGCTGTTCTTAGCGTAAGTTACTTTAAGTTAGATTAAGTAATGTGTAAGCCTAAGGACCGACGACCTTAGGAGTTTGGTCCCAAAGGAACTTACCACAAATTAAAAAAAAATGATACTGAGTTTCAACAGAAATTGCCGTCGTATCGGAAGTTTGTGCAAATAATGTCAATATATATGGAGTAAAAAAAATTCCGGTACCAATGGAACATCATCAAATTATCATAATCTCTGAGTGCACTCCAGAGGCACATAACATTTTCGCACAACAGTAGGCTTTTAACATCGCCTATTCGAGCAATGTATCATACCCTCTGACTCTTTCCTGCCTCACTGGAGTGTCACTTCAATCTCCTTGTCCAGTGGTGTAATACGTGGAAAGAAATAAATCCACAGAAAAGTTTCTAATCGGATACGATGCACCACGCGATTTCCAGTGTTTCAAAGATAATTGACGGCCATGGAAACAATAATCAAACATTTCCGGAAAGTCGATTCATTGGTATCCTGTATCTGGGAGTCTGACACACTTACTTTCCATTATCGCTGTCACAACTCTTAAAATGCACGTGCCTATATTTCTGTAAAAATGGCCACACTGTACAAAGACGTTCGCCTAAAGTCTATCAAGGAACCATCCCCTATTTGCACATGTATCCGTTGCAGCTCAACAACATGAATACAATGAAGAATATTTGTGTTTGGAATCCCTTCGATGACGTTACCATTGCAGTAAAAGCTCAAGTTGAACTACAATAAGAAAGGAAATGAAGCGTATCTGTTTCTGCGAACTATCCCGACATTCGAATTGACTGACTTGCGGAAACGACGAAACCCTACCTGCCTCTGGAAGGCCATGCCAGAATTTGTACTTCGCTGTCGCTCGATAACTGCGCCAAGTCGCCTGTTTACTGCACACGTTACACGTGCTCCTGTGGCACAGGTTCCCGTATGAAAAGCGGACGCAATCAGCTCGTCGCTCGGAGCATCCTTCGATTTCCTGTCACGTTGACGCGCTAATCACTGCGTTCCGCGCTCAGGCTAGGGGGCAAACTCGTGATCCGCGCTCAGCTTTATTTGCCCTACTGTCAAACGTCAAACACCCTAATGAACACCTTCTATCTAATCTATCAGAGCTGCCTCACGTTGCCCCATGCTATACAAAATGCACTGCTGGCGTTGAAACCAGGGACAGTTAATGCTACACATTCGAACTACAGCGATAGTACACGCAAAAAATGAAATGTATTCACGAGCTTCAGTATGCTGAATACGCCAGATTTACCAAGTCTGTCCATTACTTTGAGCTTACCTGTGTCATTAACAAAATGATCAACAAAAAGAATATTTAAGACAGAATGTCAAATCAGACACCTCTCAGCCGTCTAATTTTCAAACCGTTATTTTATTTTACGGCCAGTTCTGGCGATTTACTACCCCAACTTCAGGCGCCCTGACCGACTTGTATGAAGTTTCCAACATCGTTTCCGGTCAAAATAGGGGCCAGACTGGTATCGTAAGCCATCATCTGGCGACTGCTGGATAAACCTTCAAACCAAACCACTTAAAGATCGAAACTGAAAAGATTGACATACAGAGAAGAATATTTAAGGTTGAAAAACAAAGTTCGTTTTTCATCACATCATATCTGCTTGTTTCGTACAGGTTTTGAGCTTATTTGGTGATTGTCAGGAAACAAGTCACTAGCGCCCACGAGGCACGCCAATTTGTAACATATCAAACGTCAGGAACAAAGATATAAAAACACAAGTACAATGTTTGGTCCTTACATTTATTGGGAAAAGCCAAATCCACCGCTCATTATACGTGCTTTGTAGAACTGATTTAAATTACAGTACTAGGTTTCAGTTTACAGAATGAATAGTATAAGACGTAGCACAGAAAGATTCCCTTGTTGTAGCTAGCCAATTTACTGTTGACGATGGCCCAATAAGCAGAGAACTGTTTTAAAATAAACAAATACTAGCTAAATGCTGCCTTTTAAATTATAATTCCGCACTGTAATGTAACATGTCTGGTGTGCATAACATGAAAGACGAGCACTCGATTTAGCATTTCAGGCCTACTGCCGTGATGAAAGACTCTGTGTGTGTTGACAATAAATGACCCTGTACTATAATCTCAGTGGTGCATGAATGTATCCCAGTTGTACTCAGAAGCAGCTAAACTACACAAGAATACAAATAAATTCTAACGTTCATTTTTACAATAATTTCACTAGTGACGCAATAAGTTGCACCGTGCTTTCCTATAACGGCCACCTCCACGGACAATCTTTAAGCTACGCAGGAGGGACATTACTCGTCTGCAGTCTCGTTCGGTGTACATGAAACATGACAAAACAAAGTGAGAATTCTGTTCCTTCAACTTAAAGTTGTTATTAAAAAATATATGAATGGCAGTTTTGTTCACATTACATGGAGCTGCTGCAGCGTGCACTAGACCAGACCTGTGTCCTCACAGAAGATGTCAACAATCTAGTGCCAGTTTCCGTCGTAGTTGCCGATGCCGTGGTGTTGATGTTAGCACATTCATGGGTCGTCGGCTGGGGTGGTCCATCGTTAGGAGTCAGACACACTTCTACTCTGACCAGCAGTAAAGTCTGATTTTAGTTCCGACAGTCTGTCCAGCCTACGACGCTCGACATCTGTAATGAGGGGTGGCTGCCAAACCCCACGACTTCTGGGCGTGGTTTCACCACGTGTTGAAGAAACTCGCCGCAGCGCTTCTAGAACACACGACAGTTCATGCAATTTCCGAAATGCTCGTGCCTAGCCTCCGGGCCATCTCAATCTGACCTCAAACTCAGTTAGATCTCGCGCCTTCCACATTCTACATACGGACTTCGCACTCATTGATACTACATGCACCGCGCGTGTGCCTGACTAGCACTCATTCCTCGCCAGGTGACACTGCTGTCGGCAGGATGGGTTTATATCGATACCAGGTCGGTGGTCATAATGGTCTGGCTGATGTATGGTGTGCTCGAATCCTGAATAAAACCATCCTGGTTTCAAAAGAAAAAAAAATTGTTACTTATTGAACGCACCTCGTACATTCCGGAATTTTGGAGCAAAGTTTTCTCCAAAAGAAAAATGGAAAAAGGAGCAAAAATTTGTAGGCTGTACTGAGCTGAAAGGCCGTGTCTCTGTCTTGTAAACAGGACACGGTCTTTCAGCTCAGTACAGCTTGGGATCCAGCAGTTGCCATACTGAAGTCGCATCGAGTAGAGAGGAGTACTATTGGTCATACGACGGATGACGATTCGGCAGCAACATAAATATTCTATTGACAACGGGAGGATAGTCAAGCGCCTAAGCGGACGCGCGCTTTTGCTTGCGGCTTCCGACAGAGGTCGCTGGGGCGGACGATGGCAGCGCACAGCAGCAGCATCGGCAGTCTCCACGCGTGCGCCGAAGTCTCTGGTTCTTCATCTTGCAGGTGGCGTTGCTGTCCTTCCAGCTGTCGGTTGATATCGTCGCTTCCACGCATGCACACTTCATGCCTAAGACTGGTACAAATAGGGAGTTCTAGTCATGCCTTAGCAGCGTGTTCGTGGCACCTGAAGATGTCGGCCAGTTGCGCTGATGAAATATTGTGGAGTTTTCACTATGAAATCCGACGTCTCGCCCGAGAACCGTATATACAACATGTCCGTCGGGAAAGCCTCAAGCCACACATTAAAGGATGCTCTTCGTGGAAGATATTTTGAAGACGATGAGGTGGTGATTCACACAGTGAAACACTGGCTCCACCACCAGTACAATGATTGGTACCATCAGGGCACACACACCTTTTTCGTGCTGGAGGAAGGCCATGGAATACGGATGGAAATTACGTGGAAAAATACGGTTTGAGGAGAAAACACAATTCTATCCTGTGTGTAATTCTCATAATGTTCAATAAAGAATTGTTGAAGAAAAAATGCGGTGATTACTTTGTGGGCAACCCTCGTAGTTGGAGGAATTAATAAAATTAATTGGTGCTAGACTTGTCACCAGACGCAAAATGCTCTCTTCCTGAAGATAGTAAAGAAATTGTTAATTTTATTAATTTAACCTGTCCTTTTTAATTTCGCTGGCCCGAATTCTGACAGTGGATGTTTTTTCAGTATCATAATTACGCACAAACTTACGCGCCGTAGATGAAGCAGTACGTTGAGTTAACTAAACTCGACAGAAGGCACATACGCTACGGTAACCTATGCAAATGCATCTCCACGCCAAGTTTTGGTATAAAGTTAGCAATGTGCAACAGCAATCTCCACTCTAAACCACTCACTGGAATATGGGTTAATGATTGCTGTAGACACAATTTAACGAAGTAGTTGCAAAACTCTGTGTTATTTATCAGTTAATCTCAATGGAAATTGATTTTAAATACATGAATTCCTGCTGACAGTGATTGCAAATCCACCTCAACCAATTTATGGGAGAATATTGCGAAGTTGACAACACGCAGTTGCCATTTAGAGTCTGGTACTTCGCATATAGCACCTGTAACTGAAAGTCTTCAGTGTGCCTATCAACACAGAAAATTGACTATATCTTAATGGAGACGCGTAATGTGGTCCGACGACTCGCAGTGTTCTTTTTTCAAATGCCTCAAGGCGTGGAGTGTATCGACGGTACGATGTAGCGTCTAACTTGCAGTTTTAGGAGGATGTACTTAAGGCTGGAGGATGTTCTGTGACGTTTGCGACTGTTTTTCGCAAAATGACATGGGTTTACCAACTGAAGTGATTGGGAATATGAACCAGGAAGTTGGCATAAACGTTCTCTTCAACGCACAATAATTTACCGTGGCTGCTGCTTATCGAGTTGTCGAGTGCCCCAAACACAAAACAACCTAAGAAACAAAACAGTTCCTTCGTCGCAACTTACTTTCTCTCATTTTACAGCACAGAGCATATTTTGTAGTGAATTATGGCGCTTGTTATGTTGCATGATAAGACGAATTTACGAAATAAACTGATAGTTACTACGGTTGTTCCCCATCAAAACAACGAAACGAGATATCCGTGTCGTTAATATGTAGTCAATCCAAACAAGTATGTCAGCTTGTAAAGTTGGTTTATGCATGCTTCATTGCTGAGGATTTAACGATTATTCTAGAATGTGTCATAAAATACTTGCCATAAAAGAAATCTCATTGTGGCTATCACGTGGTTTCGGATAACTTCATCTGAAGTGTCCTCTTACATATTCGTTTCATTCCGTAAACATTTCGACACTACTGCATTGTGTTTCGCTCGTTTCACATGCTAACAGCAGGAATTTCCCGATGAAGTGCGTCGTCACTGGTAACTGATTTTTGCAATATAATCGGCTGGAATAAATATTAATTTCTTGCTACTAAGTTTCTGGATTAAACTGTACTGAGTTTCTGGACTAAACTGATTCCAACACTCATAAAAAAATCCCATTTATATGCAAATATGCGTCGTTGATTAGCAAAAGCTGTGAAATAACGGAAGGTTAATATTCATTTCGTCACCAACAGCTGCATTCCGAAAGATCTACGAAGTATAATAAACGTCCTATGCAAGCAATTTCGGTTGTCCTTCCCGTGGATTACACTATGTGTACATCGTAATATCCACTACTGGGATGGTGTTTCTCATAATTTCATCTACAATTAGCCCGTGTTCATACATAAATCAAATGAGTATGGGCGAAAAGCAGAATCGCTTGTACTTATAGCTAGTGCTATGGTGATAACACCGTGACATTGCAAACTATTTCGTCATCCATACATGTGCGAGGACTTAATATCTACGATGTTGCATGGTCGTGAAACACCAACTTTTCGACCATTTAAGTGTCTGATGTGATCGGTTCTTCAGCTCAAGTTGTGCCACCTCCCACCGAACAGGAATTATGACTGAATTCCAAAATGTAATACAGTTTACCACATACAATTATTTACCTACATGATAGAATAGGTGTATATTAAGTAATTTAGATGCGGTACGAGGAATGTATCTTTCTCTGTTGTCATTGGACAATAGAAATATATATCCTCAAATAATAAATATCTACTGCTACTCGAGAAGTACCAAAGTGACTCAGATACTTGATATTCGAAGCTGAAGTCCTGATTTTGGTCCATCAGGTGTACTCAAGTTGGGTATTTGCCACTGTTCTACTTAACACAGGCAACTACTCACATTGAGTGGAAGATCAATAGGAAGCTATAATATTGAATGAAGTGCTCATTAAAAAATCATGAGTCCTGTATATGGAATTCAGTATGAGAATTTCAAAGGGATCGTTAGCTAACAATTACCTCTAGCTAGGAAATAGCAAAAGCTAATCTAGATGTGTAAAACATAAGTAGCATGTGTTAATTAGCAAAGTAGGAATATTTAGAGGGGAAATTCGAAGTCTGAAGAAGGAGAGAAGCAGCTAAATAAATGAGATTTTCACTCTGCAGCGGAGTGTGCGCTGATATGAAACTTCCTGGCAGATTAAAACTGTGCACCCGATCGAGACTCGAACTCGTGACCTTTGCCTTTCGCGGGCAAGTGCTCTACCATCTTCTTTTTTTTCAGTTTTTTACTACAGAGGCCAACCAGCTCTCTGACCGAACACGCTGACCTACCGTGCCGGCTAGCCATCTGAGCTACCGAAGCACGACTCACGCCCGGTCCTCACAGCTTTACTTCTGCCAGTATCTCGTCTCCTACCTTCCAAACTTTACAGAAGCTCTCCTGCGAACCTTGCAGAACTAGCACTCCTGAAAGAAAGGATACTACGGAGACATGGCATAGCCACAGCCTGGGCGATGTTTCCAGAATGAGATTTTCACTCTGCAGCGGAGTGTGTGCTGATATGAAACTTCCTGGCAGATGAAAACTGTGTGCCCGACCGAGACTCGAATTCGGGACCTTTGTCTTTCGCGGGCAAGTGCTCTACCATCTGCGTTTCCTGAGTTGTACTTCCCTCTCTCACCTATCACATGAAATATTTCTCCGTTATCCGTGGTTTTTTCGTATGTACCTTCTTTGGCCGAAGCACGACTCACGCCCGGTCTCACAGCTTTACTTCTGCCAGTAGCTCGTCTTCTACCTTCCAAACTTTACAGAAGCTCAGATCTGGCCGACGGTTTTCTTTCCAACTTCTGTGATTGCCCTTTTGAGAGATGGCCATTCTCCTTCAACTGAACTGCCTACTGAGCAGTCTCAGGGAACTTCAAACGTATCTCTTCATTCCTTAATACTTTCGTGTCCCACTTCTTTCCGCAATGAATCTTCCTGACTAGTCTCTTAATCTTCAGCTTATTCTTCATCAATACTACACTGTGATCTGAGTCTCTATCTGTTCCTAGGTACGCCTTACAAACCTGCATGTGATTTCGGAATGTCTGTCTGGCCGTGATGTAATCTAACCGAGATATTCCCGAATCTCCCAGCCTTTTGCAAGTGTGTCTCTTCCTCTGGCGATTCTTGAACAACGTATCAGCTATTACCAGCTGAAATTTATTGCAGAACTCCAACAACCCGTTTCCTCTCTTTCTAGTACCTAGCCCATATTCTCCTTAACCCTTTTTTCTAATGCGGTTTCGGAACGGTACGACCGACTTCCTTCCATCATTCCGAAATCCGATGGGACAGATGACCTCGCTATTTGGTCCCCTCTCCCAAAATCAAGCAACCAACCAACCATATGAAATAGCTAAAAATGACTAGAGGTGATCCTTGATGCTCAGATGCTCAGAGCCCAACACGCCGACATGGGTTTGCCGTTTGCAGGCGGCCCAGCTAGCACAGCTTGTTGGCGGATGGCGGCTATCGGCTGCAAGGTGGCGGTGCGGCAGCAAGGTTACGTCCCTGTGCCCGTGTTGGAGACGCCAGCAGTGGTCGTTGGTTCGTGGCCAGTCGGAGGCTGTGTCATAGATGCGGCGACGACCGACACAGGTTATACGTCATTGGACGGCCAAACTGTGGCTTCTTGCTGACAGGTTGGTGCTGCTGGTTTCTATCCCGTTTCCGCGTGCTGACAGTTGCGGAAGGCCACCTTGATCGAGACTGCGTCGAAACGCCTGGTGCGGGTCGATGGCCTAGTGTGGCGAAATCGATAGGTCCGTCGATGATGCGGCGGGAGTGCGTGTAACGTCTCTCTTGTCGACACGCGGGAGCTCTAGTTGCGGAGGAGTTAACTCTGCAGACGCCTCTGAACTGGCAAGGCATTGGCCGGTGGACTGTAACCGGGTTTCGGTTGCTGGACCGCGGTCCTGACATCCGGTGTCAATACAACGTGTTGGCTATCGTTGTGATTATCTATCATTGTAATTTTAGGTATGGAATAGGAGTCTTACGAAATGAAGTTTAGATAATACTTGCTATTTCATTCCTTTCTTTAAAAATTAAAGCATAAAGAGTGATGTGATCCTTTTTTGAGTTAGTGTATTTTATGTAGTGCTTAAACAGACAACGTTCCGGCACGCAAGACACATGAAACAATACTGTAAATGCTTAAACTGAAAATGGTCCCTATACGCTACATTCAGTTTCGTGCAATGCCAGCGCTATCACATGATCAAAAATTACTAGTGATTACCTTATTCGAAATGTTCAAAGTTGGAGCAACTGCATTCCGGAATGAAATAAATCTCTACAGCAGTACAGCTTATAAGCTCCCTTGGTCTTTGGAGATTATATGGGTTAATTAATTATTATTATGTTATAATCCTCTTGTTCTATCTAGTTGACCGTGTATATCGAGACTTCGTTCATTGTTAAATGCAATTGTGTGGTACTAACTGATGGAGACGCATTATGAACTGGTAAAATTTCATTTATTTCCTTTATCACACTGCACAAAAATAAACACACTATTATTCACACTGTGTGCCTCTACTACGAAACATAGAGATAAATCCTTCACTACGCAACCGCCTTTGGCTCACGCAGCCTACACCTTCCACAGCCTCTCGACAACTGCCTCTGCTTGCGACTCTTTGCGCCACTGAGCATTGTCGCCCTCCAAAGAAAAACCAGTTACAGATACTACAAACCAGTACCTCACAAGCTCAGCTCATCAGATCCGAGTCTACCAACACTCGACAATGAAGTGTTCGGCAATGCGTCCTGCCTACTCAACAACAAAAAAAACTCTTTCAATCCAAATACTCTATTCTACAAATTGTGCTTTGTGAAAACGCTTTTTGTGGCATATACTACAAAGAACTGCCATCTCTCAGAACACAGAAAACTTAGTAATTAATTTTTGGGATGTAACTGAATTTTAATCATTCCAACATCTTATGTAATCTGTACATTGACTATCAGTAAAAGGAACTAAAGAGGAACGTAGGAAGGTGATTAAAGTTAAGGAGAACACATAAGGACGTCTATGTTTGGCGTTCTCATCGTTATTCCGTCGCTTGGAAGATCAGTTAAACCAAATTAGAGAGAGAAACACTCCTCATCTTACATACCACTCCTTCTTGGGAAGCTTTTGGTATCCTGTGTGAAAATAAATGTAGGCATTGTCCACAGTAGGATGTAATGCGATTTTTATTCATTCGTGCCATTAGTTAATTTCGACGACGCGTCATTGTCGATCTTCTCTAAACCCAACATACAAAAGCACTACATTGCCTGCATACATCGTCGTATGTAAATAACATTTTAGACACCTCATATTAAGATAAAACATTCTACATCTACATAAATACTCCTCTAGTTACCAAGCAATGTGTGGCGGAGGGCAGAATTTGCGACAAAATCCAACTTTCCACCTTTGTTCCACTCACGGATCGCACGAGGAAAAATCGATTTTCTGAACGCGTCAGTAGGAGCTCTAATTTTCCTTATCTTTGAATGGTGATCATTGCCCTATTTGAAGTTGATGGTAATAATATAAGTTCTACATCCTCGGCGAAGATCGTATTTCGGAATTTATTAAGCAGCCCCTTCCGTTTAGCGCGTCGTCTATCTGCAAGTGTGTCCCACTTCAGACTTTCTATGAGATTTGTAACGCTCTCGCGATGGCTAAATGTACCAGTCAAATCTTGCCCCTCTTCTTTGGACCTTTTCAGTCTCTTGAATCAAACCAAACTGGTAAGGGTGCTATACAGACAAACATTACTCTAATACTGGACGAACCAACGTACTGTATGCCATTTCCTTTGTTGAAGGACTGCATCGCTACAGGATTCTACCAATAAACCGCAATCAAGAGTTCGCCTAGCCTGTTACCTGTGTAATCTGATCATTCTATTTGAGATCATTTCGAATAGTCACACCCAGATACTTGACGGATGTTACCGCTTCCAAAGACTGACATTTATTTTGTACTCGTACATTAATGATGATTTCCGTCTAGTTATACGCAGTAGGTTAGACTTACTAATATTGAGAGATAACTGACAGTCATTACACCATCATTTATTATCTACAAATCCTCATTGATTCCTTCACAACATTCGTGTGATACTATATTCCTGTAGACTACAGGATCATCGGCTAACAGTCTAATGCCGCTGTCAATACCATCAACCAGATCATTTATATAAGTCATAAAAAGCAGTGGACGTATTACCCTGCCCTGTGGCACACCTGAAGTTACGCTTGTTTCTGTTGAAGTCACCCTATTCAGGATGACATACTGCTCCCTGTCGGTTAGAAAACTTTCTATCAAATCGCATATGTCATCGGATAGACCGTAGCGTGCACTTTTTGGATCAA
Source organism: Schistocerca americana (assembly GCF_021461395.2). Lineage (NCBI taxonomy): Eukaryota > Metazoa > Arthropoda > Insecta > Orthoptera > Acrididae > Schistocerca > Schistocerca americana. The sequence continues at coordinate 325,767,709 of NC_060125.1, forward strand.
GCAACAGAGCGGAACTGAGTCGAACGCCTTTCGAAAGTCGAGAAATATGGCATCAACCCGGGAGCCGGTAAATAGAGCCTGTTCTATATCATGCACAAAGAGGGGCAGCTGTGTGTCGCATGACCGCTGTTTCCTAAAACCGTGATGGTTTCTGCAGATGAGCTTCTCAGAGTCCAGAAAGGTCATTATGTCTGAACTCAAAATATGTTCCATGATTGTACAGCAAATCGATGTCAGTAAAACGGGCCGTCATTTGGGCATCCGATTTTCTACACATTTTATAGAATGCTATGACCTGGGCCTTTTTGCAGTCCCGTGTAACTTTCCGCTGTTTCAATGATCTCTGATAGATGATGGATAAGAATGGTGCTATATTTGTAGCATAGTCAACATATAATCTTACGAACATATCGTCTGGGCCAGATGCCTTCCTGGCGTCTAAGGATCTTATCTGTTTTACAATCCCAGGTACACTAAACATTACGTCAGCACAAATTACTTACGTATGTCACATCTGTACTTCACTACATTTTCAAATCACTCTTAATTACAAGTAAAAAGTGGTCATATTCTGTAACTTTTCGAAAGGATCCACACTATACAGACACCATTTAAAATCACATTCTGAACTTCGCCCTGTGTACAACTGCACAGTAACTGATAGCAGCTGGTTATTTGCTGTCACAGATTCATATTCATCCAAAGACTGTAAGAAAATTTATACGACATATCATTGGCACATTGCATATATTGCTTGCGTGCCAGACGTAGTTGACGCCATGTTTAAGAATAGTCAGTGACCAAAGAATTCATTAGGGCAAACAAACTGACATAAAACATCGTATACAGTACGTGGCATATCAATAGGCAAACTAAATTATTTTAAATATCGTGTTAGCAAAAATATACATGAGGTACATACAAAATTCCACAAATAATAGAAATAGAACACTCCAACAACTGCTGACGTGCCAGACAGAACGATTGCCTTATGTCGTAAGTCCTTGTGTACAACAGAATCACTTGTAAAGTAGTGAAAGTTATAGAAAGGCAGATTATGCTGACAGGCGTTCTAATTCATTCGAGGATAGAGTTGGCTCTGAGCACTATGGGACTTAACACCTGAGGTCATCAGTCCCGTAGAACTTAGAACTACTGAAACCAAACTAACCTAAGGTCATCACACACATCCATGCCCGAGGCAGGATTCGAACCCGCGAACGTAGCGGTCACGCTGTTCCAGACTGAAGCGCCTAGAACCGCTCGGCCACACCGGCCAAGGATAGAGTTCAACAGGGAATAAACAATAAGTTAAAAGATAAGATTGCCATTGCAGTTAAGGTAGATAAGGGGGTCACTTCGGTTCTTTTGAACCACGCGGATTATAATACGAAAGTGGAGCCATTATTTCTAGTAATAACATGGGAAATAACTTGTTATCGCACTAACAAGTTCAATAATTTGATTAAAAATGTGTATAATTTATGGAACTTCATACTCTGTGATCAGAACAGCAGAGAATGCATTGTTATGAATCCAAAGGTCCGAAGTCTTAGAGCTCAATCGAACTATACACAATAATAACATTCTTCTTCGTCCAGTCATCAATTCTACTGACGGTCCACTGTATAAGTTAATACGGAAATTAGATTCCATTATCAGAGTACTTCACGTCTAAGACTAAACACAATGTGAGAAATTGTGCTGAGATTGCTAAACGTATTGAAATATACAGTTACAGATAGATGGAAAGCTCATCTCTTTTGATACAGCTTACTTGTACAACAACGTACCAATAGCAGAAACCATTTAGATAATGAATCTACGGAAGTGTAATAAAACCAGTTTGAAAGAGATTCGTGAGATTATAGACCTACTTAATCTGATTCTGTCTTATAACTCGAAAACTGAAGGCTTAGCAATGGAGAAGACTTGCAGGCAACCTAGGATGATTTGTTCTTGAATGGTATAAAGACACACTTTGACGCGTTGTATATTGGTTGTTACTTAAAAAGGTCTGCATGTTATTTTTCCGTACAGATACTTATGTCTGGCTTCTGTGTGTCGAGAAATAGCTTTCAGACGCTGATGACTTACGACATAAGGCATTCGTTATACCTGGGACGCCTCGAGTTGATGGAGTACTCTATTTGTGTTTTTTGTAGAATTTTGTATGTACCTCATGTGTATTTTTGTTAACATGGTGTATAAAGCAACGTAGTTCGCCCTTTTGTATTACATGTTCTGTATACAGTACTTTATGTTCATTTGTTTGCCCTTAATATAATCTATAGCGGCTGTCTTTTTTATACGTGACGTCAACTATTTCTGGCACGCCAGCAATATGTACAACATGCCAATGATATGTGCTGTCGAGAGAATTAATGTCTTTGGATGAATACGAATATGTGGTAACATATTATCAGCTGCTGTCAGTTACCATTTGGCTGTACATAGAGAAAATTCAGGAATACGCTCATAAAAGATGTCACTGTATTGTGGATCCGTTCGTGAAACCACAGAATACCGCTACTTCTAATTAACCGTGACTTAAAATCGACATGTGGAACAGATGTTACAAATGTATGTAAGAAATTTGCCCAGTAATGTCTTATCATAATGTGAGGTGTCGAAGTGTTATTTCCACTACTGGCAATTAAAATTGCTATACCAAGATGAAATGCAGAGGATAAATGGATATTCATTAGAAAAATGTAGTATACAAGAACTGACATGTGATCACATTTTCACGCAATTTGGGTGCATAGATCCTGAGATATCAGTACCCAGAACAACCACCTCTGGCGTAATAAGTGCCTTGATACGCCTGGACATTGAGTCAAACAGAGCTTGGAAGGCGTGTACAGGTACAGCTGCCCATGCAGCTTCAACACGATACCACAGTTCATCAAGAGCAGTGACTGGCGTATTGTCACGAGCCAGTTGCTCGGCCACCATTGACCAGACGTTATTAGTTGGTTCTGGAGAATGTGCTGGCCAGGGCAGCAGTCAAACATTTTCTGTATCGAGAAAGGCCCGTACAGGACCTGCAACATGCGGTCGTGCATTATCCTGCTGAAATTTAGGGATCGAATGAAGGGTAGAGCCACGGGTCCTAACACATCTGAAATGTAACGTCCACTGTTCAAAGTGCTGTCAATGCTAACAAGAGGTGACCCAGACGTGTAACCAACGGCACCCCATTCCATCACGCCGGGTGATACGCCAGTATGGCAATGACGAATTTGCGCTTCCAACGTGCGTTCACCGCGATGTCGCCAAACATGGATGCGTCCATCATGATGCTCTAAACAGAGCCTGGATTCATCCGAAAAAATTGCGTTTTACCATTCGTGCACCCAGGTTCGTCGTTGAGTACACCATCGTAGGCGCTCCTGTCAGTGATGCAGCTTCTAGGGTAACTGCAGCCATGGTCTGCGAGCTGATAGTCCATGCTACTGCAAACGTTGTCAAACTGTTCGTGCAGATGGTTGTTGTCTTGCAAACGTCCCCATTTGTTGACTGAGGGATGGAGACGTGGCTGCACGGTCCGTTGCAGCCAAGCGAATAAGATGCCTGTCATCTCGACTGCTAGTGATACGAGGCCGTTGGGATCCAGCACGGCGTTCCGTATTACCCTCCTGAAACCACCGATTCCATATTCTGCTAACAGTCATTGGATCTCGACCAACGTGAGCAGCATTGTCGCGATACGATAAACCGCAATCTCAATAGGCTACAATCTGACCTTTATGAAAGCCGGAAACGTGATGGTACGCATTTCTCCTTCTTACACGAGGCATCACAACAACGTTTCCCCAGGCAATGCCGGTCAACTGCTGTTTGTGTATGAGAAATGGGTTGGAGACTTTCCTCATGTCAGCACGTTGTAGGTGTCGCCACCGGCGCCAACCTTGTGTGAATGCTCTGAAAAGCTAATCATTTGCATATCACACCATCTTCTTCCTGTCGGTTAAATTTCGCGTCTGTAGCACGTCATCTTCGTGGTGTAGCAATTTTAATGGCCAGTAGTGTGTAAGGGCAAAGTATGTAGTCGAAGTACTGCTTTTCCATGTTGGTTCTAGAGGACCTTAACAGTGATGCGTACTCGAGATTAGTTAATCACACGAGGAAACAAAAATCCAATTACAGCTTACCATCACCAACATGTACGTTTATTATACATATGGAAGATATGGCTTCACACAAACACAAAATTCTAAGGACTTTGCCTAGAACGACATTTGATCTGTAATTAAATACCCACGTATTTGAATAAAGCTTCTGAAGTTAAAAGAATATAGACGGGTGAATAAGAGTTGTCTGCAGAAAATGGTCGTACAGAAGTACGTAAACGTAAACAGAAAGTGGAAATCACTGGTAGCCACGCGTTTGAAGGCTACAGCGAAAAACTTTGAATAAAATATGAGCTTTAGGATGAAGGTGAACAAAAAGCCGTGTTAAATCATAGCCTTTACTTGACACATTTGGAATTGAGACAGGTATCGTCACCTTTACAGCTCCGTGAGATGTATGGTGCTTTACAGTGTTATGCATACTTTGTGACAAAATTAGTGCGAGCCAAAGTAATAAGTTACTTAAACTGGTTCAGATAAGTAGTAATGAAGTTTAGAATGGTGAGAAGCTCAACCCTCTACATTTAATTTTAAATTTTTTTACTCAGTACTCTACTTGTCGAATGTGACTTTCTCCAAAGTGGAAACTGAAGTTTTGGATAGGCGCTTGAAGTTCAATGATAAATCAAAGCTACGCAAAACTGAAATTCAAAATATCATTGCTAATACTATAGTGGCACCTAGATACGGTTCAGGTGTCAGTGCAGGAGTACAATAGCATCACTTGTAAAGTAGCAACAGTTATTGAAAGGCAGATTATGCGACAAAAAACAGACAGGAGTTTAATGCATTCGAGTTTAGATATCTACAGGGAATAACCAATACGTTAGAAGACAAGGTGGCCGTATCAGTTAAGGCAAATAAGAGGGATACTACAGTTCTTTTAACCAATATTGTTATAATATGACAGTAGAGGATATCCTTACTAATAATAACATCGCGAAACTCACTTGTAATCTAAATAATAAATTCAATGCTGTGATCAAATTGACAGTTAAAGGATGCAACTTCATTCAATCTCATGAAGACACCAGAGAAAGCATCGTTATAAATCCCAAGTTCCCAGTTCTTAGAGCCCAACCAAAGGTACATTAGAACAACACTCCTCTCAGTTCGATCATCAATTCTACTGACAGCCATTAAGCTAACCACTGATAGCTTATAAGTTAAGCACGAAATTAGATTCCATTGTTAGAGAAGACTACACGTTTGAGACTAAACACAAAGTGAAAAATTCTACTGCATATTAAATACATAGAGATACCGCACAGGGGAAAGTTCGTTTCTTTTGATACAGCTAACTTATTAACCAATTTGTCAATAGCACAAACCATTGCGATAATTAGCAAGAGTCTACAAAAGTATAAGAGAATCACTTTGCAAGAGATAGGTGAGAAATTACTGAATTACTTCAGCTGATACTGTCTTATAACTGCAAACTGAAAGCTTAGCAATGGGGAACTGTCTTGCAGGCGCCCCAGCAGACATCCTTGCGAACCAAATTCAAAATTTGTTTCCTGAAATGTATAAGCACACAGTGAATAGATAATTTACTACAAAAGATACATTGAGGACACCCACGGTGCAATTAAATGGTACAGTAGACGGAAATAATCAGATGCTCCTTCAACTAAATAGCTTACAGCCAAGTATTAATTTTACAATGGAGGACAAAAAGATAAAAGTATTAGTTTTCTGGACTGAAAATAAAGGACATTAGGTTCACACATAGCTTTAGCATGCACCATCAGCCAACGACAACGGATAGTATTATCGATAACGACTCATGTCATCTTGATTCAAATAAACGAACAGGGTTACAAGCGATGATAATTAGGATGACAATCATTCCTCGTGATGGAAAAGAAGTGAGCAAAGAATTAGCCACGTTGGAGGAAATAGGTTGTAGAGACTGTTATGACAGTAGAATGTATGTCCCTTTTTCTCAGAAAGTATTCAAGAGATTCCTACCAAAATTTCTCTGTTTCATCTCTTTATATGTTGTAAGTTTCTCTCATGAGGTTTTTGGAATAGGTCAAACAGGAGAATTTTCATAATTTTTTAAATTGTAATTCCATAAGTACAATTTTAAATTCATCCAAAATTCCAAACACTTTGCCCCATACCTCAGCTTGCAATCAGAATTTAAAAATTTGCTCTTGAAACCATGTTTCATAGGTTTACAGAAATATGTGCACAACATTTCATAATTGTATCATTCATAGAATCTGAATAAAAGGTACATAAACTATAAAAAACAATTTGTTCAGGAAACGCAATTTGAAGTTCAGCCTAACTTTTTTCCTTATGTCACTTTTTCAGAAGGCACAACATTTGTACTCTGGGTCGTCTTTTCCTTGAAGGCTTCTCTTCTCGTTTCTTGTTGTCTGTCTTCTTTCCTTTACCAGGTCTTCACCTGACTTTTCAGCTGCAGAGACGCGCTGTAAAACTATTTTTCTTAGGATGTCTTGAGTAAAATTTCCTATCTTGAAGCCTATTCTTTCCAATATCTTCATCCTCCCGACGCTCCCATCATTAAATACAATAACTGCTTCATAAGTTGTAATTCTGACAACTATAGAAGATGCAAATGTGTTTTTAGTGCATCGTTTCCATATGAGTGAATTTAGAGATTCATTTGGATTTTGGGTTTTGCCAGTTTTGCCATGAACACACTTTTTGAGGAGTGCAGGATTGGCCAGAAACCTGTAAGTAGGCTTGACATGATCCAGGATACAATTTGGAAGCCTCTCCTTGTGAATGTGGGAGTTGTTATTCCTCTGAGCTTGTAGATATTGACACAGCTAATATGACACAGATTATGTATAGGGTGTTAATCTGTTGTCAACATGTGGAAATATGTAGCCTATACTGCACTTTTCATGTCATTTACACTGGATATGTTATGTGTGATAGGACTGCCACAATACACTTGAAGAGAGTCTATCGTCTTCTTCGTGAGTCTGTTGTGTCCACCAATGCCCTTTCCATGTTCCAACTTTTTGTCCTTTATGCCACTGACAAGTTTTCTCAATCGTGTGCCTGTTCTGTTCCTGATGTGACCCACGCATTCAAGTTTCTCAATTGAAAGTTCTCCATACCGTTTTCTCTCATTCAGATACTTGAATGCACTCGAATCACCATCCGCAAGATATTTCACATATCTGACACCATGTTGCTTGACAGATCTCTTAAAAATATTTTGCATACCAGCTCCTTCCATTCCACCACTAGATCCACAAAATGTTTTGCTGTAGTTATGTCCTTTTACGTCTTCTTCACATTCTCCACTAAGTGCACAATTATGGCTGAATTTGCTGATAACTTCAACATCTAGTACCTTCCCTGTGTCAATACTTACGACACTTGACACACCACATAAAGACGTATGCCCTCTTTTCATGAATGTACCATCACATGACAGAACAAGATCTGTTGTAACATGACTAGAATCGTTCTCCTCTAACAGGTCATTGTCTTCAATAGCTTCTACTGTAGCTGCTAACATACTGTCCTGACACACGTTAGAAATTATGTTTTGCAGTACACAGTTTATTTGTGTAAATCACAGAGATGGTTCTGTCATGTTCATTGTTCCACACAATATATTTCCCCCTTCTCTTCCAACTCCAATGCACCTCAATCCATAGGTAAACTCCATATTACCTTCATAGTACCAGTCTTTACAGTTAGATGTTTTGAATGAGCTATCAGCATTGCATGTTTTGCACACCATATGCAGATTGGCTGCCAAGCCTACTCCCTTACCTTCATCTATAATCTCAATGTTATCTCTACCAAACGTCTTACAAACAGAAGAAAATTTCACTGCTGCAGTCAATAATTCAAGGTTGATTAATCTAAATCCAGTGTACCGAGAGTCATCACTGTAGTACACACCATTCACAGCACCAGTTTTTCGCTTGGAGCTGCTAGGAGACGAGTTCAAATTTTCAACAGATGTTCTTGCTTCGGACGTAGCCTCATTGCTGGTTTGTCGTTGTTTCTCACGTCTTCCATTCACTAACTTATTCAGACGCTGTTTATCCAGTTTTTCATACAGTCTTTGTGATCGTGGCCTAACTGAATGAAGAAAGAATCGAACACTTGTATAAATCGCCGTCAGTATGACAAGGCAAAAAAAGAATTGGTTCGTCACAAACGCTGCAGCTAGTTGGTTATGGTTTATAAGGTACGGAGCAGAGTCAAAGATGATCTATAAAACCAAGAAATATGTGTCACGGCCTTCTAGATGTAACCCGCACACGTTTGGTTGAAAGTATTACACAGAATCGTTGTTCACTGAGCTGGTATTGAAGTGCTCCTTCAAAGCGTGGGCGTGGCAGGGAGGCCGCGTCACACTTTTAATTAATTTTCAGGAACTTCGGATGCGAAACTTTGGGAACTTAATGTCCATGAGTTGTACTAATAAAAAAAAAAAAAATCGAATATTGACATTTTTGGTCAATTTCATCAACGTCCCCTCTTAAGCCTTTACGATCCGACGGGACTCCTCAGCCCTACTTTAAAAAGAAAAGTGCCGTTTCGTTAGGAACCTAATACGCTTGCTGCATTTGTTTATTATTATTAGGTTGGTGCATCAGTTCGTAGTGTTTTTCCATTAAACACACCAGGTATACATAACAGAGATATCTGTCTTGAATAACAAACTATTATTTACAGAAGTCTGCCAATGCTCGAGTACTTTTTCACCTACGTGACTGTAGAAACCACATAGTTCTGGGGCGAACAATCCGTCGATGTATGTTTGGAACGCATTTTCACCCGGAAAGGACATTCCATGAAGATCGTTCGACAGAGGCTGGAAAAGGTGAAAATGTGATGGTGCAAGATCAGGCGAACAAGGTGGGTGCCAAAGGACTTCACAACCCAACTCCTAAATTTTGTTTATTCCCAGTCTAGTGTAAAGTTAGTGGGTGATATCGTGGAGAAGCACCAGTTCAAACAGCTTTCTTGGTCGTTATTTTTTGATTTGGTCAACAAGACGTCTTAGTCGTTGACAATAAACGTCAGCCGGGATGGTTACACCTCAGCTGAGAAATTCGTAGTACACCACACTATCGCTGTTCCACCAGATCCGTAACATTATCTTTTGTGGATGCGTGCAGGCCTCTGCTCGGGGAGTTGCTGCTTCGTGTGAACTAATCCATTCCTCTCTTTTCTTATATTAGTATAAATACACGACATCTCGTCACCAGTAGCGATACAGGAGAGGAATGGTGGATTTTGTACACAAGCCAATTGATGACGAGCAAGCAGAGATTCACATATGATCCCCATAGATTTATTTGGTTTCGGCATAGAGCATACGGTAACCCTACACCCGATTTTAGTACTTTCCTCATTCCATGCAAATGTTGCACGACGGTGGAATGATCACATTTCATTACATTTTCCATTTCTCAAGTACCCTAACGTGCAAAATTGGGGATTAACAACTTTAAACGATCTTCATCAGACCCCGAAGTTCTTCCTGAACGTGGAGAGTCAATAACGTCATAACGATCCTCCTCAAAACCAGAGACTTATTTTTTTGCGGTGCTCTCATCAATGACATTATCTCCCTAAACGGAGCAAGTGTCTCTGGCTGCCTCCGCTGCTGTCACCCCTCTACTGAACTGGAACAGATCCGTATGTAAAAAATTTTACGATTTGTCCACCTGGCACTCCATTTCCTAGAGTCCACAACTTCACTCACAATCCGAAAGACAGATTGACTACACATACACTCACATAAAACAACAGTGTAGTGAAATCAAAAATGACAGTCCATAAATAAATCCATAGCAAAAGGAATACCAACATTCCAAACAAAGTCGCTACCTACTAGTTTGGTGCATAGTTACGAAATCTACATCTACATCTACATTAATACTCCGCAAGCCACCCAACGGTGTGTGGCGGAGGGCACTTTACGTGCCACTGTCATTACCTCCCTTTCCTGTTCCAGTCGCGTATGGTTCGCGGGAAGAACGACTGTCTGAAAGCCTCCGTGCGCGCTCTAATCTCTCTAATTTTACATTCGTGATCTCCTCGGGAACTATAAGTAGGGGGAAGCAATATATTCGATACCTCATCCAGAAACGCACCCTCTCGAAACCTGGCGAGCAAGCTACACCGCGATGCAGAGCGCCTCTCTTGCAGAGTCTGCCACTTGAGTTTATTAAACATCTCCGTAACGCTATCACGGTTACCAAATAACCCAGTGACGAAACGCGCCGCTCTCCTTTGGATCTTCTCTATCTCCTCCGTCAACCCGACCTGGTACGGATCCCACACTGATGAGCAATACTCAAGTATAGGTCGAACGAGTGTTTTGTAAGCCACCTCCTTTGTTGATGGACTACATTTTCTAAGCACTCTCCCAATGAATCTCAACCTGGTACCCGCCTTACCAACAATTAGTTTTATATGATCATTCCACTTCAATTCGTTCCGTACGCATACTCCCAGATATTTTACAGAAGTAACTGCTACCAGTGTTTGTTCCGCTATCATATAATCATACAATAAAGGATCCTTCTTTCTATGTATTCGCAATACATTACATTTGTCTATGTTAAGGGTCAGTTGCCACTCCCTGCACCAAGTGCCTATCCGCTGCAGATCTTCCTGTATTTCGCTACAATTTTCTAATGCAGCAACTTCTCTGTGTACTACAGCATCATCCGCGAAAAGCCGCATGGAACTTCCGACACTATCTACTAGGTCAACATTTACTGATGTATTATTAGTGAGTCCAGAGCAGTCTGAATTTCAACACTTGGAGTCCTCACGCTGTTCGGTTGCGTGTAGTTGGATATGGATCACTGGGCGCATGGTTTTGGGATCTGAATGTTTACTGTGATAATATGGTCTCCATATTTTTTGTAATTTTCATTGAAAATCCATTTATGCTAACGACTTTTTAGCAGTATAAAATACTGAAAATGTTCGAAAAACTTCGGTATAAAGTATTCTGTACTATCAAGTGATGTCAGATCTTTAGGTTCATGTATTTGCACAACAGGCCATGGCAAGAAAAGCGGTCTTGGTGAGAAAAGTGGAATATAAGGAGGTAATGGACTTACTCTCGACTTTTTCCCCACCTGGTACTGATAGATTAATTTAGAATTAGCGACTGTATAACAAAGCGCATTTCTAAATAATTCGAATTCCCCGATTTACAGGCAAAACAAATAAGAAATGCCATAAAGCCATATGGTATCATCAGAAGAGTGTTACCACTTACTCTCCAGGAGCTTAAGATATTCAGTTTGAACATAGCAGTGATAGCAAGACATAAATCCCAATTACCTTCTGAATTGAAGAAGGGGTTTTCACTTTAAAATGAAATTGGAACTCAAAATCTAGGAGCTCATTGGCAGATTTTATTGCTAATCGTAGAAAATTTGAAACTAAGCCGTGTACAATATCGAATCAAGAACTCGTTGAAAGTGTTCCCAATGCAAGGTGTATGTATCTATGAGAGAGAAAGTAGTTTGAATCAAAACTATTCCTCATGTAGTAACATTTGTCGATGATTGGTCATTGAACTGACGAGACCGTCCAGCCCCTTTTTGAAAAAGAAAAGTGAAATAAAAAACCTAAATTAGATATCGTTTCGGTTTCCTTTCTGCGTACTAGAGTAGTTTACACTTTGCTGCAATGACACAAAATAATTAAGAATTGTCAAAAACAAGGAAAAGTAATTCAGGCCACGAACATTCTATTCTGCTCCAAAAATGTATTCCAGTGAAATTAACAATGATAATACGCTGCAAATGCGGTGCACCCTTTTGCTTGAAGATCTGTGATAAAACAGACGATCCAGTAACACTTCAATCGAACTGCAGAAGGTAATTGTTGAATTAACAGAACCATCTCAGTCCCATATTGCTGACTGATCTTTCGATGACAGTAACGATTTAAAGTCAATAACACAGAGTATGTATATTGAGTAAAGAACAATTAATTACTTCAACTAATTCACTTACGTATATATTCGAACATGTATGTGACTAGCTTTAGTAGATACTGACAGCTTCCATGACATTCATATGGACTGTAAATTGACATCGTATAAAAAGTAAAGTAAGACATAAAAACAAAATGAAATAACAAACTTGTCGGCCCATGTTGCAAGTTGCTACCTCTAAGAATGACTGATATTCCTGAAAAAGTGACAGTTAGTTCTCTCTGTTACAATCAACCGCGACGAATGACAACAACGAAATGAAATAGTTCACATTGCTGTATATTGGCAGCTGGACAGAGGGACCTGATATTCTTCATTCGATGTAAATGCTGTGGAATACATATAAGATAAGCAAATAAAGGAGCTACTCTGTTGCCTTGCTGCTGCTAACACGGTGTTTACTGCTGACAGCAGTGTATCAGGCGTCACGTATATGGTGACGAGCGAATGGGCGGTCTCGAGGGTGCTGTCCTGAAGGCCAGGTAATCTGAGCAACGGAAGCGAGTGAATCTTGAGTTACGCGTCCAATTCACATTAGCGAGCACACTACCTGTCTCCTTTGGCTCACGTAGCGTCCGCTTAAAGAAGAGTTCCTGCCTCGTTAACACTCCATTATCGTCGATCTGCATGAGTCTACCGTACTCATGCCGGTGTTCTGCCACAGCGAATATAGTATACTTTCCGGGCAGTATGTGTCACTTGTGTGGTGAGAGATTCCAAATTCGAAATAAACTAATAAGTACTCACAGATGACGTCATATAGTACTCTCAAGTTCTACTTATCGACATCACCTTTAAAGAACAACAGGCCTCTAATGTTGCTGCTGCTTTAAATGCTACTCGATGGAAACACTGCTCCATTCACCTAGAGTCCCACGACATACACTGCAAAGAAACTGCGGCTTCTTCCACTTCATCATTGCATTACCTATTTTACATATACGTTTTTATTCAGTCTACCATCTGAGGTTATCGTTAATCTCTTGCTCATTTGCTTAAAATATCTCACTCCTTTGCTACAAAATTTGAGTACACAATCCATAGTACTTACAATAAAGGCAAGGCGCCGTGATGGTGGAGCACTTCCTTGGCACCACTGCAGCACTCCAATATGCATCATTCAGTGATATTTACATATAATTATTGAAGTGTCTGGGCATAATAATTGGTTATTTATCTAAAAGTGAGGTTCTGAGTTTGAGATTAGTAACAATTTACTAGTTTTAATGAAAGAACTAATTCAGTCTTACACAACATAGCGTACGTTTGCTGTAGACGCATTGCTTCGCTTCCAACTGAATATTTTGACAAATGAGTAGAACACTTGATTTTATAAAGGAATTTACAGAAGTACCTGAAGTAACGATCAAAACACAGCAGGAATCGAGTTTCACTATTTGCTGACGGGAATGTGTTACGTATCACTTCCAAGTATTGCCAGAGGCAGTATCTGGGGAGAGGCAGTGTTCTCCTGCGTAGAGTTGATAGCACAGTCGTTCCACAATCCTCCTAAGTAAGCTGTTGCCGAAGTTTACATGGCTGGCTTAAAGGTTTCTGATTTGTTTCAACGTTCGGTGCATTCCACGATCTGTTATACAGCTACCAGGAATAGTACCGTACAGAACGTTTATTAGCTGGAGCCAGGAAATGCTCAGTAAAAACGTCTACTTTCTGTTTGTTTCTAACAGCCTAACATGCATGAAGGTTAAATAATTTCGTGGAACATTGGTGACTGTGAGAAGATGTGACTGTTCCAACTGTGTCTCAAGGAGCCCAGTGATGCTAATGATCCTAATTTATATCTACATTACGGTGTGAGATAAGGATACTTTGTGTACTAGTATCACATTCTGCTTATCCTTCAGTCGCTTATAGTTCCCTGGAATAACTATTACTGAAGAGCCCGTGTATCGGTTGGATCACTCCAATAACTTCATGGTCCTTTCGCGAGGTATACGAATGAGGAAGAAATGTATTAGCTGACTCTTTCAGGAATTTTAACAGTAGAACATAACGTGAAGCTGAATGACTCTCTTGGAGCTTCTGCCATTATGGTTGACTTAGTAGCACCGTAACGATATCCCGCTTCCTAAATGAACCTATAACTGAAAGTATTGCTCGTATTAATATCTTCTCTACTTTCTCTATCAATCGTATCTGGCACGGATCCCAGAATGACGAGAAATATTCCAGTATTGGTCGTACGAGTGTATTGTATGAATCTCAATCTGGCGTCTGCCTTAGTAGTGATTAATTTTATGTGACAGTTCCATTTAAAATTACTTCGCATACATAAAGATGAGATCAAAAATTTTCCGTTTGAGGACTTTACTACAGCGTATATGCATCGCAGTGCGACCCCGATGCGTGTATATTAGCAACAATATACAGGGTGAGTCACTATTGCCACCTGGAATAACTCCAACAGTATGATAGGAACTGAACAGCTTGTGGGACAAATGCTGCACGGGAGAACAGGGGCTATAATATGACGTTGGTATTTTGTTGCTAGGTGGGATCGCGTCAGAGTTATGAAGGTCAACTTTGATTTTTTAAACGGGATGCTATAATTTGGTAATTCATTGCTGATGGCGGCTATCGAGACGAATCCAATGATGTGTAACAGTGGGGACTTCAAAGGTGAACCAAGGTCAAAAAGTGGCAGAAACGTCCATTTACAGAATGTGTTAGAAATGAAGATCTTTGGCATCAATGCAGTGTTGCAATCTTCTTGTCATGGATTGAGTGGTATTCCTCATTACCTCGGCACTTATCGAAGCACATGCTCTGACAATACTCTCTCGTATATCGTGCAAATAATAAATATTTGCCGAACAGGCGTATCCATCTAACGAGCCATTGATATGTAAACACCATTCGACAGTTTCAAATTACAATACTTATAGGAACGGTAAGACCAGTATCGTCGAATCAAGCGAATGTGAATGATGCATTCCTCCCAAGAATAAGTCGATATGCTTCTCATTTATAGAGAATGACAGCAAAATTCAGTGAGCGCTAGAGACTTGTATGCTGAAAGATATCCTTAACGTACTCAAACTACACGTCGTACATTTACATATGTGTATGATAAATTGAGAACAACTGGATCTTTAACACATAGGAAACATATCCGGCAAAGGAAAGTTACTAACCAGGAAACGGAAATGGGTACTCTTGTCACTGTGGTTGGGGATCCTTGTGTTAGTTCGGGTCAAATCGTAAGGACATCTGGCATGAGCCAGATTAGTGTTGTTCGTGTTCTGCATCGCCATAAATATCATCCTTACCGTATCAGTCTCCACCAAGAATTAACTGGTACGGATTGTTGCGTCACATTTAATTCTGCCGATGAGCTCAACCTCAGATTCAGAGGGATGACACATTTATTAATTTGATTTCATTTAGTGACGAGGCTACGTTGATGAAACCTGGATATGTTAATTTGCGTAATATGCATTATTGAGCAACTGAAAATCCATGTTGACTGCGGCAACTTTCACATCAAACACCGTGGTAGGTGAATGTATGGTGTGGGATTCTGGCGGACAGAATTATAGGCCCCCATTTCATTAAAAAAATGTTCAAATGTGTGTAAAATCTTACACACACACACGCACACACACACACACACACACACACACACACACACACACACACACACACACACACGTGCCCGAGGGAGGACTCGAACCTCCGCCGGAACCAGCCGCACACTCCATGACTGCAGCGCCTTAGACTGCTCGACTAATCCCGTGCGGCTCCTATTTCATCGAAGGGAATCTTAATGGTAGGTAATACACCACATTCCTGCGAGAAACATTACGTCTATGTGGAAGAAATACATTTAGGAACAAGGAACAGATTGTGATATCAACACTGCCACCGAGCAGTGTGTCAGCAGTGTTCAAGTAGCAGCAATTGGCTTATTTAGCGTACATGTAAGTGTAGTAGTCAAGTTGAAAATTTATTTGAGTGTTCTTAGCGCTTTAAATCCGTTAAATCATTGTGTAGTTTCGTAATTAACAGTGGCCACATCTGCATTTTAATATATGTGACTGTAAAGCCGCGTTTTCGTCTGTCATTTGTTTACTGCTTTCAAATATTCTTTGTACGTTACTGACAGTACAGTTAGCCTTTTGCCGCCCAGCAGTATGTCAGCAATGCGCAAGTAGCAGCATTACTGCATTTACTAGGCAGTGTTGTATTTAAATAACTGTTTAAATTTTGTGTCGAATTGTTTGTGCTCTCTGTAGATTAGTTCAGACATTCTTTGTACAACAGTATTTAGCATGGATAGGGACTGCAACTGCTGTATTCGGGTTCGGGCTGAGTTGGCATACCTTCGCTCCCAGCTTCAGGCAGTGTTGGCTTCGGTCACACAGTTTGAGGCTGTTACCAATGGGCATCACTGTGGTGGTCCGGACGGGGGTTTGTCGGGGAGGGCCAGCTCGTCCCACACATCCCCTAATCGGACTAAGGCTGTGGCTGCCCGGGATACTGCCCACATTGAGGCTAACCCCTCACCGTGGTAGAGTGGGAGGTCGTCTCGAGGTGTGGCTGGGGGCGAAAGACATTCCAGGGGACTGAATGGAAGGCCTCTCCAGTTGGTCTCACGAACCAGTTTCAGGCTCTGTATCTGGCTGATACTGATCTTCAGCCTGACATGGCTGCTTGGCCTGTTCCAGAGGTTGCTCCTCAGTCAGCAAGATCCGGGCGATCGCAGAGGGTGGGCTTACTGGTAGTTGGGAGCTCGAACGTCAGGTGCGTAATGGGGCCCCTTTAGGGGAATGGCTGCAAGGGGGGGGGGGGGAGGGGGAAGGAAACCGATGATCATTCCGTGTGCATACCGGGGGGAGTCATTCCAGATGTGGAAAGAGTCCTTCTGGGTGCCATGAAGGGTACAGGGTGCACCCATCTGCAGGTGGTCGCTCATGGCGGCATCAGTGATGTGCGTCACTATGGATCAGAGGAAATCCTCTCTGGCTTCCGGCGGCTATCTGATTTGGTGAAGACTGCCAGTCTCACTAGCGGGATGAAAGCAGAGCTCACCATCTGCAGCATCGTCGACTGGACTGATTGCGGACCTTTGGTACAGAGCCGAGTGGAGGGTCTCAATCAGAGGGTGAGACGGTTCTGCGACCGTGTGGGCTGCAGATTCCTCGACTTGCGCCATAGGCTGGTGGGGTTTCGGGTTCCGCTGGATAAGTCAGGAGTGCACGAAACACATCAGGCGGCTACACGGGTAGCAGGGGTTGTGTGGCGTGGACTGGACGGTTTTTTTAGGTTAGATGGCCTCAGGCAAGTACAGAAAGAGCAACAGCCTCAAAGTGTAAGGGGGCGAAGTCAGGACATGTGGGCACCAACCAGCAATGAATATGGAAGTAAACAGGAATATAAAAAAGGGAGGAAGGTTTATCAGTTTAACAAGAGTAATGGGAGGCACATTTCATACTACCTAACAGATCGAAACGAAAATTTCTTTTCCGGCACAGATAATGTTGCGTGTTTATGGAAAAAGTTCAAGTAAATCGTAAAATGCGTTTTAGACAGGTACGTGCCGAGTGAAACTGTGAGGGTCGGGAAAAGCCCACCGTGGTTCATTAACAAAGTCAGGAAACTACAGCGAAAGCAAAGAGAGCTTTACTGCGAATTTAAACGCAGCCAACACCTCTCGGACAAACAGAAACTAAACGGTGTCAAAGTTAGCGTAAGGAGGGCTATGCGTGAAGCGTTCGGTGAATTCGAAAGTAAAATTCTATCTACTGATTTGAAAGAAAATCTTGGGAAGTTCCGGTCTTACGTTAAATCAGTAAGTGTATATAAACAGCATATCCAGACACTCTGGGATGATAATGGCATTGAAACAGAGGATTACACGCTTAAAGCTGAAATACTAAACACCTTTTTCCAAAGCTGTTTCACAGAGGAAGACTGCACTGCAGTTCCTTCTGTAAATCCTCGCACCAACGAAATAATGGCTGACATCGAAACAAGGGTCCAAGGAATAGAAAAGAAACTCAAATCACTCAACAGAGGAAGGTCCACTCGACCTGACGGGACACCAGTTCGATTCTACACAGAGTACGCCATAGATCTTGCCCCCATTCTAACAGCCGTGTACCGCAAGTCTCTAGAGGAACGGAAGGTTCCAAATGATTGGAAAAGAGCACAGGTAGTTTCAGTTTTGAAGAAGGGTTGTCGAGCAGATGAGCAAAACTATAGGCCTATATCTCTGACATCGATCTGTTGTAGAATTTTAGAACATGTTTTTTGGTCGCGTATCATGTCATTTCTGCAAACCCAGAATCTACTCTGTAGGAATCAACATGGATTCCGGAAACAGCAATCGTGTGAGACCCAACTCGCTTTATTTGTTCATGACACCCAGAAAATATTAGATATAGGTAGATGCCATTTTCCTTGACTTCGATACAGTTCCGCACTGTCGCCTGATAAAAAAAGTAAGAGCCTACGGAATATCAGACCAGCTGTGTGGCTGGATTGAAGAGTTTTTAGCAAACAGAACACAATACGTTGTTCTCAATGGAGAGACGTCTACAGACGTTAAAGTAACCTCTGGCGTGCCACAGGGGAGTGTTATGGGACCATTGCTTTTCTCAATATATGTAAATGACCCAGTAGATAGTGTCAGAAGTTCTATGCGGCTTTTCGCGAATGATGCTGTAGTATACAGAAAAGCTGCAGCATTAGAAAATTGCAGCGAAATGCAGGAAGAACTGCAGCGGATAGGCACTTGGTGCAGGGAATGGCAACTGACCCTTAACATAGACAACTGCAAATTACTGCGAATACATAGAAAGAAGGATCCTTTATTGTGTGACAGCGGAACAAACACTGGCAGCAGTTTCTGCAAAATATCTGAGAGTGTGCGTACCGAACGATTTGAAGTGGAATGATGAAGTAAAATTAATTGTTGGTAGGGCGGGTACCACGTTGAGATTCATTGGGAGAGTCCTTAGAAAAGGTAGTCCATCAACAAAGGAGGTGGCTTACAAAACACTCGTTCGACCTATACTAGAGTATTGCTCATCAGTGTGGGATCCGTACCAGGTCGGGTTGACAGAGGAGGTAGAGAAGATCCAAAGAAGAGCGGCGCGTATCGTCACAGGGTTATTTGGTAAGCGTGATAACGTTACGGACATGTTTAGCAAACTCTAGTGGCAGACTCTGCAAGAGAGGCGCTCTGCATCGCGGTGTAGCTCGCTGTCCAGGTTTCGAGAGGGTGCGTTTCTGGATGAGGTATCGAATATATTGTTTCCCCCTACGTATACCTCCCGGGGAGATAACGAATGCAAAATTAGAGAGAATCGAGCGCGCACGGAGGCTTGTCGGCAGTCGTTCTTCCCAAGAAACCATACGCGACTGAAACAGGAAAGGGAGGTAAAGAAAGTGGCACGTAAAGTGCCCTCCGCCACGCACCGTTGGGAGGCTTGCGGAGTATAAATGTAGATGTAGATGCAGATGTAGATGGAAGTCCGGCACATTTTACGCCGATGGCTAGAAATGAGTTGCAGAGACAATTCCCAAATCGTTTGAATGGACGTGGAGGAGATGCGTCGTGGCGGGCTCGTTCGCCAGATTTGAGGCCTCTGGATGATTTCTTCTGGGGATTCGTAAAAGACATTGTTTATAACGACTTTCCAACTACACCTGAAGAGGTTATTGTTAGATTATGTGATTCGATGAGTGCCGATATCATAAGGAATACCACTCAGTCCATGGTAAGAAGATTACAGCAATACATTGATACCAATGGTTCACACTTCGACACCTTCTGTAAATGCTACCTATTTGAGTTTCTTTGAGTTTCAAATGGGTGCAAATGGCTCTGAGTACTATGGGACTTAACATCTGAGGCCATCAGTCCCCTAGTACTTAGAACTGCTTGAACCTAACCAACCCAAGGACATCACACGCATCCTTGACCGAGGCAGGATTCGAACCTGCGACCGTAGTGGTCCCGCGGTTCCTAGAACCGCTCGGCCACAAAGGCCTGCTCTTTGAGCTTCAAAGACCTTACTGTTACACGTCATTGGATTCGTCTCTATTTCTGCTGCCAGAAAATAAGTACCAAACTCTAGCATCCCATTAAAAAAAAAAAAAAAAAAAAAAAGTTGACCCTCATACCCCTGCAGCTACCCCACTTAGCAACAAACAACCAAATTCATATTACGGGCCCCATAGTCGTATGTAACATTTGTCGCACAAACGTTTCAGCTGCTCTCATACTTTCGGAGTTATTCATAGTGACAATTGTTAGTGACTTACCCTGTATAGACAAGGAGTTAGTGTGGCAAGCGTATCTTTCCGACTTGCGTACAGTAAATGAGGAAACGTTAACTATGGCGACGTTATTACCAAGTGTGTCAAAAATGGTTCAAATGGCTCTGAGCACTATGGGACTCAACTGCTGAGGTCATTACTACCCTAGAACTTAGAACTAGTTAAACCTAACTAACCTAAGGACATCACACACACCATGCCCGAGGCAGGATTCGAACCTGCGACCGTAGCGGTCTCGCGGTTCCAGACTGCAGCACCAGAACCGCGCGGCCACTTCGGCCGGCACCAAGTGTATCCAAAGTAGATCAACCTGCTGTTATTCTATTCTTGGCTGTCGAAAGACAAGCACCGGCAGATATGCATCGAAGAATGGAAAATATGTATGGGGCAGCACGTCTGTCAAAAGCCTACGTTGTTGAATGGTATAGTTACATAATAACACACTTCCAGATATGGCGAATTTCGTAGAGCAGAAGTTGCACCAACTCCAGTGGAAGATTCTTGAACACCCACCCTATAGACTTGATCTCTCTCCATGCGATTATGACGGGTTTGGTCCTTGAAAAAGGGAACTGAGGAGTCAACGATTCCCGTCGAATGAGGATGTGCAGCAGGGAGTTACGTACTTCTTCACCCAGCAGGTGATTATGCTTGAGCCGGCCGCGGTGGTCTCGTGGTTAAGGCGCTCAGTCCGGAACCGCGCGACTGCTACGGTTGCAGGTTCGAATCCTGCCTTGGGCATGGGTGTGTGTGATGTCCTTAGGTTTAAGTAGTTCTAAGTTCTATGGGACTGATGACCACAGAAGTTAAGTCCCATAGTGCTCAGAGCCATTTGAACCATTTGATTATCCTTGATCCGTATACCTATTTTAAACTATATGTACTTCGAACCTGAGCTTCTTGATCGACCCTTATATGTTATAGACGCAATTTGTTCCAGCGATTGTTCTGCAGTCGCGTAATCCTACAGTGAAGGGACTTCCTGTATATGTCTTTGCAATGCGTTACATTTTTTTATGTTCAGAGTTAACTGCCGCTCCCTGCACAAGCTGTCGATCGTCCGCAGCTCTTCGTCGTGCGGTAGTGTTCTCGCTTCCAGCGCCCGGGTTCCCGGATTCGATTCCCGGTGGGGTCAGGGATTTTCTCTGCCTCGTGATGACTGGGTGTTGTGTGATGTCCTTAGGTTAGTTAGGTTTAAGTAGTTCTAAGTTCTAGGGGACTGATGACCATAGATGTTAAGTCCTATAGTGCTCAGAGCCATTTCAACCATTTTTTTAACTAGCTGTCGATCATCTGCAGATCTTCCTGCATTTCACTAAGTTTTTATAGCGTGACGACTTCTCTGTATGCAACAGTATCATATGTGAAGAACTTCATGAAACTTCCGACATTATCTACTAGATCATTTACATACATTCTGAAAAGTGATGGCCCTACAGCACTTCAATGGTGTAAGCAGAAAATTAGTTTTATGCCGCCTGAAGACTTTTCTCCGTACTGAATGACTTTCTGTGTTATGTTCACTAGGTCCTCTTCAGTCTAGTCACAGCCTTGGTCCGATATTCCGTAAGCTCGCTTTTTTCATTAGCCGGTAGGGCGGAACTGTATTGAACGTCCTCATAAAAAGGAACACGGCATTTATCAGGGGGCCTCCATCTACTGCTTTCTGGGACTCGTGGACGAACAGAGTGAGCTGGGTATCATACGATCGATGTTTTCGGAAGGTATGTTGATTACTACAGAGGAGATTTTCGGTCTCCATAAATGTCATAATACACGAGCTCAGTACATGTTGTAGAATTCTAAAACAGATCAAAGTGAGAGGTATCGACCTAACATTTTGTGTGTCTGTTGAGCAAGCCTTCTTGAAAACGGGAAAAACGTGATTCTGTTCCAGTCATAAGAACGCTTTTGTCCTCCGGAGACGAACGGTATACTGCTGCTAGAAGAGGCATTTGTAGGATATGATTAGCAGTTCACAGAAACTATCGGGGTCCGCTGAGGATGTCTATGGAGTACATGGCGTAATTTGTCTGGCGTCCCGCAACAGTGCGTGCAATCTGCTCTCGACCGAGAGTGGGCCTGTGCCAGACGTCGAGGAATCCAGGCGTGACGGAAACTTTCATTCTCGTGATAGTACCAAACGGCTTTCTGGACCGAAAAGAAGAATGACGGGCAGTGGCCACCCAGCGTCACAGTGCGAGTCTCCCAGGCACTAATCTCCAGCGACGTATCTTCTGCTCCAGCTGTCTGCACAGCTGGGTGCGGGAATAGTTCCACGCGTAAACCTCAACCACATGTGAACCGAGTCAGTCGTAGCAGTCGACGGACACGCCGCTATCAAGACGCAGTGAGGGAGTTCGCGTTTTAAGCCGACGTTGCTCGATCTGGGAGCGGCCGCAGCGCTCGCGTTACGAGGGTGCCGCAGCAGCCGCCGGGCTGGGTTGGCATTGTAGCCAGCGGCGGCCGCAGCTGGCCCGCTTGTCGCTGACGCAGCGCGCCGCGCGCCAGACCACTGTGCCAAGTCGCGGGCGGCGGATCGACACGTCTGCTGTGTGCAGCCGGAACTACCGCTGTTCAGCGCCTCGTCAGGAGCCTACATGCCTACAGTTACGTGCCTTCTCTTGAGACGGACATTCGAGTTGTCAAGTGTTCGAAGTACACATTCCATAAAAATTTCGCGGATTTCAGGTGTTGGCGGCTCTGGTTGTTCATCGACGTATTTCATTTGTTGCGGAATATTTCAACAAACATAAAAAGTCAGACGTTAGCGGCACAAGAACACCTATACCTGGTTCACTTTACCGGTTTCGACTGTTTAAACTGTCATTGGCAAAAGTGAAATAGGCTCAAATCATTGGTAAGCAACGTCAAAATAAGAATCGGTAGTGTCCTTCAAAGGGCTGACATATAGAAAGCAACCGTTTTAAAACGAAGGTACGAAGATTGAACAGCAAAAGTAAAACAGATTTTATAAAACAAATGTAAATAGTTAAGCTGAGCCACAACATACCTTTGCAACAGAATCAATAAAACAGAGTGAAATCGCTAAAAATGTATGATATGCGTGATGAGTAGCAAAAAAAAGTGACTGTCTGCACCTCTATTCATGAAGTACATCGAGCTTCGAAGATGGCATAATTGCGATACCGAAACTGGTTGTGTAAATAAAATAACAGCTTCTGAAAACATCTGGCTGTTTGGTGATTGTTTTGGTAAATGTCTGACCGGCCGCTGTCCCGTATCCAAGATGGATCAACAAAATTTCACAAGGTCTGTTTCGAAATTATGGCCTTCTTCGAGTGAGACACCTGCTCTGGGTACAAGTTATTCTAACAAATAAAACTCAGAGAGAAAGATTAGTAACAACATGATCGAGCTTACTTTCAGCCCTAAATCAAGCAGTTAATTGAAATTTCCTGGCAGATTAAAACTGTGTGCCCGACCGAGACTCGAACTCCAGACCTTTGCTTTTCGCGGGCAAGTGCTCTACCAACTGAACTACCCAAGCACGACTCACGCCCCCTCCTCACAGCTTTACAGTACCTCGTCTCCTACCTTCCGAACTTTACAGAAGCTCTCTTGCGAATCTTGCAGAACTAACACCTGAAAGTAAGGATATTGCTGAGACATGGCTTAGCCACATTCTGGAAGCAGTGAATTGTCACATTAGTTGATCGTAGTTGTACATCTACATCAGTACTCCTTAAGCCACATAATGTTGCGTGGTGAAGGGAATTTCGTCTACAATTGTCACTTTATGGGGAGGGATTTCATGTTCCACAAGCTGCGACATACTCGAGAATAAAGCAGTGATCTGGAAAGTGTTACTTGCATACTTTCAGAAAACTTGTACTTACATTATGAAGCGGCATATTTTTATGTAACATTCCGTAATGTAATGAAGCCATAGTAGCGTCGTCAAAAAATAGATGTACAACCAGGTTAGTATTGTGGCACATTAGGATTGGGTTTTCTAGCTATTTTACCATTCTTACGTTACTTGTTTGTCAGTTATGCTTTTTCTCGTGAGTGACATTACTTTGTAACCTTAAACAACTGCAAGAGCAATTCGGAATCGTATATTGTACCTCACACACCTCCATTTCGTAACTTTCACAAATTATTTTTATTCGTATTTTTAATTTACTAAATTACATTGTTGTGACAACTTATAGGGCATGTAAGTTGACTATGTATTTTACCTATTGTATTTTGTCCATTTTACTGCACTTTGTAAAGTTATGTACCGTGAAATTGACTAATTTCTGGGTGGTTTCAGTCAGTAGGCTATCAAATCCATTTTGGGTCCTGTCATATGTTGAAGTCATAGCTTAACTAATGCGATAGCTATTATGTGTAGTGGATAGAAGTCTGTGACATCCTCATTATGTCCATTATGTCCATTATAATTATCCGGGTTGTTATGCCGTAGTCGGTTGATGAATTCTGCGTCGATTCCCAACGTTTCGTCTCCGACTGCGGGAGACATCTTCAAGGGGGTCCGCAGCTCGATGGAAGGTCCAACACACCCACTGGCTCACTACGGACTGCCACTAAATTCCATGTCCGCGCGCTCCCACACCGCGGCGTGACGTCACGTGTTTTAAAAACGTCAGTGCAATTGGCTGCTGTCCGTTGCCGTCGATCGCCGTTGCCATCACCCAGTAGTGGACGGGTGGTACACATCTTCTTTAACACTGGCATCCATATACCGTTTAATTTCACGCCATCTTCATTGTTTCACTTGACTCATAAACTTTCTTACAGTGTCTGTTGATTTCCAGTCAGCGCAGAATAATGCAGTGCCGAAATAAGAAAAACTTCTGCACAGCTGATACTTTATTTCGTGATCCATTACGTCTTTAACGAAACTGCTGAGTAAGTATTTCTTACCATATATGCACACAAAAATTACACTTAAGCAACCATTAGTGTTTGGTTGAGTTACTTTTAACGTCTCAATGCGAATTTTCAGGGTAACATCGTCAATGGTGAAAGAATATAGGAGAAGTAAGAGGTCCCGCCTGTTGTAAATACTAACTGGTTGATTAATAAAATCCACTGGAAGAGACTCGGAAGTAGAAACGCCAGGCCTCCGAAATATAAGCTATACTGTGAACTAAGGCGAAGAACAAAATGAAAGAGGTTCATGCAGGGAAAATCGGGTGTCTTTCCGTCCTGTCTGCGGAAGTTTATTAATTTTCGGATTATTACTACTACTTAGAGATGTATATCCTGAAATGCATAAATTTTGTGACATATCTTTCAAAGCAAGTAAGTTTGAGAGCATTTTGAAATATCGTACTGAAGTGCAAATACATTCGGATTGTTGCGTTGTAATCTTCGCTGTTAGTGAACTGTAAGTCTCAGGATAGAAAGAACAATATTGAAGCTATATGCTGGGTGCTGTTCTAAATTACTTTTCAGTACACTGAGTAATAAAATTATTTGTATATTTAATTCCTTAAAACAACATTTAGTTCAAGGAAATTAGAGGAAACTACTCTTGTCTTAAAGCGTCAACTTTCAGAGGCCCATGCTAATGCTGAAGCTACCCCATTTCCTCGGAAGCTTCGACCGCAACTAAAAATTTTATGTAGCAAACAAAATGCATCCCGACAATTACCTCACCTCATGATACATTAAGTGTCTCGTTTCCTAATCTGATTCCCTTAGTATCACACGATTTAATTTGACTACATTCAGTTATTCTTGGTTCGCTTTTATTAATGTTAATTTTACATCTTCCTTTCAGTCAGTCACGTTTAGCTGTTCTTCCAAGTCCTTTTCTGCCTCTGACAGAATTGCAGTGTCATCGGGATATCTCCAAGTATTTATTTCTTCTACCTGAACTTTAATTCCTACTCTAAATTTGTCTTACGTTTCCGTTACTGCTTGTTGAATCGATATTTTGAATAACATCGGGGATAACCAACAAATCTGTCTCATTCTCTTTCCACCCCCTGCTTCCTCTAATGCCCCTCAAGCCTTACAATAACCGTCAGGGTTCTGTACAAGCTGAAAATAGCCTTTCCTCCTTGCATTTGACCACTGCTACCCTCAGAATTTCAAAGTGAATATTTCAGTCAACATAGTTAAAAGCTCCTCCTCTCATGAACTATGGACCTTGCCGTTGGTGGGGAGGCTTGCGTGCCTCATCGATACAGATAGCCGTACCGTAGGTGCAACCACAACGGAGGGGTATCTGTTGAGGGGCCAGACAAACGTGTGGTTCCCGAAGAGTGGCAGCAACCTTCTCAGTAGTTGCAGGGGCTACAGTCTGGATGATTGACTGATCTGGCCTTGTAGCACTAACCTAAACGGCCTTGCTGTTGTGATACTGCGAACGGTTGAAAGCAAGGGGAAACTACAGCCGTAATTTTGCACGAGGGCATGCATCTTTACTGTATGGTTAAATGATGAAGGCGTCCTTCAAGGTAAAATATTCCGGAGGTAGGAGCGTGGAATGTCAGATCCCTTAATAGGGCAGGTAGGTTAGAAAATTTAAAAAGGGCAATGGATAGGTTAAAGTTAGATATAGTGGGAATTAGCGAAGTTCGGTGGCAGGAGGAACAAGACTTTTGGTCAGGTGAATACAGGGTTATAAATACAAAATAAAATAGGGGTAATGCAGGAGTAGGTTTAATAATGAATAAAAAATAGGAGTGCGGGTAAGCTACTACAAACAGCATAGTGAACGTATTATAGTGGCCAAGATAGACACGAAGCCCATGCCTAGTACAAGTTTATATGCCAACTAGCTCTGCAGATGACGAATAAATTGAAGAAATGTATGATGAGAAAAATGAAATTTTTTAGGTAGTGAAGGGAGACGAAAATTTAATAGTCATGGGTGACTGGAATTCGACAGTAGGAAAAGGGAGAGAAGGAAACATAGTAGGTGAATATGGATTGGGGCTAAGAAATGAAGGAGGAAGCCATCTGGTAGAATTTCGCACAGAGCATAACGTAATTATAGCTAACACTTGGTCCAAGAATCCTGGAGATACTAATAGGTGTCAGATAGATTATATAATGGTAAGACAGAGATTTAGGATCCAGGTTTAAAATTGTAGAACATTTCCAGGAGCAGATGTGGACTCTGACCACAATCTGTTGGTTATGAACTGTAGATTAAAAGTGAAGAAATTGCAAAAAGGTGGGAATTTAAGGAGATGGGACCTGGATAAACTAAGTAAACCAGATGTTGTACAGAGTTTCAGGGACAGCATAAGGGTACAATTGACGGGAATGGGGGAAAGAAATACAGTAGAAGACGAATGGGTAGCTCTTAGGGATGAAGTAGTGAAGGCAGCAGAGGATCAAGTAGGTAAAAAGACGAGGGCTAGTAGAAATCCTTGGGTAACAGAAGAAATATTGAATTTAATCGATGAAAGGAGAAAATATATAAATGCAGTAAATGAAGCAGGGCAAAAAGGAAAACAAACATCTCAAAAATGAGATCGACAGGAAGTGCAAAATGGTTAAGCAGGCATGGCTAGGGGACAAATGTAAGGATGTAGAGGCTTATCTCACTAGGGGTAAGATAGATACAGCCTACAGAAAGATTAAAGAAACTTTTGGAGAAAAGAGAGCCACTTGTATGAATATTAAGCTCAGATGAAAACCCAGCTCTAAGCAAAGAGGGGAAAGCAGAAAGGTGGGAGGAGTATATAGAGGGTCTATACAAGGGCGATGTACTTCAAGACAATATTATGGAAATGGAAGAGAATGTAGATGAAGATGAAATGGGAGATACGATACTGCGTGAAGAGTTTGACAGAGCACTGAAAGACCTGAGTCGAAACAAGACCCCGGGAGTAGACAACATTCCATTAGAACTACTGACTGCCTTGGGAGAGCCAGTCCTGATAAAACTCTACCATCTGGTGAGCAAGATGTACGAGACAGGCGAAATACCCTCAGACATCTAGATGAATATAATAATTCCAATCCCAAAGAAAGCAGGTGTAGATAGATGTGAAAAGTACCAAACTATCAGTTTAATAAGTCACAGCTGCAAAATACTAACGCGAATTATTTACAGACGAATGGAAAGCTGGTAGAAGTCGACCTCGGGGAAGATCAGTTTGGATTCCGTAGAAATGTTGGAACACGTGAGGCAATACTGACGTTACGGGGAGAAGAGAGATTTTTGGCACAACTTGACTAGAAGAAGGGATCGGTTGGTAGGACATGTCCTGAGGCATCAAGGGATCATAAATTTAGCATTGGAGGGCAGCGTGGAGGGTAAAAATCGTAGAGGGAGACCAAGAGATGAATACACTAAGTAGGTACTGGGAGATGAAGGAGCTTGTACAGGATAGATTAGCATGGAGAGCAGCATCAAACCAGTCTCAGGACAGAAGACCACAACAACAACAACAGTTCACAGCTTTCTTTAAGTCTACAAGCTTCATAAATGTGGGTTTGACTTTCCTCAACCTATCATCTAGGGTCACAATTGCCTGCGTGTTTCCACATTTCTCCGGAATCCAAACAGGTGTTCCCAGAGGTCGGCTTCTATCAGTATTTTCCATTCCTCTGTAAGGAATTCGCGTTAGTATTAAACTGATAATTTGCTGATCTCCACTCCTGTCAGCATCTGCTTTCCTTACAAGTGGTACATTCTTTTTTACGTTTGAGGGTATTTCGCCTGCCTTATAAGTCTTGCGCGCCAGTGCCAAAAGTTTTGTCTTGGCTGGCTCTCCCAAAGCCATCAGTAGTTCAGACGGAATATCGTGTACTCCCAAAGCCTTATTTCAACAGATATTTCAGAGTTCTGTCAATTTCTTCTCGAAGTATCGTGTTTCTCTCTGATCTTTATCTACGTCTTCTTATCTTTCTACAATACGGTCTTCAATTTCATCTTCCTTGTATAGGCCCTCCAACCGCTCTTCCCCCTTCAGCTCTTCCTTTCCCCAAAGGTCCCTTTAATTTTCCTCTAGGTGGTATCTATCTTACCCCTAGTGAAATATACTTGCAAGTCTTTGCATTTGTCTTCTAGGCATTCCTGCTAAGCAGTTTTTCATTTCCTGTCAATCTCATTTTTCACACGTTTGTATTTTTTTCGCCTTCTTCATTTGCTGCATTTTTAAATTTCCTCCTTTCATCTATTATATTCAATATCTCTTGTGTTATACAAGGATTTCTAGTAGGCCTTTTCTTTTTACCTATTTGATCCTTTGCTGCCTTCATTATTTCATTTCGTCTTCTACTGTATTCCTTTGCCGTTTTCTTATCAACTGTTGCCTTATTCTCCCTCTGAAACTCTCAACAACTCTGGTTCTTTCAACTTATCCAGGCCCCATTTTTATAATTTTCAATCTTGTTCCAGTTTCTTCAGTTTTAACCTAAATTTCATCATAGCGAAGACAGACAGGAAGCCCAGGCCTACCACAATGCATTCGCCAGTAAATTATGACCGGAGTCCACATTTGACCCTGTAAATGTCCTACAGTTTAAAATCTGAAACTAAATTTTATCTTACCATTATATAATCAATCTGAAAGCTTATATTGTCTCCAGATGTCTTCCGTATGTACAACCTTCTTTAAAGCAAGTGTTAGCTATGATTAAATTATACTCTCTGCGAAATTCTACCTGGTGGCTTCCTCTTTCATTCCTTTCACCCAGTCCATATTCACCCACTACTTTTCCTTCTCTTCCTTTTCCTCCTATCGAATTTCAGTCCGCCATCAATTAAAATTTCGTCTGCTCTAACTATCTGAATAATTTCCTTTACCTGATCATACATTTGTTCAATGCTTCCATATGCGGAGGTTGTTGGCTTGTAAACTTGTACTATAGTGGTAGGCACAGGCTTCGTGTCTGTCTTGGCTACGATAATGCATTAACTGTGCTGGTCATAGAAGCTTACCTGCATTCATATTTTCTTATTCATTATCAAATTGGTCCTGCACTACCCCTATTTTACCTTGTATTTATAATCCTCTATTCACCTGACCAGAAGTCCTGTCTCTCCTGCACCAAACTTCACTAAATCCCACTGCATTTAACTTGAACCTATACATTTCCCTTTTAAGTTTTCTTACCTACCTCCCCAATTAAGGGATCTGACATTCCATGCCAGTTTTGTTTCTCTTGATGACAGCACATTCATGAGTAGTCCCACCTCGATATTCAAATGGGGGACTATTTTACCTTCAGAATATTTTACACAGGCGAATGTCATCGTCATTTTACCTTACAGTAGAGCTGTATGCCCTTGGAGAGAATGGCGGCTGTAGCTTATCCTTGTTATCAGTCGTTCACAGCCCTAGCACAGCAAGGCCGTTTTGGTTGATGTTACATGGCTAGATCAGTTATTCATAGAGACTGCTGCCCCCTGCATCCACTGAAAAGCTGCTACTCTCTTCGGGAACCACACGTTTGACTGGCCTCTCAAAAGATACCCCGCGGTTTTGGTTGCATCTACGGAATTTGCTTTAATTTTTCCAAATACCCACACCTCTGTTCTAAAAAAGAAATTTTAATCAGTATCACAGCGCATTGTTCTGAAAAAATACACCGATTAACAAGAAGCACATGTTAACAGAACAACATAAGCGCTGCAACAAATACGCACTTCCTATGTCCTTTTTGCACAATAACTATGCCATAACAGTATACAGTCACAGAAACACTGTTCCCACTGAACAAGACTGTATGCCGAGCGATGCTGCGATCCACACACCTCCGCCATTGTGCCCAGTCCCTGCCGCAGCGTCGCACCTGAATCCACCGTTTGAATGGGGCCGCAATCGGAGCACCTCCATCGCAAAAGAACTGCCACGTCCCATCTCGTGTTACGCTGGAGCCGCTGCCATAATGCAAGGTAGGAGATGTTAGAGAAAACGCATTGAATTTAAAATAAAATGGTTGCAACAAATTCCGGGATCGACATGCGACCTTTCGGCAAGCTGCCTGGAGAACTAATGACGCAACAGCCGCAGCCCAGGGGTGCCAAACCCTTCCCCCCTCCCCCCACAACCCAACACCCACCTACGCATCTCTTCAGCTGGGACAACGGTAGGAGGTAGAGGCAGTGCTGTAATAAATGTGGGAAACAGCTCTCCGCCCACATGGGTCAATAAGAATAAAGCACCCACCTGCCCATAATCTCTCTCTTCTGCCACTTGTTCTCTATAGTTAGTAGCGAGGAGAAGCAGCATAGTTATACTGGTCATATGGAGGCTGCGAGTATAAAGCATGCAAGTTACACGCTGTGGCTGGGGGCGGTACCGGCTGTAAAACACTAATAACATACTACCGCCACTTGCATAGCCTTCCCGTAAAGTAAAGTACTCCATAACTGAAGCCATTTGCCAAAACATATCAGCGCATATGCTTCTCCAACATCAACCATTCTGATTTGGATTGTGGTGACGTAATGAAATCATAAAATGTATTCGCAGCTGCGAATAAGAACAACCGTCAACTGCATAATGGAATAACGACAGTAATTTCCCACTTATCGCGAGCGGTCCCCATATCGTTATACTATCGGAGCACTCTTCACAGTCAGACACTAACTTCAATATGTCGTCCATCATGCCTCTGCAATCTGCATTGGTACATCCATTACGCATATTTCCGTACAGAGGAAATATTTTAATTGAAAGTCGTTTGTCGGGAGTCGGCAGATAAATACGATATTGCAGTGCTTGTGGTGTCAGAAGTACGATGTAATGTTCTTTCCGACCTGCATATGGTTGACGACATATTGAAATTTGGTTCCTTCCGTGAACTGTCCTCTAATTGTCTTACGGTAAGGCGACCGCTGACGACAGGTGGGAAATGCGGGTTCCAGACCCGATCTGACACAGTTTTTTACTGTTATCATTCCATTACACAGGTGATGGTTGTTCATATTCGCCAGTGTGAATACATTTTACGTATTTCATAACGGCCGTAATCACTGCAGTGCACGCTTCTTCCGAAGCAACACGGCATCGTATTTATGGCAACACAGGCACTTCAATATCGTAACGGAATCATAGTCGACCTTGAGTTCATTCTTCCTTAGTAGTGTTAGCCAAGAGATAAGTCGCCTTTTTTCCATAACATTGCAAACCATCGCTTGCTTCTATCATAAATATACGTCCCAGTGGTATTATCTTCACATAAAAAAGAATGTTATCTTCGCGATGACCTTCAAATCCTGTGCTACGCCCTTAATTTTTGTACAGGAATTAGTGAATTTTATCATGACAGCTTCCTTTCCCTACGCCTGTAATCGCTTTCAGAGCTCAAATTAATAACCTAATTAACTATTTTAGTAAGACTGAATCTTAAATTCCTTGTGTACCCACGTACCACCACAAAAAAAGCAGAGAACAGTAGAGGGAGTATGAATGAGAACAGTGACCCATTCAAGCTTACAAAATTACAAGATTACTTAAATCTTAAGTACCTACTTTCTGGAGAACCACAAAAATGACAAAAAATTCAGTTAAGGAATGGTGTTTGATAGGCAAATCATAAATTGGGGTGGAAGTTATACTGATTCTCTCCTGAATTAAAGCCTTCTGCGACCCAATCTTTGATTACATCAGTCCACTGTGAGACCCAAATCTATTACATGGAACCAACTACGAACAAGTATACCACAACCTCTTGTTCACCTGAGAACAGAATGTGTAGAACGTCGTTTGACAAACGTACGCCACTGCAACAGTATTTACCGTCTCACCTTTATTCAGACGGCAGCAGAAAAATGTGCGCTTTGGGCGAGGAGCGATGCGCTACGGCAGCTGTATTGTTCTGCCGCATCCACGAAAATGTGCTAACTACGCCGTCTCTCGTTCTGAGTATCAGAACGCTGGGAACTTCCCTGTCAGAGCCCTTATAGCCCAGCAAATCTCAGTGTGAGGTGCACCCGTTCGCTGGTCTTGCTAAATTAATTTGACTCACAGGCACGACGGTGCCTACTGGAATTGTCAAACGTCAGACGGCTGACTCAGAATGAATAACTTCACCCTGGTGACACACGATATGTTCGGGATGATATGCAGTTCCACTATCTGGTACAGTTGGAAACTGCCACTGACTCCTATTCCACCACAAATTGCGGAACACAAGTCTCACCCTCTACGGAAAAACCTGAAGTTCTTCACCAGGTAAGGACCAGAACACGAAGAAATCAAAGAATCACAACCAGTTTACATCCAGCCTCGGTACGGAGCTGAATTAGGAAAAAAAACTGACCCCACGTTGCACAAACCAATCGAACTACCCTCTTCTCATTGAATCTCCCTGGAACGCCCTGCTTAACCCACAGGAGAGGACAGATAGTATAAATTGCGGAAAGGGGCCAAAATGAGGGGCTGTCAGTTACACTAGAACATACAACTTTATTTGATGAAACATTATAAGAACCCAAAAATTATTATTTTAAAACACAGCTTTAATCTTTGGCACTTAATTACTTTAATGTAAAAACGGCTGAAGGTCAATAACTTAAAACGCAAGCACAATCAGAAATTAAAAAGGTAAGCCTTATCTTAAAACAATTCTTTAGTTAGGCTGAAGTAAAGAAGTTAAATTCAAATCGGCTGAAGGCCGAGCACTTAAAACTCCAAAACATTACTTTTTTTAAAAAAAACCAAAGACTTTACGTGAAACAATTCTTTAATTTAGGCTGAGGGCCTTAAGAACCAGCCGGCCGCAGTGGCCGAGCAGTTCTAGGCGCTAGAGTCTCGAACCGCGCGACCGCTACGGTCGCAGGTTCGAATCCTGCCTCGGGCATAGATGTGTGTATTGTTCTTAGGTTAGTTAGGTTTAAGTACTTCTAAGTTCTAGGGGACTGATGACCTCAGAATTTAAGCCCCACGGTGCTCAGAGCCATATTTGAATCTTAAGAACCAACAACTGATACTGAAACCGGCTGAAGGCCGAAGACTTAAAAATTCAATAGGCTGAAGTAAACAATTAAAATTCAAATCGGCTGAACGCCAAAGACTTAAAATTTCAATTATTTTTTAAAAATGACAAAGGGCTTACGTGAAACAGTACTTTAAACTAGGCTGAAGGCCTTAAGAGTAAAACAAAACTAATTTGAAACACAAAACCTGTTAAAAGCCATACAAGTATCAACAACAAGAACAAATTTAAAAAAGAAAAAATAAGGCAGTACACACAAGGGCGCCCAGATGTTTGAGGGTCGGCCTGTAATTCAAACACTAACGCTCGCTCAGGTGAAACAAGCAGTCGGGCCAACTATTCACGATCCGACGACAACCCAACCGACCGACAGACAGCGGACCCACCGACAAGGTAACTTCCACTTCAGCCGACCAGGGCACAACAGGGACTTCAGCGGAACAACGTAGAAGATATGGGCGCCCTCAACCAATCATACACGGAGCTGTTGCTCCACGCCAACCAACCGTCTCCTCAGAGACAGTACGCCGATAACATTTAAAATAACTGGTGAGTCAAAATCACACAAACTACACACAGTTTCATGAACACTTGCACGAAGAACTAGACAGTGATAACGGCAGTGACTGTAATAACAGGGACGAATCACGAGTTGGCACCCACAGCAAACCCATTCGCGCTCGCCGGCCAAATACACGTCGTCCGACAAGGCGACCGGCCGACGACCAACCAAAGCCGTCCCCATTCCAATCATGTGTGTCGGCAACTGTCGGGAGAGTCATGGCGGTCCGGACCTCACTGCTGTCGCGCCCCGGCTGAACTTGTGTCGAGTGCCAACGCAAACACTGTCTGGTCAGAACTAATTGCAGGCACGTTCCAACTCACTCGTCGACTCAGGACGACCTGGAAGTAATAGAAGTCTACATCTACATCTACATTGATACTCCGCAAGCCACCCAACGGTGTGTGGCGGAGGGCACTTTACGTGCCACTGTCATTACCTCCCTTTCCTGTTCCAGTCGCGTATGGTTCGCGGGAAGAACGACTGTCTGAAAGCCTCCGTGCGCGCTCTAATCTCTCTAATTTTACATTCGTGATCTCCTCGGGAGGTATAAGTAGGGGGAAGCAATATATTCGATACCTCATCCAGAAACGCACCCTCTCGAAACCTGGCGAGCAAGCTACACTGCGATGCAGAGCGCCTCTCTTGCAGAGTCTGCCACTTGAGTTTATTAAACATCTCCGTAACGCTATCACGGTTACCAAATAACCCTGTGACGAAACGCGCCGCTCTTCTTTGGATCTTCTCTATCTCCTCCGTCAAACCGATGAGCAATACTCAAGTATAGGTCGAACGAGTGTTTTGTAAGCCACCTCCTTCGTTGATGGACCACATTTTCCAAGCACTCTCCCAAAGAACCTCAACCTGGTACCCGCCTTACCAAAAATTAATTTTATATGATCATTCCACTTCAAATCGCTCCGCACGCATACTCCCAGATATTTTACAGAAGTAACTGCTACCAGTGTTTGTTCCGCTATCATATAATCATACAATAAAGGATCCTTCTTTCTATGTATTCGCAATACATTACATTTGTCTATGTTAAGGGACAGTTGCCACTCCCTGCACCAAGTGCCTATCCGTTGCAGATCTTCCTGCATTTCGCTACAATTTTCTAATGCTGCAACTTCTCTGTATACTACAGCATCATCCGCGAAAAGCCGCATGGACCTTCCGACACTATCTACTAGGTCATTTATATATATTGTGAAAAGCAATGGTCCCATAACACTCCCCTGTGGCACGCCAGAGGTTACTTTAACGTCTGTAGACGTCTCTCCATTGATAATAACATGCTGTGTTCTGTTTGCTAAAAACTCTTCAATCCAGCCACACAGCTGGTCTGATATTCCGTAGGCTCTTACTTTGTTTATCAGGCGACAGTGCGGAACTGTATCGAACGCCTTCCGGAAGTCAAGAAAAATAGCATCTACCTGGGAGCCTGTATCTAATATTTTCTGGGTCTCATGCACAAATAAGGCGAGTTGGGTCGCACACGATCGCTGTTTCCGGAATCCATGTTGATTCCTACATAGTAGATTCTGGGTTTCCAGAAATGACATGATACGCGAGCAAAAAACATGTTCTAAAATTCTACAAGAGATTGACGTAAGAGATATAGGTCTATAGTTTTGCGCATCTGCTCGACGACCCTTCTTGAAGACTGGGACTATCTGTGCTCTTTTCCAATCATTTGGAACCCTCCGTTCCTCTAGAGACTTGCGGTACACGGCTGTTAGAAGGGGGGCAAGTTCTTTCGCGTACTCTGTGTAGAATCGAATTGGTAACCCGTCAGGTCCAGTGGACTTTCCTCTATTGAGTGATTCCAGTTGCTTTTCTATTCCTTGGACACTTATTTCGATGTCAGCCATTTTTTCGTTTGTGCGAGGATTTTGAGAAGGAACTGCAGTGCGGTCTTCCTCTGTGAAACAGCTTTGGAAAAAGGTGTTTAGTATTTCAGCTTTACGCGTGTCATCCTCTGTTTCAATGCCATCATAATCCCGTAGTGTCTGGATATGCTGTTTCGAGCCACTTACTGATTTAACATAAGACCAGAACTTCCTAGGATTTTCTGTCAAGTCGGTACATAGAATATCACTTTCGAATTCAATGAACGCTTCACGCATAGCCATCCTTACGCTAACTTTGACATCGTTTAGCTTCTGTTTGTCTGAGAGGTTTTGGCTGCGTTTAAACTTGGAGTGGAGCTCTCTTTGCTTTCGCAGTAGTTTCCTAACTTTGTTGTTGTACCACGGTGGGTTTTTCCCGTCCCTCACAGTTTTACTCGGCACGTATCTGTCTAAAACGCATTTTACGATTGCCTTGAACTTTTTCCATAAACACTCAACATTGTCAGTGTCGGAACAGAAATTTTCGTTTTGATCTGTTAGGTAGTCTGAAATCTGCCTTCTATTGCTCTTGCTAAACAGATAAACCTTCCTCCCTTTTTTTATATTCCTATTAACTTCCATATTCAGGGATGCTGCAACGGCCTTATGATCACTGATTCCCTGTTCTGTACATACAGAGTCGAAAAGTTCGGGCCTGTTTGTTATCAGTAGGTCCAAGATGTTATCTCCACGAGTCGGTTCTCTGTTTAATTGCTGGAGGTAATTTTCGGATAGTGCACTCAGTATAATGTCACTCGATGCTCTGTCCCTACCACCCGCCCTAAACATCTGAGTGTCCCAGTCTATATCTGGTAAATTGAAATCTCCACCTAAGACAATAACATGATGAGAAAATTTATGTGAAATGTATTCCAAATTTTCTCTCAGTTGTTCTGCCACTAATGCTGCTGAGTCGGGAGGTCGGTAAAAGGAGCCAATTATTAACCTAGTTCGGTTGTTTAGTGTAACCTCCACCCATAATAATTCACAGGAACTATCCACTTCTACTTCACTACAGGATAAACTACTACTAACAGCGACGAACACTTCACCACCGGTTGCATGCAATCTATCCTTTCTAAACACCGTCTGTACCTTTGTAAAAATTTTGGCAGAATTTATCTCTGGCTTAAGCCAGCTTTCTGTACCTATAACGATTTCAGCTTCGGTGCTTTCTATCAGCGCCTGAAGTTCTGGTACTTTACCAACGCAGCTTCGACAGTTGACAATTACAATACCGATTGCTGCTTGGTCCCCGCATGTCCTGACTTTGCCCCGCACCCGTTGAGGCTGTTGCCCTTTCTGTACTTTCCCAAGGCCATCTAACCTAAAAAACCGCCCAGCCCACGCCACACAACCCCTGCTACCCGTGTAGCCGCATGTTGCGTGTAGTGGACTCCTGACCTATCCAGCGGAACCCGAAACCCCACCAGCCTATGGCGCAAGTCGAGGAATCTGCAGCCCACACGGTCGCAGAACCGTCTCAGCCTCTGATTCAGACCCTCCACTCGGCTCTGTACCAAAGGTCCGCAGTCAGTCCTGTCGACGATGCTGCAGATGGTGACCTCTGCTTTCATCCCGCTAGCGAGACTGGCAGTCTTCACCAAATCAGATAGCCGCCGGAAGCCAGAGAGGATTTCCTCCAGAAAAGATAATACGTCGGGGCCTATGTTGATAAGCGCTGCTGCTGGCGCTCACGAGCGGGCAAGGCAGCAACTTAGTGACACCAGTAATTGAACGTTAGCATAACGAGGTGGCAGTACGGTAAAAAAATGGATGTAAAATAGGAAATGGCACGAACACGAGCCTCGTACGGCTCACTCCACTCTTGACGGTTCTGTTGGCATGGTGGCCAATCAAGACACAGAACTGGGGTACCTAAGGTGGAGGAACAAGTCTTTACTTTGTACATCCTGAGGGGAGTCAGTCAGCGGCTCGGGATCAGTCTTGTCTGAAAGAGGAAGATTTTAGACTAGGGAGGTGTAGTTTTTACGGTAAACATTGCCATCATTTGCCCAAACACATCTGCCTAGACAGGACAACAGTTCTTCATTTACGGATTCATCTAATCTTTCCGGGCCGAAAGTTTCCGACTTCTGGGAGAGGGCTGTTAAACTTAAGAGACAGTTGTGCCGTGAAACATGTGTTTTTTCTGCTGGCTAAAAGAACCTGGCGCCTTCCTGCCGTCAAGGGAAACTCGTACCAGCCACTCTATTGAGAATGCACAGAGTTTTATGACCTTCACAAAGGTTGCACAAAAGTCCAGTTTACAACAGTCCCTCTTAAATGGTTTCGTCCATCAACTTTCGGCTTTCCTGGCGCCTTCACGACGCACTGCCACCTAGCCTAAGTAAAATGCATTGCGAGTCGGCAGCCCCCCGTCCGACCCTAGCCGAAAGGAACAGAGGTCTTCGGTCAGAAGTCACCCACAGGTAAACTCCACTGAGCACTGCTTCCCAGAATCACTCGCGTGGCCTGGACGCTGCACTCAGCATTCATGGCTCCGATTCATCTCTCTCCCTGTTCTCCGTCGCTTCGTTATGGCCCCTCAGGTCAAATTCTCTGTAGGTTACACATGCAATGATAACAATATTCTACCCACAATTTACTCATGTAAATAAATGTCGTAGATCACTCATAGCAAACGTAGTACTTGGGAATATCGAGATCATGACCTAAAATATGAACGTTTATCTGACTGACAATGTTGTTAAAGTGAGAGAGTGGCCCACCACCTCTCAGTATATCCATCCGTTAATTCGACCCCCATACTCCATCTTTGTGCAGTCATACGATACGTACCCTGTGCATGACTTTTCCCCGAAATGCATAGTGCACACGGTATCGAGGAAACGATCACCTCGGCCACCAGAACTGTCAGCTGAACTACTTAGATAATTTGGCCACTGTTTACTACAAAAAACGGTCTTAATCACAATTTATTTATAACGGTGACCGGTTTCGACCACTACTGAGTAGTGATTTACCATCAGAAGGAAGTTCTTACTCATTGGTCTGAAGATGACCACAGTAGTGGTCGAAACTGGTCACCGTAATAAATAAACTGTCATTAAGACTGTTTTTGATAGTAAATATATGTAACACAGTGATCACTCTTGACTCCCACAATGTATTGAAAAGTAATTAATTGGGCCATTGCTTGGCACGGTTTAAATAAGGACACTGTCTTCCAGATGCTTGAGTACCATCATTTTATAGTACGTGCGTTGCTCATTTTTCTCACGTGCTGTTCGAGTGTGGAATGAGTTTAAAGCAGTCCACATCCATAATAACAATATTTTCTATCCTGTCTTGGTGAAATGTACGTTGGCGTCAATACAATCATTCTGCAGTCAGCCACTGGAATATAAAATTCGTTTTTCATAGTGAGTTACGCACAAATTATAGAGTTTATTAGGAAGTGAGCACATACATATCATATGAAAATGTGGTGTCGGTTCTCGTGGGTATGCTCCGAACAACAGACGCCATGCAGAATCCGCAGATGCTATACATGTTATATAAATTGAAGGTGAAGTGGAAGAGAAAGGAAAGGAACGCGAGGGAACTACTGATGTCAGCTGCACTCACTCGTCGCTGCTGATTCCGCATAAAGTGCCGATGCAGCTGCAATCAGTAGTTCCTTTCCTTTCTTTTCTACCACCCTTCATCCTCAATTTACATAATAAACACGTATTAGTTTCTGAAAAGCACCTCTTCAATTACAGTTGTAATCTTAGAGAGATACGAGTGCTATTGAATAATATTCAAACATCTGCAATATCTACTGACGCAATTATGAATCTGTCTATAATTTTAAATCTATACCTCTAACTAAGGGGAGGTTTTTAAGACAGGCGACACGAGTATGATATGTAGGTGCTATAGTTTAGCAAAGATAACATTTTTCCCTCAATCCTGAATTTTCTTTAAGAAATTCTGTATCGAGAGGGAAAATACCAAATTTCCATTTCAGAGGTTACTATAGGTCTGGACATATAATATGTGACTGTGGACTTTTATTAAGCGTTTAATTCGGCAGTAGCAGCATCAGCGATGGTGCTGTTCTGCAACTCCTTAGAACTGATAATATGTATAGTTAACACCTACATACCAGAATAACACGGCAGTTGTCCTTCACCATCTGATCCCTAAATACTTACAGAGCTTCTCGACATTGCAGAAATCTCGTGTGGCATTAATCACAGAGAGCTGTTCGGAACGGTGTGTTAGTTTAGAATGTTTAGGTTCCGCTAACTACTTGGAGGCAGGGCGGCAGTGTCATGTAGTTTATTTTGCCGTTGGTCACGCCTGGTTGAGTGTATGGGTGCAGGGCTGCACAGATGGGCCCCTAAGATAAAGCTCTGCTCACACCAAAAATCTTTCTTTTTTTTTTCTTAATTTTTCTTTATTTCAGTCATATCTTCTGTGCGGTTGGATGCGACCTGCAAGAATACCTCAGCCGTTCCAAACATTTCACCTCGGGCTAACAGTCTTCAATTGTTTGCTGAAGTATTATAATCCGTGTCTTTATACATTTTGCCCTCAACAGCTACCTGTAGTATAATGGAAGCTATTCCCTGATGTCTTAACAGGTACCCTCTCATCCTGCCCCTCCTCCTTGCCAGTTTTTTCCATATAGTCCTTTCCTCACATTTTCTAGGAAAAACTACTCGTTCCTTGCCTCATACAACACCTTTTTTTCAACAGTCGCTAATAGCATCACATCCCAAATGCACCAACTCTCTTCTGTTCCGATTTTACCACACTCCATGTTTCACTACCATACAATTCGGAATGTAAATGTAGACAAAAATCTAATAGCCATTATGGATTGGAATGCGATTGTATGGGAAAGAGTAGATGAATAGCGTTATTTGATAATATGGGCATGGTAGTGGGAATGTGAGAGGAGAAACACTAACTGAGTTCAGTAATAAATGTCACCTAGTAACAGCGAATACTTTGTTCAAGAATCACAAGAGAAGGACGTGTACTTGGAAGAGGCTGGGCTGTACGTATACGTTCTAGTTAGATCACGTTGTGGTTTATACAGAGGTTCCGAAACAAGACATCACATTGTAAGGTGTGTCCAGGAACTTATGAGATTAGTCAGAAGAAAACACTGCGCACAGAAATAAGATACGGAAGCACAAAGGAATGAGGAGATACGTTTGAAGTTTCCTGAAGCTGTACATATTGCGATAATGAGTCGCACAGCAGCAGTTCAGATAGAGGGAAATGGACATCTCTTAAAAGGGCAATGACAGAAACTGGAAAGAGAAACACAGGTACCAGGAATGTAACTGCGAAGAAACTATGGATAACGGAAGAAGTACTTGAGTTGATAGACGAAAGAAGGGAATACAAATATGTTATGGTAAATGCAGAAACACAGAAACACAAGTCACTTAGGAATGAAATAAACATGAATTGCTTCCTCAATGTATAGTTGGAGCAGCAGGCATCACATCCCTGTCTTCACCTTTCTTAATCCGTACACTTTTTAACATCATCAGCCAGTCACTTCATTGTGTAGACGTAGATGTGGTTGGTCTTCCACTCTTATTGTTTCCTATTGATTCCTGTGCAGATTGGGTAATTGTGTTTCATCCACCTTTGTCTACGGATCACTCCCATTTCCCTCAAAATTTCGAACATATCGCACTAGATTACGTAGTCGAAAGCTTTTTCAAGGTCAAAAATTCTAAAAAAAGTAGTTGATTTTCTTGTCTCGCTTCTCTTATGAAGCACAATGTGAGAATTGTCTTTCTTGCACCTTTAACTTATCTAAAGCCATAATGATCGTCATTTAACACATCCTTAATATTCGTATCCATTCTTTTGTATATTATTCATGTTAGCTACTTGGATTCGTAATCTGTTTAGCTGATTGTATAGTAACTGTTGCACTTGTCGGTTCTTGCTACCTTCGGAATGATGTGGATGATATTTATCCAAAAGTTAGAGGGAATATCGAAAGATCCATACATTCTACATACCATGGTGAAGAGCTATTTTGTTGCCATTTCCCCCAATTGTTTAATTAATTCTGATGAAATTTCATTTATCCATTCTGCCTTCGTTGGTCTTCAATCGTCTAAAGCTCTTTTAAATTCCGATTCTAATACTGGATCCGCTTTCTCTTCCACGTTGACCCCAATTTCTTCTTCTCTGACGTCCGCAGACATGTCCTTCCCTTCATAGAGGCCTTTGATGTACTACTTCCACCTGTCTGCTCACTCTTCTGCATTTAGCAGTGGAATTTCCATTGCAGTATTAATATTATCGCCCTTGCTCTTATATTCACCTAGGTTGTTTTGAATTTCTATATACTGAGTCAATCCCTCAAACAGTCAAACCTGTTACGTTTCCTTCATTTCTTGTGCTACAATTGCGCCATAGCTTTCATTTACTTCCTATTTATTTTGTTCGAAAGTGAGCTGTATTTATTAAATCGTAAATTTCTATGAATATTTTTGTGCTTCCTTCTTTCGTATATCAACTGAAGTATATGTTGTGTTACCCATGGTTTCTTCACAGCTACCGTCCTCGTTGACTAACTGGCTGTTGGTTTCTGTCTGAGGTTCTTCGGCCGACATCCGCGTGATGATTTTTCTGAGGTGCTGGTGGTGGACTGGCAATGGAAGATGAAGCTTTTACAATGCCAGCCACTCGTGCTGGCTGAACGATAGAAAAATCATCAGGCGAACGTCGACCAAAGAACCCGAGCCAGAAGCCAACAAGCAGTTTGTCAAAAAGTGGCTAAGAAAGCCTTAACAATTTTGTACGTTCCTTGTTCCAATGTTTTCTTTCCATCTTCTGTGACTGTCCTATTTAGAGATGTCTGAGACGTGGAACATACGCTCAAGGGTACTTCAACTCAATAAAGGCAAGGCAATAATCACCGATCAAACACAAACTCTCGCTTGTAATTTCCTGCAGATTTTATTTAACAATTGCATGACAACAGCAAACTGCTGTTACCCCAGAATAATATACATAATGGCCCTAGAATCTGAAACATTACTAAAAAAATAAAATATCTACGGGCGTCAGAGGCCACCCCAATTAATAAATAATTTTAAACCCTCATTACACAAACATTAAGATCCATAGAAACAATAAATGGTTTACAGAGAAAACTTCCACAGAAGCAGGACACCTTTTAAGATATAACAGCAGAAAGAACTCCAAATTTTTCTCTCTGAATAAGATATTAAAGCCCAGTACAATGAAAGGCATCTTTCAGGTATTACAAAACTTGAGTGACAAGTAACGGCACGTCAGGGGTGCGCGGAAACTACCACTCACATAGAGCCTAAATGAAAGCTGAAAGTAACAGTGAAAAGCAAAGACGGACGCTTCAGCGTCACTAGAAACGAATAATAAAATACTCAGATTCGTTGAGGAACCAGAGTCTACTGATAAACACAGCGACCGCGATTTCGGTTACAATTCAAACTGGCCGCCGCCAAGGACTAGCCCCCCCCCCCCCCCCCCCAGTTAAACGACCAGCTACAAAGGACGACGCGCAACGCTGATTGTACCACTGA
Organism: Schistocerca americana; assembly: GCF_021461395.2. Taxonomy (NCBI): domain Eukaryota; kingdom Metazoa; phylum Arthropoda; class Insecta; order Orthoptera; family Acrididae; genus Schistocerca; species Schistocerca americana. Next base: position 325,812,027 of record NC_060125.1, read on the forward strand.
AACAACAACATAAAACCACACAGCAACTGGGCAGTATCCAGACTAACAAAATCCTTAAAACGGCCGCAATGGATCAACAAGCTTTCTTATTTCACAACTTAATCAACACTGAAAAAGTATGTCAGATGCAAAACATTATCACGCAATCAGCTTATTGTAGAAGCAGACAATCTGTTTTTCACCAAGAGCTTAATTTATTCCTGCTCCTCTCTCATCACCTCCGTACCATCACTTGCTCATCCTGCACCTTCATGATGCTGGCTATGTTCTCAACATATTCAATGGAAAGATTTTCCACTTGCTCCAAATTTGATGTCGGCGTGGTACAAGTAGCCAATCTCCAGTCCCCCACAAATCCACCATTTCACACAGGGAACCACTGTTCAATAAGTTGTGCACCAGTGATCAGTACGAAACAGATAACATTGGCGTCCAAACAGTGGGAGAGCCATTAACGTTTGATGCAGTAGCATATCCGATTGCAAGCTGATACGTCCCAAAGCCATATTCATGTGTTCATATCGTTTAGCAGCACAGACGACAGACCATCGCCCTCTCACTACACTCAGCACATATTCGCCGACCGCACGCACGTCTCCGCCCGCAGCCCCACTGCCCACGTGACAGAAAATGGCAGAGGATGCGCAAAGAGTGACCGCCGACAGCCAGACTGCACACCGGAGTGCCAACCAACCGACCAAAACCAGCCCCCTCAGCGCCGTGCGCTTAAATAGCCGGAAAGCGACCTAACCATATGGCACGACTCCTTCTGCATGCATACAGGTCTCTAATTGGGAATCACAAGCTTCGGGAATGCTGGGTGTTGTAGAACATAGGAGTATTGCTCTGCTGCGCAGTGGTGTAGTATAGCTGTCATTTTAGTACGTTGTGTACAGCCAGATTTACTGCCTAAGTATGTGCTTTGGGATGGAGAGTAATGACACGTTCACAAAATTACAGATATGCTGCTTATAATTGCGCATCTAGAGTGTAGCGAATTGCTGAGCACAAAATGTACAACATCAAGAATTCACCGTTTTCATTTATTACGCGTTTGTCCGACATATTTTGGACATCAGTCAGATTCCTTTATATGAGAGACAGTTCAATAGGCGCAGTGTCTTAGGGACCGAGCGCTGTAACGCAATGGCTATCCTCATTTATACTTTCCGTGGCTTCCCCAAAGCGCTTAAGGCAAATTCCAGGGTGGTTCCTTCGAAGGGCCTTGGCTGCTTTCCATCTCCGTCCTTCCCTAATCCGAAAATGTGCTTCGTCTCTAATGACCTCGGTGTCGACGGGCCGTTAAACACTAATCTCCTCCTACTCCTCCTCCAGTATGTTGGGATGATGGGTTGTTAATAACATGGTATCATTCCTAGCGACCTGACTTTCGCTTTATGTGCAGGGGTTAGCCTTATCTGGAGCCCGGTGGTGTGGGATGTTTGTTCTTTCTCCACCCCGTCGGCGAAACAGCTGCCGGGAACTTTACGTCATTCGTAGCCAGCACAACACTATGGAGACTTCTTGATATTTTTCGGTAGATAATATATGCAAGATAGAAATCGTGTCACAAGTATCTAGGCGGGAATCACGTTCCTATGTGCACAGTGAAGTCATAGCACATTTGAATAGCATGTGCAAATAAACGAAAAACGCAGTTATTATAAAACGATACTTTTTAAACACCTTGTAAGACTGCCTATAAGTATTAAACAGTTACAAGTTTAGTATTTCTCTCTTCTTGATTTCTGAAAAAAAAACGCAGTTACCTTCGTGTCACGAATAATTTTTTCTGTAACTTTTATACATCATTTCTGGTAATCATTCGATGGGGCAGAGACTCCTTGGTATAATTTTTCTGTGTATATTTTTACGAGGACTCGAGGAAATGCTTAGAGAGGATGTTTACATCTCTATATGATTGTTCCTTGTTATTCATCTTCATAAAAATAAATGTGACGATGTATTGAAGAAACTTGGGAAGACACTATTAAATGAGTTTGAGACTTTCCCGACGTAATAACTACTTCATTGGTTCACGGGCGTCGCGTCGGATGATGTGAAGGCAGCACAATATTTCAACGAGACATCTGTTCGTCATCTTCAGCGTTACCAATGACGGACGGAGCAAGGAGGACATAAAAAGCAGACTAGTAATGCCGAAAGGGGCATTCCTGGCCAAGAGAAGTTTACTAATATCAAACACCCGCCTTAATTTGAGGAAGAAATTTCTGAGGATGTACATTTGTAGTACAGTATTGTATGGTAGTGAAACAGGGACTGTTGGCAAATCGGATTAGAAGAGAATAGAAGCACTTCAAATGCGGTGCTACAGACGAATGTTGAAAATTAGGTGGACTGATAAGGTAAGGAATGAGGAGGTTCTGCGCATAGTCGGAGAAGAAAGGAAAATGTGGAAAACACTGATAGGGAGAAGGGACAGGGTGATAGGACATCAGTTCATACATCAAGTAATGATTTCCATGGTACTTGGGGAAGCTGTAGAGGGAAAAAATCTGTAGATGAAGACAGAGGCTGGAAAACATCCAGCAAATAATTGAGGACCTAGGTTGCAAGTGCTGCCTGAGAAGAAGAGGTTTAGCACAGGAGAGGTATTCGTGGCAGGCCGCATCAAGCCAGTCAGAAGACTGATGACTAAAGAAATTACGACCAACATATTTTTCATATTTGAATATCAGAATTTCGTCAGTTGTGAAATTAAAGAAAGTGCCTGTCCCTTATACATTAAAGATGTCACAGTCTGTATATCCTTCACCAGTTGAAGGTCACACGGCAGTGAGCTATCGTTGGATTGTTTTCACTATTCACGTTGTTGGCTTCACTGCTCACTTTACCAAAAATAATGCCATGATGTGGTGCTGGTGCAGACTTCTTTTCCTCCAAGGCCTGGTTTCGCGCCATGGATATAGATATCGCCCTTTGCTTTTAGATCGTATGAAACGATAATTTTACTGTGGATTTTAATATTGACAAGCACAGATTTAAACCTTGACATCTACAGATTTTAATTAAGTAATTGTAGAGATAAAAGTAAATTACAAAAATCAAATTAATACAGTATGCGCTTATGTAATGTATAAAATGTACCAGACGCCACCTGTCGGTAATAGTTTTATAATTAATATAAATGACGTGCATTCTGCCAACAAATTTTATGTGATGCAGCATGTGAAGGTTGCTGTGTACGGAGGGGTTACTCCCGTAACCTAAATTGCAGGTACGTTCTAGTGCATTTGATGTCGATTGGATAGAATGAAAAAGGTTTGCATTTGTGAAATAGTAAATTAGTATCATTATCGTTACAGATCTGAAGATGGTTCTAGAGGAACCGAAACCAGTCACGTGAATAAACATATTTTGCAATCAAGACGGATTATACATAACACTGAGAAAATGTTGTATTTTCGAATATTTCATTCAATTTTAGGCCGAATTTAAAAGTTTAAAACACTCTAATAAACCACACAGTAAAGGAAATAAGCTTTTCTTAACAGTGTAACAATGTACGATAAGTTTCAGAGATGCAATGTTTATCTCGTAGGCATCGTAACCCAACGCGAGCTAATGAATATTTATCTCGCTGAGACCTGCAAAAACATCTGAAATGGAAAACTCTTTATCACTAACTAAGTTGCCAATGTCAATGCACTAAAACTGCGGTGAAAGGGATGCCGCCTAAATTTATTTGTTGTTTACTACTAACTCTACTGAACGAACTAGTTTTATTTTGAAACGTAGCACAAATTAGCCAGATTATACCCGTCCAGTGTTTGATAATGGAGGTGCTTATCGGCTTCCATCATACTTTAAACATAATTAGAAATTTCTTCCGAACATATTTTCATCGAAGTGAGTCAAGGAGCCACAGGACATGTTCAGTATCATCTATTTGACGAAAGGTATTTTTCTCACAGAGTTCTCAGTCAAGACATTAACCTGATCTTGGTGCAAACTGAAATAGCCCAAGTGCTTAATGATAAATTCAGCATCATATCCACTCAGACTGTGGAAGAAACGGGTATGCGGCGTGGAGCTTCATAATTTCAGTTGCATGAATTGTGTGCTAAGCCACAGAAGTTTCCCCTTAAATGACAGAGGTCTCTACGAAGAATTTGTATCTTTCTGTCTAACGACAACCCACACAGATGATAGTTGACAGCTTCTTCGTATAATGCACTATTATCCTGCCACTTGGTCAAGGGGATGTTCGTGATATAAATCCTGTGAATATGCCACGGAAGTTGTTAGTGCTCGAAGAGCAAACACCTTCCAGGATTTACCCCGACATATAGTTTTAAACTACTGTAGTGTGAGTCTTACGACATTGCAACGGGACGTTCAACCATATACACTATGTTATCAAAAGTATCCTAGCACCTAGTAGAAAATGACAAATTCGTTGCGCCCTTCATCGGTAATGCTGACATTCAATATGTTGTTGGCCCACCATTAGCTTTAATGACAGTTTCCACTCTTGCAGGCATAGATTCAATCATGTGCTTGGGGAATTACAGTACATTCGTCAGGGAGTGCTGCACTGAGGAGAGGTATCGATGTCGGTCGGTGAGGCCCGGCACGAAGTAGGCGTTCCACAACATCCCGTAGGTGTTCTATGGGATTCATGTCAGGACTCTGTGTAGGTTATTTAATTACAAGGATGTTATTGTAACTACTCCGCCACAGGCCGTGCATTATGAACAGGTGCTCGAACGTGTTAAAAGATGTAATCGCCATCCCCGAATTGTTCAATAGTGGGAAGCAAGAAGGTGTTTCAGACATCACTGTAGGCCTGTGCCCTGATATTTCCACGCTAACGCTCAACAAAACGGGGTGCAAGTCCCCTCCATGAAAACCACGACCACTCCATAACACCACAGCCGCCAGATTTCACTGTTGGCACTACACAAGCTGGCTGATGACGTTCAGCGGGCATTGGCCATACCCACACCCTGCCATCGGATCTTCACAGTGTGTATCGTGATTTGTCACTCCACACAATATTTTACAATGTTCAGTCGTCCAATGTTTACGCTGGTTACATAAAGTGACGCTTCGTTTGACATTTATCGGCGTGATGCGTGGCTTATGAGCCGCCGCTCGACCATGATATTCAAATATTCTCACCTCCAGCCTAAATGTCATAGTACTTACAGGTGATCCTGATGCAGTTTTGAATTCCTGTGTCATGGTCTGGATAGATGTCTGCCAATTACACATTACTACCTTCTTCAACTGTCGGCGGTCTGTGTCAGTCAACAGACGAGGTCGGTCTGTACGCTTTTGTGCTGTACGTTTCTCTTCACGTTTCCACTTCTCTGTCACATCGGAAACAGTAGAGCTAGGATTGTTTAGGACTGTGGAAATCACGTATGGCACAAGTGGCACCCAATCTCCTGACCACGTCTGAAGTCCGTGAGTTCAACGGAGCTCCCCATTCTGCTCTCTCAAGCTGTCTAATGACTACTGAGGTTACTAATATGGAGTACCTGGCAGTAGGTGGCAACACAATGCACCTAATGTGAAAAACGTATGTTTTTTGCTGTGTATCGATACTTTTGATTAGGTAGTGTATGGTACATGCCGCTCTGTGGTGGTTGTACGGGAATCAGTCAGGTCTCCTTCACATGGTTTCTCAGCAGCGTCTAACCATTTGAAGTTAGCACATGCCACTGAGGGACACTGCACCAGGTAGTGGAAATTCTGAAACTGCACGAACTTATTTTCCTCTGCGCGCATTTCCACATGTACCGGTTCCTTGCTACAGCTATCAGTTACATACTTTTCTAGATCCTCACTCATGGTAAAAGAGTTGAGACATCTAGAGCAACAATGCTGTGCACCAGTGTGTTTACACTTTTCCACGTAAAATAAGCGGGACATTTTCCTGACCCGAGTGTACCGCTCTTTCTCCCCCTGAAAGAATAAAAGTATATCTACAAGTTTCACTCTCTGACTGGCTACTCTGGAAAAATAAAGCAGTCCTCCAACTTAATGCTTCGTATCTTTCTATTCCTGCACGTCATACTTTTCCTCGTCCGACTTGTTTTCCTTTTCCCTCAACCTAAAAACGTGAACTGAATATTGCAGGTACTCTCATATTTATGTAAGTCCTGAATTTTAATGGGGACCTCAATCCCATCAAAGTAAAAATCCCAAAATACTTCTATTACGTATGTGGCTGGAAGCTGAGCCTAATCGTTATGGCCATAACTTGTTTCGAAAACCAGTATTGACCAAGGGAAGAAGAATTCATGTATGAGATTCTGGACATTATTACATATATTTTTCTCAAATACGTCCTTCAGATATTTGATAAATACTAGCCCCGAATAGGTGAGGAACATGCGATTACCACGAACGGCTGGGTGCATTACAAGACCCCCTTTCCCGCATTTCAGAAAACTGGCCTATTGTGACACTCAAGATGAAGTAAGGGAGCCACTTAGCGATTGAATTGCCCTAAAACATCGCGGTAATCCCTCCCTCACCCCCCCCCCCCCCCCAAATATAAATGGTGGCTTGCTCCTCCATCGCACACTCTTCTTTGGAGCGCTTCGTTGGTTCGTAGAATGATATCGTGTAACGCTTAAGAGCTACAGACCACAGAGTCCATAAGAATTTAGTGAGCTCTGTTTCATAAACAGGTAAGCATACGTTATTGCCATTACCAGGATCTATGTAACCTGCAGTAGCGCTATTTATGCAGGCACGTGAGATACATTCCCTAAACAAGTCTGTAAGCACAGAGTAACGACTGAACTTGTCCAATCCTATTCCCAAAAGCTGTTGATAGCTGGCTGGTTACTATGACTAGATATCACTTAGTGAAGTGATGTCCTTGGATGCAGGTAATGCACCCACGACGGCCATCAGTTGGACGAGGTGTAAGTACTGTACATGCCCCAACACTCGGGGAACACGGCCATGACGACCTCATACTTGTTGCATAATTGAGGGGTTTGGGAGTTGTGTTGTTGTTTCCACCTTAAGTCTGCCTCTGGACAAGCGAAAACGATAAATATCTTATGCGGGTAACCTGTATGAGAACACGTATCATATACAAGTGTCAATAATTACAATGGTTGGAACTTTAATAGTGGCCACTATTTATTTACAGCTCGTACAAAATAGACACGTATTTCGAAGTTTTAGCGACCTTCAAAGTAGTCACCAGCAATGTGTGTAATCCGTTGCCAGCGATGTGATGTTGAATGATACTTTCAGCAGTGCCCGTTGAGTCGACAGCTCGAGCGTTGCAGTCTACTGCCCGACGATTTGTAGCAGTTCTGAGGTGAATGCCATGAAGTATTTTCTTCAGTTTAGAAATCGATTTGAACTCACGAGGGCTTAAGCCAGGGGAGTGCTGGAGGTGGTATAGTACCAGACCCATCAGTCAAACAAATCTGTAACAGTTTGCACTTACGTGCTGGAGAATTGTCCTGCAAAATGATGGTCAGGTCCTGCATAAAGTATCCTCATTTCTGTGTCTATGCTGTTCATTTCAGGAACACAACGTACGACCAGTCTAGAGACAGAAGTGATGACACTTTCTGCAGGACCTGACCATCGTTTTGCAGGACAATGCTCAAGCACATACAGTGCAAGCTGTTACCGATTTGTTTTACTGATCGAGCTCCTATGTGCTATATCACCTACTGCATTCCCTGACATAAATCCTCATGAGTTCAACTCGATTTCTAAACGGAAGGAAACACACAGATGAGACCATAAAATTGTTACAGTTAATAACACAACAAAATTATTCTGAATTCAATCAACAATACTACATACATAAAGAAGGATAACCAATGGGACCCCATATCTCAGGAGCATTAGGCAACATTTTCATAAATCGCATATAAAAACTAGTATTTGACGACATAATAACAAAAAAAGCTACAACGTCATCTACTGGTATAAATATATGGATGACGTAATATGCATGGTAGATGAACCTAAAGACAGAATAGAGCATTTACACAAAGACATATGTACTGTACACAAATCATAAAGTTCACAATAGAAGAAGAACAAGAAAACCCTCACTACTTTTTAGATGTAACCATAAGAAAAGACAATAATAAACACACATTCGGCATATATAGAAAACCCACAACAAGTGAAATTATCTTAAATGAAACTTCAAACAACCCAAAGAACCACAAACGAGCAGCAGTCAGATACATGTTAAATAGCCTGAACAGAATCTCATTAAGTCCTTCTAATTTCCAAAAAGATGTAGTTATTATGAAACAAATAGCAATAAATTTGGACACAAAGAAACAATGGTAGACAAACCAAACAAAAAAATAAAGGGACAAATAAGGATGAAAACTAACCAAACCACAGTAACTCGTACACCTTGCACTACAACAAAAAATGGCATGCAGTGACCTACTACAACAAATTCACCCATAAAATAGGAAACATATTGAAAAACAGTGCATAAGCATTGCTTGCAGAAAAAAAAATACATATAAAAGCACATCCCAAAACTAAAATCAAAAGTAGACAGATACCAAAAATGCGGTACCTAACAGCTCAGTTGCACAGATTGTGAGAAAATATGCATTGGATTGACTGGAAAGCCATTTGACACAAGATATAACGAACACATCAGAGCATTCAAATACGGTACAAATCAATCAACATTTGCGGATCATCTAAAAGAAGAACACCACAGACCAAGCAATATTGAAAACGATGTGAATATCATAAAAATCAGTAAAGACAGACACCTCCTTCCTTTCCAAGAAACTTTCCACATACAAAATGCATGAACACAAAATAGACAGTTACTCAATGACCAGAAAAATACTGGAAACCAAACTCTATACAGAATAATTGATGAAAACACACAAAAAAGAAGAGCCTTTTTCATCCTCCACCCTCTCACACTCTCCCAACCCCCCCCCCCCCCCCACTCACAGTTTCATTTCACCTCTCCTTCCTCACCTTCTCCTCTAACCCACACTCCGTCACACTGCTATATACTTATGCACTGCATCACTCTTCTTCTCTACCGTTGAACAGCATATAAATACACAGAAACATACTTAAATAGAATTACACACTTACAATAATCTAATTTAAAGAAAAGAATATTTGTAGGTGAAAGACAAATCAGTGGAAATGTTACATTGGCAACACTGCAAGAACCACTAGCATCAGCACATACCTGAAGTACGAAAACACTGTGATGTTCATAAAAGTGTGTTGCGAGAAATGCATAGTGCTGCAGAACATCTGAAAAGTGGACAAAAACATTATCAATGTCTAACACAGAAAGATAACAATGTGCTAGCAGACGGCATTTTCCGATGTAAGGGAGAAAGCAGCCGAAAAATCACTGTAACTGCAAACCAACCTATTCTTAAACAACTGTTTTTGATCTGAAAAGCACATCAAAATGTAAATAAACTTAATTACTGACCACTGATGACGCTTTACCTCAATAAAGCGAAAAACGTCTGGTGAAAAACTCACTCATTTTGTACTGCAACGACAGATTAAAAATTCCCTCATGAATTATAAAGCAACTACGGACACTGTGGCCTCACAAATGAAGAGTCTGTATGAAGGATAAGGATCTAACCAGCCCTTGGTATTTGTATTAAGGAAAAAACAGATGGTATTAGACATGTATAATGCATGGAGAACATATAATGTGTGAACAACATAAATACCAAAGAAAACGGATCATGTTAGCATTCACCATGTTGTGCAGACAGTGGCCTACGAATCAGATGACAGCATGTGGGGTGGCCTTGTCTTGGGAATACACTGCAGGGGTGGAGAACAGGCTTTAAACGAGTACATTATCATCCTTGCATCAACACTGAAAAATTGTCCAAGGAAGGACAATTATAATTACATCACATAGCCACAATAGCCCACACACAGACTTGTATAAGGATGACGGCAAAATTCTCCCATTAGAATTGTTGGTGCTACGGGGCCAAATCAGGTGGCTCGTCCCATCTGAACAGCTAGACATAAAAAATAATAGCTATAGTATTGTGCTACTACTACTACCATCTGAAACAGAAATTCGTTATTAGACTGCAGCTATACAAAACGAACAAGCCCATAGACACACTATATCCAGAATACGTATCAAAATCAATGTAGTTGTGCTTGCCTGTCTCTCCCTCATAGGAAAAAGAATAAGAAGAAAAGGAAGAAGAATTCTGATGCATCATTTTCCCAAGTGCTTCAGGCAGCTGTCAGAAGATGACTGTTGTCCTGCGGCACAGTCTATTGATAGTTCGTGGACGGAAGCTAGCATCTGTGTTGCGATAAGATACGACCAATAAGACACCCCAACCTCCATGTTTTCAACAAAACAGAAAAGGGAATGATAACGGCACTTTATTTAATATAATCAGACCAAAGGATGATTAGACTTTTACCTGATGGAATGGAATTCTTACCTCGTACCCAAACCACGATCCAGTGCGATTATGAAGTAAAAACCGAATTCACAATTTATCTGGTAGCATAGACCTCTTTATTGATCTTCACAGAATTGGTATAAATACTGGTAGAGCGGGACTGGATAAGTTCTCTAGCAGACACATTCAAACACTTTCTGCCAGAACTATCTGCTGCTCCTCAACAGTCCTGGTATTGATATAGTCTGAGATAAGGAGTGTGTGATAACATAATTATAAATTTTATACCAGACAACGTTGAAATTCATGGTGTAAATTTTCAGCTGTCTCTGATTTCACGGAGAGCTACTTGTTTCAGTTAGAGCCCATTTTCGAGCTTAGCAAAAAATTAAGGAATGTTACACTGTGATGTAAACGATGGCAAATTACTGTTGCAGGGCAATCATAGTCAATAAAACTGTCAGTAATGTAATAACTGTACACGACAGTTCTTACCAGAAGGCTAATGCATATCGATTGTGAATACGCATGCTGGTGACAACTGCGCTGCACAATTACTGTATGGCTGACAGTTTTAATGACTATGGTTGCACTGGATCTGCAATTCGTAATCGTTTATATCATGGTGTAACATTTCTACCATTTAGATATACGAAGGTTGAAAATTGTCTACCGACCCTATTAGCACTGTGCAAATTAAGGCCAGCTCAAGGTTTCCCCTATGAATTTCAACAGCTACACTACTGGCCATTAAAACTGCTACACCACGAAGATGACGTGCTACAGAAGCGAAATGCAACCGGCAGGAGAAAGATGCTGTGATTTGCAAATGGTTAGCTTTTGAGAGCATTCACACAAGGTTGGCGCCGCTGGCGACACATACAACGTGCTGACACGAGGAAAGTTTCCAACCGATTTATGATACACAAAGAGCAGTTGACCTGCGTTGCATGGTCAAACGTTGTTGTAATGCCTCGAGTAAGGAGGAGAATTCTGTACCAACACGTTTCCGACTTTGATAAAGGTCGGATTGTAGCCTATCGCGATTGAGGTTTATCGTATGCCGACATTGCTGCTCGTGTTGGTCGAGATCCAATGACTATTAGCAGAATATGGAATCGGTGGGTTCAGGAGGGTAATACGGAACGCCATGCTGGATCCCAACGGCCTCCTATCACTAGCAGTTTAGATGACAGGCATCTTATCCGCATGGCTGCAACGGATCGTGCAGCCACGTCTCGATCACTGAGTCAACAGATGGGGACGTTTGCAAGACAACGACCATCTGCACGAACAGTTCGACGGCGTTTGCAGCTGCATGGACTATCAGTTCGGAGACCATGGCTGCGGTTACCCTTGACGCTGCATCACAGAGAGCCTGCGATGGTGTACTCAACGACGAACCTGGGTGCACGATGGCAAAACGTCATTTTTTCGGATGAATCCAGGTTCTGTTTACAGCATCATTATGGTCGCATCCGTGTTTGGCGACATCGCGGTGAACGCACATTGCAAGCGTGTGTTCGTCATCGCCATACTGGCGTATCACCCGGCGTGATGGTATGGGGTGCCATTGGTCACACGTCTCGGTCACCTCATGTTCGCATTGACACCACTTTGAACAATGGACGTTACGTTTCAGACGTGTTACGGCCCATGGCTCTACCTTTCTTTCGATCCCTGCGAAACCCTACATTTCAGCACGATAATGCACGACCGCATTATGCAAGTCCTGTACGGGCCTTTCTGGATACCGAAAATGTTCGACTGCTGCCCTGGTCAGCACATTCTCCAGATCTCTCACCAATTGAAAACGTCTGGTCAATGGTGGCCGACCACCTGGCTCGTTACAATACGCCAGTCACTACTCTTGATGAACTGTGGTATCGTGTAGAAGCTGCATGGGTAGCTGTACCTGCACTCGCCATCCAAGCTCTGTTAGACTCATTGCCTGTTGTGTCTAGACAAGACAGCCTAGACACAATGAGAGGAAGCCGAAAAGCACGCGTTAAGTCACGCAGATGGGCGTGAGGTCTGAAACAGGATACGTAATGAATGCTATAAAGAAAAGTAAGTAGCTTCTGGAATACTTAACATTAATCCATCCTTGTGGTACATCGCTATTGATGAGACAAGTGAGACTCCATAGATACATGCAATGTTACTAATGGCGCCTTGCTAGGTCGTAGCCATTGACTTTGCTGAAGGCTATTCTAACTATCTGCTCTGCAAATGAGCGAGGCTTCGTCAGTGTGCATCGCTAGCTACGTCGTCCGTACAACTGGGGCCGAGTGCTAGTCCGTATCTCGAGACCTGCCTTGTGGTGGCGCTCGGTCTGCTATCACACAGTGGCGACACGCGGGTCCGACATGTACTAATGGACCGCGGCCGATTTAAAACTACCACCTATTAAGTATGGTGTCTGGCGGTGACACCACATTGCCCAGGCGTCTCAAGGCCGTTATTACGGCCAGAGGTGGTTGATCTGGGTACTGATTTCTCAGGATCTATGCACCCAAACTGCGTCAATATTTAATCAAACATCAGTCCTAGTATAATATATTTGTCCAATGAATACCCGTTTATCATCTGCATTTCTTCTTGGTGTAGCAATTTTAATGGCCATTAGTGTACATAGAAGCTGATTTCCCGCCTATGTGCATACGTTTATGCCAAACACACTTGATGCGTGGCGCCTTATATTGCTAATGTCTAGAGTCTGTGTATCGGTAGAATGTCTCATGCGTTCACAGTGACAGCTGGTCTGAAGTGGGTTAAGTCGAGTATGTAGCTCTAATTTTCATGAGCTAGAGTCCGGTAGTGCACAGAGATATTCAAGAAACAGGTGAAATGAATGTTTTTGTGTAGTGTTCTGTTATTTCTTGAAGATGTTTTTATTTATTTATATTCGTACAGTATTGTATATGCTTTTAGCTGTGTGAATGATGCGTGAATGTAGTCTAAAGAAAATATGTAGATCATTGTTCTACTGGTGAACGTTGTACGAACTAGTGTGAGAAAGTTTTATCATAATATGTTAAGTAAGGTTTTGGTGAAAGGAAAGCTCATTCGGGTGAAATTGAAAAAAGTTAATAACGAAATGTATAAACAAAATATCAGAATGTTAAATATTTATTTCGGATACAGTTTGAAAGTGTGTTATTTGCTGATTGGTTAGTCATGGAAAGCGCGGACTAACACTGAAGAATAATGTTTTTCTATTGGCCTTAAATAGAACTGACCAATGAGAACAGAGTATTCTTCGCGCATCTGTTCTCTTGGAGGTATAGAATGATTACGGTAGTCTAAGGGAGTCGAAGCCCAGCCTTTCAATGGTACGGTCGTGTGTAGTATGAGCTCCGAAGGAAGTAATAATTTGCAGCTTTTAGTTGTGCTACGTTCTTCAAAAGTGTTTTAAAGAGAAGGAATATTTATTCCTATGTGGTTTGTAGAATGTACGTATTTTTTAAGTAATTTTGTGTATGAGAAAAGACAGTTAATTCATATTGAGCAGATCGGTGAATGAAAACCTGAGCGCAATAGACACCGATAAACGATATAGTATGGCGAGCATTTCCATCTAAGAACAATCCGCGCTTTGTAGCTGTTCAGATTTCGGGTAATACGTTACCATAAAGTTGCTGACGTGACTGAAAGGGTTTGTGCATGACTCTGTTAACATTAGTACGGGCTTCCCAGAGAATGTGTACATCTCATGGTTCAGAATAAACCGAAATTTTGTCACTGTTTCCCCCTTTCATTTAAAATTAAGACTTTTACCACATTCTCGGAATATTTACGTTGTATGCAGCCTGGTGCGAGTTGCAGCACGGTAGGTTTCTGCTCGGCTTTCCTACGGGCGATCTGTTGCAACTAGTTCACAGACAGGTGCAGGTAAAGGACGAACGAAACCGCACCGCCGCACACTTATTCGAATTCTTGTAGTTAGATAAATGAGCATCTTGGTAACAATTTCTTATCGCAGGTGCTGTTTTATTGACAGAACTGACCTCTAACATTTTGCTGAGTATGTGGTCTTAAGCATAGTCAGATTGTCTCAGTAGAATTACGTCAGCGAATAAAGGCAGATGCAGTACATTACTGTTCGGTTAGGTCCCATACGAATAGGTATATGGAGCTGCGGGTAGTGTGTCATAAATGCGCCACGTGCTTAAAACACTTCACCACATATCAGCATCATTTCACTCTTGCCACTGATAATGTATTATTACCGAGATTGGCCCATCCTAAACATATTTACCTCCCACTATAACGGCTACACCTGATACAGTACACATAGTGTGTTATATAGGCCGCAATATGTTGTAGTTTCGCAAACGAACAGTAGTGATGAATCGAGTTTCGGTTTGCAGAGAATGTAACACAATTCACTGAATGAGTCTGTGAGCATATGCTTACTGACAGCACTTGTCAGAAGATAGAGTGGCCCTTGACCTATACTGCTTCGAAAACCACACTCGGTAAGTATTGCACGAAATCCTGTCTCCAATACTGGAGTCCGTCAGTATGGAATATATGTACTGTAGTTGGCACTGTATAATTACCATAAATAAATACTGAAAATAGTGCACAGGGTTGAAGCATCCATTGGTCACCCGACGTAAAAGTTGACATGGCTTAAAGTCAAAACATGCAAGTACACATGGTTACATAGCTGCATTTTTCATTTTTTGCAATCGGCCGAATGTCAAAATTTACAACGATTTTTGTAAAATATTTTATAAACATTTTGTGTTTCAGCTCACTTCATAATGGTCTAAGGTCGAAATTGTAATAGGGGAAATAAAAAGTTTAACAGTCACTGGTGTAAACATGATGTCTTTCAACGTAAAAGTGATTTGAAGCAGAAGTGAAGACGGTTCCTCCTTCTTGTTCTCCATACATCTCTCTGATTTGGTGGATTGACAGCCAACTGTGCACGTCGGCGTTGCGGACAGATACTCTCTGGAATACTTCTTGCATCCAACACTCATTCTCATTGCCTTTGATGAAAATGACATTGTCAATGTCGATGAAGATGTGAAACGTTATCACCATAAGCACGTGGGGTGCTCCAGGGTCATTCCACTCCTTTGAACGATGATTTCACATCAACCAAAACATATATCTCTGCGTTTTTGCGCAGGGGAGTTGAAGTGCCGCTATAGTTCTGGAGGATGATGCTATTATTTGTTCAGCATTCGATAAAGCACGAAATGCCACGGCCTTAAATACAAACCATCGACATTCATCGTTGAAGCGTCGACTGGCTGCTGCTATGTTTTCACACTGAGAACACATCATGAAAACACACCACAGAAACAAGTGGACGTGATGCCTCCCACATTAATGGATGTCATTTGGTGTGTGATTCCTGTCAGAGGACAGTGGTTGATGACATGATCATGTAGCAATAATGGGTATGCATCAGTTTCTTTAGTGAAATTTTCAGATGACGTATATCAGTCAGTCGAACCTGCGTAAATCCATTCAGTTTCACTCCATAAAAATGACAGGCGCTAATGCTTCAAGTCTCTGCGCTTCGAGTACGTATCCAAATCAATCACTTCTCTCATAGTAGGAAAGATGGAACTTTGAGAACCTATCATATAACAGACTGCACATTGTATTACTCCAATTCAGGTATGAGTTATTTTATGGCTAGAAATCTTAGATTAACTACACTTAGCAATTATTTAGCAAACACTGTTAAACGTGCATGAATCCTTCGGCGCGTGGGGTTAGCATAGCGCTCTAGTCCCGGCGGACGTTTGAGTCCTCCCTCGGGCATGGGTGTGTGTGTTTGTCCTGAAGATAATTTAGGTTAAGTAGTGTGTAAGCTTAGGGACTGATGACCTTAGCAGTTAAGTCTCATAAGACTACACACACACACACACACACACACACACACACACACACACACACACACACACACATGAATCCTTCTTCAAGTCTCCTTCCTCTTTGTCTCCAGAACCAATGTAATAAATCAAGGTGTTTCTACTTGAACTACAGTCTTAATTGCCCACTGTTGTCTGGATGTAATAGGAAGAGTTGGATATTCATACAGTTCCCTTAAAGGGAAAGTTAAAATCAGCTGAACAGCGGGATTCAGAACCTTCAGGAATCTCTCGCATTCCTCATCTGACACTGAAATATCAAAAAAAAAAAAAATAATAATAAAAAAAATAAAATAAAAAAATAAATAAATAAATAATAAAAAAAAGATAATGCTACGTGTACCACATCACCTTTTCCAGAACTAACTTACACTCTTGGATTTAGGATATTCCTGAACATATGAGTTTCTGTCAGCCGCAATTCTCTCCACATTTAGTTCTTAGTTGGAGCTTACGATGCTTCATCACATATCTTCAAAGAATCGCATAGACATCTTAATTAGTAAACATACACTGAAGTGTGATGATTTTCACGGGCTTGCAGCCGGGTTCCATCGTCCTGCTGTTACCAGCACACTGAAATTTTTGCTATGTGAGCTTAATTTTGGCATCTGGTAGTTGCAGTGATGGCATCGCTTCATCAACAAGAAGGAGAAAAATGTGTACAACATGCAAGTATGGCTACGTTCTTCTTCTTCTTCATCTTCTAATGTATGGCCACAATCTTCGTCCTGTACTATCACCTCTACTACTGATAACTACGTGCCACCTGTACTGAGGGTAGAGCTGCTAATGCACTGCCCGTTCCGAAATTTTCACCCTCTGGCAGTTCTCATATAAATGAAACAGGACACTTTTCAACAATCGTTAATATTCACCGCAGTGTACCCGTCTTTCAACACAAATAAATAAACGCGAATCGCCTTTGCCTTCTTGCACCAAGCTCCACATATACTTGAACGCTATCACTCACATAGATACTGTCTGAAACTAAGAAAAAGCTTTACGATACTAGAAGACAAATGCGATATGAGGAGGGTGGTAGTTTTAGTCATTAATTAAAATACAGGCTTTTTTATGTTTTTGGAGCAGTGTACTTGCAAGGTATGGTCTGTGCCGTTTACTGTTAGGTCCTAAAATTCCATTTGCAGTCTTGAAGATCGGTAAGTAGCATTGCCTGCGATTCTCTGGCGGAAATTGCTAATTGCAGCTGAAATATCAGCTGTTGCTAGAAGACTACGAATACCAAGTATGCTCTCAAGATACTGTGTAGTCTGAGAGTGGCGGTAGCGGGGTCTAGACCAACAGAAGCATATTGCTCCAGTGGGAGAGGAAGAACGCAATTACTGAGTAATAGTTTATGGTAACTAAGATTATTTTAGACTAAGATCAGTTTACCATTTGTAGCACCTGTGTAGACAAGAGCACGAGTGCACTACTCATCCATCACATTTGTAATAAATCAGGGACATTAAGGTGATAGTTACGGACTATTAATCACATCAGAAATATAAACTGCATTTCTACGTAAGAAAAACAATGGTCCTTTTGTCAGTGAAAAATCCTACCATTCATACTCGCAATGCCTGTAACATAATCCAAAGAGTACATAAAGTGTTCTTAATTCAGTCGAAAAGAGTTTAATTTTACACAATGAAGAGATATGAAAATGCTATCACTTTGTTTTCCATAATTTAGTGCTGTGTGTTGACTTTTTTAAATTTCTGTGTGAAAATGAGACATTTATTTGCTCTTTGACTTAGTAATTGGTATTATTTTCTGATGTTACTGGCATCTGGATGCTTTACCGACGTTTGCTGGAGCCATGAACCAACAACATCAGATTTTGAGGCATTTTCAACGCACAGAAAATACCAGAATCTGATTCAAAGAAGGCGACTGCTATCATACCATGAACGTACCAATATATCAAAACTTACCGCATATACTTGTTGATCAGGACTACTTTGAGAACCCAGTAATCAATATCGATGATTCAGGAAGCATTCTCGAACCATGGCCAGATCACAAGTGTGTGTATACCGGCAAATTGAAATACATGAACTCCTCGGTGTGTGGCTAAGTAAACAGTAAAAATTAAAAAAGTGACCAATATCGACAACCGAAAGAGGCATCAATTTACACAGCCAAATGAAAGAGCACTAAGATACAACAGAACCAAAAAAATTGTGCATAACATAATATTTCCACTCTCTGTGGTGCAAAGTCTGTTCTCAGTTTGTAAGGACAAAGGGACCTGTTATTTACATTATCAAACAGCTGTTGCTGTGTAATAGATGCATCAAACCAAGATAGGGACATCAGTTTTGTGTATCAGGGACCGGCTGGGACGGGGGATAGTGAGAAATCAGAAATATAGCCAGTTGGCTAAGGATGCAGCTATAATTCGCATATAAGAGTAATGCCTCCCAGTGGATGATGCCATTGTGGTAATTAACGACATGGACAAAACGGATGGAAAAAGACATGGGAAACCAAAGACCTGCGCAAGCGCTCCTACATACACACCTACATACATCGAAGGCCTAAAGTTACGCTGAAAACTGTGTTCTGAATGCAACTCTGCTGGAGTAGGTAATAAGAGATAATTTGTGAAGATCTATGCCAGATAGAAATTCAACCATGGCTGTCACTAGAAACAGGATTCTGGAGGCCAAATGCTCACCTGTAAAATCACTTGCGCATTTCTTTTTCCTTTAAGGTTCCCTAGCTGCAAAATAACTTTTTTATTATTTGCTGAGGGTTGCTAATTTTCCACGTCAAGTGTGTCAACTTCTGAACCTGCACTTCTCTCCTCAGTGTTTACAACTAACATACTCTAATAAGACCTGTGATGATTGCTGGATAAGTTCTGGAGGCTGCGACCGTATTAGCTTAAGCCTCAGTGTTACGATGTGGTATTTACGGCTGTTGCACGCATCAAAATGTTGACGTAAATTGTTAATATGGGGTCCAGGTTACTACTTCCTAAAATTACGAATTCCAGACAGAAGTTAGTAATAGTTCCGGTGCGTAATCAACCAAAGGAAATTACGGTCCTTCTAACCTACTAAACATCGATTAAATAACAATTTGTCGGTGACAGTGTGCATGAAATTTGATTTTATGTTTATCAAAGTCCCATACAATCAAAAGCTTCAGAAACCAACGTAGTACACACGCTGATGTGTGAGTGGCTAGCGAGGTTTCCCAACTTAGCATGACAACCAGCTATCACTGAATGACCAAACGGTAATTGTGGTTACCGATTACATCATTACCGTGAAACTAGCAATTCCTAAATTTAAATATCATATATTCGAAATTGTTCAAAACTATGCATTAATAAAATGGTAGTATGGCAGTAGGAAAGTTACAAGTAACTCATATCTGTTCACCTGTAGAAAATTACATCTCTGGTCATGATGGTCAAATAAATAGACAAAAATTTAGTAACGCCGAGTTTATAATGAGAATTGAATCTTTCATTAACCCTAACTAATTAATAATGCCCATAGTATCTTCATGAAAACAAAAGAGTGCAATAATTGCTACACACGTAATTACACGTCATGAAATGTAAGACATAATATGTGACCCTCGAAATTATATTTCCCAAATTTAGAAAATAATCGCTTTATACGTAATAAGCTAACGCAAGGCTCATGAGCTTTGTGAGCTCTTTATCTTTTTATTTTTTGTTGCGAGCTCACTCTCAAACTAAACATTTCATAAAAGCATTACGATGATTTCAGAAAAAGTTCATTTTAATGTCTTTGAATATTTCCTATGACTATCAATGAAACGTAAGTAATAACTGTCATGTCCCACGCAGGCGATTAGCTTTATAAGAGTAGTTGGCGAAAGATGGACTCCATCTTTTCTGAGTGAGTTTCAATAAGAATATTCCCAATTAAATTCCTCAGTGATTGAATCTGCGTCCGTACAAATCCTGACTTATGAAGACTGCCACTGGCATCAACTTTGCGACATTCAAATTCTCTTCCCAGGTCTCAGTGGCAACTGGAAAATCATCTGCATAAGTGGTATCCTCCTGAAACCATTCGTCAACTGACATCTGATTCGATGTTTAATGTGCATCTATGTGCTCGCATTTATTACGAATCTCTGGCCTAGCGCAAAGTCCGAAGCGCCTGGAAGTATGGGCAGGTGACACCAGTGTATAAGAAGGGTGAAAAAACGGACTCTCATTATTATAGACCAAAATCCTTAACATCGGTTTGCTGCGCAACAGTTGAACGTATTCTCAGGTCGAATACAATAAATATCTTTAAGACGTGAAACTTTCTGTCCACAATTTAGCTCGATTTGAGAAACTTCGCTCGTGCGAAACTAATCTTGCCTTTTTCACACGATGTCCTGAGAATCTAGGATGAAGGGCAACAGGCAGGTGCCATATTTCTGTATTTCCGAAATATGTTTGACTCGGTGCCACACAGCAGACTGTTCACGGAGGTACGAGCATTACATATAAAGAATTTCTAGTGTTGTGTGATGAACGGCAGCTAGCTATGTATGTACAAAAACGTAAGTTAATAAAGATGAGTACGCAGAATTATCCTGTAACGTTCGAACACAGCATTCTCATGCCTATTACACGTATAGGCGTGACGTTGTGAAGCTGTATGAAACGAAACGAGCATGTAGTGGTTGTAGGTGGAAATGCAAGTGCTCCACTCTGTATTATTAGGAGGGCTTTAGGTAAGTGTGGTTCATTTGTGAAGGAGAACGTACGTGTAACACTCTTGCTACCCGTTTTTGGGTACTGCCTGAATGATTGAGGTATCCACCAGGTCGAATTAATGGAAGACATAGAAGTAATTTAGAGGCGGTCTTCTAAATTTGTCACCGATAGGTTCTATGGGCGTTGATTCTTCTTGAACTCTAATGGGAATCCATACATGGTATGAGACGTTTTTTTCGAAGAACACTCTTGAGAAAATTGGAAGCATGCTGTAGAAGTCTTCCGCTGCCGTCAACGCAAGGATAAAAGAAGAGAAACTGGGGTTCATACGGTGACATACAAGCAGTCGTTTTTCGATCCTCCATTTGCGAGGAGAACAGGAAATGAGTGACTGGCGGATGGTACTACTTACCAGTACTAAATATCATAAGGTTGCTTGCGGAGTAAGTATGTGGATGCAGATGTACGTTTAGTCACGGGAAATGGTGTTGAGAACTGAGTATATGGGCAAAGTGCTATTTGTACAGGAATATGAGAGTGGACAGGTAAAAATATACGAAAATTGCTTACATAAGGAAGTGGTACGTGCTGAGGCATCCTTTTCGCTTTAAATGATGTTGAAGTAGTCGAAGTTGGTTAGAGTTAGTTGAGGAGACAAAGAATGAGTGTAAATATAGAACTGTACTTATCACATCACTAAACTGGTTCTGGTTGTGGGTACGTGCTGCACCAAATGTATGTCCGTCACTCTACAGTACTTTGATGATTTTGCGAATGGTATTATTTGTGATTGTCAACAGAAATTAAGCTGTGTTTTCTTTGTCTATCCTTGTCTTTTTTAACTCCTACTCACGCCGCTAGTAAGGTACATGCCTGCAACCTTAGGTTTCTTCTGTTACGATCTTTGCGTCATATGATATATTTTTTTAACCGCCATTGTTAGTCATTCATTAATGCGACTCCAAATACTGATGTCTACAGCACTCACCTGCGTCAAACGTGCTGCACCACAGCACTGTCATTGCTCCACTAGCGTTCCTTTCTTCGTTCGAATATTTATGTCACATATTTTTCTCTTTTCCAGTACCTTGGTTTTCTTCTTACATCGTGATTTAATGGTGGAAGTCATGGGAAACTTCATCTAACCATTCATGCATGAAAAAGCCTAAACGCAACAAGCGTTCATCGAATATTAACAGCGTTAATTATCTTCGTTCGAACAAACATCGCAGTTATTGCGTATCGAAAATTACGACCACACGTATTTATTACACTGGTTCCAATTTCGTAATAACTTGACAGAGCGTATCGGGCGCTCCAATTAAATTGGATATCAATCTAAAATTATTACTTTTTGTGACATGAATTTTAATTATCATAAAATAATAAGGGCCAGTCTCCTGTTTCATTACAATATGAATGTAATCAAGCTGCAACGGTAGAACGCCAGCCTTAGGGTTCAGCCTTTTATATTTGTAGCACGCTCACGTGCTGGAGTATAACAATCGATTCGTTATCCTGTGCACGTGCTAAATGACATGTAATTTGTGAGAAGAATATCATACGCTAAACGGACTTTAAAAATGACATTCTTGAACCTTGTAGTTAAAATTTGAATCTTAGAGGTCCTTCCTAAATTGTAGTGAGCCAATATAGCCTTCAGCAAACCACCAAACTCATTGTTACTTGCAACGGCTTTGAGGTTATTAAGTGAGTTCCCGTTGCTGTTAATTAACAAAGCGGTCAGTGCTGGGAAATCGATATATCTTGAATCCAATAGACTTATCGTTCGAACAAGTACTGTTTCTACTTTTAATACCTGTTCTTATTGATCAAACAATATATTTCACAATATTAACTCGAGTCCATTAAATAAAATGGCCGGTCGCTGTGGTCGAGCGGTTGTATGCGCTTCAGTCCGGCGCCGCGCGGCTGCTACGGTCGCAGGTTCAAATCCTGCCTCGGGCGTGGATGTGTGTGATGTTCTTAGGTTAGTTGGGTTTAAGTAGTTCTAAGTCTAGGGGACTGATGACCTCAGATGTTAAGTCCCATAGTGCTTAGAGCCATTTTGAAATAAAATCGTATTTATTTTCATTTCCATATTAATGAGGACTGAGGATTAGTATGTTAGACGTTGCTGAAAGATGCCGAACAGTCACGAGTCCTCCTGGGTACCATTACCTTATTTACTGCTAGCTACAAACGCACTGTAGGCAATTTTAGTCCATAATATAAAAACGAAACAGACTTCCTATTTGGTCGACAGAGTAAAAATGTGGATTAGGTTCGGCGTGTGTTGGGTGCATTTAAGTGTATATGTGTCTGTAGCGAAAGGGTTTTAAGTTTATGAAAAGTTGGTATACGTTAAAAACTGTGCGAACTGAAGAACCAGATTTAGTTTGTTGAGTAAAGTAAGAATTCTTTATACGATAGAAAGAAAAAGCTGTAAGACCTCGGACAGGGGTTTGTGAACATCTTAAGAAAAGAGAACAAAGTGCTAATTGAATGTGTCAGGGTAAAATCTTTCACTCCGCCACGTCGTATGTGTGGTTTGGAAACTTTGTAGAATGTTACTACAAGTACTATGTTACGACATTGGAATTTATAGCTCTTTTCTCGTACTTGCTGGAAAAGTAAATAATGATTTAGTAATGGCTTGGTCTTTTTACCAGTAACCAGTTATGGTACTGCGATAATAACCAAACAAGTTTCATCGCAAATGTGCCATCCAAAGTGGGGTTTTTTCTTTTCCCCTTCGTGAAATAGATACATACAGATTTTACTGAGGGTAAGAAACATGATATATCCGATTTTATTGTTATTCAAATATCTTATGCGCTTCAGCTTTTATTTACATTTTGTGTGGCTTATGGCTGCAAACGGAAAACTTCCACAGATCTAAATAAATATACCACGTCCTCTGCAAACGTATGGAGTGTTGAGGTATCAACTGCTCGGAATTTTCATTTAGAGACACATCCTATAAATTCAGATTCCTGTAAAATCGTGGTATATGCCCCTTTCTTAACCCTACGATTGGTGTGTTTGGCATTCTTGCGTTGTGGCTGGTTTTTATTAGCCTGCCAAACGTGTATTTGTTGTTCTTCCGTATTTATGATGACCTGTTGATATCAATAAACATTTCTTTGTGCGGTCTTGGTCTTGATGTGGTTTGTTATTTATGGTTTTTGTTTCGTAGTTTAACGATGTTTCCTCAAGTTTTCTCTTGTTCATTGGTATATTCTGCGTTTTATTATATTTCTGTGGCTTGGATATACATTTCACTGCATAATTAACGTTTCTGATGCACTTTTGTCAATCGTTTGTTTCGCTGTATTTTCGATTGACGGCAGCGGGATATTAATTTGTTGGGTTTGTTCTCATTCCTCGTGTATTTGTGAGAGTATGTGTGTGTGTGTGTGTGTGTGTGTGTGTGTGTGTGTGTGTGTGTGTGTGTGTGTATGTGTGTGTGTGTGTGTGTGTGTGTGTGTGTGTGTGTGTGTATGTGTGTGTTTTCTCTTGTGTATGGAAGTGTGTGTTTTATAGTGTGTTGTAATTGTTCGTTGAGAGGGTTATGGGCAGTATTTTGGTGAGTACTTTTTGGTCAGTGATGACTATCTTGCCCTGCTTCATAGCTTTTGGATGTGGAATCTTTCGCCTATAGCTAAAAGAGCGTAGAGATAATTACTGTCTTTCAGGATCTGGAAGTCTACTTCTGTTCCCCTGGGGACGTCGTTCATGTTTCGTTGCTCTTAAATCATCATATTGTCTTATCCTGAAACTTATCCATGTCTCTCGGGTATACACTGAATCACAAACTTTGCACGTTAGTTGGTACATACCGGTATTGTTGTATTTATCTCTGTTTCTGTTGGCGATAAGAACACAACTGTCATGAATACTTGGAACAGCAGTACAGCACAACAAACCAGTAACAACTACACATCAATGAATACACAAAGAACACGAGGCGATGAAACCACAGTCAACAGGAAAACTTGGCATGCACTGACGTGTGACAATAAAATAGCAAACAGAACAGGAAAAATTGTAATAAAGATAAGGAATAAATGTGACAAACAAAACTAACAATACACAACTGAGCAATTACAAGTACCCAGCATCACGAGAAATAAAGTTAATAAATACCAAGCAATGTGCAGAGCCCGTGATTGAGCGTAGGCATCAGATTGGTGCATAAGTTCGTAGCGTTTCTTTAGACGTTTAATAAACACAACAAATGCACATAACAGAGACTTTTGTCTTTAATAGTACATTCTCCATTACTGTTTACAACAATGTACCAACTCTGGGGTAACTATTCGACTCAAGAACTGTAGAAATCACCCAAGTTTGAGAACTCGTTGAGCCATGCTCGGAAAGCATTTCCATCCGGAATAGAAGTTCCCTGAAGGTATTTTGATATGGATTGGAAAAGCTGATCATCTGGTGGCACATGATCAGGTGAATAAGGGGACTGCGGAATGATTTTCCAACCCAGATCCTGTACAGTGTTTTTAGTCAATCTAGCAGAATGCAGGCAGACGTTATTGTCGTGTAGCATCACTTCCCGCAGTCTTTCTTGTTGTTGTTCATGAATGGCGTCTGAAAGATATATCAGTTATTGACATTAAATGCCAGCAGTGACGCCTACACCACGGGGAAGCAATCATTAGCACACCACACACTCCACCAGATATACGACATCATCCTTTGTGGTTGAGGTGCAGGGTTCTTACAGGGAGTTGCTGCTTTGTTTGGGATCAACCAGTCTTTTCTTTCGCTTCTGTTAGCATAAAGATACCATTTCCCGTCACCAGTAACGATAAGGGATAGGAGTGGTTGATGTTCACAAGCCGATTGGTGCCAAGCAAGCAGGGATCCACATACGGACATCAGACTATTTCTGTGATTTTGGCTTAGTGCATCCGACTTTTGAATCTTCTCGATTGCTTGCAAATGTCGCGCGACAGTGCAGTGATCACGGCTCATCATATTTTCCGGCTGTGGAGTAGACTGACTTTGATCTTTGTGGATTAATGCGTTTAGGCGATCTTCATCTAGCACTGAAGGTCTTTCTGAACATGGAGAGGCTCTTACGTCAAAATGATCCTCCTCAAAACGAGAAAATTTTTCTTGCCGCCCTCTGCCTCGTGGCATTATTTCCTTACACGGCACAAATGTTCCTCGCTGCCTCCGCTGCTGTCATCCCTCTACTGAACGCAAACAGAAGACAATGTTGGAAATGTTTCCATTTCACTACTTGGCATCCAGTTTCCCATAGTCTCCAAATGACAAAATCACAAGACGTAAATTCCAGTAGCAACAGTGAACTATAAATGAAATACATCGATAAATAAACAAATAGCAACCGGAATACCAACATACAAAACAAAAACATTATTATCTTATTTACCAACCTAACACATCGGACAGGCGTGTGAAAATTTCAAGATAAGATACTCGTAACATTTGAAAGCGCTGAAAAGTGACATAAAACA
Source organism: Schistocerca americana (assembly GCF_021461395.2). Taxonomy (NCBI): domain Eukaryota; kingdom Metazoa; phylum Arthropoda; class Insecta; order Orthoptera; family Acrididae; genus Schistocerca; species Schistocerca americana. The sequence goes on from NC_060125.1 coordinate 325,838,548, forward strand.
CTCTAAATTAGCAGTTCACCACGCCAGTGTCATACAAACAGACTTCCACAACCAAAATCACGGTAATCATTTATAACATTCTTTAACAACAGAAGAAAATTAGTACGCGAGTAAACACACACGCGCACGTACTTCCCCCCCCCCCCCCCCCCTCCCGCTCTCTCTCTCTCTCACTCTCTCTCTCTCACACACACACACACATACACACGCACGCACTCACACACAGAATGGAAACAACTGGTACAAATTCAAAGTCTGAGGGCCGTATCGAAACAAGAGCAGCGGTACAGACGACTGCCAAAAGCGCTGTCTCTGAGCACTATGCTACTTAACTTCTGAGGTCATCAGTCGCCTAGAACTTAGAACTAATTAAACCCAACTAACATAAGGACATCACGGACATCCATGCCCGAGGCAGGATTCGAACCGCGACCGTAGCTGTCCCGCGGTTCCGGACTGAGCGCCTAGAACCGGTAGACCACCGCGGCCGGCCCCAAAAGCGCGTCAGAAACGTTAAATGTGTAGTGAAACATATGTCAAAGCAACAGCAATATAACATGATGCAGAATATACCAGTGAACAAGAGAAAACTAGAGGAAACGTTGTTAAAATACGAAACAAAATTCGATGAATTACTACACCGGATAGTTCCCAATACCAAAGCCTCATAAAAAATGTTTACCCAAGTCAACAGTACATTCTAAAGACACAGTCGACAAAACCACTTTTGGTAGGAAAGTAAAACCAACCACACTACAGAAAAACCAAATACAGGAAAGTTAAGGCCTAGAAAGGAGCATCTACCATGATTTTACCAGAATATGGATTTAAACGATGTTTTTCTTGTCGCAAATGTAGTGCAGTTAATGCCCTAACATCCCTTACGGTTTAAGATGACGTAGTGTATTAATTTAGATCTGTCACTGTTTCCAGTCTGCGGCCACAGGATGCACACAATGTAAATATAAGATAAGGCGCGTTAGATATTTAAATAGAAAAATTTTATGTTACATATCCTTACCCTAAATAAAATGTATGTACATACTTCGCGAGAAATACAAGAAAAATCCCACTGAGAATGCCGCACTTACCAGCAGTAGCAGTAGTAATAGTAGTTTCATTCATCTGTAGATCTCTTTTTACAAGGATATAGGACATGTCAAAGTATTTACAAGTTCAGACCAATTTAAAATAAGGTAATTCGTACACACATATATTTATAGACTTCTAGTTAGACATAATCATTATGTTTACTCCTAGAATACAATACTTTTTCTACAAATAACTTATTAAAATAATGTAATGCCACACCGTTCACTCATATCCCACTATCAGTCACTCGACACCCTACACACACGTTGTTTCATAACACTTACTTCACACAGACACACACACACACACACACACACACTGGGGAAATCTGGGCCAGTTTCTGTCCCACAATTTCCCATTTGCTATCCAGAAAAACTGAGTCAGCATCCCTCCATAATGAGTGAGATTTTGAACTCAGAAAGAGGAAGAGGTGTTAGTATTGTGCTATGCATAGCTTAGGGGTAACTATTTCTAGAAAGGAAAAAAGAAGGGAAAAAACATAAAGTAAAGGTGTTATGTGGAATGTTGGATGTCACATAATCGTCGCCGGCCAGAGTGGCCGAGCGGTTCTAAGCGCTACAGTCTGGAACCGCGCGACCGCTACGGTGGCAGGTTCGAATCCTGCCTCGGACATGGATGTGTGTGATGTCCTTAGGTTAGTTGGGTTTAAGTAGTTCTAAGTCTATGGGACTGATGACCTCAGAAGTTTAGTCCCATAGTGCGCAGAGCCATTACTATTATTTTCTAAAACATTTTTTGTCAAACCCCTACTATGTTTTATCTAAGTAATCTTTCAACGTATAAAATGTATTGCGTAACAGGTAGTTTTTAGCTGCCTTTTTAAATAAGTGTATTTTTGCATTTTCTTTAATCTCTTTTGGTGATTTATTGTACAGTTTTATTCTTTGGTAGAAAATGTTGTTTTGAGTTTTATGTTTATTTTTTCTTGGTAAATGTAAGTTGAGCCTATCTCTTGTTGCATGGTCATGGACAGAGCCGTTTGTGCAGTAATTAAAAATATTAATTTTAATGTGTATACCTGACTGGTAAATGTATTCACATGGAGCAGTTAAAAGCCCGTGTTTTAAACAGACCTTTACAATGAGCTCGACTAGAAATTTTGGTTATTATTCTATGGCTCATTTCTGGAGTTTGAAAATTAAGTTCATGTTTTTTGCGTTTGTGCCACAAAAAAGAATGCCATAGCTATGAACTGAGTGTACATGTGAATAACATGCAACCAAAAGACACTGCATGTAAGACACTGATGATAGGGTTCTAATGGTATAACGTGCCGATGACATTCTGTTTGCAAGTACCTTTGTGTGTTCACAACACTTCAACCGAGAATCAATATTCATTCCTAGAAACTTTGCATTTGTTACACAGTCTTTAGAGGTTCCATCTACGTTTAATTTAACATTGACATTTTTCATCTTCAAACTGAAAGTCATGGCACTAGCTTTCTTTATGTTCAATGTCACTTTATCGCTTATTGACTAATCATAAACTTCCTTGAGAGTTACATTTGCTTTCTTTGCAAGAAGTTCTCTTGTTTTCTCAGTGACTATAATATTGCTGTCATCAGCAACGAGAATTTTTCACCATGAGTAACACTAGTGGGGAAGACATTGATGTATATCAGGGATGGTATTGGTGTTAATATGCTACCTTGTGGAACACCTATATTAATGTATTTTGTTTCTGATAAGTGTTTTACTAAATTTTTGGATGTATGTGAAGTATGCGTTATCTCTACTGTTTGTACCTTATCTGCTAGGTATGACCGAAACCAGTCATTAGCTACCCCTCTTATTCTTAGTGTTTCTAATTTATTTAATAAAATCTTGTGGTCGACTGTACCAATCGCCTTAGAAAGATCCAAAAATGTGACTGACACACACTTATCTTTATCAAGAGCCTCATGTACAACTTTTGAGAATTCTATTATGGCTGACTGCGTATTTATGTCACTTCAGAAACCAGACTGTGATTGGCTTAAAAGATCGTATTTATTCAGATATTTCTTTAAACTGTCTTTCATAATTGCTTCTATTATTTTTGAGAATGCTGACAGCAGTGAAGTGGACCGGTTATTTTCTATGTCTTCTGCATTACTTTTGTTAAGCAAAGGTACAACTCTTACTTGTTTCAACTGCTCTGGTAATGTCCCTGAGCTGAAGAATTCAATTATTATATTTATTAAGGGGTCTTGTATAATTCTGAGCTGTCAATGTTTCCATTCCATCTAACTCCAAAGTCCTTTACCTAAGTGTTTTCACTCTAAGAAGGAATCATGATATTCATAAAGAAGCCAGGTCTCACACTACAAGCTAGGTAGAATGCTAAATGTGTTAATCATGCCGCCAAAGAACGTAGACCTTGGTATGTGACATAAACGTCAATTTGATATGTCTATCTGCTCCTGTAATTACAGAGTCTTAACAACAGGCAAATATTCCGTGTGACATAATTAAAAATTAATAGTTTTCGTGTGTTTATCTTCTTTGTTACAATCAAGCTTTGCTTGCCAAAGTACACATTTGTAGGTCAACGGGAAATACCCTATAGACGTTTAATGAGTGAGTTTGCGAGTATGAAAATCTTTGATGTCAATGGCATTGACTTCGACTCTTGAAAGTCTTACACAGCAAAGGGACCATGGATCTCAATACGTGACTCCAGTTTCAAAGTGATATGGATACCTGTTCCTGAGAAAAATGTGTCTTAACAGACGCACTGAGAGGCAGTCAGATAACAAATGGGAAAAAATGTAATTTGGAATATTACGTAGCTAAAAATTGAAGATATTTGGGTATTTGCTTTACTTGTACTGTGAAAGCTTGATTCTTGCTAAAGTTCATGATTCTAGGTCGTAGGCTTTGATGAGTGGCTACGTGAGTAACGTAATATGTGATAATGGCCGTTACATTTTGATTGCACTGATTTAAAATCATATTTTCTTACTGCCAAGGGACCATAAACCTTTGTATTTGATATTAATTTCAACTTGATACGCGTACCAGTTACTGAAAAAAGAAAGTACTTCAACAGTCACAGACAAGCAACAAATTGAGGCTACGAGGTTTCCGGTTTTACCGACAGAGTAACGACATTTTAGAGTGTCGAGGAATTAATATGTGATTGTACTTTGAAGAACGTAAAATTTAGTACAAAATCTGCCACCTCTGAAAGCATCACTACCTCGAAACGTTCGCATCATTTCGAACTGACTTGCAGTGCAGCTACGGGCACAGGTTTCAGTTAAAATTCGTGTTTCATATTGGCTGTCGCGTGGTGGATGACAGTCTGTCTGAAAAAGATGAACAGATGTTTTCAATAGGCAGAATAAAAGTCGGACTCCATTTGTATCGAGGAACTTCGAGACAAAGCGGGTAACATACGTGCTTCTGCTACCTTGCTGTAAGGTAAAGTTACAGAAACCACGCACTCATGACGCAGCTGCCGATCTTAAAACCTCTGATTTGCAACGAATGTGCAATTAGAGGTTGTGGATTATGAAATAACACATGCCTTATTTTTTAAAAACGCAACGTCACGATAATAATAAAAACACTCATGTTTCCACGAGCATTGATACAGCCAAGTCCTGCTAGTTTATGATCTAAACCGGTGTAGTTTTCATCCAAACCATGATCAGTTATAGAACTCAATGTAATACAGGCTCCTAGAATTTCTCTCGCTGCTCTCTCTTCCGATGCATCGAAAAACACCGTCTACGTGTTGCCATCGAGCGTATTACATACATGCTTATCGCTCCATTAAGGTTGGAAGCCATTACTAGAAGTCGTTTGCGCAGATCTGCACAAACTTTCGTCGTCTGTACTGGACGAATACCATGTTCAACAAACCATCAATCACACGAGAGGGTTCCTGTACTGTTCCTTCATCAGCAGATTAACACTTCGTTTTTTTTTCTGTTGTAACACATCCAATCAGCGTACACCGCCATACACGTTGTTTTTCTTACCGTGTCAGCTGCTGCTAAACCGACATTAACATGTTTAGATCCTTTGGTTCTCACCGAATGTTGAAAACAGCAAGGTTTCAACTATGCAGCCCTCACAACATACAGGTTGGTAGAAATAAAACACAGAGGCGATGTACACTATTGACAAAAATATGGGAGACATCGCAACATATGTAAACTGGATGAGTTGTCGGTACTGTAGATCGTTTCCAACAGCTATACGAAGGTTATGAGCTGAACAGTTGATCTCATCTTCCACGGCGACAGAGTAGAAGATGTCTCGGAGTTCCGTTCCGAAGAGCATTGCATCCTCATTTTGAAGGCACGTACGTAACTACTGTCTGGTTTTGACCATCACCGGAACGTGCTGTTCAGTACACGCGAGAGGTTGTTCAAATAAAAGGAGGTATTGTTGTGTTATTGGAGAGAAAAGCAAAATAAAAACATGTGGAGGGCATCGCAGCATGTGGAGGGTGTACAAGTCTGCCGCACTGAAAAACGCCTCCAAGCAACTGTCTCAAGGTGATGACCTATACACTTATTCCCATGCTGCCGAGTGACAAGCAGCAGATATCCAGTTGCTCCATATTTCCGATGCCAGTCAGTGACACGGAAAATGCTTTCCAATTTCTGTATCATTTTTCTACACTATTCCGTTATCCTAGATAAGTATCGTCAGTGTTATCCGCAGCTCGAGCTCCTTATAAACCAACTAGAACGAAGTATGGAGATTGCTGTTCTGAGTCTCAGGAAACTAGTGGATTTTATACGTGTTCTTCAAGTCCGAAACGTACATACCCTCAATCACACTTTCCATGTCAGTCGCGCATATCATTTGTAATAGTAGTAGTATCGGTTTTGAAAGATGCGGATTTATCTCACTACAAAATAGAGCGATGAAAAATCGACTTGAAGGATTTCTATAACTGATACATTGAGTAACCACACACACGGTGCTGCAGGAAAATATACAGGAAGAGACAGCAACTTCTTACGAGGGAGTAAGCCCCCCGATCAGTTGACAACGGGGATGTAAAAGTCTTATTGCTGTTAATAGTAGCATCACCACAGGTCAGGCAGCGTTTCTCTTGCATAAAGAAGTCCTGGTCTCATGTTAGATAGTTTTGATCACGTGTAGGATAATATAGCAATGTTAGTTGAAGTCACTACAGACAAGGTCTCTGATGTTCCGTAGCAGCACACAGATTTCTCTCCAGCCTACGAGTTTAGAATCTGCCACACTCGCTGAATCTCATCTAGGTACGAGGCGACTGTTACTGTACTTTTCATGACACTTCTATCCGTAATCCGAGCACGTAGATCATCAGGAAGCGGCGAAACCTTGGGTTTTTCAAAAGGCAGGTGTATACGACATTCAAATATCCTTGTATAAAATGAGAGAACACATGGGCAGGCCAGCAATGTCAACAAATACCAGCAATAAAATATTTAAAGAAATATGAAAAATGACAAAAAAGTCGACGAAAAACACAATTACGTCGAACTGATGGTAAATTCGTAAAACTGAGGGAAATACGGTGAAATAATTGAAACAGCGAAAAAACTTGCAACATTACTTACACTGACTCAGAATACATAAAATTCCAGAAAGAGTACCACAAAATGATGGGAATTGAGGAAGGTTTGTGGTATCTGGTCACTCAAGGCCGAAGAAAGCTTAAAAATTCTACTCTGGCTTCATTCACTTGTAACCTTTCATCTCACCCTGTAAATTAGGTGGGCTTTCGTAACACATACTCCAACAAAAGCGATTTATTTATTACACAGAAGCAGCATATTAAGATAGCCAAAACATATGATTCCCTATCCAAAGCTATGTTCTCACACATGCAGTCGAATTGATGTGTTTCTGAATTACGGCGTGTTCTCACAAGACAATGTTATTCCTTAAGTATTAAACAGAAGAATCATTGTATCTAATAGACTTAAGGGATTCCCTATAGTGTTCCAAAGGAGAGTGGACCGATGTCACATGTATCACCTTTAAGAGGTGGGGGGGGGGGGGGGGTTATTCGAACCGCATCCGCCAAAGAGGATACTTCTACTATTACTAACGATATGCACGACTGACATGCCCAGTGTGATTCAGGGTACGTACGTTTCCAACTTAAAAAGAAGTATAAAATCCATTAATTTCCTAAGAAGCGGAGCAACAGTCTCCAGACTTGGTTCTAGTTGGTTTATAAGCATTTCGAGCCGTGATTATACACTGACGATGGCACCCTAGGACATCAGAATAGTGTGCAAGTGAGTGGTATTATCATTTCGAAGTTTATCACCATAGTGATTGGGAAAGTAAATTTGCTGTGTGGTTGTAGTTCTGACGTTGGATAGTTATATCGTGCATTAGTCTATTAAGAGCATTGCATTCAGCAAGACTAATACTTTCGAAACCGTATGGCTTTAACAATATATCATTTTCAGGTACAGAATCGAGTAATCATCGGAGTGTGCGTTTATGCTCTAAGATCATTTCTCTCATGATTGTAAGTTTCTGGTACTGACTGCTCAAAACGGAATAATACTTCAGAATTGATTGCACGGTTGATTTACGTGAAATGTTTCAAACTCGATCAGTCTGGAACTTCATCGTGTATAAATACATGTTTCTTTTTAACCGTCTGTTATACTAAGGCAACACTCTCATGTCTACTATATACTTATAAGGGGTACTACCCTCCTGGACACGAACGCTTCTGGGGAGACCTTGTGCTTTTGGATGGGTACCGTGAATAAGAATGGTTTCCCAGGGAGGACTGGTCGAGGACAATGTGGGAGGATCTGTCAATTTACAATTTCATCCTACGAGAGGGAGAATATTCTGTGGCCCCCACCCACAAAGGAAAACGTGGCCAGTCGTAATCGTAAACTTTGCACTATGATAGATGCCCGGCAAATATGTAGATAATTTCATTGTATCTGTATATGACGCTGTCTGGTACACTTTTGTGTACATGGTCGAATGGATGCACTGCACAGTCGTCGAGCGGGATTCATACTGTAGTATATGATACTTGTGAAGAAGAGGAAGGGTGATTTAGCAATGATTATGAAATTGGGAACCATTCTGCCGCGACACTGGCTGGCGTTGAAATTGCGCAACAACTGTTATACTTTGATGTACAAGGTGATTATAATTAAAGTATTAAAGTTAGTGAAAATTTCAAAAAGCTGTAGAAATAACACCACTGGGCAAAATGACGTCTAATTGCAACGGAGTATTATAGGAGAAGAGGGAGAACGTATAACAGAACAAAAAAAGTAGTGTGAAAATTGATCAATAGATGGCGCTGTATGTGTCAGAATACTTAAATGAGAACACCTGTCATTCGCACTACACAATAAAGTTGCTGTAAACACGCCGAAAGCACGGCTTTTCCTTCTTTCGCGTCCTCGACGTTCGCCATGACTGTCCCAAGGCAGGATCGCGCTCTGCTTGTAAAGCTGTATTGCAAGAATGATGACAGTGCACACATCGCTCTGCAGAAGTTCCGGACACTGAAGGGTTTTAAAAATGGCGTTGGTCCGATGACTGTCGTGGATGTGGAGATAATGATTCGGTAATTCAAAAGGGTGAGTTCTTTTGATGTTCAACCTGGTAGAGGGAGGAAACGAATTGATTCCAAGCCAATGGAAGCAGTGGCCACAGCATTGCGGGAGGAGACGAGTGCTGGTGTACAAACGTGTAGTGCACGGAGAACTGCCCGAACATTGGACACACCCCTGAGGACAGTGCGTAAAATCCTACGAAACATCCTTGTTCGCTATCGATTGACAATTTCCTATGTGCAAGAGTTTCTTCTGTTGACCTACCAACAAGAGAGTCCTTTGCTGCAGAATTTCCTGCTCGCATGGAAGTGGACAATGATCGGCAGTGGATGATTTTTGGACAGACGAGACCCACATCCATCAGACAGAATATGTCAGTACACCGAATTGTCGAAAATGGACATCGGAAAATCCCCACGCAAATCAACCACAACCACTTAATCCTGCAAAGGTCACTGTGCGCTGCGGGTTTACTTCATCCTTTCTAATAGGGCCATATTTTTTCGAAGAGACAGGTGCTTCCGTTCCTGTTACCTGTGCCGTCACTGGTAATCGCTGTGAGGAACTTTTGCGCAACCACGTCATTCCAGCTCTCCAACACCTTGGCTGTGTGGATGAGATTATTTTCATCTATGATGGCGCACCTCCGTAGATTGCAAACTGAAGCAGCTGCTGAAGTACCATGTCGGAAGTGCTAGAATTATCAGCCGCCATTTCCCTACATCCTGGCCGTCCCGATCACCTGATCTTAATCAAAGTGACTTCTGGCTATGGGGTATCAGAAAGATGTCGTGTTCAGTGTTCCGATTGCAAACTTAGCTGCATTGAAGGCACGCATTGTGCAACACACTCTGAACGTGACCCCGGAAACACTTCGATCAGTTATGGAACATGCTGTTTCTACACTACTGGCCACTAAAATTGCTACACCACGAAGATGACGTGCTACAGATGCGAATTTTAACCGACAGGAAGAAGATGTTGTGATATGCAAATGATTAGCTTTTCAGAGCTGTCACACAAGGTTGACGCCGGTGGCGACACCTACAATGTGCTGACATGAGGAATGTTCCCAACCGAGTTCTTGTACATAAACAGCAGTTGACCGGCGTTGCCTGGTGAAACGTTGTTGTGATGCCTCGTGTAAGGAGGAGAAATGCCTACAATCACGTTTCCGACTTTGATAAAGGTCGGATTGTAGTCCATCGCGATTGCGGTTTATCGTATCGAGACATTGCTGCTCGCGTTGGTCGAGATCCAATGACTGTAAGCAGAATGTGGAATCGGTGGGTTCTGGAGGGTAATACGGACCGCCGTACTGGATCCCAACGGCCTCGTATCACTAGCAGTAAAGATGACAGGCATCTTATCCGCATGGCTGTAAAGGATCGTGCAGCCTGAGTCAACAGATGGGAACGTTTGCAAGACATCAACCATCTGCACGAATAGTTCGACGACGTTTGCAGCAACATGGCTATCAGCTCGGATACCATGGCTGCGGTTAGCCTTGAAGCTGCATCACAGGCAGGAGCACCTGTGATGGTGTACTCACGACGAACCTGGGTGCATTATTGGCAAAACGTCATTTTCTTGGATGAATCCATGCTCTGTTTACAGCATCATGATGGTCGCATCCGTGTTTGGCGATATCACGGTGCACGCACATTGGAAGCGTGTATTCGTCATCGCTATACTGGCGTATCACCCGTCGTGATGATATGGGGTGCCATTGGTTACACGTCTGGGTCACCTCTTTCTCGCATTGACGGCACTTTGAACAGTGGACGTTACATTTCAGATGTGTTACGACCCGTGGCTCTACCCTTCTTTCGATCCCTGCGAAACTCTACATTTCAGCAAAGATAATGCACGACTGCACGTTGCAGGTCCTGTACAGGCCTTTCTGGATACAGAAAATGATCGACTGCTGCCCTAGCCAACACATTCTGCAGATCTCTCACCAACTGCAAACGTCTGGTCAATGGTGGACGAGCAACTGGCTCGTCACAATACGCCAGTCACTACTGATGATGAACTGTGGTATCGTGTTGAAGCTGAATGGGCAGCTGTACCTGTACACGCCATCCAAGCCCTGTTTGACTCAATGCCCAGGCGTATCAAGGCCGTTATTACGGCCAGAGGTGGTGTTCTGCCTACTGATTTCTCAGGATCTATGCACCCAAATTTCGTGAAAATGTAACCACATGTCAGCTGTAGTATAATATATATGTTCAATGAAGACCCGTTTATCATCTGGATTTCATCCTGGTGTACCAATTTTAATGGTTGGTATTGTAGATTTCAACTTGTTGCAGGAAACAGTGGATAGCACACTCAACATGTTTTGCACCAGTCACACGTAAATTAATAATCCGATTTGATTTTAATTGATGCTTTTTATGCGGTATTTGGCCTCATGAGAACTATAACCTGATGTCATCCCTGCTTTTTATCCATTTTTGGCCTCTGGACAATTAAAAACCGATATGAGTGATGCTTTTCTTGCCGTTTTCGGCCTCAGATCATTTGAAAACCGATTTTTCCCATCTAATGTGACATGTCCTTTCCATGATTGATGGGCTTACGTAACTAGAAATATCACACCCGTACTCCCATGCACACTGAGTAGTACAGTTTGTTTAACGTTAAACATACACCTTAGGAGTAGTTTTATGATTCATTTCCCATTTGTAATCGACTGCTGTTAAGTTATGATTCATTTGCTGTATTTTGTATCTATTTGTTTTTCTTCTTCAAGACGTATTTACCCCTTCTCCGATAATATTCCATTGCAATTTGACCTCATTCTGACCAGTGGTGTTATTTACACAACGGTTTTAAAATTTAACTTTAATTGTACTCACCCTGTATGTAACTGAATGGATGTACTGCACACTCATTTAACCGCATTTTCAATTTAGTATACGGTCAGCAAAGTAGTAGACTGATGACTTAGCGATGATGGAGAAATTAGTAAGCGTTCTTCCGTTTCACTGACTGTCGTTGAAATTGCGGGGTTGGGTTGTTTGGGGGAAGAGACCAAACAGCGAGGCCATCGGTCTCATCAGATTATGGGAGGAAGTCGGCCGTGCCCTTCCAGAGGAACCATCCCAGCATTTGCTTGGAGCGATTCCGGGAAATCACGGAAAACCTAAATCAGGATGGCCGGACCGTCGTCCTCCCGAATGCGAGTCCAGTGTGCTACCATGAAATTACGGAACAACTCGATATCTTCTACTAGTCACCCTAGAGCATGGGAATAAATGTAGAAGTCATCAGCTTCAGACAGTTGTTCGGAGGCGTTCCTCAATACTGCCGACTCGACCTAATTCCATATGCTGTAATGTCTTCCACATGTTCTTATTGTTATTTTTTCTATTTTTCTTCACAAATCATATAACTGTGCCTGATTACACTTATATTACCTCTTGAATGTTGTTAACAGGACTTTCGGGCGATGCTCGACACCGGAACAGTAATCATGTACATGACTGCAAAATGAGGAAGCAATGCTCTTCGAAACAGAACAACGCGACATTTGCTACCCTGGCAGCGTGAAAGATGAGATCAACTATAAAGGTCATCACCTTAGGATAGCCGTTGGAAACGCTCTACAATACCGTGAACTCCTCCAGTTTCCATATGTTGCGATGTCTCCGACATTTTTGCCATTGAGAAACATCGACTCTGTGTTTTCTTTCGACCAACGTGTGTGTTGTGGGAGCTGCATAGTTTACACCATGCGATGTGCTGCCTTCTGTGAGAGCCAAAGGATGGGAACGTGTTAATGTCGGCTTAGCAGCAGCTGACACAGACCACGAAGTGACGGTGAAGAAAACGTGTGTGGCGGTGATCACTGGATGGATGTGTTACAACTGAAAAAATTATGTATTAAACTGCTTATGAAGGTCTAATACAGCGACCCTCTCGTGTCATTGATACCCTGTTGGATATGGTATTCTGTCAGTATAGACGACGATACTTTGTGCCGATCTTCGCAAACGAATCCGAGCACTGGCGTCTAACTCAATTGGAGCGATACGCAGATATGTAATATACTCGATGACAACACGCAGATGGTAACTGTTTTTCGATGTATCCGAAGAAAAAAGCAGCGGGATAGTCTTATAGGAGGTCCTACTACAAGGAATGCTGTAACTGGTTAAAGGTTGGATGAGGATAGTTCCTTCAAAACTACAGCAATTTTGCTCTCAAAACTAATAAGATCGGCTGCATCGGTTCAGATGGCATCATGACTGTTTTTATTCTTACCGTCACGACTACTAGATGGTAACTGGTTTCGATGTAATGGAGTGGAGAGAGGCACATTATAAAATCGTATAGGAGGTTCCATTACAAGACAGGCTCTCATGATTTGTTCCGTAAACGCCAGTACGATATAGAATCATACTGGTAAAATGAGGCCTGCCATAATGTACAAATCAGCTATGCCCTTTTGATTTATAGCTTGTCGTTGTTGAAATTAAAATGATGTGCTTTTTTTTGGAGATGTGAGCAAATAGCGTGGAAGATTTGTAGCACGCCCGGCAGTACAAATGGGTGGGGTCCTTTTAAACTGTTTGTCGTTTCGGACTGTTACTTTTCTTGGCCGTGCGCACTGACCACACCACGTACCTGGTAATCCCGCGGCGGACGTACCGTTCTGCTCCACACTGCTGCTGGCTTGCTTGAAATTATTTATCGAAATATGCAAGAGAATAAAGGGAAGCCCTCAACGTTAAAACACAACACTGTTCGGCGTCTGGTATGAACAACTGTATTCTGAGACGATTGAGTGAAAATCGCAGGTTGCACTGTTTACATTCCAATTCAGAAGTGTTATCCCAATTAATGAATGATTAAAAGTCCACAATATATCATTTAGACGAGCGTACGCGTAACCGACACGATGCGGGTGATTGTTGATGATGCGGAAGCCGAATGATCGAACGAAAAATCTTACGCTCGTCACACATACAGATACTTGGTAGTAGTCCTCCTTGTCACTAGTAATGATTTAACACTGTTCGTAAAGTTAATTTTTCAGTTCTCAGTTCTCACTTGCACGAGCGTGCGCGTAACCGTCGCGGCGCGGCTGATTGTTGATAATAAGGAAACGCGATGATGGAACGCACGTCCTCACACTCGCTACAAGACACTGGCACTTGACTGCCTCTTTTATGGTAACTAATTTCTACTGATTCACATCAGTTCATTCTGGGAGACAGAACACGGTGCGGATGATTGATGCTGTGCGACACGCAACGAGAGGCTACACAAACACGTTATCGACGACACTGCTCATTTTTCATTACTTCTTGACGCACTTTCCTCTGAATCACTTCCATACTTCATCACTTTATTGTAACAGCACTTGTAGCAACACTTCAACCTGAATACTAAAAAAGCCTCTCACATGCAGACCTACACACTACACAACATGACAGTACCGTGTCCCGCACTCGACTCTGTACAGACACGGCAGACCGCAAAGTTACTCCACAACTAAGCCAGTGATATGACAATACGCTTATAGATTGTATTCCCTAATGTCAATTCACGTGCCTGAAATTATCGTGATACACACCTGCATGACAGCTTAATTACAGACACTGATTTGAACGGGATAGACGCTCTCAGGTCGTGTAATGCGCCCATCAATCTCAAAGAAATTGCTTAACATAGATGTTTTTGTCTTCAGAGTTTAAACTCTCACTTCTTCTCTACTCCGATCAAGGTTTGCAAATAACGAAGACATTCTGCAGCGACCAGCAGTTTCCGCAACAAAATAATAGATTTTTCTCGATTTTTTGCCTGTTGGACATGTCTCTGCTAATCATCTGTAATCGGCCGCGGGGCACAGACCTGGAAGTCCTACAGTAATGAGATGAGAATTGTATCTCCAAGTTGAACGTAAGAACTATAGCGATATTGCTCATAAACCTGAAAGAAAATGGACTGCGCCTATATTCGTAGAAAGAGGAAATTTATTATTGTTGCAATTGTGTATTCCTTTTTTAATAGATGCTTGTTTATAGAAGATGCGTTGGTGTTAGATACAAATGATATAGCAGAGTGCTCAGAACTGCGTTTTGGCCGAGTCACATAGGAGGTCTCGGTTGTCCCTTTAGACAAACAATCTGCAGTCAGGATAGCCCTCATTTATGACGGTTTTGTTCTGAGAGATGCCGCTTTTGCACTCTGTTCTATGTGTAGTTTTTGCTGTCGTCGATAACGCTGACCAACCAGCAAAAGCTCGGGTTGACGCATTGTACTGTAGACAGTGCGGTGTGAGGCTGCTCTGGGGTCAGTGGTCACTTTTAGGAGAAGGCTTCCTGTTTCCCAAGCAGCTTACTTTTTCAAAAGGTATCTGGACCATTCTTCGAAGTTTCATTGTTGTTCCATAGGGGTAAAGTCTTTCCAGGAATTACATTTAGCAGATCGCAAGAAAGAGTTGAGTTGACATAAAATAGAAATGTTCTCCATCGCACAATGGCTGGACTATTGGAGGTGTTGGGGGCGTCTCTACTCTGTGGGCCACCGTAGGTATACCATCTCACCGTTGTAGTGGGGTGTGGGGTTGGGGCTGTGTCGCTAAACTTTAGATGAATAAGTAGCATTTGGGGCTTTGTTCCTTTTATCGCCTATTGTTTAGTTGACTCTTTATGCATTTATACTGGCGAAGGACCGTGGCCTCAAGGCGGTCAGCGGCCGCAGAAAGCCCATGCGGCGCCAGAAGGCTGGGAGGTGCTCGACTGAGCAGCTGGCCATTGGAGAAAGCCTGCGTCCTCCCTGTAGGTGGATGGATGGAGGGAGACAGGGATGAGAGGGATGAGGGGAGGTAAGAGGACCTTGAATTTCGGCAGTTTGTGAGCACCTTTTGAGGAGAAGGCGCTTTCTGCTACCACCCGCTCTGCAGTCTTTTGGGAAAACGATTTTCCCATTACATGTGTTACATTGTGACCATTACGTGCGCTGGCTTTTGTACGGCCATTTAGAAGTGTAATTACAACTGTGATGCATTTTATCCATGAGTTCCTGGGCTGTTGGATGATTGTTGAACTTGAGTCTGTAGCTGACTCCAACATAAAACAATGATAGATACTGTCCTCACCTGTATGGTTACAGGTAATACATTTATTAAACTCTTCTCTCTCAAAGATCAGAATCTCATCAGTTAAACATAAAAGAATAAAGATAGTACCTTATAACATAGTCTTTTTACCCACCAGCTTGTAGGTGAAAGGTGGAGTTTGAGTGCGTCTGTCACTAGTTTCAAGTGGTACTGTAAAACCTTTTGCCAATAGGATAACACCAGTTAGATGGTATCGTCAATTTTTTAGGTGTGTTACGATTTCAGGCAGTTCTTTTGTAGCACTGTGCATATACACTGAAGAGGCAAAGAAACTGGTACATCTGCCAAATATCGTGTAGTGCCTAGCGAATAACCAGATTTGCCACAACATACCGTGGCTTGGACTTGACTAATGTCTGAAATAGTGCTGGAGAGAACTGACGAATTCTGCAGGACTGTCCATAAACCCATAGGAGTACCAGTGGGTGGAGACCTCTTTCGACTAGCACGTTGCAAGGCATCCTAGATATGCTCAATAACGTTCATATCTAGGGAGATTAGTGGTCAGCAGAATTGCTTAAAATCAGAAGAGTGTTGCTGGATCCACTCTGTAGCAATTCTGGACGTATGGGGTGTCGCATAGTCCTGCTTGAATTGTAGAAGTCCTTCGGATTCCACAGTGGACATGAATAGATGCAGGTGATCAGACAGGATGCTTATGTGCGTGCCAACTGTCAGAATCGTTTCTAGACGTATCAGGTTTCCCATATTACTCTACCTGTACACGCCCCATAGCATTACAGGGCCTCCACAACCTTGAATAAACTAATGCTGACACGCAGGGTCCAAAGATTCTTGAGTTTTTCTCCATACCTGTAAATATCCATCTGCCAGGTACAATTTGAAACGAGACTCTTTCAGCCAGGGAACATGTTTCCAGTAATCAACAGACCAATGTCAGTGTTGACGGGCCCAGGTAAGGTGTAGAGCTTTATGTTATGCAGCCATCAGGGGACACGAGTAGGCCTTCGGCTCCTAAAGGCCATATCAATGATATTTCGTGGAATGGTTCGCACGCTGACACTTGTTGATGCCACAGCATTGAAATCCACCAATTTGCGGAGGAGCGCACTTTGGCCACATTGAACGATTCTCTTCAGTCGTCGTTGGTCCCATTATTGCAGGATATTTTTCTAATTGCAGCGACGTCGAACATTTTATGTTTTATTAGATTCCTGATATAGACAGAGACAGAGAAGAACACATGACATCATCCGGATGCGGTAGTGGGCGCGTTTGGGGTGCTGGGGTTGTAGGGGCCGGTATTAACTGGTCAATTTAATTAATTTCCATTTCAATTCTATATCAGTTTGATGCCAACGTTGGGCTCGTGCCACCATCTGTCTATTACTATTTGTCTACCATGCAACCTACTCAATTTTTATGTATAACTATATTAACTATTTGAATTTACTTGCCAGTATAATAATAATAATGTCGTGTGACGAGGGCTCGCCTGGTGCAAGCCTTTCGATTTGACGCCACCTCGATGGGGATGAAATGATGATGATGAGTAGAACAACACAACACCCAGTCCCTGAGCGGAGAAAATCTCCGACGCAGCCGGGAATCGAACCCGGGCCCTTAGGAGTGACAGTCTGTCACGCTGACCACTCAGCTACGGGGACGGACACTTGCGAGTTACTTCAGTAGAAATTTATCAACTGTCAACTACAGTTCAGAGGTCACACTTGTTATGTGACTATTGTGTGTAATTATTGGTTTCGTAACATCTGTTCTCGTCGCTGCAACTCTTAATTTCGAACTGCTATACTGTGTTTCTAAATGTAAGAGACGTAGGAAATACGCTGGTTGTTCCTCAAGCATGTGCATTTAACGAACCACACTCAACACTTGAGAAAAGCTACATAGTCGAAACTTCATAATGGTGGACAGTATAAAATAAAAGGATAGCCTAATCCCAACAATAGCAGCCTTTGAAGCAACTGATATCATTGAAGAAATTCATCATGTCTGTGGTCCGTAAATGAAGTTCCAGTTTCAAAACGCTATACAAAGCCCATGAACCACGCCAAGGTCGCGGCACATCGGATGACGAAAATCGATTTTTATTCGTCCTGAGGCCAAACATCGCATAAGAAGCGAAATCACATCGCTTTTTTAATTGTCCTAAAGACAAATACCGAATAAAAAGCAGAGTGATGGTCGTTTTCACCTGTTTTGAGGCAGGCGCAAGGAATGTTCAATATGCTGCCCACCGCTGAAGCCGAGGAGCAGTGTTCTCCACGACAGATCAGAGTGTCTCGGAGGTCACGTTCCGCAGCCGTCGCGAAATGCATACATTCAATTTAGTTGCGTTCGTAACTGGTGCACTGAACACAACATCTTTCGGTTGATTCCATAGCCAAACGACACACGGAATAAGATCAGGCTGATAACTGCAGCTTTTCCAAAATTCCTCTGCAGCAGCTCCTTCACTGGCTGTGCAATGTGCGGAGACGGGCCATTTAGCGTAAAAATGATCCTACCCACATATCAACACCTTACGAATCTAGAGGTGACTTGGGTGCGCAAAAGACTATACAGCGTATGCCAGTGACGGTACAGGTAACGGGACCCGCAGAACTCTTCTTCTCGAGAAAGCGATGTACAATGCTGGCAACCCGCATCACATAGACCCACTTGCAGAATGAAGTGGTACCAGTTGATATGCGTGCGGATTTTCCGTTGCCCATCTCCTGCAATTCTGCGAATCTCTGTGTTCTTAGAGATGTAAACGGGATTCGTCTGTTCAAAGAATGTTTCACAGTCATTCATTGTCCACCTCAATAGGAGCAAGAAATTACAGGGCACGTGTTTCTTGCTGGCAAGTCAGCGAGAAGCACCTCCTGAAGATGGATGATTTTGTATGGTAAGGAATGCAGGATGCTACGCGGGAATTTATGTTCCGTGCTGGCGGGCATGTCCAATATCCGAGCAATACCCCGTGCACTACACGTTTCCACAACAACACTCCTGAAATTCAAAGGCCCCACCTCCAACAGATGTCGGGTCATCTGTTTCCTTCCTCGGGAATATTGCACTCAAAAAGAATCTGTTATTTCGACTTTTCTACTCATCTTCTCCAGTCCTTTAGCAAACATGGGGCCAATGCCTTTTCTCGTACCACTGAGTGTCCAGAACTTCTGCAGGGGTACAGGCGCGCAGTCGCCGCTCTTGTAAAGGAGCTTCACCAGCAGCCCGCGATCCCTCATGGAGACAGTCATGTTGGGAGTTGCCGACGCAAACGGAGGAACAGCTGTCAGCTGCACATCCGTGGTGTGCATAGTCCGACAATTACAGCGTCAGATATTTGTCAAAAAAATTTTCAGACGTATGTGATTTACAAAGGGACCATTCACTGAGGTCATCGGTCCCTAGACTTACACACGACTTAGATCAACTTATGCTAAGAAGAACACACACACCCATTCCCGATAGAGGACTCGAACCTCCGGTGGGAGGGGCCACGCAATCCGTAACATGGTACCCTAAACCGCGCCGCCACTCCGCGCGGCTGCATTTCTCAAATTTATATTTGTCAAGTTTACATTATACAGAGTCATCTGATTTTTAAAAATCATAATTTAATGTTATTTCAAATATGTGCGTAATCAACGTACTGTTGGAAAGACTTTTACATGGTTCCCGCTAGATAGTAGCAGTGTGCGCCCACTTGTGTCGGCACAACAGTAACCGTTTTGTGTTCTATGGTTTGTCAGAGTGCGGGTTGAGCCAGATCGCTTGTCGATCATCAGCGATCGGCTTGTTATCTTAGGCACCTCCTCGGGCATGAGCATCTTTGAATTTTCGGCTGGGGCGCGCGGGACGGCGAGAGGCAGTCGGTTTTGGGGCGGCCGGTGAGACTGGCGGAGTTGTGGCTCGGGCGTAAGCACATGTGTGATGTCTGTTACGCTGGGGCTGTTTGCTAATCGTGAAACTCCTGCAGCGGTTACTGGTTGCCTGGAAGGCATTTCATATAAGCTGTGCCAAGCCTGGCAGTTAGAGGGGAGTCTGGAGTTGGTGTTGGCCTAGATGTTTGTACAAATAGAGGTGCCTGTGTGAGAAGCACAGCGTGGGCCTGTTGGTTGCTTCGTCCTTCTGGCAGCCACTGCAAGCGGATGTTCGGCTGGAATGTCTACAGTTTGTGGTGAGCATAGTGCGAACAAGATGTCGTAGGATGTGCTCCCAGCCTTACTCTTAGCCTGTGTTATTTGTGGGTGCCGACCCGTTGTCTGTAACTGCTTCCGGGTGTCCTGTAAGATTTCACAACAAAACTGTGTTTTTGTGGCATTCTGTGTTTTTGGCTCAGCCTCCGCGTAGAAAGGGGAAATATTTGTGCCTCAACTGAAAAAGGGGGGGGGGGGAGGGCGTTCGTTTGGACATCTTTTGGAATTTCTTAATGCTGTAATTTAAACAAATATAAAAGAAATTGTTCTTTCAGTATAAGCGCCTGTTTCTTTGGGCACTGCAATTCAAACAGGAGTGGCGTATTGTTAATGAGTATTTGTTATTCGTCAAATGAAGTGTATTTAATGTCTTGCAGTTTTCTGCGGCACGCAGCTGTGTTATTGAACTCATTTTGAAGTGTACTGTCGGGTGAATGTCTGCTCCCCACTTCAGTGTATTCTTTTGAGTGGTATTGTAAGGATTTTTGGATATTTGTCAGTGGGGTGTATTGATTCAATTTTGTTTTTCTCTTTCTTTTGAATTACGGAGAATTGTTTAGTTTATCTGGTTATTGACTTAACTCGCGCTTCACGCACTAAATCAGCTGATATTGAGACTGTTTATTTTTATTCCTGTTTAATGTCAGACAGATTCAAATGTAACTTCATTTATGTTGTAAAGTTTGATATTTGGAGTGGGTGGATGGTGCGACGTCAGCCAAGTTCGACTGGGTATATAAGGCTGCTAGTTCCCGGCAGATGTTGAATTTTGATCGCTTGGTGCCTCAACAGCCGAAGCCACTGGAAATAACTGCACGACGTTCCGTGGTTAATTTCACGGAGAAGATTTTAGACGATGCTTTACTTTGTACCTACACCAAGTGCAGTACCTCTTATAAGTTTCGTAAGTGGTGTTGAACAAGCTGTACGTCGCCTTCCTATGGACGCTGCTGAAGAAATAAGAAGGGAAACTGGTCGGGTCGTTCTGAAAGCTCCTCCTCAACGCAGTAATATAACCGCTGAAGAAAGGGATGCACTACGGAACCTTCGAGAAGATCAGGAAATAGTGGTTCTTAAGGCTTATAAAGGTAACTCTACAGTTTTGTTACCACGTGGGTTGTATTTCGAGAAGATGTATAGTCTACTTAGTGATACTATGTATCGGAGAATTGTTCAAGATCCAACAGCATGTGTGCAACGGAAGACGTGTGCACTTTTGAACTCTTCCTCGCTAGCTCCAGAGACTATCAAGAGGTTAAGACCATATGGCAGCGTACCACCGAGAATGTATGGTCTTCCTAAAGTGCATAAAGAAGGTCTGCCTTTACGGCCTATAGTGAGTAATATTGGCGCACCGACATATGATTTAGCCAAACATCTAGCTTCTTTCATGAGACCATTTGTTGGCAAATGCTCACACCACTTACGGAACTCTGCTGATTTTATTAACAGACTGCAGGCTCTCCACTTAAGTAGTTCGGATCTTCTAGTGAGTTTTGATGTGGTTTCCCTTTCCGCAAAAGTACCTCTTCCGGATTCCTAGATTCTAATTGGTCAACAGTTTCAACCGGACATTACTGCTTTGTTCCGACATACTCTTTCGTCAACTTATTTTATGTTTAACCAGGAATATTTTGAACAGTCTGACGGTGTCGCCATGGGCAGCCCTCTGTCTCCTCAGGTGGCTAACCTCTTTATGGATTATTTTGAGGAGAGAGCCCTTGAATCAGCGGTCTGTAAACAAACTGTTTTTTGGAGATACGTCGATGACTCTTCCATAGTGTGGCCCCACGGAGAAGAAAAGCTAATGGAGTTTTTTCATGATCTTAACTCCATCCATGAGAATATTCGATTTACTATGGAACTGGAGAAAGATGGCTGCCTTCCATTCCTGGATGTTTTGGTTAAACGGAAGGGACGGCACTGCGGGACATTATGTCTATCGCAAGCCCACTCACACTGATTTGTATTCACATTCTTCAAGTTGCCATCACCCATCCCAGACCATGAGTGAACTTAAAACCCTTGTACACAGGGCACACACAGTGTCGGATGCAGAGAATTAGCCTAAGGAACTGGCACATTTGAGGACGGTGTTCATAGACAATGGGTACTCAACCCGGCAAATTAATAGGGCCTTCTCAACCTTCTCAACTAGAGCCAGGAACCGGGAAGTGGATAAAGAGGAGAACGCGCCAGCCAAGTCCCTAGCTCTTCTTCCCTTTGTCGGAAATATCTCCTTCAAGATAGCAAGGACTCTTAGCCGTTTTAATGTGAAAGTGGTTTTTCGTCCGCCTTCTAAGATTTCGGATTTGCTGGGATCGGTGAAGGATGATTTGTTACTGCGGAAGGCGGGAATTTACAAAATACCGTGTCAGTGTGGTATGGCCTATATAGGACAGACAACGCGTACAGTATCAACGTTGCACTCGCCTACTGCAACCCAGCAAGTCTGCAGTTGCGGAACATTGTATTTCTAACGGACATTCAATGGAGTACGACAAAACTTCGATTTTGGCCACTGCAAAAACTTTTTGGGACTCCTTTGCCAAAGAATAAGTTAAAATACGCATTGTGGGAAATCTAATGATCCGTGACAGTGGTTTCCAATTGAATAACGCATGGAATCCCGTCATCTCCGAAATTTGCTCGGGACGAAGACGCCAGAAGAATTCGATAGCTGCGGCCAGCGACAATATCGCCGGCAGCTGATTCTGCAGTTCCACTAGCGAGGGCGCTGCCGGTGGTCGGTGTGGCCCTTCTGCCTCCGCAATTTCCACACATGCGCGGCAGTACTATCAGCGCACTATATAAGCTGGAGCGGAGAACGTCTTCGTGACCCCTTCTGCACCTTTTGTACACGGCGGACATGCCGCCGCCGTCAGCCCCCGTCCACATTCTGCAGTTTGCCGATGACACCGCCTTCCTTGCCCTTGCCCCCACCCTACAGCGCTCCCAACACCTTCTCCAATCCCATCTAGACCGGTTCACCGCTTGGTGCAACCAGTGGTTGCTCAAGGTCAATCCCTCCAAAACCCAGGCGATCATTGTAGGCAAAACCACCCCTTCCTTCCGCCTCCATGATTTCTATCTCACCATCTATGGCCGTCCTATCGTCCTCACTCCCACCCTTAAGTACCTTGGCGTCACCCTCGACCGTCGCCTTTCCTGGACTCCCCAACTCCGGACAATCCAAGCCAAGGCACGCTCCCGACTCAGTCTCCTCAAGCTCCTCTCCGGCCGTACGTAGGGCCTGGACGCCTCCACCATCCTCCACACCTATAAATCCCTCATCCGCCCTATCCTTTGTTATGCCCATCCGGCTTGGATCTCCGCCCCCCCTACCTTTTATAAATCCCTCCAAATCCTTGAACGTCATGCTCTCCACCTCGCCTATCGCATCCGTCTCCCCTCCCCCATGCGGATCCTGTACGATTTCATCCCCTTCCCTGACCTCCTCCATTTCCTTGAAAGGATACGGATCCTGTACACCTCCGGCAAACTCGATCCTCCTCACCCGCTCGTCTGCCCGATCCTCTCCCGCCCCCACCCGCTGCCGCGCCTGTATTCGCACGTCCCACCCGGTCTCCATCTCTCCACCCTCCTTACCCTCTCCCAAAGTTGCTTCCACCAGCTCCCCCTCCCTGATGATGCCCTCCTCCCCTCCATCTACCCCTCCAACCAACTTTGATCCTCCTGCCCTCCTCCTATGCTTGCTCCTCTGGGCATCCTCCCTCTCTTCTCTCCCTTTTCCCTCCCTCCTCCTTTTCTCCCCCCTCCTCCCCCAGGCCTCCCCTCCCCTGTCCCTCTCCTCCTGCCCCAGTCTCCTCAGCCATTGGCATCCTTTTTCTCCCCTCTCCCCCACCTCACCCCTGTTCCCCTCTTGGCGGGTCCCCGGACTCACACACGCTAAGTGGACATTCGCGCACCGGAGATCACCGCCATCAGTGTATCGTGTGTGCCGTCATGTTTAGTGTTCAGTGTTCACCGTCACACTCCATCGTTCACCAGTGCTATCGACGTCTTCAGTGTTTGTGCCTCGTGTCAAGAGTAGTGTACATTGTCTTCGAGTGTGAACGGCTTCATGTTTCTTTCTGTTCATGTGTCTACTGTTTTTCTCCCGCCGTTTTGTTCCAACCCATGTGTCTTCTCTGTTTTATCATTGTACTATCTCTGACTGAAGAGCGGCGTATTGTGCTGCTGCCAGCCTACCTGTTATACTGGTATTAAAATCACAATAAAGAAAAAAAAGTCTTCGTGAGTCCTTGTTCGGCTCACCTGAAGATGGCTGGCAGTTGTCCAGCCGAAATATCGTGCAATGAAGTTTACGACGATCGGCTGCAAACCCGAAATCTTTTTGACCATTCATTTATGTTATTTGAAATAAATGTGTTGGATTGACCTTAATGAATTATGTGCAATCGAAGTAAGGGACCCAGTCCTTCATTAGTCCTTAACAGTGGCGTGTGGCTCGGGTTGTGATCCCTGTGCTCGGACCACGGGTCAGTAAGAACTGTTTAGCGTGACATTAGTACTAGGTATGGTGTGGATCCTCCTACAGCACAGAGCTCTAGACTATGGCATGAATAATTCCGAGTAACAGGTTGTGTGTGTATAGGTTAGTCGCCGGGTCGTCCCCGAGTGTCTCAGACAGACGTTGAACGCATCCACCATAGTTTCACAAGGAGCCCGCAGAAATCCGTTCGCCATGCAGCTCGACAGCCCCACATGCCCCAGATGTCCGTCTGGTGCATGTTACGTCGACTTTTACACATTAAACGATACAATAATCAGCTACTGCAAGCTCTTCGTGAAGATGACGGACAACAACAAAAAATGGTTCAAATCGGTCTGAGCACTATGGTACTTAACGTCTCAGGTCATCAGTCCCCTAGAACTTAGAAGTGCTTAAACCTAACTAACCTAAGGACATCACACACATCCATGTCCGAGGCAGGATTCGAACCTGCGACCGTAGCGGTCGCGCCGTTCCAGAATGTAGAACCTACAACCGCTCGGCGACTCCGGCTGGCGACAGACAACAACAAATTTTACACATTCTTACATTACCCGCCTCCAAGGTCACAGGAGCTGACTGTATGTGATTATTACTTGTGGGGGTTTATGGAAGACTCTATGTCACTCCGGTCACCAACAACGATGAATGAACTGAGACATTGCATGACAGCAGCTGTCGAAGCTGTAATTCAAGACATGCTCGCTGTAGTGTAGGAACAATTTCAACAGCGCATTGAGGTATGCTGTGCATCTCAAGGGGGGCATATTGAACAAAGGTATGAAAAACAACTTTTCGAGTTTCCCGTTCATCAATTGTTCAATTTTGTGTGAAATATTATGGGACTTAACTGCTAAGGTCATCAGTCCGTAAGCTTACACACTACTTAACCTAAATTACCCTAAGGACAAACACACACACCCGTGTCCAAGGGAGGACTCGAACCTCCGCCGGGACCAGCCGCACAGTCATGACTGCAGCGCCAGAGACTGGTCGGCTAATCCCGTGCGGCTCCCGTTCATCAATAAACCAAATTCACTGTATATGTTTATGAGTTTCAGAAACATAGACGTGCCGAATGGGATGATTCCTTTTGATACGCCCGGTGTTCCATAACGTTTCTCGCTGCATCTGTAATATACTGTCAAATTTGACGGAATTCTGACAAGGCGTTCTCTTTCCAACGCGTTTTGAAAAATGGTTCAAATGGCTCTGAGCACTATGGGACTCAACTGCGGTGGTCATAAGTCCCCTAGAACTTAGAACTACTTAAACCTAACTAACCTAAGGACAGCACAGAACACCCAGCCATCACGAGGCAGAGAAAATCCCTGACCCCGCCGGGAATCGAACCCGGGAACCCGGGCGTGGGAAGCGAGAACGCTACCGCACGACCACGAGATGCGGGCCGCGTTTTGAAATAAAATTTTGGTCTCCTTGTAATCTAAATAGAGTAAAACGTTGCATGTCTGTTAATGTTACCTAGTACGTCACTCCTTTACAGACGCCAATATACGAAAGGAACTGACGTAATCAACGGAAGTTACACCCAATAGTTTGGTGGTGGCATAGAGGAAGACTAGCACAGTTGGGCGAAAAAGTAATGAGTTCCCATTTACCTCTGTGGCTGGGGAAAAATGAACTGCGTAGCGGAGCTGGTGTCAGGAATACTGAGGGGCGCCTTTGAAACAGCGTAACTATTTGTCACCACGGCCGCTTGCTGCCCGCCGACCTTCGGGCAGTTGCACACTCTTTGTCGCGAGGCGTAATGAACACGTGCAGGACACGTGGAGAGGGTGGAGGTAGAACGGGTCTGGATGAGGGGAGGTTTTTTTTTTTTTTTTTTTTTTTTTTTTTTTTTTTTTTTTTGACGTGACGCAGCGACATCATGTCTGGAGGTGGTTGGCGGGAGCGGTGGATGGGTGGGGGAGGGGGGGGGAGGAGCCGCGTGATCAAACGGCGCCGCTGCGGCAGGACCCGCGTCTGGCCCGTGACCGGCGGCGCGCGCTCTCTCTGTCGCTCAGTAAACGAACTCGGCGCAGCCGTTTGAGGGTGGATTGCGCGTCAAAGGGCCGGCTGCGGCTGTGTACACGGCCCGGCCAGGAGGCCGCGCTAATGTCATTATCCCGTGAGTCGGCCGCTGGCTGATGCGGGGTGTGCGCCCCGTCTGGCGAGGCCCGCAATGCAAACCGCGTTAGCACTGGCCGCGGCGGACGCGACGGGAGGGGTCGGGACAGGGCGCTGCAGCCGCTCTGCTCAGACGCGGGACTGCCCTACTCGTCGCTTACGTCGCGCTGCCACATATTCCGTGGGCTGGCGGAGTGGAATAGACCAGTAACCCCCTATGTGACGTCATACACGTCGGTCGATCTCGCAGGCAACGGACCGACGTTTCGATACACAGTAACGCGACAGAGTCGGTAAAGGGAAGTGAAACAGCCCGTTTTCGCTTCTAGTCGTGTCTTTCGATTACTCTCAACTCCAATCTCCAATATGTTTAGTTAAGGGAGCATGTAACAGAATCTATATGCCTACATATATTTTTTAGTGTTTAGTGTTTAATTCAATCAAATGTGGCACCTGTTGTCTTTATGTTATTGGCTAAATTACATCTCTTTCTAACTTTTCTGTCAAGTAAGTCCGATAAATAAAAATTTTTGTTTCACGAAAGCTTAAATAAATTTAAAAGTAGCGCATTTAGAACATTTTTGCACCACATGAACTTGTCTTATAGTATGTACAAAGTCTGTCGAGACCGAATTGGTTGTTCCGTCACACTATACTATCTCAAGTTGTCAGGAATTCCTTTGAAACAACCTGGTAGATAAAAACTGTATTCGGATCGAGACTCGAACTCGGGACCTTTCCCTTTCGCAGACAAGTGCTACACAAGGTACTGGCGGAAGTAAAGTTGTGAGGACGGGTCCTGCGTCGGGCTTGGTGAGCTCGGTTGGGGCCGGTGGCTCAGCGTGTTCGGTCAGAGGGTTAGCTGCCTTCCGTAATAAAAAACTAAGGGAAGGGATCAGCAATGAACTCCATCGGGCGTCATGGGACGAAGTGCAACGAACAATGACGAACAAAATGAGATTTTAGAAAAAGGTTGTCAGAGCACTCGCCCGCGAAAGGCAAAGGTCTCGAGTTCGAGTCTCCGTCCGGCACACAGTTTTAATCTGCCGGGAAGTTTCATATGAGCGCACGCTCCACTGCAGAGTGAAAATCTCATTCTGGAAGAATTCTCTTATTGGTAACGACAGACTGATCTTCGTAACTATTTGCTTCCCTGCCGAGAAGCTCTGGTGAAGAGGAGGACGCCACTGTGTATCTTTAATTATGTATTAACGCACATCCTTATCCCATTCCCGTTATGTTGCTCTCAATGTCAGAATGAATGTTTGTTTTGGGTGTGATTCTGTGAGTAGGACAGCTGTAATACAACTTAATGTTTTATTTGGTTTGGTACCAACCTAACTCTCGTAGATACAATAAAAAGATGCACCATTAATGGTAAAGAGTAAGAGGCTTGGTAGAAAATCGTCCTCTCCACTTCAAGACAGGGCAGAGTGTTTGTTAGGGGTCTTCCGCCATTTTTCGTGACTCGGATTCCTGACACCTGATAACTAGGACAGAATCGGTGACGGTCTCAGTCAAGCAGTTCGCTACTTTAACAAAAGGATGAGGTTTGTCATTGATTGGGTCTCTAATCTGTTCTTTTCCAGCGTCATCAGGGTTAGGCTTCGGTTACGACCACAATTTTTATTGTTTTCAGAGTATACTGGATAGTTTGAATAAGCGATTGTAACGTGAGTATGGAGAGCTTTGTAACCCAGTTCCAAGATGTTTATCTGTGGTGCCTTCAGCATGCACAATGGCTCTTCATTTCATTTTTCAGTTAAGGAGTTTTTAATTGTTTCATTTTATTAATTTCCTGAATTTGTAAGATTTTATTGGGAGCGTTGACTTCTCACTTTATGGGCGTAAACGTGGAACTTAAAGTAGTTATACCCTTATGTAGTTTCAGTCTAGGAATTGGACATATGAATAGTGTGAAATATTCAACGAACTTAGCGTATGAAGTTAGCTGAATTTTTTTAAATTGATTTATTGGGCTTTGCCTCCACACTGCCACTGCCCCAGTACAGTTTGGAGAAATGGCCACAAGCAACCAACATTAAAATCAGTTAGCTTTTGCGTGTGAAAGTATAATATAAAATCCTAGATAGATCACAGATAGCGAGAAATTGGGAGCCATTGATTTCCGAGATCCCGCGTGGACTTGGCTGCAAAGTCCAATAGCTAACGATCGTGCTTGTGGAAATACGGAGCAGAAATTGCATGTATCTCGTGTGAAGATTTTATACTATCCGAGAACGATCAATGATGATAAGTAAATTTACTGGCAAAGAATAGTGTTCACGCAATGTTGAGGTTGGTTTGGCATTGCATACGATCATTCTGGTAGAAATACAATGTAGGTTTCGCAAGTGTTCGTGTGACGGATTTAATAGGATGTATTTAATTTTTGTGTATTAACTGCTCATGTTTGTGTCCGCTAGTGTATCACCCAATGCCACACTAGCAGATCATGTCCTAGGTTGGTATGTCGTTCCCGCCATGATCAGAGGGTGACCCTGAAGTCCTCTTTCAATACATTACGTTGAAATAGCCGTTTCTAATGATTTTGTGTGTGGCATGAGATTGAGAATGTCGTATGAGACCGGTAATCGCGAGAGCAACGTAACATTCTGCCCCATCCCTCGCATATCACTGAATTAAGAGACCATTTCGATTAGAAAGAGTACTCTTGATGACCTTGTAACTTAATGTATGTTTATTTGTTCAGTATTGAGAGTAGGAGGGAAAGGTCAAATAAAAATGGTATTTAAATGATAATCTTAGGAACAGTAATTACACCCCTGTTCCGTTCCCAGTAAATGTAATCCTGAAATGAGCAAAGAAGCCATGTGGGGGTATATCGTATCTGTTAATGAGATTCTCTCGGTTAGCTGGGTTCTTCGGTTGCTTGTGTCACCCCTTCCGTTGTGAAATGGATTCACTGAATCATCACAATATGTAATAACCAATTAAACGATCTGGGCTGTCCCTTTAATGATTACTTGTCAAGCCCTGTGCGAAGGAACGCAGCAGGTCGTCAGTAACAATGCAAGCTTCGATCACAAGAGTCATGTAATGCCCCTTGATAGGTTCGAGA
This sequence comes from Schistocerca americana, assembly GCF_021461395.2. NCBI lineage: Eukaryota > Metazoa > Arthropoda > Insecta > Orthoptera > Acrididae > Schistocerca > Schistocerca americana. The sequence continues at coordinate 325,868,230 of NC_060125.1, forward strand.
CAGAACAAAATCACTTTAAGTGTCCAGATGTAAGAAAGACACTCAGGAACAACGGTAATCTTGCGCTGTAAGAAATTTCACTTTTCTAGATTTCTATCTGGGTCGGGTCAGCAGAAAATGAAAGTTGTGGGAAATGCAGAAAATAGATTTTATTGGTATTTATGCCTGAAAGAAGTGCCTTACCGTTGCCCATTACCATATATTTGATTTTTTTGGTCTTCATTTAGTACTTTTCTTCTAATTTGCTCCTTCTGGCGTGTCTATTTGGCAATATCGTTAGGGACTGATGGCCTTGCAGTCTAGTCCTTTTCACTCCTCCAAATCAACCAACAAACCAACCGAAGAGCAACCAACTGACATGTCAGAACTAGTAAATTGTACTTCACCAGTTTTCTTCCATAGGTTTTCAGTGGAACAAGCTGCATCAAATCTTAGTCTCGTAAGAGCCTGATTCTTCCAGCGTTACCATCATTGAACACCAGACACATATCAAATGAGGAAATTTTAACAGTAGTAGAAGATGAAAATGTTCTCTTTCGGCGTCTCTTATAAATGAAGTTATTGAAGCTTTCGTTCGGGTTTTTATTTCACAATATCTGAATTTCTTCAACAAGTCGTATTTAATAGCGTCTTAAATGGACCCAAAGGCTTCTATACTTTACAGATAGCTTCCTTATGAAAGGAATGTCTCGAACAAGAACAGAGTCCTATATAAACGAGGGCGTGGCTCTTTGCATTTGTTGAAGAAAAATGGCCTTTACATCAATTGCAGTATGAATTAAACTCTGAAAATTGGAGACTATACTGCTGACGTGGTACGAAACTATCTAGTGTCAACTTAAAAACATCGCCCATCTGCAAAATTGAGCTTTTGTACTATGATTCTTAAATATCTGTGATGACTAAATATTCGTTTTGTACATTAAGACATGTTTTAAATTTTTAATATTAACTTATCCACTTGCCGCATTTGACAGTAAACTAATGTAAACTTTAGAAATATGCTCACCAGTCATTCAGTTAACTATTGTGAATTGAAGTATGGTATAACAACAAGGAGGAAGTAGAAACATTACCTGATGTATGGATAATTTAAGTTGGCACACTGTAATCGCAATTACGTCCGACTTCGTAACTGAGTGGTCAGCGTCGATTTCTGCCATCCAAAGCACCTGGGTTCGATTCCTGATAATGCTAGGGATTTCTCCTGAGTGGGAGGACTGGTAAAGAGTACCTTCAGCCTCGTGATGTCACTTTAGAAGTTACTTGATCGAAGAGTATGGTTTCTCGGTATGGGAACTATCGAACACGGCCGGGAGACTAGAGTGGTGGCCACATGCACCTCCATACAACATGAGCAAGACGTCACAAGACGGAGATTGAGACAGCGGCCGGTATACATCCTCTGGGCCTTCACAGCCTGGAAGAGGAGCTCTATAATTTCCATTATGTTATTAGTTGAAAAAAAAAGTTCAAGTATAAGAAACAGCACAAGCTTTACTGACGCTTCATATGTGTGCTTGTGTGTGTGTGTGTGTGTGTGTGTGTGTGTGTGTGTGTGTGTGTGTGTGTGTGTGTGAGCGCGTTTATATATGTTAAATGGTCATTCACAATGACTCCACACCACAGGCCTAAATACAATGAAGAACGGTTAAAGAGCCTATTCCTGCGATTAAAAGAGATGTAAAACAGCAGAAGAGGTAAAAGATAAGCACAGAGAAATGTGACTGACTGAGCACTTCCAAAAAACATGGGTGAGCCAGTCAGCATGTTAACAAATGAAGTCCATCTCCCTAAACTTTTTGGAGACAAGTTGGTTACATAAGAAAATTATAAAACTGCAACCACAATCGTTTCAGTGTCACTCAAAGTGGAGGGAAGATCTGCTGACAATTCTGCTTCTGCCCTCTAATCCAAAAATTAAACACAGCCTGCTAAATCGTGGCGCAGTTTTGTGTAAGCCACAAACACCACACATTGGAGGATTGTCAAGCCAGAGCAAGAAGCCATGAGTCAGAGGACTGTTCCCTATGCGAAGACGCGTATGTAAGCAGAAACTAATCCTGTCTTCCTGGCTAATAGCAGGTACTCCACGGCCGCATAATGGGATTTGCTAGAAGCAGCTTATTATCAGTTACCTCCACCCAAAAGTCTCCCCTCAACACGTGACGCAGTACTTCAACCGCGAGACGAGCACATGCAGCGGGATTGCACATCGAACTTACCAAGGATCAAGACACATCTTCTTGGCTGCTACATCCGCCCTTTCGTTCCTCGCAATACCCATGGACCCTGGCACTCAGCAGAAGGGCACCTCCTTCGCCAGGCGTTGTACTACTGTATCAGCTGGATACAAACGTTGGAGAGAATGCAGGGCATATATGATGAATTTAGCAGGCATGGCACATCTCATCTGCGTAAGTGCCTTCAAGATAGCGGATAGTTCGGTATCAAATACAGTGAGCTCTGGAAGCACCGAATCACTCTGGATGCAGCTGAATCCTGAGAATACGATTTGAGAAATCTACAGAGCAACCTATGTAGTTCCCCTGTTTAGAATCGTCCGTGAAGACAGCTACATAGTTGTGGTGCCTGTTTAAAATTTTTAAAAGTTTTGCATTAGGAACAGAAGCAGCGGTGAAATCTCTCTGTACTGCCCTAAATCTAAAATTACCCTGGGCCTCTGCAGTAACCAGAGCCTCAGTCGCTTAAAACGTCTGTACATACCATTCACCAAGGGACTTCAGTACACATTTTACACGGAACCCAAATGGCCCTGTTGCCTGTGGACGATTTGCAAAGAGGCGTCCCATGGCCAGACGAGCAACAGTATGGTATGCAGGGGAAGTGGGAGTAGCGAGGAGCTGACACGCCTGATGCACCACGAGAAGATGCCCCAGGATGGTAAGTGACGGTTCACCAGCCTCAGCACTGACTCTTGGAATGAGACTGGTTCTGTAAATGCGCGCGGACAACCTGATCCCCTTATGGTGGGCAGCGTCAATGATTTTTCAGGTACGAAGGCCTCGCTGACCCATCTGCTGAGCGTCCATTGTCCAGCTGTGCTGAAACGTAAGCCGTTCAAAACTGAAGCAGATTCACCTTGTCCTTTCCCAAAGACGAAAGGTCCTTCAAAACGTTTAGAGCCTTGCGGACCCTTCAGGTTCTTGAGGATGGTACCCGCGAGAGCTTGGAGTCAAAAGTGAGGTCCCAAAACAGAGTCTTTGAAAATGGAGGTGTTCCACATACGCAGTTCAGATAGGTTAAAAAGACGACGAGAGTGAATAAAATGGACATACACGCATTTCTCAGCAGAAAAAGTAACATCCCTCTTTGGAGCCTACTCTTCCATGCCCTTCAGTGTAATTAGCAACTGTCGATTTGCTGTTGCAATACGGGAGGAAGATCAGAAAATTGAAAATTCGTCCACAAATAAGGAGCACTGAAAAGGAATCTCTATTGGAGACGTGATACTGTTGCTGGCTGTGGCCAAAAGGCTAACACGTAAAACAGTGCCCTAAGGAATATTATTTTCCTACTCTAAATTGTTCTGCAGCACGTCACCAACTCCGACACGAAAAAAGCGTTTAGATAAAGAGGACCGCATAAAGATGAGGAAATAACCATGAAATCCTACTGGTGAACGAGAACAAGATGTGTCCAAGTAGTATCACACGTCTTACTGACATAAAATATTGTACCTACACAGTGCTCTTTACGCAGGAAATCCTGCTGAATGGCCACCTCTAACAAGAACAGGTTGTCCAGAGTGGATCGAAATCTCCTGAATCCTCACTGAGAGCGGCTAAAGAGTTCCCTGCTGTCTAAGACCCGCACCAAACGACGGTTAACTAGTCGTTCCAAGATCTTTACTACACAGCTCGTTAAGGCGACGCTCCCGTAACTACAGGGACATGTTTGGTCCTTTCGTAATTTGGTAAGAGGGATCAAAATTCTTTCCCTCCACGAGTTGGGAAGGTTGCCTGTCTATCGAATAAAACATCGGTTTACTTGGACAATGGACACTCGTTTCAAGTTCTGCAGCATGCGCTATCGGATTAGTCGTGATCGTGCGCAGTATCACGAGCTGAAGTTAGTGGTGAATCCACCTCCCACATGGAGAATGGACAGTTATAAGACTCCGAATTGTTAGACCTGAAGTCCAACTCACCCTTTTCCATGGCGGCACGGTAATGGAGGAACGTTAGATCCTTGCTACAATTGGCAGAAATCAGTGCAAAATGCTCTACCACTGCCTGTGCAATGTCTCCAGGTTTTTGGAGACATTCTTTATTCAGGAACGGTGCTATGGACTGCCTTTACGAGAAATACTCCTGATGGCTTTCCATACGGTAGAACAGTAAGTGGAACGGTTGAAAGAGTCCAGGATCACTTGCCATGACCTTTCCTTGCTCTCCGTGGTGATGTGTCAAGCCTTTGGTCTCGCTAATTGCGTCAAGTCTGTGGTACGTTTGTAACGTCATGTTGACCTGAATGGTACACTGTAATACCTTCCCTGAGTAGGTCTTGAGAAGTGGAATACCGAATAAAGAAATGCAGATTGATATCTTGTCTGAGATCCGTAGCTGAGTGATGCAGTCAGCTGAGAGCCGTGACACGAGACGGAACTGTTCGGTGCTCCGAACGATGCTCCGCTGGCGTATTGATGTTTACAGCTTAGACCGCAGTGCTACGTTATTATATTCATCCACGTTCTGATCTGCAATGGCATTGTCTTATCGTCATGTGAGAGTAAAGGTCACCTTTGAAGCAGAAGATGCACGACGTCGAGCGCACGGAGTAGAACAGCTCACGATGTTGCAAGAATTTACTTCTCAGTCACGAGCAGCGTCATGTTAATCAAACAGCAGACTGAAGCAATTTGTGCTGATGTTGTGCGGAAACTCACTCAGGAACTGAAACTTAACACCCTGGTGGGCACGTCGGAGCTTTCTCGTTTCATCACGCCAAATTCGGCCTTTGCGCCCTATGTGTTTTCGGCCTTCCTTTAGAAGAACCGCGTGGTGTGGTCTTATGTGCCTTTCGATCTTATGGAAAAGTCGTCAGTGACATCGCATAAATGTGACAGACCTTCGAGACCTACCACATCTTAAATGGCGTGCTCAGTTGAACCTAGAACTGACGAGGCACTTGCGAACTTATTTTATGATTGACGGCGTGCAGGTGATCTTAATGTACGACGGTCAGCCGCTAACTTGTGTTGGCTATGGCCAGGAGAGCCACGTCCTGTCGGATTGCCTCCGCACAAGCCTAATTTGGACGCCTGTAGGAGACGTCGCACTACCCGTGATAGCTACAGTGCTCCTTGTCATTTACGCCTCTGTTGCGAAGATGTAGGATGCACCGGGCCAGAAAACTGATTCTGATCAGCCAGCGTTGCAGGACACAGGACACTAACGGGGTGGTATGTCATCAGATTCTATCAACCCCGAGGGGGGGGGGGACTACGCCCTCAGTCACTAGTCAGAACACAAGAAACGATGTTACAGTGCCGATGGAAATCGATTAAGACCTCTGCTTTCCATACGGTGAGGCGGCATCAGACGACGGCCGTTCCCACGCCTATACGAAACAACGCGTTTGGGAACAGAGGCAACCAAGAAGATGTAAGAAACTTAGTCGTGCGCCATCTGACGATTATCTGCTCAGGATGGTCGCACGGCATGATGAACACACGTCGGACGACGCATCGATCTCGGAAGGCCTGCTGTTGAGCACGCCTCCTTCCCCTCTTAGCGGTATGTCCTCCGCGGCCAGTGACTCCCTCCCCAATAACGCCTGCGCCCCCTATTAACGAGTCGCCTCTGGATGGTACCGACCTGCAGTGGCAACCCGATCATTCTACACCTGGACCCCTCACTAGTGCCGCTTCTGTTTCTTGAACGGATGGCCGGCCGCTGTGGCCGAGCGTTTCTAGGCACTTCAGTCCGGAATCGCGCTGCTGCTACGGTCGTAGGTTCGAATCCTCCATCGGGCATGGATGTGTGTGATGTCCTTAGGTTAGTTATGTTTAATTAGTTCTAAGTCAAGGGGACTGATGACCTCAGATGTTAAGTCCAATGGTGCTCAGAGCGATTTGAACCATTTTTTCAAAGACCGATCCCGAAAACAATTGTACACGTCTACGGAGGACAGAAGCGCTATTACGAGAATCTTACAACACGAGGGGATACCATAACAGTGCACGAGGATTGTTTGGGCAAGGATACATGGAATCACGCGCTGCAGCCATTTTTTTAACGAATAACGTAGAGGAGGAATACCATACCCGGGAGCGTTCCACCGGTTGTGCCCTCAGCTATCTCACCACAGTGAGCGCCACGGCTTCGACCACCTTCTGCAGTCCATCCCGGACGGATGTCACTGGTATAACCCATATGTAGGCTGCAAAAGTCCCTTAGCAGTCGTATCATTTAGCTACCGTTAAAGCCAACTTTATCAGTACGCCACATAAACTGGTGATGCTACACAATACACTATACTCGGACCACATAGATTTGACCCTCCTACATGAAATACATTTTGACGGTTTTCTTAACCGATTTCGGTATATCCCTGTCGTTTCCCAGGTGTCGGCTTCCGGCAGCCGTATGGCGATATTAATCCGTGAAGAAATTATTTACTATCAAAAACTACTACAGTAGTGATTTACTACCAGAAGGAGGTTCTTACTCGTTGGTCTGCAGATGACCACAGTAATGGTCGAAACCGGTCACCGTAATAAATAAATTGTGATCAAGACTGTTTTTGATAGTAAATATTTGTAACACATTGATCACTGTTCACTTTGCATACGGTACTGAAATTTCGTGAGAAGATCACGCAATCGGTGGTTATTATTTCGTGAGATGATTCTGCATTCAGAGGAGAAAGTTGGTGATTTCGATAGAAGATCCCGTCGCAGCGAGAGAAACCTTTTTTTAATGACGTCCACCCCAACCTGTATCATGTGCGTGACACTGTCTCCCCTACTTCTCGATAGTGCAAACTGTGCCGCCCTTCTTTGAACTTTCTCGATGTACTCTGGTAACCCTATCTGGTAACGATGCCCCACCGCTCAGCACTACTCCAAAAGAGAACGGACGAACGTACTGACTGCAATCTTTTAGTACATCTGTTGCCTCTACTAAGAATTCCGCTAATAAAACCCGGTCTTTGGTTTGCCTTCCCCACAAAATTTCCCATGTGTTCTTTCCAAATGAAATTGTTTGGAATTGTAATTCCTAGGTAATTAGTTGAATTAATGACTTTAGATTTGATTAATTTATCGTGTAACCAAAGTTTAGCGGATTCATTTTAGCACTCATATGGATGATCTTACACTTTTCATTATTTACAGTAAATTGCCAATTTTCACACCTAATAGGTATTTTATCTACATGTTTTGCAAATACTTTGATCTTCCGCTGAATTTACTAGACTACAAACAAAAACATCATCTGCAAGCAGCCTGAGATAGATGCTCAGATTGTCTCTTAAATCATTTATATAGATCGTTCCCTAGGAGCGGGAGGACCGATCGTAGTAAAGATTGAAAATCATTCGCATCATGACTTAAACACTTCTCAGCCTATATAACTTTGCAAATTAGGTCAATAGGACCTTGACGTATTAAGACAAAAGTACATAATTCGATAAAACCATTTAAGAACAATTACTGATCATCGATCAGCAATGTTGATTGTTTCAGTGAGATTAATGACGAGAGGCTATAGTTTTAATTCAAATACTTGCTTGAAAAAGTCATTCATGTGAACATGAAGTACGATAACTTAAATTTACACAAAATGGTATCCTTTTTTCAAACTATACGATTTTTTTCTGCCACTGGTTACTATTGTTGAAGTATTTACTGCCAATTTCAATAAGAGAAACAAGATAATATTTCAGCAATTGAATTTACATAACCATCTCTTCAACGATTCAAATAAACAGTTTTTAAAACAAACAGGCCACAGATGTCTGTAGAACGTGTTTGACTAAAACACAACAAACGATTCAGATTTACCGAAAATGGAGTGCATGAAAGGGAACAAAGAACAATTAAAGCTCCCTGATATAGAACCTCAGTACGTTGAGCAATGTGGTCCTACGAATGGACCCAAAATTCCTTAGGGAAAGCTCGATACGTTGCTCAGCACACTCATTTTCCAAGTAACTTGTGGGAACACGCTCAACAGCGATAGCCTCAAGAAAAGAAAAGTAACTTTGAAATCAAGTAAAAACTTAAGTCATCAGTTTACACACGGGCAGTGTAGACAAAAACGTATGACTGGCCATGGCAACCTCCCCAACTTGTACCTGACATTGTAGAAGTACAACGGGCCAGCGAAGTTCTGCTTCGCATCACGCCATAAGGCGTAAACAGTAAATACTTTAGCATCACGAAAGACGAAAAACATCAGTGGATGAAACACACAAACTGTCCACTGGTGAACGTCGCCCATATCAACACAAACTTGACTTGGAAGTTCAACCCACCAAAATAAATGCAAAAAGTTTCGTCACTCTATGCGCATAAGCGAGATATAAATAACCAAAGAAAGTGGGTGGGTGGTTTAGTGCACAACATACCAGACAAAAACAAATACTTTGGAGGTTCTAAGTAATGACGCGCTAAAAATAACATCACTTTACCAAACACCAATATTTTAAAGCACATCACCATATGACAGCTGTGAACAGATACTAAATGAAGGCTATGATATTTTGATACTAGTGACACGCTCCTCAAATAGCCTGGCCAGATACAGCAACGGAGAACAAGAAAAACATAATGCTAAACCGAATCTGATATAGAAGCAGCAGATTACAGGTACGTCGAGGAAGCGAACCACTCGCGATTATCAAATCGCTCGCAGAGGAGGGCAATGCAGCATGGTCTCGGTATTGAAGCAACGAACAAAAAGTAGCTAACCCTGCACACAAGCATATAAAGCCAATGAAAAAACCTAGTGCCGCCAGTAGATGGCGACAACCCGCCACTCACATCAAGACATTGTCGGCCAAATAAATAATGTGTTCACTCTCGTTTCCGATGCAGGCCCAAATATCCGGAAGATGTTCAGCCAGACCAACTTGGAACTCAAACGAGCGGTTGATCAACCAGCCGGCCCGCTGCCCAATTGATCATCGCTGTCGATGCTGCCTCAATCACGGCCTCGGTGGCACTCGAGCCAAACATACGCAGACCCCCTTCACGTCAAAGACGGTATTCCAGGAGACTTGACGCGAACTATCGATCGCGCAATGTTTCACCCTCCCACGTAAAGCAGGGACACCGGGACAAGGGGGAGGGCCCCAGGCCCACAGAGAAACTTTGTTAATCCTGCTTTTTCTTAACTTGGCGAAGGTGCAACCAGTAACTTATTTACACTCTCTCATTTACGGAGCCTACGCGTAAGCATACTGGGTAGCTGCAACACCTTATTCGGACCTAGAAACTGAGGTGTCGCACGTCCTTGCAACCGTCTATCACGGCGGACACGTTTTTTGGAGAGCAACTGTGTTAGAGGCTCTTTGCCAACTGTGCGCTTGTTGTCGACGGAAGCTTTCCTCAGTGAGATGCAACTGCCACTCGCCCTCAGACTGACGGAACGGAACTGCCCGCACTACAGGTGGCGGAATGTATAGCGGGCGGTGATGGCCCCTTTCCTTGACACTACTGCACGCTCCGCGACGTTTGTCACCGTCGACAGGAAATAGCCGAGTCGTTCTCGTCTCCACCAAGCTCATCTTGCCGACTCTCCGCTTTGCGTCGTTTGCGGGTTGCCGAAACGGTCAATCATCGCTTCTTTTGTGGCCCAGCAGAAGATGTCTGCCACTTGGTCCAGCGAATTCTGACATTCCTCACAGGTGCTATCACAATATGATGTTGATCTCGTATGACGTGTGCTAGCCGCAGACGAAGACTCACTCTGTGAATTGGTTCCGTGGCTTTGCAGTGCGATTTATTTTATTTTTAATTTTTTTTTCTTTGCAACTAGCGACTGAGTATTCTCAGTTTTTGGACTTATGATATGATCAATATTTTTTCCAACTTTTGTAGTTATTTCTACGACCCACCAGAGAGCAAGAGGTCCTTACGATCAGAAGCTGCTCTGATCTGATGCACTGTTTTTATATTTCTGATGCTATGATCCCCAACGGTATCGCCCCTTTATTTTCAAGAAAACGTGAGTGGATTTCTTCACGGCTATGAGCGGATCAACGGTCTCTGCTCCACAATTTTTCATAACAATCATTCTCTTGGACATCCGTTTGATACCCTCTCCGCCCTTTCCTTTCTGAAATTGTGTAGAACTTTTGACATAGGCATGGCTAGGGGTTAACGTCTAAAGTAACACAAATTTTTTTAGGGTGTAAGTTCATGTATAATAAGAAACGTGAGGGAGAGAGAAGAAAAACAGGATTCACAGTTACCACGCTGGGAGATGCAAAATAATCAGTGCCAGTTTTCCTTGCCAGGAGGACTGGACCACAGTGCACTCACACCCAAACCTCCAGATCTTAGACGGACAAATCAATACTGAGAGCTGGTTTCTCAGGATGGGGCAGGATAAGATTACGATTGTGGATGGGGCCATAATCGGTTGCACAACAAATACGTAAACTTTATTTAAAGAAATTAAAATTGTAAAACAATCTCTGAAAAAACCAAAGTTGAGGTCTATGACGGCTGAAGGCCTTATCACAGAAATAAATCTACATTTTTAGGGCCGAAGGCCACCAACAATAGCCTCAAAGAACAAACGACTGAAGGCCTGAATTAGAAGTCAGCAACAATTAAAAAAAGTACTTTTAAAATAGATCCCTTCCTTTAAAAAAAAGTTTGCTTAAAAACAATAAAATAAAAAAAAGCCTTACTGTAACACGGCCGAAGGCTTCATCACCAAAGAAGTGAAATTATTGCTCGGCTGAATGCCACACCAACAATAATCAGAAAATTATAAATATCCTTAAAAAGAAACATCACAATATAAGGAATCAGGACAAGCGGTACTCAACAAGCGTTGCAAGGGTTGGCCTGGAAAGGTAACGCAAGAGTAAAGTAAGACGGAACAGGCAGCCAAGAGTTGTACTCACGTAACAGGATGGCAACTCAAACTAGGGGCAGCTTAAGCCCCGGCCGACTGACCAACCAACACGCCTAACGTCCGATCACCGGTACAACGATGGAATACTTTTAGCCAAGCACTGCGTCTTCAGAAAACACCCAAGGCAGAAGGAAACACCAGAACGAACGTAGACCTCCCAAATAAATATGCACAGTACAATACAACACGCTGTCGAACTAAACGCTGTGTCGGACAGCATCAACACGACAATGAAGGGTACCCTGCTGGGAAAGTATGCTAACCTCCAGGGCAGGTACCTGGGGCGTTAGCGGTCACAAGGAAGAAGATACCGCTGGTTGCACTTCACTAATAAGAATAATACTAAATTCAATGATGAATAACAAATAGAGAAAGACGGCTGCAATATTTCACTGCCTCGAAACACTTCACTCGATGCTGCCTGGCTCATCGCCCCTGGGAACAACAACCGGCCGAGCAAAGACGAGATCTCAGAATAGTCGAGGTTGCATTAGCAGTTAACTCTTCACTGAAACGTCCAGGGTTTGGTGGCAACGAAGTCATATCTCTCGCAGCTACCCCTCCTCGATCCGGCAGTGGCAGCTCGCCGCCAGCGGCCCTGGCTTTCCCACACGCTGCACTGAACTGCTCGCTGCTGCGCCCCCAGCTGACCTGATGTCAATTCGCCACTCCTCACTCCACCCACGTGACCCGGAAATAATAGCGGTCGCTCTAAAGATAGGACCACGGTATTCGTATCGATAAGCGCTGCTGCTGCCACTCACGGGCAGGCAAGCCAGCAACTTAGTGACGCCAGTAAATCGAATAAGAAACGAAATGTCCCAACTGCAATGACAAGATGCCTAGCAATAAACGGCATTAACACGAGCCGCCCACGGCTCAAGTACCAAGCATTGTATATCGACAGTGTATGGTTTGTGCTATGTGCTATCGTTCAGAAGATCTTGGGTAGACGGCAGGTAATAAGATTTACCTCAACTACTGAGCTCAGGAAAAGCGTATCTGTTAGCATCTGTCGTGTAGAGCTCCCATGGAGATGTCGGTAAAGCGGCAGTTTCTCGTACCGAATGTCCTGTGTTCGAGCTGTGGTAATGCTAGTTTTTGCACTGTAGTACGTGTAAAACAATTACACAATGTGATCAAAAGTATCCGGACTCCCGCCTGAAAATGACTTAGAAGTTCATGGCGCCCTTCATCGGTAACGCTGGAATTCAGTATGGTATTGGCCCACCCTCAGCCTTGATGAAAGCCACTCTCGTAGGCATATGTTCAGGAAGGTTTCTTGAGAAATGGGAGGCCATTCTTCACGGAGTTCTGCACTGAGGAGAGGTATCGGTGCATGTCTCTGAGTCCTGGCACGAAGTCGGCGTTCCAAATATCCCAAAGGTGTTTTGTAGGATTCAGGTCAGGAATCTGTGCAGGTCAGTCCATTACAGGGATGTTACTATAGTGTAACCACTCCGCCACAGGCCTTGCATTATGAACAGGTGCTCGATCGCGTTAAAAGATGCAGTCGCCATCCCCGAATTGCTCTTCAACAGTGAGAAGCAAGAAGGTGATTAAAACATGAACGTATGCCTGTGCAGTGATAGTGGCACGCAAAACAAGGAGTGCCCCCTCCATGAAAAACACGACCACACCGTAACCCCACCGCCTCCGAATTTTACTGTTGGCACTACGTACGCTGGCAGATGACGTTCACCGGGCATTCACTATACCCACACCCTGTCATCCTATCGCCACATTTTGAACCGTGATTTGTCACTCCGCACAACGTTTCTCCATTGTTCAATCGTCTAATGTTTCTGTTCCTTGCACCCAGCGAGGCGTCGTTTTGCATTTAACGGCGTGATGTGTGACTTACGAACAGTCGCTTGACCGTGAAATCCAAGTTTTATCACCTCCCGCCTAGCTGTCAGAGTATTTGCAGTGGATTCTGATGTTGTTTGGAATTCATGTGTGATGGTGTGTATAGATGTCTGCCTATTACACATTACGACTCTCATCAACTGTCGGCGGTCTCTGTCAGTCAACAGACGAGGTCGGCCTGTAGGCTCTTGCGTTCTATGTGGCCCTTCACGTATCCACTTCATTATCACATAGTGGACCTAGGGATGTTTAGGAGGGTGGAAAGCTCGCGTACAGACGTATGATACAAGTGACACCCAATCCCCTGACCACATTCGAAGTCCCTGAGTTCCGTGGAGTGCCTTCTTCTGCTTTCTCACGATGTCTAATGACTACTGAGGTCACTGATAAGGAGTACCTGGCACTAGGTGGCAGCACAATGCACCTAGTACGAAAACCGTTGTTTCTAGGGGTGTCCGGATATTTTTGATCATATAATGTTTATGAGAGTACATGTTCCTCACTTATAAACAGACTGTTCTCACTTAGTAGAACTCTTTTTTTTTTTTTTTTTTTTTTTACTTCGCTTATTTGAAAGTAATTAAACTTGAGAGTACAATGTAACAGGGGAATAAACAACTGACTCGAAAGTATTAATAGTAATAACAACAATAAAAACACTAAGAATAATAGTTGACTGCTACATGGCAGCACCGCCGTACATCGTCCGTGTTGTGGCTAGAGTCTCGTATCCGCCCAGCACGCAAGCTGCCGCTACTGCTGCACAGAATCCGTGGAACCTTATTGACTTCATCGTGGAACTGTTGTGTAGCGCAGGTTATGTATCGGTTGCTACGGGACGAAACTGATGAGCAGAAGGCGTCGAAAGCACCGAGGAGGGAACGTTGCATATCTACGAACGCACAACAGATGGAGCGGAATCGTTTGTTTATAGTCAAGCGCACGTACAAGGGTCAACATCTTCGATATCGTCTAAAGAGTCGTCATATGACTGAAATGGCGAAATAAGTGCATGGAGAATATGGTAATGTTTTAATCAATAAATGAGAAAATCTAAATGCTCAAATATTGAGTTAACGACAAAAATCACCTGAAATCAGCGCAAAAATTTGCACAACGCACAATGTCTGCAGTGAAAAACAGATTTCGCACTACATATCCTGTATGGTGTTTACCGTATCAATGAAACCGGGGGTGGGAAAGTGGTAATGTCTGAGAACGGTAAGTCGAACACATTACAAAGCACGTGATGGAGAGCTTCAGCCAGCGTCGTCAACTTGGTCGATGTGTTCATGATCGAGAAGTCAAATTATGGGCGAATGCAAAAGCAAGACACTTAAATGTCCCAAACTTTAACGTAATTCACAGTTAGGTCTCGCGCTAGAAGATTAAAAATATTGTAAGCCCCAAAGTCAACTCTCTTGGTACAGTGAAAACGTATTAGAAAAGAAACGATATACAAAAAACGGCAGAGGAATGGTAGCAAGCAATGCGTACACTCATGACAGCCTACACAGATGAAAATATCTCCAACTTCGACGAAAGTGGATTCCACAAGGAGACTGATATGGGCCGCAAACTTAACTAGAGGTTCTACAGATATTGTAGGTGCTGTACAGTCCGTTCACGCGACAACCCATACGTATACAATTATTCCTCATCATTCACAGACAGGCAGACTTGCTCCAAAGCTGTTGGAACTCCTTCAACAGCCTTTTTCATTGAGAGCTCATACACATTAGTCCACGTTCGCAGCATCAAATTTGATCGACAACTCTCACTCTTCCGGCAAATGACCGGAGAACTGTTCAGGACATTTCTACAAGAAATGGTAGCGTAACAAATCAGTGAAGAGAATCTTCTGCTGTTACTGGATACTTTCGGGATCTAAAAAGCCCCCCAACCTCCTTCGTGACCTGCATGTTCAAAACAACCTACCCGAAGACAGAAATACAATTCATGTAATTCAGGAAACATAGCCTCCATTTGTCAGCTGCTTGATCATCATTTTTTTCAGAATGTACAAGCCAATGAATTGTACAAAGTCTCTGATGCTGCTCTAGACTAATCTACAACAGAAGAATACAATAAGAAATAACTGTCTCAAAAAGTCACTCGCAGGAATACAATTTTTCGGTGGGTCACTTCTCGAGTTCTGTTGGTCACAAAGATAAAGCGCTCAAGTGTTTGGGATAGCCCTTCGTATGGCGACCACTTATATACTTGTCAGAAAAACAGGCCCACCGTAGCAAACATATTGTATAGTATCAAAGTTTAAACAACATTCAGCCGAAGCAAATTGAGCAGACAGGTGGTTTCTCTTAGATTAGGTGGGATCATGGATGGACGTTAGGCGACTTATATAAAAAAATAAACATTTCTTACCGGGCACTCACTGAGAAAATCCACAAAAACGATAATATTTGGGTACGTTAAGTACCAGTTGTGGCGATGGTCACTTCTATAATTTGTGTTCGTACTAGATCGAAATTTTTACCATATGTTCCAAAATTGATATTCTTGGAGAGGTTAGAAATTTTTACGTTACCGCGATCCAAAGTTTAACAGTTGCCTTACCAATGCAGAAAGCGGATTTTCTCAGTTTTCGCACCGTGCGCCACTAATATCTAAATAACTAATCACGAAAGTGGCTCAAATTTTAACTGCACAGTCTATATATGTTCATCTAGAACTCCACCTTCCGTATTCGATAATTTGTATCCGTTATCAAGACACACCTTCCGTTATCAAGACACACCTGAAAATTAACTTCTGGGTAACAAATGCTCGAGTTCGGGAATGGCCACTTCTATCAGTTGTAATCATGAAGAATCTTCAAATTTTTACCATACACTCTTAAGATAACTTTCTCGGGCATTTCGAAATTTTTTTTCGTTTTGTCTGTTACCTATATCCAGAGTCTCAAAATGAAATACATACGTACGTAGAACGTGCAGTGATCTATAATATGAGACCTACATCTAGTTTTAACAGACGTAATGAACACATGGAAATGCTTCTAGGGTCAGTTTTAACAGTATGAAGTGCTGTCACTTTAGGCATTTTAACAGTATGAAGTGCTGTCACTTTAGGCACCTCCCACCTATACAAATAAAGCCTAACAGGTGCTGTATTAACAGAACAGGGTCAAAAGTGTCTTAACATATCCGAAAAGAACTTAAATGACTGCAAAAAGTTACGTAAAACTGGAAGAACTGTAAATGCAGTAAAATATTTCTTATATAGTTTTTAGGCCTTTATGAAAGAAATCATAAGCCGGGCACCTTGATACAATGCGACCGGTAAGTAAAGCGTTCACCAAAAAAAATGTAAAGATATCGGTTTTGTGTCGAGCATACATTACGCGTACTTACTGGTTTTCAACATGTTTCGCAGTTTATAAATATGTCGAAGTATCGGTATAGAAATAAATTGTCAGAATTTTACTAAGGTGCAGAAGCTGTTTTATACAACATCAGCCGCGTGGGATTAGCCGAGCGGTCTAGGCGCTGCAGTCATGGACTGTGCGGCGTGTCCCGGCGGAGTTTCGAATCCTCCCTCGGGCATGGGTGTGTGTGTTTGTCCTCAGGATAATTTAGGTTAAGTAGTGTGTAAGCTTAGGGACTGATGACCTTAGCAGTTACGTCCTATAGGATTTCGCACACATTTGAACATTCTGAACATACAACATCAAACCCTACTGCAGCACGGAAAGTAAGGGAACCAGCGGAAAAACGATCATGTCAGAGCGCAAAGAAAGAGAACATGTTCCTCCTCAAAATACTGTTACAGAAAAGTGGGAAACCAGCCGCTTCAATCATTATTCATCCTTCCTTATCAAAAGTCTTGGCATGCTATCGTATTCTCGCTTTTTTTCTGCTGAAAAAACGTAGTAGAGGGATAGTGACGTTGGAAGAGAGAGGAGGCATTGCAGTGGGAGAGAAAGAGAGAGGATCCACTGATGATGAGAGAGAAAATGCCGCAGTGGAAGGGAAATGGTGTTGGATGAAGACAATAGTGGTGACAGCCAAACAGACAGGAGATAACTAAATGACAGCGGCAGTAAAAGACAAAGAGATATGGACGGAGAAAGACGCAGTGGGAACAAAGGAGAGAGGAGACAGTGAACATGAGAAACACAGATGAATCGAAACGAAACATAGGCTTGATGGCGTGGTAGATGTCTGCATCGTCCCACTCCAGCGAACTTTAACACGCAGGTATATGGTTCAAATGGCTCTGAGCACTATGGGACTTAATATCTACGGTCATCAGTCCCCTAGAACTTAGAACTACTTAAATCTAACTAACCTAAGGACATCACACAACACCCAGACGCAGGTATAGGGGAGGTTGTATTTTGGAGTGATATTTCAACGCATCGGTATGGAGTAAAAGTTTAGTTGGACCCTCCAGAATTTGAGCTAGCTATGGTGGAGAAAGTGGCATTGGGAAAAAAAGACAATAGGAGACAAAGTAAAAATGGGAGGAGTCAATGGAGGAAGCATACAAGGTAGATCAACACGAGGAAAAGGAGACAGTGGGAGAGAGTTATAATGCGTAGATAGTAGCATTGAATGAGAGATGCTGTGCATTAATACTTAACCACAGAGGGCGACTGTGTGAATAGATATAGAGTGTTATGTGTTAAGAGACCGCGAATATTTTGGCAATTAAAAATTTTTGACGCAGAGTGCGGAATGAGGACTGAAGCAACCAGTTCCCCACTTCTCTGTTAGAGTCTTTTAAAGAAGAACATATTCACCTTCTAATATGCCTGCAGAGAAAGCCATGGTTGCCTTTAAATTGATAGCAAATTAATGAAAACAATTAAAGCATGTCAATGGAAGAAAAGTAGAACGATAGCACCAGTTCCAAATTAAGAAATGATCTCTTAATCTACGTCCCCTACATTTATTAATTCTGTGTTTGCCTTTTAGTGTGGTCAGTATCTACTGCAGTATTGACAAAGCCTTAGAGCTAGGTTTGGAAATGGTAATCTTCTTACAGTCTTGTGGGTAATGGGTCACAGGCTCTGTACTTTTTATGCTGTGGTTTCGAAGTACCCATTTCTATTGCGTACTATCGACATGAACCTGCGCTCCTTGTCCTTGAAGGTCGCAATGCTTTTGTGGAAGCTGAATTTGAGAGCTTCAGTTCATCCCCGGAATAGCAGTTTTCTGATACACGTCACGTCGGTCGGAAAACTTAGCAAAACGCTTTCGACTAAGAAAAAAGTAGTATGTGCTATCTAAACCTTAGCTTGTTGCCAACCTCGCGGCACCGAAAAGACGTTGTCGGAAGCTGTCGGTTGCCATATTTATGGAACAGAGTGATGCTGTTAGGTACTGTATAAGTCCCTGAATGGTGATACCAGTTACAGTTCACTTAACCACTAAAATGGGCACAAAAACTGTCTCACGGAGTACGTCACGTACATTATGATGCACGAATACGTGGCGTGACTTCTTACGACGGTTGTATCATGAGTAATGCCAGTGGCTCCAAACCGTAGGCACTCTCAATAGCAGCCATTACAGCATGATAGTTGGGGAGTCTACAACAAAATCTTTCTATCACTACTCTCATTAAACTTCTTTGTATGGCCAAAATTCATCGTTTGGCTAGTGGACTCGTCCAACGATATCATATAATATTCATGGATTTATATTGAAGCAGTTCTTTGGATACCTTGAGGAGCTTTGAAGAAAAGACTTATTTTACTTCCATTCTAACACATGGATTACATTCCTGGTTTTCTCGAGACACTTATCAAGTTATTTCGCAGTGAATACGCCTATTTGACCCGAGACACAATTTGGAAGCTGTATAAATGATGGATTCATTATTACCATTACTAAGTAAACAAAAATAACGCCTAAATAACATGTAAGAATGAATTTCACCACTAATTAAAAAGTCAATGCTGGATGAAGGAATCTTCTACATTTTTATCCTCAGCTATATCCAGCTATATACATCGACAACGCTCTTTCCCATCTTTTAATGTCATCCACCAAACTTAGATATGGTCGTCGTCTCTAATGTCTTGGAATCTAAAAACAAAATTCCTCCGAGCATTTGCCGCCGATTCACCTTGATATACGCAGTATCCACTTTCCTGAATGAGATTTTCACTCTGCAGCGGAGTGTGTGCTGATATGTAACTTCCTGGAAGATTGAAACTGTGTGCCGGGTCGAGACACGAACTCGGGACCATTGCCTTTCGCTGGCAAGTGCTCTACCAACTGAGCAACCCAGCATGACTCACGCCCCGTCCTCACAGCTATACTTCTGCCAGTACCTCGTCTCCTACCTTCCAAACTTTACAGAAGCTCTCCAGCGAACCTTGCAGAACTAGCACTCCTGAAAGGAAGGATACTGCAGAGACAAGGCTTAGCCACAGCCTGGGGGACGTTTCCAGAATGAGATTTTCACTCTTCAGCGGAGTGTGCGCTGATATGAAACTTCCTGGCATATTAAAACTGTGTGCCAGGCCGAGACTCGAACTCGGGACGATTGCCTTTCGCGGGCAAGTGCTCTACCACTTGTCCGCGAAAGGCAATGTTCCTGAGTTCGAGTCTCGGGCCGGCACGCAGTTTTAATCTGCCAGGAAGTTTCAGTATCCACCTTCATTTCATAATTCTTATAGTCGTCACCATATACTCATCTCCAGTCCATTTCATGAACATTTCGTTTCTTTTTCTACCTCCCTAATAACTTCCAACGTACATAACTTCACTGATATTTGACTAACCCTTCGGTTTTGAATGGTCTGCTCCATAAAAGTCTACACCTCAAGATCTAAAGTGAATAATAGTGAAAAAAACTGATAGTATGATTTGAGACTAACCGAATACGTTCTTAGGACACAATATTTAATTTTCCAAATGTATTCCAGGTTGTTTCTACTCTAATGATTGTGCTTGTCCTTCAACTTAACTTCTTCAACTGTCTTAAATATAAAACCACATAAAATCATTTCATAATTTCAATGCTAACACACATATAGTGTGAAGCTGATGACACACTAGCAAATTCTCCGTTTATACCGGGATGACATGCGATTTGTGCGTTTTGTCTGTAGTCCTGGGAAGGCTTTTTAAATTGTGCACATGGGTGCCATAATCCTGTCTCCATTACACTGAAAAGCGATGGCAGAGTTACAGGTAACCCTAGTTACGGAATTCAACACAGATGAGACATCAAGTGGTTGAACAGTGTATTGTCTTTGAAGAAAACCCGAACTATCCTGGAATCTGTTAAAATCTAATTCAGGAGAATCGCGAGATATTCCGAGTCACACTCAGTTTGAATTCAGGCTTCCTTTCGAGTACTAAAAAGGCTATCACATCTGATACAGTGTTATAAAAAATGGTTCAAATGGCTCTGATCACTATGGGACACACTCAGTTTGAATTCAGGCTTCCTTTCGAGTGCTAAAAAGGCTATCACATCTGATACAGTGTTATAAAAAATGGTCCAAATGGCTCTGAGCACTATGGGACTTAACATCTATGGTCATCAGTCCCCTAGAACTTAGAACTACTTATACCTAACTAACCTAAGGAGATCACACAACACCCAGTCATCACGAGCAGAGAAAATCCCTGACCCCGCCGGGAATCGAACCCAGGAACCCGGGCGCGAGAAGCGAGAACGCTACCGCACGACCACGAGCTGCGGACTACAGTGTCAAAACCGAGTCAAAGAAGAAGAGCGCAGTAGTAATCACGTTCAAAAAGTAATGTCTAACTAACGAAAATTACAAATTTACAACTAAATGTTATGTAGTCATTTACAATGACTTCGAGTCCTGAAAAACATGCATTCATGCACTCGTGGTTACACATAAGGCAAGCGGCGAAAGCCATTACACTTATATTACACTACCGCTAATCAATGACTGGAAACATTAACAAGTGTAAAATGTGGTATACGTATAGAAGCGGACCAGAAACAATTTATTACCTACTGTGTATGAAACTGCGTGATTCAGAAAGGTAGTAACAATTCGCGTATTTTGTGTATAGTAATGGCATGTCGCGCTACAGCCTCTCACATGCTGTATAAGAGTCTTTGGAGGAAACTATCTATCACTTTCTGTACCTTCTGGTGGAAGCTTGAATTAATGAACGCTTACGAACACTGCACGAAACATTAAATTATCCAGCACGGTTTGCGAAGCGTATTACCGTTATGCAAATGAGCGTTATCTGCGGTGCTGGTATGGGGAATTAATGTGGCAGCATTAACGAAATATATTAGCTCGTAATGTGCTTAATATGCAGCTCCCATATCCACAGCATTCCGCATAACGGCACTTAGGCCAGCATTCTCATAGCACATTGTACGTGATGTAGTGCTTCATGCCACCTGTCGTACTGATAGTTGAAATTCCTGTCGTATCGATTCTGATATTGCCGAAGGCTGCAGATTTCTTTTCCATTACATAATCATATTAACACGGCAGTGATACTTGTGTCAGACAGTGATACATTTATTTTCCGACCTCAACAGTAATGTACATAGTCCACATCTGTAATACACCAGCTATGTTTCCAGCATAGATGTGTGAGTGTGCGAGTAAGCATAACATGGGCAAATTACGAGACCGAAGCAAAGGAATCAGTAAATTTTAACACACGTTTCTCTCATATTACAATACAAACAGTTTTCCTGGTTGTGGCAGCTTCAGATCTTAAAGGGAACTTGCAACCCTTATAGCATAAAGATCCCGAAATTAAACCAGAAACAAAGAGGTTAATTTAAATTTAGTTTCTTAGTGGTCAGTTAACATTTCACCAATCAGTGTGCAGCCCCCCAATGAATGCTGTCCTCGGACACGGAATAGGATAGTAACTGTTCGTAAGCATACGGAAGTCGCACTGAGTGCTGTCATGCAACCGTGTGATGCTATAATTGGCGTGCTGCGTGAACCACGACATTCAAGTACCTATCGCTCAAATGGCTCTGAGCATTATGGGACTTAACTTCTGTGGTCATCAGTCCCCTAGAACTTAGAACTACTTCAACCTAACTAACCTAAGGACGTCACACACATCCATGCCCGAGGCAGGATTCGAACCTGCGACCGTAGCAGTCCCGCGGTTCCGGACTGCGCGCCTAGAACCACTAGACCACCGCGGCCGGCTAAGTACCTATCGCAACTCGAAAATTAAAGTGTTAGTGGCGAGTCCATGACAGGTCTAGTAGTCCTGTACGGGGAACACAGGGACCAGGGAGAGCTCAAGGATCGACACTGTTTCCAAAATATATCACGAACTAGCAATAAATAAAATAGCTTCAGGCTTCTGGAAAGGTTTTATAACTTACTTATCCGGTGGTCGGGACTTTGCGCCTCACCTTCAGATGCTTCTGTGCACATATTCCTTTCTTTGAAAGATGACATACGTCAATAAACACACAACGTAAGGGTATTTCTCGTAAGGAATATTTTTATATCCAGTCGACGGACCGTTGCGTTAAGTTAGAGTTCTTGTCCGTAAACCATAATATATCGGAATGATAATTAGTTGTACTAGATGTTAATTATTAAAATACTAATATTTTCTCTCCTTAAACGTTAATGACCTTAAGCATTGTTGTTAATCAATTTCCAGTTGAAATGAGCCTGGTTAAGATGGGATTGTACACTGAAGCGCCTACGAAACTAGTATGGGCATGTGCATTCAAATACAGAAAAATTTGGAAATTTGTGGTAAGGTGTTATGGAACCAAACTGCGGGCGTCATCGGTCCCTAGGCTTACGCATTACTTAATATAACTTAAACTAGCTTACGCTAAGGACAACACACTCACCCATGCCCGAGGGAGGACTCAAACCTCCGACGAGGTCAAATACAGAGATGTGTAAACAGGTAGAATACGGAGCTGCGTTCGGCAACGCGTATAAAATACAACAAGTGTTTGGCGCAGTTGTTGCTGCTACAATGGCAGGTTATCAAGATATAAATGAGTTTTAAACTGGTGTTACAGTCGGCGTAAGAGCGATGGGACATAACATCTCTGAGTGAGCGATGAAGTGGGGACTTTCCCGTACGACCATTTGATGAGTACATCGTGAATATCAGGAATCTCGTAAAACATCAAATCTCCGACTTCGCTACGGCTGGAAAAAAGATCCTGCAAGGACGAGAGTAAAGATGACTGAAGGGAATCGTTCAACGTGACGGAAGTGCAACCCTATCGCAAATTTCTGCAGATTTCAAAGCTGGGCCATCAAGAAATGACAGGTTGCAAGCCATTCAACCAGAAATCATCGATATAGCTTAAAGAGCCGAAGGCCCAGTCGTGTACCTTTTATGACTTCACGACACAAAGCTTTACGCCTCGCCTGGGCCTGTCAACACCGACATTGGACTGTTGATGACTGGAAACATAATACCTGGTCGGACGTGTCTCGTTTCAAATTGTACCGAGCTCTTGGACTTGTACGGGTATGAAGACAACCTCATGAATCCATGGACATTGCATGTCTGCAGGGGCTGTTCAAGCTGGTGGAGGCGTTGTAATGATGTGGGGCGTGTGCAGTTGAAGTGATATGGAACCCTCATACGTCTGGATAAGACGGTGATAGGTGACACGTACGTGAGCATCCTGTCTGATCACCTGCATCCATTCATGTTCATTGTGCATTCCGACGGACTTGGGCAATTCCAGCAGGACAATGCTGCACCCTACACGTCCAAAACTGCTACAGAGTGGCTCTAGGAACATCGTTATGAGTGTAAACACTTCCGCTGACCCGCTGACCACTGAACTCCCCAGACATCATTATTGAGAATATGTGGGATGCCTTGCAACGTGGTGTTCAGAAGAGATCTACACCCCTTGTATTCTTACGGATTTATGGACAGCCATTTAGGATTCATGGTGTCAGTTTCCTCCATCACAACTCAGATTTTAGTAGAGCCCATACCACGTCGTGTTGCGGCACTTCTGCGTGCTCACGGGGCTCCTACGTGATGTCAGGCAGGTGTACCAGTTTGTTTGCCAGAGGCAAAAGAAATTAAAAGTAAATAAATGAATAAAGTAAATGTCGCCGCAAGACCGTCATGCCATTTAAAGCTATACGGCAAAGCGGAAAGGGCGTTATACTTTTAAGTATCAACATGTGACACTTGGATAGTTTAATGATACTCTCAGAGGAATGTAATTGTGAGAATGCCATAGGGAGACCTATAGTTACTATAGTCAAAGGAACCATTAATACTAGGGACTATAGCTACCCTACGCCACGTATTCATTCCAGTCTGTCGGACCTGGACGTGCTTTAGGTGACCGTGAGTCAGAAAGATGCCGTTACACTACAACACTGAGGCGTCGTGAATACGTTTTCCAGGGAATATTGATGACCAAACGATTGTGTCGAAACGAGAAGATCGGCATTTGGGAACCAATGAATGCAAATACCCACGTTATTGTACCTTTATCTACCACATCTGGCTGGTGGCCTACTCAACTTTCTTGTACAGGTGGTAGCATACTGAATAAAAGGAAGAAAAGTATTTATTTATGTAATTATATTATTAGAGATCGATTCTCTTGTCGGTATATGAAATGATAAAACTGAAGGCGGTAAAGTGCATCGTCTGTAGGTGTCATACAAGATAAGCTGAATGATGGCTGAGTGGTCAGCGTGACGGAATCTCAATCCTAAGGGCCCGGATTCGATTCCCGGCTGGGTCGGAGATTTTCTCCGCTCAGGGAGTGGGTGTTGTGTTGTCCTAATCATCATCCTTTCATCCCCATCGACGCGTAAGTCGCCGAAGTGGCGTCAAATCGGAAGACTGGCACCAGGCGAGCGATCTACCCGACGGGAGGCCCTCGTCAAACGACACTATTATTGTTATACCGGACGAAATATTAAATATTTTGCCATTTCAGAAAAGTTAATATTTATTGTTTCAAATGTGATTACGATTGTAGTTCTATAAAAGTTAGCCCCCCAGATTTGCCTCTTACCTTCTAAGCCGCTTAAGTTTATTTGTCTGAGGGTTGTGAGTGATTATTAAATTAAATTGTTATATTTGATCGTAAGTTTAACCGGTTAATACTTAGTAATTCCTATTGTAAAATTCTTGTTTTTACACGTAAGTTTTGGTCGGGGCAATGGGCCACGCTCGAGTTGAGTTTCTCGTCTGAGCACTTTAATATATTTCGTGATTATTATGAATGATTTATATGTTTGCTTGTTTTCTTTAGGCCTTCCGAGTTTTCGTAGTGTCTGGAGGAGCTGATCCTTGGGAGTTATTTGTCCGCGTCGGCTGCGTACGTGCTCGCTGGCGGAGCGCCGCTTCTTGTCTCACCGTAGCCTCAGGGGCGTTACGGCCAAATTGTTTGCTGCGGCACCCTTTATGAGTTGGGCTTCTATCTTGTAGCAATTGGGCGTTAACTTACCCAGTACAGTCGGTTATTTTACCATCTTATTCAGATCTAGCCTGTCGTACATGCCCCTTCAGTGGTCCCCTTGTTTGAATTTTGGTTTTTAACGCAATAGTTCTAGTATTGTTCTAATGTTCAGTTGTTAAATTATATTTCATTATTTTCCCACGCCAGTGTCTTGATTATGCCAAATAACGTTCCCTGATTGAATCAATATGTTTTCAGAACTATGTGATTCACTTTGGACAAAGTTATAAGGAAATCATCTTTTTATTTATTTATATTGAACCTATCAGTGTGCTGCTGGTCTGTAAATCTGAGTTGAAGAATGTCCATTTTTAATGTATGTTTGACAAAAGCTCTCTATTTATGGTTGTAAGATGGAGTAAAATTATTCGGAAGAAATGTGTTTTTCTCCAGCTAGCCTTCCCTATCAGATTTGTTTTCAGAATTGTGGTTTAGACTTTGCCTGTGTTATAAACAAATTTATCTTCTTCTTTATTTATAGCAAACCTATTGGTGTGCTGTTGGTCTGTAAATCTGAACTGAACTGATTCCAATTTTAATGCGTGATGAATAATAGAATTCAGTTGAAATGTGTTTTCGTCAGGCAGCTGAATTATAATATTTATCTCCGCAGTAAAATACTGTTGAACTCCTGTGAAGAAATAAATGACTTGTGACAAAAGGCCTGCACCTTTCTCTTCTTCTTTAGTTGCTCCTTTATCCTGGGGCATCCACTGACATTTCAAAGTGCAACGGTTCCATGAAGAAGAGACATGAAGTGTCGTTATAAGTTGTGGAATGAAGAAGTTATAAAACCATCACTACCCCCTCAGGTGTTTTTTTTTTAATTAGTCAGGTTACCTTCTATTAGGAACGTTGGTGCCCCAGCGACTGTGATATTATTTGTAAATTGCATAGCGAAGCAATCAGTCGTCCTTTTTCTATGCGTTTTATATGGCAAATCCAGATTTCAGCTATCGCCTAGCCATTATCAATGCATTATTTTATAGTCTCGATATATGTCAGTTCCCCGTTGTTCCGGCATCAGTCACAGTTCTTTGAATACTAGAAAATAGTACATTGATAATGGCTAGGCACTAGCCTAGGACTGAATTTGCCAAATAAAACCTACAAAAAAATGATGACTGATAGCTGCGCTCTGTAATTTATAAATTTCTATATAAAATTTCTCAAACTGTCATTACAATAAACGGCTGCGTTCCGACCAGCCCATTAAAGTGGATTGTCAACATTTGATGAGCCGTCTTCCACCGATATTGAAACTTAGCCAGTGCAATACATTTCTCCCGTCGTTGGGCTTTTGTGTCCCATATAAGGGGAAGTAAGAAATGAAAGGATAGGGATATGTTGATTTTAGGCTCGTTAAATGTAAGCGAATACCGCACCCATTATGGAAATGCCAGCAGGGGATCTTGTGCATTCAGTGTGTTTACCTGGGGGCTGCGCTTCAAGACGTTGAAGGAATAGGATGCAGTCAGATGCAGTTTAAGGTGCACTTTGTAACAAACTATGACCGTCGTTTGAGCCCCAAGATCACGGCTGTTCTCACAAAAGACTGACAAAGTAGACAGATAACTCCAGCTTTGCTCACGGCCTTACAAAGAAAATCGGGGGACTCATCTTGGCCATCTAGTTCTAAGACGAATAAAGAACTTCAGCCAGTGACTTAGAAGATTCTGTGACAATCTAAGCTCGAGTCACAGCGTCGTGAATTAATAGACCCATTAAATAACGGTTATACTACACACCTGAATTTACTACCCTGGTGTACTTTAAAAACGATATCGATAATCATATGTACAGTGCTTCATTGTGACACAATACCTAACCCCCCGAAAATGAGACGATTAAAGTCGTGTTGATCTACGGACGAAGCGTCAGTAACAAGATTTTAAAGCTAGCGTTGTACTTGGTGAAGGAAGCTGGCTAAAATCTGAACTGAAAGCGGTGAGATTTGTAGGATACATTCGTGCTGAAAAGATATGCTCAGTGGCTACGGAGGTAATGTCTTTTCACAGTAGTATGAAATCCTCAGAGGTTGGAACTGAATTTTCTTGGGAAACTGTGTGGTCATGAATCAGTATGAAAGGTAGGAAAAGAACTATACGTTTTTGATTCATCAGTCTTCTGACTGGTCTGATGCGGCCGACCAGCAATTCACAACCTACCCAAAAATTTCGTGTCAGAGTAGCACTCCCGTCAGTAATTTGATGGATGAATTCCAGTATGTCTTCTCGAGAGTTCGTACAACGTACATGTCCCTGCGCCACTATGGAAGCTATTCCCTGATGTCTTAACACATGTCCTACCTTCCTGATCCTTCGTCCTGTCAGTGTAGTTTGTATTTTCCTTCCTTTGCCGATTCTGCGGAGAACCTCTGCGTTCCTTACCTTACTACTCCACTTAGTTTTCAACATTGTCCTCTAGCACCACATCTAAAACGTTTCAGTTCTTTTAAGTTCCGGCTTCCTCACTGTCTATGGTTATCTGCAAGACTGTGTGTGTTCGAAACGTGCATTGTCCTCAGATTGGTGCCTGTGTTTAGAACCAGTAGAGTTCTCTTCACCAGGATTCTCTCTTTTCTTTTCCATTATTTTGTATATTATTCTGCTCAGCAGTTGGAATGCACAAGCTGTTACACTGCTCTTGTGTGGATGATGTTGTTCCAAGAGTCTGAGATTCTCTTCGCCAACTTTAATAGTCGTTTGGTTGCAACTTTACCCAATGATATTCCGTGAACATGTTATCCTACCTTTATGCCTTATTATAATTCTTCTAAAAGCTTTTTAATTTCATATAACAGTGTTTTGGTGCATCGTGTTCTGAGACAGTACTCCAGACAATCATTTCTGTTTAGAATTCTTCACATCTTTTCTCCAGCCATTTCCAATTTATTTCCGGCCAGAGGTATTTATATTTCGGTATTCCTGTCTATCTCAGAAAATTTTTGTACTCCAATTACATTGGTTTCCATTAGATCCGACTGTGCGCAGCGATCGTCGAACATGAGTTCATGTTAGACTAACATGAAATAATATTCATGTTAGACTCTTGTTTGTCTTACATCACCCAATATAGTTTATTATGTGACACTTCAAACTAAGAAAACCTGTTGTTATATGCACTCAAGATGGATATGTAACACTTTAAGTCCATATCTTCCGTAATAAAACGACTGATTTCGAAATCGATTGCAGCTCTTTTCTGCGATGTCAATTTTTGTACTATCTTCTTTTGTCGATCAACTAAAGTATTTTTTTCATTTTCGTTTCAGTATCCGCGTTCTTAGCGAATTTAAAACACGTCTCATCATTGCTCTGTACTTCGCTATTCCACCTCCTACCACAATGAATCTTCCGGAGGATTCTTTTAATTTTGAGTGTATTCTAAATATAACGACGTCCTTCTGTCGGTCGTTAAATCACCCCCTAAATGTAACGGGAAACGTTACAGAGACCTTCAGTCCTTTAAGTAATATGTTCTCCAATCACACTGTCATCATCATAGGTGTAGTTAATTATCAAACAATCACATGGGATCATTACACTTCAGTGAATGGTAGACGTAAGAAGACACCATCAAGTATGTCAATAAGTCCCTTCCCTGAAAAGTATGTAATCTTTAGCGGTAGCAAATAGAACTGTCGTGTTTCTGGATGTTCATACTGATAATGGTAGGTGATCATAAGGCTGCTGCAATAATCGTAAAAATAACACAGTTGAGTTGAAACAGTTAGTAGGATTGCAATGTTTAGTAAGCGACACTACTGGCCATTAAAATCTCTACACCAAGGAGAAATGCAGATGATAGGCGGGTATTCATTGGACAAATATATTATAATAGAACTGACATGTAATTACATTTTCACGCAATTTGGATGAATAGATCTTGAGAAATCTGTACACAGAACAACTACCTCTGGCCGTAATGCCTGGGCATTGAGTCAAACAGAGCTTGGATGGCGTGTACAGGTACAGCAGCTGCCCATGCAGCTTCAACACGACACCACAGTTCATTAAGAGCAGTGACTGGCGTATTGTGACGAGCCTGTTGCTCGGCCACCATTGACCAGACGTTTTCAATTGAAGAGAGATCTGGAGAGACTAGAGCCACGGCTTGTAACACATCTGAAATGTAACGTCCACTGTTCAAAGTGCCATCAATGCGAACAAAACGTGACTGAGACGTGTAACCAATAGCACGCTATACCACCACGCTCGGTGATACGCCAGTATGGCGAAGACGAATACACGCTCCCAATGTGCGTTTACCGCGATGTCGCCAAACACGAATGCGACCATCGTGTTGCTGTAAACAGAATCTGGATTCATCCGAAAAAATGACGTTTTGCCATTCGTGCATCCAGGTTCGTCGTTGAGTACACCATCGCAGGCGCTTCGGTTTGTGATGCAGCGTCAAGGGTAACCGCAGCCAAGGTGGCCGAGCTGATAGTCCATGCTGCTGAAAACGTCGTCGAACTGTTCGTGCAGATGGTTATTGTCTTGCGAACGTCCCCATCTGTTGTATAAGGGATCGAGACGTGGCTGCACGATCCGTTAGAGCCATGCGGAGAAGATGCCTGTCATCTCGACTGCTAGTGATACGAGGCCGTTGGGATCCAGCACGGCGTTCGGCATTACCCTCCTGATCCCACCGATTCCATATTCTACTAACAGTCATTGGATCTCGACCAATGCGAGCACCAATGTCGCGATACGATAATCCGCAATCCCGATAGGCTAAATTTCGACCTTTATCGAAGTTGGAAACGTGATGGTACGCATTTCCCCTCCTTACACGAAGCGTCGCAACGCCGTTTCACCAGGCAACGCCGGACAACTGCTGTTTGTGTGTGAGAAATCGACTGGAAACTTTCCTCGTGTCAGCACGTTTTAGGGGTCGCCACCGGCACCAACCTTGTGTGAATGCTCTGAAAAGCTAATCATTTGCATATCACAACATCTTCTTCCTGTCGGTTAAATTTCGTGTCTGCAGCACGTCGTCTTCGTCGTGTAGTAATTTTAATGGCCAGTAGTGTAGATAAAGATGAGTGGTTTCATATTTCACAGACGGACTGAACATGTTTACCTTTAGGTGAGAGATTAGTGAGTATTTGTGAGGCCATTTAGAAGAATCTTACTGCATGGTAGATGTGTTACAGAGCATGAGGCTACGGAGAGATGTTGAATGAAACGTGTTTATGGATCAGAAGGTATTACAAGAAGTATTCAGTGTGTACTCGCAAGCATGTTCTGGTGGTACATAAAGGAAGTCACGGGCAACGAAGCTAGTGTCTTGATGTTCACGATCGAAAATGGGGGATAGCAAAGGATATTTGTGAATGGTAACTCTGCTATCAAATTTTCTTTTAGAAAGGAAAATAGTCGTACTAGAATACTACCACAATAAATATCGCATTATCGCAAAGACGAGCGATGTAGATATGAGTGTCAGTGGTCTCAACACACAGCTAATATCGAATGCATTTAACATGAGTTTAGGTGTTCATATAATCCGTGTCTGATTCTATACACAATTTACAACTGAATTAGCTCCCAATTTAATCACTGCTGCTGTGGCTATAGCAAAACATAGTTCACCGAGAGTAAAAGAAGGGAGCTGGAATGATTCACAAAACTACATACCAAAGTCGCAGGTATTCTATAGTCCTACTGCTTTGATGTCCATCTGTGAAAGAGCCGGAGTATTTATTCCTAGCTCAAACATACTGCGGAATACAGAACATAAATACTTCTATCAGACAAACCAGCATGGATTCAGAAAATATCACTCACTGAAACTCCCGCTCCCGCTTTCCTCACATGACCAGGAACCACATTAGTCAAACATTTGCAGTAATTTTTTAATTTCAAAATTGGTCTGAATGAATATCAAACAGCGCTCATTAACCAAACTGTTATCACAATCAATATCAAATTGTTTGTGATAGGGCAGCAGTTTCGTGTTTAGGAGAACGTAGCAATTTATTTTGGAGTAAGAGTCATCGACAGTATAAGATTTACATTCAGGGGCACCCAAAGGAAGTGTATTGTTCATGTTGTATACTTATGACGTGGATGACGATATTAACAGGAACTCCGTACTGTTTCAAAACCATACAGTTTTCTACGACGAGGTACTGCGTGAGGAAAACTGCGTATATATCGAGGGACGTTTTGATAGAATAAGAAAATAAAGTAGAATATGATAAAGTGCTTTAAACGTGAATAAATGGAAAATAGCTAATTTAAGTAAACGCAGAATAAAAGAATCCTCGTACTACAATAAGAATGAGTCAACCCATGAATAATTCTGCGTAAATCTTTATAGTGATACGAAATGTATGGATGGTATAGGGTCAATTGCTGGTTATGCAGGTGGCAGACGTCTGTTAGATGGCTGGATAGTGAGAAAACGCAGTCAGTCTACGAAGGGGAAACTAAACAAATCTGCACTATTGGCTATTACAATTGCTACACCACGAAGATGACGTACTACAGACGCGAAATTTATCCGACAGGAAGAAGATGCTGTCATATGCAAACGATTAGCTTTTCAGAGCATTCACACAAGATTGGCGCCGGTGGTAACACCTACAACGTGCTGACATGAGGAAAGTTTCCAAGCGATTTCTGATAGACAAACAGCAATTGACCGGCGTTGCCTCGTGAAAAGTTGTTGTGATACCTCGTGTAAGGAGGAGAAATGCATACCGTCGCGTTTCCGACTTTCGTAAAGGTCGGATTGTAGCCTATCGCGATTGCGGTTTATCGTATCGTGACATTGGTGCTCGCGTTGGTCGAGATCCAGTGACTGCTAGCAGAATGTGGAATCGGTGGGTTCGGGAGGGTAATACGGAACGCCGTGCTGGATCTCAACGGCCTCGTATCACTAGCAGTCGGGTGCAAGAATGGCCAAACCTCATTTTTTCGGATGAATCCAGGTTGTGTTTACAGCAACACGATGGTCGCATCCGTGTTTAGTGACATCGCGGTAAACGCACATTGGAAGCGTGTACTCGTCATCGCCATACTGGCGTATCACCCAGCGTAATAGTATGGCGTGCCATTGGTTACACGTCTCGGTTACGTCTTGTTCGCATTGACGGCCCTTTGAACCGTGGACGTTACATTTCAGATGTGTTACAAGCCGTGGCTATAGCCTTCATTTGATCCCTGCGAAACCCTACATTTCAGCAGGATAATGCACGACCGTATGTTTCCAGTCCTGCAAGGTCATTCTGGATATAGAAAATGTTCGACTGCTTCCCTGGCCAGCACATTCTCCAGATCTCTCTTCAATTGAAAACGTATGGTCAATGGTGGCCGAGCAACAGGCTCGTCACAATACGCCAGTCAGTACTCTTGATGAACTGTGGTATCGTGTCGAAGCTCCATGGGCAGCTGTACCTGTACACGCCATCCAAGCTCTGTTTGACTCAATGCCCAGGCGTATCAAGGCCGTTATTACGGCCAGAGGTAGTTGTTCTGGGTACTGATTTCTCAGGGTTTAAGCACCCAAATTGCATCTGCAACAACGATCAGATCCGTCTTGTGTACCATGGGGGATCAGTACAATCACTTATTAATTTATGTGGTATATATCTCTCAGTTGGTATCGATACTATCTCTCTGAAAACATTCCACAACTTTTCTACACTTACATTATCAGATCGGAAGGAGGGAAGACTGTCTCTTAAAAAGGCGTAGAGCATTAATCAGCTTTTTTTAAATAGATATACTCTGCGTTTCTTTTTTATGGTTGTATGTGTTACGGTATTCAGCGTAGAAGCAACTGCCTTATAGTCGCTAATCCCTGTATTCGTCACAATACTCACTATTTGTCCAGGATTATTTGTTGCTAAAAGGTTTTAGTATGCTTTCGAAACCATATACGATTCGAGTGTGCTCGTGATATAATAGTTTAAAACAGTTTTCTGAGAAAGCATTCAGTACAATTTCGGATGACGTTTTATGCGTGCCTCCAGCTTTAAACATGTAATTTTTCCAGCATACCGAGGGTAGATTGAAGTCAGCACTATAACTGTATGAGCGGGCTACTTATTTGAAAAGAGACTGAAGTTTTCTTGGAACTGTTCAGAAACTATATCTTCTGAGTCGGCGGTTGGGTAAAACAATCCAATTAATAGTTTAGTCAGTCCCAAAAATGTCATATTTTGGGGTCAAGAGTATTGCAGAGAAAATGGCCTACTTTGTACCATATTGTACTTGGTTGTGATTCGGAGATCTAAATTTTGTGTGTGCTGATTTAATGCAATCTGATTCAATCCCGAGGGAGAGGAGAGATTTAATAGACTGTAGAAGTGTGTGCCTTGGACAGGAGTATAGATGCACACATGCGCTTGTCTAGTGAATGCTGAGAAGGATGTGTGGGTTTTTGTGAAAGCATCCTTCTGCACTTCTCGTTTCCACCTGTCACAGACAGCCTCAGTTGTGCGACTGGATTTATGATTTCCTGTCGGAAATGTCACAGTTCGTAGGAATAGATGGAAAGTCATCGAGTAAAACAAAAGTAATATCCGGCGTTCCCCAAGGAAGTGTTATAGACCCTCCATTGTTCCTGATCTACATTGACGACATAGGAGACAATCTGAGTGGCCTTCTTAGATTGTTTGCAGATGATGCTGTCATTTACCGTCTTGTAATGTAATCAGATGATCAGAACGACTTGCAAAATGATTTATATAATATATCTTTTTGGTGCCAATTGGCCCTGAATAAAGAAAAGTGTGAAGTTATTCACATGAGTACCAAAAGAAATCAGCTAAATTTCGATTACGCGATATGTCACACAAATCTGAAGGCTATAAACTGAATTAAATAATTAGGGATTACAATTACAAATAACCTAAATTGGAACGATCACATATATAATATTGTGGGTAGAGCAAAGCAAAGACTGCGATACATTGGCAGAACACTTAGAAGATGCGACAGTTCTACTTAAGAGACTGCTTACACCACGCTTGTCGGCCCTATTCTGGAGTATTGCTGTGCGGTATGGGATCCGCATCAGGTGGGACTGACGGATGACATTGAAAAAGTACAAAGAAGGGCAGCTCGTTTTGTACTATCGTGAAATAGAGGAGATAGCGTCACAGACATGATACTTGAATGGGAATGGCAATCATTAAAACAAAGGCGCTTTTCGTTGCGACGGGGTCTTATCATGAAATTTCAATCACCAGTTTTCTCCTCCGATTGCGAAAATATTCTGTTGCACCCTTCTACATAGGGAGAAATGATCATCACGAGAAAATAAAAGAATTCAGGGCTCGCACTGAAATATTTAAGTGCCCGTGTTTCCCGCTTGCCGTTCGAGAGTGGATCAGTAGAGAGACAGCTTGTAGGTGGTTCATTGAACCCTCTGCCGGACACTTTATTGTGAATAGCAGAGTAATGACGTAGATGTAGATGTTGATGTAGATTTGATGAGGCCCACCACAAACACCTCTCCTGTACTAATCCCTTAATCTCGAAGTGATATTTTTGTGGTTTTGTAAAATAATATGTCTTCATACATGTCCTAAGCCGTCTCTTCCTGTCGGTGATCACAATGATTCATACAATTACCGACAGTTATCCATCGTGCCGATAAGCGTAGAAACTATCATATACTATATTTACTCTACCTGCTATAGGAACAGCACTGCATAAATACACATTCCAAACAAAGGAAAACTTTTTCTCTACTATGACATAGCACTGCCATGTTGTGTGAATCATTTGCTGCCTGATGAACGTGACTTTCAATAGATCATTGTAACCTCTCTGTTAAAAAAATACTGTTGAAAGCGTCAGTTCATAGCTAATCTGTACATGACTACTCTTAACACTAATGAACATATTATAATTTTATTCTTACTTATGCAACTACATTTAAACTTAACATTTTTCACTTTTTATTTTTATTGTTCTACTGGCTACGAGTTTTTAAGTAGAAATTCGTCAGTGGAATAGAGGAAATTCTCCAGGAGCAACGATTTTAAATTATTTTGTGTCTTCCTTCTCTATCTGTCAGACATTTTATGTTATTGGGAAAATGATCAAAAATTTTTATTGTTATGTATTGAAATCCTCTCTGAGCCTCTGACAGCCTTAAAAATGGGTAATACAGGTAATTTTTCCCTCTAATGCTGTAGGTATGCTCATACATTATCTTCTCAAATTCTGGTGGATTATTTCTGACGAATTTCACTAGCGAAAATCTGTATGTTGGCGACACAATTAAAATTCCTAGCCTCTTGAACAGCTACCTTCATGACACCCATGGCTGAATAAATATTATTCTTACTGCTCACATTCATGCAATCAGTACTCTTTCTAAGTGATGAGCTACCCCAGAAAATTATTTCGTACGATATAACTGAGTGGAAATACGCAAAATATGTTATGATATTAATACGTTTGTTTCCAAATTTAGCAATTATACAAAGAGCAAAAGTAGCTGAACTTAATTGGCCGAGAAGCCCAATGATATGTTTCAGAATGGTTCAAATGGCTCTGAGCACTGTGGGACTTAACATCTGAGGTCAGAACTTAGAACTACTTAAACCTGACTAACCTAAGGACATCACACACATCCATTCCCGAGGCAGGATTCGAACCTGCGGCCGTAGCGGTCGCGCGGTCCCAGACTGACGCGCCTAGAACCGCTCGGCCACACCGGCCGCCTATAATACGTTTCATCCAGTTCAAGTTTTCATCAATATTTGCACCCAAAAATGTGGAGCATTCAACCATACTTCTGCTCACATGCTACACCAAATTGTTGGTATGACTCTATTTGTTGTACAATATTAAAAGTAGTGAGGTCTACGAGTATTATTTCACAATTTGGAGAGTCCATTTTCACAGAACCACTTGATAATTCTTTCCTAACTCTTCTATTGGTTATGTTATCTAAGTAGTATCATCTGCAAAAAGGACCACTTTTGTTTCTTGAATGTTAAATGGAAGGTTATTCATATATACATGAATTGGAAGCTGACTCAAAATTGAACCTCATGGGACTCCTTTCGTGATTTTACCCGTCATTAAAATTTTCTACCTTTAGGAAACTGTATGAATTATTCAGTACAACCTTTCGCATTCTTTTCGTCAAGAATGATTCAAACCAGCTGTGTATAAGACCATCAGTTGCAAGTATTTGAGTTTTTTGAAGTGGCATCTAGAAATCACAAAAAATGCCAACTAGCAATATTTCATTATTTGAGGCTTTTGGTGTTTGATAATTTAATCTGTAAATAGTAGTCACATTCGAACAAACTTTTGGAATTCCAAAATGTGATGTGCTAAGTAAACCGTTTCCATCTTAGCTTGCGCCCACTCTCAAATACATTACTTTTTCAAATACTGTGGAAAAAGTGTCTTGTTACTTTTTTTATATAGAGGTTCAATAACTTCATATTTTAACATCTCTGGAAAAATAACGTCTGCCAGTAAAGGATTGCACATCTTACTAACGACACTACTTATTAAGTTGGAACTAAATTTCAGAATTCTACTTCAGATTCTCTCTACCCAACAAGAGCTTTTGCTCATTATGATTTCCATCGGAGGGAGCCGCGCTCAGCCCGCGCAGCACAAAAAAGCAGAGAAATTCCAAATATAGTGAAGACAAGTCGTCAGCAGTAGACATTACATAGCATCGTTGTATGTCCGTTTTGGCACTGTAAACATTTTCAGAGAAGTCGCATTGAGTTGTAGTAAAACTGGCCTCTCGTGGCACGGAAAGAAGTAAGAACGGAAAAGAGATCAATATTTACTGTGTCGTCGACAACGAGGTCATTAGAGCTGGACCACAAGCTCGCAGTATTTCAACGGCGGGGAAATAAAGCAGACCGTGCTCTTTCGAAGGAATCATCCTTGCATTCGCATCTAGCGATTTATCGAAATCAAAGAAAACCTCAATCTAGAATTCCAGACGTAGACGTGAACCGTCATCCTCCCGAATGCAGTGCCCTAATCACTGTACTACCTCTTTCGTATTGTTGAATATATTACCTTACAAGAAACCGAGGCGATGTCATTAAGCACTGAGCAGTACCAAAGAGAAGACAGTATCTAAACCACAGATCGATCGCAGCGGCGTATGTTCTATTGCAGGCAGGACTTCCTTATCAAGCACATCATACCTTCTCTATTTAGTGTACCGTTACAGCAGTCATATGGTGGTATAGACACAGTTATGACAGATTCGTGTGAACATTTTATTTGCAATTATACAGCGAGAACAGTATAATACACTCTCGGATACGTATGTCTCATTTCACGATATCTACAGTATCCACAAGTCGAGCACCTGGCATGAATTAATATCATTAGAAGAGACAAATTTTCGCTCTCAAATGCGTAAGAATAAAAGAACCTAGAGTTTTAATGATTGACTGTTTGGTTTTCCATCCGGCAGACTGTGAGAGGGGACAAACGACCAGACAGACTTGCGTGGGATGGTGAAAGATTTCTAAGGAAACCATCGTATAACCTGGCAGCATGGATCCAGGCAAATCACTGGAAACGTGGAATTTAACAGCATTTTGGGATTTCAACCACTGTGCTCCTGAATACGAATTTCAGATGGTAAATGTCCAGTCTTTTTGACGTATGAAATAGTTCATGGGATGCTACGTAGATGTCGTCTGATCTTTCTCCGAGGATCTTCTTTCTGCACGTAAATTGAAGCGTAGTATGGGCATTATAACTGTGGCCATTTCAGGATAGAGAATTATAGCTTCTAGACTTATTAGTTAGGCAGGAAAGAAAGAAGATCGCTGTTTAATATCCTGTCGACCTTCTTCGAAGTCAACTATT
The DNA here is from genome assembly GCF_021461395.2 of Schistocerca americana. NCBI lineage: Eukaryota > Metazoa > Arthropoda > Insecta > Orthoptera > Acrididae > Schistocerca > Schistocerca americana. The sequence goes on from NC_060125.1 coordinate 325,906,484, forward strand.
ATACGTAAAAGAATAAAGGTGAAATGAGTTCGCTGCTGACTTGAACGAAACTTAGTTAAAATCTATTTATGAAAACTGTTTTAAATATAAGTGAGGACTGTCAATATAGGTCGAAGAGTACATACCATATGTCAATGAAAACATGGGTTTGCGTCCAATTGCGAGTGTGGGTTCTGATGTCCTGCTCCATCACATTACTCTTGAATTCGGTGAATAAATAAAAGTATTCGAATGAAATACCGATTTCTAGTTTGTATGTTATCATTCCAAACAGATGATGCCTTTCGTGGGATCACTTGAACCCAATTCTACAGATCCTGTAGGCGTTGATTTCATTTTAATGTTTTTCAATTATGCGTAGATAAAGACATGAGTCACTCTTCGACGCTAATGACCGTATGGAGCAGTAGGAAAAGCACAGGGATCATATTCAGGCGGATCTAGACTAAATCCTCACTTGGGCGGCCTCATCTAGATATTTAATTTCAATCATCGGATCATACATATGAAAACCGAAGAAAATACTTGTCAACTCGGCTAAAAACCACTTTCATCACTTGCGTGCTCTCTAGGTGATATAGAACTGGTAACAGGTGACCATGTCATTCTTCACAGCTGTAGAAGTAATCGCTGTGGAGAACTGTGTACACGCCAGTCGCCTGAATGGAATAAACAACGTAAGATGGGTGAAGGTGGAAACGAGACAGAGCAGCAGAACGGAGACATTGTGTTTGAACATCCCCAGAGTACATCATGAATTTAACTACTCGATTTATCAGTACATCAGCACCTTCCGTTCAGAGTGTCAACGAAGAAAGATGTGAGCCGGTTCGACATCGATATTCAAGGATATCGGGGCTGCATCTCTCATTTTTCATAATGCGTATTACCAATGAGAGATACATTATGCTCAACCTAAAACAGTTATAAAAAACGTAAATTCGTTTATTGTTGCGGACTTATGTAAAGAACATACTTTTTAAAGAGGTTCTGATGTCAGTAGAGTCCAGAACACGAAAATGTCTTTTAGCAGATTCTTAGCAACATCATCACATTTTCAGTAACGCGTGTAATCAAAAGGGAGGGGTACTTCATGTCCACACTAAAAAAATCTAAAAAACAAAATTCTTTAATTGTTATTTACTTTTACCGATAACGAAGTCTTTGACTGAAAATTGATATGTAGGATACTGAACCTGAAAATACTTAATACGGCTAGATTACAATATTCCCAATAGGTGGTCACAACATAAACCCGCCTTTCTTACTGCAATGATTAAAGCACTGTACGCCCATAGGCTCATGGCCTTGCCACCACCAGCGAATGCAAGAGCAAGCAATACTTAATATGATTAGATTACAGTATTTTCAATAGGTGGGCACAACGTAAACCCGCCTTTCTTATTGCGATGGTTAAAGCACTGTACGCTCATAGGCTCATAGCCTTGTCACCTCCAGCGAATGCAAGAGCGAGTGAGAATTGTGGGACAGTGGGAGAGCTGTCGGCATGTGAAACTGATACCGCGAAGTTGGCACAGTGTTACCTTGAATGGACATTCGGCGGCAGCATCTACGAATATGGTAAATGTTTACTGGGTCATCTGCATATGAAGTGGAGTTCGAGTTGTAGTTGGAGTTATAACTGACGATTGACGGGCAGGTGTGGTGCTCGCGGCCCGGCTAATTGACCGTTGATATTACGAGTGTGTGTGCGCTTGAACGAATTGCCTGTTCCCGTTAAAGGACAAGGGACACAACGAGTAGGGCTCTTGCCATCTGGTTATTTGGCAAAATGGCACTGTACTGGCTGTGGACTTTCACAGTGGCAAGGGAACGACAGCGCAGATATGCAAACAACTGTCAAATCTGGTATTAATATAGGCCACGGATTACTCTTATTTAAGAGTCCCACTGTGTTTGAGAGCATTCTTTTCAAGTGGTACATTCTATGCCCAGACGGTTCCCCGATATTTGTGTTTTGTTCGAGTGAGTGCTTTTAAGTGTTGTGTACTGATGCTGATGCTTATTAATCTAGACTTTGTTGAATCAATAAACGTATTAAAGCAGGCCACTTGCCTTGCTATGCGTTTTTCCTTTACATTGCTTTAAATATAAACATATTTCATAGCTCTGCTCTTGGTTAAGAGTAGTAATTTGCTGCCTGGTGTGTATGTGTGTGTGGGGGGGGGGGGGGGGGGGGTATTTTGGCTGAAGGAAGTTACATTGAAATTATATTTTGAAAAAGTTCTCTTAATGTCACATGTTTGTCCAGGCATTGGCAAAAAATTATTAATTACGTCATAGTGAAGAGTAGCATTATATTCAATGGGGCCTACGATTTAAGATCTGTTGTGTTTCCATGATTTGGTTTGCACATTAAGTTACATGAGAAAGTATTTCTCCTTCCTATCGAGTGTAAAGCACATCATGGCGTTTTCCATTAGAAGATATGTGCTGTAATTATTTCCTAAGTACACATTAGCTTACAGAAGCGTGTGATTTCCTGTGTGTCATAATTAACCTTTGTGAGACCGCCGACTGCGTTTTTGGAGACTGGATCCAGTGGCTATTCTAAGGCAGTACTAAACAGTTGGATTCCACATGGGCATGTCATCTAATTAAATGTTTACGTTGCACACGTCTTGAAGGAAAATGAGCGTTTCACAAAGTGGGATTAGCAGTACATCCATCCTAGTTGCTGACAAGAATAATATATACAAGAATTGAAAAGAAAACTGAGGATGTGCTAGATTACGGTGAGTTTGGGACCAGAATGGACACGTTCATAGGATTTGTCGAACTGGAAAAACCGTTAGACAATGTAAAATCCTGAGAAAAATAAGGGTAAACTATAGGGAGAAACGGGTAATATACAATACGTACAAGAGCCAAGAAGGAACTATGAGAGTGGACAACCAAGAACGAAGTTCTCGGATTAAAAAGGCTGTAAGACAGGGATGCTGTCTTTTGCCCCTACTGTTCAATCTGTACAACGAATAATCGATGATGCCAATAAAAGATAGTTTCAGGAATTGAATTAAAATTGAAGGTGAGAAGACATCAATGATATGATTCGCTGATGACACTGCTGTCCTCAGTGAAAATTAAGTCGTGATTTGGTGAATGGAATGGACAGTCTAATGAGTACATAATGTTGACAGAGTAAATGGAAGAAAGACGAAAATAATGTGAAGTGCAGAAATGGAAACAGCGAGAAGTTTAACATCAGGATTGATGGTCACGAGGCAGTGGAAGCTGAGAGATTCTGCTACCGAGGAAGCAAAACAATCGATTACAAACGGAGCAAGGAGAACATCAAAAGCAGACTGGCACCGGCAAAAAGGGTATTCGTGATGAAGAGAAGTCTTATAGTATCAAACGTAGGTCTTCATTGAGTAAGAAATATCTGCGTACGTACGTCTGGAGCACAGTATTGTATGGTAGTGATACATAGAGTGTGAGAAAACCTGATCAAGAGAGAATCGAAGCATTTGAGATATGGTGCTACAGACGAATGTTGAAAATTTGATAGATTGATAAGGCAAGGAATGAGGAAGCTCTGCGCAGAATCGGAAAGGAATATCAGGAAAACTCTGAGGAAGGGAAGGGAGAGGATTATAGGACATCTGTTAAGACATCAGGAATGACATCCACTTTACTAGATAGAGATTGAAATACATCTGGCAAATAGGATGTAGGTTGCAAGTGCTGCTCTGAGGTGAAGAGGTTGGCACATGACTGGAATTCGAGCTTTGCCACATCAAACCAGTCACAAGACTGATGACAAAGAAAAGTCACGAGTGAGCTATGGTTGCTCCCATATTCCAAGATGTCGACAGCCCCGTTCAGAGCGACGTATGCACTTGGGCACACCATCGTATCTCTACTGGCCTGCTGAGGCATTCCTTCTTAGTCCCACAGAACATAGTTGGAAATCTTTTGAAGAGCGAACAAGACTAGCTGTCAACATCCCCTCAGTTTGACACCTCTTCTCGATCTAATAATCAGTGGGTAGCTTCATCTGGATACGTCGTATCTGAAGAAACTTGTGGACTCTCGTATTCCCCAAACAGCAGCAGTTACTAAGGACAGAAACCATGCCGCTCGCTACTGACGTGATGCCTCCTTGAAATGACATTTTTCTTAACTCCATTTATTTACAACTAACTAGAGACAAACTACTACGCAAATACCAGTCGGGTTTAGTAGATACCACAGCCTTAATAAAGGTATCATGTGACCTGAACATGGCCGTGGGTTGACACGAAGCAAGTATCATGTGTTTCTTAGACTTCAACAAAGCCTTTGACGCTGTCGGCTTGCCAGACTTCGCAGCCTAAATTTCTTGCCGAGTGCAGTGCAATGGTTTTAGTCATAACTGACGTCTCACTAGCAAAGCGTCATGTCCGGCAGCATAAAATCACAGTGGTGGCAGGTAGTATCAGGCGGTCTAATGGGTTCGGTCTTCGATCCTAAACTTGTATGTGAGCGACGAGTCATAAGTCTTGTTGTACTGCCGATATCACATGTACGCTGATGACTTGAAGCTTATACGTGCAAAACCAGTAAGCCTGACGACTGCTACAAAGAATCTCAATGCCGACCTGTTTGCACTATCAAAGTGAGTCCATGAAAGAGCCAAACGGTACTGGTTGCTCATTCGAGACACATTAGCCCGAAATATCGGGAATCCGTACTATTTTTAACCTTAAATAAGACGAATATCAAATTCTCTAATTCAGCAAAGAGCCTAGTAGTCAAAATAAACCAAAACAGCAGTGGGCAAAAAGGAATCAGCATTTCTCCACGCCTTACAAAGAGATACAGAGCTGCTATGTCTTGACCTGGCAAAGGAACCTTCTACAGTGACACTTCCGATTATTGACTAAACCGATGTTACACTGCAAGGGCTTTCTCAGTAAAGTACTGGTGCCTTGAATAGGCTATGAATGACGGGCTATGAATCTCTGAAGTGAGCTTCTTTATAGTTCTCCATCATACGTGTGCATAGCTATCTTGACTGCGTGGAGACAAGCGCAGAGATTTCGATATCCTCTGTCTTCTCTATTGTCTTAGCAGCGTGCGCTGTCCGCCATATCTCGCCTCGACCTTAACGCCCTTGTTTCACTAACATGATACGAATATCTATTCCCATCGGGGCACAATACGTTCTGCCCCATTTCACAGTTCAATCATTTTCTCGAAGCCCGACTCCGGAATATCCTCCTGCACTATATTAAAGATCTGGATACCATCTATAGTTTCAGAAGACTGTTAGTTACATATCTAATAAAACAGCAATAAAACCTGCCACTCCCCCAGTATGCACTCGTTACCCTTGTACATCATTCTTTCCAACCACATGTTCCTGATATCCCAGTGTTCTTCGCTGATGCAGTCTCCTTAAATTTCCTCTTCCCAGAACTTTTTATACCGGTCACATTCATTACTGTTATTAATATCATTATTATAGTCATTATTATAATCATTATTACTGTTGCTGTTATCACTGTTAATGGGAGTAGCAGCAGTAGTAGTACGAGTACTGCCAGTATTAACTTTCTTACTTCATAGTCAGTATTATTACCTCCCATCGTCACTACAGACACTGATATCATTTCAGTAATGTTTTTCACATTTAAATTGTTATAATTTAGTTAACTAGAACGTAAAAAGTACTGTATATGTAAAACCCTCGTCCGATATAAGAGGGGCCCTTATAGCCATAATCAGATCAGCTTAAATGAGTAAAAAAAAATAAAAAATAAATAGAATAATATTCATTTGCAGACCAGTCCGTGCAATCTCCGTGATTGTAAATGGCTGCCGCATATCCATGCATCTACAATGGTTTGGGATTCAGATCAGCACAGGTCACCGCTGTCCTCAGAGCTAGGGTGACTATTTTGCATCTTGACAAAGGACCGTTTAACTTATTTTCACATTAGTGTGTTAATACAACAGTTACAAATGTTACATCAACCTATCAAACTCACTGGACGTGCAACGGCTCACATTCGTAGAGATGAAGCTTGCCGCTATATCTGCGACATTATGAATTCTGTAAAAGAATCAGAAATTGCACAGTGTGCTGAAACACTGCACAAGGTGAAATTATGTGCAAACATCGAAGTTCACAGTCGACTTTTCAGCTGACATTTCACTACGTTGTCGGCCGATTTACCATACTAGAACACATCACCCCCAAATACGACCATTACATGGTCAAGGAGTTAAACAGAAGAACCGGAAGTGGTGTCTTTACGGGAAACCATCAGTTCCAAATCATCATTTTCATTGGGCATTTGTCCCGCTTCAACGCGGGGTCGGCCGTGTTACTATTAATTCGGCAGTGTTAGTGGCGGGGGTGGCCTGCTGCCCTTCCTGTCGCTAACCTGAACCCCCAGGGGCTGAATTAGTGGACCCCAGTTGTCTGTGTCTAGTGCAAGCCATGAAATAATTTGAACGGTTTCAAATGTCTGCAAGACGTGTAACTGACGTGGAACAGGGGAACCAGCCAGGTATTCACCTAGCGGGATGTATAAAACCGCCAAACGGTCACATACAGGCTGGTCGGCATACCGGCCCTCGTCGTCAGTCCGCCGGATGGATCCGATCCGTGGCCGGCGCGCCTACCCGAGTCCAAGAATCAGCGCATTACCGCTTTCGGCTACCCTGGTGGCTCAAACCATCAGTTCCACGTGGAGAAAGAAAGATTTCGATAGAAATGATAAAGTGAAATGGGTGTAATAAATGTTTGTCATTACAACCCGGCAGCACTGAATTTATGTAATGTTACATTAGTGTGTGTGTCAGATATTATGAAAAAGCATTCAATTTAGAATTTTGAATTAAATTGGTACAACGAAAGACTTTATTACTGTGAATATCAATGAAATGGTTACATGCTTATAAATGCTTTACGTACATAGATTTCACAGGGAAAAGCTGCATCATATATCAAAGTTGATTTAGGCGGATCATATCGAGCATAAAATGGGACCAAGACAAAGGATGAACAGTTCAATGCACTTAACGGAACTAAAATCCTCTTTATCCTGACTCCCAATAGCCAACCCCATTTGCAAGTTATCTGAGGCAGTAAGAACATTCAGGAGATGTATATATTGGGAAATCAAACCAAAACGAAACAAAAATGCCCTGTATTACTAGATGACATTGTTGACATCGACTCTAATGTTTTCATTTGGGTTTATGGTGTATGACTATCGTGATATAGTCATTTTGAGTAAATAGCTCCTTTTGTAAATCTAGAATTTAGAGGTACATAACATTGTTATCTTAAGGAGAAAGGCATTTTATTCTTTTTATGTCACTTAACATTCGCATTCGGCTACAACATAAAAATTCCTTGAAAGCAGTGCCGGATTTGTGATCCTACATGCCGGTAGGCCATACCAGTGACTATGACGAAAGTTGTTTTAATGCATTTATATTAAAAAACACACCCTCCCAAAGGGACAACCTCCGAAAAGGCCCAGTCCAGTACTAGGACCTGGCTACAGATCAGGCACTGCTTGAAAGTATCCGTTTATTTTTGTATTGGTTACTTTACTTACATTCACCCTATCAATCATCACTGTGCGATTATATGTCTGACGTTTGGTAGCTTATTTAGAAATTATGCCTGTCATTACTAAAGTTTATTGAAAGTTTGAACTAATTCTTCTCAGCTAATAATGGTTTTGTGGAGAATAACTTTTAAAAATATTCTACAAATGCCATGTGGAACAAGTGAATTATCCCAGTAGTGGCTGAGCTCAAAATACCTCCATTTACTTAACTTACGATGTTTTACGTAATACTTACTTAACGAATTATGTAAAAAGTACATTGATAAACTTCAAAACACTTTGTTTTGACGAAACACAAATTCACATTTTTATTTCCCTATCTAAGCGCGGTGATTACATGTACATATCGAAAACATTCTCTTGAATTTCTATTTTGAATTATCTTCAGTTTTTTCCCCTTGCATGTTATTACCCATTCTATCTTCAAGTCAACCTGTTTCGGTCAGCATACTGTAAATATATTCTGCATGTGTACAGAACTGGCAACATGTAATCTATTGCACTAAATCTTGTATACTTGTAGTCGATTAAGAATAGTTCATTAAGGAATTTGAACTGAGATAGATGTTTATAGCATGGCTGATGATATAACAGTGACGTCACAAACTATTATCACACAAGACAATCTGCCTCAGTTGTAGGTATTTTCACAGACAGTGTTTTATCTAAAAGGAACAGAGGAGTTTAATACACGCTTCGTGTCTCTTCAAACGACTCTGTATTTTTGTTTCAAATGTTACAGTGTCAACATTCAAGGTGGCCATATTAGTGACTTTATTAAAGGTGTAGTTATCTAATAAACAATATTTCTTACAGACTTTGTTAATTACAAAACTATATCATTACGAACAACACATGGAGCTGTACACATTGACAAAAGGACATAAACGAAGATAAGTTTATCCACGGGAGTTGTGTACATTGGAATATGTTGAAGGGGAATTACTTAAATGTCGGGAAATAAACAAAGGTTGATCTCAGTAACTGTATCGGAAAACAAAAGTAAATATAACCAGTTACGTGGAGCCTAGTTAAAGGCAGACGGAAATACTCAGCAGTGTGACCACGATTCGTTCCTGCAACCTTCATCTTCCAAGACATGCAGTTTTTTTAATTCAACTATATCACTGTAATAAAAAGGGACTAGAAACGACTATAGCTTCGTACTTAGAAAGAACATGCTCGGCAAAAGCAGAATTATTTATAGCAATGATGAGATTTAAGTCTTCTATGCAGCTTCTTAGTTTGCTGCAGTTGTTGAATCATAGCCACTAATGATTTTCAAGATCCATATGAGATTTGAAAAATGGAAAACAAACTGACACCGTTTCGATAACTGTCAAGAGTAACACGTTTTATAGTGAGACTGACTGACATACTGTAACTTAAAGTTCTTCTCGTACTTTTTTTTTTTTGAAAATCATTCCATCCTTAGCTGTCAATCTTAGAAACTAATCTGTATGTTGGAGAAGATTTGTACTTCGCTCATAGGGTGGCGAAACGTGTAATGTAGCTAGGCACGTAATAATAATTACTTTGGTGTCTGGTGTGTCTTTCAATCGGCCGCCACTTCAGCTTGTTGCGTGTCCCTGTCTTACGTCAACAATCCTACTTCGGAAAGGTTCGGAAGACGACCTACAGTTTATGCAAACCACGTGTCGATCCTAGCAAACATTCACATGGTAAAGAGTTGTTTGCTAGGTTAAAGGAAGACAGAAATACTCAGCATTGTGACCAGGATTCGTTCATTGCGACTTCCCACTTCCAAGACATTCACTTTACCACTATACCACCGGATCCACATATCTAGTAAGCATAATTACAAGATACTCAACAGAGAAGTAATAAAAATTTTGCGTTTATTATTGAAATATAAGAAAGTGTATTTACTAGATATTAATATGGCCAATTAAACGAGAGTAAACAAAATATCTGAAATGTTTGTTGACGTTATAGGTACGAATTACTTAAATCGGAATGTAAGTACCATCAGTTTAACTGTCTGAAGAATTAAAATGTCAGGTCTAAAATTAGCTTCGTCGCACTGCGTAACGGTACCATTCAACGAAACACAATATATTCTGTGCAAGTGGTGATCTATAGCACCTTACGTAACTGCAGTACCACTTTATTTATCCTCGGCTAGTTTTAAAAATACGATCATATTTTGGTCGATGCCATCAAGTTGTGCTCGATTACTAAGACAGCCATGGACATAACCTGCTGTAAAATTTTAAGCACTATAATGAAATTTCGTTGCGCTTGTATATTTTAGAACAACTTTTTACTACACTTCAAGCATCAAAGTATATCATGACGATAGCTCCTCCTTTCATGCTAGTATGATTTTATTACGCCATCAAAGAGATACGTAGAATTTTACGATGACAAGTGCTCAATATTAAACTCGGACCTTACCTCACCGTATTACGTTGTTACTAAACGTCACCTAAGCCAGTTGTGCCATCCTCAATAAGGACTGCATGTAGCGCAGTGGGATACCGCAACACAGTTTTAGCTGCAGATGCAGAGACACGGAATTCCAGTGAGACTCTACAAAATTCAGAAGCTTCTCCCGAGACTATCAGTGTCCTCAAGATCACACCCATGGTGACCATGTTGGCGCTCTTGGGAATGTGCACATTGCATCTAGAGATACGAAAAGCATTCTGCACTGGCTCCGCAGAGGGAAAGCAGAAAAGGAGGATCTAATAACGGGGGAAAACGTGCTTACCCGTATCTGGGCAAGGAAGTCGGGAAACAAGCAGGATTGCAGAACTAAAAATAGAGTGCACAATTTCCTTTTGAACGCCAACAACGCAAATGATCGTAATCTAAGTACTTTCATTGAATCTTGCCCACAAGAATACGCGTGGAGAAAATAATACTCCCGGGAATGTAATTCCCTACTTTACATCACGAGTGCCAAATGGTCATCAATCTTAACCTTTCATTATCAGTAGGTAAGGCACAATAAAGGCACAGTTAACTGCAATCATCTACCGCAAAAGTATCATTAAAATAACATACATGAAGTCAAACTAATTTTTAACAACTTCGTTGTTATTGTAGCTTTATCTGTGTGTATCGCTACTAACAGTAATATATGAACGACTCCTTACAAACACAAAATATTAGACCTTATTCGTTACTCCTAGTGTACCACAAGAAAATAAGTCAACGTAAGGTTCATTTGACTGTTTAAAACTAAACCAATTTTCTGTATTCTGCTTTAGTATTTGCCATCTTTAGTTCTCATGTTGTGAATCAGTTTGTTATAGGTGATAAGCGTATAGCGTTAATTACAGGAAACTTTAATTACCTGGGAATTTAGGGAAAAATATGAATAAGAAAATGGATACTATGAGGGATAATATATTAAGCGTTCTTTCGGTACCTAAAACTACCTAAGTACCCGATGTAGCCTCGGCATGTATTCGTTAAAATTCTATTAGTCCATCTCATTTACACTCTCTCTGTCCACCTCCTCCCCCCTTCTGCAAGTCCATCTTCTCCTACCCCTTCGTTTTGCCCACTTGCTCCACCGTCCACTCTATTTCCATCTGTCCCACATTCTCCCGTCCATCCCTCCTCCCTTTCTCTATCTATCACCCTCGCCACATCTCACCCTCCCTTTGTTCATTTCCTCCTCCCCCTTTCTCTCTACACCTTATTACCCAAAGGGAATAGGAGACTGCTAATTCTTATGTTCACAGTATTTCTTTTACGATGTTGTTGTTAGTGTTGTCAAAAGCGGTCCAGTGACTTAGGAGGAGATATGGAACATAAATACATACATCCTCTTTTATAATATGTTCGGATATTTTGTACGGAAGTGGTATGTGGTCGGTAGGGAAACTAGGGAAAAATAAACTATTGGCATCTCATAGAAAATACTATCGGAGGGAGAGTACAGATTATAGAGATTAATAAACATAACAGGAGAGGAAAGGGTTTTACGACAAAACCTTATTCCAAGGCCGGTAAAGTTATTGCTACATCTGTCATAGCACCAAGAATTTAATAACTAAACTCTTAGTGCAGGAAAGGGGAAATTTGTAAAAACCGATATTTGAATATGAGAGGAAGAATACGAAAGACGTAGGATTTTTTAGATACGAACACATAACGGAAATGATACAATGGTGCATGGTTCTAGCTGGCTGAAGCTTGGAGACATGAAAAGCCGCTGAACTATGCCAGTTCTCCTATGCCTCTAGCGTCTTTGTATAATGAGATATACACATCACTGAGCGTGATATGTTTGTGTCAGTTGGGTCAGAGATAAACAGTACACTGCAAGCTGGCGGCTCAACAGGGAATGAAGCTTGCAGGTATTGGAGAAACTAAAGCTAACTTAAGATAATGTATGACATTTTTCCAAGAGGAACCGTGCTAGTGAGTGAAAGTGCATGGGTCTTTTGGCGAGGACACAGATGTCCTTACGAAACACAAAAAAAAATTCCTGTTAAATAATTCTATTGAGAAGATTAAACATCCAAGCTGGCCAAGGAGTCAAGCGGAGTTGCTTGCAGCAAACAGAACAGAAAATGGGAGGGTGATCCACCATGTGTGAGATACACTGGTTCCAGTCTTTATGAGAGTTGCTACACTCACTTTGAGGCACTTGAATGCCTGCTGAGACGTCGGACACGACTGGTCAGTAGCTAAACCAAAAAAGACTGTTGGGAGCTATTGCTGCTCACACGGGAGGCGGCAACAAGGGATACGCATTTCCATGACTAGTTGTCATGTACTTCTAGTCAAGGGAGTGTTCATCTGATGATGGGAAAGTTTCAGTCGTTTATAATAGTATCTGTGGTGTATTTCGCTCACCGTGAAACAAGCCTTCTCCAGACACTGATTTTCTTGTTACTGGAGTGGCTGGGTAGTGGTTCAAAGAAGTATGCCAAGCACCCTGGGGACAAACATTTCTTTGCCCTCTTGGTCTTCCAACTCTCTGTAAAGTGAATGTAAAATTATATTGGTGTTTAAGAAATATAAGCAGCAGAAATGTCCACCTTTCCTCCCATACGATTTTCCTCTGTGTGGTTTATCTTGTGGAGTGATTTCTTCTGCTCTATCTCACAGAAGTTTATGATGAGTTTGTAATTTTGAATGAGGTCATTTTACGTTTCAACGTAACGATGTCAGTTGCATGAATAACTTGGTGTATATTGATGAAAGTTTGATTTCTACTTAAGGGCTTTAATCCCTTAATGATTGTAATTTAATTAAGTATACGGTAATTGAAACGTTACATTAATTATTTATGGTAGTTTTTCTGGTCTTACATTTCCGACGCAAATTAAAAATTTTAAAGTGATATACTGCTTAAATGCTTTACTCCCTAATATTGCCATATGTTACGAACAGTATGCTGGCTGTGAATAGTCATAGTGCCACGTGTCTGCGTCTAGATCGTTGACAGGGGACTTGCATGAAGGTACAGAACCACGGCCAAAAGCAGATGGAAGCCAATCAAGAACGTCCAGATTGCTACACTTTTTGGGGAGTTTACCTAAGGGATGAACGAACAGACAGCAAGAAGTTGTGGCATGACAGGAGCAACGTCAATACCCAATTTTCCGAATATGAACAACAGAGGAACCATTAAGATCTAACAAATGTAAAGGTCTGTTGTTAACAACTCTGGCACTTGGCTCTAGAAAATGAAATGAAACCCTTAAGCAACAGCTAACATCATATAAATTAACTGCCCTAAATAATAATCATGGTGAATTTTATCTAATAAATATGTATATGTCTATATGGAAGACAGCATAACATGTACATGAGCCTAATGTAGGAACTGTAATACTACAGCATGAGAAATGGCAAATATAGTAGCGAAAATAGTGTGCCATATTTTTGGAGTTGCCGTGAGCTGAATGACGCGGAAAGCTGTATGGCACAGTAACTAATTCTATGTATCGCTCACTCTAGACGTGGAGAATATCGATGTTCCACTAACAGGAGTGCCAAACGGAAAGGGAGCTAAGCTTAGAGTTAAGAAGCTGTGGTAGTTTGTGAGATGAACATTAGGTGGAAAATGAAAATAAATGGCCAGTACCCTATTGGTGTCGAAGTATGCAAATGTATGATCTCAGTGTCGTGATTTAATAATTGCAAGTTCTGTCTGTAATTATACGTGGAAATGGCTAAATTTGAATTGTTCCTGCCGAAGCATGACAAGTAAGAATCATGTGAACGTTTAAAGTGAAATTTATTCTCACTGTTGAAGTATGTAACCCAACCCAATTAACGTACAATATGTGTCCGACAAAAGCACTGAGCATAAAACCTATTTCCCGAATTGTATACAACATGAAACGGTATTATGACGCAAAGACAAACACACATTATAACTCCACAGACCACAAACTTCCTTTCATTCCTCCGTTTATTACTGGCAGTTTCATAGTCACTTTGAAGCTATTCCAATATAAGTAATAGAATGTCAGCGTTGAGATAGAAGTTAATAAATACAATAGAATTCTCACATTTTTAGAATACAGATATTCTGCAGCTCTAATGGGCACCGAGCAGTGATGACTGTAGGCAAGTGATATAATAATTACGTGGAACGTTATTTCAAGAGTAGTAAATGTAAGTAATACGAAGAGTAAATGATGATATCCGTTAGAAGTATAACATTTGTGCTGTGATCAGCGCTAAAGAGAATATTTATTAGAATATTTAACGTTATTCACGTGATACATAGTCGAGTGTGTCTATTATTGAGATAACATTCGTAAAAGTCAAAAGGGGTTCATTTCGTGAAACACAATGAAAAGTAGTAAGCTGTAAAAAAGAACAAATTTAAGATCTACTGAACAGTTTAATGTCATCCTTCAAAAACGGAGAAGTTAGTAACGGTTACCTAATATTAGATCCATAGTGCTGTGACGTGCATCTGGCAGGGTACAAGAACAACATGCTGACAGAATGACAAGATGCACTGAATTTGAAAGTGATTTGCGGTTCATGACCTTCTCTACGTCAGGGGCAAACGGGAACGGGAACTGCAAAAGATAAAACAGTGATACAGAGGCCGAATTCTGGGCCTCGTAAGCTTTGAAAATTTTACTCGAGGCACAACATTCAACAATTAAGTCAAATATTCACCACATGTTATTAGTAGATATATAAGTGATAGGTGCGTCAGGCCTACAGTTAAACGTAAAGCAGTGCCAAAACACTATGGGGAACAGGATACGTTGCTGCCAATGCACGCGTCGTAATTGCCAAACGACTTTTTGTCGGTTAAACTTAATATGCTTCAGTGTCTTAGGCTCTAAAAAGTGACCAGATTGGTTCAGCAGTAGCAATCACACGGAAGATTTCCGGCACAGCCTAAATATGCCTCAGCTAGGATGCCGTGAAGAATGGGGGGTCCGAGAGACCCCCGTCGGGGCCTTTATTTTAAGTACAATTTGGTGGCACTCAAGAGAGAAAATGTAAATGTGGTTTGAAGACAAGGTATGTAAAGAAAAACCACCAGCTATAGCGTGTGGTGTTTGGTCCACTGGTGATTTCGGTCGGGGGACGACTGTTAAAATAGCTGATCGCAACTGACTGCTGTGTAGATGTGTGTCCCCATTTTATTTATTTATTTGCTTATTTTTATTATGTCATCGGAGCTCCGACTGGTTTCATGCATCCCCCGTTTCATCTCTTCTTTTCCGGTCTTCCCGTGTACATGATATATCTGAATACATTTATGTGCCTCAAACAAATTTATTCCTCAAGTTGAAGCCTATATCTCTTACCAGTACACTTACTTCCGTCATCGAGAAACAATAACATACGCCAACAAACACATTTCGTCTTGCCACGCTAAAACCTACAAACGTACTGTACACAGACCACTGTTAACAGAGACAGTAATATACCACTGTATAAATAAGTAAAGCACAAGGAACTCTGCACGATCAAACAAACAGCTGCTGCGATGGCACAGTTATAGGAAACCTCACACAGGAAACAAAAAATACCATTTACAGACAAAAAATCAAAGAGAAAGTCACCATTTTCATATTTTTCACCAACAAACTGTAGTATAAAATAGGAAATATTTTCACACTGCGCAATATTAACATTGCTTTTACAACCTATGACAAACTGTAGCATACACTGAAACACAATTGAACGCGCGCGCCCACACACACGCCACACACACACACACACACACACACACACACACACACACACACACACACAAACACAATTATTCCTTTACACAATAGTGTGTACTACGGGCAAAGCCCTCTATGCAGGGCCAACCTGGGAGGCATTTTCGCCGAAAAGTACAACTAACACATAAAAGCATACCACAGAAACAATGATAGTAAATCAGTGACAGCCACCAACATGATATATACTGTCTGTCCATTCTATATTTCATAAACTCGCCAAGGGGAACCAAGTTGTCTCGTATAAGGGACGAGAAATTTTGATTCTTGGCACAGTACGTGGTAACAGGTCGTTAAATAAATTAGAAAGTAACAAAGCAAGTTCCTTCAAAACTTTCTTCTTTGTGAAATACTTCATTTATTTATATAGTGGAAGTTAGTTAACTGGAGAAAAAATGTCTGAAAAACACCGAATACCCAAGATATCCGAAGTAATCACAGTATTTAGTACGAGTCACGTCAAAATATTCTATATCGGAAGGGATGTTTTCTTATTTGTGCTATTTTAGCAGATTTAATGAGTTTTCCTTACCAGTATAGAGACATTGGAATATAAACAACTCAATGTAAAAGTTGTATTGTCTTTATTAGTGTGCTCTGTGTGCCAGACAGATTAGTATCAAGCATAAATATTAGTAAGGACATAACTGAGATGATTCATTGTACATCTCAGTTAAAGTATTCACTGAAATACATGGCTTTTTCTGTAAAGGATAAAATTTACATACATAATCTCACTGGAAAATCCGCAAATTAACATCTCATTTCAGAGTAAAGTACAAGAAACTGTAAGGCTCCCGATGATGACGGCATATCAGTAAACTATGACTGAAGTTGAGAAAAACTGTTAGGTTGTTGCATTTGTTCGTAAATCTTTTTTTTGTTTTGCTTTCTGAGTTTGAAATTCGATCGCTATGGGTTTGTTTATCGATTTTCCTTTTTTATTTGTAGTTCACTGTTTCTATTAGAGTTTATGTGCTGTCAGTTTGTCATTTGGAGAAAAAGAGTTCATCTGTCGATGATAGAAATCGGAGTGTCAAGTGGAGATATCGTAACATCCCCGACATATTCTTCTGTTTGTGTTAAGTATAGGGATGACAGCTGCGGAAGCAGCCAGGAACAGTGGTGACACGTATGGGTATAATGCCATTGCACAGAGGACGGCAAGAGAATGGTTGAAATACTCCTCACTCGGAATACTTCCCCAAGATCGCAAGTACATGTTACTAAACTGTCTTTTTTTGAACAAGTAAACTTCGAACACAAACACTCTGGTGTTCTGATGCAGCATAACAAAATAAAATAAACGTTCTTCACAAATTCGTCTTGGCAATATGAAGGAAAAGTTCGTCACAAGCAATTGTTCTTCAACGAAAAGAAATTAGATTCCTGAGAGCGTAGATTGCGTTCTCTTCACCAATGGACATTCTGTTTTCAAAACAAAGTAACTACGTATTTAATGTTCTATCTTACGAGCAGCACGGCTTGTCCACGACGCAGAACATGTGAGCTCAGCCACCCGAGTGGCAAAGGCGGCTTCCGATCCGACGCGGTATCCAAATGGTGGTAGTACATCTGTCGTTGGCTGACGAAGAAGAAACCGGCTCTAGCCGGCTCCATTGGGGCAGAAATACTCTCGCTCTGAAACGTTACAATTTTCCTGCTGGCTATCGAAGTTGCGGCGGCTGGAGCAAGAGGTGTAAAATTGCTCTGAGCACTATGGGACTTAACTTCTGAGGTCATCAGTCCCCTAGAACTTAGAACTACTTAAACCTAACCAACCTAAGGACATAACACACATCCATGCCCGAGGCAGGATTCGAACCGGCGACCGTAGCGGTCGCGCGGTTCCAGACAGTAGCGCCTAGAATCGCTCGGCCACACCGGCCAGCGCAAGAGGTGTATATCTGGAGTGAGGCCTGTTGCTATTTTGCGCACCCTCTTGTTGTTTACCGGGAGGCCCTCTTGGGACTGCGCTGGATACCACGGTAACCAGCCTGAACGCAGGGCATGAGCTAACGATAACCCTCTATGTCACATGCGTTGCTTTCCTCATGTTAAGGAGTGTTGTTTTGACATTAGTGACGCTCCACGTTCAGAGAGACCTTCGGAGTTTGATGTAAAAGCATGAACCCACAATATGCCACGTCAGTGTACTCCGATGGTGGCATATGTTATGAACTCTATTCATTCCACCATTGTGCGACATTTGCTTGCAGCGGGAATGGTTCACATATTGGGTTTATCCATATCGCATGCTCTAAGCCAAAATCAAGAAAATCAGTGGATTATCTCTGCTTTCTCGTTATCAACTGACTCGTGAACATCATCGAACATTATTCCAATTTACAGGGTGATTCAAAAAGAATACCACAACTTTAAAAATGTGTATTTAATGAAAGAAACATAATATAACCTTCTGTTGTACATCATTACAAAGAGTATTTAAAAAGGTTTTTTTTCACTCAAAAACGAGTTCAGAGATGTTCAATATGGCCCCCTCCAGACACACGAGCAATATCAACCCGATACTCCAACTCGTTCCACACTCTCTGTAGCATATCAGGCGTAACAGTTTGGATAGCTGCTGTTATTTCTCGTTTCAAATCATCAATGGTGGCTGGGAGAGGTGGCCGAAACACCATATCCCTAACATACCCCCATAAGAAAAAATCGCAGGGGGTAAGATCAGGGCTTCTTGGAGGCCAGTGATGAAGTGCTCTGTCACGGGCTGCCTGGCGGCCGATCCATCGCCTCGGGTAGTTGACGTTCAGGTAGTTACGGAAAGATAAGTGCCAATGTGGTGGCGCTCCATCCTGCTGAAATATGAATTGTTGTGCATCTTGTTCGAGCTGAGGGAACAGCCAATTCTGTAACATCTCCAGATACTGTAGTCTAGTTACAGTAGCACCTTCGAAGAAGAAGGGACCAAAAACTTTATTGGCTGAAATGGCGAACAAATGTACAACTAAATGAAACTTTATAGCTCCCTTAATTAGCCCACAGATAGTGCTTAGCTCTGCCTTTTGTCGTTGCAGAGTTTTAAATTCCTAAAGTTGCGGTATTCTTTTTGAATCACCCTGTATTGTTACTGGTGACAAGAAATTGTGCTTTTATGGTAACTTGAGCAAAAGAAAGGAACGGTTAAGCCCAGACAAAGCAGCAACTCCCCTTTAATGACCTAGATGCATCCACAATTGCTTCTGCAAGGTGTAAACATCACTGATGACACATATTGTCAACAACTGAGAGATGTGATGCTACTCTACGATAACGCCCCCCTCCCCCACCCGCATTCGGCTAGCCAGACAAGAGATATTGTATATGAGACGGGTTGGGATGTCATTCTGCACCCACCTTATTCACCTGACCTTGTACCCTCAGTTTTTTACCTTTCCCGTTCTCTATCGAACAGTCTGAAACGTCCCCTTAGAACAATTATACATGACTGTGTTTAAACTGACACACAGTATTTTTAGCGCAACGCAATCTGACTTTCAAAAATCCCTAAAAAAGAATGGCCCTGACTAACATTAACCTATAAATTTCACAAATCACTTACCTCACAAAAATCTTCGTTACTCGAACTACTACAATACAGCGAGCGCCACTACAGCCAGCTAAATAAAAGATTCAAATTACGGAAGGCACTAACTACTGATAGGCATAGTTAGCAAATGAAAGATTTTAATAGAGAACAAACAATGTATTTACCTTAATAGGTTGAAAAATCATAATGTACATAGCAGCTCATGACATCCAGTCTTACAAATTTCAAAATTACGCCATTTCTCTCCCCACATCCACCACTGCTGGCGGCTCACCTCCAACTGCGCAACGCTACGCACTGTTAACATCCAGCTGCCCAACACTACAGTGGCAGACAACAACGCAAACTAGCCACAGACTTCACACCGCACAGCCAGTGATTTTCATACAGAGCGCTACGTGGCGTTACCAATAAGGAACCCTAAGCAGCCTACTTACAAGTCTTCAAGAAATCTGCTGACCGGATCAAAATGAGCTCTAAACATGCGTTGACAAGTTTTCTGTTTGAAAGCGATGTGATTTCTATAATCACAGAATCGAATAGTTACCCAGAATTGGCGCACTGTTTCAATCAGTAAAGGAGAATAGGGTATTGTTGACGACTAATGTCCCTTTCATGTTTATCTTTTTTGTTTATTGAAGTAAACCAGTATTTCATCTGCATTGTTTTTTCACGATTCTGATGAGAACAACTCTATCACTGAAATGTTCACAGCAATAACTCTGATTATTGCATTTTCGTTCAAAGAGTGTCCTACTCCCATTATACCAACATCTGAATACCGCTAATATTACCCTATGTCCCTAGAGTCATAAATAGTAATTTTGTACCCAATCCCCGTCTCTGAGCCTTACTATACCTGAACAGAGCTTTTGAATTCTCTCTTCAGACTTTCTAGCTTCCCTGTCGTGTTGAAACTTCTGACATTCCCCTCTCAGACATGTAAAATGTTACCCTTTAGATGGTTATTACATATTTTTCACGTTATTACCTCTTCCTTATAATTCTTGAATATCCTAAAAGGAGACTAATGCAGCGTCTGTAGCCACTGGAGAGAGCATTACATTATTTTTCAGTTTCAGTCCAAATGTTATGTATCTACGCATTACAAATCTTCAACACCGATTCTTCGGCCCCTTAGGGGCATTTCCCACACAAGGATAAAACGTTGTTCTCAAACTATGTTCTCTTCTTCACCCTCTATCACAAGGTTATAGGCAGAACAAATGTGTCTCAATTAAACTGAAGTCATTGGCCACCATTGCTGACTATTTTCATTTGAAATTTATGTGGCTGGTTTCGAATACGGGACACACATGTTCTTTATTACGAACGAAAGGCGTTTGTAATTGCATTGCTTGTCATTTGTCATCAAAGCACGTGTTAGCTATTTTTCCTCTTTAAGGAGCAGTGTGTCCAGCTCGATGAGATGCATGGAGAAGCTGAATGATGCACAAAATGGGGTCCGAACGGTTGAACAAAAAAGGAAAATGTTCAAGCCAGCCGGCCGCTGTGGCCGAGTGGTTCTAGGCGCTTCAGTCTGGAACCGCGCGACCGCTACTGTAGCAGGTTCGAATCCTGCCTCAGTTATGGATGTGTGTGATGTCCTGAGGTCAGTTAGGTTTAAGTAGTTCTAATTCTAGGGGACCGATGATCTCAGATGTTGTCCCATTGTGCTCAGAGCCATTTGTTCAAGCTAAAATATTTAAGAGGGCAAGAAAAACAATTGTAAACAACTGAAAACTTCGAAACACGTAGACAAATGACTGGTGGACGGAAGGGGAAAAGAGGGTTGGTGGCAGCGGGGGGAAGGAGGAGAGTGAGGGTTCCAGAAATGTTTCTTTGGGTACCTCCACCTATAAATCCAACCCTAAACAAAATGTGTAGTTTATGAAGTTCCAACATAATGGGAGTAAGACCAGCAACTGGGGTATGAAATCATTTTATTTTTTCCAGTATCTGTCACAGCAGTGGTAATAGTCATCCCTTTGTGGTGACTAGTTTGGAAATGGTCCGAAACTAGTGGCCAGAAAGAGATAACTATTATTGCAACTGTGATGGATATTGCAAAAAAATAAAACTAAAAAGATGTAGCTCTTCTGACAACAAAATTTGAGCGTCCACAATGGAAAACTAATATTGTGACATGTTTCTCAGTGAAAAAGCATGAGACACATACGACTGTTTATAGAGCTGTTGGTGCTAAATTTGAGCTGATGTAATGATATCCTTGGTCTACTGGTTGTAGTAGCATCGAGTTTCGAATATCGGTCGACGCTGTGCCGCGAAACTTGGCTGCCGGCGGCGATCGACCGCAACCGTAGACGGGAGAGAGGCAGGCGAGAGCTGACGGCGGGACGCCGTTAATTGCCTTGTTTTCGCTGCACCCTGCGCCGCCCACCCGCTAATTGCTTCTGCCATCACTGGAGCGTGGCACAGCACTGCAAGCGCGGAGCCGGCCGGCTAGCAACAACACTCGTTCGGCAGTTCCCCTGCTGCTTCGGCCGCCCCGCAAAACAGCTGCGGTGCACGCCGCGCCGTGGGAGCACAATAGCCTCTGCCTGCACAAAGGCGGCCGGCCGTGCTGCGATTACTGTGCGGACACCACCCCGCCACAGGCTCCATATTACCGCCGGCTGGGTATGAGGGCGGCGCTCATTCTGCTCCTCGCGTACACATCCTCTGTGATCCAGGCTCATCTTCACTACAAATGTCGATGTATCATTTACCTCGCGGTAATTGGACCCGCTATTCTTCCAAACCATTACTACCTAAAGAGTCAAAATTCCTTTGATAAAATTACATTTTGACATTTCAAAGCTACGTATGCGATATCTAAAACACCACGGAAATGTCACATATTTTTGTTTTGCGGTGTACATAAAATGAGTCGTGGTTAAGTAAATATCTCTAACGTCTCCTTATTAGTGCACTTTATGGGCAACAGTATCAGCTACGAAGATAAAAATGAAGTAGATCATGTGTTTTGAGATCAGATAGCATAAAATGATACCTAGTGTACATAACAGTATACTTCAATATACTTCAATTCTGAAATGCAAAGGATATTTGCTGGAAGTGGTGTCCAGTGTTGCCAAGAATCGTCTAGATTCAGTGCCACTTGCATCTGCTCAATTCTAGTTTTTTTTTTCGGCCTTACGGCATTTCCATGTATTCTGTTAATGCCTTCGTTATTAAACCACTGTAAGATGTTCAGATATTCACCACATTATTTATACTAAAATTAAAAGCAGTGATTGAACTGGGAATTACGTTACGTGCAGTAACCTATAGTACAATTCTTTTATCTTGGCGGCTCGCGCATGCCCGCCCAGACGCGGGAGATTGCTGCGTTGCCAGTTGCACACGACGCACGCGCCAATAGAAGCAGCGCCATAGTATAGCATAGTACGCAAGCTTACGTGTAGGGGGGAGCGCGCAATTCATGAAGTAAAGCCACCACGGCCGCATTAACCCTTTCGCTGCTACAAAGACGTGCTCCCTGCATTCCGCGCTGTGGGCGACTTTGTCACTGCACTGCTCTCCTGTGCAGACACATTGTGTTCCGACTGCTTTGACACTCTTTATCATTCGATTCCTATCTTCTTGACTGATACCTTCCCCCCATAAATGACTTAATTTTGTTTCGATGTTCAACGCAGTTATTATGCAGCATTAAATATAGTAAACCTTTGCACGAAATTTTGAAGAGTTTGCAGAGGTAAAAGTCCATAGAGTATACTTTCCGTATGGTCGATTTTAGTTGCCACAATGTTGACAATGAAATGTGGACAAGATACCTATATATTTCATTTAATTTAAGTACCACATAAGTGTCGTATGTAATATTGAGAAATATTCCACCTTTCGCGACTGTAACAAAAGTTTTACTTACACTGGGCACGTTTGGCTTTATTTTTAAAGCACTTCATTCAATCAAAAGGAAGTAGACAAAATACGTTAAACAAAACTGTGGACTTACAAAAACATTAGGACTTGAATATACCGTCTGTCAGTGAAGTGCTCAGAGCTATGTCAAATATAATTTTGTGTGTGGCACACACAAACAGCATTTATTTGCTAAAACACTAATGAGCCAACACAAACGTTGAATACTGTGCTACCGCAGCACAAAACTATGAAAGGTGACTTGGCGATGGAGGACACAAAATACAGTCCTCTTATGATGCTTCAAAAGAGAGAAACGCGTCTGGTCTAAATAAGTCGCTTATTATAGTTGCAGAAGAGGGATATATTTCAATACCATTGGTAAAACTGCGACTGTGGAACAAAAACAAGAAATAGAAGATGAATACCATTGTGTATGTGCCATACCTTTCACCGATGGAAGTGCTTTAAAATCAATCCAAACGCGCCGTGTGTATATAAAACTTTTATTACAGTCGCGAGAACGGAATATTTCTCAATATTACATACGACACCTATGTGGTACTTAAATTAAATGAGATATTGTTATACAGTAAATATTATATGAAATTTAGGTATCTTGTCCACATTTCATTCTCAACATTGTGGCAACTAAAATCGACCATTCGGAAAGTATACGCTATGGACTTTTACCACTGAAAACTCTTCAAAATTTCGTGCAATGGTTTACTACATTTAATGCTGCACATCAAAACAAAATTAAGTCATTTATGGGGGGAAAGTATCAGGCAAGAAGACGTGTAAAAATCAAATTTTGTGGCCGAATAGTTTTTGTGAAATCGAATGATAAGTGTGTCAAAGCAGTGGGAACACCATGTGTCTGCACAGGCGAGAAGTGCAGTGATGACAAAATCGCGCACAGCGCGGAATGCGGGGAGCACGTGTCTGCAGCAGCGAAAAAGTTAATGAAGAGACAAAGCACTAGAAATTTCATTCAAACGAATTAAATTCGTGAAGTAAGGCACTCCAATATTGTTTTTAAATAAAGAAAATTTTAAGCACCACACAAGGTTTGAACTCATAACCTTTCAGTTGGCAGCCCAACACCTTAACCGTTCCGCTACCTCAGCTCATCGAACAGCGTAACTCCATAAGAAGGATTCTAGCACCTCACGCAATTACTTATAAACACTGTTGGTATTACTATGAATTACTCACGCTTCGTCGAAGTACAACAGGAAATAAACAATTACTGCTGTTCTTTATTGGGAAAAAGCAGTTCGTGAGATTGAAACAAACACCTTTCCTTGCTATCGCCTGAATTAGGAGTCTTACTGCTTGTTTGGTTTAATTAATTAATAGAATATGAAGCAATTGGTATAAAGAATGCTTTTTCCAAACTTTCTGTAAAAGAAAGTCTGCTATCAAGATATTGCTTTTGTTCTATTACTTTATTTATGACTGAACGTTTCTAAAACTGAAGACACTCGTCCGTGCTCTGCACTGCTGTCGAGATCTGGCAACGTCATTCTTTGTTCATTGGCTGACTGTGTTTTGTGACGTCAGATGCGCAGAACGAACCTAAACTCGGCCGCCAAGATATATGACGCGCACTTTAGTACACACATTCATTGGATATTGGCGATCAAAATTCTGATATGAGAAAGATTAATAAATTTTATCGAAATTTTTACTCCCTTGCTTCGTACCTTTGAGGTAAACACTTCTGCTCTTCTTTGGACGTTAGTCATTAAATATCTTGGGTTTACGATACTGAGAGAAAGATGCTGACTGTTGTGCAAATGAATAATATGGAAAAGAAGAAAGGATAACAGCGGGTAAAATATGCGTATTGCGTAAGAAATTGTGAAGTCTCCTAAAGATTTACAACCCAACGAAGGGTTCAGCGTTTTAGATAGTGTTCGACACTTTTTTTCCCTTCTGAGGTAAATTCTGAACGCCTGGTATGGCACAACCTTTCGTATCACTGTACCTCCTCACTTATATATCGATTTCGGTATTAATGGAAATCCGAGACTGATCTAACCACTTCCTCACGTGAACCGTGACCTTAGCAGTTAAGTCAAATAAGGTTTCACACACACATAACTTTCTGAACAGCATGGCGGCGAACTGGTATGACATGGCCATACAAAAACTGCCACAGCGCCTACAAAAATTCATCGACAGAAATCGTGATTATGTCGAAAAATAGCTAAATGTAGAAGTTTTAAACTGATGTAAACCATTGTAGAAATAAACAGGTCCATGTACTTATTAACAAAAAGGAGATCTTACTTTTGGGATTACCCTCGTACTTCCCGTTCGTTATTAGACTCTCTCGCCGCAGTAGATTCTCAAACGGTTCGTCACCCGCATAGGGTAGATCTGTGGGCCAGCGTTAGAGTTCTGTCAGGGTAAGGAAGTGCTCTCGAAGTAACAGACGGTTAAGTGGTGTGTTTGACAGCGGCTGGAGTAAAGGCTATAACGTCGTGGCCGACAGTATCCTTGGCCCGCTGCTAGAAGTTGTGCTTCTGTTTACTGCGAGTTCGGTGGGATTGAGCGTCGGCTGGGGCTGTGAAGATTGCTTCTTGAAAAAGCTGTTCCCGAACAATGCACGGAACTCGACTTGTCCTCAGCCTTTGGATTTGTAAGAAGCCTGTGTCCACTGTGGTGACAAGTAGGGTTCCTGTTTGCCAGTTCCAAGAACCGGATGCGGGGCATCTGCCGAATAGCATCTGCTGTTTCCTGATTCTTAGCAAACTCGTCATATCAGCAACTTAATGACACAAGTTGGTAGAGTAGCTCTTAGCTGACACTTCGACCTCCAAAAATTATGGTGAGCCTGCTTTACCGTTGCGGATTATGTTGCGTTGTGCAGTGGGTATCCTAACTCGCTATCCTGGCTATGCATCGTGACATGCAGACATTTTTATTCACAAATACTTGAAATGATCTCAATCCAGCTACGTTTCTATGAACATGTATGAGTAAGCTAGTGGTGCTCACACTGTTTGGCTGAGTTTGTCCTCATATAAAATTAAAATTGTTATTTATTTTGCAATCAGATGCTTCATACGCAACGTTCGCCTTTTCGCTGTTTATATACAGTGCCTACTTGTGCTGCAAATGCAAACTGTTAATTAGTGATTCGCATGTTACAGGGCAGCGTCATATATCTGCTGTTTCTATTGTGGATCTTCCTAAAGAGGTGTGGGTACGATAAATTCCTTTACTGAGAATGTCTGTCTAGTCGCGATCGCAGTCTTCACTTAACTGATAAAAGAGGAATTGTTCGGCTCTGCAACTCCCACTTTTATCACACGTTCAATTTAATGTTGCGTGGAGCCTGTGGTCTTTCTTCTAATTATCTGCAAACAGTCACATGATAGTGGACAGCTGATGTTAATGGCCTGTTAGCTATTTTCAGTATCTATTTGAAACTTGTACTTTGGAATATGCAGATTATTTTTATTGACTTGTGATCTGATTAGACTTCTGTGCTATGCATCTGTAAACTTTTTTGACTTAATGTTTGTTTTTTTAAATTCCGTTCAGTCGTTTCTGAAAGTTATTTAATAATACCAACAATTCTGTTGTTGGAAGTTAATTAATTCTTGGGATAGTTGCTCAGATTGTCTTACATTATTTTCTGTGTTTAAGGAATTGGTTTGTGTTTTTAATAAATATGATAAGAAATTTGTGTCCCAGTGTCCTTCCACTCAACACCATCTCCCTACCACATTGCAGTGCTGATGTGCAAGTAGGGTCAAGAAGCTGAAAAGGTCTTTCAGTACACTCTTAGCAATAACAACGAATTAGCAATAACTTACACTGCCGACTTTATGATCACCACAAAGCAATTTAAAAAATTGAAATCCCATTCACAGTTGTTTAATTTTTTCTCACGTTACTATCTGAAGAGGTACTGATGTGCAAGCAAGGCCCTGAAAGTGAAAATAATGAATACAACATTCACTGGGAGAAGTGACATCTACTACTGAGACTTAAATTTTTGTTTTAAGTTTAAGTGAAAAATTTGAAACATAGAGGAACTCTGATAGAATGTTTCCTTAGAAACAATAAATACTTTTTGAAGATTTTAAAATATAAAGTATCTCAATAGATTACAATACTTTCAAAAGATGCTGATGAAGTTCCCATTTCCCCTTGCTATTGCGAGCCTGTCAAGTCCTTTGTGATTCTCAACCGATTGTGTTATCATTGAAATAACATCACATACACTGTCAACCTGTGAAGTTGCTCCTACGTTTTTGGGTGCTTCATTTTCTCGTCACGCAGCGTAGAACGGAATGACGTTGGAGGAAGGTACCATACTAGTACTCACATTCAAATATTAATAGTTAAAAAAGAATTAATTTAGTAAAACATCAAAAATTAATACCCTGTGACGCTAAATATGTTAGACACGAACGCGTGTTCTAAATGTGAACAATAAGAATTGACAGCGGAAAGTGAGGCTGCGTTACTTAGCCTCCAAGATGTGGCTTCTCAATGTCCAACTGAAGACCGTTGGTTGATGATTCGACTTCCGCTCGCGTACGAAGCGAAAGTAAACATTACTATCAAGATAAGAGGCTCTTAATGTTTCTCAAATTGCTTGAGCTCATAGTACAAGGCTTCCGTCAACTGGACGATCATCTTGAAGACTGGCGGCAGATTCATTGCGGTGAACGTTGACTGTACAACACAGACATTACTGACTGCATTAAAAAATCTGTGATCCTGTTGGCTACCACTGAAATATTCAGCCAGAGCCAGAAACACTGTTGTAGCTGCACTAACCTCTAGTTCCACCCCAAACAGTTGAGAAAACCTCCCAGCGAAGGTATTCTTGCCCTAATCGTGTCATCCTTCATGCAAACGAACCAAGCAAACTGTTGACGACATTTACTCTATAATAATAAATGTATATTGAAAGTAGATAAATCACAGTGATAACACCATCTGGTGATGACGGCCGACTCGATGCGTCGTTCTCTGGCAACGTTTTAGCCAATTTCTTACTTGTCATCTTCAGGCGAAATGTCGGGTTCTGTTGCTGTCGCAGTCGCTCCATTAGCGAGCTTTCCTTGTTCGACATGCTGAGCAGTGTAAGCATAAAAATTCTATTCCTGCTGTTCCTGTAGGTAAGAAAAGAAAACGGCCTTATCAGTACGAATTATCCTTGGGTGATGTGATGATAATATTCTGTGTCTGTTGTGAGGAAGTTATTCTTGCAGGAGGTCAGGCCAACGTGTTGTTGGCCTATTGTGTGGTTGTTGGCCCAGGCCACGGACGAGCCGGTTACGGGATAGTCGCGACTTCTAGGTAACACCTAGGCACTAGTCTTGCTCCATGGGATAGGTGCTCCCAGGATTTATACGGACGGGAGAATCTGTGTTGAATTTCAGCCACCATTTCGTTGACTACGAAATCCGGGCACCGCAGTCGAGTTGGAGACAGCGTTGCATCAGATGTATGTTCATGCTGCTGGTGTACAACGCTGTGTCATCGACGTGTGGAGCCAATTCGACGCACGCCACCTGCGGTATGACGGCAGTGACAGTGAGTACAGCAAGGGGCTGAGCATCAACCCCTGCAGCACCCCAGTGCGTATCAGTCGGTCTGTGAACGTACCATCGTCTGCTCTGACGTAAATATTCGCTCCGCTAAATGGGATCTGAGGAGGACTGCGTGTGACGCCGGTATCCATAGAAAAAGGAGTTTGTACACGGGACCGACTTGCCAGACGCGATCGAGTGGTCTGGACATGTCGAGGAACGGTGCCCCTATGCATTCCCCTGTTTCCAGCGCTCTCATCGTCTGCTCTGTCAGACTCAGAAGCTGGTGAAATGTAGAAAGACCACTAACGAACTCAAACTGCAAGTCTGCAATTAAATCCTCCTTGGAGAAGCATTCTGCCAGCCTTTTTTCGTACAGCCTTTCGAGAACTTTCCACGGGAGCAGGAGACGGATTCACGTCTCGTCCAGGTTTTTATAGTCACTGGACCACGGGCTTCTCTACATCCTCGGAGCCGGTTGCACCAACCAGGAGCGAACGGAATCGGTGCGACAGTGCAGAGTGGGGCGGAGGAGCGGTGGGGGTGGGTGCGATCGGCTGGTACCAGCGTCTCGTCTCGGTGCGGCTTGTTAATCCATTAGCCGACAACATCCTGCCTCCATCGGTGCGCTCACGTCGTATTCTTGCTAATGTTGTGTCCCACGTGTTGCTAAGTTGGAAGCGGCTTTCCCGCTTTATCAGGTTATCATTGACTCGTACCTCCACTGCCTTTTTAATAAAGAAGTCGCTCTACATAGCATCTTGGTTTTTTCAAACTTAAACCTGTGTGTTGGGCTACCCCTGAATTTATCTTTTGTTTGAGGCGACCGCTTCTCAAATGATACAACGCGGCGTCTGTCCGTTTCCACATTCACAGGAAATGCTTTAGACATCCGGTGTTCTTAGACCCAAGCTGTTCTCTGCTGAGCCCAGCAGATTCCGGAATGTTGGTGGAGGACAGAAGATGGTATTGATGTTGTTCTTCTCAATTACCGTGGGAATATTTGTAGTGCGCGATTCCGCTTCCTGGAGGAACGCCACACCCCTGTTGTCCTCTTCCTCCTGAAGGTCCTCCTCCGTCTCCTCCTCCTTCGTCTTCTTCTTGCCCGTCTTGAGAGCGTCTCTGATCTGCGTTCTAGTGTAACTATTCTTCTGGAGTGCATTCTTCTGGTGCTGCATCTCAGTAGGTAAACTGTCTTTCTTGCATAAGTCATGCGCCGTCTGGACAAGAGTAGTTAGCAAGGATATCCGTTGTTCTGGGTGATCGCAGCTGTGGCGTTAAGGTACAGGTCCGTGAGCCGTGCGTGGCCCACGATTGTGACCTGTCTTTCGTGCAATTCTGAAACGGCGAGACTATATATATATTTTAAATTTTCTGTGAATGTCTTCTGGCGCCACTATCCTTGCTCACCTTCGCTGTCCGTGACTGGCAGGACCAGCATTAGCTATAGTAGGTTCATGTTACTATCTGTGGAGCGACCTCGAGTATTTCCGGGTTCTGCTCTGACAGGAACGAGGCGGTGTGACGAAGTCGGTGGAGTGCATCGGCAGAGTCACTCGGAAGCGAGACAGTCGCATGTTAGTCAGCCGGCTCTGAGTCTCAGTCCCCTTTTGGTTGTGGACTAAGTCGGGTTCGTTGTTACTCGGCTCTTGGACGAGCTGGCAGTCACTAGCTGGCAGGTCCGCGCGGTGCAAGTAGCGTCGGGACCATGTTCGACGCAGATGTAAGACCGTTGGTCGGTCGGTTGGCTGGTCGTCGGATAGCGACATGCAGTCTGCTGAGCACTGACACCAGTATCAGTCGCGGAACAGTTGGCAGCCAGCAACGGTCGGGTCCGTATGGTGTTAGTATTCGCCGGGACCGCTGTTGGGGAAAGTGGGCTTCCGTTGGTCGTTTGCTCTCTCGACGACTACTTGAATCCTCAGGACGAACACCATTTTCCGAATCGGGATGTGCTAGGACCTTGTTGGTTCGTTGGAACTGAGCAGCGCCATAGTCTCCACAGCGCGAAGCCAGGCCGGGGCTTTTGGCGGCCGGCACGCGCTTTTGCATTTGGAGGCGCTAGCTATGTTAGCGACATTTCGAGTTCCTCCGAAGCAGTATCCGCAAGTTGAGTAATTAGTTACCTGTTCTTAAAACTCGACTGTTACGTTTTCTTGGTTATGGTGGATTGTTCTTTCCTCATCTGTTGACGCGTGTGATAACAAGTGTTGTGTGTCGTTGTCTAGAACCCGCAGCCTTCTTCCGTAGTGATTTGACATTTGTGACTTGTGTTTTTTCTCTATTCTTTTAAACGTGTCTTGAGTGGTGTGTGATGCCTTGATGTTGGTGAGGCCATGTCATAAGTATAGGTATTTTTGTTTACTCGTCATCGGCCGGGATTCTCTATTACTTGTGCAGTTGGATCGGACGGTTGGGAATCGGTCAGATTGTCGGTCAGTCATGAGCCGTCCCTAGGTTGTGCTGCCTTCTCTTATCTGTTTAAGCCTTGGCTGCCTGTGCAACTTCACTACACACGTAGGGGACCTTCTCAGGCCGATCCTGGATTATTTTCTGAACACCACATGTTATTGTTTTAATTTTTGTAAAAAATTTCTCTGAGCACTATGGGATTTAACATCGGAGGTGATCAGTCCCCTAGAATTTCGAACTACTTAAACCTAACTAAACTAAGGACATGTCACACATCCATAACCGAGGCAGGATTCGAACCTGCGACCGTAGCGGTCGCACGGTTCCAGACTGAAGCGCCTAGAACCGTTCGACCACACCGGCCGGCTTTTCATTTGTGTTTTCCCCCCTTTTGTCATTTGTAAGTACTGTGCTTGGCCTACACTAGTGTAGTAATACTGTTTTAATGATTGAAATTAGGCTTTCAACCGTGTTTTATTAAATTTCTTGTTTGCTCTGTGTTTTGGCCTTCTGCCGCGTTTGTTTCAGAATCTGTGGCTTTAATATGACATCCTTGTCTGTAAGGTTTCTCTTTAATTATCCTGATTTCTTGAAACGGCCTTCAGCCGTGTTCTGTAAATGTTTATCTTGAGGTTATCTTTAATTATTGTTGAATAATTGCTTGGGCCTTCAGACGGCAATAGACTTAAAGTTTTCTTAAGATGTTTCCTGTTGTACTGTGTAAAGGCTTATCTGTAACGTTTCTCTTTTATTACGTAAAGAATTTTTTTAATCAGGCTTTCAGCCGAGGAATTAACTAGAATTTCCCTTAATAAGGCCTTTAGCCGGAATTTGTAAATGATTGGCTTTTAAAGAATTTCCTTAGCTGATCTGAAATATTAATTTGTCCTTTAGACGAGAAGATATTCTAACTTTACTTAAGTAGGGCCTTCAGCGCGCAAGCTGACCACCGCCTTCACACGGCCGCAAAATATCTGCCTGTGGAGTGATTGGCAACGAACCAGCCGCATCGGCCGCGAGCGCACAGGATGCGACAGCAGCTGCGACACCGGTCGCGAGAGCCGCACCGACTGCGAGCGCGACCGATGCGGCAGGAGCAGCAGCACCGAAGGAAGGTAGGACGAACCCGCCCGTTCCGAGTGAGGAAATGGAAGTGTTCCAGACAGCGCAAAGCGCATTACCGCAGCTGTAGAGGAATCTTCCCCCACTCAGACCGGCAGGCCAAAGCAGTGGAAGAAGAGGGCGAACAGGAGAGGTGGCCCATACCCTAGTCAACCTCATGAAGACGGCTTCATCGCTCCCGACCGGAGCAAATGCG
This sequence comes from Schistocerca americana, assembly GCF_021461395.2. Lineage (NCBI taxonomy): Eukaryota > Metazoa > Arthropoda > Insecta > Orthoptera > Acrididae > Schistocerca > Schistocerca americana. The sequence continues at coordinate 325,939,006 of NC_060125.1, forward strand.
ACCGATTGGTGCGGTTACTGCGAAATGTTATTTAACCCATTACTGGCCATTGTCCCTTTTTTCGGACGCGTGTATTTTACTTATTTCTACGTAAGCAATGGAGCTTTTAGCCTTTATTGTTGCACCTGTAGGTTCAACTAACTGCTATAATGCCTGTAAATGTAAAATAAATAACTTTTTTCTACGTACTTCACGTCAGGAAAATTATAATCTTGCCGATTTTTTGTTCTCGCACTTGGCAGCACTGTATGTCTGCTGGTAGTTCTTGGACGACAATGAGCTGTGATTTAGTTGTCTGGGCGTGTTTATTATGAACATATGGATGTCCATGTAAGATTAGGTATATTTCAGATTTTTTTAAGTAAGTGCAATATCGATATATTTTATGCGTCCCAATAATGGGACAATGGCACTATCATTTATTGTTGATGTGCCCTATTCTTGTATACAGGTATTATACAGAGAAGAATTGCATTTTACGTTCTTTATACCTGCTTTTTTTCATGTTCTACTCGAATTTTAAGATTCCCACAGGATAGAAACATGTCGCGTGGACTTACACTTGAAGAAATTCTAGCAGAACTAGCGAACCATCAAGAGAGTGACGATGAAGATGATGCGTAGACTTGGCGATTATTCCACCCGATGCAGATGTAATAACAGATGAAGAAGACATTGACAAAAATGTGTTGAACAATGAGTCTGTTGTACAAGATGTAGACTGTACTTTAGAGAGAAGCTCTCGCTTTTGGATGTCTGACAGAGAATAGTGATGTTTTACTTATCAAAGAAAACAGGATCAGTACCAAAACGCAGAGGACCACAAGGAAGCAAATTGATGGGAGGACGGGGGAGCACAGATGTACGACTAGATCCAGGAAATCATTTCATTGTGTCAAGTAAAACACAGAAGAGGTGGGCTTACTGAAAGGAAAAAAAAAATTGTGATAGGTGCAATGTTGGTGTACACGACAAGTGTTTTGCTTCATTTCATAGACATTCAATAAAATTAAAACATTATTTATTTATTGTTTGTGTTGTTTCTGACAATATTATGCATGGCGAATAAGGTTGTGAATTTGGATAGCGCATTTAGCCAATGTCCCAAAATGGGACGGTCTGTAGTTTTTGTTCTAATAAACTGAAAATTTTAAAAACAACTTTTTATTCAATTAATCACCTAATGTAACGTATTTATGTATAAAAGTTTGCAAAAAATGATCCGATAGAGTTTTGGCCAGTAATGGGTTAAAAATGCCGAAGGCAGCCAAAGAGGACGGAACGTCACTGTCACAGCTGAAGAAACCGACTCGCCCACTAGCGCCCTCGAGCGATGGTCAGGAGGTGAGAAGCAACATTCCGTCGCAAAACCCAGCAGTGCTCACAAGTGAGCCCAACAGCAGTGTATTGTTGACTGCGATAAGTTCATGAAGCTCGTGGAAGAAGAAATGTGGCATTGTTTCACACACATTACCGAGATGCAGACGCAGGAGAAGGTTGTCTTCCACCATCTTACAATGAGATGGAACCGAAGTAACGGAAGCAGCAGCTCGCGGCTCAAGGTTTCACAGTGCCCCTGTTCCTGGATGTCCTGATCGACAACATGGAAACTCGAAAAACTTTCTACGTGGAAAAGGTCACGGACTTTTCAATGAAGGTTGAGCCACATGCCAGACCGCTGCGCGAAGTTCGCCAGATTGCACCAGACCAGGGAATGCGGCAAGAAGAAGGAAGACCCACCGGCTTGCTACGAGTGTTGCGAGCCACGTGTGGCAAGCTACAGGGGCTTCAGTGCCTTACGGCGCAAGGCAATCGCCACACGTGTCTAGGCAGGACACAGCTGTGCAGATGCCACCAGGGGAAAAGCGCCACCATCGAACAACGCGTCTGTGCCGCCAACTACGTCACAGGCCGCAGGAGGGGGCGCGGGCGTCAGACGGAGCAGCGCGCCACTTCGCATCGTGTAGATCACACGCAGCCTCCAGCGGACAGTACTCTAGCGACGAAGAACGTCACAGCTGCCAGAACGGACGCCAGCGAACTCAGTCCGCACCTGTGAGAGACAGGCAGATTATGCGCCAAATTGCAGCACTCGTAGAAGTAGAGACGGGGGCCCTCCAGGCCAATGCCTCAAAATCGAGGGACGCCATCGATAATATCCATACCCATGATTTGACACATGCACGTTCAATATACACGTTCAGTTTGCCAGCAGGGCAAATTTCGCCAATTGCTCCCAATTCCTAGGGGACGAGGCTGTTGACATCTGTCTTCTGCACTAAATATTCCTCAAACTCAGGTGTACGTGCGAGCAGCAAACTATTGCTGCTACCGAGATGACAAAGCCACCAACAAAGGCAGCAACAACATCTACGTCACGAGGTTGCTGCGACATCATTGAGTGTTCCTGCCGGAGCGCGAGTGTGACTGTCAACACCACTGCCGGGAAGATTCTAGTCGTGTCGGTATATCGGGAGCCCCATGGACTGATACACGAACTAGATTTCAATTCTCTGCTGTCACCTGAGGAACGAATTTTCATAGCGGGAAATTTCAGTTTCAATGGGAATGGATCTATCACCTCAGTGACGCAAGTGGGCGTCGGATTTCCCACGTTATTCATAAAAATGTAGCAGTCTGCCTAGGGCCGTTTGTCCCATGCACTTCCGCGCCCGAGGCCGACCTATGCGTTCGACTTCGCACTAATGAAGGGCATCAGACAATTCAGTACGTCGAGATGCGGAATATCCTATCATCAGACCGCGTTCCAGTCATCTATGAAATAGATGTGATCGTCGCCTCCCTTCCACATCAACGCCAAAGTTACAGATACTTGGACTGAGATCATTACCAAGAGGAAATACTAGCGTCTCTACAAGGTGCGGCTAACCCCAAAGTAGTTCGGACTGACTCAGTCCTAGCTTCCCTCAACGGAAGAATACTGCGAGCAGCAAACAAATCAACCCGAGACGACTGCTGCGACCATGAGACCTCTCGCGGCAGTTATCGCTACACATCCTGGCAGATATCACCGAGAAATAACCACTGTTCTCTGAACGGAAATTCACTCGCCAACGCGACAGCAATCGCCGAGACAACCGCAGTCGATGGGAGATAAAGGCAGCAGTCGAAGAATATAGCGACAGTATGTGGGCATACTTAGTGTCCACGCTCAACCCTGGAGCCTCCTGCGGTGCGACAGTGCATACCACGTTTCACTGAGACAGATGAAAAAGCCAGCTCGCTGGCCGACGCTTTCGCTGCAAGCTTCACAATAATCACAGACGTCGTGGGCGAAGTACGCAGCCGACAGATCGACGAGAAATTAGCAATCTTCTTAGCAGCTAGGAATGAAGAAGACTTAATGGAGCTGACTGAAGAGGAAGACTTTGCGGTGCAACTTCGTTCCCTGAGCACCACGACAACAGGAGGCGGCGTCGGTACCAACAACCAACTGCTGAAGAATCTCCCGCCAGGAGAACACCAACATAAGGCTGACGTGTTCTATGAGATACTACGCACAAGAAACTACCCGGCAACATGGAAACGCACTGAAGTTGTATCCATTCGGAAAACCAGTAAAAACCTACGGCAGGTCTTCACTTACCAACCCATCACCCTGCTCCCGTCCCTCTCGAAAGTTTTCGAGAGGCTATATTCGGAAATGTTGATGGAACACAAGAGGGTGTTATTCCAGACGAGGAATTTGGTTTTCATAGCAGTCATTCTACCTCTCACCAGCTTCTGAAACTGGTAGAGTAGGTGATGAGAGTACTGGAAACAAAGGAACACCCGGGGGCGTTGGGGCGGGGTTCGTCGACATTTCCAGAACGTTGTATATACTCGTTGTACTCGGGATACCGACATCTCACGTAGTCGTCCTCAGATACTGCCTAGCGGAGCGAACGTTTCACGTTAGGGGCAGACGATGGTACGTCCACAGACCGACAGATACGTACTGCGATGCCACAGAGGTCGGTTCTGGGCCCCTTGCTATACTCACTGTACACTATCGCCATACCACGGGTGGCGCGTGTGGTACTGGCTCTCTACGCCGGTGACACAGAGCTGTGCACCCATAGCATAAACGTGCACACGATGTAACGCTGTCTCCTACTCGGCTGATCTTTACCCGAAGAATGCTGCCACCAGATCTCCCGCTCGTAGAATTCCTGGGAGCACCAATCCATGTAGTAAGACAGTGAAGTACCTAAGTGTTACCCTGGACCAAAAACTCTCTTGGGCACCTCATATGAGAGATTGAAATTACAATGATATCCAGACCATTAGCTGCTTACAGTCGTTGATAAATATCAACGGGGACAGTTGAAAATATGTTCTCCGATCGCGACTCGAATCCGGAATGTCTTGCTTACCGACAGACGCTCTGTCTGGCTGAGCCATCGAGGACAAAGAGGACAGTGCGACTGCAGGGACATATCTCGGGCACACTCCCAGTGAAACCCACATTTCCAGGTTACTATCTATACACTACATTTGTACAGCCCCTGCTCACTATATTCAGTTCTCGCGGCAGTCAGTCTACCGATTACCTCAAGAGTTTGAGCATTGTGAGTGCATCCCCACTGATGAAGATCACTGGCCGGTAAGCCGTGTCTATACGAAGATGGTATCTGTTCTTTTGGACAAAATTTTAGCATCGAGATTCAATGAGAAAGCCTGCACTCTCATATACTCGCACTACAACACAGTTATATTATTATTTACCTGACGAATATTATTACGTATTTTGCCCCCTGTTTCTCGGGAGTACATAAAAACTCCTTATTGATATGTAAGCTTGCGTTAATACACAGCGGGTCGATCCTTAGAGTCGTCAGGCGCACATTCGCTGGTGTTTCGGCAGATATATGTGGTTTTGTTCTTCCATCACATAGCTGGCGTCAGACCAAACAAATGCTGCTGAGCACATCTTTTATGTGAAGCCCATTGTCGGTTTGTTTTCCGTTACGAGCAAAGTTATTTTCGAACCCGAATTATACGTGGCTGTTCTACAGAACCGTGGAAAACTGGATTAGTGCGATATTCATTTTACCGATACGTCAAAAAATCCTGTTGGAGGAACTTCCGCAGCTGGGCATTAAAGCAGAGGTTGAAAATACCGCTACAGTTGTAAAGTACTTTTATTACTGTTTCGGGCTCTTGTACGCCTTACTTCAGGTGTCGTAACTTGGTTCTGTGCCCTCCGAGCGCCGCGGTGGACGTGTGCGAGGCGCGGTGGGCCGCCTACGAGCGCAGAGCATGGAGTCATAGGTAGCTTACAGCGCCTCCACTGAGGCGTTCGGGGGTCATAGCACCAAATTAAAAATATGAAGATGGGTGTAGAAGAGCCCAAAACCGGTCGCGTAATAATAAAAGAACTTTACACTATGGCGATATTTTCAACCTCTGGTTGACGATAGGTGTTAACAGAGACAATGAAACACGAAGGATAACCAGTACTCCAGCAGCGAGTGAGCTATTTGGCGGTGGTAGCTAGCGCCAATGAGGTCGAGTACTGTTTACTGTCCTTGTTCTGCTGACCCTGTCAGTGCATATCGAAACAACGAATATCGCGCTGGACTAATTTGGTATCGTCTGTGCATTCGGCTTTACAAAGCAGTACGTCCCCTCTAATGGCAAGCAAACCGACACCTTTCATCGACACAGGGCGTTGCATGAAAAACTTACTGAGCAGTATTACTTTGGGCTGAGAGCAGCTACACACAGCAGAAACTAAATTACAAATATTGGCTGAATCACGAGAGAAAATGCTCATGACGTCTCTTCAGAGGAACGCCATGAGTATCTCACTTCATTATACAGTATATCAATGTCCTAATATTCGCGATGCATTTATATTAAAGTTTTTCGTCGTCGGAGAACGAGGTCCCATGGAAAAGTTGGTAACTCACGACGGAACTAGTCGCTGCCTGACACGAGAGACAGAGATGTAGGCACGCCCACGAGAAGTTCCATACGCCGCCGCTGCCAGAAGACTACCAACGTCAGAGTGCCGCAACACTCGGTCAACTCTGAAATATAATCGTAAGGGTTTCGGAAATAGGAATGAGTCAGGAGAAAAACGCCAGTAATTCTACAATATATGTCGGCTCTTAATGGCAAATATGGTGTTCAATTCAAAGTAGGGAAAAATATCTTTGTAAACGTCCAAAAAATATAAGAAGTTCCTTCTAGGACTTCATCACGCGGAGAAGGACATTTCAGAATACCGTATTGAGCTGTAAGCCGTACCTGAGAGCAAATATAGATTTAAAACCAGAGAAATTAATAACAAAATTAGGTGGAAGTTTAAGCGAACTGTCAAGGTCAGCGTGTAAAGGATTACGATACTTAAGCCTTCAGTAATATCGAAGTGCTTTCGGAGTGGCCTGCAATGAAGAATACCACAGTAGGTTCTTCAATTGAGGAGGAGAGAACATGTCTAGGAACGGTAATCACAGTTGCAGGACACACAAATTTGAATGAAATAACTGAGAAGACTCCTTGAATAGCGAAAGAAATTCTTTATTTGATGAGCGAAATGGCCGCAAAAGGAAATCTAAGGACACCTGAATGGCGATTGTCGTAAGAACAGATTCAAAATTTAAAATATTCAAACTAACTTGGTGGCAATTTAAAAACAACAGCATGATAATTCCAAAACAGATGCCACTTTTCAATGCATAACGGAGTGTGCGTGGGTGGGCTGAGTAAGTACACAGGGGTCGGTAGGGAGAAGAGAAACTACCTGTGGTATTCACTTTGACACTTCATTTATACTAGTTTCTGACAAGACTAATATACAGAACACAAAGGAAATTCCTAATTCGTTGGAGGAATATCATTTGGGATGATATTTTTCAGAAAAACAGGTGTACACTTTAGGGAAAGACTGTAAAAGCACCACATTTACAATTCTGAAAATGGAAAAGCAGGAAAGGAGAACCACGGACAAGTGATACGACGAGAGCGGCGTAAGGCAGGGAAGTTACCTGGTAAGTTACGTTTCTGCTTTACTGTCGAAGATGGGTGCAGGAAATAACGGTGAAAATATAATTCAGTAGTAATAGACATCATGAAAAACTGCTGATGATGTTTACATCCCTTTAGTGAACGAGCAAGATTTCCAATATGAAATGGAATTAATTCTCTGCTGAAAACTGAACTTGTACTTGGATTAATTTGAAGAAAGATTTCAGTAATCGGATATATCATAAACGACAGTAATTTAACATCAGAGTTGGTAACAATTAAGTAGACAAGAAACTCGGATACAATGTAAGCAAAATAGCGCAAGGTTGACGAAATGAGGAGCACTTAAGAACCAGAGGTGCAGAGGGACTGGAGGTTTCCCTCGCTAGATGGACTCCACTAGCATGATGTGTATACCGTAATTTGACGAAGATATATCTCAAAATGTACGTGTGAAGCCTCCCCCCCCCCGCCTCCCTCTCCTTTCCCTTTCTTCACAAGTCTGTGGGTTTATTTTCGGTGGCTTGTTTCATAACAAGACTTTCACCGCCTGTACAAACCGAGGTGTGCCTAATGATGATGAAACAACTAAAAGTGCAAGTGGAAGTGGAAGGGGTGGAGAATAGAAGAGAATCAATTATGTTTTTGTAGGAAAGAATAATTTTTGAAGTTCATAGCTGTACATTTTATTTTTACATAGGATAATAAATGTACCGGTGGATAATGCAGGACATGTATAATCACTTCCAGAAATGATATTTATTACGTAACTTTTCCGCAAATGAATGGGCTTTTGTGTAAATTACGTGGATTCATTGATTCTGTGGCTGGAGAACACATTATTTTTGAATAACAATGGTCCACTGAAGAATTTGTCCGCAATGATTGAGAAGATTAATTGGAAATTTGATAATGAAATCCGTATACAGTATTGTACCTCTATTTTTTGTCAATACACATTTCAAAGCACTGCTTCTTCGGGGCTTTAGCTGTTATCGAAGCAACACCATGGGAGTGTGAAAAAGACATGCTCACTCAGCTGTAGCTGCTGCAGTTCGTTTTTAGCCCTTTGGTTTCCAACAATAGGGAAAGGAAGTTTACTTTCGAAAATTTTTCACAGAATTAATCTATTACCATAGCAAGCAAAGAATACAAGAAAACACTAGCAAACAGTTAACAAGCAATAATTTTCAGTAGGTGGTTTCACTTTAGAAACAGTAGGAGATGTTGTTGCCAAGCACCCATTAATTCACATGGAATTATTGAAAGGAAATTCGCGTTTTTTCTAGTAGAAACCCACTTTTATGGACTCTTAACGACTACAACAAAATATAGTCCTACATAACAAGAAGAAATAGACGTAAAAGTTTTAAAAAGAATACATCGAAACTACTTACTGCCCCAGTGGTTAAATTTCGAAATCCGTCATAATAGCAGTACCGACAGACTCAAATGTACGTTACAATAAATTTAAATATACTTACTTTCACTGTCAATAATCTCTTCAGTATGACTACTGTAAGTAGCCTGCGCCTCACTATCTCGTACGATCTCGTAGCACTCTCGTCGCCGACTTGTTTTGAATGTTGTAGGCGAGTGCTCCAATGCGCTACACTCGTTCTAGCACCTCACTGTACCGCTAGAGGTTTCTGCCTTGCAACGATATCGCTGGATTCATGCTAAAGGCGAAGCTACTTCGACAAAATAATTATTTAAATGGTCGTTTCAGGGGGAAACTACCGATACTGGGTGAAATTTCTGAAGTTGTGTTGGTGAATACTCATAATTACTGAAGAACAAATGCAGATTTTCGTTTATCCCAGTTCATAATAACGTACGTATCTGGGGTGCATGCATTATATTATTTGGGGATGGCCAAGCATTCTTTCGTTTATGACATGTTAAAGCAACGATAAGGAGGAATGTAACCTACTTTCATAATGACTGGAGTCATGCGAACTTATTTGGCATAACATTTTGTACATGGCCGCACGTTCAGAGACGGTGGATAGCTACAATTGAAAGAGAAACAGCCCTCGGTCACTATATTCTAAGCAAATTAACATGGTTTCAACACTGCTAGGAGTGTCTTCTTCAGAATTTAAAACAATGAATGATCAATATTCTCAAAATATCCACGGGTGTGCTGCCGGTCTATAGTGTCCAACGGGCACAATATTTCGGCGATCATACATGTCGCCATCATCAGGTGAACTGACGGACTGAGCTCCTGTGAACGTGCCGGCTGGGAGATCGGTACGCTATGGCTGCCCAGAGGAATGGGGTACTTAAAACTCTAGTACATAGGGCGCGCACTATCTCTGACGCAGAGGGTTTACCCCAGAAATTGGAACATCTGAGAACTGTATTTCGAAAAAATGGGTACTCAGAGTGGCAGAATCAACGTGCTCTCCGCCCAACCACCGCAGCACAACCTGTTGAGATGGATGAAGTCACGAGGGAGGAGGTAGGCACTGCATTTATTCCGTACACAGGCGCACTCTCGGGGAAAATCGCCCGCATTCTGAAAAAAAACACCGGGTTGGAACTGTGTTTTGTTCTCCAAATAAAACTCGTGCACTGGTGGGGAGCGCCAAAGATGACCTCGGTTTGAGGAAGGCCGGCGTGTACCAGATTCCGTGTCAATGTGGCAAGTCGTATATTGGTCAGACGATGCGTACCGTCGAGGATCGATGCCGTGAACACCAGAGGCACACTCGACTGATGTATCCGAGCAAGTCGGCGGTCGCTGAACATTGTTTGTGGGAAAATCACGCCATGGAGTATGACCGCACGAGGATTCTGGTACAGACATCGAGATACTGGGACAGCGTTGTTAGAGAGGCCATCGAAATTCGCACCAATGACGACCTCATAAACCGTGACTGTGGCTATAATCCTAGCAAGGCTTGGGAACTAGCGATTGGGTTAATCAAGAGTCAATCGAGCAAACGTGTGGTTGTGACGACCACGGCGGACAGAGCCATCACACCGACGTCATCTCAGACGCCGTCGCAATCTGTTCCACCACGCGACCGTGGCACGGGGCGCGGATGGCGGAGGGAGCGCGCCGCGGGCGGAGGGTATTTAAATCGGCTGCCGCCGCGACCGAACCCAGTTCCCTCTGAGCAGCCCTAGCGTACCGATCTCCGTGCCGGCACGTTCACAGGAGCTCAGTCCGTCAGTTCACCTGATGATGGCGACATGTATGATCGCCGAAATATTGTGCCCGTTGGACACTATAGACCGGCAGCACACCCGTGGATATTTTTACTATCAAATACGCCGGGAGTAACTCAAGAATCGATCTATATTCTGTAACATGGTCACAGAATAACGACTAAAAACATATGATAGGGTATAAGTACGGAATCATCGTAAAAGACCGACAGTACTTATATGTCATTTATCATTATTATTATTATTTTATAAATGACATATATTTACTGTCAGTCTTTTACGATGATTCCGTACTTATACCCTATCATACGTTTTTAGTCGTTATTCTGTGACCATGTTACAGAATATAGATCATGCTTTGTTTTAAATTCTGAAGAAGACACTTCTGGCAGTGGTGAAACGACGTTAATTTGTTAAAAGCCGGCCGGTGTGCCCGAGCGGTTCTAGGCGCTTCAGTCTGGAACTGCGCCACAGCTACGGTCGCAGGTTATAATCCTGCCTCGGGCATGAATGTGTATGATGTCCTTACGTTATTTAGCTTTAAGTAGTTCTAAGTTCTAGGGGACTGATGACCTCAGATGTTAAGTCCCATAGTGCTCAGAACCATTTGAACCATTTTTTTTTTTTAATATAGTGACCGAGGACTGTTTCTCTTTCAATTGTTATATGGCATATCGCACTTGGGTTTCGAATGTCGAGTTGTTCTGTCGTTTGTGCATTCCATTAACGAAAGTCTCCTTTAATAGAAAGTAAACTGTTTATTTCTTTCCTGTCACATTAAGAATACCATATGCGCTTTCCAGTATTACGAATTTCCCACATAAGGGTAACTGCAGTAAATGAAACGTTGTACTGCATATGTGGATGGGCTTGCGTCTGTGTTCCGTCTATTTCCTACGTTAGCTCGCTGACGACAACAGAAATAAAGCGGAGTGGGCCTCGTAGTTGGTAACTGTTGGATCGTGAGTCGTTTCTCGGAGGGGCCACGACGGCTGTTTGACTCCTCCGGAGACAAACGAACCGCCGGCAGCGCCCGCGGGCACCGACGCCTCGAGGGGCGCCCACTCCAATAATGTAAACTTATTACGCGAAACCTCGTTTCAATTTCGACTGTCGCTCTGCCTGCAGTCCCCGATATTATCTTCCGCTGGGGAACTTAGATTTCCATGTGATAAATGGGTGGCAGGAATGTATACACAGAAATGAAACATTTCAGCCGAGGAAATGGAGAATTAAACTGATCAAGTTTGGCGGAGCCCTGCCGGCTGCCTTCTGGGCAAAGACGTGAAGCCTGCGTAGGAAGCAAAAGAAAAAGGCGAGGGGGAGGTGGCGGAAAGGGAATGGGGAAACATAACAAACAAGGACTGGTAGGCAGAGCAAAATGAAGAACAGCTTCGGAGAACTGCACGCAAAAGGACGCGGGAGGCGAAAGACGCTGAAGGCTGGCGATGCGAACGACTGGCTGCCAATTTTCCGACTCTAAAGAGTTCTCAAGCTGCATGTAGCGTTCTCTGTCAGACTACAGATTGCTTGGTTAATTTATTACTTTTGATGACCGTCAGAGGAGAATGACGTCTATAAAACCGACAGGTTGAAAACTATACCAATAACTGTCTCAGATAAGCTGATTAGTATTCAGTAACACATATTTTCTGTAACTTGCCAATAGCCATAAAAAGCTCATCGACTAACAAACTTCCATTTAAGAGGACCCTTAATAATTTACTTTTGTCTGACTCCTGTTCTAGTGATAAATTTGTCAATAGAACGAGTTGATGTGTAAATATTACTGATAATATTCCATAATGCGAGTATCTCGTACAAAATTCAGTGCAGTAATGTGATCATTGTAAACATAAATTGTAAAATGATTTTCTAAATGATGACTCGTGGCTTCAATAGCCTAAATATCATCATATGCACAGTACGCACATTTACATGTTTTATGACAAGCCTGCAATTACCCATAGGAGTATTTCACTTGAAAGGTACATAATAATATCTACCGTACTATATAGTGTTGTGTGAGACATCAGTCTTCTGAATTGTTTTATGTGGCCAATTGCAACCTAAGTCCTCAGTTATTCGCTCAGTGTATTCCAATCTCTATTTCCTCTACAGTTTCCTCCCTCTATAACTCTCTCTAGTATCATAGAAGTTATTCCCTGAGGTCTTAACAGATGTCCTATCAGCCTGTCCCTTCTTGTTGTCAGTGTTTTCCATCTATTCCTTTCCTCGCCGCTTCTGCAGAAAATCATCCAATCCTTATCTTCCCAGTCTACCTAATGTTCAACATTCTTCTGTAGCGCCAACCTCAAACGCTTCGAGTCACTTCTGGTCTGTTTTTTTTTTCCACAATCCATGTTTCACTACCACAGAAGCTGTGCTCCAAAAGTAAGTTCTCAGGAATTTCTTCCTCAAATTTAGGCGTATGTTTGATACTTGAAGATTTCTCTTACCCAGCATCGCCCTTTCCGGCAGTGTTAGTCTGCATTTTATGCCCCTTGCTCCTACTATAATGGACTAGTTTGTTGCCTAGCTACCAGAATCCCTTAACTTAGTGATTCCCATGTTCTGATGTTAAGGTTCTCTCATTCTAATTTCTGCTACTTACCATTAGTTGCATCATTCTTCGGTTTACTCTCAATCCGTATTCTATACTCCTTACATTGTTCATTTCATTCAACAGATCTCTTAATTCTTCACTTTCACTGACGTCAATAATGTCATCGGCGAATCTTATCACTGATATCATTTCAACCTGATTTTGAATCACACTCTTGAATCTTTCTTTTATTGCCTCTTTGCTGTATGGATTGAGCAGTAGGGACGAAAGACTACATACCTCTCTTCCTTTCTTTTCAATCTGACCACTTCGTTCTTGAACTTAGTCTTACTTCCTCTAGTTTTCTCCGAATTTCGAACATTTTTCACCCTTTTACGTTGTGAAAGGCTTTAATGGGTTCAACAAATGATATGAAAGTTTTTTGATTTTTCTTCAGTCTTGGTTCCTTAGTGAGCCTCAACGTCAGAACTGCCTCTCTGGTGATTTTTCCTTTCCTAAAGTCAAACTGATCGTCATCTATCAGATCCTGAGTGTTCTTTTCCATTCTTCTGTATCTTATTCTTGCCAGAAGCTTGGATACATGAGCTATTAAGCTGGCCGTGCGATGATACTCGCAGAGGTCGGCTCTTGCTGTCTTCATAATTGTGTGGATGATTTTTTTCCGGAAGTCTGGCGGTCATCGCCGGTTTCATATGTTCTACACACCACAGTGAATATCTGTTTTGTTACCACTTCGCACAATGATTTCAGAAATTACTATGGAATGTTAGGTATCCGTTTTGCCTTAACTGATCTTAAGTCGTGCAAAGCATTTTTAAAATTTTGATTTCCATACTGGATCTCCCATCTCCTCCTTACCGACTCACGTTTCTTCTTGTACCACGTCATCGTAAGTGAATACTAGGATACAAGCAGAGTACAAGCCTGAAAGCGAGTCATGTTCATTTGTGACCAAGAGGAAGGCCTGTTCCTTCCATCGTCCTGGTACAATAATTCATGTGTATGAGACCTTGCGTCTATTAATTTCATTCAAGTAACTGCAGAAAGCATTCATCGGTAAATTTGTTTTACATAAATGTACTTGCATCAGAAGGGCGATTGGATGAAGAAAGATGAAGAGATTTATCAGTTTCGGTATTTGTAAAGACAGCGATGAGTGTCAAAATTATATCAGAAGCGTATATTTAACGTAGATAACTTTCATGCTGCGATTCAAAAATAAAATAATACTTTTAAAAAAGTATGTGATAAGTAGCAGCCAGTTTACATTAACGCTGCACACCTGTAATTACGGATATATGTAGAAAACTACATGAAGGTTTGCACTTAAAATTCAAGAAACACATGAGATAGATGATGTAGACGTAAAAATAAATATAAAACTGTTGCCACGCCAGACAATGTTCATAAAACACACACTAATCATAAAGACGAAAAGCCTGGGAATCTCCCCAAAATTATGTAGTTCCTTATAAAATGGTTACAAGAAACTCAATAAGTAGGAGGAATTATCAAATCCAGCGTCTTTAGACAATGCTGCAATCATAGGAAAAGACAGTACAGAAAAAGAAAAAAACTGTACCACTGCCTAACAAATAAGCAAAGAGCATAACGTATTGGTTTCGCTGTGAGTAAAAATCTTCCAAGTTCCAGCTCTAAAAAGTGCAAGTAAATAAGAACGATGACATTCAAACACTCGTAGTAAATTTGAAGCAATATATCGTAGGAAATGGTGTGTTTCAGAAACCTACACTGTCGAAGGACACACATCACAGTATGGCATAAGCTTAAAAAAATGGTGTCAAATGAAATCACTTCAATTCAAGCGCATTTCGGTTCAACTAATTACATAGCAATTTGATTCATAAAGAATTCCAATTACGTGAGCACGCTTTTTTAAGATTTATGTCAGCCTGCGACTGGCACCAACAGAAATTTACCTTACTAAATTTCATAAAATCCTGACATGTTCAACACAGCAGGCATAGTGGAAGTCATTGGACGTCACGGCATATAATCTTGTGAGTGTAGAAACTGTGGGTGGAGGGGGTTGGGGGTGGGGTGGAAACTGGAGTGGCAGAGCACATGGCTGGCAGTGGCCAACGGGAAATGGCGAGCGGCTAGAGTACACGCGGCCTTGGTGAAACCCGAGTGCTTGGCCGTGTTTTCGCGGTTGGAGGAATTTATATTCCAGGGAAAAATCAGTAAAAATAAAAGTAAGAGTGACACGGAGGTGCAAGTTGGCACTCATGGAGAGAAAAATATGTAAAGCTTCGCTGGAGGAGGCCTTGCAGAGAGTCCATTACCTTTTACAAGGCAATGACAATGTGGGCACACTTAATGGAATCTTTTTAACGTATATCAGACAATGGACAATCCAGGACGGCATGCAACTACACTCCTGGAAATTGAAATAAGAACACCGTGAATTCATTGTCCCAGGAAGGGGAAACTTTATTGACACATTCCTGGGGTCAGATACATCACATGATCACACTGACAGAACCACAGGCACATAGAAACAGGCAACAGAGCATGCACAATGTCGGCACTAGTACAGTGTATATCCACCTTTCGCAGCAATGCAGGCTGGTATTCTCCCATGGAGACGATCGTAGAGATGCTGGATGTAGTCCTGTGGAACGGCTTGCCATGCCATTTCCACCTGGCGCCTCAGTTGGAACAGCGTTCGTGCTGGACGTGCAGACCGCGTGAGACGACGCTTCATCCAGTCCCAAACATGCTCAATGGGGGACAGATCCGGAGATCTTGCTGGCCAGGGTAGTTGACGTACACCTTCTAGAGCACGTTGGGTGGCTCGGGATACATGCGGACGTGCATTGTCCTGTTGGAACAGCAAGTTCCCTTGCCGGTCTAGGAATGGTGGAACGATGGGTTCGATGACGGTTTGGATGTACCGTGCACTATTCAGTGTCCCCTCGACGATCACCAGTGTTGTACGGCCAGTGTAGGAGATCGCTCCCCACACCATGATGCCGGGTGTTGGCCCTGTGTGCCTCGGTCGTATGCAGTCCTGATTGTGGCGCTCACCTGCACGGCGCCAAACACGCATACGACCATCATTGGCACCAAGGCAGAAGCGACTCTCATCACTGAAGACGACACGTCTCCATTCGTCCCTCCATTCACGCCTGTCGCGACATCACTGGAGGCGGGCTGCACGATGTTGGGGCGTGAGCGGAAGACGGCCTAACGGTGTGCGGGACCGTAGCCCAGCTTCATGGAGACGGTTGCGAATGGTCCTCGCCGATACCCCAGGAGCAACAGTGTCCCTAATTTGCTGGGAAGTGGCGGTGCGGTCCCCTACGGCACCGCGTAGGATCCTACGGTCTTGGCGTGCATCCGTGCGTCGCTGCGGTCCGGTCCCAAGGCGACGGGCACGTGCACCTTCCGCCGACCACTGGCGACAACATCGATGTACTGTGGAGACCTCACGCCCCACGTGTTGAGCAATTCGGCGGTACGTCCACCCGGCCTCCCGCATGCCCACTATACGCCCTCGCTCAAAGTCCGTCAACTGCACATACGGTTCACGTCCACGCTGTCGCGGCATGCTACCAGTGCTAAAGACTGCGATGGAGCTCCGTATGCCACGGCAAACTGGCTGACACTGACGGCGGCGGTGCACAAATGCTGCGCAGCTAGCGCCATTCGACGGCCAACACCACGGTTCCTGGTGTGTTCGCTGTGCCGTGCGTGTGATCATTGCTTGTACAGCCCTCTCGCAGTGTCCGGAGCAAGTATGGTGGGTCTGACACACCGGTGTCAATGTGTTCTTTTTTCCATTTCCAGGAGTGTATATTATGGGAGTGGAAGTTGCTATTCACCATACAGCGGAGGTCCTGAGTCGCAGATAGGCAAAACAAAAGGATTTTCACAATTAAAGCTTTCGGCCAATTACCTTTGTCAACAATAGACACATATACGTGCACACACACACACACACACACACACACACACACACACTCACACACACACACACACACACACACACGACTGCAGTCTCAGGAAACTGAAACCACACTGCTAGCAACAGCAACAGTACATGAAGGGAGTGCGACTGGATGGGGCAAAGGTGGAGGCTAGGGCAATTAGGGCGAGGGATAGTATGATGGAGATGGCATACAGTGAAGTGCTGCAGGTTGGGTGGCTGGCCGTTGAGAGATGCTGATGGGGGGAGGGGGGGTTGTGGAAAAGGAGAGAAATAGAGAGAAATAAGAAAATAAAATACATAAACAAAAAATAAATAAAAAATAGAGGGTGTGGTGGTGGAATTACTGCTGTGTAGTGCTGGAATGGGAGCAGGAAAGAGGCTGGATAGGTGGGGTCAGAGGCTAACGGAGGTTGAGGCCAGGAGAGTTTTGGGAACATAGGATGAATTGCAGAGGAAGTTCACACTGGTGCAGATCGGAAAAGCTGGGGTTGATGGGAAGGATCCGTATGGGACAGGTTGTGAAGCAGTCATTGAATTGAAGGATATTATGTTTGGGAGCGCTTTGAGCTACAGGGCGGTGCACTGGTTTCTTGGCCACAGTTTTTCGTTGACCGTTCATGCAGACAGACAGCTAGTTGGTTGTCAAGCCTACATACAATGCTGGACAGCTGGTGCAGCTGAGCTTGTATGTCACATGACTGGTTAAACAGGTAGCCCTGCCTTTGATGGGACAGGTGACGTTAGTGACCAGACTGGAGTAGGTGCTGGTGGGAGGATGAATGGCACAGGTCTTGCATGTGGGTCTATTACGTGGGTATGAGCCATGATGTAAGCACTGGGAGTAGCAGCTGTGTATGGATGAACGAGTATATTGTGTAGCTTGGGTGTACAGATGAATACCACTGTGGGAGGGGCGGCAAGGATAGTGGAGGGGGGGGGGGGGGACATTTCTCATTTCAGGGCACAATGAGAGGTAATCGAACCCCTGACGGATAATGTAATTCAGCAGCACAAGTCCTTGGTAGTACTGAATTATTAGGAGCCAGACGGTGGTGCTTTGGGAGGCGATGGGAGACCAGTAAGGTACAAGGTTGGAAGGATTAGGCTTTAGTGAGACCCAGGGTATATTTCGAGAGGGACTGCTCATCACTGCAGATGCGATGACCGTGGGTGGCTAGGCTGTATGGAAGGGACTTCTTGGTATGGAATCTGTGGCAGCTGTCAAAGTGGAGGTATTGATGTTTTTTTTTTTTTTTTTTTTTTTTTTTTTGGTCATCGGTCTACTGACAGGTTTGATGCGGCCCGCTACGAATTCCTTCCCTGTGCTAACCTCTTCATCTCAGAGTAGCACTTGCAACCTACATCCTCAGTTATTCGCTTGACGTATTCCAATCTCTGTTTTCCTCTACAGTTTTTGCCCTCTACAGCTCCCTCTAGCATCATGGAAGCCATTCCCTCATGTCTTAGCAGATGTCCGATCATCCTGTCCCTTCTCCTAATCAGTGTTTTCCACATATTCCTTTCCTCTCCGATTCTGCGTAGAACCTCCTCATTCCTTACCTTATCAGTCCACCTAATTTTCAACATTCGTCTATAGCACCACATCTCAAATGCTTCGATTCTCTTCTGTTCCGGTTTTCGCACAGTCCATGTTTCACTAGCATACAATGCTGTACTCCAGACGTACATCCTCAGAAATTGCTTCCTCAAATTAAGGCCGGTATTTGATATTAATAGAATTCTCTTGGCTATAAATGCCTTTTTTGCCATAGCGAGTCTGCTTTTGATGTCCTCCTTGCTCCGTCCGTCATTGGTTATTTTACTGCCTAGGTAGCAGAATTTCTTAACTTCATTGACTTCGTCACCATCAATCCCGATGTTAAGTTTCTCGTGGTTCTCATTTCTACTACTTCTCATTACCTTAGTCTTTCTCCGATTTACTCTCAAACCATACTGTGTACTCATTAGACTGTTCATTCCGTTCAGCAGATCATTTAATTCTTCTTTACTTTCACTCAGGATAGCAATGTCATCAGCGAATCGTATCATTGATATCCTTTCACCTTGTATTTTAATTACTCTCCTGAACCTTTCTTTTATTTCCATCATTGCTTCCTCGATGTAGAGATTGAAGAGTAGGGGCGAAGGGCTACAGCCTTTCTTATACCCTTCTTAATACGAGCACTTCGTCCTTGATCGTCACCTCTTATTATATCCTCTTGGTTGTTGCACATATTGTATATGCCCCTTCACTCTTGCACCATTTTATATTGTCGAACGCTTTTTCCAGGTCGACAAATCCTATGAAAGTGTCTTGATTTTTCTTTAGCCTTGCTTCCATTATTAGCTGTAACGTCAGAATTGCCTCTCTCGTCCCTTTACTTTTCCTGAAGCCAAACTGATCGTCACCTAGCGCATTCTCGATTTTCTTTTCCATTCTTCTGTATATTATTCTTGTAAGCAGCTTCGATGCATGAGCTGTTAAGCCGATTGTGCGATAATTCTCGCACTTGTCAGCTCTTGCCGTCTTCGGAATTGTGTGGATGATGCTTTTCCGAAAGTCAGATGGTATATCGCCAGACTCATATATTCTACACACCAACGTGAATAGTCGTTTTATTGGCACTTCCCCCAATGATTTTAGAAATTCTGATGGAATGTTATCTATCCCTTCTGCCTTATTTGACCGCAAGTCTTCCAAAGCTCTTTTAAATTCCGGTTCTAATACTGGATCCCCTACCTCTTCTAAATCGACTCCTGTTTCTTCTTCTATCACATCAGACAAATCTTCACCCTCATAGAGGCTTTCAATGTATTCCTTCCACCTATCTGCTCTCTCCTCTGCATTTAACAGTGGAATTCCCGTTGCACTCTTAATGTTACCACCGTTGCTTTTAATGTCACCAAAGGTTGTTTTGATTTTCCTGTATGATGAATCTGTCCTTCCGACAATCACATCATTTTCGATGTCTTCACATTTTTCCTGCAGCCATTTCGTCTTAGCTTCCCTGCACTTCCTATTTATTTCATTTCTCAGCGACTTGTATTTCTGCATTCCTGATTTTCCCGGAACATGTTTGTACTTCCTCCTTTCATCTATCAACTGAAGAATTTCTTCTGTTACCCATGGTTTCATCGCAGCTGCCTTCTTTGTACCTGTTTTCCTACCCAACTTCTGTGATGGCCCTAATTAGAGATGTCGATTCCTTTTCAGCTGTACTGCCTACTGCGCTATTCCTTATTGCTGTATCTATAGCGATAGAGAACTTCAAACGTATCTCGTCATTCCTTAGTACAGCCGTATCCCACTTCTTTGCGTATTGATTCTTCCTGACTAATGCCTTGAACTTCAGCCTACTTTTCATCACTACTCTATTGTGATCTGAGTCTATATATGCTCCTGGGTACGCCTTACAATCCAGTATCTGATTTCGAAATCTCTGTCTGACCATGATGTTATCTAATTGAAATCTTCCCGTATCTCCCGGCCTTTTCCAAGTATACCTCCTTCTTATGTGATTCTGGAACAGGTTATTCGCTATTACTAGCTGAAACTTGTTACAGAACTCAATTAGTCTTTCTCCTCTTTCATTCCTTGTCCCAAGCCCATATTCTCCTGTAACGTTTTCTTCTACTCCTTCCCCTACAACTGCATTCCAGTCGCCCATGACCATTAGATTTTCGTCCCCCATTACATACTGCATTACCCTCTCAATATCCTCATACACTTTCTCTATCTGTTCATCTTCAGCTTGCGACGTCGGCATGTATACCTGAACTATCGTTATCGGTGTTGGTCTGCTGTCGATCCTGATTAGAACAACCCGGTCACTGAACTGTTCACAGTAGCACACCCTCTGCCCTCCCTTCCTATTCATAACGAATCCTACACCTGTTATATCATTTTCTGCTGCTGTTGATATTACCCGATACTCATCTGACCAGAAATCCTTGTCTTCGTTCCACTTCACTTCACTGACCCGTACTATATCTAGATTGAGCATTTGCATTTCCCTTTTCAGATTTTATAGTTTCCCTACCACGTTCAAGCTTCAGACATTCCACGCCCCGACTCGTAGAACATTATTCTTTCGTTGATTATTCAATCTTTTTCTCATGGTAACCTCCCCCTTGGCAGTCCCCTCCCGGAGATCCGAATGGGGGACTATTCTGGAATCTTAGTAGCTTCAATTTGGGCGGAGGTACTGATGAAGCCATCTTCTAGGTAGAGGTCAACATCTAGGAAGGTTGCTTCTTGGGCTGAGTAGCAACAGGTGAAACAAGTAGAGGAGAAATTCAGGTTCTGGAGGAATGTGGAAAGGGTGTCCTCACCTTTGATCCACATAGCAAAGATGTCATAAATGAATCTGAGGCTTTTGAGGTGTTTAAGATTCTGGGTGTTTAGCAATGATTCCACTAGATGGCTCATGAATAGTTTGGCATAGGATGGTGCCAGGTTGGTGCCCATAGGCATACCCCAGATTGTTTGTAGGTAATTCTTTCAAAAGAGAAGTAATTGTGTGTGAGTATATAGTTAGTCATGGTGACTAGGAACGAGGTGATGTGTTTGGTATCTATTGGGCGTTGGGTAAAAAGACAAGAACTGTGGATCACTGGTGCAGGAAATGGTTGGTATCTGTTGCATAAGAGGGTAGGTTCTAGGTAATAATTTGAAGGCGTTGATCTATGAGAGCAGAGATTCTCTTGCTGGGGGTCCAGTAACTGGCCACAATGGGGCATCTTGGGTGGTAAGGTTTATGGATTTTAGGAAGCCTGTAGAAGGTAGGAGTGCAGCGAGTGTTACGAGTGAATAGAGAGATGGACCCTGGGGAGTAGTTCTGTGATGGTCCCAAGGATTTGAGTAGTGAAAGGAGATCCAGCTGTATTACTGGAATGGGGTCAATGTGGAAGTTTTGTAGGTGGAAGTATCTGACAGCTGGAGGAGTCTACCTCCAGGTAATCTTTGTGGTTCAGAACAACAGTGGTGGAAACATTGTCCTCAGGTAGGATTATAATGTCAGGATCAGTTTTTAGATGGTAGACTGCGGAGCCTTCAGTGGGTGTAAGGTTAGTCTGCGTTTTGGGGGATTTGGGGAATGATGGTGAGGCAAGTTTTGAGGTTAAGAAACTCTGGAAAGTTAACACGGCGTGGTTTGGGGGAATGGGGGTGGACCACAGTTGGATGCAGGTGTGAACTGAGCTAGGTAAGCTTCAATATTGTTCTCTGATTGAATCTGTTTGGTAGGGTTGGTGGCGAAAAAGGGTTTCCAATGTAGGGACCGGGAGAAGGAGAGAAGGTCTGTCTGGAAGGGATTTGATTTTTGACCATGCGTATGCCTAATGGATGAGATTATTGGACACTAATTTCGAATATATTGTAATTAATAGAAAAGCTAAGGAGGCTTCTACTTTGGGGATAGTGAAAGTAGTAAGGTTCATATACGATTGAAACATCGAATGGTCGCCAGCCCAATTGGGCACATTAATTTGAAATATTACATTCAACGAAAATGAATATCAGTTTTAGTAGTGACTTTTATTAATGTTCCCTTTGAATAGCATACTGGATACACAAAAATACAGAGCAATCTAAGTTGTAGGTAGCAGTAGTTACTATTATGCACAAACCAGTAGTCATAGAAAGTAAAGTTATACCCATCTTATAATAATAGCAGTTACAATCACTATCATTACGTGACTCAGTTTTGATATGTTACTGCAGGAAGCACCAAACTAAAATTGGACATGGGATGGCTTCTGTCATAACTGATAGATAAATAGCACAAATTAACTAATGCTACAGTTACACTGTTTATGCTATATTATTATAGCAATTTATCAGATTTCTTTAGTAGCAGTAATATTCCAATTATCTTTCTAATATGAGAAAATATGGTGGAGACCCATAAACTAATACTCTATCACTAGTCAAACTCTATGATTATTTCAGGAGTAAAATTCAATTAAACTAAATTTAATTCCTACCCCACATGTAATAGTTTATATTTTCATTCTTCAAAGCCAATGACTCAACACTGAGCTCAATTAACCTCAAAAATCTTTCATGATGGCAATCAAGGCTAAATTATAGTTCAAATACCGTGTAACGGCTATCCACTGACTGCGTACCGTTCCCACCAAGGAGCCGCCCTGTTCGACCGACAAAACCATCTTTTACATCGTTCCAAGCCTCTTCCGTGGAGGAGGGACTTCCCTATACGGTTTATGTTATACAATACAAGCGTTGTAAGCATGAACCACCTTCCAATATACATTGTTTTCTTTTTAAAGACACATATATTACAAAATTTCATTATTTTGAACATTATTTAGCTTATTCCTTACATACATCACAAACTTTAAAATTCCTGTCACGAAACAATGACCTTAACTAACAAGGAACAAACACTTCATATTCACAGATACATATTTACATAATATAAATATGCTTCTAATCGATATAGGTGTTACAATGGGACCCTGCTTTTCCTAGAGAATGGTCACTTTCGCCAGCTGAAATATGGCACCAAGTTTAGCTAATATTTATGCTATAAAGTTTCATCATGGACTGACCTTCTACCTGACCCCTCTTACAATTCCATCTTTGTTTACCATCGTGGCCTGTCAGTGTAGCAGTGTCGCACAGCTACAATCTCCGAAGTCTTCAGCCACTCGTCAGCGACGTCCATCTCTCACCTCATACCGCTTTTCACCATTTTGGTCCTCCACAATACACGGCTTCCTGAACGCATGTTTTGGAGTTCTCACTGATCAGTCCACTGTCTTGCTCCTCGGTGTGATGCACTGGCCCAACGACAGCCCGAGATAGAGCACGGGAGGAAGAAACTTTTGGTGTCATTGTGGACAGGCAAAATTATTAGAACCGCCTCGAAGCTTCCATCCAGAATACATGGGAGCCAATGAAACTACTCCCCTAAAAATTCGGAAGGAACCAGGATTCTCTACTCTCGGAAGCTTCACAAGTTACACACACTAAGTGATCAAAAGTATCTGGGCACTGCAAAAACATACGTTTTTCATATAAGGTGCACAGTGCTGCCACCTACTGCCAGGTACTGCATATCAGCGATCCCAGTTGTCATTAAACATCTTGAGAGAGCAGAATGTTGCCCTCTGTGGATCTCACGGACGTCGAACGTAGTCAGGTTATAAGGTGTCCCTTGCGTATAATTTCGGTACGCGAGATTTCCAAGTTCCTAAACATCCCTAGGTCCACTGTTTGGGATAGTGGTTACATGAACGACTCGATGGATATGTTCAATTCTTCGAATGTCGAAAGTTAAACGAGCAAAACATGAGAAGGTGAATCTGAATATGAGGATACCATGAAACAGGAAAGCGGAAAGCCACTGAATATGACCAATTTGTTAAAAATGTTGACTGCACAAATTGCAGAACAATGTAAAAATATTAACCAACAAATTGCAGCAAAAGGTCATCAATTTGAGATGCAAGGTGTTAAAATCAGTAAACAGATCAAAGAAGTAGACTCAAAAGTAGGTGTTGTGGGTAATGCAATCAAGGACATAAAAACTAAGATAAATACTATTAATAACAATGTTGCCTTTATTGAAGGACAGATTAATAACATTAACGATAGGTTAGACACAGAAATAATGAAAAACTAATACACAGTAGAACCTTTGGTGGTAACAAAACTTGATGAATGAGTTTTCGGCCTCAAAACCGAAGTAATAAACAAATTTAACATCGAAATTTCTCATTTGAGACAAACGGTGAATGATTCTGAAAAGGGCTTGAGTAAACAAATCGCAGCTTTCGAAAATAAGTGTGAACAGAACAATTCCCAGATTCAGGATAAAGTGAACTACCTTAAACGGAAAATGAGAGAAAAACCGAATTAAGTAGCTGACAGAATAATGTGCAGCAAATTGCTAGAGGGCGAAGATCGATTCCATCAGGCAAAAAGACGTAATGATTGGCACGCTTTAGATTTTTTGATAAATTGTGAAAGGAAATTTCCTCACTACGTAACGGATCAGGAAAATATCAATGTGGTCATTAGTACCATAGCAGGCGATGCAAAAATATAGGGATTAAATTTAGATTTGGACTAACTGTTAATTGCTGAATTTATGGAAAAATTTAGAGAGGAATATTAGTCACGACAAAAACAGGACTGCCTACGGCGAGAGTTTATCATGGAAAGATTATTGAGCCGTGGCTGGCTCATGCTGTGCACTGGATAAAACCTTCGTTGCCATTCTGTGTTTAGTCTCCCGCGGTTATCGTGATTATGCGGTTATGCTCTCCTTCCACCGGTAGCCGCAGTGGTGTGTATCGCTCCTTGGACTATCTTTGACCTGGCGCTTATAGATTCCGGCTGGGCGGTGTGCGACCAGTCTGTAGGTTGGCGTGGAGCAGCGAGGTATTCGTCGTGGGGCGTAGTTGGGCCAGGGCCGCCGGCAGTCTCTACGCGGTGTCGTAGTGTGTGGGGCTGTTTCCATTGATACGAGGTCCGTGGCTCACCGTCCCTGGACACGAAAGTTGAATTTTGATTTAATCTACCAGCAAGTCAAGACTGTTCACATTGTGTCGTTTGGAGTTCATTGTCGGTTGTTGGGATATTCCCGCGAGCAACAACGTAGTTTTCATGTTGAAAAATTCTTGCTACCCTTAGGTGGAGTTTCACTGTATTTGGTTATTTGAACTGAAGTGCACCAGCGGAATCTTCTGCCTTGTGGCCGTTTGTGCAGTCTGTCGTATAAGTGAGACAAATTGGTCCTTGGTATGACCAGTGAACGGGTCTGTCACACGCTGAAATCTACCGCAATTTCAAGGCTTTGGTAGAGAGTAAATTGCGATCCGTTTGCTTGATCGCTGTACCTTAAGACTTTTGAATTTCTTTCATGGCCGCTTTCGATTCACAATTGGCGCCTTGTAGTCTCCTGCGCCGCGCACATCTCGCCAGCTGCAAGTCACATCGCTGCACAAAGCAAACAGGGTAACGCCGCTCCAGCATTGTCAGGGCTTACAGATCTCAATAGCCACTTGCTCTCAGCTGCACCTATTTCGAGATCTTACAGTAGATTTGATCAATCAAAGTCTGTTCAGTGTCAGATAAATTCAGATTGCATTATTCACATTTTTAGGGCCAGAGTACTTCGTAACTTCTGCCTACATTCCCAATTAATTATATAGCTCCCCCAGGGTACCTGCGCAAGGGACATCAAATTGAATGACTTCGCTAGGAAACGCCATCTGATGGTCACAGATGGTGCCCTCACTCCAGGATCTCGGAATGAAGGCACCATCTGTGACCATCAGATGGCGTTTCCTAGCGAAGTCATTCAATTTGATGTCCCTTGCGCAGAATTTTGAATTTGATGGCACCTTCTGCGACCGTCATATCGTAGATAGTGTTGCCTAGTGAAGTTGCTGTTTCCCATGTTTAATGTGGTGCACTGAGTAGAGAAGTTTCATGTTGCTGGCTCCTAGACATAGTACTAATATTTAATTAATGTATGTGAGCACCTTCATGTTTTGGTTGTGTCTTCTGTGTCACTTGATTGTTTCTGGCGGCGACTGGAGTTGTGCTCATTTGTTAGGATAGTTTGAGCTTTTCGTTTGTGAACAAAAACAAATGCGCTGCTATTTTAATTCGTTGCCAGGTACTGGAAATCAAAAGCTGACGGGAACGTAATTTAGTGTAGAATCCGTGTGGCATAGGAATGTGCAGTGTTTAAATTAGTTTGGGTAAGATTTAGAGTGCATGGTTTCAAGAAGCAAGGCACGTTTGCTACAGAGTATCAGAAGTAACTGCGTTTTATTAACCATGAATCCAAGTAAGATTGTTAGCGGTGTCCAGTCAGATATTACACGGAATTCTCAGGTAGTTGCAGTTGCAGATGGGGCAAAATTGTAAAACGAGAGCATGACGACATGTCTCAGTCAGGTGACGCAAGTGAACGGGAGACTGTGGTAGAACGAAATGTAGGCACTGCCGGTATGAGACACACCATCAGTAAAACTGGCAGACCAGAATCACGAACGAAACGTCACAGATTGATTGAATCTCGTTTATCTAGTCCGGAAGGTTTTAGCGGTGGATATCAGTTTGAGACTCTCAGGGAATTCATGCAAGAGGCAAAAGGAACAGGCAAGAGGCAGAAAACAAGAGACCAGGCAGAGATAAAGGGACGGTGGAGAGAGAGGAGGAAAGACACAAATTAGTCACAAGAACGGCCACAGACGGTATAGATGGAGTGAAGGAAGAGATCGTCGGAATCCGAAAAGAGCTAGCAAATGTCAAGAAAACGACAGCAGAACCGCGTGAGGTCGCGGAACAGGCGAAGTGTGAGGGCAAAAAATCGCCATTGGTAGCACATGTAGAACGAAAGGAAGCATCAGTGCCCAAAGAAAAGGTTAAACTGGCAAGAGATGAGGTATGTAAGACAAAAAAAAGGCACTTGCAACTCTCCAAAAGCAAGGCAAAAAAATTAACGAGGATTCGGAGCGAATCTAAAAAATAGAAATCTAGTGTAACGGAATTTTTGACGTTAATGATGAGCAGACCCGCGTCACCGCGCAACAAAACGAGATGGCTAAGGATGATTGGCAGGCCCATGAGCGGGTCACCCAATTCCAAACACAAACTCGTCGGGTAGAGCCCCATCTAGAGCATCACAGAAATGAAGAAAATGTTTTGTGACTCTCCGAACCGTTATATGGGCGAAGCAGGAGCAACGCGTAATAGAACATGTTTCGTCGGTAACAAGCAGCATGCCAGAGACCGAGCCCGAAAACAATTTTACACGTCTACGCAGGACAGAAGCGTTATTACGTGAATCTTACAACACGAGGGGATACCATAACAGTGCACAAGGATCGTTTGGGCACGGATACATGGAATCACGAGCTGCAGACGAGTGGGAAAATCGTACGGCGTATACGTCGAACATTTCGTCCACAATCGTTTGTGATCATCCAGAATTTTCAAGTCTACAAGGAGGCAAACAGTGCTTTACATCCAAAGACCTGGATGGCACAGTACGATAACATGCTACCAGATTCACGGGAACTGAATTACATGCTCCTTTTTTATCTGTGGTTTCTTGGATAGGTCGATTGCAGAACGTATACGGGGACTTGTGGAGATTTGTCGCTCCTAGCAGGTATTTAAGGACGCATTGGATTTGAAAGTTAACCCTGTGGGGACTATATAAAAGATTGAGAATATAGGCAGAAGTTAGGTGTTCTGACAACATTTAGTTTTTCTAAAATAAAGACAAGAATTATGTTAAACAAGTTACTCATTGAATACATTGAACAACTAACACGTGGTCTAGGAGTACACTGGACAATGATCCTGGGTGACAGAAGTGAGTCAAGTATTGTGGTTTTAAAAATGGGGATAACGCGATCTGAACTGATCTGACGCTGAGCCGATATTGATTGATCAAATCTAGTGTAACTTCTCGAGATAAGTGCAGCTGAGAGCAAGTGGCGATTAAGATCTGTACGCCCTGATCCCGGAGCGGGAGTACGTTACCCTATTTGCTTTGTCCAGCTATGTAACTTGTAGCTGGCGAGATGTGTGCATCGCTGAGATTACATTAGGCGGCACCTGTGAATCGATCGCACTCGCGACAGAAATGCAAATATCTTACGGTCTAGCGATCAGACAAACGGATCGCAATTTGCTCTCCACCAGAGCCCTGAAATCTCCATAGATTTCCGTATGTGACACACCCATTCGCTGCTCGTTCCAACGACTAATTTGTCTCACATCTACGACAGAGCGCACATGGACACCAATCGTCAAGACTGGTAAACCAAAGACAAATAAGTGTGCCCTCAGCAAACGATTAGTCCGAGACAGTTGAAGTCACACTGTCAGTACAGTATGAACTTCACCACAGGCCCCTAGTCCAAACTACTCGCAAACGAAGTCAGTCTCAGGACAGGTCCGAAGTAACAACCACACGTGCCAGAGCTTCGACCAGAAGTCTCGTTATCAGACCAAAGTCCAGCACTCGAGTTCTTCGTACATCTTTAAAAAAAAAAAAAAAACCGTTTTCCAGCAAAGTGCACGAACGACACCACCTTCACACCGTCTTGAGCCAATCACAGGGCTCTAGAGGCGCTAAATCTCTCCTCCCACACGACAGCACAAACTCACGTGGAACCAGGGCAAGAGTGAGGAAAAATGGTTCAAGTGGCTTTGAGCACTATGGGACTTAACAGCTGAGGTCATCAGTCTCCTAGAACTTAGAACTACTTAAACCTAACGAACGTAAGGATATCACACACATCCATGCCCGAGGCGGGATTTGAACCTGCGACTGTAGCGGACGCTCAGTTCCAAGCTCTAACGCCTAGAACTGCTCGGCCACTCCCGCCGGCCGAAAGAGTTAAGAAACCTACGTTTATGGGGAAAAAGAAACTGAAAATTACTGGCTTTTTTAAGTATTCACAGAGGTGGAAGATAATTTTCTTTAATCATGTCATTTTTATGTGCGGCTGGTAATGGCACAGGTTCGAGTCCTCCCTCGGGCATGGGTGTGTGTGTTTCTCCTTAGGATAATTTAGGTTAGGGACTGATGACCTTAGCAGTTAAGTCCCATAAGATTTCACACATATTTGAACATTTTTTTTGTCAATTTCCTCGTCATCAAGGAAACAGATACAATCTTAAGGACTTTATCTAAATTGCTGTGCCTTGGAGCTTGTTAGCCGTGGGTATCAGGTGTAATAAAGATTCTATCTCTAAATGTTTCCTAGACACCAAAGCTCGCTATACAAACACGTCGACCGATGGAAGTGGTTCACAGGCGTATATGTAGTATTGGTGAACACGAAACATGTAAATTTTTATTATGCACGGTTCTGCACAAAATGCCCAGTTTATAGATCCAATGTGTAGACACGTTCCTTCAGACCATCGCCCCCAGCCCAGGCTTCAGCTGGTGCCATGGCAGGTAGCTCGGCATTGTTTTGCTGGAGAACTGTCTCGACTAGGGGCTACCATGTCTGTCCTGTATGGCTGTGGGCCTGTCCGGCACAATTTATTGAGGGATGCACTCGCTGTCAATTGCATTCATCTCCCAACATACCTTTTCAGAAGAACTATAAAAATACTTCATGCTTTTAGCGCCCCAGCAGGCTCCATTCCAAGATGCTACTCCAGGTGGGTATAAAATGAATGTATGCAACTGAGAATATTAAACGCTATAATGTCGATGTGGCCCTGTCTGGCTATCCCCTGAAGCAGATCTTAGGAACTCTTAATTCTGTAAATTACAATCTAAACATAAATTAATGATTAAATGAACTAATACTACTAAATGATAAACGTTCTTCCAGCTTATATATTTATTGTGCATTAAAAGAAAAACCTTTACATTACGAAGTTTACATTTCATAAGCAAAATTGCTAACCAATTACCCAACTCTGCCCCTTATTATGATTGTATGATCTAATATCAAAAGCGCGAAATGACTGCCATCATCTACATACCAAACACTAGAAGACACTACTTTCAAAGATGATCTATGGTGGTGTGGAACCTCAGTGGAAATACACTAACGTGATCACAGCTGTTTAGCTTCATAGACCAAATTAGAAGAAGCAATTTGCAATATCACCGTTTGTACTGCGTCTGGTGCATCGACATGCTGGTTTTCGTACATGTCTGCGTCGATGGAAGAACTCCAGCCACAAAATGAAGACTCTTTCAAACACTAGGACGCCAGAAGGCGGTTCTCTGACTAATATACTGTAATACTGTCTTCTCCTCTCTGTGTTCTACACATGAGAAACGCGAACTCCCAGCCACAAGGACGGAGTTCAGATAACGTCTCAATGTAAGTATAGGCAGAAGAAGTGCTCTCAATTACTGAACCCTGCGTACTCAACGACGACTTCCAACCCGGAGGTGAGGTCCAGAATCGTATAGGTTCGCAACTGTAGAGTGCCTAACTGTTGTAACTATAAACTCACCTGAGAGCAAAGAGAGCAAGTCTGTCTGGACCAGTAATGCTGATATCTTGCTACCGTTATACACGGGCGCTCCCAGAGGAAGACTTATTCTCTCCACTGCTGGCCGCCCAGCAAGGCTCAGCTCCCCACCCTCGTGATTCCGAAAACGAATCATATTCCCCAAACCACGGAATATGCGCCGACCAGCCATATTTTAGTCTTTTGTCGTCCAGTGCCGGAAGTTTGCGAGGAAAAACCTTTACTCGTGCAATGGTACGCTTCAGAGTAAACATCATTGGAGATAACACAGCCCTGCGTGGTCTCCGAGGTGTCGCTTTTTTGTTCCTCTTACCTGCGTCCAAGATTTGCAGAGTTCGGTAGTATTATCCGGTTCTCCTTCCGGCCCTACTACAATAGAGGCCTATAGCGGCCGATCGCCACTGTTTTCTGTCTTCGCGCTCAGGTGTCCAAACTGTCCGTCTTGGCACTTCCTGGGTGGAGCTGAACCACCACAGCCGCGTCGGCCTTCCTCCTACGGCTTGATTTCCGTCTGCCGTTTCATTTCCACTGTCTTTCCAACCTGTACTAATATGATAATAAAGACACTCCGTCACCTTTCATGCAATAAGCGTTAACAATTGAAACTACGTGGAAGATTAAAACTGTGTGCCCGACCGAGACTCGAACTCGGGACCTTTGCCTTTCGCGGGCAAGTGCTCTATCAACTGAGCTACCGAAGCACGACTCACGGCCGGTACTCACAGATTTCCTTCTGCCAGTACCTCGTCTCCTACCTTCCAAACTTTACAGAAGCCCTCCTGCGAACCTAGCAGAACTAGCACTCCTGAAAGAAAGGATATTGCGGAGACGTGGCTTAGCTACAGCCTGGGGGATGTTTCCACAATGAGATAATCACTTTGAAGCGGAGTGTGCGCTGATATGAAACTTCCTGGCAGATTAAAACTGTGTGCCCGACCGAGACTCGAACTCGGGACCTTTGCCTTTCGCGGGCAAGTGCTCTACCAACTGAGCTACCGAAGGACGACTCACGGCCGGTACTCACAGCTTTCCTTCTGCCAATACCTCGTCTCCTACCTTCCAAACTTTACAGAAGCTCTCCTGCGAACCTAGCAGAACTAGCACTCCTGAAAGATAGGATATTGCGGAGACATGGCTTAGCCACAGCCTGGCTCGAACTGGCTATGCCATGTCTCCGCAATATCCTTTCTTTCAGGAGTGCTAGTTCTGCTAGGTTCGCAGGAGAGCTTCTGTAAAGTTTGGAAGGTAGGAGACGAGGTACTGGCAGAAGGAAAGCTGTGAGTACCGCCCGTGAGTCGTGCTTCGGGAGCTCAGTTGGTAGAGCACTTGCCCGCGAAAGGTAAAGGTCCCGAGTTCGAGTCTCGGTCGGGCACACAGTTTTAATCTGCCAGGAAGTTTCATATCAGATCACATTCCGCCGCAGAGTGAAAATCTCATTCAGCGTTAACAATTATTTACAGGGCGTATGGCCAATGTCAGTCTTCGTTATAGAGGGAGGTCCATTGACAGTGACCGGGCCAAATATCTCATGAAATAAGCATCAAACGAAATACTACAAAGAACGAAACTCGCCTAGTTTGAAGGGGGCTTTGGTTGGCCCGCTAGAAGGCGCTGCAAAAGGTCAAACGGATATCAACTGCGTTTTTTTTTTTAATAGGAACCTCGATTTTTATTGCATATTCGTACATTTCGTAAAGAAATATGAATGTTTTAGTTGGACCACTTTTTTCGCTTTGTGATAGATGGCGTTGTAGTAGTCACAAACGTATAAGTACGAGCTATCACGTAACATTCCGCCAGTGCGAGCGGTATTTGCTTCGTGATACATTAGCCGTGTTAAAATGGACCGTTTACCAATTGCGAAAAAGGTCGATATCGTATTGATGTATGGCTATATTGAGAAAAGTGCCCAACGGACATGTGCTATGTATGCTGCTCAGTATCCTGCACGACATCATCGAAGTGTCCGGACCGTTTGCCGCATAGTTACGTTAATTAAAGAAACAGGAAGAATTCAGCCACATGTGAAACGTCAAAGATGACCTGCAAGAAATAAGGATGCCCAAGTAGGTGTTTTAGCTGCTGTCGCGGCTAATCCGCACATCAGTAGCAGACAAATTCCGCGAGAATCTGGAATCTCAAAAACTTCGGTGTTGAGAATGCTACATCAACATCAATAGCACCCGTACCATATTTCTATGCACCAGGAATTGCATGACTACGACTCTGTACGTCGTGTACAGTTCTGCCACTGGGCACAAGAGAAATTATGGGACGATGACAGATATTTTGCACGCGTTCTATTTAGCGACGAAGCGTCATTCACCAAAAGCGGTAACGTAAACCGGCATAATATGCACTATTGTGCAACGGAAAATCCACGATGACTGCGACAGGTGGAACATCAGCGACACTGGTGGGTTAATGTAGGGTGCGGCATTATGGGTGGAAGAATATTTGGTCCCCATTTTATCAATGGCAATCTAAATGGTGCAATGTTTGCCGATTTCCTACGTAATATTGTACCGATGTTACTATAAGATGTTTCACGGCATGAGAGAATGTCGATGTACTTCCAGCATGATGGATGTCCGGCACACAGATCGCGTGCGGTTGAAGCGATAATGAAAGCATATTTCATGACAGGTGGATTGGTCGTCGAAGCACCATACCATGGCCCGCACGTTCACCGGATCTGATGTCCCCGGATTTCTATCTGTGGGGAAAGTGGAAGGATATTTGCTATCGTGATCCATCGACAACGCCTGGCAACATGCGTCACCGCATTGTCAATGCATATGCGAACATTACGGAAGGCCAACTACTCGCTGTTGTGACGAATGTCGTTACACATATTGCCTAATGTATTGAGATTGACGGACATCATTTTAAGCATTTATTGCATTACTGTGGTATTTACAGGTAATCACGCTGTAACAGCATGCGTTCTCAGAAATGGTAAGTTCACAAAGGTGTATGTGTCAAATTGGAGCAACCGAAATAAAATGTTCAAACCTACCTACGTTTTGTATTTTAATTTAAAAAACCTACCTGTTACCAACTTTTTGTTTAAAATTGTGAGCTAAGTGTTTCTGACTATTACAGCGGCATCTATCACAAAGCGAAAAAAGTGGACCAACTAAAGCACTCATATTTCTTTACGTACTACACGAATATCTAATAAAAATGTGGGTTCCTATTTAAAAAGACGCAGTTGATATCCATTTGACCTACACCACCTTTATCTAGCGGGTCAACCATAACGCCATATGGTTTCCCCCTTCGAGCTAGACAAGTTTCTTTCTTTGTAGTTTTTTCGTTTGACACTAATTTCGTGAGATATTTGGCCCGGTCACGATCAATGGACAACCCTGTATATTCATATATACGATGGACAACCTATCAAATAACACCTCATTGTGTTTGTAGGTCACGGCAAAGTATGTCAATGGGTGCTTGTAAGGTGTGAAACTATAGCCACCTTACACCATCATTCTCTGCTCAGGCCATTAACTTCCAAGAGTCTCGCCCAAGGTGCATAAGGTTGTAAAAAAATCCTTAACAATTATCTGTATACGAAAGATAGGTGAGAGAGTAATTTGTCCTCTCTCAGGAGCTACTAGTTCGTGGTTTACTTGGTGATTGGATGTGGTATGTATAATTGCGTCTATCTGGTCGATTTATAGAAATAATAAATTTATAAATTTTGCTGTATCTCTTTATTGTTATATCATACACGTATATTTGTTTCTATGCTTCTTTTTCCATGCTGAATACAAGAGCTATTGCAATGAACATGAAAGTAATAAATGAAAAAGTTAATATTATAACTCACTGATCATATTAGCTGTTACAGCTGTAAGAAACGAAGAGGTAAAGAACAACCAGACTAAGCTACAACTTACTAAATCTCCCGACCACAGACACTTGATATTAAAGAAAAGAACTGTTATTTGCAATTCTCTTTACTTAAAATTCACCTTTTTCCCAAAGCAGGTCGCACCACGTCACATGGACCTACATAAGAAACGAACACAAAACTGCTTACAGGCACGATAATGAAACACAAGACATTCGAAAAACACGCAACTACAAATGGCGGCACTACATGCTTTAAACATACACAACCAACACAAAGTGAACCGTCAGTGTTCATGTGGCATGTGCTCGAAAACGGCAAAAATCGAACTAACTGATGTCTGGTGTACGCAGCAAATCTATGTGCAACTCCAATGCTACACAACAGGAATAATAACATTCCAAAGTCCTAAGTGGAACGAAATAATAATGTAACCTTACACTACTTCTGCTCCGGAAAGTTATTACTTAAGACAATTACAAAAACAACTTCAAGATTGGAACAAATATGGAATATTTACAACGTCGTTACTGTGTACAGTTATGAAACGACACTGAATATGTTTAACAAAAAGGAAAAAGCGAAATATCTATGGTACAAAAGAAGAGTCATTCATTTTCGCATAGATTGGCAACATGTGGAAGAATGTTAATTTCCTATGTGTGTCCAACATTATTTCTATTTTCGCTTGCCGGTCACTACGAAATGTTTAAATTGAAGCGTCGCAGCACTAATTACGCATTTTATGACACCAGAAAGTATGAAAAGATGAATATTCAAATGTCTCTGCTCCGACTTTCGTGGTCACAGCGTTTCACTTAAACCAGTTGATCACCGTACAGAATCAACCCAATGATTCATCCTGATAGGAAAAAAAGAGAAAGAGCCCGTCCCGTGATAAGTTCCATTCTTGGGTTAATTTTTGAAGTAAACCGTATTTCTGGCCAGCACAAAGAGTACTATGTTAAGTACTTGTTCATTTTAACTATGGATTTAGTTATACTGGCAAACTATTTCCATTATCTGCATATCAACCCACATGTTAGAAAGAGATATTTCACACGGGATACAACACATAGAAATAACTATAAAGTAAACATAGGAAAACGGTAGTAGCCACAGTAGAAAAAAAAAAGTTTATATATTTCCATGAGATGTGAAACAACGAAGATGGACTACAGTTACACTGATTTAACTCGAGGGCAGTGGCCACAACAGACTTGAGAGACTGGCTATCAGGTGAAGTTTAACTGGGTGCGGACAGAACGTAAGTAATGAAGACATGAAATAACCCGGCGCACGAAATGTGTCAGCATTTGTTTTGTAGATAATTTAAGTCTCGCTATGTATTCCGTTGCGCATCTCAACAGAAGTTGCAATAGACCTAGCAGAAACTAATATGCTACGAAATGACGTGTTATTCACTATACTAATGCTAGGAGGCCAGTGTTTAAAATAAGACCGACAATTTACTGCTAACAACGCAGCAGTGATCGGCACTTGTTACTTTTTTATGAAACGAAAACTCATGTTGCGACTCAGAGGTAGGCCCACTGGGAGAGAACCAGTCACAGGCTCTGAGATCAATTTGTATAGGAAAGGTCTGTACTGAAACTGAAGCGACACGACCTCGGCCGAGTCCTGTTTATTAAATGGTGAATACTGACATTCTCTAAAAAGAAGCCCCTGTAAATCGTGCAGTAAAGCAGCAGTGCAAATGGGCATATCCAGACGTTATGTTCATTCTTCAGGCTTGCAGTAAAATCACGGAACATGTTATCGGTAACGTCCGTGTTCGTATAAAAGAAGTTAGGAATCCAAACTATAAACATACCGAGCCTGTGCTGAGTTAGAACAATTCTCTGCAAACTGTTTTCCATGATTAGTATATGTTCCTTTCAGTTGGTCTTAACAACAGAGTGTTTATTCAAAAACAAAATGGTGACGCACTTCGTGTAACACACTGTGGATAGAGAAACGAAAAGTCGTAGAAGAACATCTGCGAGAGGATGGAAGCATCTGCTTTAATGTTTGACGTAAGTGCTAAATTTAATGGAAAGGTATGAGGTTGTCTGAAATGCTTCATCTTTTGTTACACGCTTCAGGACATTGAATTGTGGTTAGAGTGGAGGATAATGTCTTCCAGAGGTTGGCACGTTTAACAGAGGAGTTGATGAATGTTTTCACTTATAGGCGGGCACAGTTAGGATACTTGATAAGAAAGAGATTTTTCTTTCAAATCTTTAGAGTTCCTTATTTCTGGGTGAAGTTACTTCCACTTACGAAGTCGTTACCCAGGAACAAAAATACTTCGAAGATTTTGCTTACACTTTGAATTAAAATACATCTGACGTAAATTCGGAAAAAAATCTGACGTCCCCCTTCCCTCCTATCGACAATGTCAGAAATATACGACCGTGTAAGCATGTGCCTAAAAAATTGGAATAAAATTTTGAAAAGGCTGTTGTTCCGAAGATTCAATATGAAGTCGATCAATGAGGCGGAGGTTAACAACAAGATGACTTCTAGGACAACTTATTCCGCCAACTTAATTACTGTAAAATTTAGTATGGTTGTTCGAAAGGTTTGTGTTATCATTCACGTACTGTGCCAACGAGAAGCGGTACCACGTGGATCGGAACAGAATAATAAGAGTTACTGAAATAATTATAGCTAAAAGAAATACGGTCGCCAGCCCGATGGGGCAAAATTTCTGTTCGGTAGGTGAATAAATGAGCAGAAGTCAATGTCAAGAATTACTCGAACATCCGCGGCAACAGAGGGCTGCACGCATGTTAGCAAAAACAATTGAAACATTTAAGTAATGAAGCGAGAAAGAAAATAGTTTGCACTCGAAATATCATTAACTAACAGAGCTGAAATTTTGAAAACATACAAGATAACACTTAGATTAATGGTTGCTTCATGTTGTAAGTAACAATGACGCTACCTCACAATACTGTCTACTATTTTCATACGAATTTTTGGGAAATGGCAAAAAATAATAAAAAGAAACTCTATTGACTTCTGAACAGGGAAGTAGAAATTGATAATTACTGTATCAAAGGTAAGTAGTATACTTTAGCACGACTGCAAGGAAATGTGAATCTGAACTTTACTAACAACAAATTAAAATGATCACTGATATTTGCACTCACTCATTAATTCTAGCTACTGCTATTGTTCATAGTGCCAGGAATCATTATAATTTGATTAGTTGATTTACTATTTGCTACAATTAGATCGCCTCAGATTAAAGTTCAAATTTAAAGTTAGTGAGACTGAAATTATTGAATACTTGAAGTTCAAATCTTTAATATGACTGAATCATTTCGTTCATTAGCAAAATTAACTGGCTCTGCATGTTTCATCTTTCACAAACGGCACTCGGATTATTGCAACAATAGGATAGGACAGGAATCTACTTGGTGAATGATTTTAGGAGAATCACGGGTAAACAGTTTTGATTAAACTATGGTAATTTTTCACTCGCAAAACACCACAAAGCTGAGTAACGCCGTTACAAAACTAGTTGACAATAAGCTGTGATGCAGCAAACTTACTTCAGTCCATTCTCGCCGTGACGAAGTTGCTGACGACGATACTGCTGCT
This sequence comes from Schistocerca americana, assembly GCF_021461395.2. Taxonomy (NCBI): domain Eukaryota; kingdom Metazoa; phylum Arthropoda; class Insecta; order Orthoptera; family Acrididae; genus Schistocerca; species Schistocerca americana. The sequence continues at coordinate 325,977,155 of NC_060125.1, forward strand.
GGCTCCTTCCCATGATAAATAGCTAGCACGAGAGTTATTGGCAATGATACTGGCGTGGCGGGTTCTAGATGTTGCTGCAGCCAATAGTTCCACCGCCCACGCTCATCACTTGCCACGTGCAGATAAACAATCACTCCTCCAGTACAGTGCACGGCCATCCACGAGTCCACACTTCACCAAGTCTCATACCAGAGTTCTCCCTTTGTGTAGCGCGCTCTGACGTAACATCCTCCCGCATCCAGAGACGCTGCTCCAACGATACTTTTTTTTTTGGTCATCAGTCTACTGACTGGTTTGATGCGGCCCACCACGAATTCCTTTCCTGTGCTAACCTCTTCAGCTCAGAGTAGCACTTGCTACATACGTCCTCAATTATTTGCTTCACGTGTTCCAATCTCTGTCTTCCTCTACAGTTTTTGCCCTCTACAGCTCCCCCTAGTACCATGGAAGTCATTCCCTCAAGTCTTAGCAGATGTCCTATCATCCTGTCCCTTCTCCTTATCAGTGTTTTCCACATATTCATTTCCTCTCCGATTCTGCATAGAACCTCCTAATCCCTTACATTATCAGTCGACCTAATTTTCAACATTCGTCTATAGCACCACATCTCAAATGCTTCGATTCTCTTCTGTTCCGGTTTTCCCACAGTCCATGTTTCACTACCATACAATGCTGTACTCCAGACGTACATCTTCAGAAATATCTTCCTCAAATTAAGGCCGGTATTTGATATTAGTAGACTTCTCTTGGCCAGAAATGCCTTTTTTGCCATAGCGAGTCTGCTTTTGAAGTCCTCCTTGCTCCGTCCGTCATTGGTTATTTTACTGCCTAGGTAGCAGAATTCCTTAACTTCATTAACTTCGTGACCATCAATCCTGATGTTAAGTTTCTCGCTGTTCTCATTTCTACTACTTCTCATAACCTTCGTCTATCTCCGATTTACTCTCAAACCATACACTGCACTCATTAGACTGTTCATTCCGTTCATCAGATCATTTAATTCCTCTTCACTTTCACTCAGGATAGCAATGTCATCAGCAAATCGTATCATTGATATCCTTTCACCTTGTATTTTTATTCCACTCCTGAACCTTTCTTTTATTTCCATCATTGCTTCCTCGATGTACAGATTGAAGAGTAGGGGCGAAAGGCTACAGCCTTGTCTCACACCCTTCTTAATACGAGCACTTCGTTCTTGATCGTCCTCTCTTACTATTCCCTCTTGGTTGTTGTACATATTGTATATGACCCGTCTCTACCTATAGCTTACCCCTACTTTTTTTAGAATCTCGAACAGCTTGCACCATTTTATATTGTCGAACGCTTTTTCCAGGTCAACAAATTCTATGAAAGTGTCTTGATCTTCTTTAGCCTTGCTTCCATTATTAGCCGTAACGTCAGAATTGCCTCTCTCGTCCCTTTACTTTTCCTAAATCCAAACTGATCGTCACCTAGCGCATTCTCAATTTTCTTTTTCATTCTTCCGTATATTATTCTTGTAAGTAGCTTCAATCCATGAGCTGTTAAGCTGATTGTGCGATAATTCTCGCACTTGTCAGCTCTTGCCGTCTTCGGAATTGTGTGGATGATGCTTTTCCGAAAGTTAGATGGTATATAGCCAGACTCATATATTCTACACACCAATGTGAACAGTCGTTTTGTTGAAACTTCCCCCAATGATTGAAAAATTCTGATGGAATGTTATCTATCCCTTCTGCCTTATTTGACCGTAAGTCCTTCAAAGCTCTTTTAAATTCCGATTCTAATAATGGATCCTCTATCTCTTCTAAATCGACTCCTGTTTCTTCTTCTATCACGTAAGACAAATCTTCACCCTCATAGAGGCTATCAATGTATTCTTTCCGCCTATCTGCTCTCTCCTCTGCACTTAACAGTGGAATTTCCGTTGCACTCTTAATGTTACCACCGTTGCTTTTAATGTCACCAAAGTTTGTTTTGACTTTCCTGTATCCTGAGTCGGTCCTTCCGACTTATCATATCGTTTTCGATGTCTTCACATTTTTCCTGCAGCCATTTCGTCTTAGCTTCCCTGCACTTTCTGTTCATTTCATTCCTCAGCGACTTGTATTTCTGTGTTCCTGATTTTCGCGGAACATGTTTGTACTTCCTCCTTTCATCAATCAACTGAAGTATTTCCTCTGTCACCCATGGTTTCTTCGCAGCTACCTTCTATGTACCTATGTTTTCCTTCCCAACTTCTGTGATGGCCCTTTTTAGAGATGTCCATTCCTCTTCAACTGTAGTGCCTACTGCGCTATTCCTTATTGTTGTATCTATAGCGTTAGAGAGCTTCAAACGTATCTCGTCATTCCTTAGTACTTCCGTATCCCACTTCTTTGCGTATTGATTCTTCCTGACTGATGTCTTGAACTTCAGCCTAGTCTTCATCACTACTATATTGTGATCTGAGTCTATATCCGCTCCTGGGTACACCTTACAATCCAGTTTCCGATTTCGGTATCTCTGTTTGACCATGATGTAATCTAACTGAAATCTCCCCGTATCTCCCGGCCTTTTCCAAGTATACCTCCTCCTCTTGTGATTCTTGAACAGGGTATTGCTATTACTAGCTGAAAATTGCTACAGAACTCAATTAGTCTTTCTCCTCTTTCATTCCTTGTCCCAAGCCCATATTCTACTGTAACCTTTTCTTCTACTCCTTCCCCTACAACTGCATTCCAGTCACCCATGACTATTAGATTTTCGTCCCCCTTTACATACTGCATTACCCTTTCAATATCCTCATACGCCTTCTCTATCTGTTCATCTTCAGCTTGCGACGTCGGCATGTATACCTGAACTATCGTTGTTGGTGTTGGTGTGCTGTCGATTCTGATTAGAACAACCTGGTCACTGAACTGTTCACAGTAACACACCCTCTGCCCTACCTTCCTATTCATAACGAATCCTACACCTGTTATACCATTTGCTGCTGCTGTTGATATTACCCGATACTCATCTGACCAGAAATCCTTGTCTTCCTTCACTTCACTGACCCCTACTATATCTAGATTGAGCCTTTGCATTTCCCTTTTCAGATTTTCTAATTTCCCTACCACGTTCAAGCTTCTGACATTCCATGCCCCGACTCGTAGAACGTTATCCTTTCGTTGATTATTCGATCTTTTTCTCATGGTAACCTCCCCCTTGGCAATTCCCTTCCGGAGATCCGAAAGGGGGACTATTCCGGAATCTTTGGCCAATGGAGAGATCTTCATGACACTTCTTCAATAATAGGCCACATGTCCTGTGGATACACGTTACGTGTCTTTAATGCAGTGGTTTCAATTGCCTTCTGCATATTCATGTCGTTGATCATTGCTGATTCTTCCGACTTTATGGGGAATTTCTCACCCCTAGGACAAGAGAGTGCCCTGAACCTCTATCCGCTCCTCCGCCCTCTTTGACAAGGCCATTGGCAGAATAAGGCTGACTTCTTATGCCGGAAGTCTTCGGCCGCCAATGGAGATTATTTATCAAAGTTTAGGCAGTGGGGGGGATCGAACCCTGGACCGAAGACGTTTCGATTATGAATCAAATGCGCTACCCCTAGACCACGTGTACTTTCAACGACACTTATTCGTTGACAAAAACCTAACGTTTCCCTAACATTCACTCAGCGATTACTCAACGATTACTCAGCGATATTTACATGATATACATAATTGATTATACCTCAAAATAAACAAATTAATTCATACACAGTGTACATATAAATTTACATAAAGATAAAAGCAAGTGTATATACAATAATAAATGGTCAAAGAGCACATCGGCATGAAAGTGTTACAAAAAGATGAGTACATAGTCTTTCGTAATAGGAAAGGGATGTTCAGATTGGCTAAGGAAATTGGTTGCGTGTTGGAAGGATTTTTTGTCGATGAGCTGCAGATAACAAAGTGTTAACAGTAATCTGCTCTTTAGATGGCTTACCTGCAGTATGCAGAGTAACATGTCCATTGATGTTAGTGTTGGTTCCGGTTCAATCGGAAGTTCCCATGTGACATCGACCGCACAGCCCCAGCAGCCGTTTGTGTCACTATAACCAACGGACAACACGTTGTTTGTGCCGCTATCCGATTTCCGGCGAGAACAAGGGTATTATTGACCAGCCGCTACCAGAAAAACACACGGATTGGCTGGTATTTAATCCTTGCGTACCTCCCTCCCCTTCGTCCTACCGCTTTTATATATCCTCGGCTGGCTCCCACAGACCCCCGGCCGCGGTCGCTGCCGCTTTGTTTACAATGACCCCACTCCACCCTACTGCTCCACGTGTTCCCGCACTCTGCCCGTGCAGCGACGTGTCACAGGTAGATTTTCGCGCTAAGCCCCCTGCTGCGCCGGATTACGGAGCCCCACCAGATGTGCTCGACCAGAGCTGATCCCCCAGTCAGAGTCGCTTCATCGCCGCAAGGGACCATTTCCGCCATGGAGGCTCACACCCTGCGTATAATGACAGCGGCTCGTTGAAGTTGCTAGTCTTTATCGCAGAACTTTTCATGTACTGAATAACAACACATTGATAGTTAAGACGCAGTTCAAAAGACATCTTCAGCCATTCTCAGGCAGAACGAAAAGTGTACTGAAAATAAGTATTGGTAGAAATATAATGAGCTACATTTAAAACATATTATGTTATTCCTACAGACGCGAAATTTAACCGACAGGAAAAAGACGCTGTGATATGCAAATGATTAGCTTTTCAGAGCATTCACACAAGGTTGGCGCCGGTGGGAACACCTACAACTCGCTGACATGAGGAAGGTTTCCAACCGATTTCTCATACACAAACAGCAGTTCACGAAACGTTGTTGTGATGCTTCGTGAAAGCAGGAGAAATGCGTACCATCACGTTTCCGACTTTGATAAAGGTCGGATTGTAGCCTATCGCGACATTGCTGCTCGCGTTGGGCGAGATCCAATGACTGTTAGCTCAATATGGAATCGGTGGGTTCAGGAGGGTAATACGGAATGTCGTGCTGAACCCCAACTGCCTCGTATCACCAGCTGTCGAGATGACAGGCATCTTATCCGCATGGCTGTAACGGATCGTGCAGCCACGTCTCGATCCTTGAGTCAACAGATGGGGACGTTTGAAAGACCACAACCATCGACGACATTTGCAGCAGCATGGACGATCAGCTCGGAGACCATGGCTGCGGTTACCCTTGACGCTGCAACACAGACAGGAGCGCCTGCGATGGTGTACTCAACGACGAACCTGGCTGGACGAGTGGAAAAACGTCATTTTTTGGATGAATACAGGTTCTGTTTACAACATCATGATGCTCGCATCTGTGTTTGGTGACATCGTGGTGAACGCACATTGGAAGCGTGTATTCGTCATCGCCATACTGGCATATCACTCGCCGTCTATGACATCGTAGCTATCACCTCTTGTTAGCATTGACGGCCCTTTGAACAGTGGACGTTACATTTCAGATGTGTTACGACCCTTTGGCTCTACCGTTCATTCGATCCCAGCGAAACCCTATTTCAGCAGGATCATGCACGACCACATGTTGCAGGTCCTGTACGGGCCTTTCTGCATACAGAAAATGTTCGATAGCTGTCCTGGCCTGCACTTTCTCCAGATTTTTCACCAACTGAAAGCGTCTGGTCAATGGTGGCCGAGCAACTGTCTCGTCATAATACGCCAGTCACTACTCTTGATGAATTCTGGTATCGTGTTGAAGCTGCATGGGCAGCTGTACCTGTAAACGCCATCTAAGCTCTGTTTGACTAAATGCCCAGGCGTATCAAGGCCGTTATTACGGCCAGAGGTGATTGTCCTGGGTACTGATTTCTCAGGATCCATGCCCAAATTGCGTGAAAATGTAATCACATGTCAGTTCTAGTATAATAGATTTGTCCCATGAATACCCGTTTATCATCTGCAATTCTTCTTGGTGTAGCAATTTTAATGGCCAATATTGTATCTTAAACCCCTTCCTGCGATAATAGCTGTATGTACATCCACCATAATTGATAGCTTCGATATCATAGCTCATTCTCCATTATTTTAGTAGTACTTTTGGTCTTTCTCAGCGAAAAGTAATTAGCACCACGTAAGACAAAAAGTAACAACGTTTATTGCTCATCATCATTAATTTTCTACCATCCATTATTTAATAATGTGTTATCCAGACTAGTGTTGAACTGTTATTTAAAGTGGAAACTGAAAGTAAAGCTTACGCTACAGTTAAATAAGTGATTTATATCGACATCTGCTTACGTACTCGACAACCCATCACATGGTACGTGGCGAAGTGTATCCTTTACCGCTACTAGTCATTTCCTTTCCTGTTCCACTCGCACTTAGTGCGAGGGAAAAACTACCACCTATGTGCCTCCTTACGATTTCCAATTTTTTTACAGTCCTTCGCAAAATGTGCATTGATGGCAGTAGAATCGTTCGGCTGGGTCTCAATTGCTGCGATGTTTTTCTTTAATCCGACCTGGGGTGGAACAAAAACACTCAAGTACTCAAGAATGGGTCGCAGTGGTGTTCTATTTGCAGGCTCCTTTACAGTTTTCCTGAATTCTCCGAATATATCGAAAACGACTATTCCCCTACTCTACAACAATACTTATATGTTCGTTCCATTTCACGACGTTGTGCAAAGTTACGTCTACAAATATTCTAATACGAAAAAACGACGCACCACGAAGGAGTTATCCGAATGGGATGGATATCGATACGTATAATGTACACGTACATCAAAACAAATGATTACTACATGAGAAATGTTATTTACGATTTATTCACAAGTTGAGAAAGTTAATAATGCATTGGTCCACCTAAGGTCCTTAAAAACAGTTATAAGAACAGTTATTCGTGTAGGCATAGTGTTCTTGGATGTCATCCATACCATTGTGACAACTGTAGCCGTAGATTGCCGAACTACTGTGCTTGTGTGGGGGAGGGGGGGGGGGGGTCTCCTCATAGCGCTCCAAGATTTCTCTGGGTTTGAGGCCGCATTGTCATCTGTAAAATTCCGACTATTCGACGCCTTCCTCAGAGTGTATTGCTGGCAATACATCCTGAGGAAGGTGCCTTGTAACAGTCGCCGAAACGTCGGAATTTTACAGATGACAACGGGGTCTCCCTTCCCCCCATGATCCATGGACCTTGCCGTTGATGGGGAGACTTGCGTGCCTCAAAGACACAGATAGCCGTACCGTAGGTGCAACCACAATGGAGGGGTATCTGTTGAGAGGCCAGACAAACACGTGGTTCCTGAAGAGGGGCAACAGCCTTTTCAGTACTTGCAGGGGCAACAGTCTGGATGGGTGACTGGTCTGGCCCTGTAACACTAACCAAAACGGCCTAGCTGTTGTGGTACTGCGAGCGGCTGAAAGCAAAAGGAAAATACAGCCGTTATTTTTCCCGAGGTCATGCAGCTTTACTGTATGATTATAGATGATGGCGTCATCTTGGGCAAAATATTCCGGAGGTAAAATAGTCACTTATTCGGATCTCCAGGCAGGAACTATTCAAGATCCCTTAAGCATGCAGGTGGGTTAGAAAATTTAAAGAGGGAAATAAATAGGTTAAAGTTACATATAGTGGGAATTAGTGAAGTTCGGTGGCAGGAGGAACAAGACTTTTGGTCAGGTGAATACAGGGTTAGAACTACATAATTAAATAGGGGTAATGCAGGAGTAGGATTATAATGAATAAAAAAATTGGAGTGCGGGTAAGCTGCTACAAACAGCATAGTGAACGCATTAATGTGGCCAAGATAGACACGATGCCCACATATACTACAGAAATACAAGTTTATATGCCAACTAACACTGCAGATGAAGAAGAAATTGATGAAATGCGTGATGAGATGAAAGAAATTATTCAGGTAGTGAAGGGAGACGAAAATTTAATGGTCAAGGTCGACTGGAATTCGACAGTAGGAAAAGGAAGAGAAGGAAACGTAGTAGGTGAATATGGATTGGGGCTAAGAAATGAATGAGGAAGCCGCCTGGTAGAATTTTCCGCAGAGCATAACTTAATCACAGGTAACACTTGGTTCAAGAATCATGAAAGAAGGCTGTATACATGGAAGAACCCTGGAGATACTAGAAGGTTTCCGATAGATTATATCATGGTAAGTCAGAGATTTAGGAACCCGGTTTTAAATTGTAAGACATTTCCAGGGGAAGATGTGGACTATGACCACAATCTATTGGTTATGAACTGTAGATTAAAACTGAAGAAACTGCTAAAAGTTGTGAATTTAAGGAGTTGCGCACTGGATAAACTGACTAAACCAGAGGTTGTACAGAGTTTCAGGGAGAGCATAAGGGAACAATTGACAAAAATAGGGGAAAGAAATATAGTAGAAGAAGAATGGGTAGCTTTGAGGAATGAAATAGTGAAGGCAGTAGAGGATCAAGTCGGTAAAAAGACGAGGGCTAGTAGAAATGCTTGGGTAATAGAAGAAATATTGAATTTAATTGATGAAAGGAGAAAATATAAAAACGCAGTAAATGAAGCAGGCAAAAAGGAATACAAACGTCTCACAAATGAGATCGACAAGAACTGCAAAATGGCTAAGCAGGGATGGCTAGATGACAAATGTAAGGATGTAGAGGCTTATCTCACTAGGGGTAAAATAGATACTGCCTACAGGAAAATTAAAGAGACGTTTGGAGAAAAGAGAACTACTTGTATGAGTATCAAGAGCTCAGATGGAAACCCAGTTCTAAGCAAAGAAGGGAAAGCAGAAAGGTGGTCGTAGTATACAGAGGGTCTATACAAAAGCGTTGTACTTGAGGACAATATTATGGAAATGGAAGAGGATGTAGATGAAGATGAAATGGGAGATACGATACTGCGTGAAGAGTTTGACAGAGCACTGAAAGACCTGAGTCGAAACAGGGCCCCGGGAGTAGACAACATTTCATTAGAACTACTGACGGCCTTAGGAGAACCAGTTCTGACAAAACTCTACCATCTGGTGAGCAAGATGTAAGAGACAGGCGAAATCCCCTCAGATTTCTAGAAGAATATAGTAATTATAATCCCAAAGGAAGCAGGTGTTGACAGATGTGAAAATTACCGAACTATCAATTTAATAATTCGCAGCTGCAAAATATTAACGCGGATTCTTTACAGAGGAATCGAAAAACTGGTAGAACCCGACCTCGGAGAAGATTAGTTTGGATTCCATATAAATATTGGAACAACTGAGGCAATACTGACTCTACGAAATATCTTAGAAGAAAGATTAAGGTAAGGCAAACCTACACTTTTAGCGTTTATAGACTTAGATAAAGGTTTTGACAATGCTGACTGGAATTCTCTCTTTCAAATTCTGAAGGTTACAGGGGTAAAATACAGGGAGCGAAAGGCTATTTACAATTTGTACAGAAACCAGATGGCAGTTATAAGAGTCGAGGGACATGAAAGGGAAACAGTGGTTGGTAAGTGAGTGAGACAGGGCTGTAGCCTCTCCCTGATGCTATTCAATCTGTATATTGAGCAAGCAGTAAAGGAAACAAAAGGAAATTTCGGAGTAGGTATTAAAATCCATGGAGAAGAAATAAAAACTTTGAGGTTCGCCGATGACATTCTAATTCTGTCAGAGACAGCAAAGGACTTGGAAGAGCAGTTGAACGGAATGGACAGTGTCTTGAAAGGAGAGTATAAGATGAACAGCAACAAAAGCAAAACGAGGATAATGGAACGTTGTCGAATTAAGTCGGGTGATGCTGAGGGAATTAGATTAAGAAATGAGACACTTAAAGTAGTAAAAGAGTTTTGCTATTTGGGAAGCAAAATAGCTTATGATGGTCGAAGTAGAGAGGATATAAAATGTAGACTGGCAATGGCAAGGAAAGCGTTTCTGAGGAAGAGAAATTTGTAAACATCGAGTATAGAATTAAGTGTCAGGAAGTCGTTTCTGAAAGTATTTGTATGGAGTGTAGCCATGTATGGAAGTGAGACATGGGCGATAAATGGTTTAGACAAGAAGAGAATAGAAGCTATCGAAATATGGTGCTACAGGAAAATGCTGTAGAATAGATGGGTAGATCACGTAACTAATGAGGAAGTACTGAATGTGGTTGGGGAGACGAGAAGATTGTGGCACAACTTGACTAGAAGAAGGGATCGGTTGGTAGTGCATGTTCTGAGGCATCAAAGGATCACCAATTTAGTACTGGAGGACAGCGTGCAGGGTAAAAATCGTAGAGGGAGACAAAGAGATGAATACACTGAGCAGACTCAGAAGGATGTAGGCTACAGTAGGTACTGGGAGATGAAGAAGCTTGCACAGGATAAAGTAGCATGGGGAGCTGCATCAAACCAGTCTCAGGACTGAAGACCACAACAACAACAATGGAGTCTTAAACGCAGAAGAATTTTATTGACTGTGACAACGGCAGCGGAAGCCTAAGTTTACATGTGGTGATCTTGTTGACCCAGTTAGAGTTTATTATGTACGAAAACCAGCAGTAGAAACTGCTGAAATTGAAGCATAGGATAGTGTGCTATGAAGGCAACAGAAGAGGGCGTAGAATGTTGTCGACATACAGCAAACCTGTCAAGATGCCTCGAATGACAATCAAGGGGATCTTGATATGAAAGGAAATGACACCACTCTACACATGTATGAGTGAACATCTTACACGCAGCTTTCATTGTAGTTGATTTAATAATCACAATTAACGAAAATGGCCGCAAAGCAGCACTGTTTTCTGGATTGACGACTTTGCATCAACTTCTCAGATGTTATTCGAAGTTTTCTCCTTTCTTTGGAGATGGAGATTTTTCACACAGTTCTGCAACATTAATGATGATATTAGTCTGGGCGTAGTTTGTAAATGCGGGGATGTGAATGAAATAATCACACAGGATAATTAGTAGGTAAAACAAATAAAGAGGACGTAATCATTCTATAAAGGATTTTACTTAACTCTGAGTCAACCTATACCAGATTATTGCTCGTGAGATAACCCACGTATACAGAGAAGGGCAGCAGAAAAGGTTGCAACTTTTTGTGACCCAGGACAGTGCGACATGAAATGCAGAAAGTGTTAACTGTCAGACGCTTCAAGGTAACTGACAACAAACACGTAAAATCTTACTTCCGAAACTTTAAGAGCCAAACTTAAGAGAGGATTATGAGAATACACCAGCACCTACTACGGATCAATTCCGTAAGTATCATGGGCTCAAGATTAGACTGGTTAAATCAAACAGGTAGATTTTAAAGCAATCATCCGAAGTGTGAGCTACATGACTTTGGAAGACGTACATACTGTAATCAGTGCTACAACGGAAACTATCCTCGTCTCGCTCTTCAACATAGATCGCGGAGTACACTTGCACTGAGGGTGGACAAAAACATGGAAACACCAAGAACATGAAACATCAACATAAAATATCACATGCCTAATACGGTGTAACAAAACTGTCGGCATTGAAAATAGCCTCTAGTCGTCTCGGAATGGATAAATTGGATCCTCTGTGGTTTTCAAGGAAATCGAATACCTTCCCTCCTGCAAAATAGTGGGAAGTTCTGTTAAAGATGATGGAAATTGATAGCTATTACGCAGACCAAAGAGACTCAATAATAATAGTAAAGTTCTGGTGGCTGTTGTGGTCAGGAGAGGTACAGAAATCCATCCTCGTGCTCGTAGAATCTATCGTGGTGGATCAGATCTATGTTAACGAGAACCCAGTCGTCTGGGAACACAGCAGCACCAATGGGATGGACTCGATCAGCTAAAAAGGAAATGTAACTATTTCCAGCAATGTGGCCTTACAGAGTACTTATGGGGTCCTTGAAATACCAAGTTTTGGCGACCCATATAATCACCAAATCCTCCCCTTGTTTCACTCCCGGCAGCAGATAATCGGCATCGTAAGTTGGGACAGCGTAGTACTAAAGTAATCTTGGCGAGAAGTTGAAAAGAGTGTGAAACAGGACTAATCCGTCCAAATAACTGTTTCTTTTCCTCTAAGGGGCATCTGCGGCACCATTGAGAGGTATTGGAATTCCAGCTCATCCTGCAATTTTCAGCTTATCGATTTCCCTTCGTGTTGCTTTATTACTGATATGGTTCACTAGTGTATTTCTGCAGTGACGTTGGCAGCTGTGGTTCCCTTATGTTTTGTCACAATCCTCTTCAATGACTTTCCGTCACAATCACTCAACACACGGATTCGGCCGCATTGTGATTTTTACCGCTTTCCCTGTATGCTTTATAAATCTTCGCTATTGTGCCCCTGAAATAACAAATACTTCTTCCACCTTGGTTACTGGAGCACCGACCATGCAAACATAAACATTTTGCCCTTCTTAGAATTCATTTAGCTCCGGCATAATACAGTCACAACTATACCTAGCACTGTTCTGACCAGGACGGGAACTTACAACGTATTGAGGGCATTGCGCTGGTAACATTCGTGGCCCAACGCGACAACGCCAACAGGAGGCTCGTCAGGCATTTGTATGTTTAAAGATGCATATCACGCTGTTTCTCGAACTCCTGAAGATGCAGCGAGTGATTGCGTGATGATGTTACAATCTTTCAGGGATGATGCAGAAGGGTAATTCTATCAATTTCAGTTATAAGGCCCTGCAATCGTTCCGAATCCTCACACAGTGGGAAAGTATTGGTACTGTTATTGGTAAAATTGTATGGTAAACAATTTTGAGAAGCGGGAGTGGTGACCAAGAGAAGAAAAAAGTACCAAAGAAACATGTGCTCTAATACGCCTACCTTAAATGCTGTTGGCATTCGTTCGGTAGAAAAGATGTATTTCGCAGTAGCGAAGATGAACTAGAGCTCATAGCTCTTAAGGTAGGTATTCTAGAGCCCGTATATACAGGAAAATTATTCTCCACCACCTCCAACGTATGGGAACCAATTAACTTGCGCCAGAAGGCGTGTGATTCAGAGTATTAATTGTTTACTTTAAATCAATTTCTCAGGTGTTATTATGCTTTATTAATTCTTTTCATTGTCATTAACAACCATTGCTTACCAATATAAAACAGCTACATTATAAACCAGGGAAATAAATTGTGCTACTTAGTAGGTCAGTACCATCAAGCATCTACAAATGTCACATATCGTCTCCTTTTAACATAATGTCATAAGTGCACACCTTCATACTCTCGAAATTTTTAATCTCTAGGAATAGTATTTCCTGTCGGTTTTGGGTAAAGCGTCGCTTACAATCCTGATGACAACTTTATGTCGCACAAATGTTTTCTGCCTCTTATCAAATGGCTCTGAGCACTATGGGACTCAACTGCTGAGGTCATTAGTCCCCTAGAACTTAGAACTAGTTAAACCTAACTAACCTAAGGACATCACAAACATCCATGCCCGAGGCAGGATTCAAACCTGCGACCGTAGCGGTCTTGCGGTTCCAGACTGAAGCGCCTTTAACCGTACGGCTGCCTCTTATCCAAGATACCTTACGTACCATTACACCCTAGTACGTATACATCAACTGGTGACAGCCAAATGGGCAGTGTATTTGGTTTCAAGGTCACCTGATTGATAACCAACTTTTTGAACTTAAGTTTCAAGGGCATTCTTCTCAAGAGAAATAATTGGATGAGAACTAGGTTAGGCCATGGTATATATTTACACACGGGCCACTGTTCTACATCTACATCTACATCTACATCTACATTGATACTCCGCAAGCCACCCAACGGTGTGTGGCGGAGGGCACCCTACGCGCCACCGCCATCACCTCCCTTTGCTGTTCCAGTCGCGTATGGTTCGCGGGAAGAACGACTGTCTGAAACCCTCCGTGCGCGCTCTAATCTCTCTAATTTTACATTCGTGATCTCCTCGGGAAGTATAAGTAGGGGGAAGCAATATATTCGATACCTCATCCAGAAACGCACCCTCTCGAAACCTGGCGAGCAAGGTACACCGCGATGCAGAGCGCCTCTCTTGCAGAGTCTGCCACTTGAGTTTATTAAACATCTCCGTAACGCTATCACGGTTACCAAATAACCCAGTGACGAAACGCGCCGCTCTTCTTTGGATCTTCTCTATCTCCTGCGTCAACCCGACCTGGTACGGATCCCACACTGATGAGCAATACTCAAGTATAGGTCGAACGAGTGTTTTGTAAGCCACCTCCTTTGTTGATGGACTACATTTTCTAAGCACTCTCCCAATGAATCTCAACCTGGTTCAAAATGGTTCAAATTGCTCTGAGCACTATGGGACTCAACTGCTGAGGTCATTAGTCCCCTAGAACTTAGAACTAGTTAAACCTAACTAACCTAAGGACATCACAAACATCCATGCCCGAGGCAGGATTCGAACCTGCGACCGTAGCGGTCTTGCGGTTCCAGACTGCAGCGCCTTTAACCGCACGGCCACTTCGGCCGGCAATCTCAACCTGGTACCCGCCTTACCAACAATTAGTTTTATATGATCATTCCACTTCAAATCGTTCCGTACGCATACTCCCAGATATTTTACAGAAGTAACTGCTACCAGTGTTTGTTCCGCTATCATATAATCATACAATAAAGGATCCTTCTTTCTATGTATTCGCAATACATTACATTTGTCTATGTTAAGGGTCAGTTGCCACTCCCTGCACCAAGTGCCTATCCGCTGCAGATCTTCCTGTATTTCGCTACAATTTTCTAATGCAGCAACTTCTCTGTATACTACAGCATCATCCGCGAAAAGCCGCATGGAACTTCCGACACTATCTACTAAGTCATTTATATATATTGTGAAAAGCAATGGTCCCATAACACTCCCCTGTGGCACGCCAGAGGTTACTTTAACGTCTGTAGACGTCTCTCCATTGATAACAACATGCTGTGTTCTGTTTGCTAAAAACTCTTCAATCCAGCCACACAGCTGGTCTGATATTCCGTAGGCTCTTACTTTGTTTATCAGGCGACAGTGCGGAACTGTATCGAACGCCTTCCGGAAGTCAAGAAAAATAGCATCTACCTGGGAGCCTGTATCTAATATTTTCTGGGTCTACACGGAAATAAATAATTGCAGATGGCACCTATCCTAAGAATGAGAGGAACTTCGATGCTAGGGGAGAGTTTAGAGTAGGTCGGGCTATTGTAAATGAAATCAGGTAGCAAGGTCGGTAACCTTTGAAGTATGCAGTCTCGGCTTCTCCACGGAGTGACTGTCCGTAATATCTCTAGGCTGTTTGGAAGCGCCCTAGAACAGTGTGCCAAAACGATTCTGCTCTGGTTTCGAAACTCACACTAATGAAGGTATTGTCGAGAAGTGACACTGCTGCTTGTTGAACTCAGGTTATTAACTGAGCAAGGCAGTTGCTTAGAGTGCGTCTGATCAACTGTAACTACGAGTAAGCAATGTGACCAACATACTTCCTGCAAGTGGATACATAAGTACCAAATAAAGAAAACCGAGATGCAATTTCGATTTCCTTCTTTCACCAGCCCAAGCTGATAGCAGCCCATTTTTATGTTTTGCAAACAGTTATGCACGCGCCAGTTAAATTCTGACATTGCTACACTTCTATTTATGTTTATTTATTGCCCATCATTAATAGGGGACAACACAAACGTCACTGCACATTACGGGTTGCCTACGTCAGGGATAAACATGAATCAGGTGCAAAGCTATTATTCTATTTGATTGACAGGTCCTTAACGTATTGTTCTGTTAAGAGGATTATTATCCCCTGTGGACAACCCATCGTTTTTCACCGACAGGTCCTTAAAAAATTGTGTGGTTATGTGGTTCTTCATGTCACCTCCACAATTCCCCACCCTCTCAGTAACCCGGGACCTTCTCTGATACACAATTAAATGGCTAATTATTTAAATTGATTAAAAAAATTTGTGATATATAGTTAAATTTTAGGTCTTTCGGTATTCAGAAGCTGCTTAATGTCATTCGAATAGTCCCACCCCCAGCACTGTATAAATTTGATTCATTAATTAAATCGATATCCCTCCTTGACTCCCTACCCCTACAGTAAATAATGATTGGCGGATTGCAATGTATGGAATACTGTTTGTACAGTATTTAAATAATCTATCAAGAAATCGATTAAAGTGTGTGGATTAAATACCCGTAGTGCCTTCTTCATTCTGATCGTGTAAGGAACCACGTAATTACCCCGTCAGAGATCGCTTGAACATATTTGCAAAACTTTCTCGCATCTCGCCACCCGTCCAGGCTGCCCTGGCCGCTCACCCCATCGGGTTGCAGCTCACCCTGGCCCGTGCAGCGGCGCGCTCTGGCTTATGCGTCGGGGACTTGGAACCACCTGTGTCTGTGCCGGCCTCTAGAAGTAGCAGCGAGGTAAGCCCTCACCGAACAAAATCACACTTCCTGTCGGCATCCACCACAATCTCAAGTGATCTGTATGCATTAACCAACCAGTCAATACCGAAACATGCGAGATTCCTTCCTTCCAAAGCAAATACCTGACAGGAAATCGACCCTGAAATATTGATGAAGTTATTAAATAATTAACTTTCGGTCACATGATCGGATAGAAGACAGATGCTGTAGCTACTTCACACATACAATTTCACAATGTCACAAAGCTAGTAGCAGGCTGACTCGGAATACCCTTTGAAAACAGATCGTTCCATACAGAGGGTGACAAGTGAACTAGCATGGGATATTTCATTTTGACATGGGCTCTGAACTGTATCAGCTATCCTGGCGAACTTTCTTGTGTTGCACTTCACTAACTGCTTCAGGAATATCACATCTTGAAGATGTCACAGATGTTGCTTCAGAAGATGTGCCCCAGGAAATGTTTATTGAATCGTTAATATAAGCGTTTAAACAATTTACTTCACACAGCTTAAAACTACTCGAAATTAAAGAATACTGACACTGCATGGTGATTTGAATGCATAAACAACAGTGCTATCGTTTTTGACGAAAAATTTCGTTAAAGTACTATAGACTTCCTAAGGTGATTGGTTCTCTCAGCTATATTCAGAAGTAGGGACGAAATATGTTACCACGTGATAGGACAG
The DNA here is from genome assembly GCF_021461395.2 of Schistocerca americana. Lineage (NCBI taxonomy): Eukaryota > Metazoa > Arthropoda > Insecta > Orthoptera > Acrididae > Schistocerca > Schistocerca americana. Next base: position 325,994,164 of record NC_060125.1, read on the forward strand.
TAACATCAATAAATACCGCAGCGATGTATTGAGAAACAGTATCCGCTCACAACTAGATGGCTGGGATCGGCGAAAACACTCTTACATCTCACATACCCAACTTATGGACGTCCACACCCAGCACACTGGCGCCACAGCACAGCACTCAGAGACGGGGGAAAACTACCACATTAAGCGTGGCCCATGACCGCAGCCGCGGAAGCATGTGCCACCCAGAGAGAGGCCCGCCGGCCATGGAGAGTCCAAACCCAGGAGGATCTGAGTGGTAGGAGTTCGAATTCTATCAATAATCCTATCGCAAACACTCGCCATATTGAATCTTCTCAAATTTCCACCGAGTACACAAGCGACACATGTTGTCCCTACGTCGACTCAATGTAAACAGGGTATTAGTTCTTTATTCAGCCGTCCAGGGCGAGCCGCGAGCCAAATCGTCATAAGCGAAAGTTTTCTCGGACTCACGTTACTGGTGTACAAAGGACGGGCTAGCCACACTCCAGAACAAAGGCATTTGCTGAGTTATGATTTCCTGCCCCGACCTGCTTGCTTCCTGCTATGCTTTCTACGGTCATCTCCTGACTCACAAAGAGTATTGGGAACCAGGCACGTATGTTATCGGGCTACTTATAAATATCACGACTGCTGCTGCAGTCTCATACCGAGCAATGTACTAGACGTGTCTCCTCTTTAATGCTGTGATTCTGGAACGACTCACACACTGAAATATCAATACCTATTGCACACATAATTTTCTGAGCAAATTCTCTCTCATACCGTTGTTGCTATCGATGTGCTGAATCTATACGTACCTCGCGATAGGACACACAGTCATTTTCTCCGGGTATGCCAGAACAAAATCCACAGTAACTTTAATCTGTAACACACACACATATCACACAAGCAATCCAGTATCGTTTATATATGAACCGCAACCGAAAAAATTACGATATGCCCACCCTCACAATGGCTACATGTCTCGATTCACTTCAGTTCTACGTCATTATTTGTCTTTTAAGTAGTCGGCCGCTGTTGCCAAGCGGTTCTAGGCGCTTCAGCCTGGAACCGCACGATTGCTACGTCGTAGGCTCGAATCCTTCCTCGGGCATGGATGTGTGTGATGTCCTTAGGTTTAAGTAGTTCTAAGTTATAGGGGACTGATGACCTCAGATGTTACGTCCCATAGACCTCAAAGCCATTTGAACATTTTTTGACTTTTAAGTCTTCCAGTTATCGTTTCTGGAACGCGCTTCATACTACCCGACAAGAGTTGTAAAAGCACAGGCATCCGGCGCTGGTGTGATAGTCAACACCGTTACCGAGGACGAAAGGGCTGGAAAGACATAATCTATATGAATTGGTCTACTATAATAATCATCGCAGTCAACAGGGTGACAATGAAAACGTGAGAATACGCTTAGGGGAGACGATGAGGTGACGGTTTGTTACAGCTATATTGTCCCGTCCTGTTTCTGTACTGTAGCAGATCCAGTGGAGCCTTCACACTCCTATGTTGGGAAGCTGCTTACGAAATGAATCCATCACCCCTTACTTTCGGATATACTCCTAAATGCGTTGAAATCACAATTTACCACGTCAAATACGATAGTTTGAACTTAAACAGTGGCAACTATATATTCACAACCGATACGAAAGAGTTAAATGTTTGCACTTGTTACTGTCCTTCAAAGTAGACTCCAGCATTGTGGAGAACCCGTTGCCAGTGATGTGGAAGGCGTAGTATACCGTTAGCAGAGCCTATTCCGTTGATGGTGCGAATGGAGTGGTCTGCTGTCTATCGAATATCTGGATTAGTTCTGAAGCGGATGCACGAAGTGATTCCTTCATCTTCGAAATCAAATCAAAGTCACAGTACCTCCCATAGTACAGTACTTCCCAGTCCCATCGACAGAACAGAGCAGCTACAGCTTGCACTGTATTGCCCCGCGCGTTGACGTGCATGGGTGGGTCGCGCAGGAAGTGAAGCCGCTTCTTTCGCAAAGCTGGTAGCAGGTGCCGGCCGGGTGGCCGAGCGGTTCTAGGCGCTACAGTCTGAAGCCGCGCGACCGCTACGGTCGCAGGTTCTAATCCTGCCTCGGGCATGTATGTGTGTGATGTCCTTAGGTTAGTTAGGTTTAAGTAGCTCTAAGTTCTAGGGGACTGATGACCTCAGAAGTTAAGTCCCATAGTGCTCAGAGCCATTTGAACCATTTTTTGGTAGCAGATGATGCTCGAAACACGAACAGTAGTACTGTGCACTGACGGTCTGCCGTGGAGCAACGTAATGTGTTAGGATAATACCATCACAGTCGTACGCGAGATTCATCATAACTTTCACCATACTGGGCCTCCGACGCAGTTTCGACTTTCGCGGCGACCGATAATGACGCCATTCGTTGGATTGGTGCATCAGTTTAGGATTCGTGGCATCCTCTTGAGAACTGTTCCAGAGAATCGACAGGCAGTAGACCGCTGCATTCGCACCATCAACAGAACAGGCTGCGCTAACGGTATACAACAAACTCCTCATCGCTGGCAACGGGTTCTACACAACGCTGGTGACTACTTTGAAGGACAGTAACAGGTGCAAACATATAACTCTTTCGTATCGGCTTTAAATAAATAGTTGCCAATATTTAAGTTTTAACCCTCGTATATCCTTCTCTTACTACTAGACACAAGTATTTTTTTTTTTTTTTAAATGAATAGTAGCCACAGAACCTTTACGTTCAAGCACCAGCATAACATTTCTATCAGTTAATGGTGTAAAATAAAATTATGATACGTCCACACACGCACCAGCTGGGCGTCGTTTTCACACTGCCCAGTAGCAAGAAAGTTAACAGCCATCACATACTTGTCGATGAATAAAGGACATAATTACAATTTAAAAAAAAGCCCTATGGTCTTTTTTATTTGATCGATTTCACCTCTTGCACGGAACCATTTCGTTTTTTGACACTTGTAAACCCATCCAACACACAGTGGTATCTTTTATATATTCAGACCGCCAAAATGAGGTTTGTGTCACTGCATTCAATGCATAGCTATCGCAAACGTATCTGCCACCACCCCGGATCATACATATTTCCCACGACTAAGATATCCTTGGAAGTGCAATATGTACTGGAGCACGTCCATTCGGAATTAATTTTCAGGGGTCAAGCAGATGGGTGGAGAAACCGAAAAACTGTCCTAGCCTAGGAACATTTTTGAGTTCCTGTAGCCAGGCACCGTGCTTGTTTAACACTTTGGAGCAGAACGATGATCACCGCGTGAGGTATCGGTTATTGCAGCTGGTAAAATTGAGTTATTTACGTCAAAACAAAAGGACCTGTTAGATCTCCATAGAAAGATTTTGTTTGTAACATGTAATAGAAACCTGTTTAGGTCCTATAACATATGTGTGTGTGCGGGAGCTGAATTTTCAAACAGGAGTACAATGTTATGTAGAAATCTCCTATAGGCTTGAATGCAAAGAATTCTTTATTCCAAGCGTAAAATAGACTTCTGTTGTCCTTTTCAGCACACCAGCTGTATGTGTTTGAATAATCACCATGAATCCATGGCCATTCAGTTATTCAACTTCAAGCGTGTGCACGATGTCTGTGAATAAGGTAATGCGTTAATTGTAATATTGAATTTGAGGAGTGGTAGTGAGTGTGTTGTGCTTTAGCTATCGCTAGTAAAGGGGATAGTGTCTGCACAACTCTGTTAATTCAAATACATAGCTGTACCCACACATTATAAAAAAAAACATTACAGCTCTCTTACATCCTGAATTTGTTACGACACTAAGCCTTGAGGACTAGGAATTGGCTGGGAAAAGATAATTTTACTTTTCGTAAAATCACGAAATGCGTGTGGAATATGCTTTTGAATATTTATAATAAACTGAAACGCCCTGCTAAGCCCGCAGGACAGGACAGGTAGTTGGAATTGTGGAAAGGGGCCAAAATGAGCGGCTGTCAGTTACACTCGAACACATATAACATTATTTATTTGACCAAACATTACAGTACAAATTCTTGAAGTTAGTTATCGGCTGAATACGACACACTATCTTATGCCTTAAGTGCACAACCACTTCAATTTGAAAACAAAACGGCTAAAAGCCATTAACTCAAAATTCTGACGCCAAAGAGGACATTTAGAGGGCAGAAGCCCTTACATCAAATAAGTTCTACAATTTCCCTGAAGGCCCAAAATCTAACCCTTGAAAAGCAAAAACCTTAATTTAAAGATGGCTGAAGGCCCATGATTTAAGACTCGAGGTAAAACTAAATAAAAAAGCACAAGGCAGAAGGCCTTATTTTCAAATAGGCTGAAGGCCCCAAACAGTCTGATGCTCGAAAGACAAAGACACTTAAATTAAAAATGGCTGAAGGCCCCATGACTTAAAACTCAAAGTAAAATAATTTTTAGTACGTAGAAGGCCCAAGGTTTCATCTTTAAACGATATATTAATCAGGCTGAAGGCCCAAACAATCTAACACTTGACAAGCAAGGACTTTTAGTTTTTAAGCGGCTGAAGGCCCATGGCTTAAAACACCACCAAAAGCAATTCAAATTTAATTCAAAACCATCAGCTATGTGCCATACAAATACACACAACAGAAAATAAGAAAAGGCAGTGCAGCTAACGGCGCTCAGAAGTTTCGGGGGTCAGCCAGCACTTTAAAAACTAACGATCACTTAGGTGAGACAGGCAGTCGGCCCAACCATTATCGAACCGACGACAAACCTGCCAACAGACAGACAACGAACCCACCGACAAGGTAACTTGCGCTCCACTAGACCAGCACACAATCTGGAGTTCAATGCAAAAGTAAAAGGCATGGAAGCCAACTACCAAGCATACATTAAGCTGCCGAAATACACACCGTGCTGGACAGCGACAACACGGTTAGGAGAGGACACTGCCTACATTTACGTCAAGGCCCAGGGCAGGTAACTCGAACGTAAACGGCCACAGGGCAGAAAATTTCGCTGGTGAACTTCAATTGCAAAGAACCAAATACAGTTAGACTCCACCGTACGGTGGCTTAACAATCGACAACTCGAACATACAAATTGTTGCTCGCGGGAATGTCCAAACAGCCAACAGCGAGAACCAAACGGCACAGTGTAAACAGTCTTCACTTGTTGGTAAATTAAATCCTAACTCAACTTTCTTGTCCAGGTTGCTGGTAAGGAGACGCCAGACCACACATGACATGTAGAATTCAGAAGAGTTCAGTGAGACTAGCGATGATATAACCAAATTCTTCATGATTTCAGCGTCAGCTCCACTGCACTCCCTGTAAAAGAATCTTGACGTAACAGAGACGCGAAAAAGTCTCACGCTAAAACTTGTGGGTGGTGTCGTCCTAGCGGTTAGCTGGCGACGTGGGTGTCCGTCCGTCCCTTATCGTAGGGCCTTCCAGCTTAACACGGTTCTGCTCTCGGCTTCTCGTTTCTCCACTCGGAACGGCGCCTGTCTCACGGTGGGAAGGTATGACATGCATTTAGGCATTCTTGTGTTGGCCTGTGGTATTCCATTTGCTCACTCGTTACTCGTATTACTTTGGTTAATTTAGTGTCACGATTTAATCGGAGATATGTGACATACTACTGGATTTGCTTATGATGTCAGGGTTTTCATGGAAGGTGTAGGATTTGCCTGACACCTTACACAGGGTAGGTGAGCCATGGGCCTCGTAGCAATGGGGACAGCCACACACAGTCCGACACTGCGTAGAGACGGCCAGACTACACCCGCGGAAATATCCTCGCTGCTCCATGCCAACTGACTTCTCCCACGCATCATCACGGAGACAGCACTAAAATAACTAAATAACTGACCAGTCGACATCACAGGCTACACACAGTTTGACGAACACTTGCACGAAGGACTAGACAAAACTAACGGCGGCGGCTGTGCAGTAGCAAGGACGAATCACGAGACGACACAAGCAGGCAACTCATAAGCGATCGCCGTCCAACATACATGTCGTTCGACAAGACGACCGACGAACACCAAAGGTGGTTCGCACTCAAGTGGTATGTATCGGAAACCGTCGGGCGAGAGATGGCTGTCTGGACCTCACTGCAGCCACTCCCCAACCGAACTTCTGGCGCGTCTTAAGTCAAACACTGACAGGTCCGTACTGCACTGTTAAGGCCTCCCAACTCACTGTCAGCTCGGGACTAACTCCGAACACAGGACAACCAGGAAGTAATAGCAGCCAGCAAGGATAATACGCCACGGCTTATATCAACAAATGCCGCTACTGCCGCTCACGGGCAGGCAAGGCGGCAACTCGGTGACACCAGTAATTGCAACTAAGATAACGAGGTGGCAGTAAAGTGAAAACGGGATGTCAAATGAGATATGGCACGAACCCGAGCCATGCACGGCGCATAAACTGATTAAGAAGCTTAGCCACGTGAACGCTTTTGATTACTTCAAGTTCCCTACACAACTTATACTATTACTGTGTGATATATATTTCATTTGCTATCTGATTTGTTTAAAAGATATAAACTCATTCTCAAGTATGATCATTGCTTTAAGCACTGACTCGAATGCGCGATGCCAGATTGATGGACCACCATCCGTGTCCCTGATGTCACTTTAGTTTTATCTTTACAGCAACGTGATTCTTTGTTTCTCTGAGCCGTATCGTGGTTAATGAGTTATTAGTTTTTTTTTTTTTTGCTCCAAGTGAATTCAGAACGCCGAAGAGGAACTGTTCATTCCAAGAAAAATATTGAAACGAATGGTTCTTTATAAAACGAGGGAGACATGACTATAAAGTACAATACATAATATCCAAGTGTTATGAGCCTGCCGCTGTGGCTGTGCAGTTCTAGGCACTTTAGTCCGGAACCGCGCGACTGCTACGGTCGCAGGTTCGAATCCTGCCTCGGGCATGGGTGTGTGTGATGTCCTTAGGTTAGTTAGGTTTAAGTAGTTCTAAGTTCTAGGGGACTGATGATCTCAGATGCTAAGTCCCGTAGTGCTCAGACCCAGTAACAGCAGAAATTCAGTCCGCCTTGATGCAAAACACCCTGTTATTCGTTTACTTCTTTATTATCCCAAACTACACTCCTGGAAATGGAAAAAGGAACACATTGACACCGGTGTGTCAGACCCAACATACTTGCTCCGGATACTGCGAGAGGGCTGAACAAGCAATGATCACACGCACGGCACAGCGGACACACCAGGAACCACGGGGTTGGCCGTCGAATGGCGCTAGCTGCGCAGCATTTGTGCACCGCCGCCGTCAGTGTCAGCCAGTTTGCCGTGGCATACGGAGCTCCATCGCAGTCTTTAACACTGGTAGCATGCCGCGACAACGTGGACGTGAACCGTATGTGCAGTTGACGGACTTTGAGCGAGGGCGTATAGTGGGCATGCGGGAGGCCGGGTGGACATACCGCCGAATTGCTCAACACGTGGGGCGTGAGGTCTCCACAGTACATCGATGTTGTCGCCAGTGGTCTGCGGAAGGTGCACGTGCCCGTCGACCTGGGACCGGACCGCAGCGATGCACGGATGCACGCCAAGACCGTAGGATCCTACGCAGTGCCGTAGGGGACCGCACCGCCACTTCCCAGCAAATTAGGGGCACTGTTGCTCCTGGGGTATTGGCGAGGACCATTCGCAACCGTCTCCATGAAGCTGGGCTACGGTCCCGCACACCGTTAGGCCGTCTTCCGCTCACGCCCCAACATCGTGCAGCCCGCCTCCAGTGGTGGCGCGACAGGCGTGAATGGAGGGACGAATGGAGACGTGTCGTCTTCAGCGATGAGAGTCGCTTCTGCCTTGGTGCCAATGATGGTCGTATGCGTGTTTGGCGCCGTGCAGGTGAGCGCCACATTCAGGACTGCATACGACCGAGGCACACAGGGCCAACACCCGGCATCATGGTGTGGGGAGCGATCTCCTACACTGGCCGTACACCACTGGTGATCGTCGAGGGGACACTGAATAGTGCACGGTACATCCAAACCGTCATCGAACCCATCGTTCTACCATTCCTAGACCGGCAAGGGAACTTGCTGTTCCAACAGGACAATGCACGTCCGCATGTATCCCGTGCCACCCAACGTGCTCTAGAAGGTGTAAGTCAACTACCCTGACCAGCAAGATCTCCGGATCTGTCCCCCATTGAGCATGTTTGGGACTGGATGAAGCGTCGTCTCACGCGGTCTGCACGTCCAGCACGAACGCTGGTCCAACTGAGGCACCAGGTGGAAATGACATGGCAAGCCGTTCCACAGGACTACATCCAGCATCTCTACGATCGTCTCCATGGGAGAATAGCAGCCTGCATTGCTGCGAAAGGTGGATATACACTGTACTAGTGCCGACATTGTGCATGCTCTGTTGCCTGTGTCTATGTGCCTGTGGTTCTGTCAGTGTGATCATGTGATGTATCTGACCCCAGGAATGTGTCAATAAAGTTTCCCCTTCCTGGGACAATGAATTCACGGTGTTCTTATTTCAATTTCCAGGAGTGTAGTTTCGGCGTCAAATATCACCATCATCAGTGGGGTTTTTAAATCTAAAACATGCAGAAAATGGCATGGTTGTACAAACACAGTAAAAAATTATTACATTTTTACAATTCGGCTTTTGAAATATTGTTTTCTATTGATACTTTCCCACTACCTTATTTATTGTACGTTACAGCATGTTTTAAGCAATTACTGGCGCTGTCTGCGATATATTTTCTGCGCTCTTTTTTGGTGCCGTCTTTTTACTTAGAGAACATCATGTCATCAGCAGCCATGTGAGCGGCTGTTAGTAAACAAATACTAAAAGGTGAGCTTTGTATGTCAGCAGTAAATACTTGGGGTTGTAATAGTGTTGTGTAAACCAGTTATTTTGTATGTACTGAGCTGTTGTTTAGCTATTCGTGTACTCAAGTTCATTGGATGGAATGTGGCTGCTTTGATACATAGAAAAATAAAACTTTCGCACTTTGTTTCTGGTCCAGAATGTTATGCTATCTTGCTGTTCGCGTGTGCCGCGAGAGGCGTATCGCATGTGACGAGAAAGGCTATAAAAAACTGTAGAGTCAATTACGACGAATTCTGTTCATTATTTATATCTCTGTGCGTGATGTAGAAGTGGTTCTTCAGCGTGTGTGTGCTTTCTGTTCTGTGTCCTTGGTCAGTTCTCTCAGAGCGGTAAAGAGTGTGTTGTTGCAGAGTGTTGTGTTTTTGTTTATTACATTTTTTCCTTCGACTATGGCCTTTTGTATGTAATAATTTTCTTGTATTGTTAGTTGTCGGTAGAGACTGTGGCTGTTTCTCAGAATGCGTAGATCGTTTTCGATATTACTGGATTTATGGTTTTTATTCATTAGATGTTATGCAAAAGTTGAAAGTGGGCTGTCACTTTTTAGAGCTCTTATGTGCTCTGTGTACCTCGTTCGGAAATTTCTGCTTGTTTGTCCTATCTAGTGGGCCTGACTGGAGTTGCAAGTGAGTTGACACATTCCAGCGTTGCTGAATGTGCCTGAGGTTTTTCTGACTGGTCTTAGTCTTTTCTGAACTGTATTGTTTGTTCTGAGTGTTATTGGAATCCATTGCTTTTTCATGATGTTTCCTATTCTATGAGATATTTTGTTATTGTATGTTAGTATGTACCATCTCTCTCCTTTTTCTGAAGTAGTGTGGTCTGCTGTGTTGTCTGTGTGTGTTGCATGTTTCTGTTAAGACTGTTTCCTGCGCGTGTACCCCGACATCTAAATGGGATGTGATCACAGTTCACACGTACACGGGCCCCACAACAAGTTGGCATATTCTGGATCAGGTGGTCGAGCAGCTGCTGGGATATAGCCTCCCATTCTTGCACCATTGCCAGTCGGAGCTCCTGAAGTGTTGTAGGGGTTTGAAGAAGGGCAGCGATACGTCTACCGAGAGCATCCCTGACTCGCTCGATGGGGTTTAGGTCTGGAGAACAGGCAGGTCACTCCATTCGCCACGATGGCAGCTCGGTGGGGCCGTGCGTTGTCATCCACTTCACGCCTGAAAAGACGGACATACTGGTGCAAAATGATGTCCCTATACACCTGACCTGTTATAGTTCCTCTGTCAAAGACATGCAGGTGTGTACGTGCACCAGTCATAATCCCACCCCACACCATCAATCCACGACTTCCATACAGGTCTGTTTCAAGGAGATTAAGGGGCTTCTATCTGGTTACTGGTTCACGCCAGATGGATACCCGGCGAGAATCACTGTTCAGACTATATCTGGATTCGTCCGTGAACATAACCTGGGACCACTGTTCCAATAACAATGTTCTTAACACCAGGCATTACGGGCTCTCCTATGGCCAGGGGCCAGTGGTATGCAACTTGAAGGTCTCCAGGGAAAGAAACCATGTCTATTCAGTCGTCTGTAGACTGTGTGTCTGGAGACAACAGTTCCAGTGGCTGCGGTAACGTCCCGAGCAAGGCTACCTGCAGTACGCCGTGGCCATCTGCGGACACTGATGGTGAGATATCTGTCTTCTTGTGGTGTTGTACACTGTGGACGTCCCGAACTGCAGCGCTTGGACTTGTTTCGCCTGCTGGAATCGTTGCCATAATCTTGAGATCACACTTTGTGGCACACAGTCGGCTCGTGCTACGACCTGCTGTGTTTGACCGGCCTCCAGTCGCCCTAATATTCTACCCCTCACAACGTCATCAATATGTGTTCTTCGGGCAATTTTCAACACAGAGCCAGCATTAGCACGTCTTGAAACGTCTGCACCCTTTCTCACTGCACGGTACTCCGACATGCTCCAACACACCTCTGCATATGTGGACTGCTGCCAGAGAAACCGTGCGATGACAACTGGTCAAATGCACCGCATGGTCATACAGCGAGGTGAGTTACACTCGCAAACCACATCACCAGAAAGTTATTTCACCATGTATCAGCATTATCCTTAATTTATGAGCATGGGTGTACTTAAGGAAACAAAGACTTACTTTGTTTCAAATTCATCTAAACAGTGTCAGTAACAGCAGCGAAAGTAGCAATACGCTGGCACACCGTTAGACATCGTCAAGTCTTTGAAATTAGTGACACAAGTCCTACCAACTGATCCCTTCTTCTAGTCAAGTTGTGCCACAATCTTCTCTTCTCCCCAGTCCTCTTCAATACTTCCTCATTAGTTATGTGTTCTACCCATCTAATCTTCAGTATTTTTCTGTAGCACCACATTTCAAATGCTTCTATTCTCTTCTTGTCCAAACTATTTATCGTCCATGTTTCACTTCCATACATAGCTACACTCCATACATATACTTTCAGAAACGACTTCCTGAGACTTAAATCTATACTCGATGTTAACAAATTTCTCTCCTTCGGAAACGCTTTCCTAGCCATTGCCAGTCTACATTTTATATCCTCTCTACTTCGACCATCATCAGTTATTTTGCTCCCCAAATAGCAAAATTCCTTTACTACTTTAACTTACTCCTTTCCTAATCTAATTCCCTCAGCATCACCAGACTTAATTCGACTGCATTCCATTATCCTCGTTTTGCTTTTGTTGATGTTCATCTTATACCCTCCATTCAAGACACTGTCCATTCCATTCAACTGCTCTTCCAAGTCCTTAGCCGTCTCTGACAGAATTACAATGTCATCGGCGAACCTCAAAATTTTTATTTCTTCTCCATGGATTTTAATATCTACTCCGAACTTTTCTTTTGTTTCCTTCACTGCTTGCTCAATATACGGATTGAAAAACATCGGGGAGGGACTACAACCCTGTCTCACTCCCTTCCCAACCACTGCTTCCCTCTCATCTCCCTCGACTCATATAACTGCCATCTGTTTTCTGTACAAATTGTAAGTAGCCTTTCGCTCCCTGTATTTTACCCCTGCCACCTTTAGTATTTGAAAGAGCGTACTCCAGTCAACATTGTCAAAAGCTTTCTCTAAGTCTACAAATGCTAGAAAAATGTAAGAAACGTAGGTTTGCCTTTCCTTAATCTAGCTTCTAAGATAAGTCGTAGGGTCAGTATTGCCGCACGTGTACCAACATTTCTACGCAATCCTAACTGATCTTCCCCGAGGTTGGCTTCTACTAGTTTTTCCACTCGTCTGTAAGGAATCCGCGTTAGTATTTTGCAGCCGTGACTTATTAAATTGATGGTTCGGTAATTTTCACATTTGTCAACACCTGGTTTCTTTGGGATTGGATTTATTATATTCTTCTTGAAGTCTGAGGGTATTTCGCCTATTTCATACATCTTGCTCACTGGATGGTAGAGTTTCATCAGGACTGGCTCTCTTAAGGTTGTCAGTATTTCTAATGGTATGTTGTCTACTCCCGGGTCCTTGTTTCGACTCAGGTCTTTCAGTATTCTGCCAAACTCTTCACGCAGTATTATATCTCCCATTTCATACTCATCTAAATCCTCTTCCATCTCCATAATATTGTCCTCAAGTACATCGCCCTTGTATAGACCCGCTACATACTCCTTCCACCTTTCTGCTTTCCCTTCTTTGCTTAGAACTGGGTTTCCATCTGAGCTTTTGATATTCGTATAAGAGGTTCTCTTTTCTCTGAAGGTCTCTTTAATTTTCCTGTAGGCTGTATCTATCTTACCCCTAGTGAGGTAAGCCTCTACATCCTTACATGTGTCCTCTAGCCATCCCTGCTTAGCTGTGTGCCACGTCCTGTCGATCTCATTTTTCTGACGTTTGTATTCCTTTTTGCCTGCTTCATTTACTGCATTTTTATATTTTCTCCATTCATCAATTAAATTTAGTATTTCTTCTGTTACACAAGGATTTCTACTAGCCCTCGTCTTTTTACCTACTTGATCCTCTGCTGCCTTCACTACTTCATCCCTCAAAGCTACCCATTCTTCTCCTACTGTATTTCTTTCCCCCATTCCTGTCAATTGTTCCCTTATGCTCTCCCTGAAACTCTGGGCAACCTCTGGTTTAGTCAGTTTATCCAGGTCCCATCTCCTTAAAATCCCAACTTTTTGCAGTTTCTTCAGGTTTAATCTACAGTTCATAACCAATAGATTGTGGTCAGAGTTCACATCTGCCCCTGGAAATGTCTTACAATTTAAAACCTGGTTCATAAACCTCTGTCTTACCATGATATAATCTATCTGAAACCTGTCAGTATCTCCAGGCTTCTTCCATGTATACAACCTTCTTTCATGATTCTTGAAGCAAGTGTTAGCTATGATTAAGTTGTGCTCTGAGCAAAATTCTACCATGCGACTTCCTCCTTCATTTCTTACCCACAATCCGTATTCACCTACTACGTTTCATTCTCTCCCTTTTCCTACTGCCGAATTCCAGTCACCCATGACTATTAAATTTTCGTCTCCCTTCAAGATCTGAATAATTTATTTTATTTCATCATACATTTCTTCAATTTCTTCGTCATATGCAGAGCTAGTAGGCATACAAACTTGTACTACTGCAGTTGGCGTGAGCTTCGTATCTATCTTGGCCACAATAATGCGTTCACTATGCTGTTTGCAGTAGCTTACCCGCATTCCTATTTTCCTATTCATTATTAAACCTACTCCTGCATTACCCCTATCCGTAGAACGCTAATTTTATTTCTCCTGATAACGACATCCTCTTGAGTAGTCCCCAACGGAGATCCGACTGGGGGACTATTTTACCTCCGGAATATTTTACCCAAGAGGACGCCATCATCATTTAACGATACAGTGAAGCTGCATGCCCTCGGGAAAATTTACGGCCGTATTTTCCCCTTGCTTTCAACCGTTCGCAGTATCAGCACAGCATCAGTCGTGTCTACATCTACATCTACATTTATATTCCGCAAGCCATCCAACGGTGTGTGGCGGAGGGCACTTTACGTGCCACTGTCATTACCTCCTTTTTCTGTACCAGTCGCGTATGGTTCGCGGGAGGAACGACTGTCAGAAAACCTCCGTGCGCGCTCGAATCTCTCTAATTTTACATTCGTGATCTCCTGGGGAGGTATAAGTAGGGGGAAGCAATATATTCAATACCTCTTCCAGAAACCCACACTCTCGAAACCTGGCTTGCAAGCTACTCCGCGATGCAAAGCGCCTCTCTTGCAGAGTCTGCCACTTGAGTTTGCTAATCATCTCCGTAACGCTATCACGGTTACCAAATAACCCTGTGACGAAACGCGCCGCTCTTCTTTGGATCTTCTCTATCACCTTCGTCAACCCGATCTGGTACGGATCCCACACTGATGAGCAATACTCAAGTATAAGTCGAACGAGTCCAGCGCGCTCACATCAGCATTCACCAGTTTCGGTTGGAAATGAAACGTTTAGCTGTATCAAGCGCCATCGCTGGTGCCATTGATACAAGCGGTTAGAGCAAGATGGTGAATTACCTGTTAAGTATAGATTCTTTCTTCCACTAAGTATTTCGAAGTACTGAATACATTTATTCTTATCGTGGATGAAATGAATACCATGGTGTAACATCAGAGGCAGTGGCAGCAGGTGCTGCTGCGCAGCAGCAATAGCAGCATCGGCAGTATTGTAAGCATATATTCCACCGTAGTACTACTGGTATGATTTGCGAGTCTATAGATAATTTTGAGCGATGAAAATCGATAGGCGCGACTTTTTTTTCGCTAAGAATTCCGCATTGAATACATGTCTTATTGTTTCAGCATATATCCAGCGAACAATTGAAGAGGTCGAGAGGCAACAACTGGAGGAACAGCAACATCAGTGGCAGCAACAGCAATGGCAGCAGCTGCACGAGCTACAACAACAACAGCAGTGACAGCAGCTGCACCAGTAACAACAACAACAACAACAGCAACAGTGGCAGCAGATGCACCAGCAGTAACAGCAACAGCAGTGGCATCAGCTGCACCAGCTGCAACAACAACAACAACAGTGGCAGCAGCTCCACCAGCATTAGCAGGAACTGCAGGAGCAGCAGCAATATCATTGTAAGTAGTATATATATCTTTCATCGTATATGTAATATATTATGACCAACGAGTCTGAGGTTGTTGTAGATGATTTTGAGGAACCAAAATCGATAAACGTTACTTTTTCACTCCAAGTCTCGTATTGCTGCAATATATGACGTGTATACCTAGTTTCATTCTAAAACATTTCACCATTTAAATAATATGTTGGTGTTGTAGATGATTTCGAGGATCAAATTCGATAAACGTTATTTCTTTTCATTTCACTAAGATTTCTTATTGTGTGACTACATGTAAATACAAATTTCCTTTCGTCTCCATAGTGCTGAGTATACGTAATTAAATTTCATTGTACATGTAATAAGGTGTACATTATTTGTTGTTGTAGATGATTTCCTGGTAGACGAAGAAGGGAGGACAGAGAGGGGTTCATGCTGGAGATATGCAGAAGCCATAACAGATCTCATGTGAGCTATGTTCTAAAAAAAAAATCTATGGGCTTCCTATAGTATATATTACTAGATCGTTACGTTGCAGGTTATATCACCGAGATGAATTGAAGGGCTCCACCCATTTCCGGCGAGGGCAAAATGCGACAGTGAGTGAAGGGTATAGAGACCTTCATCGGCGTGAGGAGACATGGGAGATGCTAAGGAGCCAGAGCGAAACAGGTAATATGTACTTGCTCTGCTTGCAGACATTGTCTTCCTTTCCTTACAGCAGCTGCGCTAGTCAGAGATTATAATGTAGCACTTATTTTTTGTTTCGTTATTCTACAGCGGCTGCGTCAGGGGAATTCCAACAACACGCCGTGACTCGAGTACCGAGGCAGTGAAGCCTATAACATCGACACGCATTACTGTGCGATATGCCTTGCCAGCGAGGGCACCACTTGCCACCGAACAGGAGGCCGCCACCGCCGCACCTATTGCCGTCCCTGCCTCCGCCATCGCCGCTGCCCTAGCACTGCTCTGGAGTCCATGGACCACTCTCCCTCTGGCAAGTGGATCAGAGCTGCAGCAACCAGTCTGCTCACACTGGCCATTCTGCAACCTCTCCTCCTCCTCCTCTTCCTCCTCCGCCATTACATCCTCGTCAGGTCAGCACATACGCCTCAACGCAAGCAGCTTTGTTACCTAGCTGTAGTTTGGTATTAGTAATAGAGCTGATCCTGTGGATAGCGACAGCAGCTTCCACTCCCACTCTTCAAGTAAGGAGCATGAGGTCAGTGACACTACAGCACACGTAGAATACTCTATGATTGCAGACGACTTGGAGGAGCGAATCTCGTTCACAAGACTCGAGAACCCTGTTGGCTTTCTAAGAGCATGCCTTCCTGTCGCGGGAGTGGAGATTCTCAAAGTAGTCAATGATCCGCAGCATCCCGCCACTGAATGCAGTGCAGTGTTCTGTGTCGAACTATCGCATCCCTTCTCCTTTCCCTTCCTCAAGTTGCCTCGGGCATTGAAGAAACCAGTCTTCTTTATCTTTGGGGGAATATGGCATGATAATGCAGAGCATGTCCGACAACGAATGGTTTCATAATGCCGCCTTAAAAGGTGTACTGGCTCTGATTTTCAAGATGGAAGTGAGAGGGGCGGCTAAATCACTCACATGGATACTACACCTAGACATCCATACATATGTCTGCAATTCGGTAAATGGTGTGTCTATCTATGTAAAGCTATCTAAAGATGTAGCTGATAAGAGGGGATGCATCAGTGCCGAAAAAAGAAAAGATCAGGCTATTTTTGCATAGTTAATCCTTGCATCTGAGTGAGGGATCATCCTGAGTATACTAGGGCATACCCTGTATCTAAAGATACTATCCCTGGTGGGTATAACTTTGATGGTATCGAGTTTCCCATCAGGATGGAGGACTTATGTAAATTTGTGGCGTAGAATACTGAAATATCAGTTCATACCTATAGACTGGAGAAGTAAAGCAAGTCAGATGAGCAGGACAAACATATAGCCGTCAGACACCCCGATTTCTCAAGATTTCCCCGTAAGTATGAGATACATGTCAACATGCTCTTATTTCTTCAATGAGAGAAATAAGGAGAGAGGCAATTATCACTATGTTTGGATCAAAGACATGTCCCTCCTTCTCGTCTCCCAGATGAATAAAAATGAACATAAACAGTATATTTGCTTAAAATGCCTCAATTATCTTTCCTCAGACAAGTTATTTTCAAAGCATTTTGTCGACTACATTTCCAAGGATCCAGTATGTGTTGCGATGCCTACTGAAGGAAACAAATTTATAAAGGTTAAAAATGCTAACCATCAGGAGCGATGCTCATTTGTAGTGTACAGAGATTTTCAGTGCCTCCTTGCTCCTATGACCCACAGTGAAGATGACCTTACAGCATCAATTACCGCATGTGCAGGAAAACACGTACCATATATGGCATGTATCAAATTGTAGCGTGTTATGATTCAAGTATTAACTGCCACAAATCTTATGTAAGGGATAATCCTGCGGTCTGGCTGTTCACTGAGCTCTAAAATCTATCATGGGAGGTTGACAAACATTGCAGCGCCAACGTTCCCTTGAATAAATCGAAAGAAATTGAAAATTTGTACAATACCATAGTTGACTGTCATATTTGCAGGCTACCATTACGGATAAAAGTGGATACTCCTCGTAGGGACAACAAACAATAAGCGAAAAGGTAAAGTAATAGCGAAATCATAAACTTTAAGCAAAACGAGCAACAAATGTTACGGGGAAGTTCTGTGGTGCGGCTCATAATACGTGTAATTTGAAGTATCAGTTACTAAGACACATACCTATTTCCTTAGGTAATTAAAATAGGTGTGACGACCACTTTCTAGTTGAGCACTTGGCTAATTTCAGCAAGAGAAAGGCCAGTTCTGTGTCAGACCTGACAGTATCGAGAAATACAGTCAATACTCCAAACGAATGATGCCAAGAATTACACCCCATTTCCTTTACATGCTATGTTTTATGCAGGCGCCACTACGATTGTGGAGTTTGATGGATCGAATCATGTAATGTGGGTTTAGAACCTGACACAGACCTCGAAGTCGTTGTGGAGGAATCAAAATGTATGGTGGTGTACATATCTGCGGTATTACACTGCTTGGTTGTGTTACAGCAGAAAAAGCAATGCATCAGACAGCAAAACAGGGATTGTAGTCTGTGGGATATGGCTCTCATAAACGACAGGCGATAAAACTTTACACTGGTATGTGCAGGTGACTTCGATAACTAGCCATCTACTCCAATGAATCAATAACGATATGTTTAATATGAATGCCACGTACACTTGATGCCAGCACATAGATGGTACATCGTCAGAAAGAGATGCAGCAAAATCTTATTGAGTTCTGTATAAGATGAAATTAGAGGGCTTTTGCAGTTCATCGTTTTTCTCTGTTGGATGGCACAAGATGAAGGTGACAGAGAGAATGTTTGGGTTACATACATGACTCCACCTTGAGGGATGCAGATCTCCTTCAGACTGTAATACCTGTATGTAATAGGATTGTTTATAAATAACTCATCTGCTACCAGTCACGATTTTATTTATC
Source organism: Schistocerca americana (assembly GCF_021461395.2). Classification (NCBI taxonomy): domain Eukaryota; kingdom Metazoa; phylum Arthropoda; class Insecta; order Orthoptera; family Acrididae; genus Schistocerca; species Schistocerca americana. The sequence continues at coordinate 326,012,646 of NC_060125.1, forward strand.
TTATTTTTCCGCAATACGCGTTTTGGGAAATGATTCCCATTTTCAAGCGAGTTTTTTGTGTTTGTTATGTCGTTCGTATGTAATGTGGTCAATTTGTGAGATTCTGCTTCATTTCGTTGACTTTACTGCAATATATAAAAAAAACACGCGATTTTTAGTTTGTTATCGATCTGTTTGTGAAGTTACTGATCGACAACCAATTAAAAATCGCGTGTTTTTTTATATATTGCAGTAAAGTCAACGAAATGAAGCAGAATCGCACAAATCGACCACATTACATAGGAATGACATAACAAACACAAATAATCTCTGTTGAAAATGGGATTCATTTCCCAAAACGCGTTGTGCGAAAAAATAAAATAAATAAAATCGTGACTGGTAGCAGATCAGTTATTTATAAACAATTCTATTACAAACAGGTATTACAGTCTGAAGGAGATCTGCATCCCTCAAGGTGGAATCATGTATGTAACCCAAACATTCTCTCTGTCACCTCCATCTTGTACCATCCAACAGAGAAAAACGATGAACTGCAAAAGCCCTCTAATTTCATCTGATACAGAAACAATAAGATTTTGCTGCATCTCTTTCTGCCGATGTACTATCTATGTGATGGCATCAAGTGTACGTGGCATTCATATTAAACATACGGTTATTGATTCATTGGAGCAGATGGCTAGTTATCGATGTCACCTGCACACACCAGTGTAAAGTTTTATCGCCTGTCGTTTATGAGAGCCATATCCCACAGACTACAATCCCTGTTTTGCTGTCCGATGCATTGCTTATTCTGCTGTAACACAACCAAACAGTGTATTACCGCAGATATGTACACCACCATACATTTTGTTTTCTCCACCACGACTTCGAGGTCTGTGTCAGGTTCTAAACCGACATTACATGATTCCATCCATCAAACTCCACAATCGTAGTGGCACCTGCATAAAACATAGCATGTAAAGGAAATGGGGTATAATTCTTGGCATCATTCGTTCTTAGAATTGACTGTATTTCTCGACACTGTCAGGTCTGACACTGACCTCGCCTTTCTCTTGCTGAAATCAGGCAAGTGCTCAACTAAAAAGTGATCGTCACACCTATTTAAATTGTGTAAGAAAATAGGTATGTTCCTTTGTAACTGATACTACAAATTACACGTATTATGAGCCGCACCACAGAACTTCCCCGTAACAGTTGTAGTTCGTTTTGCTTAAAGTTATGATTTCGTTAATACTTTATCTTTTCGCTTATTGTTTGTTGTCCCTACGAGGAGTATCCACTTTTCTACGTAATGGTAGCCTGCAAATATGACAGTCAACTATGGTATTGTAAAAATTTTCAATCTCTTTCGATTTGTCCAAGGGAACGTTGGCGCTGCAATGTTTGTCAACCTCCCATGATAGTTCTTCGAGCTCAGTGAACAGCCAAACCGCACGATTATCCCTTACACAAGATTTGTGGCAGTTAATGCTTGAATCATAACACGCTACAATTTGATACATGCCATATATGGTACGTGTTTTCCTGCACATGCGGTAATTGATGCTGTAAGGTCATCTTCACAGTGGGTCATAGGAGCAAGGAGGCACTGAAAATCTCTGTACACTACAAATGAGCATCGCTCCTGATGGTTAGCATTTTTAACCTTTGTAAATTTGTTTCCTTCAGTAGGCATCGTAACACATACTGGATCCTTGGAAATGTAGTCGACAAAATGCTTTGAAAATAACTTGTCTGAGGAAAGATAATCGAGGCATTTTAAGCAAATATGCTGTTTATGTTCATTTTTATTCATCTGGGAGACGAGAAGGAGGGACATGTCTTTGATCCAAACATAGTGACAATTGCCTCTCTCCCTATTTCTCTCATTGGAGAAATAAGAGCATCTTGACATGTATCTCATACTTACGCGGAAACCTTGAGAAATGGGGTTGTCTGACGGCTATATGCTTGTCCTGCTCATCTGACTTGCTTTACTTCTCCAGTCTATAGGTATGAACTGACATTTCAGTATTATACACCACAAATTTACATAATTCCACGATCTTGATGGGAAACTCGATACCATCAAAGTTATACCCACCAGGGATAGTATCTTTAGATACAATGTATGCCCTAGTATACTCAGGATGATCCCTCGCTCAGATGCACGGATTAACTATGCAAAAATAGCCGGATCCTTTCTATTTTCGGCACTGATGCATCCCCTCTTATCAGCTATATCTTTAGATAGCTTTACATAGATAGACACACCATTTACCGAACTGCAGACATATGTATGGATGTCCAGGTGTAGTATTCATGTGAGTGCTTTAGCCGTCCCTCTCACTTCCATCTTGAAAAACAGAGCTAGTACACCTCTCAAGGCGGAATTATGAAACCATTCGTTGACGGACATGCTCCGCATTATCATGCCATATTCCCCCAAAGGTATTGAAGACTGGTTTCTTCAAAGACCGAGGCAACTTGAGGAGGGGCGAGGAGAAGGGATGCGATAGTTCGACACAGAGCACTGCACTGCATTCAGTGGCGGGATGCTGCGGATCATTGACTACTTTGAGAATCTCCATTCCCGCGACAGGAAGGCATGCCCTTAGAAAGCCAACAGGGTTCTCGAGTCTTGTGAACGAGATTCGCTCCTCCAAGTCGTCTGCAATCAGAGAGTATTCTACGTGTGCTATCGTGTCACTGACCTCATGCTCTTCCGTTAAAGGATGGGAGAGGAAGCTGCTGTCGCTATCCACCAACTAAAAATCGTGTATTTTTTTATATATTGCAGTAAAGTCAACGAAATTAAGCAGAATCTCACAAGTCGACAACATCACATAGGAATGACATAACAAACACAAAAAACTCACTTGAAATCGAGAATCATTTCCCGAAACGTGTAGTGCGAAAAGTAAAATAAAGTAAATCGTGCCTGGTAGCAGACGAGTTATTTATAAACAAACCTACTGTTTCACAGTCGCAGGCTTTCAGAACGATTTATAATGGATCGAATCAGATTACTTGGAGACGCAAAGGAATGCAATGGTCATATCCTCATCGTTCTTTCAGTTCACATATTGTCTTTTATACTAATTCATGTTACAGAAAGTGAGCTACATTTTGGCACTGGCCTTACACATTGTATACTATAGACTGAGCTATGACAAAATGTCCCCATTTTTGCCGGTTGGTCAATAAAGATAGTCCTGCCACATTAACTGACCTCAGCCTGTTTCTTCATGGGTTCCGAAGATGGTAGATATAGTCCTCTCTGACTTCAGTTCCAACTTAAACTGAGATTACCACATGGGCAAAGTTGCAGAGAGGGAGAGGCACAGACTGAGGAACAGTTGCAAGATGCAAGCCACTGGAGTTTTGTTATAGCGGATAGATTCGGAAAAGGTGACTTATTTCGAGGTATCGGAGTAACATGAATATGATCCGCGAGTGGCTGTAATAATTAAAGGATGTCTCCATAAGATGCAATGAAAGTATGCGGTTGAGTGGATGGACTTGATCCCAAATCGCAGGAAGCATTTCTAACAGAACTCATAGCGCTGTCAGTGACCACTGAGTGTGCCTGTGGAACCAAGACCACCTTTTTAAAATTGGGTGACAGTAACGTAATCACTGTGGTCGTGTTTTTAATAGCACAGTCCTTACGTGAAATGTATGTTGCACTAGCACAGTCTTTCTGTGGTCAGCCTCAAATGTCGGTTCTCAATATTGTTCCTCAAGAAGAACATCGTCTTCCCCCCAGGGATTCCCATTTTAACTACGTGGTGAGTGTAATCCGACTTCAGAAGAAGATAAATTACTGCTCTTGCAAAATGGCTCTCATGATAATTTTAATTAATTAGCCTATCTATTTAATATCAGTGACATGCAGCCTGGCAGGTGGAGGCGATGGTTAGGCACCATGGGTATGATGGCTTTTTTTTTTTTTTTTTTTTTTGTTTTTTCATTGTGCTAATATCTTTTAATGATATTTGAATCTCTCACCTGCATAGAGAGATCTATTACCGAATTTATAAAATGATACGAAGTAAAAGCCTTATGTTTACAGCTTCTATGTGCTGTTATCTTCAGAGAGAGTCCCAAAGTGTCAAGGCGTCCTATGGTAGACGTAAATCATAGCACTCTGTCATTAGCCAAAACTGAATTTAATATTCTGGCCCTGTGATGCAGGACCTGATAGATAAGAGAAAATATTTTTCTAACTGGTGAGAAAATAATTAGAGGATATATTGCCCGTGCCATACCTTTACAGGGTTTCCACACCAAGTAACGATTCTTTAGCGAAGTAAGAACTTGTGTAGGCCTCGATTTCTTCCGTCTTTGTAAATAACTCATATAAAAGGGAGCAATCAACATTTCACGTGAGAAATTTGAGGTATATGGTCAACAACATCGCTGCCTTAGATTGTGTAAAGCTGATTTTTTAAACTGGTGGGTCAATGTTGGTGTGGAATTGTTTAGAACTACTGTATACATCCAGGCTGAAGCTGCTTGTTTCACAGTGAACCGCAGCTGGCCGCAAGGGCAGTCGTGATTCTTGCAGATTAGTCCAGCCTGTGATGGGTACAAAGAATGCGCGAATCTCTCTGATCTTGCCCACAGTAGCAAGGGCAGGCGAAGTGACCAATGTGCTGGGTAGACGCGACAGAAGCGGATGTCTGTGTTACGTGAGGGAAGATTCAATATGGGCATCTGTTAGCGCTGGACGTATATGTGACACCCAAATCCCTAACGCTCCAGTCATACACAAATGTCCTCCATGGATGGGGATGGGGCACTTTGGCATATACGCACGTCAATACTGTGGCTGCAGCGATAGTTTCCACCGACCTCTGAGCGTTGACATCGGCGCCGCAGTTTTTGTGAACCTCGATACATGAGCGCGTAGGATGTGAGAGTACTTCACCGATATTCCACGTCTAGCCGTGACAGCTATTTCCACGCAATGGATCGTGGTTTAAGTGTATCGTGTCTAGAGCTTCTCAACGTGTTGCTATGGACCCTGTCTCTCACAGGCATTTGTCTTCGTTGTTGTTGCTACTATTCTGCCATGAGGTCGGCCCTTTCCTCCCACCTCTTTCATCCAGATGCAGTGGAAAGGACCAATCAACGTAGGAATTCTATAATGCTTAAAAAAAGGTTGGGAACGCTATAACCACGACAGTATGAATTCTAGTGGAAATTTAAAATTCCTGCTATCATTGCTTCCAGTCGTGAAGACAAATAATAATTCATTTAAATTATTTAATAAAATTTCTCACCCAACAATATAACACAATTGTTTAAGCATGGAAACTAATGTGTAGTGTCGTTTCTTTGATTAAGAGTAGTTTTAAACTGTGTGTGTTTGAAGCAAAATGCTTAAATGCCTATATTAACGATTTATTTAATATTTCGTGTGGCACATCTTCCGAAGAAACATTTGTGACATCGGCAAGATGTGATATTCCACACCAGATTTTATAACTGTGAAGCAGTTCATGAAGTGTAACGCAAGGAAAGTGCAGCAGGAGGGCTGGGGCAGCTCTGAGACTATGGCCGAATGAAATACTCCATGGTAGATTCTATGTCATGTGCAAAGTAAACTGCTGCTCTCTCTCTCTCTTCGAGTCAGCCTCCAAATAGTTTTTTCGCATTGTCAGTTTGTGTGTGTTAAATAGATACCACATGTGCCTTATACCCCTTACATCATGATCATATGACTGGAAGTTAATTATTTATTAACTTCAGCGGTATTTCTGGATCGATTTCCTGCCAGGTAATTGCTTTGGAACTAAGGCATCTTGCACGCTCTGATATTTACAGGTTGGTTCATGCATACCGACGATTAGAGATGGTGGTGGATGCTGACAGGAAGTGTGTTTTTGTTTGGGGAAGGCTTAGGTCGCTGGTACTTGTAGTGGTCTGCACAGACACTGGTGGTTCCAAGTCCCCATCGCATAAGCCAGAGTGCACTGCTGCAAAGGTGAGGCATTTGACAGCTTTTGTAGGCCCCCAGTGAGTGGTCAGGGCAACCTGCGCAAGTGACGAGATGTGAGAAAGTTTTCCAGGTATGCTTGAGTGATCATCCATGGCGTATTTAAATATTTCCTTACCCAATTTGAATGAAAAAATCGCTACAACTGTTTAAATATTCCACACACTGCAATCGATTTCTCGCCAAATTCTTTAAATAATTGATTAAACTAAATTATCTACATCATTTAAACAATATTCCATAAATCACAATTGATTTCCCACCAAATTCCTGAAATAAATAAATCAACAATTTTGATACAAAGTCTCATATCGTGTAACTTGTTTAAATAAACTACATTCTATACATTGTCAAAATTGTTTAAACAATATTCCATACACTGCAATCGATTTCCCTCCAAGTGGCCAATCAACTGAGTCTTTTACCTACCAATTTACAGGTGGAGGAATGAATGGGGGCTGCAGGGTTTCCAACAGGAAGGTTAATTAATTGATAGGCTTAATTAATTAGTGAACCAAATTGATATCCAATGTGTGCTTGTACCACTGAGGGGAGTGGCTTGAGGATTATGGGAGGGGGAGGGAGAGGTGTAGGAGGAATGGGAGGGGGATGGGTTGGAGGGAAATGGCTCAAGGATGTGTCAATCAGTAGGATTAATTATCCCCAGGGGGTCATAATCTTTCAGCTGAACAAAAGGGTGAGGACCTGTCAATGAAAAGAGGACAATTGGTTTGTCCCAAATGCAGGCAACCCACATTAACAAAATGTGCCCATGTCCTTGGTGCCCTACTACTACCACTCACTCAGTTGGGAATACTGTGGTTTTTTGTTTCGATACCACCCTACTGGCGTTCTACAGTTGGTAACAAAGGTGCAGTTTTCAGATTGATGCTGGCAGAGGTCATGCGGGATCAGACGGACCCACTTTTGCGCGTGCCCACTGAGCCAAACTTCCAATCGCTCCATACCATGAGCACCTTCGGGGGCCGCAATGCAGGGTGGCCGGTGGCAGCCACTCAGCTACCTTGTACTTGGGGTCACTTTAAGTTTTCAGAGTCCAAAAGCGCGTAATACGTATTATTTGTGGACTAAAATCATGGACGTCGTGTAGAAACCTCTTCAAAGACTGGGTATGTTAACTACTGCCTCTCAGTATATTTACTATATTGCAATAAATAGTATGTCGAGTGTTGTTCCAGAAAGATCTGCTAATGATATTTTTATGGATATTAATAAATGGTTTAAAGCCGACTCACTGCCACTAAACTTGGAAAAGACTTACTATATGCAATTCAGAACCTGTAAGAGGTTTCCATCCAGCATACGCAGAAAGTATGAAGAAGAGCAGATAGAAGAGGTTGATAGTCTTAAATTCCTGGGATTACAACTTGATAATAAATTCAGTTGGGAGGAACACACCACAGAACTGCAGAAACGCCTTAACAAATCTGTATTTGCAATTCGAGTGTTAGCTGACATAGGCGACATAAAAATGAAAAATCTTGCATACTTTGCCTACTTTCATTCCATAATGTCATATGGTATAATATTTTGGGGTAACTCTTCAAGTCAAACAAAAGTTTGCAGAGTCCAAAAGCGTGTAATACGTATTATTTGTGGAGTAAATTCACGGTCATCATGTAGAAACCTCTTCAAAGAACTGGGTATATTAACTACTTCCTCTCAGCATATTTACTCCTTAATGAAATTTGTCGTAAATAACATATTTCTTTATCCATCAAACAGCTCAGTTCATATACACAATACCAGGAACAAAAATGATCTGCACAAGGATTTAAAAGCACTTACTTTAGTTCAAAAATGGGTCCACTATTCAGGAACATTCATCTTCAATAATTTGCCAGCAAACATGAAAAATTTAGTTACAAATAAAGATCAGTTTAAAAGGAGCCTGAAGGACTTACAAGTGGCCAACTCCTCTTACTCCATTGACGAATTTTTTAATAGATACAAATGAAGTATTGTATTTACTCATACTATTAGTATTGTTATTTCAGCTTAAAAAAGCTGATATGTTCCACATCCACGAGAATCTCCTCAGCACGGACCTATGGAATGAGAAATAATCTAATGTAATCTAACCTAATGGGACATACACAGAATCCGCCTAATGGCTGCTTCAAGTCGATCGTTGTTGCTGTAGAGATAGCTGGGCTCTGTTATTTTCTGCATTATTTGTAATAGGTCTTCGTTTGCTTGGAGAAATACAAGTTAAACATATCTTTTGTTTGCTGTGGTAACTTCTTCGATACTAGTTTCTGCTCATGTCCAGGTCTCCTACGGCGACAGTTAACACACCACTCTGTATCCCACCATTCCTTACCATTGTGTACAATGTTGCACACAAAAAATACCTTGCTACTTGTTTGGTAATGGTGGAGACTGCAGCTGCCATTTGAAGTTAGAAAAAATAACTGGCAAGACTGGTAAGTCTTAAGTTCACTACTTCAGCTTTAATCTGCTGAAGTACAGAGCCGTACTACTGACGCCAATTTGAAGTAGGATTCTGGAAAAGATACTCGAAGAACACGATCTATTCATACAACACAGATTCAGAAAATATCGTTCTTGTAAACGACTATTAACTCTTTATTCACTGGTAGTAATGAGTGCTATCGACAGAGGATCTCCGATTGATGACATATTTCTAAATTTTCTCTTTGATTTTGACACCATTTCACACAAGCAGCTTTTAATCAAATTGTTTACGTATAGTATCGTTTCAGCTCCTCGACGGGATACACGGTTTTCTGTCATAAATTTCACAGTTCATAGTAACTGACGGAAAGTCATCGAATAGTGTAAGCTATATCTGGCCTTCTCAGTGAAACATTATAGGCTCTCCGCTGTTCTTATTCCGTATAAACGATTTACCAGACAGTTTGACCAATTCCCTTAGATTATTTTCAAAATCAAATGTGTGGGAAATCTTATGGGACTTAACTGCTAAGGTCATCAGTCCCTAAGCTTACACACTACTTAACCTAAATTATCCTAAGGACAAACACACACACACCCATGCCTGAGGGAGGACTCGGACCTCCAGCGGGACCAGATTATTTGCAGACAGTGCTGTTGTTGAAAGTATGATAAAGACATAACAATAACCAATTGTACAGTAATTTAGGCAAATTGTCTGTATTTTTTAAGAAGCGACAGTTCCTCTAAAGAATGAAAAGTGTGCTGCCATCCACATGAGTAGCCCCTCATCCACAAGAGTACTAAGTGCAAGCCGCGAAATTTCTGTTACACGAAAAATCACACAAATCTGTCAGTCAGCTGTCAGTTCTGCAAAATACCTAGGGATTACAATTCCGAACAGCTTAAATTGGAACGAAGGCGAGTCATAACTGCATTTTACCGCCAGACCACTTAAAAATACAAGAGATGTACTAAGGACAATAATTACACTACGCTTGTCCGTTCTCATTTAAACTACACTCCTGGAAATGGAAAAAAGAACACATTGACACCGGTGTGTCAGACCCACCATACTTGCTCCGGACTCTGCGAGAGGGCTGAACAAGCAATGATCACACGCACGGCACAGCGGACACACCAGGAACCACGGTGTTGGCCGTCGAATGGCGCTAGCTGCGCAGCATTTGTGCACCGCCGCCGTCAGTGTCAGCCAGTTTGCCGTGGCATACGGAGCTCCATCGCAGTCTTTAACACTGGTAGCATGCCGCGACAGCGTGGACGTGAACCGTATGTGCAGTTGACGGACTTTGAGCGAGGGCGTATAGTGGGCATGCGGGAGGCCGGGTGGACGTACCGGCGAATTGCTCAACACGTGGGGCGTGAGGTCTCCACAGTACATCGATGTTGTCGCCAGTGGTCGGCGGAAGGTGCACGTGCCCGTCGACCTGGGACCGGACCGCAGCGACGCACGGATGCACGCCAAGACCGTAGGATCCTACGCAGTGCCGTAGGGGACCGCACCGCCACTTCCCAGCAAATTAGGGACACTGTTGCTCCTGGGGTATCGGCGAGGACCATTCGCAACCGTCTCCATGAAGCTGGGCTACGGTTCCGCACGCCGTTAGGCCGTCTTCCGCTCACGCCCCAACATCGTGCAGCCCGCCTCCAGTGGTGTCGCGACAGGCGTGAATGGAGGGACGAATGGAGACGTGTCGTCTTCAGCGATGAGAGTCGCTTCTGCCTTGGTGCCAATGATGGTGGTATGCGTGTTTGGCACCGTGCAGGTGAGCGCCACAATCAGGACTGCATACGACCGAGGCACACAGGGCCAACACCCGGCATCATGGTGTGGGGAGCGATCTCCTACACTGGCCGTACACCACTGGTGATCGTCGAGGGGACACTGAATAGTGCACGGTACATCCAAACCCATCGTTCTACCATTCCTAGACCGGCAAGGGAACTTGCTGTTCCAACAGGACAATGCACGTCCGCATGTATCCCGTGCCACCCAACGTGCTCTAGAAGGTGTAAGTCAACTACCCTGGCCAGCAAGATCTCCGGATCTGTCCCCCATTGAGCATGTTTGGGACTGGATGAAGCGTCGTCTCACGCGGTCTGCACGTCCAGCACGAACGCTGGTCCAACTGAGGCGCCAGGTGGAAATGGCATGGCAAGCCGTTCCACAGGACTACATCCAGCATCTCTACGATCGTCTCCATGGGAGAATAGCAGCCTGCATTGCTGCGAAAGGTGGATATACACTGTACTAGTGCCGACATTGTGCATGCTCTGTTGCCTGTGTCTATGTGCCTGTGGTTCTGTCAGTGTGATCATGTGATGTATCTGACCCCAGGAATGTGTCAATAAAGTTTCCCCTTCCTGGGACAATGAATTCACGGTGTTCTTATTTCAATTTCCAGGAGTGTAATTCGTTTTTCATTGAGGTGAGCTCTTTCCATGAAATTTCTATAACCAAGTCTCTCCTTCAAATATGAAAATATTTTGTTGGCGCCCACCTACGTAGACAGGAATGAGGGTCGTAACAAAATGAGAGAAATCAGAGCCGGCAGGAAAAGATTTAAGTGTTCGATTTTCGCGCGCGCTCTTCGGAAGTGGAACATTAAATGAATAGTTGGAACGTGCTTCGATGATTCCTCTGCTAGGCACCTAAATGTGAATTTCAGATTGATATTGTAGAGGTAAAATAGTGTGTGGGTATTCGAACCATGGTGTTTCTGTAGATTAATTACCAGCCTGTAATGCCTTGCTGCAGTTTCCCAAGATGAACTAATTCAAAAATCGTGTTCAAATCTGTTATGGACCCATATGTGTTGTAAGTCTAACAATTCAATCGATTTCCTTATGCTTTATTCACTCAGACTGGTTACGTATGGCATTATTCATGCACAAATAAGCTGATGGGGTGGTAGCCAGTAACAATACAATTACCATGTCTTGCAAAGTGGTAAATTGGAACGAATGTACATTTAGCTAAATTGAATAAGATAGTTAAATACTGAATGAGATTTTCACTCTGCACCGGTGTGTGCGCTGATATGAAACTTCCTGGCAGATTAACACTGTGTACCCGACAGAGACTCGAACTCGGGACCTTTGCCATTCAAGGGCAAGTGCTCTACCATCTGAGGTACCCAAGCACGACTCACGCCCGTTCCTCACAGCTTTACTTCTGCCAGTATCTCGTCACCTACCTTCCAAACTTGTGCTTCGGTGGCTCAGATGGTAGAGCACTTACCCGCGAAAGGCAAAGAACCCGAGTTCGAGTGTCGGTCGGGCACACAGTTTTAATCTGCCAGGAAGTATCATATCAGCGCACACTCCGCTGCAGAGTGAAAATCTCATTCTGGAAACATCCCCCAGGCTGTGGCTAAGCCATGTCCCCGCAGTATCTTTTCTTTAAGGAGTGCTAGTTCTGCAAGATTCGCAGGAGAGCTTCTGTAAAGTTTGGAAGGTAGGAGACGAGATACTGGCAGAAGTATAGCTGTGAGGAGCGGGGGTGAGTTGTGCTTCGGTAGCTCAGATGGTAGAGCACTTGCCCGCGAATGGCAAAGGTCCGGAGTTCGAGTCTCTGTCGGGCACACAGTTTTAATCTGCCAGAAAGTTTCACAGTTAAATACTTCTTGAGATGCAATAGTGAACTAGCAGTCTACGGTACCTGGTTTTTCAGAAATGTGTATAACTTTTCTCCGGCAACTCTGTTGGTAGTTCACAGTTCACGACTACGTTACCCTGTTGAGAAAACCAGTTTTATTTTTATAAAGTTTCATTGTACTACACTTTCAACTCCAAATATTAAAATCATACTAAAAATGTGATAGCTTCCAGAAAGTTTTAGTTCTCTCTTAATTAGATTACCGGACAGTCAGAGGAAGCAATAAAATAGACAGTTGGTGAGAATGTGTAGAACCAGATTATCAAACACAGTTCGAGTCTACAGACTGAAAAACGAGAAACTATTTTGAAAGGTATCTCATCGAAAACAATAGTAAACTTGTTTAAATGGATTACTTATTATGCTGCCTAGTCGTGAGTCCTTAAAATTATGCCATGTTACAGCCAGCAACAACAGAGCTAGAGATTTTGCGTGTGAGAGGTATCTGTTTCTGGAAAAGATTCATGACGTGTGAATGACATGGAAAATGTGAAGCAGTGTCCTGTACTTGACTATAGACTGTTGTGTCAACTACAGCTTAATGTTGGTGCCGATTTACAAAACTAAAGTGAAAAACAGTTTGCTGAATATGCAAAACAGATGTTATCCTGCTAAAAGTAAGTTTAATATCTTTGTTGAAGCCCGCTCGGCTAGCCGTGCTCTCTAACACGGATTAGTGCTGACGTCCGGTGTGCTGGCCTGCCTGTGGAAGGTTTTTAAGGAGGTTTTCCATCTGCCTCGGCGAATGTGGGCTGGTTCCCGTAGGTCGTAATTACTCTACCACACAAATATGTGGGGTTACACTCGTCTGGTATGAGATGTTCCCCAGGGGGGGGGGGGTGTCTATTGGGGTCCGAACCACACAATAGCTCCGGTTTGGGAGTGGAGCGGCGGAAGGGTGGGTGGATTGCTGTGACCTGTTGTGGGGTTGTGAACTACTGAGGGCTACGGCGGGACGACGCCTCTCTGTCGTTTCAATACACAATAGAAAATATCCCGAATTCCGGTTGTAAATATTACTTTCCCTGCTAACATTCGAAATTTTTTGCGATTCTGGCAGTAATGTTCTGACATCCGACACGAAGTAATGCCATAATCTTCGGTTGGTGTCGAGAGAACTGCGTCATATCTGCTTTCCTCTTATGATGTAATATGCATAGGATATTCTCCACTGGCGTGTAATGTATACATAGGCTATTAGGAAATTCCCGTTAAATCTTCTAGGACTTGTAAGGCGAACAAGTACACATTATTTTGAATAGGACTCCATGTCCGGAAACTTCATCCAACGGCGCTACAGAGCGTCAAAGTTAAAGGCGCAGGCCCCTGTAAATGAATGTATATACAGGGTGATCCCATGAAGATGTTACAAACTTTCAGTTATGATGGAAACAGATAAATGTATCATTTTTACGTAAGAGCCCCTGGTTCAGAGGCGAACGAGTGGAGAGTTACAAGTAAAAAGGGTTCGTATACCTCTGACAATGGAATACATGTACTGGTACTGTTGTTGCTAAGAAGGTAAGGAATGCTACTTTCAGAGATGGTAGTATGGACTAAAAGAAGGAAAAGAGTCAAGTACACATGGGCTCTAAAAGGCATACCAGAGGAGCTTTGAGCATTTTATTCATCTTCGCTAGTGGGAAACGCACCTCCTGTACTGAACAAGTGCTCATAACTCTTAAGACACGCATTTTAGAGCCCATGTTTACTAGACGTTTTTCCTTGTTTTGTCTGTTCTACCACCTGTGAAAGTTGACTACCCTACAAGCTCAGTAACAATCGTACCAGTACACGTACTTCAATCTCAGACGTATGAAAATGATTTTCGCTTGTAGCTTTCGACTCGTTGAATTCCAGATCAGGGGCTCATACTTAAAATTGATAAATTTATCCGTTTCCATCATCCTTGGAAGTTTGTACTACAATCATGGAATCGTGCTGTGTATACATACATTTACAGGCCTGCATCTCTGACGATTTGTAGCGTCGTGGAATGACGTTTGTGGACAGGCTTTCTTACTCAGCATATTATGTACTCACTCCCAATTACGGGTCCTATAAGTTTGTAAATAGAATTTCCAAACACCCTGTGCGACTTTTATTGCTTGGTACGTTTTCAAACGGTTTCGTAATTGAGATATTACTCGTAATTTGGCTGTTACAGATTTATCGTTACGGTGGATGTGGTAGACTTATGAAACTGCGCAGAAATTTTCTTACCGTAAAATCTAACGGAATACAAAAGACGAATTGGCTGTGGACACGACATCCTTCAAGGAGAGAGCTGGACACTTTGGTAAAGGAAGTGATTACAGCAAGGGAATGAGAGTTTTGTAGTATCTCATCTAGGTCAGTAGCTGTACTCTAATCTTGAAAGGTGGTAAACGATTGGGTATTGCAGTTACTCTTAGTGATGCGCTTGTCTGTGAGATGTGATCTTACCGAAAGCCCCTTCCTAGCCTGCCAATGTGTCAACAGTTTGCCTGTCTGTTTGGATTCTGATGGCAGATGTGAAGCTGCCAAGTTCTGTCCAGGGCAGCGTCCGCAGAAAGTTGACAGAAGCGTTCAGAGTGCTGGTTTTAATGGCTCACGCACGTAACTCATGCCTACTGCTGCGGTTGCCCGCGCTTAATTAGGAACCCTCTTTTGACGCCCACCAGTGGCATCCCCGATACCGCAACAGAATTACATGTCATTGGAACACGACCGCAACCGGAAAGTTCTATTACGTGAAGCGTTGTTGTTTACCGACTGCAATTTCACCATTGTAATGACAGTTGATATCAATTACAGTAAAAAGATTACTTCACAGTACAGCTCATTTTCTAGTAGGCTTCTTATCACTGTGGCAAATATGTTTCGTCATTTCTGGAATGATAATAACTTTCTCATTCCCTAGGACACTGCATGTGTCCATTTCTTTTATTTTTTTCTTTTTACTTCCGACAAAAGTTTCCATGTAACACGAGCCTGAATTTTTACTGAAGTCCGCTTCTCTGAGATACTGTGCTTCCTACAGTACATTTGTAGTCTTTCTTTTCTTTCTTTTATTAATATATTTAGTTCAGTCTACTATTGTTCATTCCCCTCCTTCGTTCTATGCATTCATCTCTCCCTTCCAATCTAGTTCCATCTCCACCTCACCATCTCTCCACTGCCTGTCCACCTACGCTTCCCCTCTCTCGTCCATATCCTCCACATCCCACACGCTGTTCATCCCCTCCTCCCTTCCCCATGTTCTCCTCTCTCCAAACTCTGTCACCTCCTCTCCCTCCTCTTTGTCCATGTCTTCCCCTCCAGTTCCTCTACCCATTTTCTCCTTCCCACTCTCTCCTACTGGTCTTCACCTCCCCCCACCGCTCGGTTCCCATCTCTTCCTTTATACTTGTCTCTGCTGATCTCTTAATCTTTCCTTCTCTGCCCATCTCCTCCTCCCTCCTCTCACTGTCCGTTTTCCTGTCCCCCTCACTCTGCCCATATCCTTCTACCCCATCTTTCAGCATGTTCTCACCTGCACCCCAACAGGAGGTTGTTGGTTCTCTGCCACAGTACAGCAAGTAGTACACCAAATTAGGTTTAGGGTGAGCCTTCTACCCAAGGACTGTATAAACAAAACGTGATAGCAATTGAAATTGTTTTGTAAACCACTGACTGTAATATATCAGCGACATGGTAGTAAACTTAATGTTCCATTAAAAAATTTGTATCTATTTGCTGTAACTCTCTGGAAAATCACTCAGCAAGCTATGTTCATAAAACCTCGGAAAGTGTACTTTTCTTATGTGGACATCTCGAAAACAGATAGTTTGGGACTCACAGAGGCATACACTTCATCTGGCACTGCATACCACAGACCTGCACCAGATTTAAGAAGAAGCTATGCAGAGTAAACGAACGAGGCAGAAGAATACAAGAAGTTACAAAGAACGAAAGAACAAGGAACAGGTAAGGAATGAGAGGAGAAAGACAAATATAAAGAGAGAAATAAATGACGATTACGTTTGTTATCTGAGAGAGGGAGAAATCCTTGTAACATTAGGTGCAAACATTGGAGGCCGTCTGTGGATGCAGCACGACGGTCACCCAGCCAATTCAGAGCATTATGTTGACCAAGAACTGAAGAATAGATTTACTGGGAAAAATTTCGGGTTACGTGGTCCTCAAGAATAGCCCGCACTGTTGCTAGATTTAATACCAGTATATTTCTGTTTGTTGTTATATATAAATAGTCGTGATTATGTCACTGAATCCACAACCCACTACAATTTCAAACGGGGCATTTAGGAAGCTTATCGCTCCGTGATACTGATGAAGTTACATCCGACCCGCAAGTCGTGTTGAAGGTACACTGCGTTGTGCATTCAGGGACATGGGCACACTTTTTAACGCCTCACTAAAATCAATATTCAGCCATCTAAACACTCATCTGCACCCAGATAATTATGTACAGCATGTTTAACCAACCAATAACACAAGAAGATCTCTGTCTCCCAAAATAAATTTGAAGGAAATGTGATTCAGAATGATTTGTACACATACGGTATAGTACATTAGTTTCAAGAAAAAATTAATATTGTATTTTAAAAGTTGTATCCTGTTGCAGTAACCCACTAGAAAATAACTCAGAAAACAGTGTTCATAACCCTTCAGTAAGGGTAATGTTTCTTATGTGGACCTGACTCAATAACTATTCCTTTCACCTATTAGTTTGTAAGTTACAGTGGCATACATATTATCTGAAACACTTTGTACGCCTACTACATTTTCCTTAATCCAACAATAATAGAAAGCCGAACTGTACAGTTTCCGGCTGCTATTTGCCTATGTGAGGTTGGAAACTAGAATCTCTGACGCAAGAGACGAGACCTACAGTCTCCGCATCTCTGGCTCCTACCCCACTTCCATATTCATTCTTACTGACGTTTCCCCTGTTGGCTACCTAGAACGAGTAATGTTCATGGAAGGAAAACCAACTTCACTTAACTGATAACCTCTATTTATTTTCCGAAATACAAAGTTCATAATCCTTTGCCTTAGGATAAGCCAGATTTTGGAATGAATATTGAGCTACTAATCTAAGAATAGCCATACAGGGTAACAGACTTAATTCGCGCAAAATCTGGGTTTCGTACAACATATTATTCTCGTTGCTCCTCTGGTTTGAGGACACTAAGAACTTTGCTCGATGTTGTTGATGAGACGGGGCATGATGTGGCGTGGCGACTTGGCAAGTGGTAACGAAGCCAGTAGGACGGTGTGAGAGGTCCGTAAGGCGAGTAAGGCGGGCACTTGCGCAAGCAAATTGGACACAAAGTCCGGCGAGTGGTTGCTGGGCATGTTTATCGGCCGAATTTAATCCGTGGTTGAATTCGAGTGCCGTCTTCGTGCGTACCCTGGCCAGCCAGATATTAAAGGCTGGTATCCATGGCCACATTGTTGCTCTGCAGCTTTTACCCTATACATTGCGCATGATTTGTTGAATTCTCTCTGGTCGTTGTAACCGAGCGATTCTAGGCGCTTCAGTCCGGAACCGCTCTGCTGCTACGGTCGCAGGTTCGAATCCTGCCTCGGTGCCGCCGGCCAGTGTGACCGTGCGGTTCTAGGCGCTTCAGTGTGGAACCACGTGACCGCTACGGTCGCAGGTTCGAATCCTGCCTCGGGCATGGATGAGTGTGATGTCCTTAGGTTAGTTAGGTTTAAGTAGTTCTAAGTTGTTGGGGACTTATGACCACAGCCGTTGAGTCCCATAGTGCTCAGAGCCATTTTAAGAGTCCTGCAGCGACTTTTTAAACTCCTGTGTCACAACGTCATTACTAATTTCATACATTTGTGCTGGTCCTGGAGTGTTGTTTTGAATATCCTTGTTCAGGCTTGTCTTTTCGGCGCCACGGCGAGAAAAGCTAAGGGTACCGTTATTAGCGGCTGCGCTTGTGAAAGAATTACACGCCATATGTATCCTCGTGAAGTACACTAGGAAGTGAGTTTGCCCAACCAGTGTGAGCAAAGAATTAGCGTGGCCTTCTGTTCACAAGTGTTCTATTAGTTACATTAAAAGTGCGAGTGTAAGAAATTTTCTTACGCCCAATAGGGCTACCCATAACTGTAAATTATATGTGAGTGCATCACGCTCCCTTAGGTTAGTGTTCTGATTATTCACCAAGCGCAAGTGTTGTCAATGCAGATTTAGCGCTGCTAAGCTCACTTACTTCAGAATGTATCTATCTTAAGGTGTGATAAGCTATTTAAGCTATGGTGCGAGGAAAATAACTAGATTGGACTGATGATTTGGAATATAGAGAGCATAGCGCGTAATAGTGTACCGTTAAAGACGTGCATTGAGCATTAGTAGTTGAATGTTGTGTTGTCCTGTGGTGATTGTTGACCAGAGGTTCATTAGCTGTTAGATGCGTTGTAAATTGTTATGGTGGGGTAGTTCTCATCGTCCAAAATGAATTGATTAAAACTGGAATTCACTTGTCCCATTCTTATCCGTCATCTATCAGAGATCATTGGAAAGGCGGAAAGTACTGGACTGGAAGAAGGCCTAGGTCATAGCAATCTATAAAAAGGGTAGAAAATCAGATGCACATAATTACCGGCCAATTTCACTGACATCGATTTGTTGTAGAAACATGGAACATATTTTGTGTTCAGACACAATGACCTTTGTAGACTCTGAGAAGCTCATCTAAAGAAACCTGCACGGTTTTAGGAAACAGCGGTCATACGAGACACTGCTGGCCCTCTTGGTGCATGATATACAACAGGCTCTAGATGTCGGCCCACAGGTTGATGCCGTATTTCTCGACTTTCGAAAGGCGTTTGACTCAGTTCCACACTGTCGCTTGCTACGAAAAGTGCCCGCTTACGGTCTGTCCGATGACATATGCGGTTGGATAGAAAGTTTTCTATCATACAGGGAGCAGTATGTCGTCCTGAATTGGGTGACATTAACAGAAACAAGCGCAACTTCAGGTGTGCCCCAGGGCCGCGTAATAGGTCCTCTGCTTCTTACGATTTACATAAACGATCTGGTAGATGGTATTGACAGACGCCTTAGACTGTTTGCCGATGATGCTGTAGTCTACAGGAAAGTAGTATCACACCAATGTTGTGAACAAATCAATGAGGATTTGCAGAAAGTAAATGCGTGGTGTAATGAAGTGGCAGTTATCTCTCAATATTAGTAAGTGTAACCTACTGCGTGCAACAAGGCGAAAATCCCCATTAATGTACGAGTACAAAATAAATGCCCAGTCCTTGGCAGCGGTAACGTCCGTCAAGTATCTGGGTGTGATTATTCGAAATGATCTCAAATGGAATGATCAGATTATACAAGTAACGGATGAGGCTCTAAACCCGCCCGATTGGCCGCGTGGTCTAACGCACGGCTATCCGGGTGGGAAGCAGCGCCGGTCCCCGGCACGAATCCGCCCGGCGGATTTGCGTCGAGGTGCGGTGAGCCGGCCAGTCCGTGGATGATTTTTAGGCAGTTTTCCATCTTCCTCGGCAAATGCGGGCTGGTTCCCCGTATTCCGCCTCAGCTACACAATGTCGGCGGTTGCTGCGCAAACAAGTTCTCCGCGTACGTGTACACCACCACTACTCTGCCACGCAAACGTAGGGGCTACACTCGTCTGGTGTGAGACGTTCCCTGGGGGGTCCACCGGGGGCCGAACCACAACAACCCTGGGTTCGGTGTGGAGCGGCGGTGGGTGAAGTGGACTGCTTTAGTCGTCGTGGGGTTGCGGACCACTGCAGCTGCGGCGCGGACGGAGCCTCTCCGTCGTTTCTAGGTCCCCGGTTAACATTACATAACATAACGGGTAAGGCGAACTAGATTGTGGTTTATTGGTAGAATCCTGAAGCGATGCAGTCTTTCAACAAAGGAAATAGCTTAAAATACGTTACATCGTCCAGTCTTGGAGTATTGTTCGTCTGTATGGGACCCTTACTAGTTGGGTCTGGTTCAAGAGATTGAGAAGCTCCAAAGAAGGGCGGTAAGATTCGTGACTTGTACATTTAGCCATCGCGAGAGCGTTACAGATCTCATAGAAAGTTTGAAGTGGGACACACTTGCAGATAGAGGACGCACTAAACGAAAGGGTCTGCTCATAAATTCCAAAATCCGATATTCGCCGAGGATGTAGAGCATATATTATTACCACCAATTTTCAGATCGCGCAATGATCACCATTCAAAGATAAGGGAAATAAGAGCTTGTACTGAGGCGTTCAGACAGTCTTATTTCCCTAGTGCGAACCGCTTGTGGAACAGAGGGGGGAGGGGGTGTGGGAATATGACTTTGGCGCGAATTGTGCCCTCCGCCACACACCGCTTGGTAGCTAGCGGAGGGTATGTGTAGACGTAGATGTAGGAAAGCTAACGAACAATGTACTCACAGGATAATACGAATAAGTTTTCAGTTTTGTCGAGGTAAACTGCACGGAAGGATTTCAGTTCAAAAATTGGTGAATATACATTTCCACTTTTCATTGGCTGAAGTTGAGAAGAGTCAGCGTCATCAGCGTCATAAAATGTGTACAGAACAACCCGTAGTAGTCCACGATTTCTATACAAGTACAAAATTAACTTCAGTATGATTAAACTGAGTGATAATTAAGGTAGTGACATTGGATTTCACCTATGATGATATCAGTACATCGGAGGAGTGAAGCTTATATATTAGAAATACAGATACCTTAAAATGCAAAAACACGCTTTAAGTAATCGATTTGTATTATACAGAAGACTCAAAGAAACTTTACACCTTCCTAATATCATGTAGGTCTCCCGCCATCACGCAGAAGTGCCGCAACACGATATACATGGACTTGACTAATGTCTGAAGTAGTGCAGGAGGGAACCGACACCACGAATCTTGCAGGACTGTCCATAAATCCGTAAGAGTACGATGGGTCGGAGATCTCTTCTGAACAGCACCTTATAAGGCATCCCAGATATGCTCAATAATGTTCATGTCTGGAGAGTTTGCTGGACAGGGGAAGTGTTTAAACTCAGAACAGTGTTCCTGGAGCCACTCTGTAGCTATTCTGGACGTGTGGTGTGTCGCACAGTCCTGCTGGCTTTTCCCAAGTCCATCGGAATGCACGATGGACATGAATGGATGTAGGTGATCAGGCAGGATGTTTACGTACGTGTCACCTGTCAGAGTGGTCTCTAGATGTATCAGGGGTCCCATATCACTCCAACTGCACACGTTCCACCCCATTACAGAGCCTCCTCTACCTTGAACAGTCCCCTGCCGACATGCAAGGTCTATGGATTCATGAGGTTGTCTCCACATCCGTACACGTACTTCCGCTCGATACAGTTTGAAACAGGCAACATATTTCCAGTCTTAAACGGTACAATGTCGGTGTTGACGGACCCGTGCGATGCTTAAAGCTTTATGTCGTGCAGTCATCGGGGGTACACAAGACGGTTTCCGCTCCAGAAGCCCGTATCGATAATGTTTTGTTGAATGGTTCGCACGCTGACACTTGTTGATGGCTCAGCACTGAAATCTGCAGCAATCGGCGGAAGGATTACACTTCTGTGAATTTGAATGATTCTCTGCAGTCGTCATTGGTTCCGTTATCGCAGATTCTTTTTCCGGTCGTAGCGATGTCGGAGATTTGATGTTTTATCGGATTCCTAATATATACGGTACACTCGTAAAACGGTCGTACGGGAAAATCCCTGCCTCATCGCTGTCTAGGAGGTACTGTGTCTCATCGATCGCGCGTCGAGTACAACATCACCTTCAAACTCTCTTAAATCGTGAGAACCTGCCATTCTAGCATCAGTAACCGATCTAACAACATTGCCAGAAACTTGTTGTGTTATATAGGCGTTTTCGCCCTAGTGCCATGTTCAGCCTCTTTACATATCTCTGTATTTGAGCCGGCCGTAGTAGCCGAGCGGTTCTAGGCGCTTCAGTTTGGAACCGCGCGACCACTACGGTCGCAGGTTCGAATCCTCCCTCAGGCATGGATGTGTGTGATTGCCTTCGGGTAGTTAGGTTTAGGTAAATCTAAGTTCTAGGGGACTGGTGGCCACAGATGTTAAGTTCCATAGTGCTCAGAGCCATTTGAACCATCTGTATTTGAATGCGCATGCCTGTACCAGTTTCCCCGGAGCTTCAATGTATAAAACGATATGTACGAGTATTATGTAGACTAAGAAAATAGTATTTACATTCCGACTATGTTGGTACCAATATGATGTATTGTAGTCTCTAGATACAGCGTAGCGAAAAAACATCTACTAAATATAGCCTGTTATCTGTAATCATCTGACGCAGATTCTGAAAACAAGGATTCTTCCCATTACATAGAGAATAACATAGGCGCTAAAATCGCCTATTAACAATTATTGATATGCAGCGCTCTACAGAAAAACTATATGTCACTGTCAATTTACTAATATAAGACAGTTTAAGTACCTGACCCCTTTTGATACGAATACATTACAGTATGTATGGCAAATGTGGTAATGGATTCGTGTTATAGACAAACATCATACAGCGTGTCGTCAACAAAACGTAGCTTATGAAGGTATGTGAAGATTAAAATATGCAGTTTTATCTGTATACGTAAGGCACGAGAAAGAATGTATAAAAATGAAACAACGAGAAACATGCGCACACCGTTTAATTTACCCGTCTGAACTCTCAAAGTCAGGACCTCAGGCACTGATAACGTAGACATCAAGCACTATATAGTCAAGACATTCTGTTTCTAATATTCTAGACACCAGACTTTTCAAACTAACATCTCGGGCAATGTTTCATGTACACCTCACAAATCACACTGCGTCGATGGCAGGTACTATCACTTCGTGTCTCATAGCTACCGAAGGTCTTCACAATTAATGATGCACAAAAAGTATGAGTGGAAGTTGTACAACTCCATAAGCAACTTGATAAGTGTAATTGTCATTTGTCATCACATATTGCACGACAACGATAACTAGCCAATAGCTGAAGTTAAATTTATTAACAACAGCGTAAAAAGGTCACACTCATATTTTCAAATTAACTCCAAACGTTTAAGTGACCTGTAAAAAATTAACGCAGTAACCGTACTTTGCCAAACACTGAGTGTGGTTTATATGACCTTCTGAGGGTTGAACTGGGGCTCAAATGGCACTGAGCACTATGGGACTTAACATCTGAGGTCATCAGTCCCCTAGTGGTTACAACTACTTAAACCTAACTAACCTAAGGACATCACACACATCCCTGCCCGAGGCAGGATTGGAACCTGCGACCGTAGTAGTTGTGCGGTTCCGGACCGAAGCGCCTAGAACCGCTCGGTCACCGCGCCCGGCGAAAATTGTGTCTTCTGTGTCCAATGACAGTTATTGTACATCATGATGATACTCAATACCTTGAAATTTTGCCTGACTCTAGTCAAAGTAGCCCACTGTCATTTACCAACATTGAGATAGGACCTGACTGACTATCGGAACGTTTCTTTATATTTCAGTCACCAGGCTGCTGCGGAAGCTATTCAATTAAATACCTGGTTCCTTGTAGTGAGGGATAAGAAGTCTTATTTGATAACATTAGCAAGTGGATTTACAGTTCCACCATTTGCCTTACAACGAAGGAAAAACTCCCATAAACTTTGGAAAGAAATGTGGGAAGTTATTTATGAATTAATACCAGGACAATAAGCACTCGTCCAAAAATATGAAATCCTAATGTATGTCTTGCCCCGTAAGTACACTCAATAAAGTCAATGACATCTTTGATATATGCAATATATCCATATCGTTGTCAAACGCTGGCAGTGCGGTCGACTGCAATGTTTGCGACTGCCCATTTACCCGCAAATGTGGGGGAACGAGGGGCTGAGTCTTACAGCTGAGTCATCAGTCTTCTCCCTCCTGCCAAACTCTTCATCCCAGGTTTTTCCTGGCATTCTATGTCCTCAGTTATTTGATGGAAACTTTGCTGTGTTCTCCTGCAGTTTTTCCCTCTAGAACTACCTGTAGTCCCACTAACCTTATAACTTTCTCTATTCCTTTAATTATACCTACGTATCAGTAGACACAGGCGAAGGCTTAACAAATTTTTTATCATCCTGTTCTTTCTTGTTGCCAGTTTCTTCTATTATTTCCTTCCTTTGACAAATCTGTCAAGTGACACCTCATTCCTCAACTCTTCATTCCTCCTACTTTTCAACATCCTTCCATTATCGCGTCTCCAACGCTTGAGTTTACCGCTTTTTAGTATTTTCCCACAGTTCATGATTCGCAAACAAACAAAAAATGAGCTCCAAAAGAACATTCTCAGGAAGTTTATGCTGAAGTTTAGACCTTTGTTTGAAGCTAGTAAACAATCTTTGTCCAGGAATGCCATCTGTGCCTGTGCTAGTCTTTTTTTGTTTGTTTCTTTTCCCTTAGCTACATCTGCTGTAAGTCGTTTTGCTTGCGAGGTAGGAGGAATCCTGCGCTTCATATAATTCTTTGTCCCTGATTTTGATGTTAAGTCTGTCATTGACCTCATTTTTGCTACTCCGAATTTATTCGAGTCATTCCCAATCCATATTCTCCGATCAGTAGGCTGTTCATTCCATTCACAGCTCCTGTAATTCTTCTTCATATTTCGTTAGGACAGCAATGTGATCAATGAGTCTTATCGATGAAATCCTTTTAAAAATTTTAATTCCACTCCTGAACTCAGCTTTCACTTCTATGAATGCTTCTAGGAGGTACGGCTTTTACAGTGTGGGAGAAACAGCGAATTCCTGTCGTGCAACTTATTTAATTCGAGCGCTTCGATTTTGGTCTTCCAGTCTTATCGATCCTTCTTAAGTCTTTTACATGCTCAGTATTCGACATCGCACATTAATATTTCTGTATAGCTTACTGCTATTTCACTCAGAATCATCTTAAACAATTTTAATTGTCCAAATCGTTTTCCAGATCAACATATTCTCGAAGGAGCCTGAATTCTTTTCTTTGTGTAGCTTCCGTTATCAATAGCAATATCAGAACTCTCTCTCTCTTTAGTGTCTTTATCTAGTGCCTTTACCCTTCCTAGCGCCAAGCTCCTCATCGTTAACAGATCCACCAATTTCTTCTACCGTCTTCCGTGTAACGTAAGGGTGTCCTGCCTAAGAATCATCAGGCGCTTTTCCTGTGGTGTTTTGGTAGATATTTGCTATTTGGTTTTAGTAATCGTTAGAAGGGGCCAGCTCAAACATTTACTGCACGTCACGTCCCTTCATTCGACTCCCATTGCTGACAGAAATTATCGTGTTTTTCTTTTACAAACAAAATGAGTTTCAAAGCCGAATTTACTTATCAATTCGAGCAGACTCAAGTTAGTATAGTGTGATAACAGATTTATCGATATTTATTAATACGAACAAGTAAACACGAAGGATAACACGTACTACAGCAGTGACTGTGTCAGCTTGAAGTAGAACGGTGTTGTCGCCGCTGAAGGATTGGTTACCCTTCCTGTTTTGAAACATTCCTGTTTCGTCCACCCGTCCATGCTTCAGTGCTTTCAACTTGGATGTGCCGGAGTAAAGGACTGATATACTTTCAGAGGAGTATAACTAAATTTCTAACACTTCTTTCACTATATATTCCGACAAAATTGTCGTACAAGAATGTTACTATAACACAAGTTAATTGTTTATCTGACGCTAAAGTAATGAAGCCATGGTCACAGTACATAGAGATTTTCCTTAATAAAATGGGTTAGATTACCGGTTTCCACTAACTACGTCGTCATTTTCAAATGTAAAACATCAGTTGGAGCACATATAATAAGAATTGTAACCATACATCTAACAACAATTAGGAAAAAAAAAGAGACCAGGCAACCGAGGCAATGGTGGCACAATCAAGTCACTACAAGTTATTCTCATGCGTGCCTAACCGTTCATTCCATGTCCTGAAGTAGAGTAGATAAAACTATACCAGGGTAAAAATTGCCAAGGATACTTGCAATGTGTCTTCTGTGTCACAAAGGTCGTATGGCTGATATAATGTAACAAGTCTTAAGTGTATCAAGCAAAGGAAGCTTCGATATGGAATGCAATTAGCTGTGTGTCTTCCCTACAAGAAGGTACAGCTCATTTTGAGATTCTTTTCTCGGAAAATAGTAAAATTATGCCTGCATTCCATGGAAAGCAGTTAGTAGTGTATCAGTCCTACATTAGAGTACAGCGCGTTTTGAGATTCTTTTTTCGGAACATAGTAAAATCATGCCTGCATTCCATACGGAAGTTTCCTGTGTTTGCTACACTTACGCCTTGTGAATTTATGTCAGCCATACGATCGATGTGCCACAGCAGGACACAGTGCAAGAATCCTTGGCAATATTTACCGTGGTGCAATTTTTATTTATTCTACATTAGGCCATGGACTGAGCGATTAGGAAAGTATAGGCATAACTTGTGGAGACTTGACTGTGCCAGCATTGCCTCTGTTTCCTGGCCTCATTACTTTTCGTAACTGTTGTCAGATGTGTGGTCACAGTTCCCATTATACATTCTCCAGCTGATGTATTACATTTGAAAATCACGACGATGTTCAACATTTTAAAGAACGTAGTTTTTATATAGGAAGACAGTGATCTGTAATTATTATAAATAAACTGGAAGAAGTCTTGACGGCTTAACTTTTTTAATGGTGACCGGTTTCGATCCTTTTATCAGATCATCTTTGGACCATAAATGTCTGCCGGAGGCGGTGCCGCATGGCAATCCTCTTGTTTGTGGCTGGCAGACAATCATGGTCCGAAGATGATCTGATAAAAAGATCGAAACCGGTCAGCATTAAAAAGGTGAAGTGTTCAAGACTGCTTCCAGTTTATTTACGACGTTGTTCGTTGAAGCCGGTAATGTAACCTCTTTCTTTAAAGAAAAATTTTATGTACTGTGGCTAGGGCTGGTAGATATGCTGGGCTGGACCTGCGTATTTGGCTACTTTACTCGTGGATATGGTGCGCGGGCCAGTTGCTACCCCTGCATGACCTCGGAAGTGTGTCAGCTGAAGAGCCGCTGAACTGTTTACTGCCAAGCTGCAGCAGTAACAGAAACTGGGTGTGAAGTCGCGCCGATGCGTGGCGTGCAGCGCTGCAGTGCTAGGCTCCTACCAATGTTCGTGTAGTCACGTGATACCACACCTGTGTATACCCACAGACGGATAATTAGCTAGCTGTTCATCCGCTCGACAGCCAGGCTCTACCCGACTCGTAACCGCCTCGCACCTACGTTTCGGAACATCACACCTGCCATTGCCGCTACCCATCAGACAGCACTGCCTCCTTCTTTCGTCGTTATTATCAGCCGTTGAGTGACTGTCGCCAAATGCCGTACCAATAGAAGCGCTTCGACGGCCCATGAGCTCATACCCCCGTCGTACATTGCCGCTGATCATTCACGGCGCCTCCCGAATCATCACGACTAACGACGATCCTGAACTGCACCGTGGTGGCCTCCGTTAAGCATAGCCATACAATGAAATGACAAGTCATGGGAACGCGGAATGGTACTTCGATCTGTACGCATGGGACATTCCATTTCGGAAATCGTTAGGGAATTCAATATAACGAGATCTTCACAGTCAAGAGTGTGCCGAGAATACCTAATTTCGGGTATTACCTCTCACCACGGACAACGCAGTGCCCGACAGCTTAACGACCGACAACAACAGCGTTTGCGTAGAGTTGCAAGTGTTAACAGACAAGCATCACTGCACTAGGTAATCGCACAAATCCATGTGGGGTGAACGACGAACCCATCCGTTAGCACAGTTAGGCGAAATATGCCTTAAATGAACTTTGGCAGCAGACGGCCCACTCGAGTGCCTTTGGTAAGAGTGAGACGCAGCCTGTAGCGCCTCTCCTGGTGCCGTGACCATATCGGTTGGATCCTGTAAGACTGGAGAACCGTGACCTAATCAGATTAGTCCCGATTTCAGTTTGTAAGATCTGTTGGTAGGTCTAGAGTGTGGCGCAGACCCCTTGAAGCCATGGACCCATGGCACTGTGCAAGCTGGTGATGACTCCCAATGATATTGGGTGTGTTTACAAAGAATGGTCGCGGTCGTCTGGTCCAATTGTACCGGTCGTTCACTGGAAATAGTTACGTTCAGCTACTTGGAGACCACTTGTAGCCATTGATAGACTTCATGTTCCCAAACATGTCACATGGACACATTTGTTCATGATTGGTTGAAGAATACTCAGGATATTTCGGGGGGAATGATTTAATCATCCAGACTGTGCGACACGAATCCCCTTCAACATTTATCGAACGTATCGAGAGGCCAGTTCGAGGAAAAAATGCTGCACCAGCAAAAAGTTCGCAATTATGGACAGATATAGAGGCAGGGCACTTCCAGCGACTTGTTGAGTTAATTCCACGTCGAGTTGGTGCACCACGCCAGTTGGTGCACCACCTCAGGTAAAAGGAAGTCCGATACGACATTAGCAATTATCGCATAAATTTTGTCACTTCAGTGTATATGGACCTTCGTCCTCTAAAGTAGCACTGGCGTGCTCGTCAATCACTGCCTTCGCACTCCAATTGGTCTAGAGTGCTCCATTCGTATTTCCTCTGCGAACAGGATGTTAGGTATAAGACTTATTAAACAGCACGGTTGTCGAACATTAGTTAGCGTCCTACACGCTGTATGCTGTGTTGCGCTGCGGTGTTTTGCGGTGTGGAGTTTGGGCACGCCATGCTGGTGCACACCGAGATGCGGGCCAGAACAGACGTAGCAGGCCCCTCGGGGACTCTCGCATGCCACGTCCGCGACCAACGAATCCCCGCACCGCCATGAATAAGTAATGGTGGCGGCGCTGTGAATACCAAGGAGCCAGCAGTTAATTATGTGACGGCCCGCCCGTCGCCCGAGGCGCATCATTTCGTGGCTGCAGAAACACAGAACACCCCGCTCTGGGACTCACGACTCGCCTAAGCGAAAGCGGGCCAATGATAATGACGCGCTAACAGCTACCGCGTTGCCTCTCGCACTGAGGCCAGGGAGCGCTAAAAGTCTGCCGTCTGTCATTGTGGCGATTATGCAGCAAACACTGATATGGTCTTACAAACACGCATTCAAACAAACATACATACGAGTGGTATATACCAACCGTTGTCTTCTACACACGCAAATAAAAGAGCATCGGGTCAGAAACAGAGGCGCAGGGACGAGAAAAGTGAGATAAAGAGGAACGCCCTGAAAAGAGGGAAGAGATAATTAGAGCAATATATGTAGTGACGGAGAGTTTGTTGTTGACGTACAAGGTTAAAAATAATGGTGGAAATGCTCTGAGCACTATGGGGCTTAACATCTGAAGTCATCAGTCCCTAGAACTTAGAACTACTTAAACATAACTAACTTAAAGAGATCACACACATCGATGCCTGAGGCAAGATTCTAGCCTGCGACCGTAGCAGTCGTGCGGTACCGGACTAAAGCGCCTAGAAGCGCTCGGCTGCAGCGGCCGGCAAGGTACAAGGAAAACAGTGTATTTTACACGATGGATCCTTCACTCTACAGCGTAATGAATACTTTGCTGAATCTTCCTGTCTGATTAAAACTGTTTGGCGGAAGATAAAACTTACCGGGAACCTTGTTTTCGCTTTAAATGCTCTTGCCTTTCTCCGATTTTCGAAACTCCGAGAACTTCTGCCGTATACGTTGATGGACTAACACTGCTGGAAAAAAATATATCACGGAGCCACGGTTTAAAGGATTGTATCCAGAATGACTGAAATGTGTACTGTTATGAAACTGTTTTGTAGATAAAAACAGTGAAGCAAGTTTGAGACCCAGTCTGCCACACAATTTTAAGCTACTAGGAAGTTTCAATAAAATCATTCTGAAGCCATGACCGCATAAAAATTGCTTCATTAACAAGCAATCGGTTTTGACATTCTGTGTTGTCATCTTCAGTTCTGTAACGTTGTGCATATATATGGAACATATATCGTGAGTTATGTCATAACGTTTGAGTTAGAGGTTTTTGTTTGACATTACAAAAAACCAAATCGAACTGTGTGTCTACATAAATTCAAAATTTCCTTACAAACTCTGTTCATTTTGAGTTGGACCTCAAGCCACGTATTCGTGTAATTAAAATGTAACACATTACATATAGGCTGGTCATAAATAAAATATTTAAAATCAAGAAGGAGCTTGTGTACATGGTCGTGTCCATATATGTAGTCCCCAAAAGATGATTAATTTGCAGTATGGAATTCCACTAACGCCACTAACTACTTTCCTCGCTGATATCGATTCGACCGTGTGCCATGAGCTAAGGTCTTTGCAGAGGTGGTGTGGTGTTGGTTCGGCGGAGCCTGGGCAGTCTGTGGGCTGAAGGGCACGTGGTCTGGAAAGTAGTTGCTTTTGGGAGCCTCCGGCTGTCCGGCGCTTGTCTTGAGAAACCGCGAAGGGTTAAGGCGAGTTTGCCAAGGCCGAGGTTCTTCCTCGTTACACCTCTATAACTACTCGTCTAAACCCTCGCTCTTATCATTACTTCCCAGGGCATTAAATTTGAGGCCTGTTACTTATCAATATGAATAGCCAAACCTTACCTTGGTACGCTGTCAGTTGCTAACTCTACTTTTGAAATTTGGCTGCTCGTTCCTCGTTGGCTGCAATAGACGTCTTCTTAGCTCTCAGCTTATTTTGAATTTTTGGCGATTGTGTAGTTATTTACGGTTGCGTTAACCCTTCTGCTGATGTGTACCAGTTGAAGTACATTTCAGTTGCACGTACTTCCTATTTACCTTGAACCTTGTGCAACAGTACATTTAATAAAGGTCGTGTCAAAGTTTCTTCTGGTGTTTACCAGTTGGAAGTACATTTCAATTGCGTGTACTTACAACTTGTAAATTTTTGGGCAGTTGTACATTTATTAAAGGTTGTTGTTAATGTTTAGTTGGAATGTGCAGGTGGGCATTTACAATTAAATTTTATGCCTTCCAAGTTTGTCCGTTTTGAGGGATTATGTATTTTGTCGCTTAAGGAATTTTGTATTAAGGATTATACATTGCTAAACGGCCATCCATCAGCTACAGTCAGTAGCATGACTTGAGATCCCACCTGCTTTTGGAGGAGTGCTGTCCAATTGTGTAACAATTACCTAAGCCTGCAAATTAATACTACATTTACTGCCTGTTACTGTAATTCATTTGGTTGATAAAATTATTTACTTAACCTGTTTGCAGCCATGTCCAGCTGATGTAACTTTTTCTTGTTTTTAGTAACTGTGTGCTTCCAACTTTCATGCCTTACTCTTAATGGTATATTTGGTGACATTCGTTTTTATGAGCTGAGCCTGTTCAAATTCTGAATGAGAAGAAATCAATGATTAGATTCGCTGTTGACATTTTTATCCTCAGTGAACGTGAAGAAGATTTACATGATCTGCTGAATGGAACGAACTGTCTAATGAGTACTGAACGTGGAATTAGATTAAATCGGGAAAACATGAAATCAGTGAGAAGTAACAGAGATGAGAGTAGCGAGAAACTTAACATAAAGGTTGGTGATCGGGAAGTAAATGAAGTTAAGAAGTTCTGCTACCTAGGCAGCCATAACGAACGGAGCAAGGAGGTTATAAAAGGCAGGCTAGTACAGGCAAATTGGACATTCCTAGCCAAAAGAATTCTGCTGCTATCAAACACAAGTCTTCGTTTTAGGAAGAATTTTTTGCGTATGTACATTTGGAGCAGAGCATTGTATGATAGCGAAAGAAGGACTGTGCGAAAACCAGAAAGGAAGAGGAGCATTTGAGAAATGGTGTTACAAAGAATGTTGAAAATTTGGTGGGATGATAAGGGAAGGAATGAGAAGGTTCTCCGCAGAAGAGCTCAGGAAAGTAATTTATGGAAATCACTGATAAGAAGAAGAGAGAGTAAGATAGATCTGTTAAGAATTCAGAGAAATACCTCGATGGTACTGGAGAGAGCTGTACAGGGTAAAAATACCATCCAGCAATTAAGTGACTACGTAGACTACAACTGCTGCTCTGAGACGAATAAGTTGATACAGGATAGGATGTCGTGGGGGGCGCATTAAACGAGTCAAATGACTGATGGTTGATTTAACTAACAGTAAAACTGGTGTGCAATAAATAATGACAATGTAACATTCCTATTATGTCAGATTGCCAAGTAACAGAGCTCTATGTAATTTGGGCCATACACAGAAATAACTGCTCCAAGATTAGACAGAGGCTAATACGCAATGAGACCAGCAGATACGACATTTTATACTGTTGCCACCGTGATTCATGATGGAGACTGGACGTTACAGAGAACGAGACATATTTCTTAGAAGGGTGTGTGATCACTACAGGAGACAATACAAGCTACGCAAAGTGCTCTGATCCTGTCAGGAACAGCAGTTCTTGTAGTAGAGCGTTTCATTCCTCCACTAGTGCGGTTCACAACTACTGGACGGTCGTTGATGCATGTAGACTTTCTGCAGCTCTTCTCCATAACGCATCCCAGATGTGGTCAATGGGATTTAAACCGGAGGAAAGGGCAGGCGAGTCCATTCACCGATTATACTCTAGTTCCAAGAGGTGCTTCTCCTGCGCTGTTTCGTGAAGGCTAAATGCAGATGGAAAAGGAGTACATTGCCAAATAACTTTTACCGGTGAATGTACCTGTTTAAAAAGTTTGAACGTCAGTTCGCCCAAGCAGCATTACGTTAAAAAAAATTGTGTGACATCTTATGGGACTTAACTCCTAAGGTCATCAGTCCCTAAGCTTACACACTACTTAACCTAAACTATATTAAGAACAAACACACACACCAATGCCCAAGGGGGAATGAAACCTCCGCCGGGATCAGCCGCACCCTCCATGACTGCAGCGCCTTAGACCATTCAGCTAACCCCACGCAAAATGGCTCTGAGCACTATGGGACTTAACTTCTGAGGTCATCAGTCCCCTAGAACTTAGAACTACTTAAACCTAACTAACATAAGGACATCACACACATCCTTGCAAGAGGCAGGATACGAAACTGCGTCCGTAGTAATCGCCCGGTTCCA
The DNA here is from genome assembly GCF_021461395.2 of Schistocerca americana. Taxonomy (NCBI): domain Eukaryota; kingdom Metazoa; phylum Arthropoda; class Insecta; order Orthoptera; family Acrididae; genus Schistocerca; species Schistocerca americana. Next base: position 326,045,799 of record NC_060125.1, read on the forward strand.
GACTGTAGCGCCTAGAACCGCTCGGCCACCCTGGCCGGCGCAGTATGCCTCCCCACACTATAAGACCTGTATCACTAGAACGATCACGTTCGACAAAATTCCTGATGCATTACGTGTTCCCCCCTCTCACTATAAGACGCTACATCCAGCACTGTCGAATAAGATCGTTTTGGACGTCAGTGTGTTATTGTGTGAGTGTTCGGACCTCCAAATCTTTGAGCACGGCACAGTCACAGATGAATGTTATTGTGGTACTGTACTTCTTCCCCATGTGTGTCTTTTCAGGGATCATTCGCCCGTGACTTCATTTTTGTGGAAGACAATAAGCAACCACATCGAACAGTGCAGGTGGATGAAGGGGATACGCGGCAAATTGACTGGGTTGCCAGTCGTTCCGACTTAACTCCCATGCATTTTTAGAGAGGTATTGCAGCACTACCACATACACCCAAGCCCGTCCAGCAGTTGTCAAGTGCAATGGGACGCCCTACCACAAAACCTTGTACAAGCCTTGTGGCCAATATTGGAGCACATTTCAGAGCACACGTTGCCGTCGTTGGCAATATACTCCCTACTAAGACCTGCGTCCAGCTTCTTTAATGTCCAGGGGACCATCATGAACTAAGGTGACGTCAGTGTCATTCTTGTTCTTGGGTGAAAGCGTGATTCCTCTTTGTCTCATTGTGCAATTCATTCAGTTACGTTCTTCGCAATATTGTACCTGTCCTTTCCTTGTATGGTCTAAGTTTAAGCGAGCTACGAAACTGTGACTTGTGAAATTTGCTTTTGTCCTTAAATTTTGCTCACATGTTGTGCGGCGGCGGGTGGAACAATTGTTAATGTCCGTATTATTTATTTAATGCTGTCATCCTTTATCGTGAAGAATTTCAACAGTTGCTTTTGCAGCCATGTTTAAAATTTTTTAATGCTGTTGTTTGCCGTTCTGAACACTGACTCTCTAACTACAATATTGGCAACCAGAAAGTGATTAGCAAAACGTGAAGCCTGTAATTAGAATTCCTAGTGCCCACTTCATCTGAGAAATACATTTATAGCTACAGATTATAGCTCTGAGGAATTAGGAGATTGTCTGGGACTCATAATAAAAAACCATTCTCTAAAATGTTCACTATATTCTGAAAGTCACAGACCAAAAAGAATCCACACAATCCAATTACCAGAGCAGTTCAGAGTCTAATGCGCTGATGCCACTATAACTGTTCAAATTAAATGTTTAAGTGAATGCTCGCCATAATTTGATGATAATGTTCATCAAATGCCATGCTAAATATTGGTAGAAGGTCTCTCGTTCGGCGGCACGTGAAAATACGACATACGCAAACTGAGAGAGAACTGGGGCCTTCCTTCTCTCGCGCAGCGTTCTTACATGTAAAGCCGCGGTGCGGACGGCTAAGGGAATGCCTGATCAAATCTGTTCTTGCGACTAGTCGCTGGGCTAGTAATGCACCACTTTAAGTTATCGAATAAATCATTGCTTCCTTTGCTGATGGCCAATGAAGCTTTCAATTTAATTGTGCAATCAGCACACAGGTAAGTAATCATGATAAAAGTCTGACGTGGCTAAGTCAAATATTTTGGGCGAGAGAATTAATTTAATTACACTACACACAGTAGAGGAGCTCTGAACTTGCTCTTTGGAGATACGCTATCGCTCTAGTTCTATAGTTATTCAGTTGAAACTTCTCACATCTTTGTGGTTATAGTTTATCTGCCGTCTACTTAAATTTAAACATCCTAGCTTTATTTATTCGTCTACTTAATCTATCTTGTTTCCTTAATTTTTAAGATAAAAACCAGAAAATCATGAATTTCAACTTAAATATTAATTTGTGAGATCCAGAATACTGTTTCTACTAAATTATGATGCAATATGAATCTAAATATAAATTTTTAAGTATCTAGCTCTTTTCTGTTGCGCCAATGATTTTTACAGAAAAACATCCAAATTTCGAAAATGGTTAAAGTTATTGAACTGGTATCCAACACATATTGATTTTGTATTACTCCTGACATGCTACAAACGTTACAGGTTATTTACTTGATTTTTAAAGTATTGTGCAACATTTATGACGTCACAGCCAGTTACAGCGGACTGGCTGGAACACAATGGAGAGACTGATGTGAATCTTATAAGGCGTGAGTAAGCTGCTTCCCTACATCACCCTCTACTTAATTTTTTTGAATGTAAATGAAAATAAATTAATTACAAAAAGGGAAGCAAGAGTACAGGTTAACTCCCAATGAAAAATTAAAATTGAAATGTAAACATATAGAAATATGAAAAGAAAACTTATTACCTACTTCAATTATTTAAATTTATGGGCCGGCCAGAGTTGCCATGCGGTTCTCGGCGCTACAGTCTGGAGCCGAGCTGCCGCTACTGTCGCAGGTTTGAATCCTGCCTCGAGCATGGATGTGTGTGATGTCCTTAGGTTAGTTAGGTTTAATTAGTTCTACGTTCTAGGCGACTGATGACCTCAGAAGTTCATAGTGCTCAGAGCTATTTGAACCATTATATTGATGGCATGTTCACTGCCTCTTAAGCAACATTTATCACTCAAAATTTTAGCAAAATCAATGAAACACTTTGGCATACATTGCCTTAGAGAAACACATAAAAATATGTAAAATTATGAAAATCTTTAATCACTTAAATAGTCTGTAAATATTTTTACATACACAAATTCAAAGAAAATGACACAATTATTCATGATACATAAACAGATAATTATATCTAAGCAGTCTTTTCCAAACCTGAAAGAAAATTTCACAAATCATGACAATTTCATTTTTACACACGTGGTTGTAGCCGCTTTGGCTGACGTTCTACACTTCCATTCACAAAGGTAGAGGAGGGGAATTTGCTATGGTGTGCGTCCTTCACGTTCATTCTAAATTACATGGGGAAAGGGGAGGGGTCACTGTGAGTTGTGTCCAACTCACTCCACGCTTTCACACAGCTACCAGGCTGCCATTATCTGGTTTGTCCTGTAGAACAAACAAAAACTGTGCCTCAGACTCTGTTCACTTAATATCTAAGGGTGGGTCACAATGAAATGTGGATATATACATTTCATCTTTCAATATGTTACTGGAACAAAGTTAACAAAACTTTTTGGAATTTTACTCTCGCTGTTACTTAACTGTCATAAAATCGGTAAACAAATGACTCAAAACGCCGTTAGTCACGTACTAGAGAAAATTTATGCTCAAGGCATACAATCATAAATCCTATTTAATCTCAATTTACTATTTATGGGCCGGAACACTGAACCAATGCTCGGTACAATCCTGATAAATCTGTATTTTATTTACTTAACTGGCTCAACTTCGACTACCTTATTCTTAGAGATAGTTTGAGTATATTTGATTAGCAGTTGTCTTCTCAGCCTCTTTGTACATGTGAGTAACTTGTGGTAATAGTACAGTTCTGAGTGTTCAAAACACACTACGTTTACTTGACTACTAAATCCACTTATTGGTGCTCTGCTGCTGTGTCAGTTCCACATCTGCAACTATGTACTTACTTCATCGAAGTGTATTTATGCTGAGCTATAAATAATGTTTCACGTCTGCCATTATGTTACTCAATTATGTTGCTAGTGAATGTAGTTATTTAACACTCACTCTGTTATTTAACGCATAGGATAGCACATTTATTTCATATCTATAGTGTATTGCAGCTGATAAGTTTGCTCACGTTGCAACCCATTTCCGCTTGATTGGATGCTGAAACCACAAGTAGTCTCTCTCGACCTACCACTAAAGTGCATTAAGTAATTATGGCCGAGCGTAATGCTAAATTCCCTAAACCTCTAGGACACCATGAGCTGCTCTGTCTCATATAACATAAGGGTACCTATGGTCGCATTCACGCCTCTAACTCATAACTTCAATACGTGTAGGTGTGTCCTGTCACACACTACACCAAATAACGGCCAGCTCCTACCTTATAAATATTTCAAGGACTTGTCCTTCATGTCTCAACCACAAACACTGTTCAATTCTATTACACTGCCATTCCTTGCTACACAAGGTGAGTTCATTCTTACAACTTATCTGCATATTTTTCATAACAGTAAGCAATCTCTTTTACTATTAATTAGCTAACTCTACAGCATAGAATAGGTTTCACTGCCACTTCAGATCTGGCTTGTACACGAATTTGTATATCTTTTTAAATTACTGTTGGTGGACCATTTCCAATAAAACAACAACTTTGTACTTACAATATTACCAGCGTTCTATGCATACTTGTTACTCAAATACCTTAGTATCTTAATTACATCATACTTCTCTGTTGTTTATGTCATTGTTAGGTTTGTCACATTAGGTATTTTCTTCACTAATCGGTGGATAGAATGGTTACAGAACTCTTGGCTTGATAGCCATGACGGAAAATTTTTAAATTGCAAAGAAGGAGTCGAAACTTTGGTGGATAGGAAAGATGAAGATGGAGTGAGACCCGAAATGGGAAAGAAGATCTCAACCAGCTAGGACTGCACAGCTGCCACACTGTGCAGAGATTACAGAACAACCTCCTCCCTACAGAATTCATTAGCTTCATGCTGGCTTGATAGTCATACCGGAAGATTTTAGTATTTGAGAGTAAGAGCCGAAATTTTGGTGGATAGGAAAGATGAAGAATGAGTGAGACCTGAAAAGGAATGAAGATCTCACACAGCTGGGACTGCACAGCTGCCACACTGTGTAGACGTTACAGAACAACCTCCTCCCTACAGAATTCATTAGCTTAATTTTTAATAAGATTAACACCTCCGTCCCAATATCTTCTATTTTTCATAACTCGTATAGGCAGCTCCCAAGTTTCATCATTAGTTACTGCATGTTATCAATAAAAGGTACCGTTATTACTCCGGTTATCGGCAAGACCATTTTCAACTGGCTTCTTTCAAAGTCAACAACACTTTGATATTTTGACAAGAAATCTATGCCAATTAAAACCTCAAAACTGAGATTGTTTACTGTTAATCAGTTTACAGTTGATCAATTAAATTACCATTAATATCAAAGGCCAGTAAAGCTTCTTGCCTTACCGTTTTTGACACCTTGCCACTAGCACCAATTATTCTTAGTCCTGGTATCCTCATTACTGTAAGCTTGTCTTTACCAGGTAATGCATCAAAGAAGGACTGAGATATCGCACTCACCTCACTTCCACTGTCTAAGAGACAACGTACATTGATACCCAACATATTCACTATTATTATATGGCGACTTATTCTAGGTTGTACAGGTGGTTCCTCAAACTCAACCAATAGTTTCTGTAGGATTTGTCTCCAACTAAAGTGATCAAATCTGTCTTCATTACATTTACGTCAAAGTGTGTAGGGGTTTCCCGAACTACATTTTCAGCTGCCTTTTCCAGTCGGTCTATTAATTTCAAATGGAAACACCGCAAGACTTCATTACATTTACTTTGCTGAACATGACCCAAATTACTGTAGTCTGAGCGATTCTGCGCCTCCAGACCGGGTATAACACTAGTTACAGCTAAACTACTCTCACTATTATCGTCGCGTTCCTTCTCAAGTGACAACTGGTCACAGCTACTGGGTTCATCGACCCCAACAGGCTATCCTCTACATTCTCACTTACCTCTTGTCCTAAATCTATTAGTACAGTATCAACATCCTGCACAGGCACTTTAGACAAGAGCACATTATCCTCCTTGTAAATATAAGCATGAATTTCTTCTGCTTCTTCACCTGACAATTCAGTATTTTGTAGCTCTTCCCTACCGTTACACTGCTGCGCCTTCTCTTTCTCTTCTCACTTAGAAAGCGTCTCTAGCACGGTATCTATCAAATACTGTGAGTGGTTTAATATTTCTGCAGTATCATTGGATGCTACCGAACCATCATCCAAATCCTCAGTTTGAGTATTCTGATGTGTCATACTAATTACTGTAATTACTGACTTAGGAAAAGCAACCGCCAGTATCCTCATAGACGGGAACTAGTTTTCCAGCCTCTGCCTACTACTTTTACCTTTATTTGCATTGTAGTTAACTGGCACAGCATTGCTTTCAACACTGTTGTTTACTTGCACAATTTTGTTAGGAACAAAATCACTATCATTTTGATGCCATTGTTGGTTCTGGTAATTATTTCTCCAATTCCTACCTTTCTTAGGATGGCGAACACCTACTGTTCTGATGTTTACATTGCCATTCTGCTCGTTCTTAAGATTACTACTAGTGTTATTAGCATTTCTGTTATTACGTGCTTGCTCCTCATTGGCAGCCACACGCTCTACTCGTTCCAAATATTCAATGAAACGATCCATATTGTCTCTAGGGGCAGATATAATTCTAGTTTGCCAATACCATGGCAGTTTGGCTTCAAGACCTAGTATTATCATTTCAGGTTTTAGCTTTTCGGCCGAATGTGACAACCGTGAGGTCCATGACCTGGCAAACTCTTTAACAGATTCCTTGCCTGCATTGAAGCGTTTTCCACACCAAAATTCTCTCAACACTTCATTTTGCTTATTGCTATACCAATACTCATTAATGAAAGCTGTTTTAAATTTCGCTAATGCTTTACACTTCAACATAACATCAACTGACCAACGCATGGCGTCACCCGCAAAATGGCTTCTAGTAAATGACATTTTCTCTCGTTCAGACCAAGTTGGTGTAATCACATCTTCAATAATCGATCCAGAAATCTAGCGGGTGGATATTTTTATCCGGATCGAACCGCAAGAACTGCCGACACCCGATAAAAGCGGCGTTTGCAGCTACAACTTGTTGCATACTACCATTACCAGAAGTTACTGAAGCTACTTTACTGTCAATGTTAGCAATGTTAGTACTAATATTTTCTATTCTCATTTCAACATTATCTACTCTTTGAACAATATGAGTAGTATCAGTTTTGATTGCGTCTACTTCTGCTTGACATATGTTTACTTTTATATTAACGTCTTTAAACCTATCTGAGCACAGTTCAGATTCCGCCTCGATCTTTTCTGTTAACTTGTGCTCCAGCTTCGCATCTTCCATTTGGAAGTCTTTGCGAACCTCAGCAACTTCGGATTTTACTGTTTTATACATCTCAGATAACTGTTGAGCAACCTGTTTCTTAATATCCTCATGGTTGTAATCAATTTCATAATTTAAACTGTTCAGATCCTCTTTCAACTTATTGCAGCCAGTCTTGAAGGAAGCTTCTAATTCAGCTTTATTGGATTCTAATTAATTGTCCATTGCCTCAAACCGTTTATTAAAATTGGTTTGGCTGGCCACAATCCTGTTCTTTACCTCAATTATATCAGATTTTAACTCAGCTGTCATTCTAGCATTACCAGCTGACATTTTTGCATTACTGGCAGCTATAGCTTATAATGTTACATTTAAATCAATAGCCCCAGTACCTTTGGGTTGCTGACTAGCTGGCTTTTTATCACACTCAGGTGACGAAAAAATAGCTCCAACACCTGAATCATCGAAACTAAATGAAACTTCAAATTGATCAGTCATATCTAACTTCTCTTTTTTAAACTCTACCATCTCTGATGACTGTTTCATTTTTAATTCATCAGAGAAACTATCATCCAGTAACTTAACACTTTCTGATTTCTGCTTTACTACAGGGGTCTCTAATATTGAATCGTTGCCCTTTTTCACACTACTGTCAGGAGACACTAGTTCGGATATCTCTTTAAGATTACTATTTTCAAGCATATTTACACTTGAACCGTTGTCTGGATTTACAGTTCCTTCAACAGACATGGGTCCTGATTTAGGTTTAACTTCTATTTCTTTTTGCGGTTCCATCGCCGACAGTCTTTTAGTGCAGGTTAGTAAAAGTTTTAACAGCTTTTCACTTAACTTAGTTCCTTCTGCACGACGTATGGCGTTGCCGGCGCAGCGTACCAGGATTACTGATGTGACGCGGCGCGTTGAACTGCCGACGGCACCTCGACAACTGCTGTGTTGTGGGTGTAGCCCGCAACAGCAGATGCGGCTCCGGTCGCTCCGACGGATCACTGCGGTGCGGCGAGACTGACTTCTCGCGATGCCAGCAGTGCAGGTAGACTCAGCGCCAGCTCCGTCAATCCAGATGCGTTGTTAATCCAACTGCGTCGTCCACATGCACACGTAACACTATCGCTGTTCCATTGCTCAGTTGCATGTCGCATTTCACTTCCGAATCCGAATACTTAAAAATCATTTTCACTTTTACTCAGTTTGTTTCCTAGCCGATTAGCAACGTATGTGGGGCGGGGGGGTGTAATATTAGAATAAATGTTTTGTATTTATGCTGTTTCCCCTTCTCAACACTGGCTCTCTAACTACAATATTGGCAACCAGAAAGTGATTAGCAAAACGTGAAGCCTGTAATTAGAATTCCTAGTGTCCACTTCATCTGAGAAATACATTTATAGCTACAGCTTATAGCTCTGAGGAATTAGGAGATTGTCTGGGACTCATAATCAAAAACCATTCTCTCTAAAATATTCACTATATTCTGAAAGTCACAAACCAAAAAGAATCCACACAATCCAACTACCAGAGCAGTTCAGAGTCTAATGCGCAGATGCCACTATAACTGTTCAAATTAAATGTTTAAGTGAAGGCTCTCCATAATTTGATGATAATGTTCATCAAATGCCAAGCTAAATAACGATAGAATGTCTCTCCTTCGGCCGCATGTGAAAATACGACATACTCAAACTGAGAGAGAACTGGAGAGAACGATTTCATGGTTACGCATATCCCGAGTAACTTATTACGGCATCCGAGGCTGTTTATATCAATGATACCGATGCTACGCGACTCGCGGCACAGGTGGTGCGCTAATCAGCGTCTGAAGAGAACTGGGGCCTTCTTCTCTCGCGCAGCGTTCTGACATGTAAAGCCACGGTGCGGACGGGTAAGGGAACGCCTGATCAAATCTGCTCCCCCGACTAGCCGCTGGGCTGGTAATCCATCACTTTAAGTTATCGAATAAATCATTGCATCCTTTGCTGATGGCCAATGAAGCTTTCAATTTAATTGTGCAATCAGCACACAGGTAAGTAATCATAATAAAAGTCTGACGTGGCTAAGTCAAATATTTTGGGCGAGAGAATTAATTTAATTACACTACACGCAGTAGACGAGGTCTGAACTTGCCATTTGGAGATACGCTATCGCTATAGTTTTATAGTTATTCAATTGAAATTTCTCACATCTTTATGATTATAGTGGATCTCTCTTCTACTTAAATTTAAACATCCTAGCTTTATTGATTCGCCTACTTAATCTATGTTGCTTCCTTAATTTTTAAGGTAAAAACCAGAAAATCATGAATTTCAACTTAAATTTTAATTTGTGAGATCCAGAATACTGCTTCTACTAAATTATTATGCAAAATAAATCTAAATATTAACTTTTAAGTTTCTAGCTCTTTTCTGTTGCGCCAATGATATTTACAGAAAAACACCCAAAATGTCGAAAATGGTTAAAGTTATAGAACTGATATCCAACACATATTGATTTTGTATTACTCCTGACATGCTACAAACGTTTCAGGTTATTTACTTGATTTTTAAAGTATTGCGCAACAATTATGATGTCACAGCTAGTTACAGCGGACTGGCTGGCACACAATGGAAAGACTGATGTGAATTTTATAAGGCCTGAGTAGGCTGCTTCCCTACACTGTGTTCCATAATGAGGTTCGCGTACGTCACTGCTGCAGAGTCGATTAGTCTCCACCATCATAATGGGATATCTGAGATTAACAGAGGATTCAGTCAGGAATATAGTTACTGAAACTATAATCGTTGGTCCTACACCAAAAGGGGATGCGTAACAACACAACAAAATCAACAAATTTTTGTTAGTTGGGTTACTTTAGCTGAATGGAAGTATGCTTCAAAATAATGTGATTACGATAAAGTTTAAAAACGTATGTTGCTCCATTGCTACTTTTTGGGTACATTTGTGAGATCACAGTGGTGAAGCATTGCAGCAGCTGTGCTAATGTAGATCGTCTGCGATGTTGCATACCAGTTACATTACATGTTTGCTTACTCATTGAGAGACGAGCCAGGCCAGCTCTGAATAACCTGCTACAATAGAGTTAGGAAACGGTTCTTCTTGGACAGAAAAGGAGATTTCTCCATCTACAGGTTAAATGGTCTCCTTAAATATATGATTTAAAGCTGTGTATTAGCATAACACGTGTGCTGCTATTGGTTTAACTGGATGGCATTGTTTAACAGATTCATTGGTGGCCGAGCAGCACTACTACGATATGAAGGCTACACCTGACGAGGTGACAACATGGATCCGCCAGCAGCAGTCACAAATTCGTACCTGAATAGTTGCATCTGCTTCTTGCACTAAGTCCACCTTGTGCACTTGGTGCAACGGCACTCCGTAAGAGATCTGGACTCCTTCCCAGGGGAACGCGGGTCGTGTCCCAGACACGGTAATTACCGGTTTAGGCGCCACTGTGCTTTGCACCTTCACCCGCCAGAATTTATCCTCTCACCAGGAAGCTGGACGCAGTTGCATGAGTTCTTGCTGCCTTCGTGGTCTGTTGATGGCTTGTGCTTGTGGCGTGACTTACTAAAACGGGTGGTGTGCCTCATATTAGGCACTTCAGCAATCTTGGACGTGTATATCTCAGACAGCCTGCTGGGCGCTAGCCCTCACCTAGCCCTGCGTCAGCAGTGTATAAATATTTGAGGAGAGCAAACTGTTTATTTTGATGGCCATGTTCTCTCGGCCGCCACCAGCCTGCAACTCCACAGCAACCCTCTGTCACCAGCTGTCCTCCACCGAGGCCATACCACCGCCCCTGGAGTCGGCTGCAGATTGAATCAGAAATGTTGGCGTCGTCATCAATGGGCAGCTGATTCTTGTCGTTCACACAGCACTAGATCTAGGCCATGGTTTGCAGTGCCATCACAGCGGAATGAGTGAGAGAACTGTTGGTAATTTTTATATGTGTAACAGACATGGGGCTAGGCGGGGGATTCACTCTAACCTGAAAGATACTTTGGTTAGGTCACAAGAACAGATTAAATTTCTAATTTTAGGGAGCAGTATTTGGAGCCTGTTAGATGGTAGCAATGCAGTCTGCTTGGGTGTACGCCACGTGTACATAGTCAGTATCTGTAACATGTTTTACGCTTCATCATTATTGTCATGTTGCTAAGGAATGCAGAAAGCTCATGTGGGTAATGGTAAGTCGTAGAGTGTAATTTTTGGATTGTCAGTATGCGAGCTGTTTTGTGTTTGTACTGCGAGTATTGTTTAATAACGTCTATCAGCAGACTTTTTAGCACCATCCTGAGAAACAGCTTGGAGAAAGTGTTTGAGGGAAAGGTGCGAGAGGACCAGAAAGGTTTTATGGTTGGACGGTGTTATTTGAATAATATTTTTGGCCTTAGAAGAATAAATGAGAAGTCGTAATCCAATGGTCCGGAAATACATCTAATATCTCTGCATTTAGGAAGAGGTATGATTCTGTACCCATAAGCAAATTACGGGAAGTGATGGCGTCTATATGATTAGAGGCATAGCAAATGTACCTAATGTCGTGAATATATCAGTTATCGTACGGACCTCGATGGACAAAAGCAATGCTGAAATTTTCGCCGCTAGGACGGAGAAAGTGCAGATGAACAGGAATAATTTGGAGAGTGGGAAGAGGTTGAGTGATCTGGGAGGAAGTTGTGAAACGGGAAGTCTGCCAACACCATGAACGTTACCGAACGGGAATACAAGGCAAGGACTGAAGAGCGGAGCAACCCTTAAAAGAAAGAGTATTTAGCGTGAATGAGGTATATTAGAAGAGATACAGTTGCAGAGTATTTCGGAGCCACAAACAGTACTTGCTGTTGCGCGGCAGAAAGACATGCTGAACGAATTTACCCGGCAAGTTCCGTCCCATGGCAAGACACCTTCGAGTTCAGCGCAGAAACCGGAATGACAAACAAGCAAGAAAGGCGGTGCTTCAACATGGCAGAGTACAGTAGAGGCCATTGCCGTATATTGCTTGAGCGAGAAGTATGGATCACCAGATCAGCAAGACGACCTTACTGACGGACGAACGTAACGTCATTATGACAGCGCTATAAGATGCTGCAATAAATCACACAAGAGAAAGCATTTTAGCCTGCTGATGTTACAGAAAAGCACCAAGCTGAAGAGGCAAATGCCGCAGCTGGGGCACTGAGGTGTGGTGAGAACCACTGGCGAACCGAGAAAACGAGGCCACATTCGGTCAGCCTCACAAATCAGTAATTTCATGGTCTACGAGAGACAACTATAGATCCTCGGGCTTCAGCATCCCTTTCCTTGCAGATGCTGTTAGCTAGAATTGGCCCAGCACCTGTGATGTGCTGTCTAGTACTCACTAAGTGACTACCACTTTCGAGACCTCTGCCAGCCAAGTCAGTTGCACATAGACGCTGTGAGCAGCCAACATCTTATCCACAGATGTGAAGACTTAGAGCCATTTACAACCAATTAACTGTGGGAGAACTGATGGTGCGTGACGCGCTATCACTTGTCGCTATATTCAGGAGTCGTGCTAGCTGCTGCCGCTGCCGCTGCTGCCACCGATGTGCGTTTGTCAGGTGACACAGGCGTCCACGGCCTTTCTCTGTTAGATAGGTCATGCTGTGACTCTGTGCCAGCTTTGACGTGCCATGCAGAGACGCTGGAAACTGACTGAGGCACACCCTGCTAGGCCCTCGAGTGTGCTCTAGTCAAAAGCGTCGTCGTGCTGTTGGCTGTCGACGGAAGCTGCATGAGCAACGCCTGCAGTCAGAAGGGCGTCGTGAATTTTAGCATTTTCTATTTGGCATGCTATGTCGGAGAAGACAACTCAAGAGTAATTTGCTACTTCTGTCTTATTGGCGCCCAATCGTCCAACAGGATGTCAACTGTATGCTCCATGCTTTGTCGTCGTACATCCTCATCCACCGGTCCTGTAGTTGTTAGCCGGAGCATGATGTAGAACCAGCCGCAGCCATGCTAAACACTGCCTTATCCGAAACGTCACATGAGGATATAGCATTTGTCTGGAAAGACCTGATACTGTAGGCGAGTATGCTCCGAACGTTAGTAGTTGGAGCTGTCGAGATTACGAGTAGTGGGAGAGGCAAAAATGACTATGAAGTGTACAGAGGAGGAAGGATGTAGTGATGTTTGAAGAGTCAAGGCACATGCTTCTGCAGACTATAAGATGCAGAAGAGTGCAAGGTTTTTTGTGGAGTAATTGGGTACTGTTACGAAGAGGAATGGGGACATCTCGGAGGACTTTATCGAGAGGATATAGAAGGGGAATGCGAACATCCAAGAGGTAGGGAATAAGAATGAAAGATTTGCTGCAAACTGTTGGGCATAGAGCTCTCGACGCCTTCCTTGGCGCTTTGACACCTGAAGGGTGTGCACGAGTGCTCCACACAACCTGTATTTGGCTGTCATGCTAGTAACGGAATTTGAGGAGATCGATATGGCAACATACAGGGTCTGCGTGGAGTGTTCCCTACCAATATCATGTCTAGAGGCAGTGCCACCGGCTTCAGACGGGTAAAAGTCAATGGTATCAGCAACCGAATTTCGGTAATAGTAATACGGCTAGGTCATAAGCAGATAAGCAGCTGTTAAACGCAATAAGGAACCCCAAGCCCGTTGAAAGGTGTTATTAGATTTAGATTTAGCGAGTATGTATGCTGAGGCGGAATGTACTACGCCACGCGTTGTAGGGGGCATGAAGCAAAAGTCCTTGTTCAACAAAATGGCACATGTGTCAGTGGCATGTTGTGACCTGGCGGATGAGAAATAATGGACCCACTTTGCTATAGTTTTTGTGGGGTGGTAGCCAATGATTTTTCAGGTTGAAGTGGTTTAGTTTAAGCAGTGGGTGTAAGTAATCCTTTACGTGATCAATGGTTACCGCATTATTTTAGGATCATACTTTTTGTACCATCTTCCTGCCAAAATTGACCTTCAGATAACATTACAGCCAGGGAAAGCTGGCACCAGTGTTCTCCCACAAATATCTATTATATTGGACAATCCAATTAAAGGCCGGATTCACATGGTTATGTGCCAGGTGGCACAGGAAAGTGCTATAGTAGGTATGGAGTGAAATTAACCAAACAGTGTGTAATAGAGCCACTGGAGGTTAACAGTGTCTAAGATTTAACAGATTGTTTTGATAAAAGGCATACAGCGCATATACAGAACAGTAATGGCAGAAATGTAGTACATATGTGTCTGTAAAATTTCGGGCTGAAGAGATGATCTGATGAAGGAGATGGTAGTAGCAAATGTGGGCATTCTGGAGGAATTTATACATGGGTGCACAGTGGGTACGTATCAGCGACAGGTTCGTGACGCCACTAAGATTTCATTATAAAAGACAGTGAAGCACCTAAAAGGAGTAAGGTTATGAATGGAGGAGTAATTGTTGGAGTTGGAAGACTGTTTTCTTCTTGGGGTCTGTAGCAGCGATACCTGTTACGCAGTACTGAATACAATCAGTGAATGGAGCAGCCAAATACTATGAAACTTATCAGCAAGCACAGTGTTTACAACGAGTTATACAGGTTTTCATCACCAGCAGTGAGTTGGTGGAAGAATATACGAGAACACTAGTACACGGGCATCAGGTATTGTGGTCGTACCTAATAAATCTCTTATAGTTCTAAGAAGTGCAGGCCCTGATGTCACTTCTGTCATCTTAAATGAAAGACAATGATAGATGCATACCCCCTACCAAACATCTGGGAAACTATCACTAACTTCGGGCAGTGTTGGTATTTCTGCACCCAATCAGGTGGAGGTGGTTCCAGTGGAATGGCTGAAGACACATTTCTCAGTGTCCTGGAGTTATCAGTCAATACAAAAGGACAGTGTTTGTGGTGTAGTAGAAGGCGATTACTGACAAAGGGACAAATTTGATGTTAAGACTATATGAAATAATTAAGTCGTTAGTTGCATGTGAAGAATTTGAGAATTAGTCTGGTTCACCCACAGGAAAATGATAGAGTGCCCCGTATTATCAAAGCAATTTTAAGTGAATACTTGAACTCTTATCTTAATGCCTGGGACACATATCTCTCATTTCTCATGGCGGCGCATCGCCAACGGCCGTTCTGAGTTGCTAAGGATTCTGTCCCATGGGTATTGGGATATAAGCCTTAAAAGAATGGGAAGAGAAAGAAACAGAGAACTGAATGTGAGAATGTGGAGGAGTCAAGCGGGAGGTGCCATGTGCATTGAGATCAAGCAAGTGACAGAAGTATTTTTCATGTTTTAGGATATTATATGCACAGTGTTTGGCTTTAATACATTAGGGGTAAGGGATACATTTTTGGGTTTAGAATAAAGGTTCTTTAAATTTTCCTTATATGGGGGACAATCAGTGGCGGCAAACTTCCTGAGGGACGAAGGAGAAAGACAGTGGTCGTAGTCCTCACATCACTGTAAAATAATAGGAGGAAGGGATGCTAACCACGGCAGTGCTGCTGGGACTGGAGCGGATTGGAGGCACTGTGAAACCAGCACCTGGCAGAACGAGATATTATGTTGCTAAGCAAGAGGATGTGATGATCAGCATCCAGAAATGGACGTTAAGATTAATTTCTAGTGTTTGGGAACTGAAAAATGAAGTAGGGAGCTTAAAGGAGATGTTTCTGGTCTTCAGCGGAAAGCCAAGAGCACGGGTGTGCTCAGGGAAGTCTTACGAGAATGCGAGAAGTTTCATAAATCTTATGAACCGTTACGAGAACAGATAACGAAAGTAGCGGAACTGGTGGTTCTGAAATCTGCAGCTGGAAATCATTTTGTTTTAACAATAATAGCTCACATATCTGGGACTGCTGAGATGGTCTCTAGGCCAAATCAACAGACAGCTACAGTCGCAAAAGCTGGTCGACAATTGGATACTTAAGTTGGTGGTGCCAGAGATGACGATTACAATCAAAGGGACGAATTTGATGTCGAACTTGATGAAATAAGTGGCTTGTTGTGTGTAAAGATTTTGAGAATTAATCTGCTTCACCCACCGAAGAATGGAACTGTAGAAGTTGGCAGACGGTAGCAAGTGAGTGGTGGACAGCATCCACTGACAGCTGATTAGTGTAAAGTGACGGAGTTCCCATTACAGCGATAGGGCTATTCAATGCAATATGCGCCTAATCGGCTGTGTCAACCTGCTCCACAGCGTTGAGATAGGGTTGAAGCAACTTACGCCAGTAGATTTATCTTTAGATGCGCCTCAGTGATGTTATCAAGAATATGAATACAAGCGGCCTTACAGCACACATGTGAGCTACCTATCATTTTTTTTTTCTTTGAGACATCAGTCTCCTGACTAGTTTGGTGTGGGCCCCCACGAATACCTGTCCTCTGCCTACTTCGTCGTCTCAGAGTAGCACCTGCAACCTACAGCCACAGTTATTTGCTGAATGTATTCTAATCTCTGCCTTCCTCTACAGTTTTCATTCTATATAGCTCCTACTACCATGACAGTTATTCCTTGACGTCCTAGCAGATGTCCAATCATTCCCTCCATTCTTCTTATCAGAACGTTCCATGTATTCCTTTCCTCGCTAATTCTTCCGAGAACCTCTTCATTCCTTACTATATCAGACAACCTTAATTCCAAAATTCTTCCCCAGAAACTTATCTCCAGTGCTTTTATACTCTTTTGTTCCGGTTTTCCCGCAGTCCATGTGTCATCCCCATACAATGCTGTGCCCCAATTAGCGGTCCAATCCAGCAACTATCCGGACTCCTGACCAAGTGGCAGCGGGTATAGTACCAGGCACGTCAGCCGCCTTTGATCGCCAACGGTGTAGGCACAGCCACGCCTTACAACCTCAGCCGCTTGGACTCTTCCATCCACCAAGTCTCTGGCTGCAGTTGCATTAATTCTGACTTCTTTCAAATGCCGCTGATGCCGTGTGCTTGTCGCGCGACTGATGCAACTAGGTCACGTCCCTTATACTGGGCACTTGCATTAGCAGTACTGGGCGCACGTATCTCAGCCAGCCACCTGGGCCCTAGCTGTAATTTCGTTGGCCACGCGTCCACCGACCCGTGCCGAGAGAAGTGTTGTCGCTTCTCTGCATCGGTGGAGTGCAAATGTCTTCGTAAAATAAAACGTTTTTTTATATCTCTTTTTCTTGTTGGCCGCAACCAACCATAAACCCCCAAGACAAACTCCGCCACTAGCTGTCCTGCGCCACAGCCATCCCACCAACCCTGGCGTTGGAAGCAAATTTCATAGACAACATGGTACAAATCTAGAAGTTAACAGAAACAGTTAATGATTTTTGTACTTAGGACAGTTGTAGGCAACTACTGAAGTGGCATGAAACAGAAAATATACACCCAGCAGTGTATATATTAACATAAACAGGCTTTCGAAAGTGAAGTGTGCAAGGTTTCTGAAATGAAAATTTACGATCAGTGCATATCGTTATTTTTGCCTTATTACAGAGAGACGTAGCCCTTAAGTGCGGAAACAGTTAAAAAATTATATCTGCACAGAGAGCAGTGGGACTGCGCAGCTTTGGAATTACTACGATAGGAAAAGAAACAACATGATCTGATATAAAAACGGGGTGAAAGACGTAATAGTGAATGTAACTCAAATTAAATTTGGCACGATATGTACACAGAATAGCAGGCGCTTGTATAAATGTAAGAACTGTGGGATGGGATGGCGGAAGAATTCATGGTGCCCATGACCCTAAACCACCTCCGGAAAACTGTAGAAGAGGTAACATGGTGGAGAACATTTACCATGATATCAACTGCATGTAGCAGGAAAGCGATAGATAATCGGCTCCAGTAGAGTGAAGCTCTAATACAATAATCGCTTTTATTTTCGAGAAATCTCGACAAAGGACTTTTTGCACACTTTTTTTAAAAAGCTTATTCCAGATAATTTAATAGAGTTTAAACAGAGCCCTCTGAGTCACACATCAATTGAAATTAAATACAAAAAATATTTAAAGACCTTGACATTAACGTTACAGCAACAAATAAGCATTTTCAATCATCTAAGCACTTCTGTAACACATTTCAATCACAGCTTTAAATACGTGGTTACTAAAAGGGTTGATAGAGAAGCGGTTTTCATCGAGATGACAATTCATAACCAGGCCTTCTGTAAAAAGGGCGTTCATGAACACATCAAATAAGCTCGCCTCCGTACGGGTGGTATGTGTGCCTTAGAAGTTACAAGCGCCAATGGACCTCTTGACTGAAACATACAGAAAGGAAAATTACACATATGACATACACTTAAGTACACAAGAAATATAACGACAAAATGGAGATCTAATCTTAGTTTCTTCGGCCTTGGGTTTGAAACCAGAAAATGCTTAAATTTTTAATAAAATACATGAGCAAAGGCGGCTGAAGACTAGACCCTCTCTCTACCTTGTCAAAGAGAGCGAAACCACGGACATGAGGATGCGGAAGGCAATAGAAACACTACAATAAGAACACATAATGTGTATCCTAAGATATGCGGTCTGTGATCTCCGCATTGACAAATAATTCCAGTTTAACTCCCCATTCGGATCTCCGGGAAAGGACTGCCAAGAGGAAGGTGACCGTGAGAAAAGGATGGCAGACACAACGACAAGAGAACATTCTACGGGTTGAGGGTATGGAATGTTAGAAGTCTGAACATATTAGGGAAGCCAGAAAACTGAAAAGGGAAAATTAAAACACCACTCAGTATCATTAATGTGACCACTGGTCAAAATCCTTAAGACTCACCTTTACTGCTAAGCAAACTGCTGCAAGCCGCACACGAAGAGAAACAGTGAGGTTCCGCAAAGCACGGAAAAAGATGTGGAGTCCAACCGAAAGAAGTGCAATGGCCAGCTACGCTAGATATCTCGGTTGATGATCTTTGGCATGAACAGTCCGATCGAGATGGTCACACTTATTCTGGATTAGGTTCAAATCCGCGGGGTTTGGTGGCCAGAGTCGGCCGGTGTGGCCGTGCGGTTAAAGGCTCTTCAGTCTGGAACCGCGTGGCCGCTACGGTCGCAGGTTCGAATCCTGCCTCGGGCATGGATGTATGTGATGTCCTTAGGTTAGTTAGGTTTAATTAGTTCTACGTTCTAGGCGACTGATGACCACAGAAGTTAAGTCGCATAGTGCTCAGAGCCATTTGAACCACTTTTGGTGGCCAGAGCAGTACTATAACCTCATCGTGGTGCTCTTCAGACCACGCAGATACTCCGTGAATTGTGTGACATGTTCTATTGTCCTACTGTCCGATGGCATCGCGCGGAGAAGAAACAAACTACACACAGAAGTTGTCATTATCTCCAATGATACAGGCATACTTGTTTAGATCCACTGTGCCTTCCAGAATAACGAGATCACCCAAGGAATGCCACAAAACATTCTCGGACCATATAGTTCCCTCCTGCATCCAGGATCCTTTCAACGATTGTCGCAAGGTTTTCGCATCTGTCCAACGGAACATAAAACATGATTCATCTGAAAATAACACCCTGCGACAACTGTACAGTTGCGATACTAGCGTGCGAATTACAACCTGATGAACAACAGTCAGCTGATGAACAGTAGTCAGCATGAGGGCACGGACCAGGTGCTGCTGCAGATGCCCATTCGCGGAAACGATCCCTGATGGTCGTGGAGGCAACACTGTTGATAGACCCGTGGTTAGTCTTGACACTCAGTTGCTCAGCAGTCGCACGTCTATCCGCCCGTATACATCCTCGCAACCGTCGTTCAAAATAATGGTTCAAATAGCTCTGAGCACTATGGGACTTAACGTCTGAGGTCATCAGTCCCCTAGAACTTAGAACTACTTAAACCTAACTAACCTAAGAACATCACACACATCCATGCCCGAGGCAGGATTCGAGCCTGCGATCGTAGCGGTCGCGAGGTTCCAGACTGTAGCGCCTAGGACCGCTCGGCGACCCCGGTCGGCTCCGTCGTTCACCCCTGTCGTCTATGGCATGTGGTGCACCTCATTTATCCCGGCACCAGTTCTGAACAGTGCCGTTTTGCCACATACGGTGTACTTTAACCATGGAGGCATGCGAACAGTTTGCAAACTGAGTCGTTTCGGAAATGATCCCGCACTAGGCCCGCAAGCCTATGATTAGGCTATTTTTGAAATCAGGCAAGCTGCTCAGTTTCTGCGTAACGCCGACGTATGGGCTATTTTCCGCGTCCCCGCGACGCACTTCACATGTTCTGCACTTCCGTCACTTGCCGCTTTTGTGTGTTTGTTGTGCGTTGACGTCTAACGTAGGTGATTTTCATATTGCTGTGGCTGTACGTTGTAGATGTAGTGGGCATGTCCGAAAAAACAGATACCATCTTCATATATATACAAGGCTCATCGGCCATTTAACCGAATTCTTACGGGAATCGGCGGTAAAGCCGCGAGTAAGGAGTTTGATGGGAGGGGCACTATGAATATAGTGCGGGACAATAAGTTGCGAATGTGGGTCTCACGGGAGGCGTGCCAGAAATAAATCCCTGCAGCCGCACTATCCTCTGTGTCCTCGGTGGCTCAGGTGGACAGAGCGTCTGCCATGTGAGCAGGAGATCCCAGGTTCAAGTCCCGGTCAGGGCATACATTTTCAACTATCCCCGATGACTTATATAAACGCCTGTATGCAACTAAGGGCATACATTCCACTGTAAGGTAGGTGTTTGTGGTCAAACGATTACAAGCTAATATCAACAACAGTAAGAAATGGTATAATGGGAGAAGAATTCGTTATGAGTAGGGAGATAGGGCAAAAAGTGAATTACTCTGAAAGTCCGGTGATGTTGTTCTTATCAGATCTGACACCAAACCAACACCAACAACGATGATTCAGTTATACATTTCAACGTTGCAAGCTGCAGTTGATAAGACAGAGAATATGAGCATATTGAATGGGAAATTCAGTATGAAAAGAAAGACTAAAAGCTAATAGACATGAGGGATTGCAACGCGGTTGTGGTTGAAGGAACAAAAGAAAGGGTTACGGGAGAATTTGGTCTTGGCACTGCAAATGAGAGGCGAGAAACACTAACTGAGTTCTGCAAGAAACTTAAGATGATAATGTCGAATACTCTGTTCATGAAACATGGTTAAACAGTGATTCAGAAGTCAGATAGTAGATTGTAATGCTTAACTTGTGGATGTTGACTCAGATCAAAATTTAATAGCATGAAGAGTAGACTGACGTTCAAGAGAATCGTCCAAATGAATCAGTGTGGTTGAAAGTGAGTTACTGAAGTATTGACTGACGAGACGCGTTTGAAGTTCGTTAAGGATGTGGATACTGCCATATGCACCACCATAGTAGGCACTTAAGTTGAAGAGAAGGTGCCATTTTTATAAATGGCACTCACAGATGTTGGGCCTTCAGGCATAGGCACAAGGAAGGTAACTACGAAGAATGTATGTGTTTTGGTTGGCAGGAGAGCCAACACCGTGTTACTAGAGGAGGCCGAAAGGCACGCGTTTTAGCTCACGCAGGCTGCCGTGAGGTCTGGAACAGGACAAGGAAATTAGAATTTAGAAAAACGGACGTAGCTGGTGGAATACTTAACTTTAACCCGTTAATGAAGAACATTGGTCATGACGGTACATGAATCAATATCAATAGTAACTGACAATGGCGTCTTGCTAGGTCGTAGCAAATGACGTAGCTGAAGGCTATGTTAAACTATCGTCTCGGCAAATGAAAGCGTATTTTGTCAGTGAACCATCGCTAGCAAAGTCAGTTGTACAACTGGGGCGAGTGCTAGCAAGTCTCTCTAGACCTGCCGTGTGGCGGCGCTCGGGCTGCAATCACTGATAGTGGCGACACGAGGGTCCGACGAATACTAACGGACCGCGGCCGATTTAAAGGCTACCACCTAGCGGTCACACCACATTCCTCCCCCGCAAATCTGCGTACGGTGGTGGCATAAGGCTTCTGCCCGCCGTGGGGAAAACCGCATGTTGACGTATGCCACGAGGTGGGGAGCCCAACAACAGGCGAGGCTGTGCCACCCGCACCCTGCCATTCGGACCGCGGGGAGCTAGGAAACGCCTGAAAACCTGCTCCAGGGTGCGCGCCAACATGCGGTGTATGCGCCCGCAGAGAGACAGGAGGGGTCGAAGGGTCGACCTCCATCGGGCCGGGGCACCCGACGGGCGAAGACGACATATGGTCCAGAGCGGGCAAGAGTTCCATGTCGGAGGACAACTGGTCACGGGAAGCGATCGGCAGCGCGTGACCCAGGGAGGCGCCTGGCGGTTGCAGCGACGCATCCACTGCGGGCGTTGCCGGCGGGAGAACAGGCGTCGGCGGCGGTGGCGGCGGCGCGTCGCCATGGGGCAAAATGGAAGGCAGCGTCGGTAGCACCTGGGGCTGAGGCGAGCCAGTAGATGGGTCGCCTGGGAGCTGACCGGACGGCACCGTCGCTGAAAGCAGACGGCGAGCGGCAGATCCCATGCGACGACAGAGGCGCAGCTGTTTGGTATGCCGGCGCACCTCACCAGAGGCCCCCAAAACCAGATACATAGCGCGCCCAGGGCAGCGAAGAATGCGCCCTTCGAGCCAACGCCGTGATCCTCGGTAGTGACGATAGTAGACAACGTCGCCTGGACCAAAAGCCGGTGTCTGCCGCTGCACAGGAACCTGATGCGGCGGATGTAGCAAAGACATCAAGGTTCGATGATGACGACCGTGGAGCAACTCAGCCGGCGAGCGACCATCTCGGGGCTGAGAGCGATACGAGGACAAAAAGAGCAATAACGCGTCCTCCCGAGAATGCGACTCTTTTAACTTCGACGTCTGTGTCTTGAAAGTCCTGACCAATCGTTCAGCGGCACTGTTTCACTGTGGCGAAAACGGCACGGACGTCAGATGTTGAATACCATTGGCCTTGCACAATGACAAATTCTGCGGACGTGAATTGTGGGCCATTGTCGGAAACAATAGTCTGTGGAAGACCTTCAATGCAAAAGATAGCAGATAACACTTGGATGGTGGCAGATGACGTCATGGAAGACATCCGGACAACAAAAGGGACATTACTGAATGAATCAACCACAACCAACCATCGAGCATTCCAGAATGGACCAGCAAAATCGATGTGTAAGCGTTGCCAAGGGGAAGTGGTTTTTGGCCATGCAAAGAATTTCCACGGTGGGGCTGATTGTTGTTCGGCACACACCATGCAAGAAGAGCACATATTTGTAATCGCGGCATTGATTCCGAACCAAGTACAATGCTGACGAGCAAGTTGTTTCGTTCTCACTACACCCCAATGTCCTTGGTGGAGAAGCTGTAAGACAGACGACTGTAACGAATGTGGATCCACGACCCTGGACTGATCATTATTAGAACGCAACAGCAAAACACCACGTCGAACAAAAAGTCTCTCCTGGTGAGCAAAAAATCGGCGAACCAACGGGTCCCCGATCCGTGACTTTGGCAAGGGCCATTGCGTAGGAAGAAAACGCAGAACGGTAGCAAGGACAGGGTCGGCAGCTGTGGCTGCAGCTAAACGACGAAAATCAATCGGAAACTATTCAACCACGTCATCGGCTTCCGAATCAATGAACATGCAGGCAAGTTTGGAGGAATCGAATGCTCTATCCTCAGCAACAGGCAAACGGGACAACGCATCGGCGTTTCCGTGCTTAGCAGTGGACCGATACAAGATATCGTAGCGGTACTGCGAGAGGAAAATAGACCAGCGAATGAACTTATGCGCTGTACGTGGAGGTACAGGCTTGTTCGGATGAAAAAGCGATGTCAAAGGTTTGTGGTCTGTGATGATGGTAAAGTGACGACCATACAAGAAAACATGAAACTTTGTAACACCGAATACGAGAGCCAATGCTTCTTTCTCGATATGTGAATAATTTCTTTGCGCAGACGAGAGCAATTTGGACGGAAAGGCAATAGGGCGATCGTGCGATCCCTTTTTGTGCGCAAGCACAGCACCGATCCCGAAATTAGATGCATCCACCATCAACAAAAGGAGCTTCTGGGGATCGAATGGCGTAAGGCAAGTATTGGAAAGCAACGCCGATTTCAACTGGCGAAAGGCGCGTTCGCATTCCGTCGTCCAGACGAACGGAACACCTTTACGGCGTAAGCGATGAAGCGGAGCTGAAATGGAAGAGGCGTGGCGCACATAGCGATGATAATAATTAATTTTTCCCAGCACACTCTGCAGCTGCTTCAAATTTTGCGACGAAGGCAAGTCTTGTATGGCACGGACGAGCAAAAAACACACATTTGTCGTTCCGCAAGCGAAGACCATTTTGACGCAAGACCTGAAATAATGTTCTGATATTGGCTAAATGTTCTTCTTCCGTCGTTCCGGAGATCACAATATCGTCCAGATACGTTGCTGCAGTAGGGACCTACGCACAAACAGTACCATAGTAACTGAATGAGGGAGTCCACATTGACACTCAAAAGCACAATCCCTAGTAAGGCCTTTCAAGGTTGCGACCTACTCCCGATTAGTCTGATCTGCCGTACGTTTGGTACGAAAGAAGGTATACCTTTTCGCAACTACATTGACTGATTCTTTGAAGTATGCATCTAATGCAGACAAAATTTCGTCGTAGGACAGCGTTGCTACGTCGCGTCGGGGAAACAATTTGACTATCACACGGTACATTTGGACGCCGACCGAAGACACCAAAAATGGCTGCCGCTTGTTACCTTAAATTCTGTAGGCGGCGAGATGGAATCCAAATTGGCGTGACCACTCCAGCTTTCCAGTGCAGCATCAAAAGGTCAAAAAGTCGGTGCAGCAGCGTGTTGTGGCTGCGTTAGCGGTGGAGCGGCGGCTGCCGCATCGTTTTGCGTTGCACGGTGACCCTGGACGAGCTGTCCAAGGGCATCCAGTAATGCCTGCATCTGCTGATTCTGTAAGCGATACAATTCGGACATTACATCCGTAGAATGTGTCGAAGCCATTACACAAGTAAATCAGGGCAAGCTCTATAAGAAAGCGGTATTGCCTCGTCGTCAATGTTTTGGTTGGCAGGAGAGCCAACACCGTGTTACTAGAGGAGGCCGAAAGTCACGCGTTTCAGCTCACTCAGGCTGACGTGAGGTCTGGAACAGGACAAGGAAATTAGAATTTAGAAAAACGGACGTAGCTGGTGGAATACTTAACCTTAATCCGTTAATGAAGAACGTCGGTCATGATGGTACATGAATTAATATTAATAGTAACTGATAATGGCGTCTTGGTAGGTCGTAGCAAATGACATAGTTGAAGGCTATGTTAAACGATCGTCTCGGCAACTGAGAGCGTATTTTGTCAGTGAACCAACGCTAGCAAAGTCGGTTGTACAACTGGGGCGAGTGCTCGGAAGTCTCTCTAGACCTGCCGTGAGGCGGCGCTCGGTCTGCAATCACTGATAGTGGCGACACGTGGGTCCGACGTATACTAACGGACCGCGGCCGATTTAAAGGCTACCACCTAGCAAGTGTGGTGTCTGGCGGTGACACCACGCTATGAGTAAGAGCACGAAAATGTTAAGGGAAAGACAGGAATATAGCAATATGCGGCCTGCCACGAGTTGCTCTTCTGTGGCAATGTTTTCATCTGACGCTAGCAATTGGAGCCTACATCCCCTGTTAATTTCTGAATGTTTTCGGTACACTGTATTCTTCAAACATTTTTACCTTCTACAGTTTCCTATAGTACTATGGCAGTTACTCCCTGTCCTATTATCCTCAGTTGAGAATGCAGATAGGAGGGGCCGGTGGTCAGCACACCGCTCTCCCGGTCTTTATGATGGTTTTTTGTGATCGGAGCCTCTACTATTCGGTCGAGTAGCTCCTCAATTGGCATCACGAGGCTGATTGCACCCCGAAAAATTACGACAGTGCATGGCAGCCGGGATGGTCACCCATCCAAACGCCGGCCGCACCTAACAGCGCTTAACCTCAGTGATCTCAGGGTAACCAGTGTATCCCCTGCGGCAGGACCGTTGTCCTACAAGAACGAAGCAAAAACCATAAGATTTGATCATGATAATGATTTATGGCAGAGTGCGATAAAAAGCAAGATCATTAGCGCCATTGCATTAATGTTATACCGAAGAAGATTGTGGAAATCCTTGGAAGGAGGTCAATAAACTGGAAATCTATGTTTCGTCCCACCACAGATATCGTAAAACTAGCCCAAGAAGATGAGCTTCAGAAAAGCCCGTAATAACATTCCTGTGAGACACAGTGAAATAACTAAATAAAATCATGGATAATATACCTGTAAAGACGCTGTTAAAAAGTGACAGATAACCGTGGCTGGATAACGACTTAGAAATAATAATTGACCCAACCACTCTGTCACACATTAAGATCTCACGTCCGATATTTTGGGAAGAATTCCGGAGACCACATAAAATCTTATACACGAACACACACGCCTCGTTATCAGTTAAAATAAAGATCCTGTAGGAGCCCCCAGTTCAGGGCGGTTCTAGGCCCTTCAGTCTGGAACCGCGTGACCGCTACGGTCGCAGGTTCGAATCCTGCCTCGGGCATGGATGTGTGTGATGTCCTTAGGTTAGTTAGGTTTAAGTAGTTCTAAGTACTAGGGGACTGATGACCTCACATGTTAAGTCCCATAGTGCTCAGTGCCATTTGAGCCCCAGTTCAACCCTCAGATAGTCATATAAACCACACTCAGTTTAAATATATCGTACTGATAGCTGCATCTCTGACATACTGAGGGCTAATCCCGAGGTATGTGCCAATGGACAATGTCCCACTCTAGGCCGAGTAAGGGTTACTTCATTACACCGTCGCGAGCGAAAGGTGGTAATGCATGGTCGTACGGAAGTCTCTATGGAATGTAGTTTATTATTCCTCACTTATAGCCATTGAGCTTCCAACCATCATATGGCCTTCCTAGTCACAAATGAAGTGATAGCCCACAGAGGGACTGAACAGCGAACAGGAGGAGGAACAGCTGGCCACCTTGGCAGTAGCGTCAGCGAGTTCGTTTCCCTGAATGCGTGCCCGCATCTCGTGGTCGTGCGGTAGCGTTCTCGCTTCCCACGCCCGGGTTCCCGGGTTCGATTCCCGGCGGGGTCAGGGATTTTCTCTGCCTCGTGATGGCTGGGTGTTGTGTGCTGTCCTTAGGTTAGTTAGGTTTAAGTAGTTCTAAGTTCTAGGGGACTGATGACCATAGATGTTAAGTCCCATAGTGCTCAGAGCCATTTTTTTGAGCCTGAATGCGTATGTGCCCTGGAACCCAGCAAGAAATGATTTCCTGGTCATGTCTCTGCAAGAGAAGGAGAGCGTCCTGCACGTGTTGCAAACTCCGATCTGATTGGTACATCTGTCCAACAGAGAGAAGGGCGCTTTGAGAATCGGATCAGATAATAAATTTTTTGTCACGACTCCGTCTCATCTGCTCCATTGCTCTCAGAATAGGTAACAGTTTCGCATGATAAACTGAAAACTGCCCTGGGAGCACTATCCTGAGGACGATGTCGGGGAATACCTCAGAAGAACCGAAAACATCTTCCTCCGTAGAACCAACCTTGTAGGCAGTAATGAATTCTTGTTGGCTACTTGGAATCTAATTAAATTTAATTTTAAAAACATTGTCTGGCGTACAATGATTCTTGTAAGTAGTCATTACTAAAAGACTTGGTAGTAGCCCCTCTCCGGCTTTGAACCTTAATGCCCAACCCCCCCCCCCCCTCCCCCGCACTTGTAATAACTCAAAGCTCTCCCATGCACAGATCCCAAATGGCCGGGTTGTTTGTGGCCGATGATCGAAAAACCGTTCCAGTGGCGGCTGTACAACGTTACTCAATGACGGTGATGTATGAACAGACAATGCCCTATATGCTTGGCGTACCACTAGAAGTAGCAACTTGCTGACCAGGGCCCAGAACCACCAAGAGAAGGCAGGTGGTCACTTTGAACACCTGCTATTGTGAGGTTAGTACTGTATTTCCTTTCCTCTGCTGTGTTTCTTTGTATCCAGGAACACTGTTCTCTGGGCCACTTTTATTTGCTTCACTCTGTACTTATCCAATTTTCGGACGTATGATTTTCAAACATTATATTTCCCTAGGTTACAGTTTTCTGGTCGTTATGCTGAAGCCAGGTAATCTTCGCTGATATAAACGAATTAATATTATTTCTACTATTAACTTGAAGTACGTTATACACTTTACTAGTTGAGTACACAGCTTAGTCATGGCACGTATTTATTCCAGACGTCTATCACTCCATGAACTCTTTCCCCTCTCTGCCTGCTCTGCCGATTTCCTCTAACTCTCCCCCCCAACCCCCCTCCGTCACTCTCTGTACATTACCTGGTGCTCTTCTCTCTTACAATTTCCCCCTATCTCTTTCCCTTGGTCCATCTTCTACTCGCCCCTCTAATTCCATCAGTTGCCCTCTCTTTGTCCATCTTCCTCCCCCCGTCTGCCCTCTTCTTCCTCCCTCTCTCCCCACATTTCTCTCAAAGTTCGTCTCCTCCTCCACCTCTCCCTTAACATCTACTATTTATGGTTTGTTATGCAGCGGAAAATATCTTCAAACAATCGAAGTTTCACCCGGCAACTCTTTAGATTCTAAATAAGATCAAAGCAGACGTGTCGGAACGTCGATTATTTGAAGAAATAATATGCGGCCTAACAATCCAGAATCTTTTTGAAAGCCTGCAGACTTACGTATCTCCTCCTCTCTCCGCCAATTTTCTCCTACCCCTCTCTCTGCTCATCTTTTCCTCCCTCTCTCTCTCTCTCTCTCTCTCTCTGCCTATCTCATCCTCCCCTTGTGTTTGTCCCTATCCTTTTTTTTCTGTTCATTTCCTCTTCTGCCCATTCTCTCATCATTTTCCACTCACCATCTTCCTGTCCATGTCCTTCTCCCAACTTTCTATTTCCTCATTCTCCCTGCCTGTCTATCCATCTGCTTGTCCCGCTTCTCTCACCACGTTATCACCCTTTCCCCGACAGTAGGCTGGTGGTTCCTACCTGATCGTTACTGATTTGTGTACCCACTTTGGCTGAAATCATGCAAAGACTTAAGATTAGCTTTTTATCCGTGTCTTTGCCAGCGTACGCACATGCCAGATATATTTCACATACTGAGAAAAAGAAATTGGAGTCCTACGGATGACATATGTTTACCAGTATTAGAGTCAGAATTTGAAAGAGCTATGGAAGACTAGTGATCAAATAAGGGAGAAGGGACGGATATTATCCAGCGGAATTCCTGAAGTCATAATGGAAAGTGACTACCACACGACTCTGCAAGTTGGTGTCTAGGAACTATGTGACTGGCGAGGTACGATAACACCTCTGGAAAAATATCGTCCACGAAATTTCGAAGACAGCTAGGGCCGATATGTGCGAGAACTATCGTACAGTCGCCTTAATGGCTTATACATTCAAGCTGCTGACAAAGGTAACATACAGAAGAATGCATAAGAATATGAAGGATATGTTGGGTGACGATGAGATTGGAGGTAAAGGCAACGTAGAGGCGGTTACGACGCTCCGTTTCATAATAGGGCAACAGTGAGGAGAATGAAGACACGCTCCTAAGATTTGTCCACCTAGAAACTGCGGCCGACAATGTAAAATGATGTAAGATGTTCGAAATGCTGAGAAGCCTAAGGCGAAGCTATGGGGGAAGACAAGTATTATACTCTGAGTTGACAAAAGGGATGGAATACCTTCTAATAACATGTCGCACATCCATTAACCTGGAATGGTGCAGAAACTCGACGTAGCATGGACTCAGCAAGTCGTTTGCAGTCCCTTGCAGAAATACTGAGCAATGCTGCATAATTCCGAAAATATTTACGGTGTAAGATGTTATGTAGGAACTGACCTCTCGATTGTATCGTATTAATGTTCGATGACATTCACGTCGGCGATCTTGGTGGCTAAATCATTTACTCGAATTTTCCAGAATGTTCTTCAAACTAATTCTGACCAATTAAAGCTGGTAACAAGACCACATTTTTGAGAACAGCAGGTCCATGAATGGCTGCAAACGGTCTCCAAGCAGACGAACAAAAATATCCCAGCCAATGTTTTGTTTTTTCAGCTGGATTCCATTCAACATTAGTTGAATCCCATTAAATGTAACGTACACCCCTATGGAGCCATCACTAACTTGCCCTCTTCCTCCTTGACAACTGGAGTCATTGGCTTCGTTGGGTCTGCGCTATACTCGAACCATAACATCAGCTCTTACCAACTGAAATCGGGCCTCGTCTGACCAGACCACGGTTCTCCAGTCGTCAAACATCGAAAAATATGGTCTCGAGCCCAGGAGGGGCGCTGCAAGCGATTTCATGCTGAAGTCACTCGCGTCGTTTGTCTGCTGCCATAGCCCACTAACCAGAAATTTCGCCGCACTAACGGATCCGCTTATCGTAAGTCCCGCATTGATGTCTGCTGTTATTTCACGCAGTGTTGCTTGTCTATTAGCAGTGAGAACTTTACGTAAAAGCAGCTGCTCTGGTCGTTAAGTGAAGGCCGTGAGCCACTGCGTTATCCGTAGTGAGAAGCAATGATCGAAATCTTGTATTCTCGGCACACTCTTGACACTGTGGATCTCATAATACTGAAATCCCCAATGATCTCCGAAATGTAATGTATCATGCCTCTTGCTCCAGCTAGCTCCAACTACAATCACTTCGGAAATCTTCGTATGAATCTCCTGAGTATTAATGGCAGCTCCGCCAATGCACTGCCTTTCATACCTTGTGGACGCGATTTTACTGCCATCTGTCTACATACATATCGCTCTCCCATGACTTACGTCACGCCAGTGTACAATGTGCACTAATTTCGCCTTTGTCTCCAATGAAATTCACAGTGCAGGTTTAGTTTTGCGGAGCTAGCTGTTTATGGAATTATAACACCAGAACTACCTGTCTCATAACGTAATAATGTTCTAGGTACATTGAGCGACAAATGTAGTTACTGTATTCAAAATGTGTCGTATATGCTTGGTAGTAAAGAAGTAATAAATCAAAACATTATGCTTAATTCGTAGTTTTGCTGCATGAACAGTGAAAATTATAGAAATCGCTAAACAATTTTCATCGTTTCGAGGTTCTCGCCAGTGAGAAGAATTTTCATGACAGTTTTCTATAATCTGTAAAGCTTCTTGCAAGTCTGTAAGTCATCCGGTTATCCAATACCGAATGACTAAAATATATGTATCCTCGCATCGTGCGCTCCAATGGCTTCTTCATCCCACCCAGCCCCACAACTTTGATAGTTAAGAGGTTCTTATCCTCATGGTGGATTCATACATATTTACATCCATTTTCATAATGTATTTGGATGGTTATTGAAACTTCCTGCAGGATTAAAACGATGTGCTGGGCCGAGACTCGAACACGGGATCCTTCCCTTTCGATGACATGTGCTCTACCGACTGAGATACCCGTGAAAGGCTCAGGACCATTTTTCACAGCTATATTTCTGTCAATATCTCATTTATTACCTTATTATTGTATGAAGATAATGTATACATTTTATTGTTATTATTATTAAAATTTCATCCAATGCCTGCGACTCTTTCTCTAACCACCTCGCCCCAACTCCCCTTATCACCACCCCCTCCTCGCCCCACACCCTCAGTGCCGGACAGCGGATCCACGTCTGTGTAACCGGGCAGTGAGGCCAGGAAAAATGAAAAGTAGTCTGTTCCCATAAGCATATAACTGAGCAGCATATTTTTATTAGTTACTTCAAATTCTTCGTCATATGCTCCAATCGGAAAATAGACCTGATTTCTGATTTAAATTCCTGATATCAAAGTACAGTGTGGACTCTGATATCACTGACCTCAATAACTGTGAGTGGCCGTATTCACTTTTCACGATGACGCGAACGGTATTAAGGCCACTATTGTGTTATAAGTCTACGAAGGTCCTGATTTTCTTTGAGAGAACAGCATGCAATGTTTGCTATCTTTATAAAATGATGCATAGTGCTTGAATCACTTTCTGCTGTAAAATGATTGGAATGAGTTTCAGTTTCATAATCAGAATAAATGTGAGCCACATGCTCTTGCAAATTATCAAACGACAGCTTTGTGGCAAAATATCCGACGAAATATAATCCTGAAATTTCGCTGTACAATCCAGGAACGTAGCTATGTTATTCGAAAAATACATACATATTATAAACTGAGAATCCATAATGGACCGTATTTCGTTTAAAACTAAATCGAACACATTTCGTTGTTATCTGAATGTCTAGGAGTTGTACATTGGTGACTGAAAATCACAGACTTTAGTCTTCCTCATTTGGCACTGAAAAGGGAAATTGAGCATATGTGGAAGTATGATATCTTCTTACACAACTGTAAAATCCTTAGTATAGGAGTGGTGTCTTTCATTTGTTATCAGGACGTCCTCTGGCCTGATTCGAGCTCTGCCATTCCTTAGATTTTGATTAACAGTCAGCATTGGCGGGCAAGACTTCCGGCATGAGAAGTCACCCTCATTCTGCCGATGGCTTTGTCAAAGAGGGCAGAAGAACGGACAGAGGTTCAGCGCACTCTCTTGTTCTTGGAGGTGGGAAACTGCCACTAAAGGCAGAAGAATTAGCAATGATCGACGACATGACCATGCAAAGGGCAATGGAAACCATCCACTAATGACACATAACGTGTACCGACAGGACATGTGGTCTGAAATTGCAGAAGTGAGGACCTCTCCAATGGCAAAACAGGTTACAGAAGAAATACTTCAGGTGATCGATGAAAGAAGGAAGTTAGAAAACGCCCAGGAAAAATCAGGAATACAGATATGAAACTCGTTAAGGAATGAAATAAATGGCAAGTGCTGGGAAGCTAAGACGAAGTGGTTGCATAAAAAAATATGAATAAATCGAAAAAAAAGATTGTCGAAAGGACTAACTCAGCCCACAGGAAAGTCAAAACAGTCATCGATGACCTTAAAAGCAAGGGTGGTAACATTAAAAGTGCTGCGGGAGTTCCACTGTTAAATGCAGAGGAGAGACCGGATCGGTGGAAAGGGAATACTGAAGGCCTCTGTGACAAGGAAGATTTTTCGGATATGGGAGGAGAAGAAACAGGAGTCGATATAGAAGATAAAGGGGATCCAGTATTAGAATCAGAATTTGAGAAAACTACGGAGGACCTAATATCAAATAAGGTAGAAGGGGTAGATAAAATTCCATCAGAATTTGCAGAATCAATGGGGAAAGTTGCAACAAAGCGACTATTCACGTTGGAGTGTGGAATGTATGAGTCTGGCGACATACCATCTGACTTTCGGGAAAATATCATCTACACATTTCCGAAGACTGCAAGGGCTGACAAGTGCGAGAATTATCGTACAATCAGCTTACCAGTTCATGCATCTAAGTTGATGACCAGAATAATATACAGAAGAATAGAAAAGAAAACTGAGGACGTGCTAGATGACGATCAATTTGGCTTTAGAAAAGGTAAAGGCGCCATAGAGGCAATAATGACGTTGCGATTGATAATGGAAGCAAGACTACAGATATATCAAAACACGTTCATAGGATTTATCGACGTGGAAAAAGCGATTGACAATGTAATATGGTACAAGGTGTTCTAAATTCTGAGAAAAATAGGGATAAGCTAAAGGAAGAAACGGATAATATACAATACGTACAAGAGCCAAGAGGGAATAAGAGTGGACGACAAAGAACGAAAAGGTTGTAAGACAAGGATGTAGTCTTTCACCAATACTGTTCAATCTGTACTTCGAAGAAGCAGTGATGGAAATAAAAGAAAGTTTCGGACGTAGAATTCAAATACAACGTGAAAGGATATCAACGAAAAGATTCGCTGATAAGATTGCTATCCTGAGTGAAAGTGGAGAAGAATTACATGATATATTGAACGGATTAATAATATAATGGGTAATGAATATGGATTGAGCGTAAATAGAAGAAAGACGAAAGTAATGAGAAGTAGTAGAAATGAGAACAGCGAGAAACGTGACATCAGGATTGATGGTCACGACGTAGATGAAGTTAAGGATTTCTGCTACCTACGAAGAAAAATAACCAATGACGGACGGAGCAAGGAGTATATAAAAAACAGACTACCACTGGCAAAAACGGCATTCCTAACCAAGGTAAGTGTACTAATATCCAACATAGGCCTTAACTTGAGGAAGAAATTTCTGAGAAAGTATGTCTGGAGCATAGACTTTTATGGTAGTGAAACATGGACTGAGAGAAAACCGGAACAGAACAGAGTCGAAGCATTTCAGATGTGGCGCTATTGATGAATGTTAAAAATTATGTGGACTGATAAGGTAAGGTATGAGAAGGTTACGCGCAGAATCGGAGAGGAAAGAAATATGTGGAAAACACTAGCAAGGAGATGGGACACAATGATAGGACATCTGTTAAGACCTCAGGAAATGCCTTCCCCGGTACTAGAGGGAGGTGCAGAGAGCAAAAACTGTAGTTAAAGACAGACGTTGGAATACACCCAGCAAATAACTGAGGACGTAGGCTGCAAGTTTTACTCTGAAATGAGGAGTTAACTATATTAATGTCAGGCAGCATGTGGGTTGGGATAAACATAGCGACTTTTTGGTTTGCTGAGTTATGGTCTGTCATGAAGCTTTTGTTTCTGCAAATGACATTGACATCGAGATGTGACAGTCGCTACGGAGAACTATCCTTCCTATAGCCCTGTCGAAAACTGGGTCTCGGAAGTAGCAACATATATTCTATCCTAGAGCTGTATACTGAGCACCGGCATATATCCAGAGGGAAGGAATAGGAAGTACTGCACATCATCTAGCATCGTTTGGGATTCATTATTATCGTACAGACATGCAAACGCTCTGCGAAATTTCTCAGGATGAAGCCTGCTTCCTCATTTATGATGCCGAAACAGTGCGTCTCCACGAACTAAGAATTTCCCCACAGAGAAATCACCCAAGAAAGGCATGAAATTAGTTTTATAAATGAAAAAGTTCCGGCTTATCGTGGAATATGAAAAACAGGCTGAAAAATATGTCGATTGTTACAAAGCCTCCTCGACTAGCTTAAAGGGACAATTGGGACTAACGGTATCGGAAGATTGCCATCCAGAACAGATGTGTTGCAGTACAGTGTCCATATGGAAATGCTCCAACAAGTTATCACAAAATTTAATGTCCTTTGGTTTCAAATGATCGGGTAGGAGGTGGAAGAGAAGGAGAAGCTTATGGGTGCTCAACGGCAAGGTTATCCGCGACTAGCTTAAAGGGACAATTGGGACTAACGGTATCGGAAGATTGCCATCCAGAACAGATGTGTTGCAGTACAGTGTCCATATGGAAATGCTCCAACAAGTTATCACAAAATTTAATGTCCTTTGGTTTCAAATGATCGGGTAGGAGGTGGAAGAGAAGGAGAAGCTTATGGGTGCTCAACGGCAAGGTTATCCGCGAAACGGTCGACCATCCTTCCAGATCACCCAAACGAGTTTCTTCGAACCTCCACGATTTTCTCGTGCTAAAGCGAGTCGACAAGTAGACTTAACACCTTACTGACAAAAATTTTAAGAATGTTTAGAAAGCTTCCGCAGATGCTATAATGCATTGACCGCATTGACCGGAAATAAGTAGTTTATAACATCATATAAGGAAGGAGCTGGACTGTTACTTTTATGCAAGTAACGAAAAATCTCCTTCAGTTACATAGTTATTACTCCAGTCTAACACCAGTGAAGATCTTAGGCTCTTAGGTTCTTCTTGTGGTTTGTGAGGCGTGCAAATGTCTAGTTGCAGAAAGAAGACAATTGTCGTTTTGCATTGGTGAACCACTAACATTCAACAAACACTGTTTCTTTTCTTATGACTCTGCAAGAACGTATTTATGTTGTCTTATTACGATTCCTAC
This sequence comes from Schistocerca americana, assembly GCF_021461395.2. Lineage (NCBI taxonomy): Eukaryota > Metazoa > Arthropoda > Insecta > Orthoptera > Acrididae > Schistocerca > Schistocerca americana. The sequence continues at coordinate 326,081,732 of NC_060125.1, forward strand.
ATTTATTAATACAGTGTGTAACACAAAATTGTCATTGTCAGGTTGTAATCAGTCTGAAAATAAGGAAACGTATCACAAATGCTTTCGTCTGAAATGTGGGCCTATACGGATGTGAAACTTGGACCATTGGAAGAGAAGAGAGAAGACGGCTATAGGCCCTAGAGACGTGGTGCTATAGAAGGATGTTGAAGATCAGCTGGGGAGACAAGAAACAAATGAAGAGGTGCTTAGAAGAGTACAAGAAACCAGATCTCTGTGGAGGCACATCCAAACAAGGAGAGACAATCATGTAGGCCACATCCTACGACACAACAACATCATTGGAACAATAGCAGAAGGAGCTACTGAGGGAAGGAATCGGTGGGGGTGACCAAGGCTATCATACATCCAACAGATCATGAATGACGTTGGATGCAACACATACGTGGAAATGAAGAGAGAGACAGACGGAAGAGAGAAACGGCGCTCTGTTACTAACCAACCACGGGGTTGAACACTAAAAGAAGAAGAAAGAAGAAGGTAAGAATACTTTCAACTATACTTGTTGCCACAAACGCCAACCATCAAACGAAAATGATTTACCTCTTCAGCTGAAGATGGTGTGATCGTTCGAAGATTTTTCAATAAGATAAATAGAAATGGAGGCAGACAGTGGAAGTGGTTTGATTTATATCGCAGTATTAGCAACAACTTTTGGAACCACGGTTATTGAGATGAATTTACAATTCAACCGCATGTCCTGTTTTATGTTAGGAATCACGTTTTTCTGTCGTCAGGATGTTCACATTACTACCAGCTGCGATAGCGCCAAAAGTCTGAAGCAAGTGAGCACAGAGCTTTAACCTGCGAAATTAGCGTGTGACTCAACAGCGAGTGATACTATAAAACAAATCTTCGGCCACTAGGTAACGCATGTAAACGAGCTCAATGCTGTACATCACTGCAGCGTTTATTAATTCATATTGTCTAGTTATTTGTCAATATAACTAATATCATGGAAATTTTTATCGTACATAACGCTCTAAAACTGTTACGCCTCTGAAGAGAATATTAAATTGTGTGAAAATGAAATGTGTACCGCGAATCTGGTGGTACATGCGTAAGGATAAAAACACACAAAGGACGCGTTTTAACGCGTGATACATCACGGCCCCTGGGGGAATATGAGAGTGTTTATACTGAAGCCGAATGTTTATACAACTTTGTTTGCTGTTTATTATCATCGATGAGTTGATGTTTGCACGGTATTGTGTGTGCCACAAACAAAAACAATCACCTCGGCGTACAAAAATCCGTGAAAATGAATTGCCTCCGATTGAATGTATTTATACCGTATTTTAATGGAACGTTTTGACCAACTGGGAGCGGGTGTCCTCGCCGAGGTATCAGCACGCCCCATTTGTGGCCGGACACGGTTGCTGGCGGAAGCACGGGTTTGGATGAGGTAAACCAGAGATCGACGATTGATATAAACTATGAAAAATCGTTTACTTTATGTATGAACACCTGTGAGCAATCACAACATACTGAGAAGTGGGGTCAGCGGAATTCAGTACTTGTTACTCTCATCGTTTTGGGAGAAATGGCACACAAAGCAATCCCTCCTTACGCAAACAAGTAATGAAAATTTGGAAAATTTGGAAATTTACGGAACCAAACTGCTGAGGTCATCGGTCCCTAAGCTTACACACTACTTAATTTAACTTAAGGTAACTTACGCTAAGGACTACACACACAGACACACACCATTGCCCGAGGGAGGACTCGAACTTCCGAACGGGGGAAGGCGCGCGGGCCATGACAAGGCGCCCTGGCACGCACAGCTACCCCGCGCTGCGATAATTTGGACCCATACAATGTACCATTGATTGGATCATCGTGCCGGCGTAACGGTCTGTGCAAAACTATATCTGTGAAATGCTTGTCACTGTTTGCTGAGATGTACGTGACATTTGCTGTCTAACTCTGGTGAATATTGAACATATGTCATGAGAAAAAAATACATACATTATTCGCGTTTTAAACTGTCTCCAATGACGCAACTAGAAATAACGAGTCTGCCTTTGTACAACCGTAACGCAACCTTTTTTTCGTATTTGTCATTACGTAACTAATGTATTTACTTAAATCCTTCACTACCTTCTCCTCTTCCCCTCTCTATCCCCCTGCTTGTTCATATCCTCCTCAACGGGGCCGGTTGAAAATATGCGGAACTTCTCGTGGGACATCGTGAAATATTCCCGCTTCAGCACCTATGGTTTCATGAAGTTCCGATAGGTGGTGACGCTGTACGTAGACTTCAAATTTGAATCTCTAACAGTGGCCATTCCAAGCAAAGGACTACCATTGAGTAATTTTTGGTGGCAAACTGGAACATCAAAAATACTCATGGGAGCTTGTAGAGTGTCTACGGTGACGTGACAGTGCCGGCCGCGGTGGCCGAGCGGTTCTAGGAGCTTCAGTCCGGAACCGCGCGGCTGCTACCGTCGCAGGTTCGAATCGTGCCTCGGGCATGGATGTGTGTGATGTCATTAGGTTAGTTAGGTTTTAAGTACATCCAAGTTCTAGGGGACTGATAACCTCAGGTGTTACGTCCCATAGTGCTCAGAGCCATATGAAGCATTTTGACACGACAGTGAAGAAAAGCAGGGTGAGTCGTTTGGTGAGGCGGCTGTCATCATCAGAACAAGGTCACGCAAACTTGTCCGATCTCCAACGTGACGTCCGGCCGCACACAGCTGTGACACCTGCTACGTTGGAACGTACGGACTCTCTCATTCGAGTTAATCGACGGATAAAATTAAACACGTCTCTGCACAACTGAGCGTCTGTATTGGCACTATTGACACATTCGGCCAGGCTGGGATGATTCCTCTGAAAGGGCATGGTCAATTTACTTCCCTAATCTGAACATGTGATCCATCTGTAATGACTTCCTCCACACTCGAGAATGTACCCGCTGGGTTCGTGAGGCCTAACAGAAGACTATGAACAGCAACGAAGGACTATCGGTGCGGAGTTCCATGTGCGCCACGAGGCCGATCATGACAAGGTTTTGTCGAAGATCGTCACAGGCGACGAAAAGAAGGTTTACCAATTCGAACGGGAAACAAAACAGCAATCCATGTAATGGTGACACACCACCGCTCCTCCTATGAAAAACTTCAAGCCGCGCCCTAGACCCGTAAAATTATGGCGACGTTATTCTGGGACTCCGAAGGGTTATTCTGTTCTATGCCATCCCTCATGGTGCAAAGTTTAACACTGAAGTGTGTTGTGCTGTAGTCAGGAAATTGAAGGAACGTGAGCCGTGGCGGTGTTGTGCTAGCTTTGGATCCTTCGGTTCACTGGCGTCCCAGTAGGAGGCACGAGTTCCGCACTGACTCACTCTGTTCCGTTTAGAGTCTTCTTGCTTCCCTAATTATGCAGTGGTTTTTCCATTCGTTGTTCTTTAACTTTAAATCATATCCTACCTGTTGTTAGTTCTGAGCTATGTTTGATCACCTCTAATGTTCTAAGCTTATGTTCTTTTAACTTTATTTCGTTAGGTACGTTTATATCTTGAGGGTCTACAGTCCAAATCTTCCCCATAAATGTTAAGCCTAAAGCCGTCTGCACACGGACCGTGAATCCGAACTTTGAGCGTTGAGCGTGCCGAGTTTCGGACGTCATAGCGTGTAATACCACGTTCTGGAGTCTTTCCGAATGTGCAGAGCAATATCTGGCATGTCAGATATTCTGAGCGTGCGTCTTAGCGTTAACCAATGAGATGGTACAACGCCACCAACGTCACACGCACGCCGTCCCCCTTCAGTACAGAGCTGTGAGGCGCCATATTGGCATTCATTTCAAGCATATATGTGTACAAGCCGTCTCTGAGCACCAGCAAATTGAGAATCACTGGAAAACCCATTGTTAGTTGTGTGATGCGTTCCAATAAAATAATGAGACACATCATATTCGTGGCAAAAGAATTATTGTAACTTGCGTGTTATGAGAGTAGGCTCTTTGAAGGCAGCGACACACTGAAGATCCACCCAAAACGCATTGTTCTTGGTACATTTTTTTATAATTAAATTTCAATTAGTAGCATAATTATCTACGAGTAACATTTTTTGCATGTGGTAACATAATATGATAAGTAAAACGCGCGTGAGGTTGGTTTAGCGTAATGAGTAGCGTCTTTGTCCGGAACTACGTTTCTCTTGGGGTGGTGGATCGCGTCATACTACTTGCAAAATTTTTTCCTAACATTCGTGTTTTTATTAGGTTCTGATACTTTATTATTAGTTTAATATAAGTATATGCTATAAAATTTGACGTTATGTAAATATAAGTTCACCTGTTTTCGAAGGGTGACTCTGTTCGATTGGCTTAATCTACAGGACAGCTTGCGCTACTTGTATAAAAATATTTTGCTCCTTTTTCTTTTACGCTTCGTAATTCATATGTTGCAAAGATTCTGCTACTGGGTAGGAACAGTCATCAAGTAAGACTGACCTTGGGGTTATACTAAAATGTGGGAATGATGAAATAATGTTTATCTTATGCGGAGAAGTATTCCAAATTTGTACCGCACTGTTTGTAATGGAACTTTTATTAACCTGTGTCCTTATTAATTGGACATTGTACTTTCCTTTCCGTGGACGATGGAGGACAATGTGCGTTTTAATAGAGCTAACGTGGGAATTTTACACTGGGCCCTTGTGTAAACAGTGTGATTTCCGAACTACAAACATCCCTCAATTGCCGCTGGAGCGCGATGCGATCGTGTGCCACGTTGGAGTCCACGTACCGTATGCACAAGTCGCCTAGTTCCTGAGCATTCAGCAGCACGTTGAACTTGGCACGCTCAACGTTAACGTTCGACAGCACGCTCCGTGTGCCGACGGCTTAAAGCCAGTGCAAGGTGGTTAAGTTTGTATTTGTTATTCTGAAGTTTCAAAAGAGCGTTCGATGTTTGCGAATAAATTTGCTATTCGTTACGTAAGTGTCTTACCCTTGTATTAGTAGTTTTAGTTCAGTAACTGAAGTTTGTGGTTATAACTAAAAGATATAGGTCTTATTCTCGTAGAGTTAAGTAATTGCTTAGAGAACGTTACGTTACTTTAAGGCCTTTATTAAGGCCTGAAAGACTTGAACACCTTATTTCCGGAGCTCTTGACTTAAGCGCCGCAATGTGTATGCTATTTTTTGACAATCAAGGCTTCTGAACCGTGTCATTTAAAGTAACGCTGCGCTCGCCCGCGTGTACATACACCTGTATTTCGGACTGTGATGTATCCGGACGGCGTCTCCGGTGGCCGTTAGTTTTCACTTGAGTTTTGACACCAGCTGCCGCTGCTATACAAGTTAAGTTTCCCAGCTATTCTATTTGATGGATGGTTTTATTTAACTGCCTTTTCGAGCTAGCCTTGTCTGTGGATCGAATGTGACTAAGCTAAGATTCTTTCAGCACTTGAGTTTATGAGCATTTACTGTACTTAAGGTTTTGAACGTTTAAATTCCATCTGTAATTCACTATTTTTGGTAGTCAGCTTGGTCTAACTTGGTTGCACACTTCTTGTAACTCATTCCAAGTTTACCAGACTTAAAGGTATGAATTTCCATTCTTCCTGGAAGGATTGATTCTTGTTCTTGGTTAATGTGTAATTTAATTTAGGAACAATTACTAACTAATTTTATACTGGTGTGGGTTTTATTTAAGGGCATTGTGCCCGTTTAAATTTTATGTGATTTTACTGCCCTGCGAAGGTAATGGGTGGCTTCGGCATGCTTATTGTGATAAACAATTATTTCCATTACTGTTGCTCCGTTTTAAATTTGATTGTGTTTAAGTTGATATGTCTCTTGTCTAAAGAGGCTTCATACTAGAGAAAACTGCTATACATTACTATAGAGAAGACTGTGGTTTTAACTACCACTCTGATTGTTGGAATAATTGAAGTAAGTTTGTAATTACTTCAGAAAAAAGATGTGCTCAGGTCCTCTCCTTGGTCCTACCTATGCGTGGACTTATCAGAACGACTTCAGCGTGTTCGTTGCCACAAAGGTGGAAAATAACATTTCCTTCTCCATGGCACCGCAAGATCTCACACAAGTCTGAGTATCCGAGAGGAGTTCACGAAACGGCACTGGACTGTTCTTCTTCATCCGCGTCTCATAACTTCCTACCCCGTCTGTTCGACTCAAAGATCGGTTCACACAGCGGGAGGCAGTACGTCAATGATGGTGAGGGTACTGATGCTGAAAGACATCGGTTCCGATGTTGACCAGCAGAGTGACACTATGTGGACAGTCAGACATTCGTAGTAAGGTGGCATTCTAAAGATATAACGTTGAAAAATTGAGTACTGTAGCCAGAGTTGGAAATTATGTGGCATATGGGAAAACTGAATGAAACCAACGTTCTTTCAGAAATTGAGTGTTTCAATAGTTATTGAAGGTACCTCGTAGTAAGATGTGTACTAAGTTTGTTTGAAATCGATTCAGGAGTTTAGCAGAAGATTTCTCACCAAAGTTTTTCCAACTTTGCACATCTCTCATACATTTTATCTCTATCTAACACAGTTAACATATTTTTATATATACACTACTGGCCATTAAAATTGCTGCACCACGAAGATGACGTGCTACAGACGCGAAATGTATACGACAGGAAGAAGATGCTGTGATATGCAAACGATTAGCTTTACTCAGCATTCACACATGGTTGGCGACGGTGGCGCCACCTACAACTTGCTGACATGAGGAAAGTTTCCAACCGATTTCTCATACACAAACAGCAGTTGACCGGCGTTGCCTGGTGAAACGTTGTTGTGATGCCTCGTGTAAGGAGGACAAATGCGTACCATCACGTTTCCGACATTGATAAAGGTTGGATTTTAGCCTATCGCGATAGCGGTTTATCGCATCGCGACATTGCGGCTCGTGTTGGCCGAGATCCAATGACTGTTAGCAGAATATGGAATAACTGGGTTCAGGAGGGTAATACGGAACGCCGCGCTGGATCCCAACGGCCTCGTACCACTAGCAGTCGAGATAACAAGCATTTTATCCGCATGGCTGTAACGAATCGTGCAGCCACGTCTCTTTCCCTGAGTCAACAGATGGGGACGTTTGCAAGACAAAAACTATCTGCACGAACGGTTTGACGACGTTTGCAGCAGCATGAACTATCATCTCGGGGACTACGGCTGCGGTTACCCTTGATGCTGCATCACAGACGGAGTGCCTGCGATGGTGTAGTCAACGACGAACCTGGATGCACGAATGGCTAAACGTAATCTTTTCGAATGTAACCAGGTTCTCTTTACAGCATCATGATGGTCGCATCCGTGTTTGGCGACATCGTGGTGAACGCGCATTGGAATCGTGTATTCGTCATTGCCATACTGGGGTATCACTCGGCGTGATGGTATGGGGTGCCATTGATTACACGTCTCGGTCACCTCTTGTTCGCATTGACGGCACTTTGAACAGTGGCCGTCACATTTCAGACGTGTTACGACCCGTGTCTCTGCCCTTAATTCGATCCCTGCGAAACCCCACATATCAGCAGAACAATCCACGACCGCTTGTTGCTGGTGCTGTACGGGCCTTCCTGGATACAGAAAATGTTCGACGGCTCCCATGGCCAACACATTCCCTACATCTCTCACCAACTGAAAACGTCTGGTCAGCAACTGGCTCGTCACAATACGCCAGTCACTACTGTTGATGAACTGTGGTATCGTGTTGAAGCTGCATGGGCAGCTGTACCTGTACACGCCATCGAAGCTCTGTTTGACTCAATGCCCGGGCATATCAAGCCCGTTATTACGGCCAGAGGTGGTTGTTCTGGGTACTGATTTCTCAGGATCTATGTACCCAAATTGTGTGAAAATGTAATCAAAAAATTGCCCTGAGCACTATGGGACTGAACTTCTGAGGCCATCAGTCCCCTAGAACTTAGAACTACTTAAATCTAAGTAACTGAAGGACATCACACACATCCATGCCCGAGGCAGGTTTCGAACCTGCGACCGTAGGTGTCGCGCGGTTCCAGGCTGCAGCGCCTAGAGCTGCTCGGCCACCCCGGCCGTCAAAAACGTAATTACATGTCAGTTCTAGTATAATATATGCAATCAATGTATACCCGTTTATCATCTGCATTTCTTCTTGTGTAGCAATTTTAATGGCCAATAGTGTACTTTTCATTAGAAGTGAATTTGATCCTGTTGTTGCGTTTTCATGGTGCTTAATCTGTATGATGTCATATATCCTGAACTGTCATTCATTTAATATAATTTTACGGGCACATGAATTACTGGTAGATATTGTCTGCGAAATGTTTTTCAATGTAGCTAGAAGTGAAGAAGTAATAAGTTGAAACACCTTGCTTGATGCGGCAGCTTTACTCTCATCTCATTGTCTGTAACGTCGTATCTCCTGAATTATGTATCAACAGTGATATACACACATCGAAAAAGTTTTACTTTGCCTCGGTTATAAGAGCTACGCAACCTGTACACAAAACTGGGGTAGAGATCAACATAAAAATTATTTCGCCCATTTTAATGCTCATGAAAACCACGCATTGCTTGTTGTACCACCATACAGCGAGACCTTCTAATATGGTGGTCCAGATTTCTGTTCACACCGTTACCTCTAACACCCAGAAGCACGACCTCTTGCATTCAGGCATGCCTGTATTCATCGTGGCGTGCTATCCGTAAGTTCATCATAGCACTGTTGGTCTAGTTTGTCCCACTCCTCAACGGCGATTCGGCGTAGATCCCTCAGAGTGGTTGGTGGATCGCGTGGTCCATAAACAGCCCTTTTCAATCTATTCCAGGCATGTTCGATAAGGTTAATGTCTTGAGAACATGCTGGCCACTCTAGGCGATCGATGTCGTTGTCCTAAAGGCAGTCATTCACAAGATGTGCACGATGGGGGCGAGAATTGTCGTCTATGAAGACGAATGTCTCGTCAGTTTGCTGCCGATATGGTTGTCTAAGACGTTCAGCCTGACCAGGTTGCCTCCAAACACGTCACCGACGATTGTCTGGTTGAAAGCAAATGCTTCACTTATCAGTGAACGGAACGTGATTCCAGTCCTGAGCGGTCCATTCGGCATGTTGTTGGGCCCATCTACACCGCGCTGGTTGCAAAGATGGACCTCGCTATGGACATCGGAAGTGAAGTTGCGCATCGTGCAGCCTACTGCGCACAGTTTGAATCGTAACAAGTCGTGTTGTGACAGCACGAAAAGCATTATTCAGCATGGAGACGCTGCTGACAGGGTTCCTGCGAACCATAATCCGTAGGTAGCGGTCACTCACTACAGTAATAGCCCTTGGGCGGCCTGAGCGAGGCATGTCATCGACGTTTCCTGTCTCTCTGTATCTCCTCAATGTACGAAGAACATCGCTCTGTTTCACTCCATGACGCTTGGTCACTTACCTTGTTCACAGTCCTTCCTGGCACAACGTAACAATGCGGACGCGATCGAACCGCGGTATTGAGCGTCTAGACATCGTTGAACTACAGAAAACTGGAGCCGTGTACCTCCTTCCTGGTGGAATGACTGTAACCGATCGGAAGTTAGACCTCCTCCGTCTAATAGGTGCTACTCATGCATGGTTCTTTAAATCTTTGGGCGGGTTCAGTGACGTCTCTACACAGTCAACGAGACTGTTTCTGTGATACACTATCCACAGTCAATATCTGTCTTCAGGAGTTCTGGGAACCGGGTCGATGCAAAACATTTTTTCTGTGTGTATTATTTGAGGCACATTCGGTGTCAAAAGTGAATACCGTGTGCAAAACGTGTTGCGAATACAATTTGTAATAAAGAAATCATTATTTAGAGCACCATGTCTGATACGGCAGCTTTATTGATCAGTTTAAATGTCATAAGAACTAAACTTATTCCCTTTAGCTACTTTGTGAGGTGTGTCAGGGAGAAAAATCTCTGGAGGTTTAAAATTGTGTATAAATTATGTATAAGGAATGATGTAAGCCACTTGCTGCTCTCATTTCCAAATAGTGTATGAATATACACCGAGGTGAGGTGACAGCGATATGAACATACAGAGATGGCGGTAGCGTCGCCTGGACAACGTATTAAAGAGCAGTGCACTGGCCAAGCTGTCAATTGCACTCAGGTGACTCACGCGAAGAGGTTCGCGACGTGATTACCCCGTCACAGCGGGAATGAACAGACTTTGAAAGCCTAAGTGGAGTTGGAGCCAGACGCATGGGACATTCAGTTTCGGAAATCGTTAGGGAAGTCAACACTATTAGCTCTAGAGCGCGCCGAGAATATCAAATTACAGGGACTACCTCTCATCACAGGCAACGCAGAGGCTAACGGCCTCCACGTAACGACAGACAGCAACTGCGTTTGAACACAGATGTCAGTGCCAAAAGACAAGCAGCACTGCGTGAAATAATCCCAGAAGTCAATGTGGAACGTACGGTGAACGTGTCCGTTAGGACAGTGCGGCTAAATTTGGCGTTAATGGGCTATTGTAGCAATGACTGAGGCGAGTGCCTTCGCTAATTTCACGTCGCCTGCAGCGCCTCGTCTGGGCTCATGACCTTTCAGGTTTGACCCTAGTTGTCTGGAAAACCGTAGCCTGGTCACGTGAGTCGCAACTGCAGTTGGTAAGAGCTGACGGTAGAGTTCTAGTGTGGCACAGATCCACTGAAGCTGAGGACTCACATTCTCGCCGCGGCACGGTGCAAGATGGTGATGGCTGTGAAGGTGAGAGGGCTCTTCTTTTTGTGGTTCAGATGGTTCAAACGGCTCTAAGCACTATGGGACTTAACATCTGAGGTCGTCAGTCCCCTAGACTTAGAACTACTTAAACCTAACTAACCTACGGACATCACAAGCATCCATGCCCGAGGCAGGATTCGAACCTGCAACCGTAGCAGCAGTGCGGTTCCGGACTGAAGCGCCTAGAATCGTTCGGCCACAAAGGGCCGGCGTTTAAGTGGAGCGGAGTGGGTCCTCTGGTCCAGGAGAACAGACCATTGCCGGCAAATGGTTATCTTCGGCTACCTGCAAATCATTCATGGGCTTATTGACAATGTGTCGTGCCACCTACCTACAGCTGAAGAACATTACAGAAAGTTCGAACGAATGACTTGGCCCACCCAATCACCCGACATGAATTCAATTTAGCATTTAAGAGACATAATTGAGAGGTCAGTTCGTGTACAAAATCACGAACGGCAATACTTTCGCAATTAAGAACTTCTATAAAGGTAACATGGCTCATTATTTCTTCTGGGGACTTCCAGTACTTCTTGAATCTATGCCACGTAGTGTTGCTGCACTACACCGGGCAAAAGGACGTTGGCCACGATATTAGGAGGCATCAAATGAACTATGTCATCGTAGTGTTGTCCGGCCCTTTGTGCGTCTTTTTCAAACCCATCCATTTGAGAAGTAGGTGCGCCTTACCTTAAGAGTGATACTTACACTAACAGTGGTTCTTTCAGGACAGTAAGTGCAAAGTGAACCAAGTTTGGTTAAAATCGATCCGGTGGTTTAGGTGACGATGTGGAACATACGCAAATACATAAATTTTTGTGCTATTTTTGGATAACTTGATCTCGTACGTACTTATATCTCAATTGTGGCTTACCTCTTCTTTTACCTTTACACAAAGAGGCACAAGCGCTGACAGGTCTTAAATTTTCACATCCATACATTTGCAAATAACTTCCGGGAAATCAGCCAGGTAACACTTTCAGCGACCGCTGAAAGTGTTACCTCGCTGAGTTCCCAGAAGTTATTTGAAAGTTGTATACGCCAGGAGAAACTCAGGTCTCACACGTCCATACAGTTCTCAAGTACTTTTGAAGCTCACGACATCGGTGCCCGATGTACTACTTATTCAACTTCAACACTCCAATTGCACACTTTCTGGCTAGTAATTCTACCGATACTGTCACGAGTATTTCTTTCCTCAACACTAAAATAAATATATTAAAAAAGAGCAGCAAACAACTTGTCATCGTCGAATCCGCAATGAGGAATCAAGCCGGGGAATATATTAATTGTTGTTATGATCAAGACAAAGAATGAAATTATTAGAGATGCGTCCTGTAGACTCCGCAGTACATGGATGTTTTTTACCGTATTTTCTATACTTCATAGACATAGCTACTTAAACGAAAAACAAGAAAGATTTTTATGTGGCGATGAATGTAACAACTCATGGACAAAAAGTTGAGTTTAAAATTTCAAGCTAGCATTTGCCACTAAAACTTAGTTTTAGAGAGATGAAATACGAAATTGGTTTTGGCCTTTTTATGCTGAGGTAGTGTCTTGCGTTCAGTGAACAGGTGTATGGAAAACATTCTAACTGCCACGTCTGACATTTTCGGAAAAATGAGAGAGCAATGTAGCTGTGTTGTTTACATAATTTATCTGTATCCAGAGGAGTTATCCTAATACTACTGAGTTAGGTTGCTCGCCGCATTACCACAGAATGTAATGTGATAGATTAGAAATTAAATATTTAACTACGAACGTTCCAACTGACATGTCAAGAAATTGACAGATTCTAACTGCCAGGAAGAAATTTGTGCCCAGAACCTCATTCTGCACTACGCAGCTGTAACTGTACATTTTACTGGAGACGACTGATTTTGGTCGTAGGATCAGACGGTCATCGGTTCCAAAAACCATCTCAGCTAAGTATTCGGTAACTCAAACACCGGTTGACAAGTAGTTCCATCATTGATATAAGCGGCATGTACGTGACATTACGTCCACTTAACTTCATGATGATGTTAAATGGCATAACGCTACGTACATACAGCTGATATCAATGATGGAAAAATGTACACTGCTAATTGTTTTTCCTGTTATACAAATACATGTCTGGGTAGTTTATGGACCAAATGATGGTGACCCTGAACCGAAACCGGTTGTATTTAATAAACTACACCGTTAGCTGTGTATTACAAAAATATGGAAATTTGTGGTTAGTTAATGTGACACCAAACTGCTGAGGTCATCGGTCCCTAGCCTTACGCACTACTTAATCTAACTTCAACTAAATTACGCTAAGGAGAACACACACAGCCATGCCAGAGAGAGGACTCGAGCCTCCAACGGAGGGAGCCACGCGAGGCGAGGGAAGCGCCTCAAACCGCGCGGCTACCCCGCGTGGCTGTGTATTTCATAATGCAGTGCTTAACATTCGCTAAATATGTGATATATCACCTCTACAATAAAGCTTTTCTAAGTTGATTCTTGCGAAGGTCGCTGGTTCGAATCCTGCCTCGGTCATGGATGTGTGTGATGTCCTTAGGTTAGTTACGTTTAAGTAGTTCTAAGTTCTAGGGGACTGATGACCTCAGATTTTAAGTCCCATAGTGCTCAGAGCCATTTTTGAACAATGGTATTAATTTGTACAAATAGTGTCGTCTCTGTTTTGAACTTACAGGTTCATCTCCCGTCGGCTGTTCACGCTTATATTTCGGAATTCCGAAGGAAAGCACAGCTTGGAAGAGAGATCAAGATCCATCTACTAAGCATGTTTGGGTGACTATCCCCATGGCTGGCCCATGGATCAACTCTAGATACATGGAACAGGTTATCGAGAAGCAAATAGCTCGAGTTTCGTGAAAAAAGGCGTCCACAACGTTTTCTATTTAAACTCTTCTGTCGGCTGATTTTCAGCATTACCAGATGACAAGAAATACGTTTATATTACGAGACAAGAAATAGGTTTATATTACGCATACTGAAAAGCAACACGAGGAAGGACATCAAACCCTCTTTCGCATCTTATACAAGACTTGAAAATAAATAGCCAATGGATAGAGCGTCTGCGACAATGGTAAATTTTTAGATATCAAGTCAAGACGTAGACAAAATAGCATGCTTCATGAAAAGGCTGGGCCAATGAATCATTCATTGTGTCATCTGTAGTACATCAGATGAAAATCTGAAAAACTGCCAATTATTAAAGTAGTGGTCATTGTTTAGAAAGTAAAATTATACAAAGCAGAAGAACTGTGTAAGCCATACAATGGTCGAAACTGAATAAAATGTGTGAAGCATCTCTGCCCATAGAACAATATTCGCTTTGTAGGAGACTTCTCCACATTGGTAAAATGAAGACCTATATTAAATTTCAGCAGACTGTTGTGATATTCTAGGTGTGTGCTACAATTTTACGCATCCCAAGTTAAAACATTTCCAGGGTGCCCTGTGCAGTTAATGATCAACGTCATATCGAAACCTAAGTTAGCTGCTTCAAAGAAGTGAATTCTGTGCCAGCATTAGGTCCTAATATTGACTTCCTTTACGTCTTAAGTCAAGCACAGTAACTTATACACACTATTGAACTTCATAGAAATTAATCACAGGTGCAGTGCAGGTACACGCCTGTTAGACAAGGCCAGTGCCTGAGCAGAAAAGCGACAGCTCATCCTCTGTGACCTTGCGATGTTCCGATTCGAACAGCCACTTTTTAGTCACCAGGAAATGCTAACTAGTGTATCACAGAAATATAAAAGTCAAACCAACCAGTGCACGCACTACCCCTCCAATAGATCGTCATGCATGCATAGATATTACTACTTACAGATACTTTGTTTAAATTTTCCTAAGTGCATAGTGTTCACGGCGCCTTGGACACACGTGGGCTGTAGCCTCGCTCACTTGCAGACAGACACACAGACAGACACACACACACACACACACACACACACACACACACACACACACACACACACCACACACACACACATACACAAACGTTGATAACTTGGACCATCACTATGTAAAAAGACTTTATAGCTGCAACTAATCTGTTTCTGTGGTACTGGAAAATGCCACCTTCGCTTCCTCCTAAGCGTTAAACATCCCTCAACTCTTGGGGAAGAAGATGATGAGGCTAACTGACGAATGCTTTCGTTTGTGGCTATTACTGAAGAACCTCGAAATGTTGTCACTGATAATACAAATTACGTATGTATTGTGTGACATTCCCGGCTGTGGTCACCAGTAGTTGATCTTGCTAGAAGCTCGCCTTGATGCCACTTCATACACGTGAAGTAGCATATGGTACAAACGTAGAGTGAGGTACAAGCAGCAGATGGTACAGTACGTACCATTCCCGTGGGAGACTTCGACAATTGTACTGAACTTGCTTCTGTTTGGTCTGGACATTCAGGTGTTAGATGCCAAAAAGCTACATTCTCTTGTTAATTATTTATGTACTTTTAATTGTATTTAACCCAGTTTTCAGTATGACAATCTCTCACGGTTACACTACGAATCTATGGGTTGTTTGGTAATTTCACTGGTTATGAGAAACATAAGAGTAATAATATTACAACCAAAGTGCTTTGAACACCTTCGTATCGCTGCACTAATGAGAGGTGTCTCCTTCCATCACTGTCAGTACTACTTATCTAGCCCTCTGTAGATACAGAGACTAACCTGGGTAAGTGGCATCCCACAACAAAAAGCAGAAACACAGGTTCCAGTTCAAGAAGACTGCATGGCAGCCTCCGCCGAAGAAGATCCCACGACCGACGAGCTGTGCTGGGCACACAACTTTAGAAGACAAGCGGTTGGTGGAAAGAATGGTTAGGGTCTCCTATCCGATCGCTACCGATTCCTCCAGTTTCCGGATCTGACTTCCAAGACGACAACGTATAATTTATAACTGGTAGTCTCCGCAGCAAAAAGAATTTAAGAATGCTTACGCACATTACAGAAGTGTTTTGTGACACTATGGTGGTTAGAATCTGTGACCGAAGGAACTGTAAAGAGCCAACAGAGAAAGGACTTTCAATAGCATAAAATAAGGAAACGTGTCGTTCACTAAAGAGTTATCTACCAGGTAAATTTGCCAAGTTCATCACATCAAGGCATGGTATCATGGCCAAACTATCATACCTCCTACAGAAGCCTGACAGCATGACATCAAAAGGCATATTGGAAGAGACTATGAAGGAAGTAGTCTATCTCTTTTCAAGGCAATGTAAAAACTCCTGTAGCTTTATAAAGTGAAATAGGCTATCGTTAAAGAGGCTGTACTAATAGGTAAACTTGTACAACTTATACCCTGTGTCAACACACATTTTATTAGATTATATCATACAGCGTAGTGAATTTCGCGCTGCCGGAAGCTAGGAAGCAGTGAGGATTGTAGCACTCACCGTTCAATAAAGAGACAGATGGTCGCTAAGCGTGAGAATGAGGTTGAGAGGGGAGCCATGCTGTACTGGAGCGTACAGAGAGAGTAGTGATTCACAGTGCAAGGATTGGCTCCAAGCGCATAAATTCTCTTGTCAACATTAAATATGTAAATGTTTATATACATCTCCGACTACAATGAAGATGTTATCCTTACTGACAGGTACTTAAATATGATTTCAGGAATTCCAAAACCAAACTCACATATTAAGCAGAATTTTATATAACGTTGTCAGTTTTTGGTCGACTGAAATGGCCAATCAGAAAGACCCCATTTGGATACAAGTGCGAAATACTCTGCGGGTAGTCTGACCAATAGCGTGTACTTACTGCCAGTGGACACACACACATAAAAAAAGGCTTTGCACCACCCCCGGTTCCCAGATTCCTTAAGACAGACGTCGACTATGGATATTGCATAACAGACTTAGTGGCCGGCCGGAGTGGCCGTGCGGTTCTAGACGCTACAGTCTGGAACCACGAGACCGCAACGGTCGCTGGTTCGAATCCTGACTTGGGCATGAATGTGCGTGATGTCGTTAGGTTAGTTAGGTTTAAGTAGTTCTAAGTTCTAGGGGTCTGATGAGCTCATAAGTTGAGTCCCATAGTGCTCAGAGCCATTTGAACCATTTTGAACCATAACAGACGTAGTTCGTTTGACCAAAGATGTCACTAAACTCGCCCAAAGATGTAAACAACCAACAGCGCCTGTTGGACGGAAGGGGTTTGACAGCCAATCAGTTCCAGTGATTCCACCAGGAGGAGGTACACGGCTCGAGTCGTCTGTAGTCCAACCATGCCTAGACGGACAATACTGCGGTTCGATCGCGTCCCCATTGTTACTTTGTGCAAGGAAGGGCTCTCATCAAGGGAAGTGTCCGGGCCCAACAACATGCCGAATGGGCCGATAAGGATTGGCATCACCTTCTCTTCACCGACGAGTGTCGCATATGCCTTGAACCAGATGATCGTCAGAGACGTGTTTGGAGGCAACCTAGAGAGGCTGAACGCCTTAGATACACCTCCAGCAAATACAGAAAAGTCGACGTTCCATGCTGTTTTGAGGCAGCATTATGTGGAGCCGACGTACGCCGCTGGTGGTCATAGAAGGCGCCGTAGCAGCTGTACGATACGACAATGCCACCAGACCGATAGTGCAACCATATCGACAGCATATTGTCGAGGCATTCGTCTTCATGTACGACAATTCGTGCCCCCATGGTGCACATCTTGTGAATGACTTCCTTCAGGATTACGACATCGGGCGAGTAGTGTAGCCAGCATGTTCGCCAGACATGAACCCTACCGCGCATGCCTGTGATAGATTGAAAAGGACTGTTTATGGACTACGTGATCCACCATCCACCCTGAATCGCCGTTGAGGAGTGGGACAATCTGGACCAACAGTGCCTTGATGAAATTCTGGATAGTATGCCACGACGAATACAGGCATGCATCAATGCAAGAGGGCGTTTTACTGGGTATTACATGTGCTGGTGTGTACAGAAATCTGGACCACCGTCCCGAAGGTCTCGCTGTATGGTGTTACAGGATGCAATGTGTCGTTTTTATGAGCAATAAAAAAGGCGGAAATGCTGTTTGTGTTGGTATCTGTTTCAATTTTCTGTACAGGTTCCGGAACTTTCGCAACCGAGGCGCTGCAAAAAAATTTTATGTGTGTATAATGTTCTTTAACATAAGTAAAAGCATTATCTCGCCCCAGAAAACGTCTATGTGCGATCTCAAGCCGGTGCAGCTTCGAATGGCCACTAAAGTCTTATGGAGAAAATTTTATAAAGTGGCAGCGGTGTTCAGTGAGGGAAAACTAAATTCAACGTTATAAAATTACTGAAAGCAAGTAAGTCGCCAGGTCCACGAGGTATTTCATTTCGCTTTTACAGACTGTTCTCTGCGGGACTACCCCTTTTCTTGACTTGCATTTATCGCCAACCTCTTGCCCAACGCTATGTCCCAAGGAATCGTAAAAAATCATAGTTGGCTCCCGTATATGAAAAGGGTAAAATAGTGGTAAAAGAAGAGTAACATTACAGTCCCCCATCACTACCATAGATATACAGCAGCAGAATCTTAGTACGAATGTAACAGATCTGCTTGAGATAGAAAAGCTTCAATCCACATACCAGTATGGATTCAGAAAGCGTCGCTCGTATTAAGCTGAGGTTGCGCTTTTATCGAATGATATCATGCGAACCCCCGGCGAAAGTTTCAGGCACAGGCAGTTTCCTTATTCCTAGATTTAAATAAAGCTTTCGTCAAGGGGGTCCTGTATAGACTTCTGACAATCGTCGAAGAATATCGAGAAGCCCTCAAGATATTTTGTGTCGCTGGAAGACTTGTTTAGCAGCAGAACACAGTACCTTCTCTTCCATAGCGAGTGTTCATCGGAAATAAGGGCACAGTGAGGGCGCTCTAGGGAAGTGTATGAAGACCACTCTTAATCTCTACACGCATAAATGATCAGATGTATAGGGGGAGCAAAAATCTGCTACCGATTCGTGATGGCACCACTAATAGGGGAAAGCATCGTCTCTGAGTGAATGTATGTGGATAGAGGATGAATTTCAATTTGGTGTGATGAATGGCATGTTGCTCTGAATATAGAAAAATGTATGTAAATGCAGGTGAATAGGAGAAACAGTCCTGGAATGTTCGATACAGTATTATTGGAGTGCAGCTTGACAAAGCAGCGGCTATTAAATGCATGAGCGTAACACTGCAAAGCGATGTGTGGTGGAACGAGCAGGTAAGAACGATATTAGGCAAGGGCGAAAGGGCGATTCTGTTTATCCGGGAGAATTTTAGGAAATTGTGCTTCATTTACGTAGTAGACCGCCCATAGCATACATGTGCAACCCATTCTTTTAAATACTGGTCCAGTGTCTGACATCCCCGCAAGGTCTGATTAACACAAGACAGCGCTGGAAATTCAGAAGCGTGCTCCTACATATGCTACCGTTAGATTAAATAAACCTGTATGTGTTTCGGAGATACTCAAATGGGAATCAAAGGAAGGAAGAAAACGCAACGTTCTTTTTGCGAAACACTGGTTAGAAACTTTCGGAAAACAGGGAATTGCGACAGACTGCACATCGATTCTTCTGCCACCAAAGTACATTTAGATTAATGACCCCGAAGATAAGTGGAATTAGGATATGTAGGGAGGCGTACAGATAGTCGTATTACCCTGTTTCCATTTGAAAGTGTATTAGGAATAGGTATTCCAGTACAACTTTTTACTGATCGCTTTAGTCTATATACCTAAAGTAATATCTGTATGACCCCAGTAAAGTTTCTGAGACTGTGTCAATACATTTGTATGAATAATGTGTTGAATTTCTGGAATAAAAGAATAGTTAATATCCTACCTGAGCCGGCAGCTGTGGCCGAGCGGTTCTAGGCGCTTCAGTCCGAAACTACGCTGCTGCTACGGTCGCAGGTTCGAATCCTGCCTGCCTCCACCGTGGAGATATGTCATGTCCTTACATTAGTTAATTTAAGTAGTTCTAAGTCTAGGGGACTGATGACCTCAGATGTTAAGTCCCATAGTGCTTAGAGCTACTTGAACCATTTATCCTACTTCTGCATTATTGCACTATATTTTATTTTGCTGTTAGTTCTAGCTTTGCAAGTGATTATTAAACAAAAAAATCACTTCATGATGCAATTCAAAATTATGTTTCAATATTTAACAATTAAATTTTTTATTCTTAAACAATAATGAATCCGAATAAAAGCATAGAAAAACTGCTAATGGAAGATCTGTACATGAGACTGTGCAAGGGACAACCAACCAGTACCGTGTTTATAGCCTACAATTGTATTTTACTCAGAATGCCACCTCCGGAGATGAGTCATCAGAAAATATGGTTGCTTCACGGAAAACCCAGGTGCGATTCCAATGTTCGCACGGAGCTGCCCTTTTGGGGGACGACTGGTACGAGTTGTTGTCAAGCTTGTCAGTCAAACAGCAGAGCAGCGGCTCCAGAGTCAAGAAACTCGAAAGCAGCCGTTAGACTGCTGCGCTGACCCCACGCCACACCAATATCGCATCCGGTTTCTCCGATGGCAGAGGGTGTCATGTCGGTCGGTCCGTCCCGCTTGGCCAATAAGTGTCACAACGCAGACCTTTGCATTGCTTTTGTGCTTAACAGCGATCGGAAATCTTGTAATCATTTTTTAAGTTGATGTTATGACATAATAATGGTCTAACAGCTTTTAGCATTGTACTTGATACTGGCATAAATGCCGAAATCCCCATAGTACAAAAGGTAACTGTAGTAATACCCAATCAAACGGTGGTTTACTCTCCTAAACAATATTAAAGGGCTGTTGCTCAACATTATCGAAAACTTTTTATATCCGAAACTTACGTCCAAATCGTTTGAGTACAATAAAAATTGAAGTGGGCGGAGAAATCCCTAAGGCCTCGTTGTCAGTTTCTTAACCGAACGTCTTCTTTCTTTTTCTCGATCCGCTACTTTATTATCCACAGTGTGGTAAGTGGTATCCAGTTTTTCTAAATTTCAGATGTGTGTTGAACTATGGTTTCTTTCACTTAGCGGTTGAAAACTCATGGCCAGGTGAGGGGAAATGTCACCATGCGATGAAGCAAGGAGCCTTAGGCTGCGTTTATTCTGGCACCTCGCTGCTTGTTGCTCGCCGGCATGACACAGCGATGATGAATCAAGCAACTGAGTCTTTCTTTGAGTGGTCCGTTTTCTGGTTGGTGTGATGTGGCCGCCAGGAATTCCTTTCGTATGCCAGATTCTACATTTCAGAGTAGCCCTTACAACCTCTGTCGTCGTTTATTTGCTGGGTGTCTTCCAGCCTCTGTCTTCCTCTACAGTTTTTACCCCCCAAGGCTCCTTCTAGCATCCCCTGATGTCGTAACAGATGTTCTACCATCCTGTCCCCTCTTGCTGTCAGTTTCCCCTTATATTCCTTTCCTCGTGAATTCCGCGGGAAACCTCATTTCCCACTACGGTATTTGCCGCCACCCGTTGGCGGCGTGTCAAAACACGCCAGCTGCCAGTTACGCCGCCGCGTTTGCTACAGTCATCACCGCAGCACGAGTGCTCTGGCATGCACGATTACGGCGCTGCCAATGAGATCCTAGTAGCAACTCATTTCCGAAGTTTCAGCGGCGGGTGTCCTTAAGTTAGAACATTTATAAACTCCACCCATTTGTGTGTTTGCCAGTTGAACAATATTTGCAGACTTCCTAGTGGCCTGAGCTCATAGTTTTCTGAATTGACCTTATACTGGAGAGCAAAAGATTTAAAATGCTTTCTATCTCTATATGTCTCGGCATTTAAGGCTAATTTAGGAATTGATGCTGCAAGAAAAGCCAACAGTTATTTATTTTTACTATTTGATATTAGATGTAGAATCAATTATTTTCTGAATTCTGAATTCATGAACAGCAACTGTTCCTCGCTCCTGTAGCGAGGAAGGAAACGAAGTGGAAGAAGGACTTTTGGGCACCAGAGCAGAGTATTTTCTTTCGTTCTACTGAACTATTTTTGTGTTTTTATATTAACTTTAAATACAGGGTGTTACAAAAAGGTACGGCCAAACTTTCAGGAAACATTCCTCACACACAAAGAAAGAAAATATGTTATGTGCACATGTGTCCAGAAACGCTTACTTTCCGTGTTAGAGCTCATTTTATTATTTCTCTTCAAATCACATTAACCATGAAATGGAAACACGCAGCAACAGAACGTACCAGCGTGACTTCAAACACTTTGTTACAGGAAATGTTCAAAATGTCCTCCGTTAGCGAGGATACATGCATCCACTCTCCTTCGCATGGAATCCCTGATGCGCTGATGCAGTGCTGGAGAATGGCGTGTTGTATCACAGCCGTCCACAATACGAGCACGAAGAGTCTCTACATTTGGTACCGGGGTTGCGTAGACAAGAGCTTTCAAATGCCCCCATAAATGAAAGTCAAGAGGGTTGAGGTCAGGAGAGCGTGGAGGCCATGGAATTGGTCCGCCTCTACCAACCCAACGGTCACCGAATCTGTTGTTGAGAAACGTACGAACACTTCGACTGAAATGTGCAGGAGCTCCATCGTGCATGAACCACATGTTGTGTCGTACCTGTAAAGGCACATGTTCTAGCAGCACAGGTAGAGTATCCCGTATGAAATCATGATAACGTGCTCCATTGAGCGTAGGTGGAAGGACATACTGACGAAACTAAAATGAGTCCTAACATGGAAATTAAGCGTTATCGGACACATGTCCACATAACATCGGTTATTTATTTGTGTGTGAGGAATGTTTCCTGAAAGTTTAGCCGTACCTTTCTGTAACACCCTGTATATACTCCTAAATATTCAATTTCAGAGATTTAAGGAATCATGGCAAACCAGGCAGAGCAACATCTTCGTGCTGAACAGCGTCTAACATTCCTTCCTCAGTTTCAGAGTCAATAAATAACATAACTGCTATCAGCAGTCTCGTGCCTCGTAAACGTGGAAACAGCACAGGAGCGTCTCCAAAACCTGAAGAAGGAATTCAGCTGCCAGCTCCGCCTTTCCGATAGCCCGATGGGGCCATGGAAACATGGAAAGAATACATTACACTGCTGCATCAGCATTTCGACGCGTACGAGATCACTGTTCAATCACACAGTCCAACTTTCTTCTCATTTGGAGGAGCATAAAAGAATCGGCTCCTACTAAAATTGTTTCCCCTCAGCAATCCCCAAATCCAAGTTTAAAAGTTCATATTTGCAATATTAGACGAATTTTTTGAGAGAAATACACATTTTTTTGTATGCAATGTGTAGTGAACAATCATATCAAGAGTAAATTGTGGAACTGGTAGGTGTGACTGGAAACTGTAGATTCTGATGTGCCTCTGACGCGACATATCAGTACGAAATGCTTCGTGGGATGTAATCCTGTACAGCGCGGAGTAGCACAGGGGGTAGCACAGGAGTTAGCACACTGTAATCGGATTCGGGGGGGAGAGAAGGTTCAAGCCTGAGTGCGGCCATCCTGACTTAAGTTTTCTGTGATTTCCCTAAATTCCTTAAGGTGAATACTGGGATGGTTCTTTCGACAGGGCACAGCCGCTCTCCTTCTCTGTCCTCCCCTAATAGGACCTGGTGCTCTGTCTCTAGTTACTTCATTGTCGACAGGACGTGAAACGCAAATGTTGTAAGTAGGCTGTTTAGGTTTTCTTATTGGTAACGCCACGTAGCGCTCTGTATGAAAATCACTGGCTGTGCTGTGTGCAGTCTGTGGGTAGTTTGCATTGTTGTCTGCCATTTTAGTGTTGTGCAGTTGTCTGTTAACAGCGCGTAGCGTTGCGCAATTGGAGGTGAGCCGCCAGCAGTGGTGGATGTGGGGAGAGAGATGGCGGAATTTTGAGAGCGGACGATCTGGACGTGTGTCCATCAGAGACAGTAAATTTGTAATATTCGATATCATGAACTGATATATATATTATGACTTTTGAACACTATTAAAGTAATTACATTGTTTGTTCCCTATCAAAATCTTTCTTTTGCTAACTATGCCTATCAGTAGTTAGTGCCTTCAGTAGTTTGAATCTTTTATTTAGCTGGCAGTAGTGGCGCTCGCTGTATTGCAGTAGTTCGAGTAAGGAGGAGGAGGAGATTAGTGTTTAACGTCCCGTCGACAACGAGGTCATTAGAGACGGAGCGCAAGCTCGGGTAAGGGAAGGATGGGGAAGGAAATCGGCCGAGCCCTTTCAAAGGAACCATCCCGGCATTTGCCTGAAGTGATTTAGGGAAATCACGGAAAACCTAAATCAGGATGGCCGGAGACGGGATTGAAGCGTCGTCCTCCCGAATGCGAGTCCAGTGTGCTAACCACTGCGCCACCTCGCGCGGTGGTAGTTCGAGTAACGAAGATTTTTTGAGGTAAGTGATTTGTGAAACGTATAGGTTAATTTAGTCAGGGCCATTCTCTTGTAGGGATTATTGAAAGTCCGATTGCGTTTCGCTAACAAATATTGTGCGTCAGTTTAAGCACAGTCATGTATAATATTTCTAAGGGGACGTTTCAGTGTCATCCATCGAGATGAATTGCTTCCTACTGCTATTGTTCAGAATCTCTCAGACCAGAGATGGAGGACCGAAATTCTAAACGCAGCTGGACAAACTACGAACTGAGTTTCCCATATCCGCACAAAGCGAAGTCGTGCGCGAAATGCTATGTCACCTGTGATCGGAAAAATAGCTTCTTTACACAAGCTGAATGCGAATTTTATCATTTCACGGGACTTAGAAAGCAGGTCGGCCCGCAAAATATTAGAATGCCCTCATTTGTTTCGCAAGGGATTAAGCCAAACGTTTATTTCGTGTTCAGATTCTGCGCCTCCTCCTGCTGAAAAGTCTTACCCGTACAGATGCAAAACACGCCCACACACCCGTTTAATGCAAGTACATCGCACTTCAAAAGGCTCTTAGAAACTCGAGTTTCACGAAAGCACTCTACTGCGTTTTTCACCAGTTGGAATGGACAGTCATATTCAGAGAACACACCACAAACTGTGAATTACATTGCAAATTTTCTGTCAGTCAGTGCGTTTTCAGTTAGATACCGGAGCTTCTGTCACGCTGCTTAACCTACATACGTATAAAAACATTGGCCAACCTTCTTTGCAAAGATTAAGTCTGCAACTCACCGCCCATAACGGCGACAGAGTGTCAGTGCTTGGAACGTTATGATTACCTACTAAATTCAAAAACATGGCTAAGGAATTCCCTTTCACTGAAGTCCGCTCACGCATGGGCCCAAATATTTTCGGCATTGTCCGCATCTCGTTGTCTTGCGGTAGCATTCTCGTTTTTCGAGCATGGGTTCCCGGGTTCGATTCCCGACGGGGTCAGGTATTTTTCCCTGCCTCGAGATGACTGGGTGTTGTTGTGTCGTCTTCATCATCATCATTAATCCACATCACGGTCGGAGGAAGGCAATGGCAAACCACCTCCGCTCGAACCTTGCCTAGTCGGAGGTGCGGGTCTCCCACATCGTCCCCTACGCTCCTCGGAGTATGTGACCTCATCAGCATCATCGTATGCGTTTGGTCCTTCGCATTGGACATACAGATCAATTCGCATGCCATTGACGTAAAAGTTTCCCATGCCGTAGTTCAACATCTCCGTGACAAGTATCAACATTCGTTCGACGGTACTATAGGATTTACAAAAGGTTTTCACGCTCACATTACGCCAAAAGCTAATACGGAACCTAAATTTTGCCACGCCACTCCACTCCCCCCCCCTCCCCCCCCCCCCCCCCCCCCCCCCCCCCGTGCCGCATGCATTATGCGACGATGTGGCTACAGAATTTCAGAGACTGCAAGCTGTTGGAGACTTAGAACCTATTTCAGCAAGTGAGTGGGCATCACCCTTAGCCGTCATTCGTAAGCCAAATGGGAAGATACATCTTTGTGCGGATTTCATAGGAACGCTACATTCAAAGAGGGTCATTGATTCCTACCGCTCCCATATACAGAGGAAATTTTGGATTGTCTAGCTGGAGGACAATCCTCGAAAATTGATCTTGCATAAGCCTATCTTCAATTATTATTGAACGAAGATACATAGAAAATTTTTGTTGTGAACGCTCATGTCAGCTTGTTTGAATGTCAACGCCTATCTTTGGGAAGTGCTACCTCGCCTGCGCTGTTTGAAATATTTCTGGAACAACCAACGTTCAAGGTACCTTCTTTTTTTTATTATCTTGACAACATAATCGTCTCTTGACAAACAACCTATCAGCAACTTCAAGGTACCTTCTTGTTTTTATTATCTTGACAACTTAATCGTCTATTGACAAACAGCCTAACGGCACCTTCAAAATTTGGACTGTCTTTTTTAAGTTTCAACTGAGGTGGACCTCAAGTGTACCTAGCGGAAATGTTCTTTTTTCAACAAAAAATGAGTTCACCGACGCTGGTGATGCTCGTCCTTCCACTAAACATATACAAGCAATTCAGTAACTGCTATCTCCTAAGAATTTACGTGAACTGCAAGCTGTTCTAGAAAAATTGACTTTCTACATGAAGTCCATTCCTAATATGACACAAATTGCCGCACCTCTGAACCGGCTCAGACGTAAATATATTCCGTTACATTGGAGAGAGGACCGTGACCACACTTTTTAAATACTGAAAAGCGCATTGCTTTGTCAACCTTGCCTAATGCACTATAAACCCTAACCACTCAAACCACTGGGGTTTTCAGTCGATGCCTCGTCCCATGGCATCGTGACGATATTATTCCACAAAATAGGCAAAAGAGAACGCCCCATCGCATTTTCTTCCAAAACTTTGAACAGTGCGCAGATTAATTATAGTCAGCTGAAGAAGGATGCCTCGGCTATAATATGTAGTTCCACCAAAGTTCATCATTTCCTGTGTAACAGAAAATTTATCCTCATCAGTGACCGTGGGCCTATCATTGAATTGTTGTCCACCTAAGTTCCCGACCGCAGATTTATTTATTTCATTAACAGTACAGAGTAACGCACATTCTTGAAATGTAAGGTGGTTCGGATGCTTCTAAATCCAACAGCAAACGCTTCTCATTACTACAATCTTACTGGTATACAGTTGTTAATGCTTTTTTAAATAATGTAAAGAACATAATATATAAAAATTTATCTAAGGTTACAGCGAATTGAGTGCTTAAAAATTGTTAAAATGGTTCTACATGATTTGTTTCTGCCTAGTTGATGAGAATATAATTAATATAACGCAAATGTCAAAGGAAAATTGTAATACAATGAGTGTGGTGAAAATAATTGGCAATATGTACAGGGAAGTGATATACTGTATATGGAAGTGTAATATAGCCTATGTTACATTCTCATCTGAAATGGTCTGTGCTTATGTATGTTTACTGTGTTTGTATGTATTGGTATATTACTGTGAGTGTTGAATTTCAGGACACTACATGATATTCAGCAGCTGTTACTTATTCCTATTGTTGGTAGTTTCGGTATATTCTATGCGATACCTTAGATAAGTACACATTGTATTTTAGAGATTAAATACTGTAAATACTGCCTGAGCATTTGGTACATGGAATACACGAATTTTAGCTTTGCTTGAGAAATACAGTTATGTTATGAATATAGTTCATTGCTACTTGAATACATTATTCCTTGAATAAATTAATACATTACATTTTTAGTTTTATACGTA
This sequence comes from Schistocerca americana, assembly GCF_021461395.2. NCBI lineage: Eukaryota > Metazoa > Arthropoda > Insecta > Orthoptera > Acrididae > Schistocerca > Schistocerca americana. Next base: position 326,109,168 of record NC_060125.1, read on the forward strand.
CATTATACGGAGAATAATTTGATATGTATCACTAATTCTTTGTAGCTTTAAATAGAGAAGAGAATACACTTCTGTCTACAAACAATTAGACGAGCAACACATTTTTTACTGCTTGTGTGCAGTATACTTTAAACAGTATGCAATATGCCGTTGGGAAGTAGGAGCCTCGGAATAAAACCCCTCATAGCCTTCTCCTCCCAAGCGTCGTTATTACTAGAGTCTTAGTATGTGGTGTCGGTATTTGCGTGTTTCATGATTATTACTGCTTGTTGTGTTGAATGTGGCTGTTGTGGCATGCAGTGTCATCCGTTGTTGGTTCGGGTCCCTTACGTGTTGATCGTTTCTGCGTCATGTTGACTTAGAGTTCCTTCCTCGGCTTCGGAATCTGTGGTCGTGCTTGTGTCCTCCCATGTGGTTTGTCGTGTTGTTTGTATGTGTCTACGCTTCTTTCCATATGGGTTTCGGCGCTTGTATTCTTCATGCAGTGTGTTCGATACAAAAAATTGTTCAAATGTCTCTGAGCACCATGGAACTTAAATTCTGAGGTCATCAGACCCCTAGACCTTAGAACTACCTAAACCTAACTAACCTAAGGACATCACACACATCCATGCCGGAGGCAGGATTCGAACCTGCGACCGTAGCGGTAGCTCGGTTCCAGACTGTAGCACCTAGAACCGCTCGGCCACCCCGGCCGGCTGTTCGATACATTATCGGCTACGCTATTTATTTTGAACCAATCGTAGGGATTACGTAATATTCTGGCTATGACACTGTCGTTCTGTATACGTCTCATTTATGCCAGCGTGTTGCATAGCAGTGTAACATGTTCTGGTGTCCAACTGTATCCGCAAACTCACATTTCATCGTTAGTTAATCCCATGCTTTTAAGTGTACCGGATACGGCCCATGGCCTGTCAAGAAATGGACCAACCCCGGCCTGGGCCGACATGTTTCAGATGTAATCTTTCGCGTGCGTCAGGAAAGAAAGAGTGTCCTCGGTGACTGTTGTCGGATGTGTCCCACTCTCTCTGCCATATATGAATCCGCCATTGTTTCATCAGTGTTTTGTTCATAATGTTGGCTCCTGTAATTTCGGTGTCTATCAAGCCTGCCCCTTTTAAACCAGTAAAGTGCAGCTCTGTAACGTATTGTTATGTCTGGAGAACAGGTCCCAATCACAACGCAAAGTGCCTCTAGTGATGTGGTTGAAGGCCCCGCTCATTCTCAGGAATACACTGCGTTGACCTCTTCTTGCAATTGTCGTGTTAGTATGTATGTTCAGTCTGTGAGCCCACTCATTTGTGGCGGAACATGAGATAGATTCAGATATCACAATGTGGTAGGTCCTTTTGTCTTCATAGGTAATATGTACTGAGTTGTGATGAGTCTGGCTAGTTTGTCAATAGTCAGTTTGCTATGATAGTTAAAAGTCTGTTTTTCGTCAAGATGCAGTCCTAGATAACGTGTGGCTTCCTTCCTCTGTATGCTTGTATTGTATAATTTTAGATTTGGATTCTTCTATAGGGTCCCTCTAAGCAGTACATATACAGTTTCGGATTTGAGTTCCGCTATTTCTTGTTCCAGGCGATGAATGCGTTCCTGGGCATCTGGTGCGTTTGTAACCGCTAGTACTTTTCTGAGCCTGACGTTTTCAGTTCTGAGCTCTTCATTTTGTCCGTAAAGCCTTGCTTGACCCAAATCGAGTGCCCAAATTTGGTCTATAACCTGTGGTGTAATTGTGGTTGAAGCCGTTTTTTGTTTTAATTTATTCTGGAACTCCGCTAAGATCTCATCTACAGCTTTTATCATTTTAGTTTCCATTTTCTTTCTTTTGGTAATTAACTCTTGGTTGGATACCATTCCTCTTATTACCCCCGTGCTTCTGGCTCGTAGAAGTTACGTCACTGTTTCGACGTCCTCAGACTGATGTGTAGCTCACATTGATTCCGGGACCACGTTCGGCATTTTCGCGCAGCATAAAAGCTTTAACGTTGATTGCGACTGTTCTCAGATTACTAGGATTAAATTCTGTAGAGCCCGACGGGACAACAGGTGAACGCCGATATATTTTCTCGTTTATCTGTTAGCACAGATGCAGCATTCGACGAATGGGGAAGCTTCTTGTTTACACATCGATTCTTCTGATTCGCAGGCACAGAATTGTTTCGTACTGAGTCAAGGTGGATCGCACAAGACACAGACCATGTGCCACCACTAAGATCGCTGAAAAGTTGCATACGCCGAGGCTGGCTGCGCTTTCGGAAAAGTATTCCCGATCCCTCAGTGCGAAGAGAGCTTGTGCACCGCAACAGTTTATCTCTTCTAAATGATGTGATTCTGCTTCACACACCTAACAAACGGACAACAGTATTAACCCCACCCCCCGCCCGTTGCTAGCAATGTACGTCACTTGTTTTACACAAGCAAATAGAATATGTTCCAGAAGAATGTCGCGCTTGCACTGACAGTCAGACCGCTCTTCACCAGGAATCTTACTCATGGCCGCATACTCTATACCACCACCTCCATATAGACTTTAGTGGCTGCTTTTGGCAAACTCGTTAGCTGATTATCGTTGATGCCTACAGCAAATACTTGTTTGTTATCCCGATGAATTCGACGAATACCGCCAGCACTATCAAGGCGCTCGCTTTTGTACATTTCCTTCGAATGTTTGACACAAAAAATTGCCCCTTACTTCCTTTTTCTTCCAAGGAATTCGCACAGTTTTGCAAACGTAAGGGAATACACCACATCAGGGAAGCACCCTTGTCCCCACAATCTAACAACGAAGCAGAGAGTTTGTTTCGAACGTTCAAGACGCAAATGTCAAAACGTCGAGTTTCACATTCACTTGAAGATGCCTTAATGATGTTTCTAAGCTCATATCGTACTTTGCCTGCGCCTGATATATCGCCGACAGAACTTTTGGATGGGAGATACCATTGGGACCTGCTTCATCCTTGCCTCTCAGCTCCCGCTTCAGATTTCACCACGAATTTTCGTCCGAACGTCAGGTCCTAATATCATGTGTACAATAAGCCTCATGTATGGGAATCTGTCGATCTTCTCAGTTCATGTTGCAGAGCGATATGTACTATTCGCGGCAGCGTAGCCACGCATCAGTGCCACCAGAACCACCTACGGTTCCGTGAATTCAGCGAACTTGCCGTAGATCAAATTGTAACTTCTTCACTGCGCTACGTCTGGCCGCCAGGACGTAGCCACATCCATCCGCCCCCAACGCAGCTTACCGAGAGGCTATTTCCACCCGTATCCGTCACACCGATGGAGGTCTCTGTCTGCCCACCTGCGACGACGTATCTGCCAGAGCCACAAGTAGCCTATCCTTAGGACATCGACGCCGTCACCGACAGGTAGTTGTTGGCACCTACCGCAGCGCTCTTCATGCTACTACCTGGGCTGTCGGATGCGTCCTACGCCTGGTTTTCCAGGACAGTTTCCTGGGCACTTGCAAGATTCAACGTTCGGCACGCGGGTTGGTCTGCGCTCTGCCCACACTCCCTCAGCACTATCCATGGCACTGAGCCCTACCCCCCTCCGAATCATCCCAGTTTGGCGGGGAGGGTGCCAGTAGTGGCCGCCATTCGGTCAGCTGCAATTTGATACATGCCCCCCCCCCCCACCCCTTTTACGGCTCCGCGTTCCCTACAGCCTTCACACCTGCACAAGGGTGCACGAGGGTGCTGCCGCAAACGATTATGCCTCTGCAAATGGGTGGTACTTAAAAAAGGAAGGAAGGCTGGGTTCAACGTTCTGTAGACAGTGATGTCATTAGAGACAGAGCACAAGCCGGGATTATGTCAAGGTTGGGGGAAAAAAGTTGGCTGTGCTCTTTTAGAGGAACAATCACGGAATTTGACAGAGCGATTTAGGGAAATCACGGAAAATGTAAATCTGGATGGTCGAACGAGGGTTTGAACTGTCGTCCTCCCGAATGCGAGTCCAGTTTATTAACCATTGCGCCACCTCGCTCTGTGCGGTTATACGTGCACTGTAAGTGTTTTGTGAGTCTGAATAACATTTACAGATTTTCATAGTTGTCAGGGTTCGTCATCTGAATAGACATTGTACTGAAAAGTGAGATATTTATAATTTTTTTTTTTATTCTGGAACTATCTCAGCATTCAAACCTACTGTCAGCATCTGACGCTGCAAGGACAACCACGAAGTTGTAGAACCAAATAATATCAGAATTCATGAACGGCATCTGTTCCTGATTCCTGTAGGCATTAACGGACCACACAGCGTGCGAGGAAGACATAACTCTTACCTTATCAGTCCACTTGCTTTTCAACATTCTTCTGCATCACCACATCTCAGATACTTTTATTCTCTTTTGTTCTCGTCTTGTCACAATCTATGTCTCATTGTCATACAATGATGTGCTCCAAACGTATATTCTTAGAAATTTCTCTCTCAAATTAAGATCTAGTCTAATAGACTTCTCTTGAGCAGGAATTTTTGACAGTGCTAGTCTGCTTTTTACGGTCTCTTTCCACCAGTCCAAAATCTTCAGATGTGTGTGAAATCTTATGGGACTTAACTGCTAAGGTCATCAGTCCCTAAGCTTACACACCTAAATTATCCTAAGGACAAACACACACACCCATGCCCGAGGGAGGACTCGAACCTCCTCCGGGATCAGCCGCACAGTCTTCCTCCGTTCGTCAGGGTTTTTTTGTTGCCTGGGCAGCAGAATTCCTTAACTTCATCTACTTCGTGATCACCAGCTACATTGTTAAATTTCTCACGGTTCTCATTTCTGCTACTTCTGATTACTTTCGACTTTCTTCGATTTGTTCTGAGTCCGTGTCCTGTACTCATCTGACCGTTCAGTCCACTGAACAGATCCTGTAATTTTTCTTCACTGCCATTGCGTATAGCGATATCATCAGATAATTTTTACGCTGATATACTTTTGCATTGAGTTCTAATTCCACTCTTGAACCTTGCCTTTATATGTTTCATTGCTTGTTCAATGTATAGATTGAACAGCAGGGGAGAAAGGCTACATCCCTCTCTTATGTCCCGTTTTAATCCCAGCACTTCGTTCTTGGTCTTCCGCCCTTACTGTTCCCTCTTCATTCTTGTAGATGTTGTATATTACCAGTCTTTCCCTATAGTCTTCTCTTCTTTATCAACTACTACGTCAGAACTGCCTCGCTGGTGCATTTACCTTTCCTACAGCCAAGCTTATCGAAATGTATCAGATCCTCAGTTATCTAATCCATTCTTCCGTCTATCACTGATTCATATACTCCTATTTAATCTGAACCATCGCTGCTATACCCACTGCTCGTGCTGATCCTAGCCAGATGATATAGATCTGCTTTGTGGTTTGCGTCATGAAAGTCGCCGTGTGTCTTTTAACCTGAGCAATGACTGGTTGCTTCAAGGTCACTACAGCAGTGTCTCTGCAAGCGCTCTGCTTCCTACGTGAACAGAGAATTATTCTCGGAGAGCTGCGGGCAGTAAATTTTTATCGTGAGTGTGACAAGGCTGACAGCGGGGGGTGAGCCGTGATTTGTCAGCAGCGTCCAGCACGGTGGCCGCAGCGAAGCAGTAGCACACAAGGGAGGCAGATGGAAGCTAACAGCGTGCTTTTTTCGCGGGAAACTATAAACGGACATTGCCAGCACGACAATAATCACTGCCTGGACTGAAAGCCGCTGTCACCAAGGTAGTACAGAACCAGATTGCAGCAGTGCGACGTGGAATACATTTCTAGACCCAAAGCCGGGCCACTGAATTTCTACTTGATGAGGGATGATGGCCTGGCAAAACGTTGGTAGATTAAACCACCGTAACTACTGCCTTTTTCACGAAGGCAGTGTCTGTCACCGTTTGCAATCACCTACGAGAGGTACTCTACGTTAGTCATCAACTTCAAGGATGTCACCTGGCTGCAACTACTACAAGCAGCCTTCGCTGTGCCTAGGCCAGATACTGCTGGAAGTCGATGTGATGCCTTTGAGTAGGGGAACCATATTCTGGCTGACTTCTACCGACTTCAGGATGTCTACCTGGGTCTTCTTGAATTTTTCGTTGTTCTGACTAGCTGCCGATCTTCTGCTTGCCTCTTGCAGGAACATAGGGTTTGACCCTGCGAACTGCTGTCGCTGGACTGTGCGCTTGAGCCCTTGGTCCAACTCTGTGACCTCTGCAACGAGTGCAGCAGCTACACCAGCCAATATGACGGGTTCCGCTGAGAATGACACGCTTGTCTGAGTCCAACGCAGTGCTACTCTGTGAATTCAGCCGCCACCTGCTCGAAGGCTAACTCGGGCCATTACATGAGGGCGCTTCTTTCTGAGCTGAGCACCTCTCCCCAATCGATTCCAGATCGTTTCTCGACGCATTTACCGAGGCCAGTCAACTCTACTACTGATGCAGCTTTCGCTCGAATTAAATGTATCTATGTAGTTGAAGTGTATGAATGGCTCTGAGCACTATGGGACCTAACTTCGAAGGTCATCAGTCCCCTAGAACTTAGAACTACTTAAACCTAACTAACCTAAGGACATCACACACAACCATGCCCGAGGCTGGATTCGAACATGCGACCGTAGTGGTCACGCGGTTCCAGACTGTAGCGCCTAGAACCACTCGGCCACCTCGGACGGCTAAAGGGTATGAATCTCACGAATGTAGTTTACAAGGCTTACTGAAAAATAATAAAGAATCGCTCAAGACTAATAACAGAAGCATCTTTGGGAGAATAACAAAGTCTATTTAGCATCAACAGCATGTTAAAACCTGGGCTGGTGCGCAAACAGGGTTACGTACAAATTTAATTATTTAAATTTAATTATGTAATAGACAGAATGAGATTTTCACTCTGCAGCGGAGTGTGCGCTGATATGAAACATCTTGGCAGATTAAAACAGTGTGCCGGGCTGAGACTCGAACATAGGACCTTTGCCTTTTGCGGGAAAGTGCTCTACTGTCTTTTTCTTTTATATGACATTTGCCTTTCGCGGGCAAATGCTCTAACAACTTTTTCTTTCACCGGAAAGTGCTTCTTGTTTTTTTGTTTACTACATGAGCAAAATGCTGCAGGCAATGCGAAAAACTAAGATCTCTTTTGTTTGAAAATAAAATACGCGGTTCGTTATAAAATGTAACAATATTTTTTGAAAACGCAAAGCGTTCTAAGTATATTTTTTAAACATCACTTTTTCTTTGTAAACGTAAATAAGTATACCGTCACAACTTCATCAACAACACTACTTCTGTTTTTTGAAGAGCATGAAAATGAAAACAAGGAGGCTGCATATACAGATCCATCTGTGAACAGACATGTGTAAGCAAAAAAATGTTGAGGATGAAGAGTGAAAGAAATTAGGAAGTCTTGTGAGATTTTCTCCACTTTGTCGAGTCGTCTAAACAACGTTCTTTCTACCATTGATCATTAGAAAGTGAACGAGGGATCGCCCAGTCTTGGCTGGCACGTTTCGTCGAGATACCAGCTACGAGGCGGACTGGCGAATGTACTCTGTAAATACGAGGTCCAGAAGTCCGCCGGATCGACGATGTCGTCCCGGAAAAGGTAGTTGATAGTCATGCCACTGATCCATGTGATGGCGTGCCATTCAGACGAAGGAATGTAGCTCGTGTCAGGATATATCAGCATAGTAGGAGAGACGTGATGTGGGAGTGCTCGGAGGTGGAAAGCCGCAATCTTCTGTACTAGGGTCCGAGCAGCTGCTGCTGTAAATCTGTATTTTCGACATTGCACTCGAGGCACAGGGGTGAGTCCACCAGCGCGATGCGATGCTGTTTCTCTCTTGTAGTGTATTTTCCGATAAAGAGATGGTACCGCATCGTGGTGGTGTCAGTGGTGTGGTATGGTTGATAGATCGTTTTTCAAACTGTAAGTAATGAAACCTGGGGGTGGCGTGCTTCAACGGCGTTTCGGGTTCGGTACGTTCGGAGAAGGCGGTAGATGTCGCGGGTGGTCGTCTCCTGGTCCTGGGGAGCTCTGTGCATATGTAGCCGAATTCCAAAAGGAAACGGCCGTTGTGCGAAATCGGAGGTGGGATGTGTGCCAAAGACGTCGGTGGGCGTCTCAAAACAGCTGCGAACTCGGTAGTGAACATTCCAGTAAAATTTGCGTTGTGGCTTTTCCATAACCGGACCGTAGTATTGGTGTAAAGTGCCGTGGTCCTGGCTCTCACGTTAACCACTTCGAGGCCACCATCCCGCTTCGGTAAGGTGAGGGCATCTTAATGGACTTTGAAGATGTCTCCGGATCATATTAAAAAACCCGAAATCCGCCTCTAGTCTCGCCACCATTGTGGCAGAGATGGGAGAATCTGGACGATGCCAGACTCCCAGATGGATGGGTATTGACGAAGGTGTGAAACGATCCCTTAGATAAATTTATGAATTACTGTGCTGATAAACCTCTTACAATATTTGATTATCAAACAGCTGAGCAGAACTGAACGTAGTCAGACATTTCTATCTTTATTTATTCTGATCAACACTAAACTGACACACAATATTTTTAGCACAACGCAATCTGACTTTCAAAAATCCCTACAAAAGAATGGCCCTGACTAACAGTAACCTACACCTTTCATGAATCACTTACCTCAGAAAAATCTTCGTTACTCGAACTACTGCAATACAGCGAGCGCCAATACTGCCAGCTAAATAAAAGACTCTAACTAATGAAGGCACTAACTACTGATAGGCATACTTAGCAAATGAAAGATTTTGATAGAGAACAAACAATGTATTTACCTTAATAGTGTTCAAAAGTCATTATATATATATATATATATATATATATATATAAGTTCATGATATACAGTATTACAGATTTACTCTTTCTGATGGACACACGTCCAGATGGTCCGCTCTCAAAATTCTGCCATCTCTCTCCCCACATCCACCACCGCTGGCGGCTCACCTCCAACTGAGCAACGCTACGCGCTGTTAACAGCCAACTGCCCAACACTACAATAGCAAATTACAACAATGCAAACCAGCCACATACTGCACACAGCACAGTTAGTGATTGTCACATAGAGCGCTACATGGCGTTACCAACATAAAAACCTAAACAGCCTACTTACAGGTGACACACCACTTGTTCAGGGGATGTAGTAGGTGATTGTGTATGTCTGCCCGGATGCGTTGCAGTAGCGTCTGAAAACAGATCGCCGAGGTGTGGCGAACGTCTCGCGTGTACACCACTCAGACAGTGAAGGGTGTCAACCTGTGGAAAGGGGGCTACGCTGTCTGCGGGAAAGCTACGTCTGACCTCCATTGCGCTCCCTGTCCCTGTATGGTAATAATGGGTAATCCATTGCATCGAAGCTAGTACGTCAGCTGCTGAACGGAAGACGAGGGCAAAGTCGTCCGCATAGGCGTGGCAACGGAAAACATGATTGCGGAGTGGAATACCTGTCATGCAACACCGTAATTTGTAGATGAGTGGTTCCATCGTAATGGGACCGTCTGAGCTACTCAAGCATGTCTCAAGCGCTTCACTTCTGCCAGTACCTCGTCTCCTCCCTTCCAAACTTCACAGAAACTCTCCTGCGAAACATGCCCGTGAGAAGCAATGGTCCAGATTACGAGGCTCTGTCTAGCACACAGTTTTAATCTGTCAGGATGTTTCATGTATCAGACAGATAATTCATTCCAAGGGTCTACTGCCTCGACGACGTTTGCCTGTTGTCGATATTTATACTTGTAATAAATTGGTCCCACGGATACCAAGACTTCAAAAACTTTCTAAATTTCAAGACTGAAGTCGGATGAAAGAGGTGTTACGTAACTACAAATTAACAATTTTCTGACTTCTTTCCTTTGGTTGTACCGTGAAACCATGCTTCTTGCCGTATTTTAGGATTGTGAACTAAAGGAGAGCACACTATAGGTTTTATTGAGTAAGTTTCCGAATTTCTGACGTAAATTACCGTACCCCTTGATTGCAGCGACGTAGAAGCTTACATTTATAACACCGCCAAAAGGACTGTTGACCTTAGTATGTGACATAAATTTCATATTGATTCTTGTCCTCGTTCCTGGGTAAAATGTCCTTAACAAAGGGACACACACACCGACAGGCAGACGGATAATAAAATCATGCTTTAAGAGCTCCGTTCTTGTCGACTGACGCACGAAAACTTAAAAAAAAAAAAAGACGGGAAGTCAGAGACCCAGGTGACTTTCGTTAATCTATAAAATCTTTTAGACTCAGACATTCGGCAAAGACTATGGAGAATAATGGACAAGTGAGCACACCTCTTGTATCTTATTCAAATAACCAGAGGCATATTGGACGTCACCAAAATAGTCAGTTCAAAATCCGAAAAGGAAATATAAATCATGGTCTGAGACAGGGATGTATAAGAGGCGATCAGAAGTTTCCGTTCGGGGGCGCTGCTGCAGCGTATAAGCAACGTTGCGTAACTCTGAAGCAGGTCTAGAAGGATCAACGTGTAGGCTAGGGATTAATGTGGGATTCATGTCTTTCCGACATGCATGCGATAAACGCCGAAACATGAACTACAGCAAAGCTACTAGCAGCCGTACCATTACCGACGCCTACGGGCTAACTATGACATTAACATGACTAACAACGCTAATAATGCAATTCACAGACTGAACACCGTTCCCATTAAGTTGAGTACACTCGCGGTCACGTTAGTGTGGTTACCACCTATATTCGAAGTTAACGTGCAACAAACATTCACAAACGGTTGGTGGTAGATCTAGCAGTGGAGGGTAAATATAACGTGTTGGGTGCACCTTAATGCTGAAACAGAACGATTTACCTGACGACCAAAGGGACCAGGTTATTGGCTTTCGGGCTACGAATGGAGTGATATCCGAAATGGCTGACTCTGTAAACTGCTGTCGTGTCACCGTGGTTAAAGTACACCATACACAGCGAAGTATCGCTATCTACAACCGGCACCGAGGCAACGGCGGTACTCAATGGTCCATAGATGTCAGAGGTGAATGACAGCTTTGGAGACGAGTACAGGCAAATAGACGTGACACTGTTGAGTAATTGACTACCCAAATGAACCCAGAGGCGATGAAAAAGAAACGTTGCTGCTTTTGTGCATCCGCAGCAAGTGCTTGTTCCGTGCACCCATGCTGACTGCTGCTCATCGAATAACTTCGTGCAAGTCTCGCAGAGGTCCGAGCTGCGAAATTAATTATTCAGTCTATTGCAGGTGGTTACATTAATGTAACTAGACAGTATGTAAGGTTGGGTGCCCGTGAGGCAAATACGTTCCCGTCTACATTGGCTCAAGTGGCGGACAACAGCATTGTAGATGGCGTGAACAGCTCTGAGGCGGAACTGGTCAAAATTTCCAATGCTTGATGATGAATATGATCAGTACGGTTGGCGGTGTTAGGCGGTATCAACATGATGCCTCCTGGAGGTGAATAATTTTTTCGTCTTGGCGTTTCTTTCAAGCCAGTTTTAACGTACTTCCTAAGGTTTGCCTATGGTAATACAATTGCTACTACATCGTATGCAATGAAGCTTACTTCTTAATGGATTTGTAGTTTGTTGTTAGGGGGCAGTTCTAGGCAAATGTTAGAAGAGGCTCGTTGTGAGCCTGGGAGCGACAACACACAGAGGGTTCTCCCCCTTACGGAACGACGGCGGAAGAGCGCGCCGGCTGCTGATGGGACGGCGACTGGGAAATTCAAATTGCCGGCATTCCGGAAGCGGGGAGCTGGTGCCGGACGCGCCGCCCGTTTTCCTTCCCCCACTGTGCGCCGCCCGCAGGGTGCCAGAGCGCGCGTCTGCCGGCTGGGAGGAACTGGCGACAGCCGGCGAGACGCGGCGCCGGAATGCGGGCTGGCCCGGCTAACGCCTCTAATGGAACGGCCCTCTCTAACGGCGCTGGGACCGAGTTCGCAGCGCCTCCTCCTCTCCCACCTCCTCCTCACACACTCGCCCAAAGCTCTTTCCAAATTCCTCTAAGTCACAGAGAACATCCTTGAACTCTCGTTATTTCCAGAACATTAGGAATCTACCAGGCGTAGTATATTTTTCGCTACTTACAATTAATTACATGCTCCTCTGATCATTTGAAAGATTATTTTATTGAAGCGACGTGGATAAATGATTAGTGTCAGTGTCAATGAACACATTATTGTTAATTTTGTCCTAATCATGTAATTAGACTTAAAAAGAAAGTTTTTTTCTGGCTACCAGTTTTTAAGCAGAAATTCGGCAGCAGAATAGGAGTCGTCCAAGAGAAAGAAGTTAGATTTAAAACTTGCTTTTCTCCCTGCCGGGCCATTAATGTCATAGCCCAAATAATCAAAGATGTTTATTGCTGCGTATGTAACTTCTTTCTGAGGCACTGACAGTCTTAACAGCGGGTAAAAGGGCACTTTTCCCTCTAGTGTTGTGGGAATGGACACCAACGTTGTTCTCAAACTGTGATGAATTATTTATGACGAATTTTGCTAGCGAATCTATGTATGGTGACGGTGCAGTCAAAATGCCCCCACCCTCCTTTAAAAGGCATCTACATGACGTCTGTGAGTAAGCACCTCATACTATTATTATTACTCGCCATTTTTTGATTAATAATTTCCTTCTAAGTGATGAATTACCTCAAAAAACTATATCCTTCGTCCAATTCACGTGTTCATCAAAATATACACCCAAATGTTTGGAGCACTCTACTCATCTACTGAATCTTGTTCATACGCTACATCAATTACTGCCATGACTGTATCTGTTTTACAGACACGATTATAGAGCCCTTTCTCAAAATTTATGTCGAGTCCATTTACTGTTAACCACATATAATTCTTTGAAAAATGTCATTTTCAATGTCTTCTGTTGCTTTCCATCTAATGGGCTTTGTTTTGAAACTAATATCGTCTGTAAAAGCTAATATTCTCCTTGGTGCATATTAAGTGAAAAATCGTTCCTTTGTATAAAAATAAAGTTTAACTCTGGGGGCTTCCCTTTGCGATTTCCCTCGAGTCACTAAAATTTTCTACGTTTCTGACATTATTTGAACTATACGGCGTAACCTTCTGTATTCTCTCCGTTAAGTATGTTTCAAACTAGGTGGGCATAAAGCCATAAATTCCATGAAATTTTAGTTTTTGAGAGGGAGTAATTTGTTGTACAGAATTGAGCGCCTTGGAAAAAATAAAAGAAAGTAACAACTGGTGATATTGTATTATTTAAGGCTCGTACTGTTTAACGAGCCAATGGATAAATAGCATTTTCAGACGAGCAACCCTTCTGTAATTCAAACTGTGATCCACTACGCAAATTGTTTCCACTGAAGTGTGAGACCGCTGTTGAATAAATTACTTTTTCCAATTGTTTCAGTCAGTCTTATCATCCATTTTATGAAGAGGTTTAAAAAATGTATGTTTTAACCTGCCTGAAAACATTCCATGTTCCAGTCTTGCGTTACTTATGTCACTAAGGGCTAGTAAGTTAGAACAACTTTTCAGAATTCAACCTGAAACTCAGTCCACTTTACAGCAGCCTTTGTCTTTTAAAATGTTTATAATAATATTAATTTCAGTGAAGGAAGTTGGTATATCTTCTATCTGTCTTACGGTTTGGGCAATGACGTTCCTAATATATCATCTTGCTTCTTCACCTGTATAACTACGTATTTTTGCTGCTGCATTTAGAAAGTGACCGTTAACATTATTTATAGCGTGCCAATGACTTATCACAATAGTGTCTATTTCTTTAACTGTTACGCTTTGTTGCACACAGAATGGCTGCCCTATGTCGAATTTAACAGTATCCTATTTAGTTTTAGCGTAACTATGTGCATTACTATTTCTTGACGGGATATGCATATCTCTGGACTTTTAATTCCTTTCCTTAAAATACTATAGGATGTTTTGCAGTGTGCAAGTAATGCTGGAACTTGACTCACTCGGACATTCATATAAATATCTCTGCTCCTCTTACATCCATTTTAATTGTTAGTTATTCACGGCTTGCTTGTTTTCTATTTTTAATGGATCTTCTGGACAATTTTTTAGGATAGTAACTGTCAAACATTAACAAAAATTTACTATGAAATAAATTGAATTTGTCATTGTCTCTTTCTATACATACCTTATCACATATCACCCGCTTGGACTTACTCTTAAATTATTGTATCCGGTTTTCATTAATGATACTCACTGCTTTGCAAGAAAACGCCACACGGTTGTTAATTGCCTCATTCTATATTTCCATTAATTGTGCATCACTTACTTTTACTACATACTTCCTTTTTCCTAGTGACTTGGAAGTATGAAAAAATTTGGACCATGGCTCTGTAAAGTTATAAATGCGGTTGGTGCCATTCATGACTTTCTTTAGCGGAGTGTCAGCATGCGGGCAAGATAGGTTGCGCTGAATATCGATATTAGCGGGCCGGACGTGTCTCTAGTAGTCAGCGGATGTCCAGTGATAAGTCACAAAAATCAACGTTTACACCTCTTTCTTATTCTTCGCCACTTCACGGCTTAGGCAGTATACTATTCCGGCTTCACATTAATAATTCCATCTCTCTTACGGCCTCTACATCTTTAGTATCAGATAACTGGTACATGTTTACATCGACTGGAATTCTTTTATCCATCAGCTTGAAGTGTTGTCTTCAATCTACCAGGCATTCTTCACTGTTCTCATTCATATATCAGGGCCGATCTAGAAGTTTTCGTTTGAGGGCATTGCTGCAATGTATGTGCAAATCAGCTCGACTCCAATGCGGATAAGTAAGCAGCGCGTGTAAGTAACGGTTTAGTGTGGCTTTCGTGTCTTTTCGACGTATGTGCAATAAGTGTGGAAATGTGAACTATGGCAACGTCATTAGCGAACGCATCTACACTCCTGGAAATTAAAATAAGAACACCGTGAATTCATTGTCCCAGGAAGGGGAAACTTTATTGACACATTCCTGGGGTCAGATACATCACATGATCACACTGACAGAACCACAGGCACATAGACACAGGCAACAGAGCATGCACAATGTCGGCCTAGTACAGTGTGTATCCAACTTTCGCAGCAATGCAGGCTGCTATTCTCCCATGGAGGCGATCGTAGAGATGCTGGATGTTGTCCTGTGGAACGGCTTCCCATGCCATTTCCACCTGGCGCCTCAGTTGGACCAGCGTTCGTGCTGGACGTGCAGACCGCGTGAGACGACGCTTCATCCAGTCCCAAACATGCTCAATGGGGGACAGATCCGGAGATCTTGCTGGCCAGGGTAGTTGACTTACACCTTCTAGAGCACGTTGGGTGGCACGGGATACATGCGGACGTGCATTGTCCTGTTGGAACAGCAAGTTCCCTTGCCGGTCTAGGAATGGTAGAACGATGGGTTCGATGACGGTTTGGATGTACCGTGCACTATTCAGTGTCCCCTCGACGATCACCAGTGGTGTACGGCCAGTGTAGGAGATCGCTCCCCACACCATGATGCCGGTGTTGGCCCTGTGTGCCTCGGTCGTATGCAGTCCTGATTGTGGCGCTCACCTGCACGGCGCCAAACACGCATACGACCATCATTGGCACCAAGGCAGAAGCGACTCTCATCGCTGAAGACGACACGTCTCCATTCGTCCCTCCATTCACGCCTGTCGCGACACCACTGGAGGCGGGCTGCACGATGTTGGGGCGTGAGCGGAAGACGGCCTAACGGTGTGCGGGACCGTAGCCCAGCTTCATGGAGACGGTTGCGAATGGTCCTCGCCGATACCCCAGGAGCAACAGTGTCCCTAATTTGCTGGGAAGTGGCGGTGCGGTCCCCTACGGCACTGCGTAGGATCCTACGGTCTTGGCGTGCATCCGTGCGTCGCTGCGGTCCGGTCCCAGGTCGACGGGCACGTGCACCTTTCGCCGACCACTGGCGACTACATCGATGTACTGTGGAGACCTCACGCCCCACGTGTTGAGCAATTCGGCGGTACGTCCACCCGGCCTCCCGCATGCCCACTATACGCCTTCGCTCAAAGTCCGTCAACTGCACATACGGTTCACGTCCACGCTGTCGCGGCATGCTACCAGTGTTAAAGACTGCGATGGAGCTCCGTATGCCACGGCAAACTGGCTGACACTGACGGCGGCGGTGCACAAATGCTGCGCAGCTAGCGCCATTCGACGGCCAACACCGCGGTTCCTGGTGTGTCCGCTGTGCCGTGCGTGTGATCATTGCTTGTACAGCCCTCTCGCAGTTGGTTGGTTGGTTGGTTTGGGGGATTAAAGGGACCAGACTGCCATGGTCATCGGTCCCTTTTTCCAAAGACATAGAACACCCACAGAGAACAAAAACGAGGAACAGAAGAGATCACAGACGATACAGAACAGGAGAGACTAAGACAAAGACAAGACAAAACGAAACGAACGAAAACCACATAGAGATAAACGGTGGTTGGCCGACCATACAAATAAAAAAGGAAAAGCCAACCACTTAGAAACACATTAAAAAATCAGTGTAAAATCATAGGCCAAAGGCCAGAGTCGACACAAAACAAAAATAAAACAGAAACACTCAGATTAAATGATAAAATCCCCCTGCCCGAATAAAACGTAAAACTAAGTCAGCCATAGTGGAGTCGTCTGTTAAAAGGGCAGGGAGCGTATCAGGCAGCGCAAATGTCTGCCTGACCACAGCTAAAAGGGGGCAGGCCAACAGAATGTGGGCCACTGTCAAAGCCGCCCCGCAGTGTCCGGAGCAAGTATGGTGGGTCTGACACACCGGTGTCAATGTGTTCTTTTTTCCATTTCCAGGAGTGTAACTAGGACCAACGTGCTGTTATTCTTTTCTTAGCTCCAGAAAGATGATCATCGGTAGGCATCCATAGGGGACTGGGGCAGCATGTCTGTTGGAAACCACGTTGTGGATTGGTGAGTCATTTCCCCATACCGGAAATGTTCGCGGATGCTACGTCGGTTACAAAAGGCCTTGAAGTGTCGGCGACTCCTGTCGGACGAGGATGTGCATCAGCCAGTTACGGACTTCAAGACGTTTCTCAAGGGACCGAAGGCGTGATAATCACATGGTACTCGAGCGTCTCAGATTTGAGTTGGTGTAACTTCTGCATTACCACAGTCGCTACCACCTTCTCGCGTTGAATCACGACAGCACCGAAATTTTCCCATCATTTCACAGCGTTAGTTATCCATACGCACGTTCCACGATACGTTTTCTTTATTCTCCAATGGAAGTCTCCCACTGTTAGTCCTTCGGCAGCCCAGAAAGTAATCTGGTAGTAATCACATTCAGGTCCAAATACGGAAGGAGGGCTGTCAGTGAAACACAACACAAAGGAATGAAGACACAATTATTACGAACATCAAAGAACCTCCAGAACGGAACTGACTTGGATTTAGAGTGCAGGTGTTTATACACACCTCGAATGTCCCAGACTGCTGGTATTTAGACTGACATAGAACATTACAGAATATACAAATATTACAAACTTATGTCAGTAATCTTCTAGAGAGGTAGGTACTAAATCCACATATTTTATGCAATGGGTGACTGTATACATGGACACTGAGCTAAAAAAAGTCATGGGAAATCCTCTAATATCGTATCGGATCTCCTTTTGCCTGGCGCACTGCAGTAACTCGACGTGGCATGAACTCAACAAGTCGTTAGAAGTCCCCTGCAGAAATATTGAGCCGTGCTGCCTCTACAGTCCTCCAGAACTGCGAAAGTGTTGCCGGTGCTTCATTATGTGCACAAACTGACCACTCGAATATGTCCCATAAATGTTCGACGGGGTTCATGTTGGGCGATCTGGGTGTCGAAAAGTTTTTTGCCAGTGAGAAGATAAATGCCGGATGAAGTGCTGTGATGTGAAACTTGAACACAAGCATAACCAAAACAGGAATACAATTTGCAGATGAAAATTGTAAGAGAAAATTTATTTAACAGTTGGAAAGCTAGATGTGATGTAACAACCTGAACTAAATGCATTATTTATAATAATGAGATCTTAAGGAAAAATTTTTTTCTGTTCTCACTCAGCTTGAACAGTCTCAGATATAATTAAAATAACGATCTCTTTAAAAAATGTAAAAATACTGACCCTTTTAAAGAATGTAAAAGTTTTCTTACACTTTTGTATCATAAGTAGCTGTAACAAATCAC
The DNA here is from genome assembly GCF_021461395.2 of Schistocerca americana. Taxonomy (NCBI): domain Eukaryota; kingdom Metazoa; phylum Arthropoda; class Insecta; order Orthoptera; family Acrididae; genus Schistocerca; species Schistocerca americana. Next base: position 326,127,323 of record NC_060125.1, read on the forward strand.
AAGACATTCAGAGTAATTGTATTTTGAGTAAGATATTTGCTTTACATATTTGACTACCAGCAACTCCCTGAATTCGTGCAAAAAAGTAATAAGATGACTGAATTTATGACATCAAGAATACTGACACAACTAAGACCGTCATTCTCTTCATTTCAGAAAGAATCATTCCTCATGACACACAACTGCCTAAAATCGTAAAACCAAACTTCAGTAATAGCCTAGTGTAGGGTGTATAATAATTCCGTATAGTAATTATGTGTCACTATGTTTGTGAAGAGAAGAGATACGGCAGAAAAATGCTTAAAGACTTATTATAGGTTAACTGAACACTTTAGAGACTTCTATACGTTAAGCTACAATATTGAGCAGTGGCAGCAGTCGAAAAAGGAGGCCGACGACCAGAAGAGTTTGCGCAGCAGTCAGTACTTCAACGATCAAGCAGACGGGCTGTGCTCTCAAGGAGAACAACAACCGGCGCAGTTCGCAATCAACGGTCAATGCTCCAGGAACTGTCATCATACTGAACTCCTGCGCATGATGTATCTGGCGATGCGGAGAAGAACGACAGGGCAATGCCTGACCACGCCAGCGTAGAGGCAGAACTATGACCGAAGAGTCAGTCACCGCTCTAGAAACTTCGCGACATTGGCGAAAACACCAATAAATACCTCCAAGAAAAGAACATGAGGTGGTTCTCTGAGAGGAGAAAAAAGAGATAAAGAAACGTCGCCTGGACGGACGTACCGATGCTTAGTCAGCGGACATCATTCTCCGCTGCAAGGACTTAGCTGCTACGGTAATCGATAAGAGAAGATGTCGGTACCACGCCAGTAGGTCAACGCAGAAGAAGCCATCCCAGACGTTACCGGAAAGAAATTCGTGTGGTACTTACCCAGGTGGTTGGTGAGGGCGAAGGGACTATGGGCTCTCTAAATGGGTCACCTGTGAACCTAGAGGTTAAGATTCAACATGATTAGTTTTACATTAATGAACACATTTTTCAGTCTCACACATGCAGCAACATTTAAAATCAGATTTTTTTTCTCTCATTTTAGAGGATACAAAATTTTATAACAGATGAGGTTGTCCAGAGGAAATGTTTTAAGCTTGCTTCACTATCTTTCGCCCAATTTATGTTATTGCGTAAATGACAAAAATATTTCGTAATGCCTGTCTCACTAGTTCCCGTTGCAATGAGACAGTTATTAATGGGGAATAAAGATCTATATTTATTCTAGTGTTGAATGTGTTATTCCTGTCAAATTGTGATAGATTATCACAAAATTCATTATTGAATATGTACATCATGAAAGTGCAGTTAATATTCCCAACTCCTTCACTTCTGTTGATATGTAACGTAAGCTGTTGGTATCACTGTATTTGATGCACAGAACTGAATGTCGTGTGTTTACTTAGAACCAAGGGGAATCTATCTTCAAAGAACAGCTCGTCAGTCCTTTGAAATGTATACTAAACGATTTCTTCTATTCCTCTGTAACATCGACAGTTGCATAGTGGGATTCGTTATGGTAGGGTTGTTATCAGAATCGATGCCACATCAACAATGACAAAGGTAATTCAGATATACATGCTGACGTCACAAGCTGACGATGAAGAGATGGAGATCTGCATCGGGATATTGAAGGTGTAGTTCAGTATGTGAAGTTAAAAGAAAATTTAAAAGTCATGGGGGTTTGGGATGCATTTGTAGGGGTAAGGTGTAGAAGAAAGGACTACAGGAGAATAAGGGCTTGGTAGCAGGAATGAGAGGGGAGAAAGACTGAGTTCCACAATAAATTTCAGCCAGCTGAAATGCCGGGAGATACGGGAAGATTTCAGTTAGATTAAATCATGGTCATGCAGAGATTCCGAAAACCAGTACTGGATTGATTGGTGACTCCATAGTGTCCTGTGCACTATGACCAGATAATGGGTATACTTGAAAGGAGAGACAGCATTGGTCGTATATATTTGTTTATTAACGCTAAATCGATTTTCGGTCACTTAGTGGCCATCTTCAGTGCTGTAATATATAACTTAAATTTGTAAGCACTGGTGTCAATAAGCTTACGGCGATCACAGACTCGTATGTGATCGCCGTAAGCTTATTGACACCAGTGCTTACTAATTTAAGTTATATATTACAGCACTGAAGGTAATCACTAAGTGACCGAAAATCGATTTTGCGATAGTAAACAAAAATATACGACCAATGCTGTCTCTCCTTTCAAGTATACAAATACTGGACTTTAAGGCGTACCCGTGAGCAGGTACAGACTCAGATCACAATTTCCTAGTGATCGAGAGTGGGCTGATGGTTAAGATAGAAGTCACAAGGAATCAATGTGTAAAGAAGTGGGACATGGAAGCACTAAGGAAAGAAGAGAGATTCTTAAACTTACCTGAGGCTATTGATAATGGGATAAGGAACAGCACAGAAGGCAGTTCAGTTGAAGAGGAATGGACATCTCCAAAAACGACAGTCACAAAGCTTGGAAAGAAAAGCGTTGGTACAAAGAAAACTACTGCGAACAAACCATGGGTGACATAGAAAATACTTTAATTTATCTACGAAAGAAAGAAGTATAAAACTATACAGGGAAAGTCGGGATTACAGAAATACAAGTCACTGAGGAATGAAATAAATAGGAAGTGCGGGGAAGGTAAGGAGAAATGGCTGCATGAAAAATGTGAAGAAATAGGGAAAGAAATGATTGTCAGAAGGACTGACTTTCCACGTAAATAAGTGAAAACCATCTCCGGCGACACTAAAGGCAAGGGCAGTAACATTAAGACTGGATTGGGAATTCCACTGCTGAATGCAGAGTACAATGAAGACCTCTATGATTGGGAATGAGTAGATAGGGGATCCAGTATTTAAAACAAGTCTGGATGACTTAAGATCAAGTCAGGCAGAAGAGGTAGATAATGTTCTATCGGAATTTCTAAAATCATCGAGGGAGTGGCAAGAAAACAGATATTCGCGTTGATATGTAGAGTCTGGCGATATATCATCAGAGCTGCTGGAAAACATCATCGTCACAATTCCGAAGACAGCAGGAGCCGACAAGTGCGACAATTACCGCAATCAAATTTTGCTGACAAGTATAATACAAAAAACAATGCAAAAGAAAATTGAGACTCTGGTAGATGAAGATCAGTTTGGCTTTAGGAAAGGTAACCGTACCAGAGAGACAGCTCTGTCGTTACAGTTGGTTATGAATTCTAATAAATTCAGAATATGTTTTATGTGACGTAGCATGTGAAAGTTGGTGAATTGGACGGGTTACTCCTGTAACTTAAATATCAGATCTGAAGATGGTTCTGAATGAACCGAAACCGGTCATATGAATAATAAAAAATTTGCAATCAAGACGGATTTAAAGTAACATTATAAAATCACTGATTGCTGTTATCCCAAAAGACATTATGTCTGTTTTTGCAAAATCAGAATATGGGAATCGAAGAAAGATTAAAGTAATGAGACGTAGCAGAAATGAAAACAGCAAGAAACTTAAGATCAGAGCTGGTTATCATGATGGAGATGAAATCAAGGAGCCGCGCGGAATGGCCGTGCGATTTGAGGCGCCATGTCCTCCGTCGGGCATGGGTGTGTGTATTGTTCTTAACATAAGTTAGTTTTAATAGGGTGTAAGTCTAGGGGCTGATGACCTCAGCAATTTGGTCCCTAAGGAATTCACACACATTTGAACATTTGAAATCAAGGCATACAGATACCTAGTCAGCAAAATAATCCACGGCGGATAGAGCAAGGAGGACAGAAAAAGTAGACTGGCGCTGGCATAAAGTGCGTTCCTGGGGAGGAGAAGTCTACTAGTGTTGAACATAGGCTTAATTTGAAGACAAAATTTCTGAGAATGTATATCTGGAGCACAGCACCGTATGGCTGTGAGTCATGGAATGTTGAAACCCGTAGAACTGAATACATCCAGGGAATACGTTGCAAGTGCTGCTAAGAGGTGAAGAGGTTGGCATAGGAGAGGAGTTTATTGAGTGACCGCATCTAACCAGTCAGAAGACTACTGTCAAAAATAAATAAATAATTGTGGACGTACTGTAACACTTTTTCTCCATGCGTCCTCCAAGTCTTGCATGGGATTTAAATCGCGAGAAATGCCAGGCCAGTGTATTCGCCGAAATCCTCTCCTTCCAAGAACTCCACCTGCGCTGCTAGATGTGGTCGTGCACTGCCATTCAATTTAATAAAGTCATGGCCGAATGCTTTCTAAAAATACGACTTCTGGAAGGACGAGAGTGTGACAATAGCGATGAAGGATGAGTGTACAGTGTTCTATGGTTTCGAGGTCAGTACACCCATGCAACATAGTGCCTCCTTACACCGTAACACATGGACTACCAAAGGATCATATTCGACAAGGCAGGACGTAAGGTCATAGAGCGAGATGTGAGAACTCACAATGTCCCAGGAACATTATAGAACATGATCTGTTTGGTTGTGGATATATTATGGTGTAGGGAGGTATAATATTACATGGGAGTACTGCTCTCCAAATTTCTGAACATGAAATCATGTTGAGCACGTTTGGGGTGCCTTGAGGAGTACGTCGTCACGCTTTAAAAAAGAGCCAGTTTCACGATAAGCTCTGCGACAGACCGCTTTACATTTCTTTGCATGTCATCACATTCCATCAGTTCTCGTTACCCCGTTACACCAACATGAATCAATATACATTCTTTAAGAGTGGGTACCTATTGGAACGTCCTGCACTGTGTGTGACTTCCAAGGAGTTCACCTTCGGTCTTGATGGTATGAACCTTCGTAATCAAGGCGGCGCGTGGTTTTCCATTCGGCGTTAGTGGTATAAGTTAATGGTTTGTTTTGAAAATTTATTGAATGCCGACGATGTCCATTATGTGAAGCCAACCACATAAATCTCAAAGAACGTTGATCTCTGCGGGTCCCGGACATTCATTGGCTGTCACCTCCTGCTGCACATGGTTAGTCATTAACAGCTAGTATTCTTCCTCTCATAGCTGTTAGCACATCACCTTGAAATGAAGGTAACTGATGATTGTTCTTCTGAGATCGCCGCGCGGTCTAAGGCGCAGCAGTCATGGACTGTGCGGCTGATCCCGGCAGAGGTACGAGGCCTCCCTCGGGCATGGGTGTGTGTGTTTGTCCTTAGGATGATTTAGGTTAAGTAATGTGTAAGCTTAGGGATTCATGGCCTTAGCAGTTAAGTCCCGTAAGACTTCACACACATTTGAACATTTTTGTTTTTCTGACATCGCACTGGAGGACTGCCGTCAACAGCGCAGCCAACTCAGGTCTCCTCGGCTTGACGGCATTTTCATTGAACTTTTCCAGGAAAATCCTTCAACATACAGTGGTGTAAATGGCGAATGAAATGTGGAGTAACGCTCAGATCCCACAAGAAATTGAGAGTTGCTTCATTATCACAGTACCTAAGACAGGAAACAGCGACACAACTGATAAGATGAACCCAGTCGAATTCTCTAATTGTGTTTTTAAGGTAATGACGAGATCGATGAAACTGCGAATGCAAAATGTTTAAAACAGATCCTGGACGAAGTATCGTAACTGCAGTCCATCAGCTGAGTGATATAGTATGTGCATATTTCGAAAGAAGATGAAATGGAGCTCTACTCTTAGGCTTTAAAGGTACTGCAAGGTTTTACTTGTTTAGCGTAGCCCCTGCCTTGGTGAAGAAACTGAAGATTATGATTGGTGAAATGAAAATGGACATCAAACTATTATATTTTAGTGATTTTGTCCCTAGATCAATACATCAGAAATGCTTTCAACGAATATCCTCTCTCCATCTATAGGCAATTTGCAGTTCACCTACACACCGTGGCCATACCATGTTTTAAGTAATTTGTGAATAGTTTCAAACCCTGAAAATGAAATAGTCCAACAGCAGTTTAAGATTGTTCAAGAACTCGGTACAGACTTGTGGAGACGACCACCTTGTATTCAAAAACGTTTTCACACTTTTAAAACTTGGGTTCCCAATGTTCATATGAGGACAGGAGGGGGATGATGATGGTACTTTACGCAGTGGACCGAAGTATTTATTGACATTAACTAAAGACATAATATTAAATCATTGAATAAAAACATTGTGGTTGATTCAATGCTACTATGACGTATGAATTTGTTGTCAGAAATGCAGATAATTTCCAGTGATCGGTATAGTAACACCTCTGGGAACTGAAGGGTTGCAGTATAATACTGGGTTGATTGTTATTCGTGCGGGTACAAAGCATGTCCTGATCCAGAATGGAAAGAAATGTGGTTGAACATGTGAGTGCATTATTGAAAAATTCCCGCAGTCGAGCACAGATTTTGAGCAAGTTTACAGTTCCCTTAAATGAAGCGTTGATTCAAATAACGGGATGCTTTATCGTAGGCCCGTACTTTTCCTCATGTGTTGCCAGGATACGTTCACAAACTGTCACCACGACTGACCCGTTACGACTACCTTCTCAACATGAAAGCTATTTTAGCCGGTCATGAACATCCTCTGTTTCTGAAAGCACTGACGGTATCGTGTTCCTTCGCGTGCTAACATTCTACCAAAACCAACTTGCAATTACATTTCAAAATAGGTCACTGTAGTTCCTCATGCACGTGCCGTCTGGCATCTTCCCCTCCTCTCTGCTGGCTTCTGACTGTCTATCCGCCTGATGACTACTCATTCTCCACTGTCCTTCTGCCAACTGCTGCATCTCTCTCCAAACTATAATTCGCGTCTGCGTTTTCGGAGTATCGTACGTGACCAATCCACTGCTATACTCTAAGGAGCGAAGCACTGCTCCAAAAAGAGACTGAAAAAAAAAACACAGGAGAAGGACTCTCTTGGTGACTTTGAGAACACAAAAGCTGATCCAGGACAGCCAATGAAACGCCTCGCCTGCCAAATTCGCGGGAAACCTCATTCCTAAGCTCTCTTCCGCCCCGCCCCGCGAAATTCAGGAATGGGCAGGTGTTCTCTTCCACCATTTTTTTACTGAGACGATCGTAGTACTGCCCCGCAAAAGCTAGCCTGGGACGAAAACTGTCTCTTGGACTCTACTTTGAGGCTATACCAGCTAAGATCTACATCTCTAACAGGACAAACAAACTAGCCAAATGGGAACCACTTCGAGAACTGACTCTGACAGGGAGCCTAACCAAATATTGAAAATCCAGAGGCTTAATATCTCTGTCGAAAATGAGATGTGTTACATGGCACAAATTCTGCTAATCTCTGAAACTATAGTGGACAGTACACAGAGAGCTCTATAATCGTTTGTGGTGAGAGGTCAGGTTTCTTAAATACCGTTTCATATCCTAACCCTGACATTAGCGAAGGACGGCTGACTCTCAGTAATTATGGTAACGTTGTAAGGCTCTTCTGATCAACCACGTACGAATGAGTTTTCGTAGCCACCGTCCGAGTATATGACTTTAGCGGAAGTGTGAAAACGAGCGAACTGTAAACCCTCCTGCCAGTATTGCGCTGATGCTTGACAGTTGTCGTCATGTTTCTTAGTGTTTAGCTATACAGACAACATTAGCGTGATAAAATAAATACGGAGATAAATGAGGCAACACGATACGAATTATTATTAGCTGCTATTCTCTACAAAATCTCACTGCAGGTAAGAATAATTCATATTATTCCAAGAATAAAATCATAATTTATCCAAAGACCTTTATGTTTCCTACATTTCTATGCACATACAATATTTAGTACAATTTGTTATGACTTCTGCACCACTCGACAGCAGCAGACGCTGTGGCTGCACCAAAGACTGAGACAGCGTGGAGTTTTACAATTATTTATTGAACATTCCTTACAATTTCTCCCTCGTCGTCGCTGCCCAGCCCTGCAGATCCCTCCGCCTGGCTGCTGCTGTGTAGATTGTCTGACAATGCGCGCAACGCTCTCCGCTGATCGCACTCGGGAGCCTCAGGCCACCAGTGCTCCGCTGAGGCCAGGATGCCCTGTGGTTGAGATGAACTCGTCGCCGCCCGGCGCCCCAGTATGGGCACGCCCACGGAGCCGCGTCGCAGTGAGGTCAGCTGCCGACGCCTGCTGCACCGGCGGCAGGGAAGCCGTCAGTCGCGATGTCCACAAGGTCCCGTCATGGACGGAACATGCGCCCTGGGGCTGGGTTGCCGTGAAGTCCGAGTGTCAGTCCCTGGCGGCGCCTGTGACCAAGACCGCGCTGCTGGAAGTTCTCACTGTAGTTAGTCAGCCATGGTGCCGACGAACTCGGGCCGACCTCCAGAGCGGAAGTTGACATCTGGCAGCGAACGGATGACTCCTACGAGCTGGAACAGACTTCTGGAATCGTCACCTACGAAGATTGAACATTCGGACACGTGACCACGTCCGTCCTCAGATTCGAACTGCTTCTTAATGGCTTCCATCTGTTGCTGCCTGCGCTCCACCATTTATATACAGCAGGAAGACGTTTTTTATTCTCAGTGGTAGCTTTTTGTTATTACTCCCGCAGTATATTGCGGCGTGCTGGCCTCACTTCCCCTTACTCAGCACTCTCCAGGCTTCGCTCGGCGCTCGGCCTGTGTGCGTCCTTGCGTCAGCCTGTTGGTAGACTGCTGCTGTCAGCAAGGCTATTTGAGCTTGCCTACTTTGCAATGCCTCGGTCGCCAGTGTACCTCTGTTTTGCCATTCTCCACTGCGTGAAGCAACACTTACTACATGTGGCCGCAACAAATTGGAAAAAGGATGTGGGCACATTCATTTCTACGTGTTCCTGCTCTGCAGTTTTTGTACGTGCATAAGGTATCACAAATTTACTTTTCTGAAGGAGCGCAAATTTATTTCATTTCATGGCAATTTGTCAGACTGCAATGAACACATGTTTTTTTCCCTTGCCACGAGATGACAGACTCTGTTGTTACTTTACTGGATTGTAAGGCATACCCCAGAGCAAAAATAAAAACAAATCACAATTTAGTAAGGATGAAAAGCAGATTAATGTTTAAGTGACTCGTATGGAAGAATCAGTGTGGAAGATTGTAGGATACTGCGATAAGCAATAAAACTGTAGGCAGATCAGTTGAAGAGGAGTGAGTATCTCTAAAAAGAGCAATTACAGGCGTTCTAAATCTACATCAACGTACATACTCCACAATTCACTTTAAGGTGCGTGGCGGAGGGTACCTCGTGCCACAACTAGCATCTTCTCTCCCTGTTCCACTCCCAAACAGAATGAGGGAAAAATGACTGCCTATATGCCTCTGTATGGGCCCTAATCTCTCTTATCTTGGTATTTCCGCGAAATATCAGTAGGTGGCAGTAAAATTGTACTGTAGTCAGCCTCAAATGCTGGTTCTCTAAATTTCCTCAGTAGCGATTCACGAAAAGAACGGCTCCTTTCCTCCAGAGACTCCCACCCGAGTTCCTGAAGCATTTCCGTAACACTCGCGTGATGATCAAACCTACCAGTAACAAATCTAGGACCCCGCTTCTGAATTGCTTCTATGTCCTCCCTCAATACGACCTTATAGGGAGCCCAAATGCTCGAGCAGTACTCAAGAATAGGTCGTATTAGTGTTTTATAAGCGGTCTCCTTTACAGACGAACCACTTCTTCCCAAATTCTACCATTGAACCGAAGACGACTATCCACCTTCCCCAAAACTGCCATTACATGCTTGTCCCACTTCATATTGCTCTGCAATGTTACGCCCAAATATTTAATCGACGTGACTGTGTCAAGAGCTATACTACTAATGGAGTATTCAAACATTACAGGATTCTTTTTCCTATTTATCTGCATTAATTTACGTATATCTGTATTTAGAGTTAGTTGCCATTCTTTACACCTATCACAAATCCTGTCCAAGTCATCTTTTATCCTTCTACAGTCACTCAACGACGACGCCTTCCCGTACACCACAGCATCATCAGCAAACAGCCGCACATTGCTACCCACCCAATCCAAAAGATCATTTATCTACACAGAAAACAACAGCGGACCTACCACATTTCCCTGGGGTTGTCCAGGTGATACCCTCACTTCCTATGAACACTCACTATCGAGGACAACGTACTGGTCTCTAAAGGTTAAGAAGTCTTCGAGCCACTCACATATTTGGGAACCAATCCCATATGCTCGCACCTTTGTTAGGAGTCTGCAGTGGGACACCTAGTCAAACGCTTTCCGGAAGTCATAGAATATGGCATCCGTCTGACTCCCTTCATCCATGGTTCGCAAGATATCATGTGAAAAAAGGGCGAGTTGCGTTTCGCTGGAGCGATGCTTTCTAAAGCAGTGCTGATGCATGGACAGCAACTTGTCTGTCTCAAGGAAATTCATTAAATTCGAACTGAGAATATGTTAGAGAATCCTGCACCAAACCGATGTTAACGATATTGGTCTGTAATTTTGAGGGTCCGTCCTTCTTCCCTTCTTATATACAGGCGTTACCTGAGCTTTTTTCCAGTCACTCGGGACTTTACGTTGAGCAAGAGATTCGCGATAAATGCAAGCTAATTAAGGGGCCAATGCAGTAGAGTACTCTCTGTAAAACCGAATTGGAATCCCACCAGGACTTGCCGATTTATTTATTTTCAGCCCATTCAGCTGGTTCACAACCCCAGGGATGTCTATCACTATGTCCTCCATACGGGAATCTGTACGAGGCTCAAACGACGGTATGTTTGTACGATCCTCCTGCGTGAAAGATTTCTCAGATGCTAAATTAAAAATTTTTGCTTTCGTGTCGCTGTCTTCCGTTGCCAGGCCAGACTGATCAGTGAGTGATTCGACCCGCTTACCGGTTTTACCTAAGACCAGAATTTCCTTGGGTTTTCAGCAAGATATTTTGCTAAGGTATGAAGGTGGTAGTAACTGTATACTTCGCGCATCGCTCTTTTTACAGCAGCACGAACCTCTACTAACTTTTGCCTGTCCACATTCTCCCGATCTTTCTTGTTCCACGAGTGCAACTGACTTTCCTTTCTGAGCATTCTCCGAATTGTGTTGTTAGACCACGGTGGGCCTTTTCCTTCCATAACCCACTTTCTCGGCACATACTTCTCCAGTGAGTGATTTACGATGTGTTTAAAATTTGCCCATAATTCTTCCACGTCGATCGTACCGGAAGTAAATGAAGTCGTTGTACAGACATTGTAAAGACAAACGTAGGTACAAGGAACTTAAGAATCTTGGATAAATGAAAAAATACTTCCGTTGATCAATGAATGAAGTAAGTACATATAAATGGTGTACAAATTTTCGTCCACCGTTTGCCGATAGGTGGTAACAACGGTAAGTAGTGGTCGAAAGAAAAGGTTCGCAGAGGTCAAGCAGTTACCTTGGAACTCGGTTAACGTAACCTCAATCAAACATTAGTCGATTTGTGTCTGCATCATAAACTGTTGTTGATTCAAAATGTCATTTTACGAGTCTAGTTCTTGTCATTTGCGGGATGTGTTACTGTTTTGTTTCAATATGAAGAAAACAGCGACTGAGTCTCATCGAATGTTCTCAGGTACGTATGGTAAGGACGGTATTAGGGAAAGAACATGTCGTGAGTGGTTTCAGCGCTTCAAGAACGGTGATTTTAACGTCCTAGGCTGGCATAGTAGTGGAAGAGAGAATGATATCCAAGATGCAGAATTGGAGACAGTGTTGAATGAAACTCGCGTCAGACTCACGAAGAATTGGCACGATTAGTGGGAGTGGCACAGCAAGCCATTTCAAAACGTCTCAAGGCTATGGGCATGATTCAGAAAGGGGGGGGGGGGTGTAGCCGCGCGTTCTAGGCGCTATTTCATGGTCCGCGCGGCTCCCCCCGTCGGAGCTTCCAGTCCTCCCTCGGAAAAGGGTGTGTGTGTTGTCCATAGCGTAAGTTAGATTAGACGGTGTGTAGGCTTAGGGGCCGATGACCTCTGCAGTTTTTTCCCATAAGACCTTACAACAAATTTCCAATTTCCAGAAAGAAGGAACTTGGGTCCCGTGTGAGCTGAAACCAAGAGACGTTGAACGGCGTTTGTGTGTTTGTGAGCAGTTGCTTCAAAGCATAAAACAGAAGTGATTTCTGCATTGCATTGTGACCAGGGGCGAAAACCAGTTACATTACGACAACCGTAAAAACAAACACTAATGGGGCTATCCCAGCCATGCTTCCACGTCGACAGCCAAACAGAATATTCACGGCTCCAAGATCATGCTCTGCATTTGGTGGGACCAGATCGGCGCCGTGTACTATGACGTGTTAAAATGAAGTGAAACTATCGCAAGTGTTCGTCATCGAAAGCAATTATTGCGTTTGAGCAGAGCATTAAAATACGAACGGCCGCAATGCAGCGAGAGGCACGGTAAAGTGATTTTGCAGCACGACAACGCTCGACCTCACGTTGCAAAAGAAGTCAAAATCTACTTGGAAAAGTTAAAATGGGAAGTCCTACCCCATCCGCCGAATCTCCAGACATCGCTCCCTCTGACTACCCACTGCTTGGATCAATGGCGCACGGCCTGGCTGACCAGAACTTCCGATCTCATGAACAAGTCACAAATTTTATCGATTTTTGGATCGCTTCAAAAGATAAATAATTTTTTCGACGCGGGATTCAAACACTGCCCGAAAGACGCGGAAAAGTAGTAGTCAGCGATGGAAAATACTTTTAATGGTACATGTGTAACCAATTTGTTTCATTAGAGCCAGAAAAATTCTGGGAAATACAGAAATACAGCAAAGTAAGTCATTCAGGTCTGACATAAATAGGAAATGACAGGAAGACAAGGCAAAATGGTTGTAGGAAATTGTGAAGAAATCGAAAAGGACGTCATCGTCGGGAGGGCGGACTACACCAAACGACTACTGATTCTCTCAGACGGGCGACATACCATCAGACGTCCAGAAAAATATCATGCATTCAATCCAAAAGGCAGCAAGAGTATATAAGAGTGAGAACTATCGCTCAATCAGTTTAATAGCTCATGCGTTCAAGTTTTTGAGTAGACTAACACACAGAAAAATGGAAAAGAAAATTAAAGATCTGTTAGACGACGCTCAGTTCTGCCTTAGAATAGATAAAAACGTAAGTTCTGGGTTTGCCGTTGATAATGGAAGCAATACAGAAGAGAAATGAAGACATCTTCATATGATATGTGGACCTGGAAAAAGTGTTCGACAATGTAAGTATTGCAAGATGCTGAAATTCTGAGAAAAATAGCTGCCGCCTATAGGCACAGACTGGTAATATACAATATTCACAAGAACCTAGAGTTGACAGTATTAATAGGGACAAAGAACGAAGTGCTCGGATATTAAAGGGTGTAAGACTGAGATGCAGTCTCTTGCCGTTACAGTACAATCTGTACAGCCAAGAAGCAATGGCGCATATAATATACAGGTTCAAGAATGGATTAAAAACTCAAGGAAAAATTATTTCAGTGATAAGATTTGCTGATGACACTGCTGTCCTCACTGAGAGTGAAGAAAGCCAAGATGTGCTGATTAGAATGAACATTCTAAAGTGTGCAGAAGAGGGTTTGAGAGTAAACGTAAGATAGATGAAGATAATGAGAAGAAGCAGGAATGAGAACAGCGAGAAGCCTAACATCGGAATTGGTAATCACGAAGCCGATGTGGTTCAGCGGGGAAGAAAATAACCCACCTCAGATGAAAACAGGAGGACATAACAGCGGACTAGCACAGGCAAAGAGGACATTCTGGCCGAAAGAAAACTACTACTCGTACTATTAAACATAGACCGGTGCTATAGAATAATATTAAAAATCAGGTGGGCTGATAGGGTAAGAAATAAGTGGTTCTCCTCAGAATCGACGCATAGAGGAATTTATGGATAACGCTGACAAGAAGTAGAGACAGGATGATAAGATATCTATTAAGACATCAGAGAATAGCTTCCATGGTACTGGAGGGGGCTCTAGACGGTAAAATCTGTAGTGGACGACAGAAATTGGAATACATCGAGCATATAATTGGAGACATAGGGTGCAAGTGCTACTCTGAGCCGGCCGGAGTGGTCGAGCGGTTCTAGGCGCTACAGTCTGGAACCGCGCGACCGCTACAGTCGCAGGTTCGAATCTTACCTCGGGCATGGATGTGTGTGTTGTCCTTAGGTTAGTTAGGTTTAAGTAGTTCTAAGTTCTAGGGGACTGATGACCTCCGCAGTTAAGTCCCATAGTGCTCAGAGCCATTTTTTGCTACTCTGAGAAGAAGAGTTGGTGCAGAATAGGAACCAGTGATGGGCTAGATCAAACCAGTGAAAAGACTGATGACTCAAAATAAACCTTCTATGTTAACAGTGAAACAGTGCTTGCTATGAGCAATCCCAGTTTCAGCGGTACAAGGATGCAGAAGGCAATAATAGTCACTGCATTAAGAACACTTAATCTGTATCCGCAGAAAATGTGATCTGTAAATGACGAAACTGTATCATCTTTATCTCTCTACTTCCAAAAGTCTCCGGACCAGTGTGCAACATAAGTCTGCTAGTGCCGCAGATACGTCTTAATTTGAGGAAGATATCTCTGAGAGTGTTCGTTTGGAGAGCAGTATTGTATGGTAGTGAGACACTGACTGTGGAAAAACCGTATCGGTAGAATCGACGCCTTTGAGACGTTTTGCTAGGGAAGAGTGTTGAAAAATATGTGGACTGATAAGGTAAGGAATGAGAAGACTTATCCTCAGCCTGCGAGGAAAGGAACACATGGAGTACACTGACAATAAGACGAGACAGGATGATAGAACATACGTTAAAACATCGGGGAATAGCTTCCACGTTACTACAAGGTGCTCTGGAGGGTAAGAACTATATAGGTAGACAGATATTGTAATAAATCAAGCAAACAACTGAGGACGTTAATAGCAATTGCTACTCTTTGTTGAAAATATATGCACAGGAGAGGAGTTCGTGGTGGGCAGCATAACACAACTCACAATAGTGATGACCGAAAAAATGTATAAGAATAATAATAAAAACAATTGTTACTTGGCAGTGGCATGTCATGCTAAAGTTATTCCCGTTCTTAAGTTCTACACCAAATTGTGTCATGTACCTTCATTTGTAAGGATAGTTTCTTAATAAATCTCTCTTGTGACATTTGCAGAGTAGTTGCAAAGTAGTTGCATTGCAATGAGTTACATATAATAAACAGCTCTAAGACAAAGATTTGGTGGCATCTTACGTGAACTGGTCAAGGTTTTTATACGTTGCTGTAATTAAAATAAATAATAAATCTCTACATAGCTATTCAGAAAACTTGGTGTGCAAATTATGGACATACTTCACGCCTACAGGCATGCTGTTTGCTGCTAAATTACGTTAATTTACAAATCACACTTCCATCTTGTGACGATAAAAGCTTTGTAACTGTACTTACCCTTAATATCATCCCCATCTTGCAAAACATAGACACATACACAGCCAGAAAAAATGAACATCCTTGTAGAGGTTTTCATTTCGTCCAAGATTTATTGTTGCAACGGCGTATATAGATTACGTGAAATTATTACGTTTAGGGGTCAAGAGATCAAGCGGTTGTCAAGTACCAGGTGTCTCCAATGCTGAAACGTCCACATTAGTCCTTGGGGCCGCAATGCAGGTGCGTACTCTGGCATCCAGTCGATCGTGCAGATGGCGAATACTGTTTTGGGATACTTTATTCCACGCCTGATCGACTCGACCTGTTCACGTAGTTATGTAAGAGCTTTTGGTTGGTGAGTCGTATGAGTTACTTCTCGTCCCCTTATATCCTAAAAATGCTTTATTGCAGAAGGTGTCCATACATCGCTCAGCCCAGGGAAGAGGCTGCACGTCTTGCAGAGCGCGTTGAGTGTCACAGTCAGTGCGCGGGTGGGCATTATCCTCTTGGAACAATACATAACCTTCCTGTTACAAGAATTGCAAAAGAACTAATCTAACAGCTTTCTGAACCTACCGTCCCCTGCATAAACACCCAAAGTGAATGAGAGTTCTAGCTTGCTTGGGGTAGGGCAAGTGTGTCTTGGACGAATGTACATTATGAGACTGCGCTCACGAGGTCTACGTCGCACGTGTAAACGACCATCATTAGTGTGCGGGCAGAGTCTGATATCTTTATTGAAGACCACTCCATCCTTCTCTCAAGTGATCCTGTGACGCCACCAGTCTAGCTGTGCACATCGATGCTGTGGCGTGAGCGGAAAACAGGCTAGAGGTGGGCATGACCGTAGTCCCAATGTTAACAACCGGTTCGCAACAGTACGTGTTAACAGATCTGGGATCACAAGCCTTCTTACATGTGCCGTGGTAGCTGTACGATCTGTATTACTGCCCTTACAATACGATGATCCTGGCGGGTGTGTGTGTTGGGTGCAATTCCGGAATCTCGTCTACATGTGTGAGAATGTTGCCGTGATCACTGATAACAGCATCGTTGGACAACTGACACACCACGTCCAACTTGTGTGGCAATTATCCGAAAGGACCATCTCACCACTCGAAAGGCCACAGTTTTACCCCTTTCATAATCGTGCAGTTGGCTGTAGAAAGCACAAGTGCTTCTGTGTGGCGTGAGTGCCTGCTGACATTACACGTTCGCGGCATACTGAGCCTTCTGGCTGTGGGTATTCCCTGTTACACGTGATGTATGCAACTACGCTTTCTGTTGGCGGACGACGTTCAAACCATCATCAGTACGACTACTATCTTCAGGTGGCATATGGCATCATCGAATCAAATTCGACACCCTCTTCCCAGGTTTTCCTTTTCTCTCCGGCAGTGTATGTAGTGTAATTACGAAAAAGCAGGTCATTCTTGCTCTTTACATTAAGTAGTAGTAGTGACTTTCACTTACGTTTTGCTCATACACGTTTTCAGGTTTAGCTTTTTATCTTTAACTACAATATCAGTAGGCCACTTCTCTGCACACTGTGTCGCTACTGCGATGGTGGAAGTAGTTTTTTTCTTATATCCCCGGCTATCGTCGACCGCAATATTTGCCTTTGTTCAAGGGCGTTATCTCTAGTTCAGTGCTTGTGTGTACATGTTTCTCCGTGCAAAGAAAGCAGAACAACTCCTGTTGGAATACCTAACAACCCATCTCACTAGTGTCAGTTCAAGGCTACAACAACTGCTGTGAATGTTACATAACCTGAAGTGTTTTTATTCTTTAACGTGAATATACACTACTGTTCATAAAAATTGCTACACCAAGAAGAAATTCAGATGATAAACGGGTATTCATTGGACTAGATCTGACATGTGATTACGTTATCACGCAATATCGGTGCATAGATCGTGAGAAATCAGTACCCAGAACAACCACCTCTGGCCGTAATAACGGCCTTGATACGCCTGGGCATTGAGTCAAACAAAGCTTGGATGGCGCTGGTACAGCTGCCCATGCAGCTTCAGCGCGATACCCCAGTTCATCAAGAGTAATGACTGGCGTATTGTGACGAGCCAGTTGCTCGGCCACCATTGACCGGACGTTTTCAATTGGTGAGCGATCTGGAGAACGTGCTGGCCAGGGCAGCAGTCGAACATTTTCTGTATCCAGAAAGGCCCGTACAGGACCTGCAACATGCGGTCGTGCATTATCCTTCAGAAATGTAGGGTTTCGCAGGTATCGAATGAAGGGTAGAGCCACGGGTCATAACACATCTGAAATGTAATGTCCACTGTTAAAAGTGCCGTCAATGCGAACAAGAGGTGACCTAGACGTGTAACCAATGGCACCCCATACCATCACGCTGGGTGATACACCAGTATGGCGATGACGAATACACGCTTCCAGTGTGCGTTCACCGCGATGTAGCCAAACATGGATGCGACCATCATCATCATGCTGTAAACAGAACCTGGTTTCATTCGAAAAAATGGCGTTCCATTCGTGCACCCAAGTTCGTCGTTGACTACACCATCGCAGACACTCCGTCTGTGATGCAGCGTCAAGGGTAACCGCAACCATGGTCTCCGAGCTAATAGTCCATGCTGCTGCAAACAGCGTCGAACTGTTCGTGCGGATGGTTGTTGTCTTGCAAACGTCCCCATCTGTTGACTCAGGGATCGAGACGTGGCTGCACGATCCGTTACAGCCATGCAGATAATTTGCTTGCCATCTCGACTGCTAGTGATACGAGGCCGTTGGGATCCAGCGCGGCGTTCCGTATTACCCTCCCGAACCAACCGATTCCATATTCGGCTAACAGTCATTGGATCTCTTCCAACGCGAGCAGCAACGTCGCGATACGATAAACCGCAATCGCGATTGGCTACAATCCGACCTTTATCAAAGTCGCAAACGTGATGGTACGCATTTCTCCTCCTTACACGAGGCATCACAACAACGTTTCACCAGGCAACGTCGATCAACTGCTGTTTGTGTATGTGAAATCAGTTGGAAACTTTCCTCATGTCAGCACGTTATAGGTGTCGCCACCGGCGCCAACCTTGTCTGAATGCTCTGAAAAGCTAATAATTTGCATATCACAGCATCTTCTTCCTGTCGGTTAAATTTCGCGACTATAGCACTTCAGCTTCTTGATGTAGCAATTTGAATGGCCAGAAGTGTACGTTCTTCAAATGTTGCAAACTAGGTCGAATTTTCAAATGGAGGTAAGAGTATAATGTGAGTTTACTTGTGAATTATGTATGTGAAATGGAGAGACAGAAACGGAAGAACCAAGTGTAAGCAAAAGTAAGATACGATACATGTAATATAAATAGCATAATCTGAAGATTGCATTTTCGAAATCCACTTACTTTTTTAGAATATTGTCATATAAGAAACATAAATACTGTATAAAGATCTTTGGTTGAAAGCAAAAATTCAGCCTTGATTTGTTAGTAAGCTTTGTCGTTCATAAAGGTTATCTCCTTCTTCTTCTTATTTTGCTTGTCCTTGTTAATCGTTGCTTATTCCCAGGAGACCACACGCGTTCCTACTTTCCTCTGCGTATAATTCCTTTTCCCTGCCTTTCGTGGGCCATTCACCCCTGGTCATGCCCATTGCCTCTGTATGGCTGTTGATGTTATCGTTCCTTCTTGTCCGTGCTCTTCCTCGACCCCTTCTGTCCTCCACGGATCCTCAGAAATCTACTAGGGGTAGTCTCCCTACTTTTTCCTCTTCCATTCTATTTACATGTGCTGCTACTTCAACTTTCCTTTCTTCATCCTCCCGGCAACTTCGGATTGTGGGTATGGGCCTGCCAGTTCATTTTTTTTTTAATAATTGCATCTACATTTGATCTACATATGCATACACACTCCGGAAACGACCGTACAGCACATAGTGGAGTGTCCCCTAACCAGTCATATACATTCCTCTGCAAAAAGAGCAACGGAGAAGGATTATTTAAAAGTATCGGTAGGAGTCCTAATTTCATGCAGGTTATCTTCCCGATCCTTACGCCAAATGTATTATGGCGGCCAGAGAATCGTTCTGCAGTCAGCCTGAAATTCTGGTTCTCTAAATTACTGCAATGTAGCATCGCGAAAGGAGTGTTGGCTCAACTCCAGATACTCCCATTTGAGTTCATGAAGCATCTCCGTAATACTTGTGGGCTAAATATAATCTACTAGTAACAAATGTAGCAGCGCGCCTCTCGAGGCTTCAAGTCATGGGATACTACCCAGTATCGCATCGGACCTCATTTTTCCCAGCCTAGTGTAGGAACTCTATATGAAATGAGCTCAAGTAGCCGTTCCATGTCTCCTGCTGCGATATTGATCCATTTTGCCCCTGTAGCCGTTCATAATCGAGAAAGTGTTGATGATGCCACATGTTAAGCACGAACTGACCTCCCAATCATAGCCCATAAATTTTAGATGGGACGCACGTTTGGCGATCTGGGTGCTCGCTCGAATTGTCCACAATGTTCTTCAAACCAATAGTCACCGGGAACAATTCCATCGTCGTTCGGGAACACGAAGTCCATGAATGTCTGCAAATAGTCTCAAAATATCCGAACATAACCACTTCCAGTCAATAGTCTGTCTAGCTGTACCAGGGGACAGAGTCCGTTCCATGCAAACATAGCCCACACCAATGTGGAGCCACAACCAGCTTGCTAAGCTGTTTGTTAACAGCTCAGGTCTACGGCTTCGTGGGGCCTGTGACCCATTCGACCCCTACAATCAGCTCTTATCTCCTGAAATCTGGACTCACGTGACTAGCTCGCGGTTTTTCAGAAGTCTGGGGTCCAACCGAAGTGGTCACGAGTCCAGGAGTGGCACTGCTGGCGGTATCGTGCTGTTAGCAGAGGCACTTTAGTAGGTCCTTTGCTGCTGTAGCGTATTAACACCAAATTTCGCCACACTGTCCTAACCAATACATTCGTAGTACGTCTCACACTAACTTTTGTGCTTATTTCACGCAATTTTGCTTGTGTGTTAGCTCATTTAACTCTAAGCAAACACTACTGCTCTCGGTTGTTAAGTGAAGCCTGTTGGTCACTGCACTGTTCGTTGTGAGAGGTAATGCGTAAAATTTGGTATTCTCGGCACCCTCTTGAGAATGACGATCTCTGAACACTGAATTCCCCAACGATTTCAGAAATGGGATGACCCATGCGTCTTTCCCCAACTACCATTCCGCGTTCAAAGTCTGTCAACTCCCGACGTGCGGCTATAATCACGCAGGAAACCGATTCACATGAATCATCTGAGTACCAATGAGAGCTCTGCCAACGCACTATCTCTTTATACCTTGCGTACGCGACGCAACCACCACCCGTGTGTGTGAATATCGCTATCCCATGCTATCTCAGTGCATATGACCTCTCCTATATAGATCAGTTACACTTTTCAAAAGTCTCCCAATAAAATTATGTCAACATTCGCCTTTCTGGCTCCCAACCTGCCGTGCTCATACCATTCCATATCGCCTTGCAACGTTGTGCCTAGATAGTTAATTGATGTTGTGGTGTCAAGGAGCACCTGTGCAGCATTCAAACGTTACAGCACTGGTGTTCCTACCCATCCGCATTAACTTACACTTTTCTGCGTTTAGAGCAAGCTGTCATGCATCACACGAACTAGAAATTCTGTCTAAGTTCGCCGCTACTCCATTTGGGGCCAAATATTTTTCCCAAGACTTTCCCTCGATGACAAACTATGTTGCACTTAATGCAAATGTTTCACACCGATATAGAGCTACGGGGAGAATTACGTTTTGGTTTTGAAATTTTATGAAATTGATCTACTGCGGAATACGATCTGACAGTCGAAACAATCTCTATTTATCGGTCATATCTTACACGTCTACCTATATCAACACAAAATGTGGCAGACAGAATGTCCCAGTGATAGGTTACGGAAAGTAGAGCATTTTTCACAATAGCACATGTGATTACAAAATTTCTGAATCATAAACAATGGTCTTACAAACTACCTGAATCTATCAATGAAATAAACTTTTCCGCTTTAGAATACACGTCGTAAGTATTCGCAACCATGGCTCTGTTGTTAGCATACAACCGCAGAGTTTCTGTAATCAAATTGGAATGAGTATTTAGCCGCCGGAGAAATTGGCGACTGCCAACGCAATACTCGCACCCCTTTCGGTACCAGCTGTGACGGGGCGACCTCAAAGCGGAGAAGTAGCGCCTTCTGGAATGTGATTAAGTCTCTCCTTGTCGGGCAGCAGAACTTCGGGCACACCGGTCGGAGGCGTCAGAGGAACGCAGGCTGGCGTAGCGCCCGATCATTGGATCTTAACGCGGCTCTAAACATTCGCCGCGAGTCGCTAGCTCGGAAATGTAAATGTAGCAGGAGCTGGTGAGGATTAGTTGTGCGGGGGGGGGGGGGGGGGGGGATGGGGGGGGGGGAGGGGTGGGGTGCTAGGGGCAGGGAGGGAAGAGGAACTGCGTGGCGCGGGAATTTGCATAACGCTATCAGGCCAGTCGGAGCGGGGAGCCGTCTTCAGTAGTTAGGCGTCCTGGCGGGCCGCGGCTGGCGGGCGCTAACGAGATTTGCAGTCAGCCCTCACTATCGAACGACGGCGTCCGCCAGTAGTGGCACTCCGTTCTGACGGACAGCCATAATGCACATAATGCATCCCTCATGATGTCGCACGTCTCCCGAAGGCGAAACTGTGAAATATCCTAATATCCGGGAGGGTAACCGTCATCTGCTTCGTATATCAAGGGACTACAAGAAAGTTCGTCAGACATACCGTCCAGCACTATGAACATCACGTAAATCGTGTGACGCACTGTCAGAAGAGAATACATTGTTCAGGTATCTTGGAGACACACTGGTATAGATACAATGGTGTGGGTAAGTGCTAATGAAACGACCCAGCAACTGGTTCCGTACTCCGAAGTCTGTTCATAGGACACTATGATTCTTGTGAACAGAACGTCTAAATAAGGCACACATTATCCAGTAAAATTCTGCTGGTACTTGGACCAAATGCATTGTCGTGTCCAATCGAAGTGAAATGCTGTCAAATGGGTGATGCTAATCCACTACTCACTCCAGTTTCTGAACCACGCGATTTCCATCTCTTCAGGAAGCTGAAGGAACAAATGGAGGGAAACTGATTTTCGACGATTCGGACGTTCTGCAGAGGTTCATGAAGGGTTCCGTGGTTCAGAGCAAATTTCAGCCATTGAGGAATTGTTGACCGGGTTAAAATATATTATCATATCTGTTCCACTATGAAGTTTAGTGCACCTTTCATTAAAGATTTTTTGATCATAATGTGCAATTTACTTTTAGATCACCCCTCATACACAGTTGGCCGTTTGAACACAAAATTAAAAATTGTGAAAAATATACCTTAAATTTATTCCAGTCCATTGGGGCGCCGCTGTACAGTGGAATTACACTGGGATTAATATTAAAAACAGTCCTAAGTTGAACAGTGCTCTTTGTTGGTTCAAAAACAACTTGTTTCAGCCGGGAAAGGCACCATCAGGTTATCTACATCTACATTTATACTCCGCAAGCCACCCAGCGGTGCGTGGCGGAGGGACCTTTACGTGCCACTTTCATTACCTACCTTTCCTGTTACAGTCGCGTATGGTTCACGGGAAGAACGACTGCCGGAAAGCCTCCGTGCGCGCTCGAATCTCTCTGATTTTACATTAGTGATCTCTTCGGGACGTATAAGTAGCGGGAAGCAATATATTCGATACCTCATTCAGAAAAGCACCCTCTCGAAACCTGGGCAGCAAGCTGCACCGCCATGCAGAGCGCCTCTCTTGCAGGGTCTGCCATTTGAGTTTGCAAACATCTCCGCAACGCTAGCACGCTTACCAAACCACTCTTCTTTGGATCCTATCTATCTCCGCTGTCAACCCAACCTGGTACGGATCCCACACTGACGAGCAATACACAAGTATAGGTCGTACGAGTGTTTTGTAAGCCACCTCCTTAGTTGATGGACTACATTTTTTAAGGACTCTCCCATTGAATCTCAACCTGGCACCCGCCTTACCAACAACTGATTTTATATGATCATTCCACTTCAAATAGTTCCGCACGCATACTCTCAGATATTTTACAGAAGTAACTGCTACCAGTGTTTGTTCCGCTATCATATAATCATACAATAAAGGATTCTTCTTTCTATGTATTCGCAATACATTACATTTGTCTCTGTTAAGGATCAGTTGCCACTGCCTGCACCAAGTGCCTATCCATTGCAGATCTTCCTGCATTTCGCTGCAATTATCTAATGCTGCAACATCTCAGTGTACTACAGCATCATCCGCGAAAAGCCGCATGGAACTTCCGACACTATCTACGAGGTCAGAATTTATCTCAGCCTTCAGCCAGCTTTCCTTACGTATAACCATTTCAGCTTCGATGCTTTCTGTCAGCGCTTGAAGTTCCGGTACTTAAACAACGCAGCTTCGAAAGTTTACAAATATAATACCGATTGCTGCTTGGTCCCCGCATTTCCTGACTTCCCCCCGCACCCTTTGAGGCTGTTGCCCTTTCTGTACTTGCCCGAGGCGATCTAACCTAAAAAACCGCCGAGTCCACGCCACACAATCCCTGCTACCCGTGTAGCTGCCTGCTGTGAGTAGTGGACTCCTGACCTATCCAGCGGAACCCGAAACCACACCACCCTACGGCGCAAGTCGAGGAATCTGCAGCCCACACGGTCGAAGAATCGTCTCAGCCTCTGATTCAGACCCTTCACTCGACTCTATACCAAAGGTCCGCAGTCAGTCCTGTCGACGATGCTGCAGATGGTGAGCTCTGCTCTCATCCCGCTAGCGAGACTGGCAGTCTTCATCAAATCAGATAGCCGCCGGAAGCCTGAGAGGAGTTCCTTCGGTCCATAGCGACACACATCATTGGTGCCGACCTGAGCGACCACCTGCAGATGGGTGCACCCTGTACCCTTCATGGCATCCGGAAGGTCCCTCTCCACTCTGGAATGACTCCCCCCGGTATGCACACGGAGTCCACATTGGTTTTCTTCCCCTCTCTAGTTGCCATATCCCTAAGGGGCCCCATTACGCGCCTGACGTTGGAGCTCCCAACTACCAGTAAGCACACCCTCTGCAACCGCCCGGATCTTGCAGACTGAGGGGCAACCTCTGGAACAGCACAAGCAGCCATGCCCGGTCGAAGATCAGTATCAGCCGGAGACAGAGCCAGAAACAGGTTCATCAGACAAACTGGAGAGGCCTTCCGTTCAGCCTTCCAGAATGCCTTTCGCCCGTTGCCACACCTCGAGACGACCTCCCACTCTACCACGGGTGAGGGGTTAGTTTCAATGTGGGCAGTATCCCGGGCAGCCACAGCCGTAGTCCGATCGGGGGATGCGTGGGACGAGCTGGCCGTCCCTGACAAACACCCATCTGGATCCCCACAGTGATGCCCATTGGCCACAGCCTCAAGCTGTGTGACCGAAGCCAACACTGCCTGAAGCTGGGAGCGAAGGGATGGCAACTCAGCCCGCATCCGAACACATCAGTCGCAGTCCCTAACCATGCTAAATACTGTTGTCCAAAGAACGTCTGAACTAATCTATAGAGAGCACAAACAATTCGACACAAAATTTAAACGGTTATTAAAATACAAGATTGCCTAGTAAATGCAGTAATGGTGCTGCTTGCGCACTGCTGACACACTGCTCGGCGGCAGAAGGAGACTACGCGATTTTACACTATTCAGGTACTAAAACGCGATGCTACAACTCTCAAATACTACATTACGCCCGAAATTTATGAATTAAACAATACAAGGACCCAAAAACACGCAAAGAAATTAAGAATTACACTATGTAACAAATAATTGAACTAAGAGTATACGACTTGCTGCTGGCAGCTGCTTATATAGCGGCGGCAGGGAGCACACTGGCTGTGACCAACCGACACTGGCCGTTGAAAACAAAAACAGAAGACAGACGACTACGCGAATTTACACTATTCAGGTACTAAAACGCGATGCTTCAACTCTCAAATACTATAACACACCAGAAATTTATGAATTAAACAATGCAGGTACCCAAAAACACGCAAAGCAATTAAGAATTAAACTATGTAACAAATAAGTGAGCTAAGAGTATACGACTTGCTGCTGGCAGCTGCTTCTCCAACGGCGGCAGGGAGCACAATGAAAAATGTAAATAATGAATAACAGGGTTGGGCTCTACCAGGTGGTTACACTTACACTTCCCTATTTAACACGTTATAACGTGGAAATTAATTGTCATACAGGTACCAAACTTGGTGCATTAATATCAAGGACACGGAAAAGAGAAATAATGCAGAATGAATTCCACTGAAACACTTCTGATTTACTGCTACGGTGCGTCATACCTTTACATGCAGGTACCTTTACTGTCAAGAAATGGGGCTCAATATGGCGCCCATCAGAGCGCTCCAGAGGACTCTGAAGGCGCAGGATTGCATTCGGCGCAACAGAATGAAACACGTGTATAGGTATGCTACCCTACAGATCAGCATATGTGTGAATGTCCCCCTGGTAAACCCTGTCCTTCAACTAGCCCCAGAACCACAAATCACTGGCAATGAGATCGGATGGTCGTGCCGGCCATGCATTTGGAAACGATCGGGTGACAATTCGGTCGTTTCCAAATGTGTTTCGGAGAAGTCGGTGAAATTCACGAGCGATGTACGGTGGGGCTATCTTGCATGAAAACTGTTGAGTTCAATGCGTTTCTCTCATGTAGGGCGGTATGACATGCTAGCGAAGCATATCACAGCAAAGCTGGCCAGTGACACTGCACGTCTTTGGTCCTTGAGCGCCAACACCTTCAAATAAGAATTGGCAAATGATGCGCGTAGCAGTGAAGCCATGCCATACGGTGACACGTTCATTATACAGAGGAACTTCGTGCATAGTGACAGGAGGTGAAGATCTTCACGCTCTGCAATTCTGTGAGTTCATCTCACCAGTCAGAAAAAAATTAGCTTCGTCTGTCCAATGGATGGTCCAGGGCCAGCCCTCGTTTACTTCAACCCTTGCTAGAAAGTGGAGAGTGAAGTGAACACGTCGATGTGCGTCCTGTGATGCAAGCTGCTATGTGATATGGATCTTGTACGGATACCATTTGAGAATGGTTCGAAGCACCTTCCGTGAAGTGGACCACGGGATGTTCAACTATCATGACACAGCAAGGGCACTAACTGACACTCGGGAACTGTACGCAGCGTTGTCTGCCGTAGCAACAACGATTTCATCAGCCACCTGTGGTGCAACAGGTCGTCGGCCTCTTCCTGGAGCGACGCCCAGTTCTCCAGTTGATTCGAACTTCTTCATCGTGCTCCGCACACGAGGTGGAGAAAGAGGACCCTTCCATAATCCTTTCATCCATCGATATTCTGGAAGTGCAGCTGCAACATTTCTGTTGATTTTGTAACTTCATCATTAATGCCCTGCTCCTTTAGTATAAGCTCATGTTGACACGTCAACAAATGTACAGCGACTGGTCAGGTGTGCGGGATTATGAATCACGATGGCTGATCACGGCACCTGGTGGCCGTAGTTGCAACTGGACGGTGGTGCTGTGACGCATGGAAATCATGAACCCCATATTTTGGACATGAATACTATCAGGTTTAGTACTCGTTCAGTAATTAGTTTTCGTGTTATAAAGTGTTAAGGGAAAGCTTAATTATAACCACCCTATACATTGAGGTGCTATACTCCGAAGTAAAAACCAAAAATGTAGATCTATAAGACGCAAAGGACAGGGTACAATACATTATAATTACCGCCAAAAAGCATTCGTCAGATACGCTTAAAATACCCGGTAAACGAACATGAAGAACACCGTATATGATGGTGTACAAACCCCCAAGAGTAACCGCAGAGAAAAATTCTTAAAAGGTGTATCTGTCTGTTTAACTCATGCAATGTGCGTCATCAGGCACTTCAGCGTAGGAAAAGTCCACGCTCACAAACTGTACACACTGCAACATACTCTGTAAAGGGAGCAAAGTGCTGGCGCCGCGCTGACGCAATGATGGAATCAGAAGCCACTGATGGTGGCAGTAAGTGTTGCCGAACGCAGGTACAAAGTCATCAATGAAAGATCATAGTAGAAATAGGAAGAAATTCTCATAAGCGAACTACAAACAGGTGAAATAGGAAATAACTCTCATACGAATACTGTAAAGTACAAGAGGCATTGAGTTCAAGTATGCCAACGTAGTACAATTACACAGAAAAGTCTTGGAAACATGAAAAACCAATGCAGCAGAGGTGCGTAAAACAACAAACAGGGTCGGGAAGCTCACAGCAATAAAAAGTTAGAGTAAAAAGAGAAATTACTGCATCGTAAGAGAAATCTTCCTAATTAAACACTTTTGAAAGTATGAACTGCGGCTCGAATTAGAAAATACATGAGCGGGAACGCCTGTCAGTAAAGCAATTTCAAAAATTTATGCAGAATGATTTAAATTAACTCTTCTGTGAATAACCTATAGTTTTAGCACGTTTACATATCGTGGGTCGATTAAACACGTTATGTCTAATTCGAAATTTTAAACAAAAAATGCATTTTATAGATATTACCATGCACAAATATTTTGGTTTAAGGTATATCAGTATAAATATAGGACATCTGTGATAGTCTCTAACACATTTATTAAATTAAAAGCAGTACATTTTTAATCCTGAAGAAATTTTATTAAATAAATTACATTATAAAAGCTGAAACATAAACCACCAGCATTATCACAAAGTGTTGTCAGATTGGCGGTTATGGTACTCATAAAGTGTCTAGGGATAGCTCTCATTTCGCAAAATCCGACTATCATTATAGATTCATTCCAAACATAAAAAAACTAAAACTAAACTTCCCCCCAAAAAGCCATGAAGGCCCAATGGTACCTGCCGGCCGAAGTGGCCGCGCGGTTCTCGGCGCTTCAGTCTGGAACCGCGCGACCGCTACGGTCGCAGGTTCGAATCCTGCCTCGGGAATGGATGTGTGTGATGTCCTCAGGTTAGTTAGGTTTAAGTATTTCTAAGTTCTAGGGGACTGATGACCTCAGATGTTAAGTCCCATAGTGCTCAGAGCCATTTGAACCAATTTGAACCCAACGGTAACGACTCGGTGCCGTGTCATCCTCAGCCAACAGGCGTCACTGGATGCGGATAAGGAGGAGCATGTGGCCAGCACACCGCTCTCCCGGCCGTTTTGGCAGACCATGAGACGGGAGCCGCTACGTCTCAATCAAGTAGCACCTTAATTTGCCTTTCAAGGGCTGAGTGCATCCCGTTTGCCAACAGCACTCGGCAGACAGGATGGTCACCCATCCAAGTGCTTGCCCAGCCCAACAGCTTTCAGTGACCTGACGGGAACTGGTGGTGTGGTACCACTGCGGCAACCTGTTTTAAGTTAAAGGGAAGAACGTGTAATCTGTACATAAAAACATGGGTATTCATCTAAATGCCCGGTATTCTTGACAGCAGCATACGACCTCGTAAACCACCAGATACTATTGAACAAGGTCTTAAGCCTAACGAAGGATTTCGGCCTCGCCAGGCTCATCGCCAATCTTCTGCAGAATCGAAGATTCTTCGTAGACCTCCAAGGATAGCGTAGCCGGTGACGGTTAAAGAGAGATGGCATTCCCCAGAGAAGTGTATAGTCTGCAGTTCTGTTAAATATATTTTCTAACGATCAACCCATAGTCACCAGCTTCAGGACATACTTGTATTCTGATCTCGCACTGGAAACTGAAAGCACAAACTTCGGTTCAACAGAAATCACCCTAAAGAGTGCATTTTAAGATCTGTCAAAATATTACAGAATAAACCAGCTTAAACCAAGCCTATCAAAAACACAAGTGTTTTTCATCTAAGAACTAGTGAAACCACCGTCAAGTTAATGACAGAATGAGTAGGGGTTAAACTAGAAAACGTGACACTCCAAAATGCCTAAGATTAACACTTGACAGACCTGCACTCGGAATAGCTAGTTTGCAATCGATAAACTTCAGCACTAAACTTGCGCAAAATTTTTATTTTTCCTGAAAGATATCTTAAGGTGTTGGTCTACTGCGGTTCAAGTCCTTGCTCGTACATTCTTTAGTTCAATGGTAACAATTTTGAATGTGTGACAAGTGTTACACTGAATTGAATCAACCAAGTATTGTTAAATCTTTGATACAACGTGAGTAGTGAAACTGTATTTCACCGCCAATCCTGCTTGCATTTATTTGAACTTTTGGGCTAGTCCCCTTAGGGTTAATTCGGCTCCTAGACGTTAGCGTAGCCAACTATCAGAAATCCAGCCACGCATTCAGAGGCCCCATGAACAGTGAAATTAGCCAGAATTATAATTTATTTTTCATGCAGGAGGACGTGGATTCTCACTTGCTAAAAGTCACAGAACAGTGATTTTGTAAGATCAACTAGTTTGAATCTAATTTGTACTTAGCTACAATATATCTGTCATGTTGTACCTCCCTCCTTAACGATTAAAACTGTATTGGTGTCCTATACATATATACTATGTGACAAACCCGGCGTTGCATATGTATTCATTTTGTCAATATTCTATTAGAAATGAGAAGAAAAAATGAACTATATGAGACCGACCATCATTTGTGAAAGACAACTGCCATTTGACTGTACAACAGGTTTTACTTCACCATGTATACTTCGGCCTTAGGACGTTAATGTTTGTGTCAGTGGCTGCTTGGACACAGTGTAGCAAAGTTTAAAACCTGAGATGTGGTCATGTATTTTATTCCACAATCGTATCAACTGTAACACTTGATAATGGTCTAAGGCCGAAATCTAGATTGTGAAATAAAACCTCTTGTACAGTCAAATGGCGGTTATATCTTTCAGAAAGTTTTATATGACCGTGGCTTCTTACGAAAGTAAACTCATTAACAATTCATTTGCATGTATGTGTGAAAAAACATTTGAAATAATTATGAAACGTCATACAAACAAATATGCATCATGTTCAAATGTGTAAGTACAGCTGTTTCACGTGTCAAGAACGCGATTTTGTAGACGTTTGTATGGCAACGCTTCTTCATAGCTATATAGATTGCTCTTGTTTCTGTCTACATTGTTTGCACTCAGCAGTTGAAACCTGTCGAAAGCGCTGCAAGGTGTCAGTGATTTTCTTGACTCGACAGTAGGAGTGTCTAAGTAGTAAAATTACTGTATTAAAACTTCGTACATGATGCGGCATTCTTCCACTCGTGATAGTGTTTATGACATCATATCATTTGAACTTTGTGTCGTACAATGATATAATTTTGTAGGTACATTCTGCACCATATATGGATACCGTTTGCGAAATTTATTTCTAATAGAGTTAGTAGAAAGAATTAATAAATTTAAACTTTATGCATGGTGACACAGTTTTTCAAGCAACTCATTGTTTATGACGTCATGTCTCCTAAACTATGTGTCGTATAATGATATAATTTAGCACTTGCATTCAGTCGTATATGTGGATACTGTCTGTAAAATGTGTCGCGCATACAGTTGGTACGACAGAAGGAATATATTATAACGTCATGCCTTAGCCGGCCGTTGCGGCCGAGCGGTTCCAGGCGCGTCAGTCCGGAACCGCGCTGCTGCTACGGTCGCAGGTTCGAATCCTGCCTCGGGCATGGATGTGTGTGATGTCCTTAGGTTAGTTAGGTTTAAGTAGTTCTAAGTTCTAGGGGACTGATGACCACCGCAGTTAAGTCCCATAGTGCTCAGAGCCATGCCTTATGGAGTACTTTTACTGCATGAACAGCAAAAAAGTAAGAAGAGGTAATCTCCTTCTTGCACCATTTTATGGGGTTTTTTAGGAAGAAAAAAATTCGCTAAAGTTTCAAGTTACACGTAAAGTTTGTTACAAGTCGCTAAGTGCTTTCATCCTAAGGTAATCGATCAGTAAATGGAAATTTACGCGTGAGGGCGTATACTGCTTCTTCATCTCCAACCCCATCCGTTTGACAGATAGCTGGTGTTTCCCCCCACACCGATTGTCACCTGACTGTTAGGAATGTGAGCACTAAGTTCGGCTGAAATAGGTATAGTGGTTGAGAATGAGATACGGATAAACACACTCACACACTATAATTGTTTTTAAGCTCAGCTAGGGACCACGATAGTTGAACTTATTTCGCTGATATGCTTGTTTCAAGCTCCAAAGATCTCTTCATGGTCTTGCTGTGGTTTTCCAAGTATTGCGTTTTTTTTATAAGGAAGTTTCAATCCACCTTAGGCTGCCAAGGAATTACTAGCTTCTTCTCTGGTCCTTAAAAACGTCGCGAGACCATTTATATAAATTAAACATCGTAAATGCACTTTAGTTTCCTGTAGCAGCCAGTGATTATTGCTTTATTTATCTTTCTCGTGATATGATGATACTTACTTGAAGAAAAATGACTAACAATGGGTACAGTCCGTCTACCTGTAGGTTTATAACAAAAGGTTCAGACATTTCACCTTGTCTCCTTTAGTTAGTATTACTTTCCAGGGGTGGGAAACTATTATTGCCAGGTCAGGATTCAGGTAATAACAGAGTAACAGTTCTGTGATGCTAAATTGCTATTCGTGTGTTACTTAATTTTCACAGTAATTTAATTCGAGATTTTGTGGGTGGTGGCAGGGCGGTCGGAGTATGACGAATAGATGGTAATGATTTCCTAGCCTAGAGGTATTATCTAAAATTTTTTGCTGGTTGTAATTTCAGTTAACTGGAGACTCGGTCATTTTCGCCGATATCGAGTATTCCGTCGTAAGGGTCACCTTGTGCTATCTTGTAACTGTCCTTTGCTCATGAAAACGCCAAAGGTTTCACAGAATGATTTCTGGACAACTATAAGAAGCCAGTGTCTGGCAAACTAACATAACTAAGTAGCCTGCCAAAAACTTTGACAAATGACGAGAGTTAAGTTGTGTCTGAAAACTAAAGGTCTCTGCGTAGTCACTCATTTTCTTCGAAGCTCTATGTTTTAAATAATCCTCCAGAGCAAGAGCTGTGCCGCACATGAGACGGAGCTATTCTGCACCCATGGGGTCTTTCTTTTGCTTGTACGGTCAATCTTAGCGATTGAGCGTCATATTGAGACAGTTTATCTGTGTAGATCTAAAGCCACTAGAAAGCAAACAAAATATTGCTCAATCCTCGGAGAGACAGTTAATGATCCATTTGCTCTCTACCTTTGATAACCACACTACCCGGAATTACGATTGCAGCTCGTAATTACAATCGCATCCGAACCACCGAAGCCTCACTGACGTCGTCGAGGTTATCTGCCATATTCTACTGCCATCTGCCATAATTTAGCAGGATCTCTCGCTCGCCCTTAACTGTTTGATTTATTTCTTCATTTTGTTAGTGTCGTGTGGTTACTCAGGGGTACATTTGTTCTTTATTCGTCGAGAGTTGTCTCGCGGTCCAGTAGTAACTCTCTGTATCCTGCCGTCTTTGTCATGTTTTCTTTCAGCGTATTTTTAGGTGGTTCAAATGCGAAAGCTTCGTTATTAATGTCTTTGTTGATATTTTGTTGAAATACACATATTTAACTGTGTCTGTAGTCGATTATAAAAAAAATGGTTCAAATGGCTCTGAGCACTATGGGACTTAACTGCTGAGGTCATCAGTCCCCCAGAACTTAGAACTACTTAAACCTAACTGACCTAAGGACATCACACACATCCATTCCCGAGGGAGGATTCGAACCTGCGACAGTAGCGGTCGCGCGGTTCCAGACTGTAGTGCCTAGAGCCGCTCGGCCACTCCGGCCGGCAGTCGATTATTACTTTAGTAGTGTGGTGCTACCCACTTACATCCTTCGTCTAACGTCACACCTGATCTAATCAACTGTGTGAATTGTCAAATCCCGCCTGTGCACAGTAGGCCAACCCACTTCAAATTTGGACGATTCAGAAATAGGAAGAGTTATGCGTTCCGACTTCAGGCCCGCGAAATTCCAGAAGGTGTGTTTGTGATAT
The DNA here is from genome assembly GCF_021461395.2 of Schistocerca americana. NCBI lineage: Eukaryota > Metazoa > Arthropoda > Insecta > Orthoptera > Acrididae > Schistocerca > Schistocerca americana. The sequence goes on from NC_060125.1 coordinate 326,160,720, forward strand.
TTATAACCCGTGTAATGACGTATACCGCCTTGAAACTAGACATTACTGATACTGTGCGAAATCGTCGGCTATGAAGTTTCCTGTGCGTGACTAAATTTCTGTACATGGTACTATTACTACCTTAATAGAATGGCTGACGAGTTCCTTTCTTAGTGGACGGTCGTTTTTCTATCATGCGGCAGTGGCACACCACCACGGGAAGACAATTACTGTGCAATAATGGCCAATGTTCTGCAAACAATGAGCGGAGCAGTCATCAGTCAGTATAGTTTTGAAGCACAGATACGACATAACCAAAGCTATTCTATTGCCGATTGGTCGGCTTCACTGAGATTTTAGGAGCAAATATTACCGTAAGAAAACGACGCATGACGTATCATGTTCTGACACCTTCGGATCAACACGTCTCGAGATTCCAGATAATGACTATTACTAAAGATAAACAAATTTGAGATAAAGGTTCTGATTTTCGAAATATATCCCAGTGAACAACAGCGACAGTGAATCTACTCATAGCGATAATGAGGCACGCGACGAATGTGAATACAATTTCTATCGGAAAATGTAAAATATTACATAAAATGTTTCAGTAAGGCAATTTCTTCTAAATAGTTTTCAGTGACCTTAACATACTTTATGTCTGAAGTTTTACTCGATTTAGCTAAATTTTGAATTACTGATCAGCCAAGCTGGATCCGACATTCTGAATTTTGTAATTTCGACACTGGATTTGTAAATCTAAAAATAACGGTTTTGTAGGATCTTATATCCATTTTCTATTATGTCCAGTTTTAGAAGCGGATTAGCTCATTTTGCTGAAGTAGGAAATGAATTTGATACTTAAGGGGTGACCAAGGCAGGGTATATGGAGGTTGGTAGGTTTCCAAGTCACACAGCTGCGAACGCGGTTGGACCTTTCCACAGTACAATTTTGGTAAACATTTTTGGAATACAGTGATCAATAGATTATTATATTTTGACTAAAGTTCAGTCTTGATCACCCCACATAAATGGTGTGTTCAAGACTGAACTTTAGTCAAAATATAACTTTTCACAGTAAGTAATAATATGACTTAAATAATCATCCCAAACGAATCTAGTTACATAAGTGAATCTTTCGTTGGTTTGCAAGCGTTTGTCTGCAATCCTGGTACACAGTCAAGTACGAAAGTACCGTAGCACGCCACATGTATCATACCAAAACATAATAGGTTAGGCCACTGATAAAGTTCAGTGGCATGAGATAATTCGTTTTCAGCAACAGTGGCAATGTTCCTCGTGTGTCAGGCCAACACGGATGGTAAAAATGTTCTCAGTCCTCTAGCAGCGTCCATCTGTACTGAGACACTGTCCCAGGACGCAGACATGTACCTGGAAAGAAAATTCGAATTATTTGCGATGTGATAGTTAAAACTTTACTCCTTGCAAAGTGTTCCTTAATGTAGTTAAAAAGTAACAGCTGAAACTCAACAATATACTCCGATGCAACTTGTACTCTATGTACGCTAAGACTAGCACTATTTAATAATTCCCGAATTCTGTCACGAGATCCAGAATAACTGTTTTCGTACGTCGAAACGGAATGAAAACGTGTCGAGACCTCTAATAATACTATTTAAAAACAATTAATTCCGCTAGGTATTTTTCCGAGATAGTTACTAATTTTCGAGTGGCTGTTCAAATAGAGACGGGACACACTGTTTCCCATGTCTGCACATATCTATTAGCGTATAAACTGTTGGGAGACTCATATTAGTAACAAGCTAACCAGCTTATGGATATTGTCAATATACTCTTCATATCGCAACCATGGTATTTTAGAAAAAAATTACAGTGTAATAACGATCTGCAGACCTTAGGCAATCAATCGAAGCCGGTTTTCATCAAGTTGTTTTTATACTGTATTACGATAATGCCCATTAAAATTCGTAACGATATCAATCGATAATAAGGATCATCTCAATAAATTTTGATATCACAAGTTTATAAAATATTACACCCATCGCATATTCATTTCTTAGCTTTTCTGGCTCTCATACTGTGTACTAGAACTTACTGAGTTGCCTTTATCTGCAAGCAGATGAGTTATTCTTGTAAGTTATGACAAACCACAAATCTTTAACGGTGACGTATTTTTTCTTTCATTAATGTTCCGAAATTTGTAAATTTCAAGAAATAGTCTCAACCTGAGAAAAGTATTTCGTTAAACGAGGTACTTGGGCTAAACAGATGTTCTATCGACGTACATTAAAATAAATGATGTAATGAGAGAATCTTTTGAAAACATGGACTAGGCTGACTGTTAAAATATTGATCGTACACGTGAAACTACGTGGGTTTTTCAGTTATGTTGCGAGTACGAAAGATTATTGCGTCTAGTATCGAAGGAGTACGGAGCTCAAGAGAGAACGCATAAAGTTTATGGTAATATTTCTCCAGAGATACGGAAGTATGATTTTCGGGAAACACAGAGTATTATTCTACTCCGAACTCTGAACTGGTCTTCTCATTTCCAGTTAAACGAGATAAACTGATTACGGAAGTGACAACGAAAAAGGGAGACAGAGAAGCTTTTCGCTCCATGGTGGCGTAAGTTACAAAGCGTCAGAGGAAGTGCGACAGGACTCAGATTTAATAGCCATTGCGATTGGCTACGCTTTCAATATAACTTAATTTGGACGCAATTTAAAGATGAACAACTTCCTACATAAAAATATTCTGCCCGAAAGACAGACTACAATCGCGCGCAATCAAAATGATACGATGGAAGAAATTGCTAAAAGCTTTTAGCGAAATTTGACAGCTGAAAGAGTCAGAGTGGCAACATTTTCCTCTCAGTAGCTGGCAATGCTCCTATATAGACAGGTTCCTTTTGCTGAAAGAATCTTACTCAATTAAGAGGTAACATTAAGTGCACTATTTTGCACAGCTACTTAACTCTTCACGACCCTGACGTTCTCCGCTCCCGTCTGTCTCTCTCTCTCTCTCTCTCTCTCTCTCTCTCTCTCTTTCTCTCTTGATGGCGATATTACGATTGTAATATCGCCATATTTCTATACATACCTCCATGTGGTGAAATTTCTTAGTCTGTGATTGGTGCTTTAGATTATGTGTATACATACGAATAAGAAGTGCATCATACGGTTTTCGCAGCTGCAAGATCAGAAGCAGTCTGCACTTCAGCATAACGGCGCGGATGTTTCATCGTCACCACTATCCCAAAGAAATTTAATCAGCTTGGGAAACAAATGCGGAAGCTAATGTAAAACGCATCCTGAAGTGAACTAGCCGTCTGGATTTGAATCCGTCGGTTCGAAAGCGGTAACGGTGCTACTTAAACAAATAAGTAACATTGTAAAAAGTGGCTCACACCTGTCATCATCTATGTAAGACTCAACCTATATTTGGCACTCAGACACGGGCTCAGAATGTCACTTTTAGACCAACTAGCATAATATTTCCCTCTTACTCAGGCAATCTCAAGGAAGAAATACATTTCATTTCCTGCTGACGTTAGTGTAGAGTACGATATTGAATATCTTGCCTTTTATCCTTCTTGTTAACGGGACTGACTTCATTGAAGATATCTTTGAGTACAAGAAAATTGTTTCCCACGTGATACCCCAAATTTAAGAGCACATTATAGTTTAACAGACGCTGTAATTTGCAAATATTTTTGAAAGGAAAGCGTTACATGTTTTACGTAGTTGTCGTATGCAAACAGTATGTTAAGATGTTAATGACTGCTACGTGTTGCGACTTCCCGAGTGTTTGCCTTTTACGTCTCAGAGGTTCGTATATTTATTAAATTTACGGAGTAGTAGTTATATGCCATCTTTCTTTGAATCATTACGTAATTATTTAAGTTCCATTTGGTGACTGTACGACTTCACCAACCGTTGACAAGTAAGTAGTTATAAACTATTTCCTTTTCATGGCCACTTCAACGTTAAAAATCACGAACACTTGTCGACTCTTCCTCTGTCGATGCAATTGCATGAGTGCTAGCACGAAAACTACGAGGTGCTATCCAAAATTTTCGGGACTGGTGCTGCCATCTGTTGAAAACCTTACTTTGGATTAATGGTCACCATCACCCTCGAAGTAGTTCCCATCCGCACGAACACATCGGTCCCACTGATTCTGCCACTGGTCCTACGTTTTCTGGAATCAGATAGAGATTTTCACTCTGCAGCGGAGTGTGCGCTGATATGAAACTTTCTGGCAGATTAAAACTGTGTGCCCGACCGAGACTCGAACTCGGGACCTTTGCCTTTCGCGGGCAAGTGCTCTACCATCTGAGCTACCGAAGCACGACTCACGCCCGGTACTCACAGCTTTACTTCTGCCAGTACCTCATCCCCTACCTTCCAAACTTTACAGAAGCTCTCCTGCGAACCTTGCAGAACTAGCACTCCGCTGCAGAGTGAAAATCTCATTCTGGAGACATCCCCCCAGGCTGTGGCTAAGCCATGTCTCCGCAATATCCTTTCTTTCAGGAGTGCTAGTTCTGCAAGGTTCGCAGGAGAGCTTCTGTAAAGTTTGGAAGGTAGGGGACGAGGTACTGGCAGAAGTAAAGCTGTGAGTACCGGGCGTGAGTCGTGTTTCGGTAGCTCAGATGTAGAGCACTTGCCCGCGAAAGGCAAAGGTCCCGAGTTCGAGTCTCGGTCGGGCACACAGTTTTAATCTGCCAGGAACTTTTCTGGAATGTTCTTTCCTTTGAGGGTGTTTATCACCGCCAGCGATGCTTTTTGCATGCTCTCTAGAGTGTCGAACCGACGACCTTCAGCTTCAGTCTCAGGTTTGGCAATAGCGTGAAGTCGCAAGGTGCCAAATCTGGCGAGTACGGTGGGTGGGGTACAACCACCATGTGGTTTTTTGCCAAAAAAGTCCTGGTGAGCAAGGACGTGTGACAGAGCGCGTTGTCCTGATGCAGCAGCCAGTTCCCTTTACGACAAAGTTCGGGCCGATGTCGCCGCACGTTCTCACGGAGCCGTCGCAAAAGTCACAGTAGTACGCAGAGTTCACTGTTTGGTTTGGGTGGGACAAATACTTTGTGCACAATTCCCTTGGTATCAAAGAAAACGATCATGCTCTTCACTTTGCTCTTCAACTGTCTCGCTTTTTTTGGTCTTTGAGAGCCCGGGCTCTTCCACTGCGACTATTGTTGCTTTGTCTCTGAGACATGCTTTGTCCCCAAACACTTATTGAATCATTGCAAGGGTCTACGTAGCACTTCTCGCAAGATTAGCACAGAATTTGATACACACGCGCTGTTCTGTTCGCGGATCCAACGTAAAATCCCCATACACCAAACACAGTATTACGTAAATCACTGTGTGCACGCAACACATCTTCCCAGCTGAATGCCACTCCGCACACTGACTCATCACATACGTTGCTCTCGCCACCTAGCGGTGCAAAGATATACTACTACTACTTTCCATATGGCAGCACAAGTCCCGAAAATTTTAAAAAATTAGTACACGATGAAAGACTATGTGTATTTTGATCCGATGAGGCGTATGCCACCTAGATGGTAGTAGGTACACTCATAATTAATGGTTTCAATTAGGGCTGTTATTTTTGAAAATAATGGGAATCCGATAAATCGATGTTTAAAACAGATCATTGGCATTCGTTATATCGAGAAAACGTATCGACAGAAGGACAGAAAAATATCAACGGAGCGGCATATAAAAATATCGGTTGCACGTTGTAAACATATTGCCAGTTTTAGAGCTGAATATTTAATTACTGGTTTCTTAGTAAATATTCTTTGCATCAACAAGCTGGCAGCCTGCATATTATCCTTAGAGCAGGAATTGAAAGGAAATCAATGTATGTTCACAACTGACAATAACTACTTTCCTAAAAATGATAACTGACTTAAATGGCACAATGATAGGTTCGTCGTTCTGTTTCATCACATATCTGATTTGTCCGGAAACTACATGTCAACTTCCTTGGTTTTTATTCCTGTAAATGCCAGAGACTTAGCAGTTGGGGTGTCAAAATGTCATGGTGAAGTGAAACATCGCAGTTTCTGTTGGTAGAGTCGAACATCGATTACGTCAGCATTGCCCTCAGACGTCTTAGCCCATAGCAGAGAACAGTCTGGTCATTTAGATTATTGTTCATTTTCAAACCCTGAATTTGAAGGATTCAGACGTGAAGAAATAGCGCACTAGTTGATTTTTTTTTAACGCAACTTGTGTGCTGTTTCTTCACATTGGAAATCTTATTCTTCCATTTCCACTGCCATCCCCCTTCCGTTCATTCGGATTTCTACTTTGTGCCACCTACAACTGCTCCACAGAGTCCAAGAGAAATACTGGACGCGATGAAAGCTCAAAAACTAGTAAGACTTCTTCATACAGTGAAGTAATTTCGTGTTCTACTACAATTTCAAAACAGCAACTGCAAATATTTACCATAATTGTAAAAATTATATAATATAAATTAAAAATATCGGCACTAGATATTGCCATTTCGATACCAATTTATCGGGAAAAAAATGCTGATATGTATCAATAACTTTTGGGGAAAATGCACCGATGCATCATATATGATCAACAGCCCTAGTTTCGATGTCGGCCGCCAACAGGTAGCTAGTGGCATAGATGTCCTTTAGAGTGTCTCACAGCCAGAAGGATCAGTGTGGTGCAAACGTTTTAAGCAGGCGGGGAACCATGCGGAGACGCTCTCGTGCTCCCTACAGCCAATTGAGCGACTTTGAAAGGGACCAAACTTTGATCTTCCAACTGACGAGGTGATCCTGTCGAAGAACTGCCATACAAGTAGGATGTGTGGCGTCAGCTGTGCAACGATGCTCTTATTAGCGATCATGTGAACATTCTCACATTCTACACGAGTTTCTGGACGTCCACGCCAGGATCTTCCTACTGTAAGGGCCACAGTGGCAGATCATATAGCTACCACAGTAGCGATTAGACGACCTGTGAGCCCAAATGCGTCAACAAGAACTGTTTTGAACCGGTTATTAGCACGATACTACGGTCACGCACACCTGTAGCCCGTCTTCCACTCCCTCGACAGCATCGACGTTCATGGCTCGGGTGGTCCTGGATGAAGCGATGAAGCACCGTGGTCTCCAGCAGTGAAAGCACATTCTGCTTGCATGAAAATGACAGTCGTTTGGGTGTACGACGTAGACATGGTGAGCGCTACCCCTTAGACTGCATCTGTCCGTGACCCACTGGTCCCACTAGAAGTCATATGATGTGAGGTGAGAAGCTACAACTCTTGTTCATCATTGGTGTTTATGGAGAGGACGTCAACCGCGTGGCAAGCGCTGAATGTTGTTAGAATATTTCTTTTGCTGTTCTTCCTACGTGATGGTGATGCATTATTCCAAAAGGATAATGCACGCCCATACATTGTTCATGAAACTTAATGTGCTCTGCAAGACGTGCTGCAACTACCCTGGCCAACACGATCTCCGGATTTGTTTGAAATCGAGTATGTGAAGGGTATGATGGGACGAGAGGTGACTCTTGCGACTCATCAGCCAACAACTCTTACAGAACTACGTGAATAGATCGATCAGGCATCCCGTCTCCGGCCATCCTGATTTAGGTTTTCCGTGATTTCCCTAAATCTTTTCGGGCAAATGCCGGGATGGTTCCTTTGAAAGGGCACGGCCGATTTCCTTCACAATCCTTCCCTAACCCGAGCTTGCGCTCCGTCTCTAATGACCTCGTTGTCGACGGGACGTTAAACACTAACCACCACCACCACCAGATCGATCAGGCGTAGAATAACGTATGCTAGGATTCTATTCACCATCTGTATGATCGACTGACAGAGTCAGCACCAGTCATTGCCGCCTGTGGAACGTGCACCACTCGCCAGTAAGACTTTCAGCATGGGGAAATACCTGCTACCTTACAAGCTTGTGCTACTGATCTGTAAACGTAATCGGTAAATGTACTCTATATGCACCATTTGCAACAACAAAACTTGAGTGAACTGTAAACCACTGAAGATGCCTACTTTTTTTGCAAGCATTGTGAACACCAGTGACTAGCAATATATTGCTAGGGATGCTCTGTAGAATTTCACAACAAAGAGAAATTACATTTGTTACATTCATATCTGAAGCAAATCGCTTGTGTTGAAATTTAACATTAAGAATATCATGAGTAAATGGGGAGACACAGAAACTTACAGTATTTAGATGGTGACAAAAGTTAGCCTTTGGATATAAAAACTTCGACCAAGCAGATACTACAGCGACTGCTTTCATGTGAGTAACGAATTATCCATGGCTTTACTACATGCAACTGCACAAAGTGGCTGATACCCGTATAAGTAACGAACTGCCGTAATGCTCTACTTGATTTTTGTGATAGATGTCTCATGTACTGGCGATAATTACCACCGAGAAAGAGCAGAGAGAACATAAAGAAACAGCATAAATATCTCATCGGGAAGGAATTAATGAAAACCAACTAGCGTACAGATTATTTAGTGAAAGGTTTTACGCCGTTGACTGACTGTACTCTGATTGACAAGTGGAGTTGAAAGAGCCACCTAATTCGCAACTTTTAATCGATTCTTTGTTAATTACAAGCGAAAGCCTGTAAGATTCGGCTTCTAAGCCTCTGTTTGAGTAAGTTGATTTTTGTGATAGATGTCTCATGTACTGGCGATAATTACCACCGAAAACGAGCAAAGAGAACATAAAGAAACAGCATAAATATCTCATCGGGAAGGAATTAATGAAAACCAACTAGCGTACAGATTATTTAGTGAAAGGTTTTACGCCGTTGACTGACTGTACTCTGATTGACAAGTGGAGTTGAAAGAGCCACCTAATTCGCAACTTTTAATCGATTCTTTGTTAAATACAAGCGAAAGCCTGTAAAATTCGGCTTCTAAGCCTCTGTTTGAGTAAGTTGTACTGCGTAATAATTTTTTTAGAATCTCATTAGGTAAAGTGAAGGCCGCAGAATTTTCGATAAATGTTGACGTAGGGAAAAATCTCAATAAGAATTCTGCTGCTTATCGTAGAACTGGCCCTTTATAATTCAGAGTATAACGAAGTTTGTATTACATCTGAATTCGGAGCCGTAATATGAATTATTCAATATACCGCCCGTTTACGGGGACCGACTTGTATTGGCAATCAGCGGCAGGTCTGTGTAAGTTCTCTGCGGAGTTTCTTTCCACGTGCAGGAGATCTCCTCTTTCGAGGAAAAACTCTGCAATATTTCGATACACATTAGAATTTGAGGCCCCTTTTGCGTGGAAAGTACATTACTGGTAAGGAAGTCCCAGAGCTCCAGGAAAGAGATGTAACGAAGTATTTCCGCTTATAAAACCTACCACGATAGAAAACGTTATTAATATTTTGGAACATCACCACATTAAAATTGTTTCAATGAATGTGGATGTGCTTTACAAAATTTAGTTTTACAGATAAAAAGTAAGAGGCTCATTATACTCGATTATAACTGCAAGATCGATAAAAACGTTGACTTTTATATTACACCCGTTCGTGGCCCTTTTGCATTCCATAATCATTTGACTTTTTGGTAAAAAGAATCTCGAGGAGGTAAAATCAAGTGACGTGCCATATGGCACGTTTTAGAGAAGTGTAATGTTGGTCACTTATGTTGAAAGACGGATGGGAAAAACTAACCGGTGAAAACCGCTACCAGTGCTTTAGTTCAGAATAAGCGGTACTTTTAGTTTTTTGTTCACGCTCGGTTATAACAGATTTTTTTCATTTCGTACTAGTAATCACATAGAAGAATCAGTGTATCAAATTTGTCATTAGTGTAATGATAAAATTTTTATATTTTGAGAGAACTGTTCTTGTAAACAAATACCGTTTATTCGCAAAAGTTCCATTGTTTGAAACAGTGAGTGGTTATAGAACTTGGGAGACGAGATCAGCCCTATTTTTATAGGAAGGCCTACAATCAGAAAGTAGAAACCAACACCAGACAGAATTTAAGGGACCATGTATCTGTGGCGGTGTGTGTATTCTATTAGGCTGTATTCATGTACATACAATACGGAAGATTTGCCCCCACCTGGTCTACTAGCAGTTTCTCGCTCTCATCCTCAGGCATCAGTTATGTTACAGAATGCTATCATTCCTACTTTGGAAGTAATTTACCTAATATGGTAGCAATGAACTACAATGTTCTACTTGATCAAAAGAAATTAAAACGAAAGGACGCATTACAAACCTGAGACATCTGTAATGAGGAAGAGAGGGTAAATCTAATTTTATTGACGAGCTATAAACTGGGGATAATAACTGAATCCTTAATTCTGTAGTTGCTTCAGGTGAAAAACTAATACCATTCTGGAGTGATGATGCAGGTCAGCAAGTTGTTACCTTTCGTTCTCGTTGTCGACACGCCCGTCTCTTTCACCATCACAGTCTGTGATGGACACAATGAGATGGATTTCTGTGGCAGCCTCTACCCATGGCGATAGTGATCTCCTACTCCTTCACCGGCACTAAAATTTTGTACTTTTGTTCGAAGTCTACGGTTATTACCAGAAGTAACAGAATTTAAAAAATCGAAAATCGGTTATTTCAGTAATCAATTATTTTGAGCGGTTTTAACTGTCAGGCTAAAGAGAAGGCGAAAAGAAAGGGTATAGCCGAAAACCGGTTATTTAAGAGATCACAATCATTCTTACCTTGCAACATTATGTCATGGCGGAACATTTTCCCTTCTTTTCCCCACTCCAGTGTACTAATGTTTTCAGTTTTACACACAACCCATTTAAAACCCACATGAGACTATCTGCAGGCTCCTAAAAAGATTCCTCTCGCCACTGAGACCGTGGTTTCCAGTACCAACCAGCACAAATTTCAATCATCTAGCACGGTGTCTGTGGCGAAGTGTGAGTATAGCACCTCACGGCCTGATGTCGATGAAGCAGTGTTTTACAGGAACAATAGCAGTGAAGTAGTTTAGGTTGGTTCGTTGGCTTGAAAGAGCAGAGATTAGTGAACAAAAGGTCACTGTAGCGAGGCTCAAAACCATAGCAACCAAAACCACTAAAAATAAACGCAAAACATATCTATTTAAAACAGCACATAAATACTCGCTTGATGCCTTCCTAAGAGAGAGTCTCCATTCCTTCCAAGCTAATTACGTAAGTGTAGACCATATATGGCCCAAATTCAAAGATACAGTATCGACAGCAGTAGATAGATTCATACCGCATAAGTTAATAAGAGACGGGACTGATACACCAAGGTACACGAAACACGTCAGAACACTGTTGCAGAACCTAAGAAAAACGCATGCCAAATTCAGAAGAACGCAAAATCCGCAAGACTGGCTAAGTTTCACGGAAGCTCTAAATTTAGTGCGGACGTCAATGGGAGATGCTTTTAATAGTTTCCAAAATAAAATATTGTCTCAAAATATGGTAGAAAACCTAAGGAGATTCTGGTCGTATGTAAAGTACACCAGTGGCAAAAAAACAGTCAATACCGTCACTGCGCGATAGCGATGGAAATGTTACCGATGATGGTGCCACTAAAGTGGAGCTACTAAATAAAGTGGTGGTGGTGGTTGTTGGAATGTTTAAGGGGGACTAACTAAATACAGTTTTCCGTAATTCCTTCACGAAAGAAGATGAAGTAAATATTCCAGGATTTGAAACCAGAACAGCTGTTAGCGTGAGTGACAAAAATGGAGATATCTTAGGTGTTGCGAAACAACTCAGATCACTTAAGAAAGGCAAGTCTTTAGGTCCAGATGGCATACCAATCAGGTTCATCTCAGAGTATGCAGACACAATAGCGCCTTTCTTAGCAATCATATACAACAGCTCACTTGACGAAAGGTCGGTTCCTAAAGACTGGAAAGGAGCACAAGTTACACCAATATTCAAGAAAGGAGATAGGAGTAACCCATTGAGTTACAGACCCACATCACTGACCCCAACTTGCAGTAGGATTTTGGAGCATATACTGTACTCGAACATTATGAATCACCTTGAAGAAAATGACTTATTGATACACAACCAGAACGGATTCAGAAAATATCGTTGTTGTGCAACACAACAAGCTTTTATTCCCATGAAGTCATGAGTGCTGTCGACAAGGGATCTCAGATCGATTCCATATTTCTAGATTTGCAGAAGGCTATTGATACCGTTCCTGACAAGTAATTATTAATCAAATTGGGTGCATATGGAGTATCGTCTCAGTTGTGTGACTGGATTCGTGATTTCCTCTAAGAGAGATCACAGTTCATAGTGATAGACGGTAAATCATCGAGTAGAGCAGAAGTGATATCTGGCGTTCCGCAAGGTAGTCTCATAAGCCCTCTGTTGTTCCTGATTTATATAAATGATCTAGGTGATCATCTGAGCAGCCCCCTTGGATTTTTTGCAGATGACGCTGTAATTTACCGTCTTGTAACATTATCGGACGATGAATTCTTATTACAAAATGACGTAGAGAGAATTTCTGTGTGGTGCGAAAAGCGGTAATTAGCACTAAGCAAAGAAAAGTGCGAGGTCATCCACATGGATACTAAAAGCAATCCGATAAATTTTGGGTATACGATAAATCGCACAAATCCAAGGGCTATCAGTTCGACTAGATATCTAGGAATTACATTTACGAGCAACTTCATTTGGGAAGACCTCATAGGTAATATTGGGGGGAAGGCGACAAAGACTGCAGACAGCGCTTTGTTGGAAGAACACTTAGAAAATGCGAAAACCCAACAAAGGGACAGCGTACATTACACATGTCCGACCTATGCTGGAATAGTGCAGCGCGGTATGGGATCCTTACCAGGTAGGATTGACGGAGAATATCGAAAAAGTACAAATAAGAGCAGCTCGTTTCGTGTTATCGCGCAATAGGGGTGAGAGTGTCAGTGATATGATATGCAAGTTGGAGTGGGAGTCACTGAAACAAAGGTGGTTTTCTTTGCGGCGAGATCAGCTTACGAAATTTCAATCACCAACTTTCTCTTCCGAATGCGTAAGTATTTTGTTGACACCCACCTACGTTGGGAGAAATGATCATCATAATAAAATAAGTGAAATCAGAACTCGAACGGAAATATTTAGGCGTTCCTTTTTCCCCGGCGCCATTCGAGACAGAAATGGTAGAGAAGTAGTATGAAAATGATTCAATGAACCCTCTGCCAGACACTTAAGTGTGAATTGCAGAGTAACCAAGTAAATGTAGAAAGAGGGGAGGGGTGCAGGGAAGGGGACAAATCTGTTAGATCGTCGGTCCCTTGTTCCGAATAAAACTATGTCCCAAGTGTGAGAATAAAACAAGCGCGACTGACAACACAAAACGGAGAGAAAGGGAAAAGCACAAGAAAGACGGAAGAGAAACAAACACTTAAATGGACAAAAGGGGACAACGAAACCACAGAACCACAAGAAACAGGTAGAAAAGATTAAAACGACAAAACAGATTACCATGGCTGGCTGGACATTACACGCGACACACGCACGCACGCGGCACTCCGCTGCTCGACTCGCTTCGGCTCACTTCGTTACCGTCGCTTGCGCACGACAACGCCACTAGCCCAACGCCATGCCGAGAAGCCGGAATGGAGGAAGAGGCAAGATTGCTGCTGCTGTGGAGCTCCTATTAAACGCAGTCGGGAGCAACGGTTGCGGCAACAAGAAGAAAAAGCGGAAACCCCTGGCACAATTACAGTGTTGTAAATGTCAAGGCAACCCGTGGTCTAGGGGTAGAGTCTTGGATTCACAATCAAAACGTCTTAGGTCCCAGGTTAGATCCCCGCCACTGCCTAAATTTTGACAAATAATCAGCATTGGCGGCCGAAGACTTCCGGCATAAGAAGTCAACCTCATTCTGCCAACGGCCTTATCAAAGAGGGCGGAGGAGCGGATAGAGGTTCAGGGCACTCTGTTGTCCTAGGGGTGGGAAATTGCCCCTAAAGACGGAAGAATCAGCAATGATCAATGACATGAGGATGCAGAAGGCAAATGAAACCACTACATTAAAGACACGTAACGTGTATCCACAGGACATGTGGCCTATAATTGAAGAAGTGTCATGATGATCTCTCCATCGGCAAAAGATTCCGGAATAGTCCCCCATTCGGATCTCCGGGAGGGGACTGCCAAGGGGGAGGTTACCATGAGAAAAAGATTGAATAATCAACGAAAGGATAACGTTCTACGAGTCGGGGCGTGGACTGTCAGAAGATTGAACGTGGTAGGGAAACTAGAAAATCTGAAAAGGGAAATGCAAAGGCTCAATCTGGATATAGCAGGGCTCAGTCAAGTGAAGTGGAAGGACGACAAGGATTTCTGGTCAGATGAGTATCGGGTAATATCAACAGCAGCAGACAATGGTATAACAGGTATAGGATTCGTTATGAATAGGAAGGTAGGGCAGAGGGTGTGTTACTGTGAACAGTTCAGTGACCGGGTTGTTCTAATCAGAATCGACAGCAGACCAACACCAACAACGATAGTTCAGGTATACATGCCGACGTCGCAAGCTGAAGATGAACAGATAGAGAAAGCGTATGAGGATATTGAAAGAGTAATGCAGTATGTAAAGGGGGACGAAAATCTAATAGTCATGGGCGACTGGAATGCAGTTGTAGGGGAAGGAGTAGAAGAAAAGGTTACAAGAGAGTATGGGCTTGGGGCAAGGAATGAAAGAGGAGAAAGACTAATTGAGTTCTGTAACAAATTTCAGCAAGTAATAGCAATACCCTGTTCAAGAATCACAAGAGGAGGACGTATACTTGGAAAAGGCCGGGAGATACGGAATGATTTCAATTAGATTACATCATGGTCAGACAGAGATTCCGAAATCAGATACTGGATTGTAAGGCAGATATAGACTCAGATCACAATATAGTAGTGATGAAGAGTAGGCTGAAGTTCAAGATATCGGTCAGGAAGAATCAATACGCAAAGAAGTGGGATACGGAAGTACTAAGGAATGACGAGATACGTTTGAAGTTCTCTAACGCTATAGATACAGCAATAAGGAATAGCGCAGTAGGCAGTAGAGTTGAAGAGGAATGGACGTCTCTAAAAACAACCATCACAGAAGTTGGGAAGGAAAACATAGGTACAAAGAAGGTAGCTGCGAAGAAACCATGGGTAACAGAAGAAATATTTCCGTTGATTGATGAAAGGAGGAAGTACAAACATGTTCCGCAAAATCAGGAATACAGAAATACAAGTCGCTGAGGAATGAAATAAATAGGAAGTCTAGGGAAGCTAAGACGAAATGGCTGCAGGAAAAATGTGAAGACATCGAAAAAGATATGGTTGTCGGAAGGACAGACTCAGCATACAGGAAAGTCCAAACAACCTTTGGTGCCATTAAAAGCAACGGTGGTAACATTAAGAGTGCAACGTGAATTCCACTGTTAAATGCAGAAGAGAGAGCAGATAGATGGAAAGAATACATTGAAAGCCTCTATGAGGGTGAAGATTTGTCTGATGTGATAGAAGAAGAAACAGAAGTCGATTTAGAAGAGATAGGGGATCCAGTATTAGAATCGGAATTTAAAAGAGCTCTGGAGGACTTACGGTCAATTAAGGCAGAAGGGATAGATAACATTCCATCAGAATTTCTAAAATAATTGGAGGAAGTGGCAACAAAACGACTGTTTACGTTGGTGTATAGAATATATGAGTCTGGCGACATACCATCTGACTTTCGGAAAAGCATCATCCACACAATTCCGAAGACGGCAAGCGCTGACAAGTGAGAGAATTATCGCACAATCAGCTTAACAGCTCATGCATCGAAGTTGCTTACAAGAATAATATACAGAAGAATGGAAAAGAAAACTGAGAATGCGCTAGGTGGCGATCAGTTTGGCTTTAGGAAAAGTAAAGGGACGAGAGGGGCAATTCTGACGTTACGGCTAATAATGGAAGCAAGGCTAAAGAAAAATCAAGACACTTTCACTGGATTTGTCGACCTGGAAAAAGCGTTCGACAATTTAAATGGTGCAAGCTGTTCGAGATTCTGAAAAAAGTAGGAGTAAGCTATAAGAAGAGACGGGTCATATACAATATGTACAACAACCAAGAGGGAATAATAAGAGTGGACGATCAACAACGAAGTGCCCGTATTAAGAAGGGTGTAAGGCAAGGCTGTAGCCTTTCGCCCCTACTCTTCAATCTGTACATCGAGGAAGCAATGATGGAAATAAAATAAAGGTTCAGGAGTGGAATAAAAATACAAGGTGAAAGGATATCAAAGATACGATTCACTGATGTCATTGCTATTCTGAGTGAAAGTGAAGAAGAATTAAATGATCTGCTGAACGGAATGAACAGTCTAATGAGTACACAGTATGGTTTGAGAGTAAATCGGAGAAAGACGAAGGTAATGAGAAGCAGTAGAAATGAGAACAGCGAGAAACTTAACATCAGGATTGATGGTCACGAAGTCAATGAAGTTAAGGAATTCTGCTACCTAGGCAGTAAAATAACCAATGACGGACGAAGCAAGGAGGACATCAAAAGCAGACTCGCTATGGCAAAAAAGGTATTTCTGGCCGAGAGAAGTCTACTAATATGAAATGCCGGCCTTAATTTGAGGAAGAAATTTCTGAGGATGTACGTCTGGAGTACAGCATTGTATGGTAGTGAAACATGGACTGTGGGAAAACCGGAACAGAAGAGAATCGAAGCATTTGAGATGTGGTGCTATAGACGAATGTTGAAAATTAGGTGGACTGATAAGGAATGAGCAGGTTCTACGCAGAATCGGAGAGGAAAGGAATATGTGGAAAACACTGATAAGGAGAAGGGACAGGATGATAGGACATATGCTAAGACATGAGGGAATGACTTCCATGGTACTAGAGGGAGTTGTAGAGGGCAAAAACTGTAAAGGAAGACAGAGATTGGAATATGTGAAGCAAATTATTGAGAACGTAGGTTGCAAGTGCTACTCTGAGATGAAAAGGTTAGCACAGGAAATGAATTCTTGGCGGACCGCATCAAACCAGTCAGTAGACCGATGACCAAAACAAAAAGTGTCTAAAGCTTGGACACACAGCCAAGGAGTGCGACAGTGTGGTTGCGTGTGTTAAGTGCGGGAAACCGCACGACACGCGCAACTGCACCAAACCAAGGGGTACTGCCGCGCTGTGCGTAAATTGCGGTGGCTCGCACGCCGCAAACGCGCGCAGCTGCAGCTATCTGAAGACATGGAAGCAGCGGAAGTTGGCCACCACGCACGATGAGGTGCCCCAACAAGAAGAAAAGGTAGACAACCCGCCCCCCTGCCTTAGTAGGGGAAGTGGGCTGCGCCACCAAGACGACGTGGACGCCTTCCACCAAGCACTGTGGGAAGCCAACGTGAACCCAATCACTGCGCTCAAATCCTTCATGGCGGAGGAGAGAGCGGCTCTGAGAGCAGAACTCGAAGAGACGCGTCAGGAGGTGACTCAACTAAGGATCGCCTTGTACCTCGCGTCCCGTACGACGCTGGACGTGGCATCGACCCCCACCAGTAAGGGGGTAGACGCGGCAACACAAACGACCGCCTCCCTGGCCGTCGCTTAACGCAGGTTGCTAGGGAGGTGGTCATACAGTCGGGGAAAACCATCGACAACAAGGAGACGGCACCCTCGGAAACAGTCGTCACTCCTGTCTCTGCAGAAACGCAGACGACACAGGAACTGCTGATGGAGACCGAGGGAGAAGAAGAAGACGAGCTGTTCGAGTCCCTCCCCCTCCCCAACAAGAACTGTGCGAGGGAGGTGCTCACCATGATCGCCGATTCCCTGCGCGATGGTAGCTAACACCATCATGGTCATCCTTACCCTTTTACGGTAGACAACATCCCTCCCCTTCCTCACAAACCTTATCCTTTCGACTGGGGGTGCGAACCCTTGAACCAGAAGCTGCACGGGAGGGAACTCGCCAGGCGTGCAGATCTGGAGCTCATAACAAGCACCCGATCTTCACGGACGAGGACTGGCTGTGCATGACTGAGCAAGCAGTCAAGTACATCCAGACACAGACGCCGCCATTGGACTACTCCCGCCTGAAGAAATTAAAATTCGGGCAGCCAGGAAGCAGTAAGAAGAAGAACAACAAGAAGCTGCCGGAATCAGCCGGCAGATAAGTTTCTGCATTCACAGAAACCAGAGGCCAGACCAACACGTGAAGAAAAACATACCCTACAGAGAGGACTTCAGGAGGAACAGCTCGAACAGTTTAAACTCCGTTACCTCGAACCAAGGCAGGCCCGTCAATATAGTGAGTGATTGAGTGAGTGGCTGGCCATGACAATAAAAAGGAGAAGCCAGCCACTCTGCAAGGTATTAAAACCTCCACCCCAAAAGCCCTAGGGAGGAGGACACACAGGGACAAAGGACATGCGCTAAAGCTTAGATCAAATGATAAAACCGACTCTCACGATTTCGTGCAGGGCAGTCAAAGTGCGAGAGTGCTCCGGAATATGGGCCGTTGTCAACCGGGCGCCGCACCGACACTGACGCGGGTCTTCACGGCAGAGGAGGTAGCCGTGCGTTGGCCAACCATGGCCAACGCTGAGCTGGTAGGAAACCACTTGAATGCCGAACTCCATAAGTGGTATCCGTGTGCCCTGTTTACCCAGTGCCCTGTTTACCCAGCCCGTCAACAAGTTCGTTGCCTATGTTTCCGACGTGTCCTTGGGTCCACACTAACACCACTGGGCTGTTCCAGAGCATGGATGGATTCCTGGATGGTCGCTGCTACCAAAGGATGAATACATTGCAGCCAACGGGCAAGGAATGCTGTTCAGTATGTCCTCCATGGGCATACACGAAGCTGACGTGACCATCAGTCATCGAGCCGTCGGTGTAAACAACTTCATGGCCACGGTACAAGTCAAGAATGAGATGAAGCGACAACGGAGAGACGTGGGGTGAAATGAGTCCTTGGGCCATGTGAAAGTCCAGGCGAAGCCGCTGCCTAGGTGTACACTATAGAGGTGTACGCAAATGGACCTCGAGTATTGGTAGTAAAGGCAAGGGCTCTATTTAAGATAGAAGTGATCGGACGCAAACTGCAATTGTAAGCCCTGACCTGGGCCTCCGATGCGGGAGCGGGAGATGAACCGCCATGGGTGGGAAACGGAGACGGCAATTAGGATGCACAGGAGAACTGCGAACATGCGCAACGTAACTGTCGAGCACTTGCGCACATCTGACCTGCAATGGACGGACTCCAGCCTCCGCCAGGACGCTGGTCACCGGACCCGTCCTAAAAGCTCCCGTAGAACGCCACAGTGGTGCACTGGGTCGAGTAAACACAACGCCAAACCATGAACGAGACTCCTACAGTCAAGGCGGGATTGAACAATGGCGCTGTAGAGCTGCAGCAGCGTAGAGCGATCTGCACCCCAGTTGGTGTTGCTCAGGCAGCGGAGGGCATTGAGGTGCTGCCAGTACTTCCGCTTAAGGTGACGAAGGTGAGGAATCCAAGCCAATCAGGCGTCGAGAAACAGTCTTAAAATGGATATGTCTCCACTACAGTGAGGGGGTCTTTAGTAAGGTAAACCTCTGATTCCGGATGAACGGTACGACGCCGACAGAAATGCGTGACACACGACTCTGTGGCCCGAGACTGGAAGCCATGAGCTAGAGCCTATAACTATTCCTTGTAGATGGCTCCCCGTAGGCGCCGCTTAGCAACACCAGTACTGGTGGAGCAGTACGAAATGCAGAAGTCATCCGCAGAGCCAGGAGGGTGAGACTATCGGAGGCACTAACTTGAACACAGAATGCAAGAAACGACAGGAAATGCTGGTTAAAATTCGGGAGCGTGCCATGGAGACCACAGTTGTATAATGTGGCATGGATATGATGTCGCCAGGTGGTGTCATACGCTTTTCGTAAATCAAAAATGACGGTAACAAGGTGTTAGCGTCTGGAAAAGGCTGTTCGGATGGCAGACTCGAGGGATACAATATTATCAGTGGTTGAGCGATCTAGACGGAAACTGCCTGGCACTGAGCCAGTAGGCCACGTGACTTCAGGACCCAACCCAACCGACGACACACCATACGTACCAGCAAGTTACAAAGAAAGTAGGCAGGTTGACTGGCCGATAGCTATCCACATCAAGCGAGTTTTTGCCTGGATTGAGCACTGGTATGTAGATGCTCTCCCGCCAGTGCGATGGAAAGACGCCATCGCACCAGATTCGGCTGAAGATGACGAGGAGATGTCGCTTGTAGTCAGACGACAGATGTTTAATCATCTGACTGTGGATCCGATCTGGCTCAGGAGCTGTGTTGGGGCAATGTGCAAGGTCACTGAGGAGCTCCCACTCTGTGAAAGGGGCATTATGGGATTCACTGTGGAGTGTAGTGAGCGAGAGGACTTCCCTTTCCATCCGCCGTTTGAGAGTGCGAAAGGCTCTGGAGTAATTCTCCGACGCAGAGGCCAAGCATAGTGCTAAGTAAAGTGCTCGGCAATCGCGTTTGCATCGGTAGAGAAGACTTAGAACACTGGCTGGGGTCTGGTACCCAAAATATCGTTTGATCTTTGGCCAGACTTGGGAAGGTGACGTATGGCACCCAACGATCAAGACGTATCCGTCCCAACAGTCCTGTTTCATTCTTTCGACAAGCTGGCCAACGCAGGCACGGAGCCATTTAAAGGCTATGAGGTGCTCCAGGGAAGTGTGCCGCCTATTCCGCTGTAGAGCTCGCCGATGCTTCTTTATTGGCTCAGCGACTTTCGGCGACCCAAAAAGGATTGTCTTTCGCCGAGGGCACCAAAAAGAACGAGGGATCGCGCTTTCCACCGCAGAAACGATCGTTGTGGTTACCTTCTCAACCACCACATCGAGATTCGTCGGTGACAGCAGAGGTGGAAGCGTTCCAGTCTGCCTTGTTTAAAACCCATCTCGGCACGCGTCAGTGTGCCTGACGCCAGGGCAGTGGCAGGAAGATTGGGAATGGTCACTACCACACAGGTCATGATATGCTCTCCAGTGGACAGATGGGAGAAGACCAGGACTGTAAACCGAGAGATCAATGGCTGAATATGTGGTATGTGCCACACCAAAATGTGTGGGGCACCTGTATTTCAGAGGCAGAGGTCGCGTTTTGACAGTAAATTTTCGACATCTCTGCCACTGCCAGTAAGCACGATACCACCCCACAAGGGGTTATAAGTGTGAAAATCTCCCAAAAGCTGGAAAGGTTTAGGGAGTTGATCAATCAGTGCAGCCAATGAGTTCAGGGGTACTGCACCATCTGGAGAAAGATGTACGTTGCATACCGTTATTTCCTGTGTCGTCCTTATCTTGACAGCCACAGCTTCAAGAGGGTTTGAAGGGGCACAGGTTCACTGCACACTGAGTTCAGGTCATAGACACAAACTCCACCTGACATTCTATTATAGTCAGCATGGTTCTTGTAATATCCCCTATAGCTGTGGAGGGCAGGGGTCCACATTGCCAAGAACCAGGTTTCCTGGAGGGCAATGAAGAAAGCAGGTGTAAAGTTTAAGAGTTGCCGTAGCTCAGCCAGGTGGTGGCAAAAACCACCGCAATTTAACTGGAGGATGAAGTTATCGTGAGGCTGGGAAGGCATGAAGCGTGCAAAGAGGCAGGTTATGCCACAGGGTAACATGCTGATACCGATTGTTTATGTGTGGCCATTTCTATGGTGGATGAGGCATCAGTGAGATCCAGGTCCACAGGGGACGCTAAGATCTCCACTGCATCTTCAGATGCAGAACTGATAGGGATTGGTGGTGTTGAAGCCACCGGAGGCTCCTTTTCCTTAGCGGAATTTTTTTTGTTTGCTTGCCCTCTCGCTTTTCATTAGGGGCTTGCTGACAGGACTTCCCTGAAGTAGCTTCAGGAACTGAGAAAGACCGTGAAGCTCTACGTCCAGCAGCTTTTGCCTCCTTGAGCCACTAGAGCGTGTCCACTGTGGCATTAGCGGCGACTTCGGGAGTCAGGGTCCTAAGGGACCCCTTCCATACGACATGAACAGAGGAGGCCGTTGCTTCTCTGGTGTGGGGGTGGGGACCGATTTCCCTTGCGTTTGGAGGCCTCGCTCCCGAAGTAGGTCCTTTGGGAGCAATGGAGGAAGATTTGCCCCTGTTTCAGTGTGCCGTGCTCCGGTGCCCCTCATCATCGCCTGGGTACTCACCACCACTCATACCGCCGACACACACTCACAGCATGGCGCCGCCCCACTGCCGTCGCACCAACTTCACAAGTTTGTTATTCAAGAGCCTTCCTTCATGCCCTTCAGGCCACTTTGTAACTTTTGCACATATTGATATCACTATGTTATAGGACCCATCATAAGGCTCATAATTTTTTAAATGGAATAATCAATTAGAACAAGCTCATTCATTTTCATCCAGAGAGCCTTCTTCGGAAGGGGAATGGATGTGCAGGGAGGAGACACCCCAAGAGGGATCACTGCCGACAAAATTTTATTAAGTAAATTTTTCATGCATAATGTTCGGCCGTAGCTGGCTTGGGCATACTGTGGTGGAAGGTGCTGGCCGGAAGACCATGGTCAGCACATTCCTGCCACGTGATCCTCGGTCAGACTCAAGTCCCACGGGTTGGTTGCGCTGACGGGGGTACGCTACCAGCAAGGCGCGTTGGCGGAATCAATCCTCCAATCAGAGACTAATCGTGTGACCACGTGGGGACGCGGCCGGGAGCGGCGAGGGTGGCTTGGAAACAGCTCCGCGCTCTCTTAGCTTCTGACCTCGGCCCCGAGTAGTCGCTCCTCTAGCCTCTGCCTCTCTGATGAGCAGACGGCAACCCCTCTTGGGGTTGCTCAGCCCTACGTAGGCACCACTGTACCAACATTACGCGTACACCGTACAATTTGTAAAATGTTGTCCAATTATGTTGCACAAACGCACGCTGATTGGGACTGATATGTACCGTATATTTCTTCTGCATACAACCCCCGAATACATGAATCCACGGGGTATACCCCTTACGAAGCTGTGTTTGGACGGCCGATGAATTGGCCGTTCGAAATAGACAAACTACATCAAGGTGTAGAAATAAAGGAAGTAAAAGGTTTAGCCCGCCGGCTAAAAGCGATCTGGTGTAGGGTAAAGAGGAATAATATCAAAGCTACTAATAAACAGTTGCACAGGCAGAACTAAAATGCTGTTTTACCGACTTATCAAACAGGTGATTTAGTGTTACTACGAAACCCGGCCATCAAAAAGGGACGAACTAAAAAGTTCTCTCCCCGCTTTGAAGGCCCGTATTGGATTGTATGGTTGACCTCACCAGTCAATGCAGAACTGCAATTAACCGATCGTACGGTGATAGTGCACTTTGACCGCCTGCAACCTTACCACGGTAGGGCTGTGTCACCACAACAGGTCGCAGCCCCCGATCCGCCTGTGTCACCTCCACCTCAAGTGGAACAAAGACGAGAGAAAAAACGGAGGAGATTACCTCCACAGGGTTGTAGATACCCTTTGCGGAATCGACACCCTTATGGGTTGAGGTCGCGTGATTAATCACGCCTAATTAGAGTTTTATGTAATGTTCTATTGCAGCTTAGTTTAAGTCATTTTCTCCCAGGACTTGGAAGCAAGACGTGCCTGGCCATCACGGAGTTCCCAGCCATTCTCAATTGTCAATTTCCAGTCATGTCATGTATTTTTGCTCATTTTCATATGTATGATTATGTTTTATGTTTTGCAAGCAATGCCACGCATTAAACGTCACGCAACTGACTTGCTTCAAATGCAACCATTACACTTGGTGTTGGCAGAACCGCGGCTGCTAACTCCGAATAATATTCTTCAATGTCCTCAATTGCCACCTATTTGGCAAACCAGTACATGTGGAGTATTTTTACTCCGAGCTTTTCTTAATACTTGTTACGTTGACGTCTAGTGTATTGTACTATATGTCGCAGTTCTGTATTTGCTGCAGCTAATCGTAAGTAATCGGAACATATAAAGCCAGGACTTGAAATGCATACGCCTCGTACGCTTTGTTTACGGGACCAGCTGTTGGCGGGGCAACACATCAGCTGTCGCCCATTTGTTCGTCAGGATAGAAGTCAAGAGCGGAGGGCGTTGTAAAATGACAATTGAGTGGAATGGACCCAGGTTAATTGCAGTTCTACATTGACTGGTGAGGTCAACCGTACAGTCCGATATGGGCCTTCAAAGCAGGGAGAGAACTTTTTAGTTCGTCCCTTTTTGATGGCCGGGTTTCGTAGTAACACTAAATCACCTGTTTGATAAGTCGGTAAAACAGCATTTTTGTTCTGCCTGTGCAACTGTTTATTAGTAGCTTTGATATTATTCCTCTTTACCTTATACCAGATCGCTTTTAGCCGGCGGGCTAAACCTTTTACTGCCTTTATTTCTACACCTTGAGGTAGTTTGTCTGTTTCGAACGGCGAATTCATCGGACGTCCAAACACAGTTTCGTAAGGGGTACACCCCGTGGATTCATGTATTCGGGTGTTGTATGCAGAAGAAATATACGGTACATATCTGTCCCAATCAGCGTGCGTTTTTGCAACATAATAGGACAACATTTTACAAATTGTACGGTGTACGCGTTCAACGCGACCGTTGGCTTTAGGATGGAAGGGAGTTGTACGCCATTTTTTGATTCTTAGCAATTTACAAACTTGTACAAATAAAGCAGACATGAAATTGGTTCCCTGATCCGTTAAAATGGCATCAGGACTTCCAAAAGGTACTATCACACGATTTACAAACTCTCTCGCCACAGTTTCAGCTGTCATGTCGGGGAGGGGAACCCAAATAAGATAACGTGAAAAGTGATCAATAACAGACAAAATGTATTTGTTACCTTGTTGCGACTGTGGAAAAGGACCTTGGAAATCTAAAGCAAGAATTTCGAAGGGTGAAGATGCCTGCGGAAGTGTTTGCAGCGGCACTCGCGGATGCCTATTTTGTGCTCGTTGTGCACACGGCAGGCAAGATCTTACATACCTGTCCACGTCACGTTGTCGGTATTGCCACCAATAACGTGTCGCAATTCGAGCGTTCGTAGCGCGTTTTCCCCTGTGACATGCTTGGATTGTATCATGGTATTGCCGTATTATACGTTGCTGCAAGCATTCCGGTATTACCAAACGATTTCCATGGGGAGTTCTTCGATACAAAAGGTCGTCTATTACTTCAAATTCTGGCAAGGTGGCGTATTTTTGACATTGAACGTCCACCTGCTGTGCTTCTTTTAACTCTTCAATTGATACCTCATCTGATTGAATGACACGCACCTTTCTACTTAATGCATCAGCATTTTGATGCAACCGACCAGGCTTGTGCCGAAGTTCAAAATCATATTCTGACAGTTTCATGGCCCAGCGCATAAGTTTGCTGCTAGGGTCTTTCAGATTCAATAACCACTGCAGAGCAGAGTGATCGGTAAGAACTGTAAACTTGCGACCATAAAGGTATCATCTAAAATAATTATTTCCAAGAAGAAGGGCAAGCAATACCTTTTCTGTAGTACTGTAATTAGTTTCTGCATTATTCAGTTGACGAGAGGCATAACCAACAGGTTTTTCCTCACCATCTTGCACTTGGCTCAGGACACATCCTACAGCAAAATCAGATGCGTCACAAGATAAAATAAAATGTTCAGCGAAGTCTGGGTAAACAAGTAGAGATGAACTAGATAAAATAGTTTTCACTGTTTGAAAGGCGGTCGAACATTCATCCGTCCAAACAAAAGGAGTATCCTTTTTCAACAATTTAGTAAGTGGTTTGGTAATAGTAGCA
Source organism: Schistocerca americana (assembly GCF_021461395.2). Lineage (NCBI taxonomy): Eukaryota > Metazoa > Arthropoda > Insecta > Orthoptera > Acrididae > Schistocerca > Schistocerca americana. The sequence goes on from NC_060125.1 coordinate 326,186,483, forward strand.
TAATCTTTAACAAAACGGCGGTAATAATTTGCAAGGCCAAGGAAGGATTGTAATTCCTTTAAATTTGTTGGAATAGGAAAAGTGTCTATTGTTTCAGTTAATCGTGGATCTGGTTTGACTCCGCTGGAACTGATGACATGACCTAAATACTGCACTTGTGATTGAGCAAAAGAACATTTTTCTAATTTTAAGCTTAAATTAGCATTTTGCAAGCGCAACAATACACTGCGTAGATGTTCAGCATGTTCAGCAATGGATTTTGAAAATTATATCATCAAGATACACAAGGCACTTAGTAGGTTTCAACCCACGTAATAGCAGATCTGCAAAACGCTGAAAGATTGCTGGTGCGTTGCGAAGCCCGAAAGGCATTGTTAAGAATTCATATAAGCCACCAGGAACTACAAAAGCTGTCTTAGGTCGATCTTGAGGAGCAATTGGAATTTGATGATACCCACTGCGCATGTCTAATGTTGTGAAGTACCGGCAATTGCCCAGACGATCGAGTGTTTCATCGATCCGGGGTAATGGATAATGATCTGGAGTAGTAACTTTGTTTACTGCTCGCATGTCTACACAGAGGCGATAGGATTTTTCTCCGCCTATAGATTTCTTTGGAACGACTACAATTGGGCTAGACCACGCACTAGAAGAGGGTTGTATTATTCCTGCTTCTAGTTGCTGTTGTATAGTTTCCTCTACCACTGACTGAAGGGAATTCGGTACCCTTTTTGAGCTATTGGCCTAGCATTTCCGGTTGGAATCTCATGTTGGATTAGATCTGTTGCTGGCAAATATTTCCTGTCTTCAAACAACCATGAATACTCATTCAATACTTCATTTATTAGCTTTTGTTCATGCAATGGGAGGTGACTAAGCTTAGCTTTAAACTTATCTGTCAGATGTGACGTGATTGTCAAAAGGTGTTGAGAGGCGGCAGCAGTCTTTTTGTTTTTCAGAGAAGGGGTTCACTTTGACAACTCATCTTCTGTGATAACCTGTAAGCTGGCTAATACTGTACCACGCGGTATTAAAGCTTGCTTGTGACTAAAATTCTTTAGACACACGTGTACGCAATTTTCTTTCTGTACTTGCTGCGCTTTGCACAGGCTACGTTTTACGTGGACCTGCATCTGGTCAAGAGTTTCATTCTGGCAGAGTGGATCTACCAAGAAATGAACCTCTTCGGATTCACGTATCCCGACAGGCACCCAAAGGATCTTTCCTGTGCCTTCTGGTATCTCCACGGGATTATCGGCTTTTAGCATCGTTACGGGATCCTTTTTTTCCCAGTTCCGCTCGCCCGCAACGTGCAGTCACGTCCAAAACGGTGCACGTTGTCGCCGAATTGGACGGTATTTAACCTATAGTCAATAACCCCCTGGAAATGACGCAGAAAGTCAATTCCCAGGATGATGTCGTAATCCGTGCGCCTGTTCCGTATAACCTCCATCGTAAAAGCATATTCTGTGGAGTCCAACATGAACTCAACGCAACAGCTGCCATCAGGTTTCACTATACCGGGACCAATACCACTGATATGGTACCGCGGCGGTTGCAATGTTTTATCTCTTCGATAAAAATGCCAAGCTGATCTGTGCGCCTGTCTCAATTAGCACGCGTATTGGTTTGCGGCCTCTAACACCATCGACAACCATGCTTGCCACCTGCGTGATTCCCTTTTCAACTAGGGGGGTCACTATTTTTAACGGGGGCCGGGAGGGGTGGCACTTCCTGCCCCGCGGCCGTTTCCCGAATTCTGTGGTTGGTTTGCATTTCGCCTGGAATTTGCAGGCGGTTGTGGCCTACTATTTGGACAATGCACGCTTTGGTGACCCATGATCCTGCACTGATGACAATATGGCACGCGACATTGCTCTGCCACATGTCCTTGTCTATTACAGCGACCACACTTAGTATCGTTTGAAAAGACACGTCGGGGCTCACTTTGCCGCGCGGAGACGGCCACAAATCGGCTCGCCTCCTCTCTCAAGAGTGCTAATCGCACGTCTTCGTGTAAGGTGCGGGGGGAAGCTACCTTGATTTCGCCCCCTATTTGAGGGTTTATGCCACGAATAAACACGTCTATTGCACGACATTCTGATTCTTCCAATAGAACTTCGTTACGAGCAGAACTGGCACTTAGTGCGTACGTGTGGCATGCGACGCTTCTAATCCTGTACGCGAATGCTTCTAAATCTTCAACCGCTTTTTGCTTAAGGGTGGAAGGCAAGTCGCGATAGTAACTAGTATCACGTTTGTCTGTATACCTTTCAATCAACCCTGTTGCAAGGGACTGGAAGGTGGGGGCATTTTTCAAGCTCTCGACCGACTGCACGTAGTTCCGCGCTTCGCCGGTGAGTTTCATTTTCATCACGTTTAAGAGAAATTCATCTGGCCAACCGCAAAGCTTTCCGATGTCCTGTATATTCTGGACAAGCATTTGAATATCCTCGTGCGGCTTTCCAGCGAACGCCGGAATAAACGCTACTGCTGGGAAGCTCTGCACCAAAGTAGAGGTGGCTACTGCCACAGGTGATTCTGCACTGGTGAGTGGTAGAATCACCTGCTTCGGCTGTTCTTCCACAAGCACTGGCTTAGCAACATTAGATTGCGGAGAAGCCATTTTAAGATCATCTATCTGTTGCTTAAGCTCCGCGTTAGTTAGAATTAATTGATTTAACTGGGACTGCAGCGCCAAGAGGGGATCTTCACCCGCTCCGGCTGCTCCTGCCTCCGATTGCTGTCTGGTGATCGGCATGTTACAATAGTGTGGGCATCTACACCACCGTAGCGTCGCTAGCGACTTACATTATTTGGTGGCGTGCAGACGACGGACGGCGGCGGTGTCGACGAGCGGCGGCAGGCGCGTTGATCAAGCGCGGGCGCAGCAGGCGGTGGGCGACAGCACGGACAGCTGCGACGGCGGGGCGGCACGAGGGCCGCACCCCGGACCCTGGCGCAGGCGGTGACCCGTGGCAGCTACGGACAGCGGCGGCGGCGGCGGCGGCGGCGGCGGCGTCGGCGAGCGTGACTGCATCGCGGACCCTCCTCGGCTCGCGTCCGGCGGCGAACTGCGTCACGCTTGTGGCGCGCTAGTGCGCGGCCACGCACATTCTGCAACGCAGGCGACCGGCTGGCACGCGCATGGCGCGCTGCAGCCTCGCCACGTTCGGTCTAGTTTCCTTTACTTACTCAGCCTCGGCCCCTTTGTAGTACTCATACTCAACTGATGAGTTGATTTTACAACCGTAAGGTGGGTCGCAACCCACTTCTGACACCATTTGTTCGTCAGGATAGAAGTCAGGAGCGGAGGGCGTTGTAAAATGACAATTAATTGAGTGGAATGGACCCAGTTTATTCTTGTAATGATGGTACAGTGGTGCCTACGTAGGGCCGAGCAACCCCAAGAGGGGTTGCCGTCTGCTCATCAGAGAGGCAGAGGCTAGAGGAGCGACTACTCGGGGCCGAGGTCAGAAGCTAAGAGAGCGCGGAGCTGTTTCCAAGCCGCCCTCACCGCTCCCGGCCTCGTCCCCACGTGATCACACGATTAGTCTCTGATTGGAGGATTGATTCGGCCAACGCGCCTTGCTAGTAGCGTACCGCCGTCAGCGCAACCAACTCGTGGGACTTGAGTCTGACCGAGGAGCACGTGGCAGGAATGTGCCGACCATGGTCTTCCGGCCAGCACCTTCCACCACAGTATGCTCAAGCTGGCTACGGCCGAACATTATGCATGAAAAATTTACTTAATAAAATTTTGTCGGCAATGATCCCTCTTGGGAGGGGGGGGGTCTCCTCCCTGCACACCCCTACCCACAAGGTGGTATTCTTGTGGCCCTGAGATCCATCTGTTCGTGACACAGAGTGAGGAATCACTGGCACTTGGGACAGTTATGGGGACGCAGCTGCAGCATATGTCGACGTCAACCGAATGGGGTGTAATCTTTCACATTTACGTTTAGTCTCTGTGTAAGTCAACCGGTCAAGGGTTTGTACTCCATGATTTTCCGCTCCTTTAGCAGTACTGGGCAGTCTAGCAAGCAAGGGAAGGGGGGAAGGTGCTCTGCACAGTTGATACAAGTGGGAGGAGGCGCGCATGGAGTATCTGGGTGCAGTGTGCGTCTGCAGTCTCGACATGGGGCTCTGGAATTACAGTGGGAAGACATGTGCTCGAACTTCCCGCATTTAAAGCACCGCCTAGGGGGTGGTACGTATGCAGTCTCGACATGGGGCTCTGGAATTACATCGGGAAGATATGTGCCCGAACTTCCAGCACTTAAAGCACCGCATAGGGGATGGGACGTTTGGTTTAACGTCACAGCGGAATATTGATATTTTCAGAAAATGAATCACACTCAGAGGCCAAGATGAAGGCACCGGTAGCAACCCAGTTGTCTTTGAGTCTCCTGTAAACGCGCCGGATGAAATGAACGCCCCGCCGTTCTAAATTGGTGCGGAGTTTGTCGTCAGACTGCAGGAGGAGATCGCGTTGGAAAATGATCGCCTGGACCATGTTGAGGCTTTTATAGGGAGTGACGGAAACAGGAATATCACTCAACTTGTCACAGGCGAATAACGCTCGAGATTTGGCTGGGAATATTGTCTGGATAGATACTGCGCCGTTTCGCATCTTGGACAGCTCTGTCACTTCTCCAAACTTATCCTCAAGATGTTCAACAAAACATTCAGACTTCTTAGGGAGAAAGAAGTCCCCATCATTTATGTTACATACTAAAAACCGAGGTGATTCTGGCTCTCTGCGTTCTGCAGCCCTATGTTCCTCCAATTTTGCAGCGAGGGAGAGAAAAGATTTAGGGTCATACCTGTCAGTATTGTATTCGATCTTGCCCTTCTTAGAGACTGCTGGTGCCGTACTGTCATCAGCAAGAGATGACATCGTCCGCTTCGTTGCGCGTTATCCGTCCTGATGCCACTAACTCCGATCACAGACTCTCCCCACGGGCGCCACCCAGCCATAGCAAAGGCCATCTAACATGATGGCCGTTTCCGGGAGTCGTGATACCCCAGGAAGAGCAGCCTCTATTCCTTGGCATACGTGGTGAGTTTACAGCTCAGGCATCAGCAGTGCGACACTTGTCTTGTCAGAGGGCTACCACCAAATGGATACATGATGGCCTCAGCACAACGGACTGGCTACCATGTTGGGATATTGGGCGCAGCGAAATCCAATACTGTCATGGGGGCAAAAGAGGACAGGGCCCAACGGAAGAAGATGATATACCCTGGAAAGTGTCCTCGCACAAACAGTTGAATCGCAGGTGGACAAGAGATTCAGGAGATCGAATCTAAGGGCATCACTTACGGCGTCGTTCCCCAAATGGCCCGCATTACCGTAGAATTTTGAAAGTGGCACGTCAAACTATAGAGTAGGACCTGAATTCATACAGCCGAAAAGTGTGAGACTCCTTTCAGTTGCCTCTTATGACAGGCAGGAATACTTAGGGCCTGTTGTACCCCCTGAACTCGCAGGGGGAGGCTGGAGTAGCTTACAGAAAGGGTCTATAGTGATTATAGGTAATTCATTAACCGAAAATATCAAATCGAAGTGGTGCAAGATGCTGCGCTTCAGCTGAAAAAACTTGTCTTCTTCAATATGAGATGTCGGGTGGACCTCCCTCCTGCCAGAACGCTACGCACTTAGTCGACTACGTATTTCAAAGTCATTTTTGTGCTACGGACAAAAAAAGGACGTTGGTACTAGTGCGAATAGTGGCGGCTTTGCTAAATAAATAAATATCAGGGAAGGGATTACCTAAACACATTCCATGTTAAAGAAGATCCACTGCATCCCGTAATTTATTGGTTATGATTCTTACGTAAGTAAAGATTACAAGTAAAAACACTTATATTCAAATAGAGTAACTATACACATGGAAAGCATTTAATTTGCATTAAACAGATTTTAAAATAATGGCGAATGAGTAGCAGGTTGAGAGGGATTGAGACAATTTTTTTCTACATTGGTCACACTAATTCAGTTTCATCTGTAGCACAGAAATACTTGCATAGACCGTGCTGTGAGTACAGGACAGGCATCGATGGATGCAAGAGAATTTGGTATCACGCAACGGGTTCAAATGGTTCAAATGGCTCTGTGCACTATGGGACTTAACTTCTAAGGTCATTAGTCCCCTAGAACTTAGAACTACTTAAACTTAACTAACCTAAGGACATCACACTCATCCATGCCCGAGGCAGGATTCGAACCTGCGACCGCAGCGGTCACGTGGTTCCAGACTGTAGCGCCTAGAACCGCTCGGTCATCCCGGCCGGCTCACGCAACGGGTATTGTAATGAGTAACCGCTTCGGTCAACGAACGTAGTATAGAGAATGAAAATCGCGCTGACAATCAATCACCTCTCAGTTCTTGTCAGTAATTTCTGTAGCCACTATATGGATTTTGAAAATGTTTGCATCACAAACGAGCTGATCTCTACAGGATTTTGTCAACGAGAATGTGGCTTGTTGCACGTGCTCCAGCTGAACTAAGAAATCAAAGGAAAGTTCATGAAATGTGTAAGGTACCACACGAAGTTAGTTAATGAAAACAGAATTCTCTTTAATAGCAAGGGAGTGATGACATACCATACAAGGAGACATGGAAAACTGTCAAAAACTCGCCAGAACTTTGAAAAACCCCCATCTCGACACATGCGCCTCCACAGCAGAGAAGAATCTAGTGCCCGAAAAAAATTAAGACGGACGTTGAATAAATAACGAAACCACATTTTTTTTCGTGTGCCATTTTCAGTTGAGAAAAGAACGGAGTTTGCTGTGGAACCTCGTCGAATATTCCGCTTCAGCAAAACTGGAAATTTGTGGTAAGGTCTTATGGGACCAAACCGCTCAGGTCATCGGTCCCTAAGCCTACACACCATTTAATCTAACTTTAACTAACGTACTCTAAGGACGACACACACATCCATGCCCGAGGGGGGACTCGAACCTCCGACGGGGAGCCGCGAGGACAATGAGAAGACGCCTGAGACTGCGCGGCTACCCCGTGCGGCCTCCGCTTCAGCCCCTAGACGGAGCGAGATGGTGCAGTGGTTAGCTCACTGGACTAGCATTCAGGGGGAATGACGGTTCAAACCCGCGTCCGGCCTTTCTGACTTATTTTTTCCGTGATTTCCCTAAATCGCTTCAGACAAATCCTGGGATGGTTCCTTTGAAAGGGCACGGCCGACTTCCATCCCCATTCCTCTCTTATCCGATGGGACCACTAACCTCATTGTTCGGTTGCATCCAAAAATCAAGGCAGCCCTATAAGTAGTCTTGAACTTGGCGTCCTTAGTTCCTAGTATAGAGCTGTCATTAAGTTTTTTTTTTCTTTTTTTTTTTTTTTTCAACGGCAACCCGTGGAGTAGCGCCACACCACTTCTCCTCCAATGAAAGAAATTCAAAGCCACGCTCTCAGCCGGTAAGGCCATGGTAACGTCCTTCTGGGCCTCTGAAGGGGTTATTCTATTTGATGTCCTCCATCATGGCGCGACGATCATCTGAGAAGAGCGTTGTGCTACTCTCAGAAATGTGACGAGGGATCTTCAGCGTCTTCATGGTTTTCTCCATAACAATGCATGGCAGCAGACAAGAATGGGTACCCGAGAGAATATCAAAAAACTTCATTGGGCTGTTTTTCCTTATCCCCCCCCCCCTTCCCCCGTCCACAACACCCCATGCCCCGCCCAATGAAAGATTCACTCCACAGGAAGCTATACGAGGATGAGTAGGAGGTTACTGATGCAGCAAGATGTTGGCTCCGACGTCGACCAGTAGAGTGGTACCATGCGGGCCTACAGGACGTGCCAGTAAGTTAGCGAAATGCTATCGTATCGAACGGTATGTTGAAAATTAGTGTTTTATAGCCAAAAGAGTGGGGAATAATACGGTATACTGAAATTCTGCATATAACGAACCTGCTTCCAGAAAAGAAAAGGTGCTGCATTACTTGTTGAACGTCCGCCGCGTAACGCTCAGATCACTGTAAGATGAGATATAAACATCAATTCGTTGCAAACCCCGAGTGTGAAGCATTGCGTCAGCCCTATAACAGAAAGACTCTAGAAGCCCACCGAATCACGTGGAACGCCTACACTAAGACACATTTACAAACGGATGTAAAAATCATAATACAATCGCCAAAAATTAACAGTGCCGTACTACTAAAGTGAAATACTACCGTAAAGAATTGAAAAGTCAGCTGATGCCTGAATGAAACTACATCATCTTAACTCCTGTTCAAACCAAGCGTCGGAGAGAAGCAGCACTTACTCTAGTTATCTGTGGTCTACGCCAAGCCAACTTCCAAAGTGACGACAGATTTCTTACTCTCTGTCTTCCGTGCGCCTCAACGAAATAAAAAGCGCATCCAATAGGTCACTCAATGGCCAAATGAGACAGGTGGCCTGTTAGCACCCTATCAGTTTCAGAGGAGGTCGCCGTCGTGAAGCCCCGATATACTCCAGAACACAGGCAAAAGATGAACACGAACATCTACTCGTTACATTGCGTGACTTACAACAATTTCTCCAAAATTAAATGTGCAAGAGACGCACCTAATTACTCTAAAGTGGATATTATGTAAAGGAGGTAGCTAACTGTCATTCTAGTTACTTCTGATGTTCTTCCTGTTCCCTAGAACTGGTAGTAGTAACGTCACTTATAGAAATTCGATCAAGGTACCTTTGGATTAGACGGTGCATGCTACCTACTGTTAATATCTTATGTATCTGAACGAAATAGTGGAAAGTGAATTATGCCTCCAGAGGTTACACATTAATTCAATAGAAGCTTACTGATATGGGGGCAAAATCCTCTAAGACAGCTATAGCTTTTCACTCCATATACATCACTGCATCACTGTTTTTATATTTTCAGATCGTCTTTTCAGATATTCTTTTCCCATTATTAAAAAAGAAAAATCTAGAAAACATTTATATATCTATTTATATATCATGTCTATATCGCATTCGTATTATGACTGACCACCATCTAAGCATAGTTTTGAAATAGTACGTTTTAAATTCCTGATTATTCAGTTTCGTATTGAAAGTGTCACACATGCAGACATGAACGAAGCTACACAGACATTGTAGAGTTTGCCAGTACACTGTGAAATAACTCTTATTTTACCACGAGTGTTCGAAGATGGTTGCTTAGTCAGCTGAAATTAATAATCACACTTAATATATATTTATCTTGGTGGTGGTGATAGACAACCCTTGGTGTACGGCTGTTAGTGAGGGAGTTTGGTCGCGGGGCGTGACAGTGAGTGAGTGTGGCTAACAAAAGCCCGCAAAATAAGGACCAATAAATACTCCAACGATAAACGATATCCTGTATGACTCACGAACATTACCGTACATTTGACATTGTGTTTGTTGTTTCTTCGTCCGACGTAATACTATGCTTGCGTAGTTTCGTCAGTCAGACATTAATAACGATGTGTAGTTACCTTTTTGTCAATCATACTTTACCGATGACCACCAGAGACACCAAGAAAGAATCCCAGATAGACTAAAAGATAGAGATACTCTTAACTAACAAATGAATAACGATCGAATCACCTAATCAACATATTCAAGACTTCTCTACAATGAATGGTTGCAGGTAGCTATAAGATTATCATTGTTGTTGATAAACAACGAGCAGGTGGACATGAACAAAGATTTTGATGGACATCAGGTTAATGCAGTAGCAGTAGTATTTGTAGACAGCGAATACAGCCATCGCGATCTTATTATCAACGCCGCAGCAATGAACAGCGAAGCGTTGCTGTAACATCGTAATTATATTTTTCAGTGGTATTCTTGTGGTCTTCAGTCCGAAGACTGGCTTGTTGCAGCTCTCCATTGTATTCGCTTATGTGAAAACCTCAACATCACCAAATAATTACTGATACTTAAATACTGTAATCATCTTTTTGACTGCCTCGACGATTGTTACTCTCCACACACACACAAACACACACACATACATACACACACACACACACACACACACACACACACACACACACACACAAACATTGACACACACACACACACACACACACACACACACACACACACACACACACACACACACACACACACACACACACTTCCCTGTAATAGGAAATTTCTGATCCCTTGATATCTCAGAATGTATTGTACCGACTGATTCCTTCTAGTCATGTTGTGCCACTAATTTCGTTTTCCGTAATTCTAGTCAGTACCTCCTCATTAGTTACGTAGCTTCTATTCTCTCCTTGCTTAAGCTAATTATGGTCCACGTTTCGCTTCTATGCATGGCTGTTTTCAAGAGAGAAACAATCAGAAAAATCCTCTAAAGACAAATCTACATTCGATGTTTACGATTTTCTCTTCTTCAGAAACACCTTTCTTGCCATTGCCGGTCTACATCATACATCCTCTCTATTTCCGCCATCACCAGTATTTTGCCATACATGTATCAAAACTCATCTACTACTTTACTTCCTAATCTAATTATAATGGCATCACCTGATTTAATTTGACTACATTCCATTTTCCACGTCTTGTTTTGCTGATATTTGTATTCTCGTTTCAAGAAACTGTCCATTCTGTTTATCAGGTCTTCCATGTCCTTTGCTGCTTTGACAGAATTACAATCTCATTGGCAAATCTCCAAAGTCTTATATCTTCTCCATGAATTTTTATTCCTACTCAAGATTTTCCTTTGGTTTCCTTTACTTCTTCCTCAGTGTAGAGATTCGATAACATCGGGGATAGACCACAACCCTGCCTCATTCCCATCTTCCACTGCTCCCCTTTGATGGCCCTCAACTCATAACTGCAGTCTGGTTTCTTATCAACTTGTAAGTAGCCTTTCGCTCCCTGTGTTTTACACCTGCTATCTCCAAAATTTCAAACAGAGTATACCGGTCAACATTGTGAAAACTCTGTGTCTACAAATGTTACAAACGTAGGTTTGCTTTCCTAAAACTATTCTATGAAATAAGCCGTAGCGTCAGTACTGCTTCGCGTGTTCCTTCGTCTCTCCATAATCTGAACTGGTCCATTGCGAGGCCGGCATCTGTCAGTTTTTCCATTCTTCAGTAAGGGCTCCGTGTAAGTATTTTGCAACCATGACTCATTAAAGTGATTATTTGGTAATTTTCAACCGTGTCTCCATTTTCTGTCATTGGAATTGACATTACTACATTCCTCTGAAGTCATAGGGTATTTCACCTATCTCATACATCTTGCACACCAGACGGAATAATTTTGTCATGGCTGGCTCTCCCAAGGCTATCAATAATTCTGACAACATGTCATCATCTCACTGTCTTGTTTCAACTTGGATCTTTCAGTGCTCTGTCAAATTTTTCTTTCAATATTACACTTGTCATCTCATTCTCACTTACATCCTCCTCCCTTTCTACAGTATTGCTTTCGTGTTCATCTCCCTTTGTATTCTAATTCCGCCTTTCAGCCTTCCCTTCTTTGGTTAGGACTGGTTTCCCATCTCAGTTCTTCATATTCATACAGGTGTTTCTCATTTCCCCAAAGGCCTCTTTAATCTTCCTGTAACCAGAATTTGTCTTCCTCTAGACAAATAAGTTCCCAGATCGTTGCATTTGTCCTCTAGCCATTCCTGCTTAGCCATTTTACACTTCCTGTCAACTTAGTTCTTTAGACTTTTATATTTCCTTTCAGCTGCTTCATTTCCTGCATTTTTAAACTTTCTCCTTTTATCAATCAAATTCAGTATCTATTGTGTGATCAAAGGATTTCTACTAGGGAGGTCTTTCTACTTAGCTGATCCTCTGCTGCCTTCATTACATCACCTCTCAAAGCCACCCATCCGTCTCCTATCCTGTTCCTTTCTCCCTGTTGTAGTCATTCATTGCCTAATGCTCGCTTTGAAACTTTTAGAAACCTCTCGTTCTTTCGACTTATTCAGGTCCCATCATATTAGTTTCCTACCTTTCTGCAGTTTCTTAAACTTTAATCTACAGTTCATATACAATAAACAGTGGTCACAGTCCACCTCTGCCCCCTGGAAATGTTTTACGATATAAATCTGTATCTAAACTCTCTGTCTTACCATTACACAATTGATCTGAAAACCGGTGGCTCTAAGTATCCTCCACGTATACAGCCTTCCTTTATGATTCTTAAACCAAGTCTTTGCGAAGATTACACTACGTTCTTACTAAAATTTACCAGGCAGACTCCTCTTCCATTTCTTTCCCCCAGTCGCTATTCACTTACTATTTCTCCTTCCACTAACCATACAGTAGAGCTGCACATCCTCGAAAAAAATTACAGCTGGAGTTACCCCTTGCTTTCCACCACTTGTACTACCAAGCCGTTTTGGTTGATTTTACAAGGCCAGATCAGTCAATCATCCAGACTGTTGTACCTGCGCCTACTGAAATGGTGCTACCCTTCCGGAGGAACCACTCGTTTATCTGGCCTCTCAACATACTATCAAATTCCAGGCCCCCATTAAAATTATATGTTCGTCCCCTTAACTATCTGAACAATTCCTTTTAGCTCCTCATGCATTTCTTCAATCTGTTCATCATCTGCGGAGTTACTTGGCATATATACTTTTAATGCTGTCGTGGGCTTTAACTTTGTGAATCTTGGCTCCAATATTGTGTTCACTTGCTGTTCGTAGTAGCTTACAGGAAGTCCTTGTTTCTTATTCATTATTGAAGCTAGACCAGCAATTACCGATATTTGATTTTGTACTTAGAATCCTGTGTTCATCTGACCACCAACGGCGTTGCCTCTGTGGCAACACCGATTCCTGTCATATTCTTTACATTCCATTTTGCACTACCATTTATTATTGCTGCCATGGCAGCAATTCATTTATTCTTCCTCCACCAAACAGGGTCTAATAACCCCTTAGGCCCAAATGGAAATATTGAAAAAATCCCATTTCACCCATACTTTACTTTCAAGGACTCTATTACATTTGTATTAATAACATCATTATTAATTATACTGTGCTTGAATAATCCTTACCTCCTAGTTCACCGAAGTTAAGCGCTGTCGGGCTTGGTAAGCACTTGAAAGGGTGAGTACCCGGTTGCTGAGCGTTGTTGAGAAGCGAGAGCCCCCCCCCCCCCACACACACACAGAGAGAGAGAGAGAGAGAGAGAGAGAGAGAGAGGTGAGTTACCTTCACCTGGTGAGAAGTCATGTTCTTCTTGCCACCGAACTTCACTAATTACCAGTATATCTGATTTCATCTTACGCATTTTCTTTTTAAACTTTCTAACATACCTGTGCGACTAAGGGACTAACATTCTACTCTCCGACCCGCAGAACGCCAATTACGTTTCTCCTGATGACGACACCGTCTTGAGCGTTCCCCGCCTTGAGTTCCAAATGGGGAACTATCTTATGCAAAAAGATGTCATCATTTAGCCATAGAGTAAAGCTGCACACCCTCGGGAAAAATTACAGTTGTAGTTCCTCCTTGCTTTCAGTCATTCATAGCATCATCATAGCTAGGCCGCTTCGGTTGATGTTACAAGGCCAGATCAGTGAATCATCCAGACTGTTGCTCGTGGAACTACTGAAAAGGCTGCCGCCCGTCTTCAGGAACCACACATGTATCTCGCCTCCAAACAGATACCTCTCCGCTGTGATTGAACGTAAAGTATGGATATATATATGCCGCTGAGGCATGCAAGCCACCCTACCGACGGCAAGGCCCATGGTTCATGGGCTAATAATTTGACAGTGTGAACATGATTACCACTTCAACATACAACAAGCCAAGCGAACTACAGGCGTCAAAAGGAAGATAAGAGTGTCATCGGTGGAATTCTATGCCTATCGGCATATTGTTGGAGAAGTTGAATACAAACCCAATCTAAACTGTCAAACTATACCAACAATTTATCGTATATATGTATGTCAAAACTGAGACAGATTTTAATTTATTCGCTATAATCAATGGAAGTTGCGCTCGAGTGAATACATTCATTTACGCGACGCCTAGATGGGTCCTGGAAATGTGGAGAAAATGGGAAAGTTTATCATCTTTCAGTCCACTTTCACCTGTAGTTCCCGTCATCTGTACAAATAAGGGCAGAATGCGATGAACTACCTCAGAAAACACGGTCGATCTGATTTATTTACCGCATTTAGGAAAAAAATTTTCATGACGGGAAATAAAAGATGAATTGTAATACGGGCTGGCGGTCAAAGAACAACACTTTTTTATTGGTCGAGTATTTCGTCAAAAACGGATAAAATCTTTTGAACCAGTCGTCAAGTATAAAACATTTTGCGCAGTTACCTACTAGACGTATTCCAATGAATGACAGACACGAGAACTCCCACCTTCCCACGCCTTAATTTGGCTTCAAGACAAACTAAACCCTTGTCAGACAGACACCATCATCCATGAAACTTCCTGGCAGATTAAAACTGTGTGCCAGGCCGAGACTCGAACTCGGGACCTTTGCCTTTCGAGGGCAAGTGCTCTACCAGCTGAGCTACCCAAGCACGACTCACGCCCCGTCCTCACAGCTTTACATCTGCCAGTACCTCGTCTCCTACCTTCCAAATCTTATAGAAGCTGTCCTGCGAACCTTGCAGAACTAGCACCCCTGGAAGAAAGGATATAGTGGAGACATGGCTTAGCCACAGCTTGGGGGATGTTTCCAGAATGAGATTTTCACTCTGCAGCGGAGTGTGCGCTGATGTGAAACTTCCTGGCAGATTAAAACAGTGTGCCAGGCCGAGTCTCGGCCAGGAGGTTTCATATCAGCGCACACTCCGCTGCAGAGTGAAAATCTGATTCTGGAATCATCATCAATGCTGCAATTTCCGAATCCTAAGAAGAACTCCACAAAATAGTTACCATATTTATGAGTCATTGTCCTTTATGCCATTACATACAAGCTCTCCGTGCATGAAACATGGCAACCCACAAAATATTGTACAAAACTTTTCTCATCTGAAACTCCAACCAGTAAGGACAAATTTCCTACATATAGACGACAGTTACAAGGGCAAGGTGGTTTCACAGCAATATTTAAAATTTGAAGACAATTATAACAGTCTAGATTACAAGTCACATTTATAGAAAGGTAACCGATTTCGGTCATCACATGGTCATCTTCAGACCCACAGCCGTTTAGATGGACAATGGCTGTGCGTGTAGTAGGAGCCCCTGAATGACGACAGTCAACTGAGTAGATAGACTAGTTTAGGCTGGTTACACGAACGAATTATTCTGGTGCCGAAAAATGAAACTGTCAGCGATATCAACAAGACAGTGCTGGAGCTAATCCGAGAGCATGTTCCTTGTCACTCGATTCAGTTACTGATAGCAACATTTCACCTGACATTTAACAAGTGATTTTTTTTTTTAATTCGATGAATGTACCTGGAATGCGGTTGCACTGCCTCAAAATGAAGGTTGGGTCGCCAGTCATTTCACTGCATAATCCAAATTCACCAAAACTGTGCAAAGTCATACGACTCTTCATTTCACAACTACACACTAACATCAAGGGAACGAGTGCAGTTAATTGAAAACAAAACGGGAAGACGGTTTTTATACCACGAATACCCTTATCATCTGGGTTGCCCTTCACCTTAACACAGCTGCAATATCCTGTTAAATTACCATACAACATGACCAATAACTAAGCTCAATGGCAAACATTCAAATAATGCGGCGTAAATTTAATGGAATCATGTTTCTCTCACGGACGATTGTATGTAGCGTGGTCACGAGTTGGATCTCCTATACATTTGTTCCGTTGCAGTAGAAACAGGTAACCTACAAATATAGTCTGTAAGCTAGTCTTGTGAAAACGAGATAGTGTAATTATGCATATGTAATGAAAAGTAAATGCCTAATGAAGTAAAGTAATTGCCACTCCTTCCCATATTCATTTAAATACTATTATTCTAGGACAACATTATTACACTAGCATTGGCCTCGTGGTGGTATCTGCTGCTAAATAAGCCTGATAACTTAATGCCAGTAGTATATTTACTCATACGGTAAAGTTCAAAGGTCAGAAAATATACTGTTTTCTAACTGAACTAAGTGTTCCACATCACGCATTATATTGAGATATCAGCCAACCACAATAACCCACTTCCAACCCCTACAATATGGATTAACACTATGAGTGAAACACTTTAATGGCTCTATCACCATAACAGTGCATCGTGAATGAAACAATGAAGATATTTTCACACCTATAGTAAAGTTCGTCATTTATTATTAAGCCATACCTAGGAGTATTTATTGCTCCATAATGCGCGGATTTTTGCCCACCACACTCACCCAAGACAATGCAATGCGACCAAACCATCTTACTAAATAATAACCACATACATAATATCCAAAAAGAGATATACCTTTATATGCATCTCATATCTAAAATGGCACTCATGCCTTGTCCGATGCCGATGCCGATGACCTGCGTAATGCCGTGTTTCTCAGTTTTATAATGGACGCAATCTTAGTTTTAAGATATCTATATTTGATTGTTTTTACTGTGACAATATGAGATGTAACGTTCCTCTTCTTAACGACATTCGTGTTTGCCAGTATTAAATGGAGGCATATTAGGCCCTAATGTCTGTGTGAAACTATAGTTTCACTATTCCTTTTCTTTTATCGCATGATGATACATCTGCTTGGTTAAATTTATATTATGTCAGTTTTCTTGTTGCTTCGACGTTCATCATACCCGCCAAATGAGATACCCCTATTCGTATAATAGTATGTTTATTATAGAATACAGTGCAGGATATCCATATGAGGTTGGGCTAAAACGAAATTGAGTTCATATAAATGAAAGCATGCAAAGATATAGGTAAACTACAATTCAACACAAACCTAGGTATCTCACTGTACGATAAAAAACGGTAAGAATTTTCAAACCTAAGTATCTCAATGTATGATAGAAAACAGAAAGAATGTTTCTTTTTTTTTTTTCTTGGCATATCTGAATTTTCATCCAAGCACACCCTTTTGTGACTCAAGGTTTCCTGAGCATCTCCCACCCTTAAGTTTCCTCACAGCGAATCCGTTCCATCTTTTGTTGATCTGCATAACAAAGTAGTAGGGCAGTGACAGTTCTAAGACAAAGTGGCTAACTTTTCTTATATGTCCAGGTCACCCCGGCGCAGCCACAGCCAATAGCAAGCATTCGTCTCATCGTTCATTCTATAGTAGCAATCAGTACAGAGATGTGAATTGACAGACTATAGTTTCCCGAGTCACAGTAAGTGTTTGAATATGGTGCTTTATTCATAACTAGAAAATAATAATCCTAAGCTGCAGTGTTATACACAGAAAACTCACGACAGGTAAACATATCAAAACGCATAGCAGGAAAGTTTTCATTTGAGGAGATGCCATCTGACATGATATTAATGTTATTTAATGTGCATTCAGTCTTAACGTCAGGGGCAACAAACGTGTCATTCGGTGTAAGATGTTGAATCATGAGTGATTCGGTGGTGGTTTTTGAAAGTATTTAGTATACAGATACCAAGGCTATGTTATCCACAGGTGAGTGGCTGTAACTATGTAAGACATCAATCGCCGTCTTGATCCAAGGAAATGCCGTCACTCCATCCTTCATATTGGGTGATCATACGATCTTAGAAGTCGTCTTTTCACAAACAAATAAACTGCCTAACGAGAGATACAGCATCCATATACAAGGGGATATTTGTAAGACTCTAGTGTACATCCGTTACACAATTCCTCATGTTGTAGACTAACGACTACTTATGTCCTCTAATTTTACAAGAAAATGCAGAGCAATCTACTCGAGCTAGCAAGCCATGGTGGAATGATCACCTAGCTTTACGCTTAATAGTGCGTATAAAAGTAGGTTAATATGTGGGAAGCAACAATGTCAGATGTAGCAATAGAACTAAACTCATATTTAATTTTGTTCATTACTCTCTCATAACGAAGCATATATCAATAAAAAAGCTATAAAATCCCCTGATTGCTAATGCAACAACACAGCCCTTGCCATGCCAAGTGGACAAATGATCCTAGTTACGAGAGCCTCATAGTATCTGCTACTCCTGCACTGAACACAAGAAGAAGTGATCTCTACTTCCTAATGACATATGTGCTGTAATTATGAGATCGTCTGGCTGAAGGAAGGCCAGTGTAGTTCTGTCTCTATACACGTAGTGAGAATCTCCTCTGATCATATTTATATACTCTTGAAACCATTATTTCAGTCTAAATACTGGCTGTTACAAAAGATTTTGCTCTGCTTCGACAGAGAAACCTACGAAACATTCAACGAGACCGATAATATACCACCTCTGCTCATTGAAAATACAAGAAAATTGAATGAGGGCGAATGAAGATGAAACTTTGATGAGACTCTATTTAAAAGGTAGCATACCAACATGTAACTGTGTCTGTATACTGTAGACAAGCACAATTTCAGTAAGATGCAATGCAGTCATATCAGGCGAATAATGCACAGGCCAAACAAATGTCAGTGAGCTGACAAAAAATTTGAAGCAATCAACACACGGGTAATAGAATTTCACTTCACTATCAAGGCTGCCGCCCGCCCCCCCCCCCCCCCCCCCCCATGAACCATGGACCTTGCCGTTGGTGGGGAGGCTTGCGTGCCTCAACAATACAGATAGCCGTACCGTAGGTGCAACCACAACGGAGGGGCATCTGTTGAGAGGTCAGACAAACGTGTGCTTCCTGAAGAGGGGCAGCTGCCTTTTCAGTAGTTGCAGGGGCCACAGTCTGGATGATTGACTGATTTGGCCTTGTAACACTAACCAAAACGGCCTTGCTGTGCTGGTACTGCGAACAGCTGAAAGCCGTAATTTCTCCCGAGGGCATTCGGCTTTACTGTATAGTTAAATGATGATGGCGTCCTCTTGGATAAAATATTCCGGAGGTAAAATAGTCCGCCATTCGAATCTCCGGGCGGGGACTACTCAAGAGGACGTCGTTATCAGGAGAAAGAAAACTGGCGTTCTACGGATCGGAGCGTGGAATGTCAGATCCCTTAATCGGGCAGGTAGGTTAGAAAATTTAAAACGGGAAATGGATAGGTTAAAGTTAGATATAGTGGGAATTAGTGAAGTTCGCTGGCAGGAGGAACAAGACTTCTGGTCAGGAGAATACAGGGTTATAAATACAAAATCAAATAGGGGTAATGCAGGAGTAGGTTTAATAATGAATAAAAAATAGGAGTGTGTGTAAGCTACTACAAACAGCATAGTGAACGTATTATTGTGGCCAAGATAGACACGAAGCCCATGCCTACTACAGTAGTACAAGTTTATATCCCAACTAGCTCTGCAGATGACGAAGAAATCGAAGAAATGTATGATGAAATAAAAGAAATTATTCAGATTGTGAAGGGAGATGAAAATTTAATAGTCATGGGTGACTGGAATTCGAGTGTAGGAAAAGGGAGAGAAGGAAACATAGTAGGTGAATAAGAATTGCGGCTAAGAAATGAAAGAGGAAGCCGCCTGGTAGAATTTTGCACAGAGCACAACTTAATCATAGCTAACACTTGGTTCTAGAATCATAAAAGAAGGTTGTATACATGGAAGAATCCTGGAGATACTAAAAGGTATCAGATTATATAATGGTAAGACATAGATTTAGGAACCAGGTTTTAAATTGTATGACATTTCCAGGGGCAGATGTGGACTGTGACCACAATCTATTGGTTATGAACTGTAGATTAAAACTGAAGAAACTACAAAAAGTTGTGAATTTAAGGAGATGGGAACTGGATGAGCTGACTAAACCAGAGGTTGTACAGAGTTTCAGGGAGAGCATAAGGGAACAATTGACAGGAATAGGGGAAAGAAATACAGTAGAAAAAGTTTGGGCAACTCTGAGGGATGAAGTAGTGAAGGCAGCAAGGGATCAAATAGGTAAAAAGGTGAGAGCTAGTAGAAATCCTTGGATAACAGAAGAAATATTGAATTTAATTGGTGAAAGGAGAAAATATAAAAATGCAGTATATGAAGGAAGCAAAAAGGAATACTAACGTCTCAAAAATGAGAGCGACAGGAAGAGTAAAATGGCAAAGCAGGCATGGCTAGAGGACAAATGTAAGGATGTAGAGGCTTATCTCACTAGGGGTAAGATAGATACTGCCTACAGGAAAATTAAAGGGACCTTTGGAGAAAGGAGAACCACTTGTATGAATATCAAGAGCTCAGATGGAAACCCAGTTCTAAGCAAAGAAGGGAAAGCGGAAAGGTAGAAGGAGTATATAGAGGGTCTATACAAGGGCGATGTACTTGAGGACAATATGATGGAAATGGAAGGAGATGTAGATGAAGATGAAATGGGAGATACGATACTGCGTGAAGAGTTTGACAGAGCACTGGAAGACCTGTGTCGAAACAAGGCCCCCGGAGTAGACAACAGTCCCTTAGAACTACTGACGGCCTTGGGAGAGCCAGTCCTGACAAAACTCTACGATCTGGTGAGCAAGATGTATGAGACAGGCGAAATACCCTCAGTCTTCAAGAAGAATACAATAATTCCAATCCCAAAGAAAGCAGGTGTTGACAGATGAGAAAATTACCGAACTATCAGTTTAATAAGTCACAGCTGCAAAATACTAACGCGAATTCTTTACAGACGAATGCAAAAACTGGTAGAAGCCGATCTCGGCGAAGGTCAGTTTGGATTCCGTAGAAATGCTGGAACACGTGAGGCATTACTGACCTTACGACTTATCTTGGAAGAAAGATTAAGGAAAGGCAAACCTACGTTTCTAGCATTTGCAGACTTAGAGAAGGCTTTTGATAATGCTGACTGGAATACTCTCTTTCAAATTCTAAAGGTGGCAGGGGTAAAATACAGGGAGCGAAAGGCAATTTACAATTTGTACAGAAACCAGATGGCAGTTATAAGAGTCGAGGGGCATTAAAGGGAAGCAGTGGTTGTGAAGTGAGTGAAACAGGGTTGTAGCCTCTCCCCGATGTTATTCTATCTGTATATTGAGCAAGCAATAAAGGAAACAAAGCAAGGATTTTGACTAGGTACTAAAATCCAAGTAGAAGAAATAAAAACTTTGAGGTTCGCCGATGACATTGTAATTCTATCAGAGACAGCAGTTGAATGGAATGGACAGTGTCTTGAAAGGAGGATATCAGATGAACATCAACAAGATTAAAACGAGGATAATGGAATGTAGTCGAATTAAGTCTGTTGATGCTGAGGGAATTAGATTAGGAAATGAGACACTTAAAGCAGTAAAGGAGTTATGATATTTGGGGAGCAAAATAACTGATGATGGTCGAAGTAGAGAGGACATAAAATGTAGACTGGCAATGGCAAGGAAAGCGTTTCTGAAGAAGAGAAGTTTGTTAACGTCGAGTATAGATTTAAGTGTCTGGAAGTCGTTTCTGAAAGTATTTGTATGGAGTGTAGCCATGCATGGAAGTGAAACATGGACGATAAATAGTTTGGACAAGAAGAGAATAGAAGCTTTCGAAATGTGGTGCTACAGAAGAATGTGGAAGATTGGGTGGATGGATCACGTAACTAATGAGGTGATATTGAATAGGATTGGGGAGAAGAGAAGTTTGTGGCACAACTTGACTAGAAGAAGGGATCGGTTGATAGGACATGTTCTTAGGACTCAAGGGATCACAAATTTAGCATTGGAGGGCAACATGGAGGGTAAAAATCGTAGAGAGAGACCAAGAGATGAATACACTAAGCAGATTCAGAAGGATGTAGGTCGCAGTAGGTACTGGAAGATGAAGGAGCTTGCACAGGATAGAGTAGCATGGAGAGCAGCTTCAAACCAGTCTGAGGACTGAAGACCACAACAACAACAACGTCAAGGCTGCAGCTACGAAAGCCGATACGTATAATCCAGTATGGGACAGCTGAATGACGGAGTCCAGCAGTGTGAGCTACATGTTGAGGGAAGAATTTAAGCAATCATAGGTATCTCAATGCACGGTCAATGGAACTGTCTGGTTTTTCAAGGGAATAGCAAGAATGAATCCCTGATGAAGGACACGAATGGATGAGTCCATAAAAGTGAATCTGACATAGAAGATCCAAACAGGAGAACAACCCATCATCAAAGCCATTTAGTATGCCGTAGTACGTTGAAAAATTGCAAAGTCATCCAAAGAAAAAGGTTACTCGGCACAAATGACGACTTCTAAAAGTAGAAGAGTTGCAGCGAGATCACTTTAAATCAGTAACAGAAAATAGGAAATATCTCCCTCACACAACAGGTGGAGGCAGATCAAGAGAAAAAGAAAACGGAGAGGAAGAATAAGGATACACTATTACCGAAGTAGGTGTCACATATGGGATGGGCTGGAATCAGCCATATATGCTTGGAAAACGTCCTGTATGTTTAAACCAGCACGTATATCATGATGGGGATCGGGAATTAGAGCGAATACCCAGTTTAGTGGAACTAATGTACTTAGATGCATCCAACCTCAGCAAATATTTCCCAAAAGAGATATATGTTGTTGACATTACTCTAAACTAATCTGAACAATATTTCTCATCTTCTTTCTATTTCAATCCAGTGACCCCCAATATATGCAGACTGATATTTGGCGTTTCTATTTCAAAATTATATGCCTTCCTACCACAACCAAACTTTTGACATTCCACGCTCCACCTCATATAAGGCCACATGTACTACGGATAGACATCGTGTGTGATGAAACGGTTTCCACTGCTATCGGCAACATCATGTCGTTAATCGTCACTGAGCCTTCCACCTTTCAGCCAGTAATGCACATCGTATTACTGGTGACTAGGTAAGAATCAAGTCCACGCACGTACATTTCACAATTGATTAGTACGTGGGAAAACAATGCACTTATTATTAGCTGATCGTTCTCAACCGTCTTTGAAGGCTATCTGTGTATACTAAAAATGGCCCTGAGCACTATGGGACTTAACATCTCTGGTCATCAGTCTCCTAGAACTTAGAACTACTTAAACCTAACTAACCGAAGGACATCACACTCATCCATGCCCGAGGCAGGATTCGAACCTGTGACCGTAGCAGACGCGCGGTTCCGGACTGAAGCGCCTAGAACAAATGTTGCCACAGCTGCTACCCAGGGGTGCCGCACACCCGTGCGACTCTCCGGCCACGATAATGATAAGAGGTGAATGTCGACATACGTGCTGCTGCTGACTCCCCGGCAACGAGATATAACGTTAGGAAAATCCTCCCATCTATCCCATCTATCCCAAATATCTTCCGTGTGTTTTTGCTTTTAGGAATCTTTAATTGTCGAGTGCTAGTAATAGTGTTCCATAGATTTCATGTTTGTTTTGAATACAGTCAGAGAGAGTCCCTTTAGTCAGCCATAGCGCCAGTAGTGTCAGTGTCGTCCTAACTGCCGCCTGCTTCACGTCTGCTGTGTAGCGAGTTACCTTAATTTAAGTATTAACTGTATTTTTCTTACTTGTCACTTCTTCTTCCGTGTTTTTTTTTTTTTTTTGCTTTTAGGAAGCTTTAATTGTCGACTGCTAGTAATAGTGTTCCATAGATTTCATGTTTGTTTTGAATACAGTCAGCCACAGTGCCAGTAGTGCTAGTGTTTGTTTTGAATACTGTCCAGACACAGGTAGTGCTATTTTCATTGTTTCCTACAAGAAGTGGCTAGCAATCACAGTTTAGTCAACAATCAGCCGCCTTTAGTGGTTCAAATGGCTCAAATGGCTCTGAGCACTATGGGACTTAACATCTGAGGTCATCAGTCCCCTAGAACTTAGAACTACTTAAACGTAACTAACCTAAGGACATCACACACATCCATGCCCGAGGCAGGATTCGAACCTGTGGCCGTAGCGGTCACACGGTTCCAGACTGAAGCGCCTAGAACCGTACGGCCACTCTGGCCGGCCCCGCCTTTAGTGAATTAGCAGTCTAGTTAAAAGTTGATTAACTCTCTACGGTAAATAGATTCCTTAGGATGGATAGGATGTGTGAATGCTGTGTACGGACGCAGGAGGAGCTGGCCACTGTTCGCGAACAGCTGAGCGTGTTGATGGCCGCGGTGAGCCGTCTTCAGGCTGCTGTCTCGGAGTGTAGCGGCAGTGGGGAGTCTGGTGCGTCGCATGGTACACCACAGGTGTTACGTGCTTCACCCACTGTCCCTGCTGTTGAGACAACTTCGTGGGTACCGGGCGCTGTTGGGCCACCCTCTCCTCAAGGTGAGTGGCGGGTTCAGCGGAGGTGGGTAAATGTGGAGGCTGGCCGTGTGGCATCGCTCGCTCTGCCTATGAGTGGACATGTGGCTGCTCCTTCAGCAAGGTCCGAGCAGGCACACGGGGGGAGGGGTTAATTAGTTATTGGGAGCTCCAACGTTAGGCAGGTGATGGAGCCCTTAGGGAAATAGCGGAAAGGTCGGGGAAGAAGGCCAGTGTTCACTCTGTCTGCTTGCCGGGGGGTCTCATCCGAGATGTGGAGGAGGCCCTACCGGCGGCGATAGAGAGCACTGGGTGCACCCGACTGCAAATTGTTGCTCATGTCGGCACCAATGACTCCTGCCGTCTGGGTTCAGAGGTCATCCTCAGTTCGTACAGGCGGTTGGCGGAATTGGTGAAGGCGGAAAGCCTCGCTCGCGGGGTGGAATCAGAGCTAACTATTTGTAGTATCGTTCCCAGAACCGATCGCGGTCCTCTGGTTTGGAGCCGAGTGGAAGGCTTAAACCAGAGGCTCAGACGATTCTGCGGAGATCTGGGGTGCAAATTTCTCGACCTCCGCTATCGGGTGGAGAAATGTAGGGTCCCCCTGAATAGGTCAGGCGTGCACTACACGCCGGAAGCGGCTACAAGGGTAGCGGAGTACGTGTGGAGTGCACATGGGGGTTTTTTAGGTTAGAGAATTCCCTCCCTAGGCCCGATAAGACGCCTCCTGAGACGCGGCAGGGTAGGAGTAGGCAAAATGCAACAGGGAATATCAATATTAATGTGCTAATAGTAAACTGCAGGAGCGTCTATAGAAAGGTCCCAGAACTGCTCTCACTAGTAAACGGTCACAATGCCCATATAGTACTAGGGACAGAAAGTTGGCTGAAACCAGACGTAAACAGTAATGAAACCCTGAACTCAGATTGGAATGTATACCGCAGAGACAGGCTGGACAATGAAGGGGGAGGCGCGTTTATAGCGATAAGAAGTGCAATAGTATCGAAGGAAATTGACGGAGATCCGAAATGTGAAATGATTCGGGTGAAGGTCAGGGTTAAAGCAGGCTCAGACATGGTAATTGGATGTCTCTATAGGCCCCCTGGCTCAGCAGCTGTTGTGGCTGAGCACCTGAAGGATAGTTTGGAAAATATTTCGAGTAGATTTCCCCACCACGTTATTGTTCTGGGTGGAGATTTTAATTTGCCGGAAATAGACTGGGAGACTCAAACGTTCATAACGGGTGGCAGGGACAAAGAATCCAGTGAAATTTTTTTAAGTGCTTTATCTGAAAACTACCTTGAGCAGTTAAACGGAGAACCGACTCGTGGCGATAACATATTAGACCTTCTGGTGACAAACAGACCCGTACTATTTGAAACAGTTAACGCAGAACAGGGAATCAGCGATCATAAAGCGGTTGCGGCATCGACGATTTCAGCCGTAAATAGAAATATTAAAAATGGTAGGAAGATTTTTCTGTTTAGCAAAAGTGAAAAAAAGCAGATTACAGTACCTGACGGCTCAACACAAAAATTTAGACTCAAGTACAGATAGTGTTGAGGATCAATGGACAAAGATCAAAACCATCGTACAATATGCGTTAGAAAGTGTATGTGCCAAGCAAGATCGTAAGAGATGGAAAAGGACCACCGTGGTACAACAACCGAGTTAGAAAACTGCTGCGGAAGCAAAGGGAACTTCACAGCAAACATAAACATAGCCAAAGCCTTGCAGACAAACAAAAATTACTCGAAGCGAAATGTAGTGTGAGGAGGGCTATGCGAGAGGCGTTCAATGAATTCGAAAGTAAAGTTCTATGTACTGACTTGGCTGAAAATTCCAAGAAATTTTGGTCTTATGTCAAAACAGTAGGTGGATCAAAACAAAATACCCAGACACTCTGTGACCAAAATGGTACTGAAACAGAGGATGACAGACTAAAGGCCGAAATACTAAGTGACTTTTTCCAAAGCTGTTTCACAGAGGAAGACTGCACTGTAGTTTTTTCTCTAGATTATCGTACAGATGACAAAATGGTAGATATAGAAATAGACGACAGAGGGATAGAGAAACAATTGAAATCGCTCAAAAGTGGAAAGGCCGCTGGACCCGATGGGATACCAGTTCGATTTTACACAGAGTACGCGAAGGAACTTGCCTCCCTTCTTCTTCTACCGTAGGTCTCTAGAAGAGCGTGGCGTTCCAAAGGATTGGGAAAGGGCACAGGTCATCCCCGTTTTCAAGAAGGGATGTCGGACAGATGTGCAGAATTATAGACCTATATCTCTAACGTCGATCAGTTGTAGAATTTTGGAACACGTATTATGTTCGAGTATAATGACTTCCCTGGAGATTAGAAATCTACTCTGTAGGAATAAGCATGGGTTTTGAAATAGACGGTCGTGTGAAACCCAGCTCACGCTATTCATCCACGAGACTCAGAGGGCCATAGACACGGGTTCACAGGTAGATGCCGTTTTTCTTGACTTCCTCAAGGCGTTCGATACAGTTCCCCACAGTCGTTTAATGAACATAGTAAGAGCTTATGGACTATCAGACCAATTGTGTGATTAGATTGAAGAGTTCCTAGATAACAGAACGCAGCGTGTCTTTCTCAATGGAGAGAAGTCTTCCGAAGTGAGAGAGATTTCAGGTGTGCCGCAGGGGAGTGTCATAGGACCGTTGCTATTCACGATATACATCAATGACATTGTGGATGACATCGGAAGTTCACTGAGGCTTTTTGCAGATGATGCTGTGGTGTATCGAGAGGTTGTAACAATGGAAAATTGTACAGAAATACAGGAGGATCTGCAGCGATTTGACGCATGGTGCAGGGAATGGCAATTGAATCTCAATGCAGACAAGTGTAATGTGCTGCGAAGACATAGAGAGATAGATCCCTTATCATTTAGCTACAAAATAGCAGGTCAACAACTGGAAGCAGTTAATTTCATAAATTATCTGGTAGTACGCATTAGGAGTGATTTAAAATGGAATAATCATATAAAATTGATCGTCGGTAAAGCAGATGTCAGACTGAGATTCTTTGGAAGAATACTAAGGAAATGCAATCTGAAAACAAAGGAAGTAGGTTACAGTACGCTAGTTCGCCCACTGTTTGAATACTGCTCAGCAGTGTGGGATCCGTACCAGATAGGGTTGATAGAAGAGATGGAGAAGATCCAACGGAGAGCATCTCGCTTCGTTACAGGATCATTTAGTAATCGCGAAAGCGTTACGGAGATGATAGATAAACTCCAGTGGAAGACTCTGCAGGAGAGACGCTCAGTAGCTCGGTACGGGCTTTTGTTAAAGTTTCGAGAACATACCTTTACCGAAGATTCAAGCAGTATATTGCTCCCTCCTACGTATATCTCGCGAAGAGACCATGAGGATAAAATCAGAGAGATTAGAGCCCACACAGAAGCATACCGGCAGTCCTTCTTTCCACGAACGATACGAGACTGGAATAGAAGGGAGAACCGATAGAGGTACTCAGGGTATCTTCCGCCACACACCGTCAGGTGGCTTGCGGAGTATGGATGTAGATGTAGATGTAGAAGTGGTTCTACGTTCTAGGGGACTGATGACCTCAGGTGTTAAGTCCCATAGTGTTCAGAGCCATTTGAACCATTTTTGATCATTTGTTCTCCAGCCAGGTTGCTGACATGTTAGACGTGAACACCAGGGACTGCATTTTGGAAAGTACGCGCCGGGGATCGCACTCTAGAAAGTTCATTTTCTCAAACTTTTTCTATCCCACGCTACGGAAGAGCTAGTGCTCAGAGGGGAATTTATTGATCAGATGTTACGTAGTGGTAAGCCCACTGCGGTATTGAGGCTCGTGGCCGTGCTATGGTGCGCTGCTGCCCAAAGTACCCGGGCGACATCGTGAGGCAGTGGAATAGTCTTTCGCTGTCAGGCAGGGGTCTGTGGATCACAGTCCGGCTGCTTCGCTAGTCGTTCAGTGACGGACGACGTTTCGATGCTCACCGTCATGTCGTCACAATACTTATACAAAATGACTGAATCTAATGCGTGTTTGTTGCATTGCTTCTTTGGTTTGTTTTAAGGTATTACGCTGTGAATCTTATCTATTGCTGCGTTTTGTTAGAATAGTGGGCTGCGGTACTGACTAAACGTTCTTTCCTAGAGTGGAGACGTGGGTATTTGGGGACGTTATTGCAGATAGCAGCGGAAGGTCAGAAAATTTCATGGTCTTATTTTGTTATAGTATTTACGAATATCTACATGTATTAACTCAGTAATATGTACTGCCATTTTCTTTGTAGGATAGCTCTGCTGGCGATTTTTCATCTCTCTATGGTGTATACACCTCAGCTAACTAGGAGGAGGGGTTGATGAAAATGATTCTTGTTAATAAACCAGCGCTATTAAATTACTGTTTATAAACAATGCGTCCCATAACATACTTCATTCATATGGAGTATAGAGCACAAATGGACGACAAAACTAACACAAATGGGGTGAAAAAGAGATGGGGAGCGGCACAAAGGACGGAGTCCAGTGACCAAGGCATGTGGTAACAACAGCCCTTTGTACCAGGTGTAGCACGGGAGGGAGGTGGGGAAGGGGGCTTATCTGTCACCTCCGTCTATTAGAACAATGGGGGCCACAGACTGAACCGGCCTGTGTATCGACGATCTCGCCTCACGCTCAGGAGAGAGAATGGGGGTTGGGATTATCTTATCGGTCAGCTCAACGTAAGATCTTTATCTTGGGTTGAAGCAGCACTGCCCTACTACCGTTATAATCGTCTTGCTGGGATTGAAAGTTGCTGTTGACGCTTATTTCGTTTTTTTGCGATTTAAATTTGAGGATTTTTGGACACGGTCTTCGGCCAAACAATATATTTCTCTTTCGATCCACCCAAACATGTTTCCACACCTATGTGCTCCCTTCTGTGAGACATTTTTCAATTTTTTTAACATATCGTACAGAGTTAATGGTTGTATTTCTATTTTAGCCATAAACATTCTAACATGGCCAGTTTATTTATTTTGTTTCGATCTGTCTACACTGGCCAATCTTGTAAAAATTTTAGAACTAGATATACTGAACACCTCAGAGCCTTAAAATCTTGCAGATCACCTGATTTAAGAAAATTACCACAAAAATAACACTGCAAGTAATTGAGATCCTCGAAGAACGCAATAGTTTACCAAAATCCTGTAATAGAAGGGAACTACCACAAAATGGGCAGTGATGCAAGATAAAGTTCTAAACGAATGCACAACACTGTAGGAAAACACTGTTTGTAACACTTAATGAATTATACAAAGGTACATATGTAAATGCGTCGTTGTATAACTCAGAATAATACTCCAACATCGGCAAATATCGATAAGATACTCGTTTCTCCATCTCCTCCCCCCCCCCCCCGCCCCATAGCCACCAACCCATCGACCCACATACACATATAAGGACAAACGTACGTAGACACACACACACACGTAATTTATCCCGCTGCATACTCGCCATTAACAGTTTTCGACATTAATTCGAAGTAGACGCCATATTGAACACTAACAAAACAATGAACATTTCAATCACCCCCTTTCTAAATAGCGGCGTAAGTGTCTTCTCAGATCTCGTTTTTGTGTAAAATCACGTGAAAGAGGAGTATGAAAATTAGTGGGTAACAACGTATAAACTGGCAACTGCAACTGAAAAAGAAAACATGGCAAATATGCAGAACTGGAAAAAAATCGGAAGTAAGTACACTACACACACAAGCATTACTCACGAAAAGGCGTTTTCAAAAATAAGCGAATTCCGTAGGCCTGTTTCGTAGATGACATGTTGTCAAACGATAAAAGAAATAACAAGATGCCGACCCGCAGAAAAGTAGTTTTAGGTGAGCCATGGAAGCAAAATACTAACAACACGTGTTGTAATTTTAGGTTTAAACCAGAAAAATAACTGTGACCGTTATGGTACCCCTTTCCTAAAGAGGCATGCAAACCAAAACATATAACCTTCAAAAGTAATCCACATTTCACCAGGAACCGGCAATGGTAGTGCATGCAAAGCAGGAATCATGGAATGACTCTCCAAGATGTTTCATAGCATCATTTACCATAACATTTTATTAACAAAATTAATGTAAATTCATTTAATTACACTGAACATTCAAGCGTAGTACAATTCCTGTTTCATCAATGCCAAGTATGAAAGAGAAAAAAACAGTCAGGCAATAGTTTCAATTAAAACTGTAAAACAAATATGTGCAAAGACCAGGAAACAGATAACCGTTTTCTCTTGATCGGAGACACCTTTATCTTAAGTACAAGGCCGTACATCGAACTCAAAACATAACATCGGGCAATCGCCGAACAACAAAACAACAAAATCATAGTAGCCACAGCATTTAAAACTACAATAAGAAAAATTATTGAGACTGCTCTTAACGGTGCGTCCTCAAGCGTTCATTCGGCAGCCAACCCCCGTAGACGAGGGCCGTACTGTCCTGACTATCCTGCCATCGGTCCACACCCACGAAGCTGACCTGCCAGCATGGGAAAATCGGACAGCCGAACTAGAACCCCCACACATACACCGAGCCAGAACAACTCTATATCAATGTGCAGTTGAACTCTATAACATACACACGCTACCTGTTAGTTTCTATGCGGAAGATAAAAAGGGTGATTCGCTACTCACATGAACACATAACCAAGTACACACCATGACCTGCATATGCATAAGGGGTAGCCCACAAGAATTTACTAGCAATAAAGCAGTCTACAAATATGTATATCTGTATCACATATGTGTCAGCATAGATCTCCACAAATTAGGAGAAAAATACTTTAAACAGCTGTGCTTGAAAGTAAATGAAAACGTAACACTTATTTGAAAATTATCAATGAGAATTATAATAAATGTACACAAGTAGCTTTTAGACAGTAGACACAATTTGAAACTCCTTCGAACAAGAGAGGAACAACAGTCTTGAATTAAAACAAATTTATGATCACTGCTCAACTAAAAACAGTCTACCCAATAACATAAAATATTCCCCTCCAGTAAGGCAGGGTAAAGATTACTGTTTGATAACCGACAACAGCTTGGAACTCACACTTTACAAATGTGACTAAGCATAAACACCAGCACTGGATCACCAAATCTACAAGCCTTACGCAAAACAGATGACTATGGAGCTTAACTGATAATTAATTTCAAACAGTCAGTACTGCCAAAGGCAGCCGCGTGCAGCAATTCCATACCAGCGAGCTGTTGTGGCCGGAAGCAATCAATATCCCGAATTACAGCTTTACATCCTCGGCTGATAACAGCAGAAGACCACGACGAGTTGAATTAGCAGTCCCCGGTGCGTCGTGCAGAACTACCCGGTCTCCAGGATAAGCCGGTCAACTAACCGCACACAGCGGCAGCTCGTTCCAGAGAGCCAGCAAGTTTACACGTGCGGCACTCAATGGCCGCCAACTCGGTACACTCTTTATACGCCCGCTGCCACAGAAAAGCCTCACTAACCACCGTCCAAGCGCTCACTGCTCACCCCGTTCCTCGTCGATTTCAACACCAAAACCGGCCATGGAGTCAAAATCGTGAAAACAGGACAACAGCAAAGGTATCAAAATAAGAATCGAACCAAGCATTTGAACCCCACCGGCTGAACAACCATTGTATTTGTGTGATATTTTACAGTAACAAATAGAGACCCACTTTAGTTAACACGTCGGCATCGAAACATGTTTGATTAAATGGAAAAATAACCACATTGTGTTTTGCAAAAGGCATTGGGTACAAAAAACAAATATAACTAATTATTTATCGTTTGTTTCGTTTTGATCGTAGTCTGTAGTCAGTTTTTTGAATTCGCAATGAAGTTGTAGCAAAACACTCTTGGGGGAATGTTTGTCGGTTTAAAGTTTGCATTTAATCTAGTGCATTACTTCGTGATTAATTATCGTCATTTCATTACACTTTTTTGTTTGCCACTGGAACTAGCGACTCATCCTAGCAAGCGCGATCTGAATGTTATTTGGCCTCTCGAAGTTTATCTAACTGTCAGGTAATATAGTCAGGTACTGAACAGATATTACTGACGCATACGATTTTGCCTCTATGACTTCTCTGAGATAAATTGGTATGGCAAGAACATGGAAGATACCATTTCGAACTCTGCATATGTGAGGTTTCTTAGTCGGTTGGAGGTCTACAGTTTTTTAACCTCGATGAGACCACTGGTTTTCCATATGAAGGAGAATTGGCAGCTCCGGTTTCAACGAAGGAAGTAAGATATTACTCTCCGCACAAAACGAGGAATGTATGGAGAGTAAGATACAGAAAAGTCGTCATTCATGTACCGTGACGTCCTACGTTGACGACGAAGCAGCTCGGTAGACACTGTCGCATACTTCTGTAAGGTCATTGTGGAAGTACTGTACCTTCACAAATTTTGCTGACGATCATTGTTGCTAATTCAAAAGTAATCAAGCATCCACTGAAAGAGGCAGAAAAATATCTCAGGTTATAGGAATGATTTTGGCGCCTGTGAGTAGGAAATTACTGAATTAGATTTATCGTAATGATAAAAATAACTAATATTATTGCTATTATTATTAGATGCCATAACAGCCAGATGGATCAAGTAGAGTTATATGATTCAGCATTACGAGTTTCCATAGACATGTCACTGTTGATCTACGAATTCTCTTTCTTTCTTGAAATCATTTTGCACGTTTCTTCGCACTTTCTTGTTCAGAGTGTAGTTCACATTTGTTAATTTTCTCTACGAATTTCTGTTTGTAACTTCTGAGGAATATGTACGGACTCTTTCTATATAGTACCAATTCTTAAACCTCTATGTTCAAACCATGGTATTGAGTTCAGACGCTTGGTGTGTGTTAAAATTTTCTATCTAGAATTTGCTGAAAGGAATCTTTGCAGGTTGCGGTAAAACTAATCTTGTCTTTCGAATGTCTTCTGCGAAGTTATATAATTTTTCTGGTCGTTTCCGGGATTTTAGTCTGCAGCCATCTTACCTCCCGTCTGGGTCGAAGATCTTTCTCATAATACTGTGTTCCTGTTTCAGGTGGCATTCTGTGTTGCTTTTTTTGGTGAAGGAAAAGTGTGTTAGTATGTAACTTACATAACGGGCCTTTAGTTTGATTAATTTGAGATAAATCCCAATTTTTGTGTGCATGGAGTCATTTTACTTATGGATGTAAGTTCTTCCATAGGTCCTCTTGCGAAGTATATCACATTCATTCTTCAAACTCCTCGCCATTAGGCCCTACTCTGTGGACAGGATGTCGATCTAAGGTCTTCACCATACTAGCTGAGTTTCTGTAAGTAAACTTATACTCCGAATTTTTGAGCGGAGCCTTTGTAGGTATCTGCCTGTTTGATTACATTGGTCTTGCCAGTTGCTAATACGACCCAGTACTCCGCGAAGGCCACGCATTCAATTTTGATTTCGTTATGTTGTCGTTCTGATTCTATGACTTTCCAATAGAGTTCCTTTTTCAGTTATTTCGGATGACGAAATGATATCAAACCATTTGAGAGGATCGGAGAAGCATTGGACCTATTCCTGAAACTTTTTCTGGTTGAGGAGTGAGGGTTTTCAGTTTGGCGTTTCTGAAGCATTTCCTTGGAAGCGTACATCCACGGATGATTCCAACAGAAGCGCCTTGGGAAGTGATTATGATAATTCTGTCGAAAGGATATCATCTGTTCCTTTAAGAACTTCCTGTTCATTTGCATGATAGTTTTAGCCAGTTATCTTTTTGTAAGGGTTAATATCCTCTGTTTCTTTTCTGTCATAATTGATAGAGACATCCTTTCTTTTATTTATAGTCGTACAGTGTTTTCTCACATTCTGAACTCTAACACTGTTGTTTCATGCCCTTTTACAAGGTGATAAATATTCCAGATTTTTAAGATTTTGTTGTTTTTTCTTGAGATTTTGCTATATCATTTATCTAATTTAAGTGATTGTGTTTCGCTATGGTGCACTTTCTCCACATTGAAGTTCGATATGATTCATATTAAACAGTGATCTACCTTTCCCCAATGGTGGACGTGGACATGTACATCTGTAGCCTACAAGCCATCTTACCGGTGTGGGTGTGTCGAGGGGGATGTTTAGTACCATGTACCACCACCTCTTCCATACTTCCCTCTTCCATTAGCGAACGACGTGATTGAGAGATGATCGTCGGTAGGTCTCCGTATTAGACCTAATTTCTCGGATTTTCTTCTTGTGATCATTTCGATGGATGTACTTAAGTGGAAGGATGTAATATATTTGTCGATTCTTCCCGGAATATACTCCTCCAGACTTCCACTATCATTATTTCACTTTTTTTCGAGTAAGTGTGGCTATATATTCTATTTGGGATTCGCGGATCTCGTTGTAGCGAATCTCAATGTTTTGCGTTTTCCGTTTTCTAGACGACATTCGGAAGGAAATTGTTATGATGTTTTAAGATGATGAATTAGTGTGATAAGCTTTATCCCCCTGTATTCACGAAATACTGGAACAAATTTGTACGAACGAAATCGGACACCCGACAAGTATTGTCACAGTCGCAGCAAGTAGAGTAGACTCTAAGAAGAACGAAAGCACCACGAAGCAATTATCCGAGTGGGCCGGAAATCGGTAGATGTTATATACATATGAAGACGAACAAGTGATTACAATTTCAGAAAAAAATTAATGATTTATTGAAACGGAAATAGTTTCACAACTCTGCACTTACGCAAGTAGTTGAATGTTACAAATGTTGAATGTCCTCCTGAGGGACATCGTGGCAAATTCTAACAAATCAACCCGTTAGATCCACAAAATACCTAGCTGTTTGAAGGGCACTGAACATAACGCTCCGAGCGTTCTCAGTTGGGGGATTTGGGGGGAGAACCGTCGACATTGCTGGGCTACGTCGAGTTTGGTAGCCAAGCTGTAAAAACTCTCGCCATGTGCAGGCTGGAATCAGGGCTCATTTAGAAGTGGGACTCCTAACTGAAGACCTACTTCTGTCAATGAGATTCCAGGCCGACGACGTGTGTGTAGACGCCTCGGACAGTGATGGGATACCAATGTGACTGTATTCCGTCATACGACCCAACAAGCAGGAATGATGGTGTTTGGTGCCATTTCCTTTCATAGTGGGACCTATTTTGTCGTCATCCGCTGCGTCCCTACAGCACAACGATCTCGACGATGTCCACGTCCATTTATGCCGTTGGCGAAAAAATACAGGTTGTGAAGGTATTTGCACACCCACGGCTTTAGTTGATATTTAATCAGTGTACTAGAACATTGACCTCTGGCGATTTACTTGAATGGTGTTAACATTGTTTACATTTCACATAATTTACACCTCCTCACGATGTACAGAGCTTCCGACTCGTCTGATATTACTGTATTCCTACAATGAAAAGATTTAATTTTGACTGTGACATGTGTACATGACGGAGGATTGTAAAGTCTGACGCGGGCTGAAGAAAAATATTTTGCAGTACCACTTGAAAACAGCCCAAAGGCCGAAATTTCAATTGTACAACAAATAATTTCTACAGTCAAGGACGAACTTGATGTCTTTTAAAAAAGTAGTTGACGAACTCACCATAACCTGTGCTACGAAGTAATGACTGCTGCAGTTGACCCACTGGATAATATACTGGATCGATGCAAGACCGTCGGTAGGGTGGCATCGATTTGTATCTGGAATACACTTTCGATTGCGTTTGAAAGTGGAGTGAACGAAAATTTCTGGCCATTCGACAGGCCGCAGCAGGGCTCTCGGGAACCTCGTTACTGGTTATGCGGGCGGCCGTGCTCGACGAGTGCACTGTGGCCGGGATTAGTGCCGTCGCAATCAGGGAGTCCATCGAGGCTGAGTTACATGTTGTCCGCTGCGGTTTTGCGAAATTATTCGCGTTAAGTGATGCGGTGATTGCGGCCGCCTGATGCGTCCCATCGGCTGCGCTCCGGCGGGGCACAGAGCGGACCCCACGCCACGACCGGCCAACAGCGGCCGGCGACCGTTGACGCCCAGCGATTACAGCGGCAGAGTGCTGCCCGCCGCGCCGTCCGGCTAATGACGTCGGCCAACGGCCACGCGCTGCTGTTTCGAAAAACGCGCAAATGTCGACAGGTGCCATACAGAATCAAACATTTTGTTTGTCAGGCGCCGGGAAACACTACGCTGAACTGCTATGTGAATCCAGTAGAAGATATTCACAACTTATAATGTTTCGTTAAGGGCATCAGAGTCCAGTTTTGCAACGTGAGCCACTGGGACCCGAATGAAACTTACAGTTTACGCAGAAAGAACTGGTTTGATGCCGTCTGCCAGAATTACTTCCTCATAGATCTGTTGTCAAAAATGTTTGTCACTGCTAGATTAACTTCAGACTTCAAAAACAATGAAGTTAAAATCCTCTGGGTCATTAGGCTGCGTCATATTTCTTCAAACTATCGACGTTTCAACCCATCTGCTGCGATCTTCTTCAGGATCTTGTGGTGTCCTCTGTAGATTGAGCAAGTCGATAGTTTGAAGAAATTAGAAAATTTTAACTTCACTGACAACGTCCACGAAAGTCTGCAGTCTTACATTCGAAAATAGTGTTAATAAATCCAATTATAAAATGGTTGGCTGCCGTAAGATGCACACACTACTTAACGATTAGTTTAATAGATGAAGACAGCAAAATAATCACACGATTTACTACAATTAACGGTAGAAGTCGACTTTGAGAAAATCCATTTTGGGTTCAGGGAAATATGGAAACTAAACAGGAAATACAATCCCTGGACCTTATTCCATAACTAACTGAAAGGAACTTCACAGGACTAGGATGTTTACAAAGCATTTAATTGACTGAACGATTTCCACAGGGTTACATTGTTATCAACGGATGTTGTGCTTCGGAATTTTCGAAACATCGATCAGTATTAAAAATCACTTCAAATTGCATATGCACTTCCAATACGATCCAATGATGACAGCATAGCTCTATAGAAACTGCTCATCCAACAAATGCTTTTTTCAGGAATCTTGGGTTGTGAAGCATTCCTCTGTTACCATACACTGCAGATCGCTCCCGTAATGGCCATGTCAGGAATATGTCATTCAAAAGCATGCAATAAAATGCTTTTTTAGCTGGCTTCCATAGTGCAGTTTTCTTCAGATAAAATTTTATTCATGACTGTCAATCAGCAGCTGTGAACCACGTTCTAAGAATAGAAATAGTCGTTAGCTGCTCAACTTTTTACTAAATTAACTTCTTGACTAGTTTCGGTAAATTAATTTTCAATCTTCAGATGATCTTACAATTAAGTTTACTTCGGAAACCAATCGTCAAACAAACTATGGACGATACAGCCTCAAAACAAAAAATAGAACAAGAATTTATTGGTTACCAGGGTTGGATCACGATTAACAGCAGATTAATAACTATACGTGTACAGTAATAAATAGGTTACAAACCTGAATTCATTAAAAATTGTACATAGTAATGTCAAGCAGTTAAAAAGTAACGTAACAAATGCGAAGATTTAGTGACCAAAAAAACTTCGCATTATAAGTAAAATAAATTAAAAAACTATGAGACATAGGCTGTTTAGCACCAACAGACAGACAATTTTACTATAAAAGATTTCACTTACATAAGCAATGAGCGCTAAGGCGCCTAAAACATTACGAAGACTGGGGGTGCGAATGTCTATGACACATGTCAAACGAAACTGAACATCATCCTTAAAGAAATGAAACACATTTAAGACCTTACGTCACGTTCTAATCAAGCGTTTAATTTTTTTCGACAAAAATGACGTATGTTGTAAAAGGGGCTGAGGAATAGGTCTAGTTGTCGGGTTTATGTAGTAATCTGCTGATGTTAATTCCTTGGGTCGATGGAGAAGGGGTGCTACATTGAACTTCCTAATACGTATGTTGACGTAGAACCCGGCCGCTGGATGCGACTGTACAGCGATGCGAGTAAGTAGGCCCGCCCTGGTAGAAACATCAGGCTCGATGGCGGGTCTGCCATAGTTCATAAAATATTAACAAATGATGATGAGTACTAGTCAGATTAACAATATTTCTCTTGCTACAGTTAAGCATATTAATAAAATGGTTAGCTGTGAATTCACTCAGTAGCAAGTCACATAAAGGGATTTCCTCTGTCATCTTGTGTACAGACGATTATGTTAACAAACCGATACCTTTCATCTCAGAGAATAATATTCATCAGCAGAAACCTTACGACTAATATCATAAATAAACTCAAAGCTAGCATAGGCGCTTGTGATTGTCTTTTTTCCCATAAAGACCGTACGAAATTGTTATGTATGAACCATAAGAATCCAACCCTGCGTTAGCAAATGAAGATACATAAAGAACAATAGCCCATTCTTCCGATTGTCAACGTAATTGGTAGCCTTAGCTATTTCATATCTTAAAAAATGTTATTTCTTATATAAACATTTTACACATTTGAAAGTTCTTATTCTGTTAAAAATAGTAAAGAAATAATTAATTCATTAAAAATGCTAATGTCCTTCTGGCTATGTGCCTGCATCCCTGGACATTACCAGTCTCTACACTAAATTTCCAGTAGAGGAGATAGTCACCATCACCGCAAACATTCTCACCAAGTATAATATATTACAGATTGTAGAAATTGAAGAAATGTTCACACCTTTGAAAAATTATTCTTAAGTACAATTATTTCAGTTTCAATGGACAATTGTGCTAACAAAACGACGGCCTCCCCATGGGAAACTGCATAATCAGGTTTTTAGCAGATGTTTTCATTAATCATTTTGAGATCAGATTCTTTGAATCTTACCCCGTCCTGTCTGGTAAAATTTCTTTCTGCAGACGATACTAGATGATAGCATCATATTGTTCAAAGGTAGGTCGATGTGTTCGTGTCTCTCAGTGACGCACGAAATCGCTTTCTCATGCTTCACGTACGAAATCGATAATCAGTGTCATGAACATAGCTTCATTAACCGGAAATTGTGACTAAAAGGGGGGAAAATTGTCATCTTCGACATCTATAGAAAACCTACTACGCTTATTAATATTGCCCATGCGTCTCCCTGCCTTCCCTTAAACTGCATTCTTTCGTACTATAATTGACGGATATTTGAGGTCCCTTTAACACAGTCCGCTGTTGTAGCGGAACTTAATAACCTCAAGCATATCGCTGTGAGTGCCATCAAGCAAATGTCGTTCGAAATCTTTACAACTCAACAACTAATAAGACCTTAAGCATATCTTTACTGAATAAACATAGCCATACTGCAAAGAAACATTTTTTTATTCCGTTCTTCGGTGATGTTTCCTATTGGATTGCAAGGTTATCTAAAAATTACAGCTTCTGTATGGCGTTCACCACAAATAACCTCAGTAAGTTTTTTTTCATAGTTAAAGAGGTACCTCTTATTGACAAACATCTAAAAATATGAGATAGCAAAACTGAGTTCAGCGTATTCACCGGCTTCTATACATTAAAAACGGGAAGGGCATTTTCCGTAAACATTTATTGAACGTAGACGGCAAGATCTTAGCGCTGAAAAGCACTTACACTCATCGGTTTCGTCACCTAATATGAAAATCATGCACATAGAGGAGTAAGTGTGCAAAATGAATCTTTTTGAAGAGATATAAATTTATAAGCATTACCGTCTGACCTCCAGAGATCTGCTGAATGATCAGCTCTCGCTAGGAAACAGGTTGTTTTTTGATTGTATTTGCTCCATTTTCAAATGATTTTAACCTGCTTATTTGCTTAAGTAAAAGTTTATATCACATACTAAAAACGACCAACTGTCCATGTCGCTTAAAATTACATGTTAACTCTTTTCTTCCTTAATGCTGTTTGCTGCATATTAAGAACGACCATTTGCATCTGATGTTTGCCCATTTTTTCCTTCAACATTCTCTAGTGAAGACGTCTTAGTGCTTTTCGAAGTAACTTATCTCTTTATATGTTTTTTAAATTCGTTTCAACTGCGTTGGCTAATCAGATCATCAGGGCACCTATTTGTATAGTGGTCTATTTGCCTAAGACATTTTCCTATGTTATTCCTGTATCTGTTTAAGGTCTTATTTCACAAACAAAGATGTGTTGTGCTGCAGCTGGTTTTTATGAGAGCTGTAGGCAGTGGTCCAAAATGGAAAGAATTGCAAATACGCACTGGGACCTCGCCCTGTCCACCGAGTAGGATATCTTCTTTGCTGGGGTGGGGCCAGCCTCTACGTGAAGATACTTGAAAGTCCAATGTAGCGCCGCTTCTCCACCGGCCAATGACGCCACCACCAACCTGATCATATTGTAAGGTGGTCGTGCCATTTTTTTTATTTTTGTATGTTATCGATGTGCATGTCGGGGAGGGAGAGAGAGAGAGAGGGAGAGAGAGACAGAGAGAGAGAGAGAGAGAGCCAGTTACCTTTTGGTTAAACAACCTTTGGACTTGTCGTGGCACAGTCTTTGTTTCTGTGCTGTCTGATACATTCCGAGTTGAAACGTGGTACGTGATGGACGTATTTAGCAGCAATGTGTTGGCGTGTGACTGTATCTGTTAGATGAAGAAATACTGACTGTAAAGGACAGCAAGGTTGAATAAGATATATGTACTGGAAAGTGAACAGAATATAAATTTAGAATAATTTTATTGTTTTTTGAAGAGAAGTCGTTTGATGTAACACTGCAGCACGGCGTATCTAATTTGTAGAAACGATTATTGAGAGCTAATTAACTTTGTTCACGTGCTCAGAGTTGAGAGAAAGACCATCCCACTTTCCTGAATCATGCATTAATGTGTTAAGTGATTAAGCTGTTTGGTTTTTACAGAAATTCTCTGTCACACTGCACACGTTTAAAATCATTGTTCATCTTGTTAAGCATAGTATTCTTCAGTCCTATATTTTGTGTGAAGATCACGCAAAGTCTTACTCTGTCTTTCTGGATGCATGCTTCATTCTGACATCGCTGTCCCGGAATATCATTTCGGGGGAATAAGTACTTCCCCACCCCACTGTTTATCATTACGCATTACCACATGTGATTGACAAAAGTTGCAAATTTTATTTAGTAATAGAATTCTAGCTTAGCCGCTGCCTGCTTGCTGTTTACTGTTGTGCTTTCGAGGAATCTGCAACAATGTTGTCAAGATGCGAGGTAAGAGGAAATTTTGATTAGAACCAGATAATAGTTTTACTTCAGTTGCGCATTTAATACAAAAACAAGATGCATTTCCATTAGTTAGAGTTAAGTTCAAATTAGGTTCTGTTTAAACAAAGGTTAGCACATGAGTTTATGTTGGATAACGGTTTGATGGTCCATAGTTTTGGTAATATGTAGACTTTTATGGAGTGGGAGTTTAACGTGGGCTAAATTTCATTCAGAAAGAAGTACGGTGGAGAGATTTAAATTTTCAGACCTTTTTGCAAGCTCTGTCATTTTTGTCTAAAAATTTATACGCTTGATTAGCTCGTCACATATGGTCTTAATGGTGTTTCATTTCTTTAAGAGTGATGTTCAGTTTCACATGATGAATGTTATACTCACTAGCAGCTTCATAGTACTTAGTCTACGTAAAGTTTTAGGCACACTATCGCTCTTTACTTCTTATATAAGTAGATTCTTTTACTGTCAAACTATCAGTCTGACGGTGCTAATCATTACATGACTCAGGGTTTTTTACTATTTTAGTTATAATGCGAAGTTTTTTTGGTCACTCTGCCTTCGCACTGCTTAACTGAAGTATGTAAAAAAATTTAACGACGTTCCGTTTCTAATCAGTTTGTTGTTTTACGCTTATTGTTATTATCTGCCGCTAATTGTGATTCCTCTCTGGCTATCAATACAGTCTTATTCTATAACAGTTTTTTGTAGGATTCTAAAGTGCAGTTTTTGGTTGACTGTGGGTTTCCAAAATAAACTTAATTGTGTGATCTTCTGAAAGTGGATAATTAACTAAACAAGAAGTTAACTGAAAAAATATTTGTCACCAGACGATCATTACTCCTATTCTTAAAACAAATGTTCGGTTACCATTCATTGCAGATCAGCCCCAGACGGACCATGTCAGGAATAAATTATGGAAGGACAAACCTACGTATCTGGCATTTGTACATTTAGACAAAACGTTTGGTAATGTTGACTAAATACACTCTTTTAACTTCTGAACGTAGCAACATTGATATGGAGGAGGCGAAATGTCATATACAATATGTGCAGAAACGAGACTGCAGTCCAAGGATACTACAGTGAAGCAGGCGTTGAGACAGTAATTGACATCACTGTTGCGTATCGACGATGTTATTTAATCTGGTTGTTTAAAGAATTGACAAGAAAGATAAATTTGGAAAATACGGAATAGTGAAGTACTGAGGGATGGTGAGGTGCGGCTGGTGTTATCTAAGCTCGAATATCTGGATTAATGAATAACACAACACATAATTCAGTTGAGAAGGGATACACATCTCTGAAAAGGGGCAGCACAGAAGGTGGCCAAAACAAACATAGATAAAAGAAGTCAAATGGGAAGAAATCTTAGGTAACAGGAGGAAATACGACAGTTGAAGGACGAAAGCAAAAAGTAGAAAAATGTCAAGGAAAAGAATGGAGCATAGCAACATATCTCAAATATGAATGAAAGAAGATCGAAAAGGAAATGTTCGTGGCAATAAAATTGTCTCCAATGTAGGAATTTCAGAACTGCCTTCGATTAAATTAAAAGTAAGGCCGTCATTATCGAAAGTGCAAGAGGGACTCCACAGCTAAACGCAGAGTTGAGAAATGATACATGGAAGAGTGCAGTAA
The DNA here is from genome assembly GCF_021461395.2 of Schistocerca americana. Taxonomy (NCBI): domain Eukaryota; kingdom Metazoa; phylum Arthropoda; class Insecta; order Orthoptera; family Acrididae; genus Schistocerca; species Schistocerca americana. Next base: position 326,229,528 of record NC_060125.1, read on the forward strand.
AGCCTCTTCGAGAAGAGGGAATGTCTGTTTTGAGAAAAGAACTGAAAGACGATACGGAGGTACCAGAATTAGTGGCAAAATTTTAAAAAAGCTTCGGAAGAATTGCGACGATATACGGTGAAAAACGTAGATAACAGTCGTTCGAATTTCTAAACACCTTGGGAAAAGAGATAACCGCACGACTATGAAGTTGGTTTGTATTACTTATGAGTCTGGATGTAACAGACGTAGAAGTATGAAACCGAAATTTTCCTATAGATGGTGCTAGCCGTCAGTATGGGGCCCGTAAGACCACGACTGTAGTGTCGTCTGCTTCATGTAAACACATAGTAACCCACGTTCCATACATCAGTATCTATTTCAAACCCGTAGACATGTCGAATTTTGTGCCTACGAACTACAATTTGCGGACAGCGTTGTGTTACCATTTGAAGAAAACTGTTCCAGAATCGCACCGAATGCCTGTCGAGGGGTTCAAAAAATTCAAAAAATGGTGATCTTAACGTGAGAAACGACGAGCGCGGGAAACTACAGAAAAAGTTCGAAGGCAAAGAATTCCAATCGTTATTTGATGATGATGATACTCAAACTCAACAGGATCTCGCGGAACAATTGAATGTGGTGCAGACAGCCGTTTCCCTGCAGTTGAAAGCTATGGAAAAGGAGCAGAAAGTAGGAAAATAGGTTCCGCATGAACTGAATGAAAGACAGAAAGCAAATAGAAAGACCACTTGTAAAATTCTGCTCGCCAGATGCAAGAGGAGTGGTTTCTCTATCGAATAGCGTCAGGTGATGAAAAAAGGATATATTTTGAGAATCCTGAGCATCGTGATTCATGGGTGTGTCCACGTAAACCATCGACATCCATTGCAAGACCAAATCACTTTGGAAAGAAGACAATGCTCTGTGTCTGCTGGGATCAGAAGGGTGTCATCTATTACGAGCTGTTAGAACCTGGTGAAACGGTGAACACTGACCGCTACCAACAGTAAATGATTGATTTAAATCGAGCATTAAGTGTTACATGAGCGGAATATGTAAAAATGTAACACAATGCCATACTGCTCCATCGTAACGTTCCATTACACACGGCAAAATGGGCCAGAGAAACAATAAAAGCATTCAGTTGAGAAATACTAAGGCATGCGACTTATTCTCCAGACTAGACTTCGTCCATTTATCTTCTATTTGCATCACTGGATCACGCTCTCGCTAAAAAAAGCCTCAGTTCGTATGAAAAGTAACGAAAATGGCTCGCTGACTGGATCGCTTCAGAAGAAGAACTTTTTCTTTGGCTTGGCCTTCATAGCCTACCGGAAGGGTGAGAGAAACGGTTCAAATGGCTCTGAGCACTATGGAACTTAATATCTGAGGTCATCAGTGCCCTAGAACTTAGAACTACTTAAACCTAAATAACCTAAGGACATCACACACATCCATGCCCGAGGCAGGATTCGAACCTGCGACCGTAGCGGTCGCGCGGTTCCAGACTGAAGCACCTAGAAACGCTCGGTCACAACGGCCGGCTGAGAGAAATGTATAAACAGTTCTGGAGATTATTTTGAATAAAATATTGTTTATCAGTTTCAAAGAACAGACGTGTAATTATTGCAACCAAATTCCGCTTTCATACTTCTACAACTGGTATACCATCAGACTTAGGGACAAATATCGTCTATGTAATCAACAATATACAAGGCATGTAAGTGCGAGAACTATCGCACAACAGCTTAACAGTTCATGCATCCAAGTCGCTAACAAGAATAATATACAGAAGAATGGAAAAGACAATCGAGGGCGTGTTGGATTGCGGTCATTTACCTTCAGGGAGGGTAAAGTAACGAGATAAGCTCCTCTGAAGTAACGCTTGAAAATTGAAGCAAGACTTTAGAAAAATCAGAACATTGTGATAGGATTTGTCGACACAGAAAAATAAATATCGACAATGCAATACTCAGAATAATTGTTGTAAGCTTTATTGAAGGACATGTGTAATACAATATACAAACACTGAGGTTAGAAAAGTCAAGGGATAATTCTTAGTATCATATCAGATCTTTTACCCGGCCTACAGAAATATTGAGCCATGCTGCCTTTATACCCATCCACAACTGCGAATGAGATTCGAGTACTAGATTGTGTGCGCAAATGAACCCCTCGATTATGTCCCATAAATATTCGATGGGATTCATCTCAGGCGATCTGGGTGGCCTAATGATTCGCTTCACCTGTCGAGAATGTTCTTCAAACAAATCGAGAACAACTGTGGCGCAGTGACATGGAGCATTGTCATCCACAGAAATTCATTCAGTGTTGGGGAACATGAAGTCCATCAATAGCTGAAAATGGTCTCCAATGATAGCTTCTTGTAAACAGCCCACACCATCATGGAGCCAGTGCCTTGTTATCAACTTGGGTCCACGGCTTCATAGGGTTTGCGCCACACTCTGTAACGTCCTTTAAAAAATAAATACTTTATGATTAAGTTGAACGAATTTATGAAATGTGGATAGCATACAAAACTGGATACGTAATTCGATTTATCGAGTAGCGTGTTGTAATTGAAAGTTGTGGTCTTACTCTGTGTTACTGTTAGCAAAATCTTTATACCAACTGAGTGGGCAATACAACTCCCAGTAACGATAAGGAAATACAATGACTGCAAAATACATTCAGCCGCTTGGTTACTGAATCCTGTGGCCCTGTTCATAAAATGGTAGCTTTGCCCCCTGTGCACATAACAAATAAATAAAGTTGTTGTACCTCTAAAGCAGCTACAGTGGAAAGCAATATATTCTGGTCTCTCATGAAAGGTAAAATATTCTATCTACAGGCTCAGCAACGTGCAATGCTCGCCATAATACTTTGAAATGCCCATTAAATTGTTTTGGCTGATAAATGAAAACATCTTTAAAAAACATATGACCTGCACAGGGAGTCAGTAATGACTGTGGTGAATTACTAACAATGATCTCTTTCTAGCAAAGTTATATTGTAAGTTAAGTTTGCCTTTTCAAAAACAGCTACAACTGAAGTTTTGAATAATGCACCATATTGTCGGCCTGCTTAGCTGGGTGGTAACATGCTCGCCTCCCACGCCAGCTGGCCCAGGTTCGATTTACAGCCGGGTTGGAGATTCTCTACGCTCAGAGACTGGGACTTGTGCTGTCCTCATCATCATTTCATCCTCATTATCGGCTCGAAAGTCACCCAATGTGTCGTCGACTTCCCCAGATGCGCCCTCCTAGCCAACGTTGCCATTTGCTCATTTCTTTTCATGTATCAGATTTACTAATTGGTCGACAAACGATGAGATATTTTATTCAGCAAGTATTATCCAACCTCACTAAACCTGCATAAATGCAATTCCTCGAATTGCCTATAGCTCTGTTAACGAAACATTACAGGGTAAATTGTTTTCTAAGCAAGATTACTGACAAGTAAATCTTATAAGCCAAAATGAGTATACAATCCTACCATCAAGACAACGATATAGGATTGGGCAAGGGAAAGGAAGGGTCATGGCCGAAGCCTATGAGCTTTTTGAAGTGACTGCATCACAAATTCTAATACTCATGTAGAAGTATGAATACCAGTAACAAATTTCTGCAATGCTATAAATAGAGATAGGAGACCGTAAATGGATGGTATGGGAAGTTATCAAAGGTAAGGTAGTGGAACATGACCATTTCTTCCTATGTCAACATCGCGTAATCTATCTGATCAGAAAAGTTCAGTATCCTAATGAAATTACAGACTGGATGACGTAACAAAGCTTCACATCAGAGTGAATAGACAAAATTGGAAGTGAAATCTGAATAAGACAACATCAGTAAGTGGGACATCAGGCTGCCAAATATACATAGAATAACCTACGACTCAGAGAACATCACTGGTTCATAACATTACTCTGAGGCTTTGATTGGCCTTATATATACAATAATGTGACATAGTTACTCAAGAAAACCTAACAGTAAAATCATAAATCGTATGTCTCCAGGTGGCCCTGCAATTGGAATTCATGAAAACCTTAATATTTAAAACAATTGTATAGAAAATATCAATCAGCGGCTCAAAGTGGCTTTCCTACATACATAAGTGGTGATCTAAATAGTAATAAAATGATTGGGCCGCCAAGGACCTAGTACATGAAATACATGCAAATATTAATATCTAAAACAGTTGAATAGAAAATCTCAATCAGAGGCTCCAAGTGGCCTTTCTACATAGATAAATGCTGACCTTAGTAGCTAAAACAATGTTATAAAAATCAGATTTGTTTCTCAAAGTTGCTTAGTTTTACATGAAGTAAATTCTGACCTTAATAACTAAAAATGTGACAGAAACGTTCTTTATGGCTCACGTTGGCCTGGTTTTACATGAAATAAATACTGTCCTTAATAGCAAATATGGGACAGAAAACATCTTTCTGGCTCAATGTGGCCTAGTTTTACAAAGCATTGACATTAAAGCTGAGAAAATATCATAAAATATCATTTACCTATGACTTTATGTGGCACTCAGAGGTCTATGCGTAATTCTTAATGAGAATAAGTCAGTCGACATGGCTTTTAGGAGAACAAAGTTCGTAAATAGCAGTATTATATGAAAGTATGGTTATGTAAGGCCTGTATGAGCACATATTAGGCAAACAGAATCACAGAGTCAAAGTGTGGCATCGTATGAGTAAGGACACCATAGTTATACTTTGTGTAGTACCGTTGGGCCTTCGTAAAACTATTTATAAAGTGACCTTTATCTCTAACAATGCGCATATCTTACTGGGAAGGTTATCGGAATGATGGATAAGGGCAGATCACTTTATATGTGAAGTAAATGGTTAACAGTCAATTCATTCGTCTTAAGGAAAGAACTGCCATGGCCAAAGCAAAGAAAAAATGTGCTTATCGTATATGCAAGCATAAAAAAGGAGTACTAAGTACAATAAAGCTTACTTATTAGGTAAGTGTAACATATCACAGCAATTCATGAGATTAATATGCGAAGATGAGGATGAAGTGCAGAAATTATGGAACCTCGAAATGTGATTGTTATCATAGAAAGGAAAGGCAGTCATGCATTCTGACATAAGACGACAGTATCATATGCAAACTCATAAGGAATGGAAAAAAATGTTTTTAGGTGCTAAGTTTCTGTGACACTCTCCCACAAACACCTCCAATCATGAGGCACAAGGTAAGACTGATTGTCCTAAAATGGACACAACATACACAAAATACATACTTACATCATACAATGTCATTGTAGAAGAATCATCAATATATCTGTATAATACTTGCTATTGGAATGCAGCTCATGGAATTAACACTCATTAAATATTCTAATAATACTTTTATACCTAATACAAAATTCAAAGGAAAAATATCCGTAATTCTAAATCTTTATAGACAATCTGCCTAATTTACCTAGTACACCAACAAGAAAATATTTATAAAGGCCTGGCAGGAAACGGAATGAGAAGTGTCAATGGTATTTAGCATTCCATATGGTTTACTTAAGTTGTGCCTCCTATGTAATGAATTTCCTACACACTCACAGGTCTATTTACCTAGTACACCAACAAGAAAATATTTATAAAGGCCTGGCAGGAAACGGAATGAGAAGTGTCAATGGTATTTAGTATTCCATATGGTTTACTTAAGTTGTGCCTCCTATGTAATGAATTTCCTACACATTTTTTACAGGTGGCACATTTCACACTTCCATGTGCTTTTATTTATGAGCACAATGTCTCGTTTGGAAAACAGTCAGACTTCAGTACATTGGTTCTGCAAAATGTACGATGCGTATGAGTATATGCAATAGACTTGAGTTACAGAGTAGCTGCATTGATTTCTTAAATCTACGTAGGTGAAAGCAAGTAAACTAGTGACATCATCAAGTGCGAGAGTTACGTATCAGAACAAAGCACAAGACTGGGTGTAAACGGATCATGGCAACATCATAGGATACAAAGAGTAATTAACGTAACAAAAAATCTAGTAATAATTCAACAATCAATAGCCTAGCTTAAATGTCAGTAGTAATTGTGTCTTGCATAGGGTCTGTAACAATGGGAAAGTGGAGTAGCACAGCATTATAAAAACACATTACATGGTATCAGTAAAGACAATATAGCATCCGAAACAAATGAACATAATATATATAGAGATGATACACCAAATGAATACAAATTCTTACAAAGAAAAAAAAAACATGTTTAGTTAGTTTTCAGCGGTCAGGCCACCAAAGGGATTAGAGCCACTGGACACATGACAAGTTAAATGTTGTCTCTTTCTGTTGTTATTTCATGCTAATGTGTAAGAAAACAGAAGAATGTGCAAGGCCTATACTTGCGGAAAGAGGACCCACCTGCAAGATTGTACGAAATTCTTCTGTAACCAGTTACTTTATTTACGCTACTGATATGCACCAATTTTGGCGACATACATTATTTCTTCAGCTCTGAATTCTGTGTACGATTTACGCTCTTCACTATTGCTGGAAAAATGTTCATTGAACTGAGCAGTCTGTTCATTTAGTAGTTTTCGTATGCTGGTGAATTGTTTACCATTTTTGTTTAATCGTTCATTGATATGTGCAGTGAAGGTATCTTTTTTTCTCGTATACTGGCAATTTGTTCATCCATTTTATTAAACCATTCATTGAACTGAGTATCCTGTTCGACCATCATTTGCATGAGAGTATGATGCATCACTTCAATATTACTCTGAACTGGTTCGTCAGGATTCACCTGTGTTGTGCTTTGTGCTGTGGACACATCCTCAACAACAATGTTGTATTGTCTGCATAATTACTGCTAATGGAATCTGTTGAGTTTACAAACACAGACTTAGTACATAACCCTACTCTGTCCTCTGACATTCTATTGGCATTCTCATTGACTGTGCAAAAAGTAGGTAAACCACTAGTCCCATTCGATAAACAATCAAGCTTTTAATTGTAAGCGTCAGCCATGTGCAGATCAGCGACGCCCGCAATCTATCATCTGACTATTAGTCAAATTTTTGGGTGAAATAGTATTGTCAGGAATCTGTTCATTATTTTGGGAATCGGTGTGTATATTGTCTGTTGTGCACTGCGAATTAGGCACTGCAGAATTGTCACTATATTTGTCAATGTTACATTCAATATTGTAACCGTTAACTGGTAAATTGCTCATGTCAGTAGCGTTAACAGTCAAACCACACGCCTATTTCGTGGTAAGACTGCGCGGCATGGTAAATTAAATGCAGAGAACAAGCCAAAGAGAAAAATATTCAACAATCAAATCAGTGGAAAACAAGGCAGAGCATAAGAATTCTGCTGAACTGCAGAAACATTTTGTACAAGTTAGTGAACTGAGTCGCTCCAAATAATTTAACTACTCTTATCGCTACAGAGTGGTTCACTTTAGAATTTGTATACCTGACTACTTAAATTTCGAAGATTTCACAAAGTGAATGACTGTCAGAGCTGTTGCTAAGTGTAGCGTTCATTGTAATAATTAATTTGTGATTACATTGAATGAATGTATTAGCTGTGGATAGCATACAAATCTGGATACGTAACACGAAATATCGTTTAGCCTGTTGTAATTGAAAGTGGTGTGCTCACTCTATGTCACTGCTAGCAAAAATTTATACGAACTGATTGGGCAATGCAGCTCCCAATAACAATACCGAAATACAATCAATGAAAAATACACTCATCCCCTTGGGTACTGAATCCTCTGGCCCTGTTCAAAACTGATAACATTGGTCTCTGTGCACATAACAAATAAATAAAATTGTCTTATTTCTATAGCAGCAAACGTGGAACGCGATATATTCTGGTCTCTCATGAAAGATAAAATACGCTATTTACAGGGTCACTAGAGCGCCAACCTCGCCATAATACTTTGAAATGCCCATGAAAGTGTTTTGGCTGATAAATGAAAACATTTATTAATAATTCAACTTCCTTGATAAACTTATGACCTGTGCTGGGAGGCGGTACTGATTGTGGTGAATTACTAACACTGAGACTGTTTTTAGCAAAATTATATTGTGCATTAAGTTTGTCTTTTCGAAACCATCTACAACTGAAGTTACATTGGTTACAGTAGTACATCATACTTACCAATTCATCCACAAAGAATGTGATATTTTTACAGCAAGTATTATCTAACCACACTAAAGTAGCCTAAATGCAAATCGTCAAATTACATATAGCTCTGATAAAAAAAACTTAGAATCACTACGAAAGAGAAATATCTAACTAGTCTTTTTATCAAATCAGTTTACATACACTCTAAGCTTACTCAACAATTAACAATTATCAGCCAACTCATCTATACTAACGCCCTGGCAAAACCAAAATTATAATTACTTAACTTCCTTACCTTGCTTGTCCTCCCCCCCATGAACCATAGACCTTGCCGTTGGTGGGGATGCTTGCGTGCCTCAGCGATACAGATAGCTGTACCGTAGGTGCAACCAGAACGGAGGGGTATCTGTTGAGAGGCCAGACAAACGTGTGGTTCCTGAAGAAGGGCAGCAGCCTTTTCAGTAGTTACAGGGGACACAGTCTGGATGATTGACTGATCTGGCCTTGTAACACTAACCCAAACGACCTTGCTGTGCTGGTACTGCAAACGGCTGAAACCAAGGGGAAACTACGGTCGTAATTTTTTCCCGAGGGCATGCAGCTTTACTGTATAGATAAATGATGATGACGTCCTCTTGGGTAAAATATTCCGGAGGTAAAATAGTCCCCCATTCGGATCTCCGGGCGGGGACTACTCAGGAGGACGTCGTTATCAGGAGAAAGAAAACTGGCTTTCTATGGATCGGAGCGTGGAATGTCAGATCCCTTATTCGGGCAGGTAGGTTAGAAAATTTAAAAAGGGAAATGGATAGGTTAAAGTTATATGCTGTGGGAATTAGTGAAGTTTGGTGGCAGGAGGAACAAGACTTTTGGTCAGGTGAATACAGGGTTAAAAATACAAAATAAAATAGGGGTAATGCAGGAGTAGGTTTAATAATGAATAAACCAATTGGAATGTGGGTAAGCTACTACAAACAGCACAGCGAACGCATTGTTGTGGCCAAGATAGACACGAAGCTCACGCCTACGACGTTAGTACAAGTCTAAATGCCTACTAGCTCTGCAGCGACGAAGAAATTGAAGAAATGTGTTGTTGTTGTTGTTGTTGTGGTCTTCAGTCCTGAGACTGGTATGATGCAGCTCCCCATGCTACTCTATCCTGCGAAAGCTTCTTCATCTCCCAGTACCTACTGCAACCAGCATCCTTCTGAATCTGCTTGGTGTATCCATCTCTTGGTCTCCCTCTACAATTCTTACCCCCCACGCTGCCCTCCAACACTAAATTGGTGATCCCTTGATGCCTCAGAACATGTCCTACCAACCGATCCCTTCTTCTAGTCAAGTTGTAACACAAACATCTCTGCTCCCCAATCCTATTCAACACCTCCTCATTAGTTATGTGATCTACACATCTAAACTTCAGCATTCTTCTGTAGCACCACATTTCGAAAGCTTCTATTCTCTTCTTGTCTAAACTATTTTTCGTCCATGTTTCACTTCCATACATGGCTACCCTCCACATAAATACTTTTAGAAACGACTACCTGACACTTAAATCTATACTCGATGTTAACAAATTTATCTTCTTCAGAATCGCTTTCCTTGCCATTGCCAGTCTACATTTTACATCCTCTCTACTTCGACCATCATCAGTTATTTTGCTCCCAAAATAGCAAAACTCCTTTACTACTTTAAGTGTCTCATTTCCTAATCTAATACCCTCAACATCACCCGACTTAATTCGACTGCATTCCATTATCCTCGTTTTGCTTTTAATGCCTACTCCGAATTTTTCTTTTGTTTCCTTCACTGCTTGCTCAATATATAGATTGAATTACATCGGGGAGAGGCTACGAAAGTTTAATAGTCATGGGGGGCTGGAATTCGATAGTAGGAAAAGGAAGTGCAGGAAACGTAGTAGGTGAATATGGATTGGGGCTAAGAAATGCAAGAGGAAGCCGGCTGGTGGGATTTTGCACAGAGCACAACTCAATCATAGCTACCACATGGTTCCAGAATCACAAAAGAAGGTTATACTTATGGGAGAAGCCTGGTGATACTTACAGGTTTCAGATAGATTATATAATGGTGTGACAGAGATTTAGGAACCAGGTTTTAAATTGTAAGACATTTCCAGGGGCAGATGTGGACTCTGACCACAATCTATTGGTTTTGAACTGCAGACTAAAACTGTAGAAACTGCAAAAAGGTGGGAATATAAGGAGATGGGAGCTGGCTAACTGACTAAACCAGAGGTTGTACAGAGCTTCAGGGAGAGCATAAGGGAACAATTGACAACACTGAGGGAATGAAATACGGTAGAAGAAGAATGGGTAGCTTTGAGGAATGAAGTAGAGAAGGCAGCAGAGGATCAAGTAGGCAAAAAGACGAGGGCTAGTAGAAATCCTTGGGTGACAGAAGAAATATTGAATTTAACTGACGAAAGGAGAAAATATAAAAAGCAGTTAATGAAACACGCAAAAAAGGATACAAACGTCTCAAAAATGAGGTTGACAGGAAGTACAAAATGGCTGAGCAGGCATGGATAGAGGACAAATGTAGGGATGTAGAGGCTTATCTCAATAGGGGTAAGATAGATACTGTCTACAGGAAAATAAAAGAGACCTTTGGAGAAAAGAGAACCACTTGTATGAATATCAAGAGCTCAGATGGAGACCCAGTTCTAAGCAAAGAAGGGAAAGCAGAAAGGCGGAAGGAGTATATAGAGTTTCTAGACAAGGGCGATGTACTTCAGGGCAATGTTATAGAAATGGAAGAGGATGTAAATGGAGATGAAATTGGAGATATCATACTACGTGAAGGGTTTGATAGAGCACCGAATGACCTAAGTCGAAACAAGGCCTCGGGAATATAAAACATTCCATTAGAACAACTGGAAGCCTTAGGAGAGCCAGGACTGACAAAACCCTACTATCTGGTCAGCAAAATGTATGAGAAAGGCGATATACCCTCAGACTTCAAGAAGAATATAATAATTCCAATCCCAAAGAAAGGAGGCGTTGACAGACGTGAAAATTACCGAACTATCAGTTTAATAAGTCACGGCTGCAAAAAACTAACGCGAATTATTTACAGACGAATGGAAAAACTGGTAGAAGCCGATCTCGGGGAAGATCAGTTTGGATTCCGTAGAAATACGGGAACACGTGAGGCAATACTGACCCTACGAATTCGTTTAGAAGCTAGATTAAGAAAAAGCAAACCTACGTTTCTAGCATTTGTAGTCTTAGAGAAAGCTTTTGACAATGTTGACTGGAATACTCTCTTTCAAATCCTGAAGGTGGCAGGTGTAAAATACAGGGAGCGATAGGCTATTTACAAGTTGTACAGAAACAAGATGGCAGTTATAAGAGTCGAGGGACATGAAAGGGAAGCAGTGGTTGGGAAGTGAGTGAGACAGGGCTGTAGCCTCTCCCCGATGTTATTCAATCTGTATATTGAGCAAGGAGTAAAACAAACAAAAGAAAAATTCGGAGTAGGTATTAAAATCCATTTAGAAGAAATAAAACCTTTAATGTTCGCTGATGACATTGTAATACTGTCAGAGACAGCAAAGGACTTGGAAGAGCAGTTGAACGGAATGGACAGTGTCTTGAAAGGAGGATATAAGATGAACATCAACAAAAGCAAAACGAGGATAATGGAATGTAGTCGAATTAAGTCAGGTGATGCTGAGGGAATTAGATCGCGAAATGAGACACTTGAAGCAGTAAAGGAGTTTTGCTATTTGGGGAGCAAAATAACTGATGATGGTCGAAGTAGAGAGGATGTAAAATGTAGACTGGTAATGGCAAGGAAAGCGTTTCTGAAGAAGAGAAATTTGTTAACATCAAGTATAGATTTAAGTGTCAGGAAGTCGTTTCTGAAATTATGTGTATGGAGCGTAGCCATTTATGGAAGTGAAACATGGACGATAAATAGTTTGGACTAGAATAGAATAGAAGCTTTCGAAATGTGGTGCTACAGAAGAATGCTGAAGATTAGATGGATAGATCACGTGACTAATGAGGAGGTACTGAATAGAATTGGCGAGGAGTTTGTGGCACAACTTGAGTAGAAGAAGGTATCAGTTGGTAGGACATGTTATGAGGCATCAAGGGATCACCAATCTACTATTGGAGGGCCGAATGGAGGGTAAAAATCGTAGAGGGAAACCATGAGATGAGTACACTAAGCAGATTCAGAAGGATGTAGGCTGCAGTACGTACTGGGCGATGAAGGAGCTTGCACAGGATAGAGTAGCATGGAGAGCTGCATCAGACCAGTCTCAGGACTGAAGACCACAACAACAACCTTGCTTGTGAAATGACTTCTACTTAGATGTTGTCGTAATTCCTACATTAATCTAACACTTGATGGCTTCACAAAGCGCACCACTAAAATTGCCTATTTCATGCTCTTTCGCTTAATTATTACTGTGCGCCGTACGCGCTCTCTTACTACAACACTACAATCTCAGACGGGAAGCAGTATCTTTGGGTCTGCGGTCGTACACAGTCAGCTAACCGTAATATAAAGCCTATCAGGGTTACACATCTTTTATAGTATAACAGTTTCATCTTTATTTAAATTAAAATTATTTTCATCTTCGGGCACCTCACACAAGTGTGCCCCAGTAGACTTTTTTCTAGACGAACCCTCCCATCAACTGTTACCAACTGAAATCGAGACCCATCTGTGACCAGGCCAAAGTTTTCCATGGTCTAAGGTTCATCTGATACGATACGTAACCTAGGAGAGGCACTGCATGCGATGACTTGTTGTTGGCAGAGGCACTCCCTACGGTCGTCTGCTGCAAGGACCTATTAACGCGACATTTCGCCGCATTGTAGTAATGAATAGGTTTTTCGTAAGTCCCACGTTAATTTCCGCTGCTATTTCACCCCGTATTGCTTATCTGTTAACACATACGACTCTACGCAAACGCGGCTACTGTTGGTCGTTAAGTGAAGGCCGCCGGCCACTTCGTTGTCCTTGGAGACAAGTATTGTCTGAAATTTGGTATTTACAGCACACGTTTCACAATGGGGATCTCGGAATACGGAATTCCCTAAAGACTACCGAAATGGAATGTCCCACGCCTCTAAATCCAGCTACGATCCTGCCTTCAGTATTTGTTAATACCCGTTGTGCGGCCATAGTTATGTAGGAAACTTTCTCATGTGAATTACGTGAGCACAAACGACAGCTACGTCAATGCACTAGCCTTTTATACCTCCTGTACGTAAATCTACCGCCGTCTGTGTATGTTCCCATGACTTGTCAACTCAGTGCATATAGGGTGAACATTAATAAATCCGACAAACTGCAGTTACATATCACTGACAGATAATGCAGGAAGAAAGTGAAATAGTTATATATCACGAAAACTGTAAATTTTAACGTATAATCCAAGAGCATAAGCGATATATCTATTAGGTAGATGTACGTGTGAAAGAACGCTGTGAGGCAGCTATCGCTGAGGCAGAGTATGTGTAACAGAGAGCTTGTATTAGAACAAGTGTGTTTGTGTAGCCATCCTCCGCAGCAACCGTAGAAATACTTGTTTCGTAAATAGAACAGCCTTTCCCCTCTGCCACTTAATTTGTTTTTCCCACATGCGTTTCGCCTTTTTCTTGTTTTAAGGCGTCATCAGCGGCATCTACAACGATACAGTTCGCGTCGCGATTATTTATGTAAGAAAGTAATTACTTACGATCTGGTGATCTGCGTTTCCTCTCATCTTGTATGGAGGTCGCATACCACTTTAATACAGACATAGAAGCACAGCTCTGAGCTCTGACCTTTTTCACGCTGTTCATTATGTTTCTCCTTTTCTTCTGTGCTGTACTATTGTTCTTTTGCCGTTCAGTATAACTATTTCTTCGGACACTGCATAAATATTGCAACTCCATTACCTGTTTCCTCCTCTTTGCTGTGTCCACCTACTTGTCGCCAACTTAACGAAGTATATGTTAGGTCGCGCAGTAGTCGGCAGTTATTGCTCTGGGGTAGCAGTAGTAGAGCACTAGAGGCTGACAGTGTCTGTTGCGATGCTATGGAATAGGAAGTCGCTTAGTATCACACAAACAGTGTAATAATTTCAGTGTTGTGTATTAATGATGTATAGAAGAAATAATATTTTAAGTAAAATTAATGCAGAAAATGCTACAAATACTATTATGAATTTTTGATGAAGAATCTTTCTATATATTGTTATATTGCTCTATAACAAGGTAATCAGTGATCATGTATTTATGCGCTTTTGCTGTAAAACGAATTTGAATGAGTCCAGCTTTATATGTAACTCACAGTTTTTTATTGTATTTTTTGTAAAGATCATTTGTTTGCGTAAATTTAGTTTTTATAATATGGCCTAACAATTGCAAGTCAATTTTCAAGTAATATACTAGAGTCATTCTCATTAGTCAAGTTCCGACTCTCAATTCGTAATTCTTTTAGTAGTGACAAGAGCAGAACAACACATTATCCAAGGCGACACCAATACGAGGTGAGAAATGAATTCACACACTTTATGGATTTTGGCAACAGGACCACTTTTGTACTAATTCGGATTTACAGGGCCATTGTAAAGTCGAGCAGATTTGAATGTACTTACCTCTAATTTGTCATTACCGCGCACAGGTTTTAATTGGTTAGCGTTCAGTGGTATTGTTTACATTCTAGTAGACAGATTGTTTAAAACAGCGTGAAGAAAATATACAGATACACATAATCGGACACACAGTTAGCTCACCACTTGATATAGCAGTTTGTTGTTAGACATAAACATAACATCTTAAGACACTGACGTTGCGAAAGTCCTATCAACGTGTGTCCATAAATGTATCATTGCTATGGTAGATGGAGCTGACCATGTTCCGTGTGTTCTTTGTATGTTACAGATTGTATGATTGTCGCAGCATATTGTAAGCAGCTGAATGGTCCAGTATTCATGTAGGAAAAAAGCCGAGGCAGTCTCTATGTAGTAGTAGTAGTAGCAGTAGTAGTAGTAGTAGTAGTAGTAGCTTTATTCATCCATAGATCTCTTTTTACAAGGAGATAGGCCATGTCAAAATATTTACAAATTTAGATGAATTTAAAATAAGTATACACATATATTTCCAGGCATCTAGTTAGAAACAATGTACACACATTGTTTCATAACACTTCACTCAATACACACACACACACACTAGTTATCTTTGGGAAATTTCCTCTACCGCAACTTTCCATTTGATATCCTGAAAAACTGACTCAACATCCCTCTATAATGAGTGAGATGTTGAACTCAGAAAGAGGAAGAGGTGTTAGTATTGTGTCATGCATAGCTTGGGGGTAAGTATTTGTAGAAACGAAAAAACAGAAGGGGAAACAAACATAAAGTGACGGTGTTATGCGGAATGGTGGATATTTTATAATCATTATTATTATTATTTATTTGTATAACATTTTTATCAGACCCATACTCTGTTTTTGATAAGTTATCCTTTGATGTACAAAATGTATTGCATAATAGGTACATTGTAGCTGCCTTTTTAAATTTTTTTAAGTGTATTTTTGCAATTACTTTACTCCCTTTTGGTAATCGTTGTACAAATTTATCCCTTGGTAGAAAATGCTGTTGTAAGTTTTATGTTTATATTTTCTTGGTAAATGTACGCTGAGTCTATCTCTTGTTGCATGGTCATGGACAGAGCTCTTTGTGCAGTAATTACAAATGAAATTTTTTATGTGTAGAACTGACTGGTAAATGTGTTCACATGGAGCAGTGAAATTCCGCAGTGTTCTGAACAGATCTTTACAATGAGCTCGACATGTATTTTCGGTTATTATTCTTGTGGCTGATTTTTGGAGTTTGAAATTTGTGTTCGTATTTTGTGCATTTGTTCCCCAAAAAAGATTGCCATAGCTAAGAACTGAGTGTACATATGAGTAATGTGTAACTAAAAGACACTGCATGTTACACAGTGATCATATAATTCTAAGAGCATAACAAGCTGATGGACAATCTGTTTGCTAGTACCATTGTGTGTTCACACCATTCAACCTATAATCAATATTAATTCGCAGAAATCTTACATTTGTTACAAGTCTATAGAGCTGCCATCTACATTTAATTTAACCCTGTCATATTTCCTCTTCAAACTGAAATTCATGGCATTAGTTTTCTTTATGTTCAATGTCACTTTATTACTTATTGGTTAATCATAGACTTCCTTCAGAATTTCATTTGCTTTCTTGGCAAGGAGTTCTCTTGTTTCCTACGTGACTATAATATTGTTGTCATTAGCGAAGAGGATTTTTTCACCATGAGTAACACTGCTGGGTAAAGTATTTGATGTATATCAGGAACGGTACTGCTCCTAATATGCTACCTTGCTTAACCCTTATATGAATGTATTTTGGTTCTGATAAGTGTTTTTCTAAATGTTTAGATCTATTTGAAGTGTGTGTTATCTCTTCTCTGTGTACCGTATCTGTTAAGTATGATCAAAGCCAGTCATTAGCTACCCCTCTTATTCCTAATGCTTCTAATTTATTTAATAGAATCTTGTGGTCGACTGTATCAGACGCATAAGAAAGATCCAAAAATATGCCTGTGAGGCACTCATCTTTATCAAGAGTATCAAGTAAAACTTTTGTGAGTTCTACTATGGCTGACTCCATAATTTTGCCACTTGGGAAACCAAACTATGATTCGCTTAAGAGATTGTATTTGTTCAGGTAATTCATTAATCTGTCTTTCACAACAGATTCTATTATTTGCGAGAGTCCTGAGAGCAGGGAAATAGGCCATTAATTTTCTATGTCTTCTGCAATACCTTTCTTAAGCAGATGTACAACTCTTGCCTGGTTTAACTGCTCTGAAAATGTCACAGATGTGAAGGATTAATTTGTTATGTTTCTTAAGGGGCCTTGTATAATCCCTGTGCATTGATTCGGTACACACATTGGTACTTCATCTAAGCCTACTGCCGTTTTATATTTTAGTTTTTGAATCGTTTTACTGACTTCATTCTCTGTAGTTGCAAGTAACATCACTGTATTTAATGCAACATTATTTACTGGTGTTATATCTGTTTTGGAGAATTTTTGCTGTTACTTCTCTGCAAATACTTGAAAAATGCTCTTTTACATAGTTTGGTAAGTAATGTGGATCATTTATTACTTTATCTGCCTCCCTTAGCAGTATGTTATTGTGCATTAGCTTGCCTCTCCAAGTTTCCTTTTTTATAATATTCCAGAGTGTTTTGCTTTTATTCTCTGCACTATATATCATTTTGTCATTAGATGAATTATTTGCAGCAATCAGCACCTTCCTATAGATCTTTTTGTATCTATTATAAAAAATTAAGATTTTGGGATCATTGCAAATACTTTCCATGGAACTGAGTGTTTGGGAGGACTTATTGGTACCTGGTGTTATCCATCTGTTTTTGTGAGGTGTTGATACAGACATACATACTTTTAGAGGTGCCTTTTTCAAAATACAATTTAAACAATGTTTAGAATTTTGAGAATTTCATATTCACATTGGTTTCCTTATACACTTCATCCCAGTTTTGTTTCTCCAGTAGTTTGGAAAAGTCTTTTATTTTGATTCCTGATAGATGTCGTTTGTGGGCTTGTAGTTTAGGGAACGATTCGATGCCTGACTTTACTGTTGTTATTTGACAGAGATGGTCTGATAGTCCGAGATCTTTAACAGCTCCATCACATCTTTTGCTGTCCACATGGTCAATTACTGATGAAGTTGCTGTGCTAACGCTTGTTGCACTATTGAGAAATAGGGACATGCCAAAACCTTGAAGGAAGTTTATGAAAGGCACTGCTGGATTCATTTTTTATGTTAATATTGATGTTAATATCCCCACACAGAAGTATGTTCACCTTTGTACTTGAGACTTTATCTAGAACTTCTGCTAACGTATTGAAAAAAGTGTCCACACTACCACTGGGAGATCAATACACACACCAAATCATTAATTTCTTGGTTATATGAAGTCCTGTTAATTCAATAGCCGATACCTCAAAGTCTTCACTTACGGTACTGAGGTCATGGCTTCATTTGAACTGTGTTCCTTTTCTGATATAAATGCATGAAATTCCACCCCTTGCAGTAGTTCTGCAGTAAGAGTTTGAATTTTCATACAATGATAATACTACGTGATGGATTTCTGTGTCTCTACATCAGCGCTCACAAATACAAAATACTGGGCAGTTCAAGGACTGGAGTGATCGTTTCAGCATTTTTTAAAGTGCTGGAGATACCCTTTATGCAGATTTATCTACATTGATCCTAAAGAAGACTTTCTTTTCCTACCTATGACAACAGGTAATTGTCCATGTGTGGCCCGAGATCCACCCCCTATACTTTCATGGATCAGCTGTACCTATGTTCCCTTCCCAGTCCTATTTAGGTGTAGGTCATGCCTAGTGAAACCCCATCTGTTGATAGTCCCGACGGGCACCAGAGAAACATGAGCAAAGTTTGCTGTCCTCGGAGCCATCCCTAACCCCACATAGATTCGCCTCACAGCTCCATCAAGGTATGGTCAATCATGACTCCAGAACAGCTCAACAAAGTGTAAGTTGGTGCCATGAGTCAGGGAAGCTATCTTGTCCATGTCACCACCTATGTCCTATGCCCCGTCCCTGTC
The DNA here is from genome assembly GCF_021461395.2 of Schistocerca americana. Lineage (NCBI taxonomy): Eukaryota > Metazoa > Arthropoda > Insecta > Orthoptera > Acrididae > Schistocerca > Schistocerca americana. The sequence goes on from NC_060125.1 coordinate 326,248,280, forward strand.
CTAACAGCTTCCCACCCCACCCACTATCACTACATGGTCCTCTTTTCTTAAGTCCTTACATAAAGACCCTAGGTCCTCTATCACATGACTTAGCCCTGCATTTGGTTTGAAGATACTGGTGGCATGGTAGCCTGCCCCTAAACTTTCCTGTAACTGAGGGCCTACACTTCGCCCATGGCACCTACCTAGCAGCAGCACTTTCTTCTTCCTAACACTTTGTACATTCCTATTCTTCTTGGCCTCAGTAGAAGAGTGCTGCACATTTCCTGCTCCTCGTTCTACCTCAAGCTCTTCTCCACTTGACTCTGGCAGTGGTAGATACCTGTTTTTCTTGTTGATAATAAAACCGTTAGACCGCGTTCTTTTTCTTCCTATCCTCCTGCCAGCTGCCAGTTCCCAACCACCCTCCTCACTTATCTCCCTTGATCCTTATGAGTTCCTTCCTTCCTTCCTCCAACCGTGCCTGAACGGCACATATTATCCTTTCTTAAAATACTAAAATAATAAAAAAAATATTAAAATACTTAAAATACTGTTATCCTTTCCTGTTACCCAAACAAAATGTTCCTACAGCATACTCTGCACTTCTGGGAGAGAGCCTCTTCTGTTCTCCCAACATTCACCATACTGCGACACCCCCCTTCCCCCCAGTCAAAATATTTCCTACAAGATTTGCAACGAATCCTTCTACTCACTACCCTATAGCTTCTCCCACATTTCTCACTCCAGGCCAGTTTCGAAAGAATTATTACGTTTAAAGAATGTTTTAAATTTGTCAAGGAGGCGAGATTGGCTGTGTGTAAATGAAAATCTACACATAGGTCTTACGTGCGGTGTTTTTTTCTTTTTTCTTTTTTTTTTTTTTGTAATGATTAAGAGATACAATGACAGAAGAATGAATTTGTAATTAATTTTCTTTTAGAGAATTTACGTTATCAGGCATGTATGTTCAGGTTTTTAAACGTTTATAACTCGGAAAATTTAGGCCTACATCTCGTCTATGTAACTAGTAAACAATACGAAATGTGTTACTTGAATACGATATAGAATCTTCTGATTACAGTTTTATTGCGATAATAGACACCGATGAAACTAGTAGCAGTCTTTTTTAAACGAGTTTTTCACTATCAAGAAAATGTTAATAGAATTTTTTTTGTTTTATGTCACGCAAAATTTCGAGTTATGTCGCGAATATCGGGACTCCAGCTAAAGAACAAGCTTATGCTGTTGGGACGCTAATATTCAGTGGTATGACAAGAACGGACACTACAGCATGTATAAGAAACAAAGAAAATTTAAATCTGGCACTGTTTCCTCTAGATAAATTTTTTTAGCGGACGACGAAAATACCTGTGATTTCACTCGGCGCCCAGCAAATTGAAACCATCGAGAGGCACCTCAGCCATACCAAAACCAGTAAATCCGCAGAGACAAACCACTTCATACAACATTTCAGGCACTTTTTCGGCGTTTGTGTGATCATGCGACCTTTCAACAGAGGAACGTGCAGGGAGGTGGCGGACTGTTCGTACGCCAGATTAGGAGGACCTAGCTCTACAGGATATTGAGACGAACCCTAGTACAAGCTCCTTACAAGTGACCAGTCAACTTGATGTGTACGAATTTTTGTGTATCCTGCACGGCAACCGCTAGTATTCCTACAAACTGCAATCTCATGGAAATCACTTTGAACATCTGTTGTGACGTAGATGTGACGCAGCTTTGTAGTGTGTTCTGGGACGATTAGTTGTCGTCGCGCGCACACTGCCCATTTCCCGTCATGTGTTCATAGGACATTTTTTTCTTCCACTTTGGGTGAGGAATCCGTCCCTGAAGTCTGTCGGTTGTGTTATTGTTGAACTCGTGTATAATGTTACACGTTTCGTCCGACGATAAGAGCATTACGCTAGAAGAATGGCACATTGTCATGAGAGAGTTGATGGTCTAGGTTTTCTACAGGCTCGTTTGCGCCGTGGTACGGATAAGAGATGCATCACAGGGTGTGACCGAAAGGACGCGGCTACCGGAAACGTACTCCGAAGTTGAACTACGCATGGCAAAATGTTAACTGTGGACGAAAGGTCGAAATTGCAGTCATATCACCGCTAGATTTTGTCGGCCTGTCGATAGAAAGCATTGTCGTGTCAATAAGTAGTGAAGTGTTGTCTACAATTTGACCAAGGCCACACAGACATCGCGAAGTTAGACCATCAACAGAAGACAATGACCAAGCAGTCGAGCAAGAACGTCTAGACGGAAGGAGCTTTGCGAACGATGGGGACCACTCAGTGGGTTTCGAGTAGCTCCATGACCGGGGTGTGAATGTATGGCGTCGAGAGACTGAACGACTGTTAGAACGTTCCGACCGTTGTTTCAGAATTCAGTAACTATGTGATAAAATAGTGTCATGTATCTGTGTCACTTTTACGTCTAGTGCTGCGTTCGATATAAGTTATGTGGCCACCAATATAATATTGAGTAGCGTAGGTTTTGAACTCCTATCGTATGAACCAAGAAGGATCGATAACAATCGAAGACCAAGAACGAAGTGCACGCATTGAAAAGCAAGTAAAATAGGGGTGCTGACTTTCTCCTATACTGTTTAATCTGTACGCCGAGGAAGCAATACATAGGTAAAGGAATGTTTCAGCAATGGGATTATTGACATCAACGATAAGATTCACGGATGGTACGCTTTTCCTCAGTAAATAGGAAAACAGTCTACTTTTCAAGGTACATGGTAAAGTAAAGAGCAGAAAGACGAAAGCGATGAGGAGATGCAGAAATGATATTAGTGAGAAATTTAACATCACATAGGGCTGATGAGATTATGTTACGTTGGAAGCAATATAAAACATGAAACTTCCTGGCAGATTAAAACTGTGTGCCGGACTGAGACTCGAACTCGGGACCTTTGCCTTTTGCGGGATAGTGCTCTACTAACTTTTTTTTCTCTCATTTTGTTCGATATAGTTCGTTGCGTTTGGTCGGGGCAGACGTCACAAGACATCAGTTCAAGTTGAACGTTGATTCCTTTACTCAGTTTTTTTTTTATTACAGAGAGCACGCAGCCCTCTGACCGAACACGCTGAACTGCCGTTACCGGCTAATCATTACACCATGGAACCGGTTATCAACTGAGCTACCCAAGCACGACTCACGACCTGTTCTCACAGCTTCAATTCTGCCAGTACCTCGTCTCCTACAGTCCGAACTTCACAGGAGTGCTAGTTCTGCAAGGTACGCAGATGAGCTTCTGTGAAGTTTGGAAGAAAGGAGACGAGGTACTCGCAGAATTGAAGCTGTGAAGACGGCTTGTCAGACGTGCCAGGGTAGCTCAGTTGGTAGAGCACTTGCCCGTGAAAGGTAAAGGCTCCGAGTTCGAATTACAGTCCAGCACACTCTTTTAATCTGCCAGGAAGTTTCATAACAGCGCACACTCCGCAGCAGAGTGAAAATCTCATTCGGGAATACAAAACATGACGGACGCGGATACCAGAACTTGCAAAGCAAATCATCACGGGCAAAAGACTACACACTCAAAAACATACACTCATACACCGCTAGTCTGATCTGTAAACAAAAATGAAGTTTATATTCTATCTTCACTTATGTCTCGATTTGTTGTTCAAACTTGCAAACTAACAAAAAAATGGCTGAAATGGCTCTGAGCACTATGGGACTTAACATCGGAGGTCATCAGTCCCCTAGAACTTAGAACTACTTAAAGCTAACTAGCCTAACGACATCACACACATCCATGCCCGTGGCAGGATTCGAACCTGCGACCGTAGCGGTCACGCGGTTCCAGACTGAAGCGCCTAGTAACACTCGGCCACCCTGGCCGGCTGCGAACTAACAATTTGCGAACAAACTTTTAGCTGTAGTACCTGATCGCTGCTTCAGTAACAAAGAATCAGAAAATATTAATGTGTATCCATATGAAATATCCAAGTCTTTCGAGTTCCCAATACATATCTGTCGATTCTAATTAACTGAATGTTTGTATGTGCAATGCTAGTAAGGCGTTTGTGTTATTTGAATGCATTTCTGTCTGCCTCTCTGCTATCCTGGAATTTATTTTTTTTCTTAAATATTCGTATAGCAGGCATCGGATTAATTCTCGAGTATCTCAGAAGAAAGCAAACACTGCCGTGTGCATTTACACTGGTCGTTGCGTCGTAAAAAAATAGAAGTCTATTATATCGTGGTTCGTACTTAAAATTCGTAGAAATCCTTTATTGTTAAGTTTGATAAATGCTCGACTGCAGACAACTTTTGCTACTTCCGAGGCAATCAGCATAGATGACACAGGGATTCCAATTCCACCAAGTCTTCAACACACACCTTTTGCTACATTGTGTATCGTTAAAAAGAGTTCACCGATCCCTACGCCTATACAGTCACTTAATGTCGGCCTCATGTGAATTCAAAACAAATTTTTAGTCTATGTACTCAGAATGGCCGACATACAATATAAACTTGATAGCAGTACTTCCATGGCCTCCTCCCACGTTAATGTCTACAGCCAGATAAGCTAAAAAAAAAAAAAGAATTGTTTCATAGTTTGCCCAACGTAGCAGTCCAAGGACTAAACAATGCGAGCAGCACAGATCACCAAGGGCTTGCAATCACTTTACCACGCAGCATCTACGTATGGTCATAAATACGTTACGCGTGGAGGAAAATGGGTATAGTCCGTTCAAACTATGGATTGAATGTGGTAACTGTTAAGTGCATCTTGTATGTTAGAACTTTTCGAAAAAGCCTGTCCAAGTGAATGTAATTTAAAATCGTTTAATAAGGGACAGTAATTTACATTCCGTGCAGTGATACTGAACGATTCGATGATTAACTGTCATTATATAATTCACATTTTAAAAATAAATGTACTGCATCTTGTAGAGAAAACTAATCTTTTATCACTAAAACTATTTATTTCCTGGAATTTAACAATTTCGGAATAGAATTTAGGAAAAGAAGCTTTAATAATCTAGGCCCTATAAGTCTACTGTATTTCTTTCCTGGGTGATGGTAGCCCCAGCCTCCTACAAGAAGCGCTCTCTTGGCACAGATGTGGCGACGATGAGAAAATTATGAAGTAATTGCTGGTAAACCTTTCGGGATGTGAGGTCAAGCTCCAAGAAACTTTGTAGGGCTGCGCTGGACATCCTCAGAGGCGATCCTTCGCTGAGTCTAGCCGAGAGTCGGCAAGACTCATCGTAGGACCGCCGCTGAGGATGTCGAGCGCAGTTCTGGACGAAACGTCAGGAACAGAACTGTTTATTGGACCACGACTTCGCATCCCGAAAAGTTTAGCAGCAGTTATGTCATCCGGTGGTGAAAGCCTTCTTCCTGTGTTCAGAAGATTATGAACTGCCCTTGCGCTCACAGACGAGTCTGTTTGCTGTATTCAGATTCGCGTCAGTGTCGCAGTGTAACATGTTTGCAACAACGAGGTGTAAGGAAGGGACCTACAGACGTACGTACCTCCTGTTTTATCTACTCACCCGATTATATGTGGTTTTTATTTCTGTGAGAGGTGCATGCGACATATCACCTGCTCTCACTACTCATCACATTATCTTGCGACGATAATATAGTGTCACCACGTGAGTCATATTCTGTAATCAATTTGCAGTGTGACAATAGTCAAGACTACAGAACAAACGATTCGTCATTGACCGAACTGGAAGTTCGTTATTTTTTGACAAATTAGGGACACAAGAAAAGTTCGAACACAAATATCTCGCCTGGTAGTCCAACACCGTGACCTTACAGCAACGACGCCAGATTCTTGCAACGCGTTCTACGTTGCATATCTTGAGCTTGGGCCGCTCACTGTTTCTATTTTTCTTCTATTTTCACAGTTCAGTAAACCTTCTTCATGTTTTCAAGCTTGATCTGTGTTCGATTTCAGACGAGCTATCCACTCGGACATCTTACTACAAAATATGGGGTGTGGGGTGGGAGGGGGCGGAGCGTTGTAGAGTTTCCCTTCTCAGTTTCACTAATGTCTCCAGCAGATGCTGATGACGCGTTTTCCATGTTTTCGTGTACAAACTGCTTGAGGTACTTGCAGATGTCAGACTGAATCTGCTTTATCAGACTCACTGGATGTGTCTTTTCAGATTACAAACACGTTAAATTCCTGTACACAATTATTTAAGTAATTAATCTGAATTAGAGAGTGCACCTTTACAGCTGCATGAAGTTGAAATTTGGGTTAACAGTTGTTGAAACTGCCAGAATGGTGGAACGTTGTAAGTTGCCAAACCATCTTGCGTGGTGTTCTTTATCCCATTTTTAAATTCAACAATCAATTCATTTCTACGTTCTGTTTTTCCACTGCGTCCCGAACACAACTAACTAACGAGATGGCTTTGTTTACTGTAGCGTAACAGTTCCCTGAAATTTCCTTTGTCAATTTTGCAAACGGTAATAGCATTTCCACTGTTCCCTTGACGCACACCAACCCGCTGCTAGAAACCATTGAGGGAGCTTCAGGTCTAATTAAAAGTATCGTTCCTACAACGGACGCTAGCTCCAGGAATCGTTATCGCGCCCCACAATGGAGACTAACTCCAGGAATCGTTCTAAAATACACAAGCATGAATCCCATCGTGTTCGAACGTCAAGTGTATATATGTATTTATACTTGCACACTTGTAAAACTTGAATTCAACAGGGTAATCAATAAGCCAAAAATTGGTTATTTTAGGACATTCCTCAGAGAAATTCACTGGAGTGATGTTTACAATGCTCATGACACGAATAAAAAATATAACACTAAGTTTCCTTTAATTTACGTCTATGGTCACAAACTTTTTGTTTCAGATTACCGGTTTCGGTCTTTAATGACTATCATCAGATCTGTTTCATAAAAACAAAGTCCTAATGTACTGCAGCCAAAGTGGCATCGTCAAACCTTAAATGCGGGATCAGCACCAGCATCGTCAAATACATATAAATAACATCACATCCACGTGTCATGTTGTCAGTAGTACTATTAACATCGTGCAGCTACCGTCCATTGTCAACTTCAGCGCTATAAATTAACACAATTTAATCTGCTATTCGTTGCTACTAATAGAAACATAAACGCTCAACGAAACATTATTTCCTTCTTTCGTTTTTGCCAGTACGAAGTGGAAACCATGAGTCCATTGTCAACACTGAGCAAGATGGGAATTCTTTTCCCCGTTTGGTATCGCCAGCAGATGGTGTTGTTTAAGCTACATACAGCTACTTCCTCTGAGTGGTCGCTCTCGTCTGACGAATGCAGATACACACGTGTGCGCTCCCGCCTGATGAACACAGATACAAACGTCTGCGCTGGTCGTGTACTCGTACTGCACGATTATCCGATACATATGTGGATAAAACGGGAATCCTTCACAATAAAGATTACGATTTTGTTACGGTAATGTCTGACTATCAGAAAACATGAAGAGCATCTTGTGTTACCAACGAAATCAGTTTCGGCGGAACGAAGATCAGGCCAAGAACTGTATTGAAGTCGATCTTACAAAGTACTTATGAAAATGGTTGACGGTAGTAGTTTTCTTCTAGAAGTCGACCGATTAGAGGACAGGAAAGTCATTTTCCATGGAAGCGAGGAGAAAGAAAGCTAGAAATCGTCATCCTACTTTCTCATGCATGCATGGAATGGAACAGGGGATGTAGCAAGCGGTTTGCACAAACTTAGGCCGAGCATGCAGACTTAGCAAGTTCGAGGGACGAAACAAACATTCTTCCTGTTGTATTTGTACTGCACCTATTAAGAAGAAAGACGTCTATGCACACCTCTTTCGTCTGAATAAACAAGCAGTTCATCAGTGGTGTACAAGAAAAGTGAATGTTTATTCTGAAGCAGTGGCGATAGCGGCCCTTAATGACATTTGCCCCTCAAGTGAAATAAGTGGCTTGCACTGCGCCACCCTTTAAATACCACTAACTCGTAGGAGAACAGGCTCTAACTGCACTTCAGTACGGAGGTGAAGAAAAAAAAGTTGGATAGTGTGGCTCAATGCTGTACATCTACAATAAGTTGTATTAACAAGAGGTTACCTACACTCAACGACAGAATCTTTGTGTCTTGAAATAATCATCTGTACTAACACAACGACGTCATGTAAGATAGGACACAGCTTTTCTCGTACAGTAGGTCTCACATATCTATAATCTGGAACACAAAAATATAAAATAAACGACAAAAACAACTGGACAATCTCTTCATTCTCCTGCTACATAAAAACCAATAATAGGATGAGGCGGTGCGACCCATTGATTCTGTTTTTTTGGTCGGAAGACGATTTGGTGCATTACTGATACTCCATTAACGTTACTCCTCCTAGAGTCAATTGTTATTCAACAATTAACAGTAACCTTAGAATGACAGTAACATTATTTGAACTCGTATACAGAGAAATTCTGCTGTACAGGGTGATCCATTGATCGTGACCGATCCAAATATCTCACAAAATAATCGTCAAGCGAAAAAACTTCAAAGAACGAAAGTTGTCTAGCTTGAAGGGGGAAACCAGATGGCGCTATGGTTGGCCCGCTACATGGTGCTGCCATAGGAGAAACGGATATCAACTGCGTTTTTTGAAATAGGAACCCCCATCTTTTTATTACATAATCGTGTAGTACGTAAAGCAATATGAATGTTTTACTTGGACCACTTTTTTTCGATTTGTGATAGATGGCGCTGTAATAGTCATAAACATATGGCTCACAATTTTAGACAAACGGTAACAGGTAGGTTTTTTAAACTAAAATACAGAACATAGGTACGTTTGAACATTTTATTTCGGTTCTTTCAATGTGATACATGTACCTTTGCGAACTTATCATTTCTGAGAACGCATGCCGTTACAGTGTGATTACCTGTAAATACCACATTAATGCAATAAATGCTCAAAATGATGTCCGTCAACCTCAATGCATTTGGCAATACGTGTAACGACATTCCTCTCAACAGCTAGTAGTTCGCCTTCCATACTGTTCGCACATACAGTGACAATGTGCTGACGCATGTTTTCAGGTGATGTCGGTGGATCACGAGAGCAAATATGCTTCAACTTTCTCCACAGAAAGAAATCCGGGGACGTCAGATACGTGCAGGCCATGGTATGGTGCTTCGACGACCAATCAAATTGTCATGATATATGCTATTCAATGCCGCTTCAACCACACGCGAGCTATGTGCCGGACATCCACCATGTTGGAAGTACATCGCCATTATTTCATGCAGTGAAATATCTTGTAGTAACATCGGTAGAACATTATATTGGAAATCAGTATACATTGCACCATTTAGATTGCCCTCGATAAAACGGGGGCCAATTATCCTTCCTCCCATAATGCCGCACCTTACATTAACCCGCCAAGGTCGCTGATGTTCCACTTGTCGCAGCGATTGTGGATTTTCCATTGCCCAATAGTGAATGTTACGCCGGTTTGCGTTATCGCTGTTGGTGGATGACGCTTCGTCGTTAGGTCGTCGCCATGCAGTACCTGGTGCATAGAAATATGGTACGAGTGCAATCGACGTTGATGTAGCATTCTCAACACCGACGTTTTTGCGATTCACGATTCTCGCACAATATGTCTGTTGCTGATGTGTGGATTAGCCGCGACAGCAGCCAAAACGCCTACTGGGGCATCATCATTTGTTGCAGGTCGTGGTTGACGTTTCACATGTGGCTGAACACTTCCTGATTCCTTAAAAAAGTAACTATCCGGTGAACGGTCTGGACACTTGGATGATGTCGTCCAGGATACCGAGGAACATACACAGCACACGCATGTTGGGAATTTTGATCACAATAGCCATACATCAACACGATATCGACCTTTTCCGCAATAGGTAAACTGTCCATTATAACACGTGTAATGTACAGGGTGTCCAGAAAAGGACTCCCTGATTTCAAAGTTAAATATCTCGAAAACAAAGATCGATAGAGGAATGCAGTAAACGGCATGTTTATTGTGAAAGCTGTAAGAAGTTTATACAGCAATTTGAAATAATAGTTACAAAATCTACTAACAGAAGGCGCTGTAATCACCATACGTAATGTCTAGTATAAATAGTGATCCGAAGCCCAGAGCGATCAGTTCAACTATTGAAACGTGAAAGGAGGTTAGCGTACCGAAGGAAGAGATTAAATCCATGTACTCCATTGAACAACGCGTTTTTCTGGTGCTAGAGTACCACAGTTTAGAAGAGAGTCCTACGGCAACAAGGCGAAGTTCTCAAGCACGATATAATGTTCCAAAAGGTCCCGATGCTGCGAAAACCATTCGTACGCTCCTCGCAAAATTTCAACGAACAGCCAGCGTAACTGATGATCTAATGGGGCATGTTGGCCGCAAGCAAACCGCGGTTACGCCTGAAAATATCGGCACAGTTTCTGGAATTATTCAGCGAAATCCAATGTCATCCGTCCGCAGAATTGCATCTGAGACTGGTTTGAAGCGTTCCAGAACGCAGAAAATACTGAGAACGAGCCTACACATGTTTCCATTCAAAATTCAAACGCACCAGGCCTTACCCGTACGAGCTGTGCAACAAAGGGTAGCCTTTGCTAATCAGATGCTCACAATGATTGATAGTAAAGGATGTGATGTTGGCTGCATCTGGTTTACAGATGAAGCACACTTCCACCTGAATGGATACGTGAATAAGCAGAACTGGCGATTTTGGTGTGAAGCGAAATCTCTGTATTCTGCTAAAGTTACTGTGTGGGCTGCAGTATGCAGCAGAGGCATTATTGGCCCTTTTTTCACTCGAGGAACGGTCACTGGTGTACGTTACGTTGCAATTTTGGAACAATTTATCGCCATACAGCAAGCGTTAGAGGATCGACCAGGTACCGAATGGTTTATGCAACATGGAGCCCGACCACATCGGACCGAACAAGTGTTTCGCTTTCTTCAGGAATACAACGGGAATCGAGTCATTGCATTGGAATATCCTAAATTTACTTGTGCAGGCATGGATTGGCCTCCATATTCGCCGGATTGGACTCCCTGTGACTTTTTTTTGTGGGGCACAGTGAAAGACGAGGTCTACCCGAAGCATCCCGCCATGCTGGACGACCTTGAATCGGCGATCTCTGTGGCATGTGAATCCATTTCGGTTGAGACACTACGAAATGTGATGGCGAATTTCACTCTTCGTTTGCGCCACCTCTGTACTGCCAATGGTGAACATTTTGAAAACATTGTGATGTGATTGTTTGCAAAGATTGTTTTCATACGATTATTTCACTTATGTATGCTGATACGAGCTGTACAGCTTACAGCGCCATCTGTTAGCAGCTTTTGTAACTATTATTTCAAATTGCTGTATAAACTTCTCACAGCTCTCACAGTAAACATCACGTTTACTGCATTCCTCTAGCGATCTTTGTTTTCGAGATATTTTATTTTGAAATCAGGGAGCCCTTTTCTGGACACCCTGTATCGCAAAGCAAATGCTACGGGATACCACGTACTTATACGTTTGTGGCTATTACAGCGCCATCTATCACAAAGCGAAAAAAGTGGTCCACCCAAAAGATTCATATTTATTTACGTACTACACGAATATGTAATAAAAATGAGGGTTCCAATTAAAAAAAAAAACGCAGTTGATATCCGTTTGACCTATGGCAGCGCCATCTAGCGGGCCAGCCATAAAGCCATCTGGTTTCCCCGTTAAAGCTAGACGAGTTTCGTTGTTTGTAGTTTTTTTTCGTGAAAAGCCATCTGGTTTCCCCGTTAAAGCTAGACGAGTTTCGTTGTTTGTAGTTTTTTTTCGTGAGATATTGGGCCCATTCGCTTTTCAGTGATCACCCTGTATATCTCTCATGGGGTGTCATGTTGCTTTTGAATTATTCAGCATTTTTCGAGTTTTAATACTTAATAGCCCAGTACGGTGGTTTTGTTTTCATTAAGGAAGGACTAGATAGGTTAACTTTTTATAAACATTACACCAAATGCAATCCAACCTCAGCGTCGTAACACTAGAACAGTACTTCAGAAACGATATTACACATCTTTCAGATAATTAGATTACAATTATTTGGTGGTTCAAAAATCTACACAATCTTACTAAAAGTGTCATTCTCCTGCCGTAAAAATCAATTCGCTTCAGCATAAAACTATCGCAAATATTCATCGACACGTTCGTAGTCAACTACTGGTTGTAGCTACGAAATTTTCTTAAACGGAATTACATAATAATCTAACGTTAAGCCATTAACGTAAATAACACTTATGGGTACAAAATTCATTACTGGGTGCCCTGTGGCTTCGATACAAGTCTAGCATGTATCGACCCACTGTCAGATATCTCCTTCTGACAGACTCAAGGCGTTCATCCTTCAGTTTCGAATTCTTTTGGTTTAGTTTCTTTAGGTTGATTTATTGTGAACATACTCAGCCTCCTAGTAAGACTACAAATTCTCCTGTACCTTCTATTTTTTCTTAGCCTTTCTTTTAGAATTCGTCGATCATTTTGTTCATAGAGCTAACTTAAACATAATGGCCCTCCGACTAGGTAATCAGTTATTATGCTTTCCGGTCTTTCTAGTGTACTGTTGTAGATTTTATTACTACAATTTGCAACGTCATTCATTCTTAAAACAAAAACAACAAAAATCCTCTAAGGTTGTTTCATTCACCTCTATCATTCTATTCAACATTAAATTTAAACTACCAACAGTAAACCTTTTTTAGTCACTAACTTGGTGTTTTCGTAATATTTTGTTATCATCTGCGACTCTTAAGAGTTACGGTACAAGGATGTGTAACTTCATGTACTGCATATCATATGGATAAAAGAATTTCGTAATAAGTCTATTACTTATTTCAGTTTTTAAATGACCTCCGGGTAAAACTAAATATCGAACTTTGCGTTATGTACGTTTCCACTTAACCTGAAAGCGTTTAGCTCGCTTAGCTGCTCGAAATACCAAATTTTTATTTATTAACTCCGTTATTTCCTTGTTCTCCGCAATCTCAGTGCTTCGTGCTGGTGATTTATTCGCCATATTAATGATAGGTGTAGCCGTTAGAGTATCAATGCCTTCTGAAACTCGATCATCTTTGCTAGATTGACTCTTATTGTCATAAGCAACTTCCGTCGTAGTAATATCACCCTTATTCAGTTTTACTGCAGTACAATTTTTTTTGTTTTATCTAACTTATTGTTAACGATTCCAGTATGTGGTGTCACCGCCAGACACCACACTTGCTAGGTGGTAGCCTTTAAATCGGCCGCGGTCCGTTAGTATACGTCGGACCCGCGTGTCGCCACTGTCAGTGATAGCAGACCGAGCGCCCGCCACCATACGGCAGGTCTAGAGAGACTTACTAGCACTCGCCCCAGTTGTACAGCCGACGTTCATAGCAATGGTTCACTGACAACTACGCTCTCATAGTTAGCATAGCCTTCAGCTGCATTTGCTACGACCTAGCAAGGCGCCGTATTCAATTGATATTTATTATGTGAAGCATGTATCATCAAGAGCGATGTTCTACAATTGTGGATTAAAGTTAAGCATTACATCAACTACGTACTTTATTTGTTACTATTAATTCCTTTAACTGTTCCAGACCTCACGCCAATCTGCGTGAGCTTAACGCGTGCCTTTCGGCTTCCTCTCGTTGTGACTTGGCTGTCTTGCCAAGTCACAACACATTACATCCTCTGAAATGAGCAGTAACTCTTTCGTTATTGCTTTAGATTGATCGTAAACGTGTTGCCTAAACAAACTTATCGTGATTTATTGGGATTGCTAATGTTTCCTTAACTCTTTAGGAAGAAACGATAGCGTTCTTACCGCTGCTATAGCTTTCTTATTAAGTGTTTTATATTTTTGTTATTTAAATGACCATTTTACTTTTTAATTCTTTATGATTTTCTCTCAATTACTTCTTTAAATCACGTTTAACTTGAGCAGAAGTTACACTGTCGTTGTTCTCTTTAGCACTAATTCGTATCTTATCATTAAGCTCTTCTCATTAGCCTCCTTCTTCTCAGCGTCTAATCTGGCAAACAGCTGCACCTATTTATGTCTTTCGTCACTAGCCATTTTAAATAACTACCAACTAAACGTTTAAATGACGCTAAACCACAATATTTATACTATTCTATAGCGCTCAGAAGTCACGTCGTGCCTTCAACAGCCTGCAGACTAATTATCCACAACTTAAAATTCCAAAAGTATCTACTTCACTTCACAGGAAACACCTCTTCCAACTAATCAATAGACTATCAACCACATTACTCTAAAGTACTTATAGTTGTCCTGGTAGTTCCTCCGCGTTACCGTAATCAACTGTATCCGTTGCAGCTATTGGGGATGCAGGCGAAGCCGACTCCTCTACGGCAGTTGCTGCTGCTGCCGCATATTACGCAATATCTGCATCCGTAGGTGAAACCGATGCAGATGGAGCAATCGCAGCTGCCCGATATGCAAGAGCTGCACCCGCAGGTGAAGCTGAAATTGTAGGTGCTGCACCCTCGGCGGACGGCACCGCCTTGTGATGAAGTTGCCCATCTACGTTTGGTCGTACCTGTACAAACTGAATTCCACCAACAAGCTTTCGACAAATACCTTTCCACAACAAGACTTGCTTCCGTAGACACTTGAACTCTGCAGCTCATAATCGACCAAATCGACGAATCTATGTTGAACTCAATAGAAGACAAGCCTCAAAAAACTTCATCCCCACTCCGAGAGCACTAGGTTTCAATAGTAGCACATCGTGGACCACTGAGAAGGCCACTTTGTACCGCGCCACCCTTTAGAAACCACTAAATCGTGTGACAAATACTGTGTGAAGAGGCTGTAACAGCGCTGCAATACGTAGGTGAAAAGCAACATCGGACAATGTAGCTCACTCTCGTGACACTAGAATAAGTTGTACTAACAAGACTTTGCCTATACTCAACGACGTAATCGGTGTGACTTGAAACAATGGTCAGTACCAACACAACGACGTCACGTAAGATTTGGTATTCAGCTTCTCACTCTATAAATCGCATTGCAGCTCGCTACTACATCACTATGTACAGAGGATAGACACAATAACAACTTTCGTGGTATAACAGAATTGGTGGTAGGTATCTAGTTATTGATTAGAACAACGCATCTGACGTTCAATGCAATGCAACGCTACTACCCCATAATGCGTGCTTTAATCCTCAACCACAAAATAACTAAACGACTTCGCGTGAACACGTCTCTTCGCTCATACTATGAAACGGAAAATCTCCCACTTACAAACGAGCAGATGCTAAGCACCACGACGCACCTTTAATCAGAAATAGGAGAATCAAATCTCATACTTCAAAAAATCGGTGTATTTCCTATACCTGGTAAGTGTACACTCTACCAGAATCGGTGAAATCCCTTTCTACACAAGCCAATAATCCTCTCAAACAATCTTTCTAATCGGCTAAGAACTCCTTTGAACAAAATTGCGTTCTATCCCCGATGCAGTCTAATTCACATATCGTGAACCGATCTCATCACACTCGTTGATAATCTCTTTCGTGGCTCACTACTGGAACAATACTCTCATAGTGAACTAAAAAAAATGTTCAATGCATGTGAAATCTTATGGGACTTAACTGCTAAGATCATCAGTCAGTCCCTAAGATTAGACACTACTTAACCTAAATTATCCTAAGGACAAAAGCTCACACCCATTCTCGAGGGAGGACTCGAAACTCCGGCGGTACCAGCCGCACAGTCCATGACTGTAGCGCCCCAGACCGCTCGGCTAATCTCGCGCGGCTCATACTGAACTAAAATTTTAAAAGGACCATCCAATAACCATTCCCTGCGAACAAACACATCACACTAATTCTCTCTCTAACAACAAGTGTTTTTTTTTTTAGTAACAGTACCCGGCAAAGATTTCTAGTGACCCGTTGCTCTGTAGCTATCATCTTTGCCGCACGCTGCAATTCAGTAGTCGGCTGGGCATTGAAAACTCGCTGACTTGACAGGACACAGCTTTCCTCGAACATTAGGTGTCACATATCTACATTTTAACACAAAAATATAAGAAAACCTGTCAAATCTCTTAGTAAAGTCTTCATTCACTCAAAATATTAAACTCAGTAATAAGTAGAGTCGATATTTACAAGCGATGTGCTTTTTCAAGCTGAAGGAGTTTGGCCCATAACAGTCTGGTTTTTCCACATGAATCAGAGTTTATAGAGAAAAGTTCAACGTTTCGGTATAACAGACGAAGATTTGAGACTTCAACTCAAAAAGTTTGCAATCATGGCATACGTCAAATTGGAGGACGCAAATAATGGCCGGATTTAGATTCGTGCACACGCTTTTGATAACGACAGCCTCAACTCTAAGGTTTTTGACTACTTTGTGGATACCTGGCTACAGAATGACGTTATTTCTATAGCAATGCGGAAATCCCACGAAAAAAGGCTTCGAACGATGAATACTGTTGAACGGAGCCACAACATAATAAATAATATTATTACATCTCCACACCTTAGAATCAACAACTTGGTGGAATGCTTGAAGAAGGAAGCGGACCTCATAAACTGTATTTACAGAGTGTTGGAAATGAATCTAGAAGGAATGAGGAGATAGGCGCCATGTTTGAAGGAGGATTACAGTGTAAATAGAACTGTAAAACAACGTGAAGAAATAGGCGACGTCAGGTTCTGCTTGAAAGCTATTGTCCACACTAGGAAGCTAGACAAAGATCTACTCACAAGTATTGTATTAAAAACCTATTAGAACTACTGAAACCTTGCAGATTGCTTGGCTAAAATTGTTAATTGTATTGAAGAAATCTTGACAGAATCAGTTTTAACTTATATTTAAAAAAAAGTGTAATGCAATTGTAGCATAAGACTAATGAAGCCCATTACAATTACGCGTCGCCGATACTGATAATCTTCCATAGTAAGCAATTCGTTTTAAAATTACCTGTTTACTGTAAATACCCCCCCCCCCCCCATGAACCATGGACCTTGCCGTTGGTGGGGAGGCTTGCGTGCCTCAGCGATACAGATAGCCGTACCGCAGGTGCAACCAAAACGGAGGGGTATCTGTTGAGAGGCCAGACAAACGTGCGGTTCCTGAAGAGGGGCAGCAGCCTTTTCAGTAGTTGCAAGGGCAACAGTCTGGAAGACTGACTGATCTGGCCTTGTAACAATAACCAAAACGGCCTTGCTGTGCTGGTACTGCGAACGGCTGAAAGCAAGGGGGAACTACAGCCGTAATTTTTCCCGAGGGCATGCAGCTTTACTGTATGATTAAATGATGATGGCGTCCTCTTGGGTAAAATATTCCGGAGGTAAAATAGTCCGCCATTCGGATCTCCGGGCGGGGACTACTCAAGAGGATGTCGTTATCAGGAGAAAGAAAACTGGCGTTCTACGGATCGGAACGTGGAATGTCAGATCCCTTAATCGGGCAGGTAGGTTAGATAATTTAAAAAGGGATATGGATAGGTTGAAGTTAGATATAGTGGGAATTAGTGAAGTTCGGTGGCAGGAGGAACAGGACTTCTGGTCAGGTGACTAGAGGGTTATAAACGCAAAATCAAATAGGGGTAATGCGGGAGTAGGTTTAATAATGAATAGGAAAATAGGAATGCGGTTAGGCTACTACATACAGCATAGTGAACGCATTATTGTGGCCAAGATAGATACGAAGCCCACGCCTACTACAGTAGTGCAAGTTTATATGCCAACTAGCTCTGCAGATGACGAAGAAATTGAAGAAATGTATGATGAAATAAAAGAAATTATTCGGATTGTGAAGGGAGACGAAAATTTAATAGTCATGGGTGACTGGAATTCGAGTGTAGGAAAAGGGGAGAAGGAAACATAATAGGTGAATATGGATTGGGGCTAAGAAATGAAAGAGGAAGCCGCCTGGTAGAATTTTGCACGGAGCACAACATAATCATAACTAACACTTGGTTTAAGAATCATGAAAGAAGGTTGTATACATGGAAGAACCCTGGAGATACTAAAAGGTATCAGATAGATTATATAATGGTAAGACAGAGATTTAGGAACCAGGTTTTAAATTGTAAGACATTTCCAGGGGCAGATGTGGACTCTGACCACAATCAACCTGTAGATTAAAACTGAAGAAACTGCAAAATGGTGGGAATTTAAGGAGACGGGCCTGGATAAACTGAAAGAACCAGAGGTTGTACAGAGTTTCAGGGAGAGCATAAGGGAACAATTGACAGGAATGGGGGAAAGAAATACAGTAGAAGAAGAATGGGTAGCTTTGAGGGATGAAGTAGCGAAGGCAGCAGAGAATCAAGTAGGTAAAAAGACGAGGGCTAGTGGAATTCCTTGGGTAACAGAAGAAATATTGAATTTAATTGATGAAAGGAGAATATATAAAGATGCAGTAAACGAAGCAGGCAAAAAGGAATACAAACGTCTCAAAAATGAGATCGACTGGAAGTGCAAAATGGCTAAGCAGGGGTGGCTAGAGGAAAAATGTAAGGATGTAGAGGCTTATCTCACTAGGGGTAAGATAGATACTGCCTACAGGAAAATTAAGGAGACCTTTAGAGGAAAGAGAACGACTTGTACGAATATCAAGAGCTCAGATGGAAACCCAGCTCTAAGCAAAGAAGGGAAAGCAGAAAGGTGGAAGGAGTATATAGAGGGTCTATACAAGGGCGATGTACTTGAGGACAATATTATGGTAATGGAAGGGGATGTAGATGAAGATGAATTGAGAGATATGATACTGCGTGAAGAGTTTGACAGAGCACTGAAAGACCGGAGTCGAAACAAGGCCCCCGGAGTAGACAACATTCCATTGGAACTACTGACGGCCTTGGGAGAGCCAGTCCTGACAAAACTCTACCATCTGGTGAGCAAGATGTATGAAACAGGCGAAATACCCTCAGACTTCAAGAAGAATATAATAATTCCAATCCCAAAGAAAGCAGGTGTTGACAGATGTGAAAATTACCGAACTATCAGTTTAATAAGTCACAGCAGCAAAATACTAACACGAATTCTTTACAGACGAATGGAAAAACTAGTAGAAGCCAACCTCGGGGAAGATCAGTTTGGATTCCGTAGAAACACTGGAACACGTGAGGCAATACTGACCTTACGACTTATCTTAGAAGAAAGATTAAGGAAAGGCAAACCTACGATTCTAGCATTTGTAGACTTAGAGAAAGCTTTTGACAATGTTGACTGGAATACTCTCTTTCAAATTCTGAAGGTGGCAGGGTTAAAATACAGGGAGCGAAAGGCAATTTACAATTTGTAGAGAAACCAGATGGCAGTTATAAGAGTCGAGGGACATGAAAGGGAAGCAGTGGTTGGGAAGGGAGTAAGACAGGGTTGTAGCCTCTCCCCGATGTTGTTCAATCTGTATATTGAGTAAGCAGTAAAGGAAACAAAAGAAAAAATCGGAGTAGGTATTAAAATTCATGGAGAAGAAATAAAGACTTTGAGGTTCGCCGATGACATTGTAATTCTGTCAGAGACAGCAAAGGACTTGGAAGAGCAGTTGAATGGAATGGACAGTGTCTTGAAAGGAGGATATAAGATGAACATCAACAAAAGCAAAACAAGGATAATGGAATGTAGTCGAATGAAGTCAGGTGATGCTGAGGGAATTAGATTAGGAAATGAGGCACTTAAAGTAGTAAACGAGTTTTGCGATTTTGGGAGCAATATTACTGATGATAGTCGAAGTAGAGAGGATATAAAATGTAGAGTGGCAATGGCAAGGAAAGCGTTTCTCAAGAAAAGAGATTTGTTAACATCCAGTATTGATTTAAGTGTCAGGAAGTCATTTCTGAAAGTATTCGTATGGAGTGTAGCTATGTATGGTAGTGAAACATGGACGATAAATAGTTTGGACAAGAAGCGAATAGAAGCTTTCGAAAAGTGGTGCTACAGAAGAATGCTGAAGATTAGATGGGTACATCACATAACTAATGAGGAAGTATTGAATAGGATTGGGGAGAAGAGATATTTGTGGCACAACTTGACCAGAAGAAGGAATCGGTTGGTAGGACATGTTCTGAGGCATCAAGATGTCACCAATTTAGTATTGGAGGGCAGCGTGGATGGTAAAAATCGTAGAGGGAGACCAAGAGATGAATAGACTAAGCAGATTCAGAAGGATGTAGGTTGCACAGGATAGAGTAGCATGGAGAGCTGCATCAAACCAGTCTCAGGACTGAAGACCATAGCAACAACACTGTAAATACAGTCTCTCCTTGAAGTGTGCTGTACTTGAACCATGTTTAAAGTTTACTTTCCGGTTCTTTAGACGTCCATAATAATTGTTTATTTGGCTGTGTACTGGTTGTTTGCCTCTGTAAAACTTTAGTTGTACAAGGTGAGTCAAAAAGGACTTTACAACTTCCGAATGATATGGAAAGTTACAGAATCGGTTGATACGTCGTTAAGTATCAAACAACTTCAAGTTTCACATGAAAATGTCAACTGTTGTTTTGCTTTGATGTGAGTACCACACCACCGGTAATTTGTTTCTTTCAACTGTCGTTGCAGGTTTCTGGCGCAACTTGTATAACGGCAGCGCAGATTCGATTATTCTGGTCAGCTAAACTATTTGGTAGGGAAGAAACATACACACGGACCTTAACGAAGCCCCAGAGAAATAAATCTAGTGGCGTCAAGTCGAGGGAGTGATTAACGAGGGCCGGACGCGGTGGCCGAGCGGTTCTAGGCGCTACAGTCTGGAACCGCGCGACCGCTACGGTCGCAGGTTCGAATCCTGCCTCGGGCATGAATATGTGAGATGTCCTTGGGTTAGTTGGTTTAAGTTGTTTTAAGTTCTAGGGGACTGATGACCTCAGAAGTTAAGTACCATAGTGCTCAGAGCCACTTGATTAACGAGGAGGCCCTGAACTTCCATGAGGAATTGAGGTGGTGCACCGTCTTTCTGGTAGTAAACCAACCCCTCTCGGTCTTCTTCATCGAACTGTGGATTTAAAAATTTTCAACCTTATTCATATACACAATACCAATGGCAATCTCCGCCATGAAAAAGCATGAAAGAGAAAGAACCGCAAGGCTTTAATTTTTTAAGGGCATGAACGTATTCCAGGTTTGCATGTGGACTTTCGCTAACGCAGACTCTTCAGTTGTGGATGTTCACCAAGCTGCTGATATGAAACAGTGACTTATTGCTGAAAATTATTTCATTCAGGAATGTCTTGTCGTCCTCTCTCCGATGCGACATTTCCTCACAGAATGTCTCACGGGCAACCTTCTTTATGTCACTTATGTGCTGTGCCATTGTAAATCTGTATTGTTTCAAGAGTAAACGTCTACGCAACACTCGCCAAAAAGGTTTTGTTGACTGCCAGCCTCGTAAGACGCCGGTACTGTTGATTTTTGTGGACTGGGGCCAAAGCTCTCCCTTAACTGTTCGGCATATTCATCAGCATGCGAGCAAACTGGTGATTTATCACGTTGCAGTGAACAACTCGCCTCAACAAAGTTCTTGTGTCAAGAGTAAATTGTAAGCCTGTTAGGATAATCTTCAGCGTATTCGGTGCCACATTTTCGCCAGGCAGTTTTTTTAGAGCTCGTGTCATGAAACCAAAATACATAGTGATCACACTCCGCTCCAGTGAAGGTATCAATTTTAACTGTGTACTACGCTGACGCTCCTGGTGGCGGAATGGGGTAATGTTGCACTAGGTGAATCAAACTTCAAGTTGATTCCTACAGAATGACACATCCCTGATTCTGTAAATTACCTCAATAAATTTTTATATCCTTCTTGACTCATAATGAACTTTTACTTGTTTCTTATTGCACTTTCGTGATATTATACTCGTATCTACCATGCTAGATAACTCTAGTTAGTAATAACCACCACGAAGTTGATGCTAAAATAGGCGTGGTGGTTTTTAAAATGAAACAGGCGGAGTGTTCAAATAATAGTCCGTGTTTTCTAGTGCATAATCAAACAGAACTTATTGCTTGGTCTCATAATATATCTGAAGTAACGGTAGATGCCTCCATGAATGTCTTCGTATTACATATTTAAAACAAAACAAAAACCTCCTTAAAATTTTTGGAACATTATTTGAATATAATATTTCACGTGGCATACGTTTACGCAATAATAATTGAAACGCAGAATAAATTGCGGAAAGGGGCCAACATAAGGGGCTGTCAGTTACACTCAAACATACAACTTTATTATTTAATCAAACATTACAAGAGCCCAAAAAAGTTATTTTTTAACACGCAGCTTTATTCTTTGGTACTTAATTACTTTAATTCAAAATACTGGTCCATTTTCAATGGCAACTATTATACAAAAATTACAGTCAGATCATCATTACTGATGGGGATGTCGAGATAACTATTCCATTCACACCATTTTTGAAGGAGCTTGCGCAGTGACCCTTTGCTGTGATCGTTGCTGAGTATCGAAAATAATTTCTCTTTAAAGCTTCATTGTTTCTGAGATGATCAATATTTTAAATGGACGCATTTTGGAAGTCATAATGTAGTGTATTGATCGGATACACGGTTTCCCTACGTTCTAACCCCTACACTCTTGTGTCGTACACCAACATAGATTTTTATGACACATTGTTAAGTAGCGCGAAGGCAATTCAAATTTTTTGCATTAAATCGACCGAATGTAATTGTTATAGTGAGTCAGATTCTTTAAATTGTCTCGGACTGAGCATGTTATCAACAATAATATTTGTGCAAAAACCCTTACACTGATATTCTTGTATTAGCGTTTCCTCTTCTCGCTACATTTAGTTCATATCAACTGGTATCTTACAAATTTGTACATTCTTCATTGTTTCTTCCAACTCCTACGCTTTCTTCCACTTGACTGATGAAATCATCCATTTTTACGGTATGTGGCTATTCAGGCTTGGCATATAGTAATTCCATGGAAACCTTGATCGCTAAAATCTTTACTTACGATGCGTTTCGATTAATCATCAGATAACCTTTCAAAATTTATACCGAAGATAAATTACAGAAGCTTGTTCATAAATATAGGTAAGAATGCAAGAAAGACGTACAGTGTCATGTGCGATTTCTGTTAGATGTATTTGCAGAAAATGTTATTTTGGGACGTCACAAGCCAGACTGAAGGAAGCAGACTGGAGGGACGTATTGTTTCAACTTGGCGCCAGATGACGTTGATCTCAAAGATCGAAACAAACTAGGACATAGCTTTCGTAATATGCAAAACAACATATATATTCCTTACCACAAATAATTTATCCTTTTACAATATACATCATATCATCGAAGAAAAAAATAAAACATTGAATACTTATGAATCAGTATTAGTCATGAGTCATAGAAGAAGATTATACAGCACAATAGGCACAACGGCAAAATACTCCATCCTGGGTGAGAAAGAAATGTAAAGCCCATCATTATAAACTTCAACGTATTGACACCACAATGGGTTCTGTCAAGAAACAAAACATTATCAAGAAGTAGTAAATTTTCCAAAAGTGTCAGAGTGGGCTGGGGATAGATGGTAAATGGGGGTGAGGAGGCGGGAGCACTAGGGTCACGCTAGGGGGCAGAGGAGGCGGATTTTTAGTTAGTAGGGGGAAGGGGACGGACGGTGGAGGAGATTAGGAAAATAGGCAAGGAATGGTAAAGAACCAGGAACTAGAAGGAAGGGCAGCATGAAAGGGCGGATGTGGATATAGAAGGAAGGGGGAGGGAGTACTACTTCAGTGGTTCGCTTTCTTCTGATTATACGTAAGAAACGATGTTATTTAAAGTTATATTATATCAGAATTGACCATAATTTTTGGGTATATTTTTCTCTTTTTTAAGTAGACAATTAAGCTAAAACATCATAAATATATCTACAATACGTTTACGTCGTTAGAGTGTATTACTGGGAAGGGAAGAGTGGGCAAGAGGAGGGGAGGAGGAAAGGTGGACGAAAAGCGCAATATGCAAATACGTAACATTATTCAAATATAATATGCAGATCCATTACATTATTCAGGTAAGTATTATTTGAAGACAAACCATTGGGAGCATAACCCACATATCATAGGAAAGGAATTCGGTTTGGTATAACATTTCAAATGATTTAATAAGGTGAAACCCACTAAGATCACAAATGGGTCATGTCAAAAGGGAAACCATTATAAATACCAAAGTTTCCAAATGAATTAGAGTGGACTGGGCATAGACAGACATAGAGGTAGAAGGGGGGGGGGGGAGGTTTGAGGGACGACAGTAAGGGCAAGGAAGAAGGATGATGAGACAGTTGTTCAATTAGTTGGGGCGGGGGGAGTGGGACAAAGCGACAGGATTAAAACAGGCAAAGATAGGGATGTTGAAGGCGTGAAGAACTGGAGGGAAGACTGGCACGGACGGAAGGGAGCAAAGTGGGAAGGGCAGTGGAAGTTACTCAGGTAGTGCCATTCCACATTTTTTAAATAATATAAAGGTAATGGTATTTAAATTTACTTAGTTTAAAAAATAGTCCCTGTGTGTTAACGTAATTTCCATTACTATATCCTTTTCCTAGTTCCTAATTATGAAAATATTTTTAAGTACATTGTTATTCAACACTGTCTTGTCCGTTAGGGCATGTTTGTCAGTTCCATGCTGCGAGCTGACATATGCATGTATCACAGTAAGATCTACTTCTGACTGCTGACTATATATCTTAATTCTGCACCAGAATTCAGATTGTTGTTTAAGGAAAGGAATCTTATATATCGCCTTAAATTCATTGTACTGACGCTGCATGTCATTGTGAATATCAAGAATCAAGTGTTTTCTTCATACCTCTTAATATTTTGGTTATAATCAACGAGTTTTTTGTTCAAATGTCCATTAATTTTTCACTAGGCGTCTTCGATTGCTGCTTATTGTCTCTTCAGTATTGTCATCTTGCACTGTAGTTAATTATCTGTTACCAATTTCCGATTACCGTTAGGTTTTCAGTACCTGCCTTCTCATCTGCGTTAAGTTTTTGTAAAAATTGAATCAATACATCCTCCCTTCTTATGTTGTGAATAAAACTGTTGTCTATCCCTGAAACTCACAATTCAACATAAGCACACCAATTTGAACGTTCATTTTCAGTTACACCTACAGCTACTGTTATTTAGCCTTGATTCATTAATAAAATTGGTGTTCAGGCTATCCTGTTTGACATTCCCCTCTTTATTTATTAAAATCGAATCCCACTTTGACTAGTCATTTGTAATGAAATGTGTATTCTGCGTATGCAGTTGATATCGATATAGCGCTGATGTGCGTATGGTTTTTGCCAGTTTGACTTTGCTTGTAAAATCTGGATGGCACTGAAAATTCAAATTCACTCTCTTTACCTTGGTGCTGCTGACTGGGCTCCATATCTAAAGACAGTTGCAGGATGCGACATCCATATAAAATTTCTAAGTCCATGAATAGAGGTTAATGTAAATTATTACCTATCTCGTTTCTTTTCATAGTATAGTATTTTCATAGTATAGTAATCTTGTATTTGTTTATGACTTTCCACGTTCATAAAATGATGGTCTAGATTTTTTGTTGAGTTATACTGCTCCATTAAGATTCAGAATTATTCAGATCATCCATTTCAGTTCTACCAATCCGCTAGTCGTCTTCAGGATAATTTGTTATTTCGTCCATGGGACTTGAAGGATTTAACAAACGTAATACGAAACTTGTGCTGAATACAAACCTTTCACTTCTAGACAGGATAATATTTTACTGCTCACGAGAAAAAGCAGTTCACCAAATATCAAGCTTTGTTACACAGCTGTCATTTCTAGGAAAGTCAGGGACAACGCCTCTGAGAATAATGATATTTATTGGGTGAAGAAATTTTAGATGTCTGGTCACATGAACATACATGTAGGCAATATTTACACAGCGACGCTTCGATTAACGCAGCGGTGACACAACATTCTGCTGACATTGAGAAAACGCTTGTTTTTGTGCATACTTAACCATTTAATAGTAATTCGACTAATAAGTGAATGCAGATTACAAAATGTATACCATAAATCACAGCAGAAATTGAAAACGAATAATTTTGCTTCTACCATGCAGCAATAAATATTATGTGTTAACATATCAGTCTAATGTGGAAAGCAGTTTTCCAGTGCCCAAAAGATAGTATCGCTAACCGACATAAATTTAAAAGGAAAATTGCTAAAAACTCTTTTCAGAAGTGTAGTTGTCAAATACCAAATCTAGTGTCCTCCTGTGTGACGAGCAACTACACAGAAACTGAATAACATCTACTCTGAAAAAGATAACCTCTCTAGTGGCTAAAAAACATGTTACATAACTCGAAACAAGTTACGTGCCAAACGAAAAAGAAAAAAATTGACGAATAGAAATCTGATTGTAAAATTTGATTAATTTCTTGAAATTTCAGAAACACTGCAATTTGCGAACATGTACCACAGCTGTTTCCATGAAAGTAATCAAATAAGAATATTTAACTGACTAAACATAGAAGATGGAAGGAGGCATGTTTTTGTAGACATCTACCTGCTAATACGATACATTCAGTTTCGTAGAGATAGCAAAGATCTTCTCATTTGTTGAATATGTGTACACGAATATAATGATGCACTGAAATATTTTCTATCTTTTGCTGAATATGCAAGAACTGTAGTATGTACACTCTTTAGTTACCAAGTTGAATCACTAACATAAAAAGGTATGTGTAATATTGAACACTACGTATTCGTAATTTAGAAATTTGGAAAGAAATAAGTTTTGTTAGAACACAACACATACATCTGATGAAGATGCAAAATAGTCTTCACGGGTTTGCCGCCGGATCAGTTTGTGCAAACCCGTGAAGACTATTTACAACACATGCCCAGGGAAAGCTCGAAGAGTCACAAGATGTAAACGTAAATGCTGAACTTCTAAAATGCAGTGTTGAACAAGGTACTGCTGCTTACAATGCAGTAAACATTGAAAATCTGCACTCATAGTGTTTTGAATGTAGTATAATCTTCTTTTATTAAAATGTGGAAGGTAAGGAGATCCTAGATTTCGAAGTGGTGTTATTAGTTGGTTTGGGAGGTTACATAGAATTAAAGATTGTAAAACCAATATCGATTACAAGTAGGTTTATGCTGTGTAACTATGTATCTGTGACTACGATGTGGTTATTCTTTGTTAGTTAACGTCATTTATTTGTGAAGGGAAATTTAAAGTTTGCAATGTATACACGAAAAAGTTAAATGATATTTAAAATAACGAAATTTTATGTGTGTATGTTCATAAAGGAACATTTATGTATTGGAAGCTCGTTAATGCTTAGGTATCTTGTATTGTTAAATGTGAAGGCAGCAGGGAAGCCCCTCCACAACGCAAGTGGCTGGGCGCGAGGTAAAAGGTGGTTTTGGCGATCGGACTGGGCGGTTTCTTGGTGGGAATGGTACGCAGTCAGTCGTTAGTCATTGCACGGTAAAAATTGAGGGTGTCAAAGCAGGCATTTGGAAGGCGTTTTGTACGGAATTTTTCCTCGGATGTGGATTTGGCTGTTGGATGGTGCTCTTGGGAGCACGATATGGATCTAATACGATAAAAATCCGTCGCCGACAAGAAATTGTAAAGATCATTCAACATCAAGAGCAGTGAGTACAGTTAGCCGCCATGGCGTCTGCCACCACTACATCGCCACTGCTCCACCAACTTCAGGCACACAGATATGTATCATAACATGGACCAGATAATTTGTGTGGTTGTTTTCGATATCAATCGAAGTTCTGTAACCCTGTGTTTGAATCCTAATGTTATCCTAATCATGAACGGATGCAGGACAGTCTCCTAAGTGTACAGAATGCCGAGTACTCTGTTCCTGTCAAAATAGACACTGGAGATAGAACAGTGATTATAGCCAAAATAATAACATCCGTAGTAGAGAAAATCACGAGCATAATGAACAAACTGAGAACAAGTGTTACCAAGTAAATATGTTGCAAAGAGGTAGAGGCAGAGGTCGTCGTAAAATGTCAATTCGGGCTCGGGGGCTTGTACCGCGAAATTTTAAAAACCGAAATGGCACAGAAAACTAAGGCCCGTGTGTTTTGAAGGTCAGATTCGCGCAGACATAGATTATGGGCCAAAACTAAAGAAAGTATACAAGAACAAGCAAGGAGAATTTAAACAGAACGGCAGGTGATGGCCTGTATGAGTCACGTACGGGTTAAAATGCGGCAGGCAGTAGCAATTGAAGTAGCAAAAATTCCCCCAAACAATTATAACACCTGTAAACAATGTTGCGCTAAAT
This sequence comes from Schistocerca americana, assembly GCF_021461395.2. NCBI lineage: Eukaryota > Metazoa > Arthropoda > Insecta > Orthoptera > Acrididae > Schistocerca > Schistocerca americana. The sequence goes on from NC_060125.1 coordinate 326,276,581, forward strand.
ACAATGACATTACTTCCAACCACAGAGATTGAAGTCAGTAATACAAATCAAAGACTAAAAAATAAAAATTCAGTAGGGTCAGATAAAAAAACCAATTAGGAATAAGAAGGGTAGCTAATGACTGATTTCGGTACAGATAGGGTACAAAGGGTAGAGATAACATATACTTCAAATAGATCGAAACATTTAGTAAAATACTTATCAGAACCAAAATACATTAACATAGGGTTTCCGCAAGGTAGCATATTAGGACCAATACTATTCCTGATATACATCAATGACTTTCCCAGTAGTGTCACTCATGGTGAAAAAATCGTCTTCCCCTTACCGAGAAAGCACATGAAACTCACAAGGAAGTTTATGATTGGTCAATAAGTAATAAAGTGACATTGAACATAAAGAAAACTAATGCCATGAATTTCAGTTTGAAGAGGAAAAATGACATGTTAAATTAAATGTAGGTGGCACCTCTATAAGAATGTGTAATAAATGCAAAATTTCTAGGAATGAATATTGATTATCAGTTGAAGTGGTGTGAACATACAAACGTACTTGCAAACGGGCCGTCATCAGCATGTTATGTCCTTAGAATCTTATCATCAGTGTGTAACATGCAGCGCCTTTTAGTTACATATTATACATATGCACACTGAATTAATAACTATGGAATTCTTTTTTGGGGAACAAGTGCACAAAATATGAACACAATTTTAAACTCTAGAAAAGAGCTATAAAAATAATAACCTATAATACTAATCGAGCTCATTGAAAGGATCTGTTCATAACACTGGGGATTTTAGCTGCACCATGTGAATACATTTACCAGTCAGTTGTACACATCAAAAACAACATTGGTAATTACTCCACAAATATCTCTGTCCATGATAATGCAACAAGAGGTAGACTCAACTTACATTTACCAAGAAAAAATAAACATAAAACTCTAAACAGCATTTTCTACCAAGGAATAAAACTCTACAATAAATTACCAAAAGAGCTTAAAGAAATTGCCAAAACACACTTACTTAAAAAGGCAGCTAAAAAGCACCTGTTATGCACTTCATTTTATACATTGAAGATTATGTAGCTAAAACAGAGTAGCGGTTTGATAAATAATGTTGTACAAATAAATAATATGATAAATATTGATTATAAAATATCCAACATTCCATATAACACCTTCACTTTATGTTTCTTCCTTCTTTTTTTCCTTTCTAGAAGTACTTACCCACAAGCTATGCATAGCACAATACTAACACCTTTTCCTCTTTCTGAGCTCAACATCTCATTCATCGTGGACCTAAGCTGACTCAATTTTTTGAGATAGCAAATGGGAAGTTGGCCCAGAGATCACCAGTGTGCATGCGTGCGTACGTGTGTGTGAGTGTGAGTGTGAGTGTGTGTGTGTGTGTGTGCGCGCGCGCGCAGTGAGTGAAGTGTTATGAAACAAGGTGTGTACAGTGTTTGCAGTGACTGATAGTGAGATATGAATGAGCAATGTGGCATTACATTATCTAATAAGTTATTTTTTAAAAAGTATTGTACACCAGGAGTGAATGTAACGAATGTCTCTGACTAGAAGTCTGTAAATATATGTCTATAATAATTAGCTTACTTTAAATTCATCTAAATTTGTAAATACTTTGACATGTCTTGTATCCTTGTAAACTGATATCTACGGATGAATAAAGGTACTACTACTCCTACTACTAGTCCACCGCATGAATTGAACTTGGTGGAGCGATCAGCTGGACAACATCAGGCTGCAGTAGCGGCAGTAGGACGAGATAACATTACAAAGGAATTCAGTGGACCTGTTTTGGTGGAGAATATCACTGAAATGAAAGGAGAATCGGACATGTTATTAAGCAAAAGTGAAAAGATACACAAGTTGTGCGAAGGGGACTCGTCAGGGATCGCAGAAGTGTGTGATGTTTTGATTCACAGTATAGAGCAATCTCTGTGAGAAAATTTTGAAGAAGATTATATAGCCAGAATGAAAGTGGAAACGTTGGGAAGAGGACGTTGCCCAAAGATGAAAAGGTGGTGGAAGTAGTCAGCACAGGACAAGGTGCGCGAACAGCAATTTTAGAGGAAGAGGTTAGGGAAATGGGGAAAAAATAGAAAAATGGTAGTTATAAATAGGAATCTGGAGGAGGATTAAATCCCCAATAGTGTGGATGTGATCCTGGGTGATGAAAACCTCGTACAAGCAAATGCTGGTGATGGTCATGAAAATAGATTCAGAGGAATATATGCGAACCACTAAAATCCAAGACGATTGTACAAAATATCAAGTTAGAGTTTATGTCATCCGAAGTGATATTGAAGAAATACCTGTGACCAAAAGTGAAATAGCAACTTTAGGAAAGGATCAGATACGTGAAAATAATGGAAATAACGAAAGATCAAACGATGAGCTGCCTCGTTACCCTAGAGTACCATTCATGCTAGAATCAGGCAGAGAATGTGAAATGAGTGATAGTTCAGATGAATAAAACGTTGAAACAAAGGTAAGAGAACAAAGCATTACAGAAAATATAGCCAAAAAGCACAATGAGGTTTTTTCTAAACAGAGTCCGGCCGTAAATGCCGATCTGAAGAAGAAAGAGCCACCCGACAATACGATGCCGGCGCAAGTGTTGATGAGAGTTGTAAAGGAAGTAGAAATCAAAAAAACGAAAAAGCCCCCGGATTCATAAAAGTTGCCCGCGAATAAGATGTCTTGGACCGATCTGATGGCCAAACAAGATTTGTTATGGGAGGAACAGGAAACTGCGGAAACCAGAACAGTTAAACAAACAATCATCGCAGTCGAAATTTACAGTATTAAACTGCAGATACTTTCAGACACTGGATTCCAAATTAGCGCTATTTCACAATCCTTCTTTGAACACATTTCAAATAAACCTGGGTTAGTTATGATGTCAGTAAATGGTGTGAAAGTTGTAGGAGTAAATGGTAGATCCAGTAAGCCTATTCGAAGGCTAGTATATACAGAATTTGAAATTAATGGACAGAAATTTGAACACAGATTCCTGGTCGTACCGGAGTTGAGTGTTGAAATGATTTTGGGTATTGATTGGATAGACAAAGAAAAAGTATTCATTGATTGTGGTAGCGGTATTGTCAAACTTAATAGTAAAGCTGACATTCTCGAAATTAAGTTTGCTGAAAACGAAACTTCACAGGACACCAAAGTTAAGTCATTGGTATTAGAACTAGACCTCGGAAATGATGCTTTGTATAATTTATATGAAATATACCATGTGAAGAACGTAATGATTGATGACACAAAAACAGATGCTTTTAGAAAAGTTATTGACGAAATACAAGAACATACGTCGGAACAAGAAGCCGAGTTGTTTAACATTTTAACTGATAAATAGGAAGTGTTTTCTGATAAACGAGGGATGGTAAAGAATTTTGAATACGGTACTGAAGCAGTAGAATACGAACTGTTTTTCGTCAGACCTTATCCTTTACCACTATCTAAGAGAGAAGCCGTGCAGGTAAAATGCTTGAATGAGGGGTTATAGAAAGGAGCAATAATAAATATAATAGCCCTCTTACTATTGTGAACAAGAAAGATGTAGGAGTGTGAGTAGTAATCGATGCACGAACTCTAAACAAAGTTGTCAAAAGAGAAGTAGCTCGTCCGGAAAATTCACACAATATGTTGCAAAAGTTCCAGAATGTGAGATATTCGACTAACTTAGAACTCACGGCGGGGTAGTGGCAAAACCCACTACATAATGAGTCTCGAAAGTATACCGCATTTCTATTTGTAGGAAAATGTTACCAAGATAAAGCTGTTCCTCTTGGTCTCAATACTTCTATTTCAGTCTTCATTAGTGCTTTAGATTCTCTACTACGAAAGAAACTCAGGGCTAGATTGACAATCTATGTGGATGACTTGTCGATTGCCACAGGAAATTGGATGTAACATTGTGAATTTTTAAGAAAACTCTTTCTGCTCTTCAAGCAGGAGGAATGAGTTAAAATTGAAGAATTGCGAGTTAGTAAAATAGGAAATAAAATTCTTGGGACATATTATTACTACTTTTGGAATTGGAAAGGGCCCAAGGAAGTTAAATGCTATTGAAAAATGCCTGCCACCTAAGAACCGAAAACAGTTAAAAGCGTTTCTCGGTCTCTGCGGATTTTACGGCAAATTTGCGAAGGGGCAAGGGTTTAATAGTCGTTATTTAAATGGATTTCTTAAGAAGAATAGTGCATTTATTTGGACACAAATATGCCAAAAGAATTCCGAAGATCTAAAGAATGCGTTCATAGAAAACGATATTTTGGATCACCCTCTTTTGATTGAACCATTTCTAATGAGTGCGTATCTGATCGGTACAGAAATTTTCCAAGAGGACATGGAATCAGTGGAACCAAAACGCAGGACAACAGCTTTCGCTACTCGATCACTGACTAAGTAGGAAAGAAATTACACCATTTCAGAAAAGGAAGCTCCGGCTGTCATATTGGATTTGAAAGAATTTCGGAATTATTTATTGAGGCATAAAACCATTATCCATACTTATCACAAAGCATTGACGTTTCGTAGACTGCCGCTTATTCACCGGCAGATCAAGCCGTGGGGCACTGTCCCTACAGCAGTTTGACTACGAAATTTTCTGTGTTAAAGGAAGTGTTATTCATGTAACAGATACTCTATCCAGACTACCGGAAGGAATAGACAGTGTGCCAGAGGAAAATAATGTACATGGCACTTTTCATATGAGATTCATCAAAGAAGTTCAGGGGAAAAATAAAATAGAACAAGTTTGCAAAAATATGTAGTACCAAAACGAACATGAGGTCAGGAAATCAGTTAAAGTAAATTTCGATACTATCAAATATCCTCAAATCTGTAAATTTAGTAAAATCTTCAAAAGTATTTTATACAAAAAGAAAGATGCGAGTAGAGAGGAGTGGAAAGTATGTTGGCCATCTAAATTTGAGACCGAAGTAATTGATTACTTCCACCTCGCCTTAGGACACTGTGGTCCGAAAAAGTGTATTCAAAAACTTTCTCATGTATTAGTAATAAATAACAGTGCTACAAAGAAAATAACAGATCGAAAACAATCATGCGATATTTGCCAAAGGGAAAAAGCTACAAACCGAACCAATCCAGGCTATATGCAGAACAATGTACTGGAAGACACTTTTGGCTTATTGTCAGTGAATTTGTATGGGCTTCTGCCGAAAACTGTGCGGTTTTGAGGCCGAAAACTTTTTCGTCAACTATTGTCATCAACTAAGGTTCTACAGTGTCTTGTATTTTCATTATTTCGGTATCTAACCTACCACTGATGTCATTTATCTGTCCCTGGATATTGTCGACATTGTTACTGATAGTGTCTACCTTGATTTTTAAGTCCCTGATAGCACTGATTTTAACCCCCTTGTATTTGAAATTGATGACCTTTTGCTGTAATTTGTGCAGACAACATTTTTAACAATTCTGTCATACCCAGTAGTTTCTCGCTTTCTTGGTCCAAGGTGTCTTCATATTCAGATTTTACTATTCGTGTTTCGCTCGTTACACTTTAGACTTTAGAAGAATAGAAAGTATCCATCGAGTCGTTAACGTCACCACTGTCTTCAGTTTTGTAGTCTTTCATGCCCTTTTTTGCGACGATTCCATCATTTTAGTTTGATAGTATAAGTGTGTGTGGTACTCCACGTAAGCCTGTTGCCATCCAGTGGGGTCATCTGTGTTCTTGTCTAACAAACTACTGCCACCCAGTACACTAGCTACTTTGGCGCTTGTTCTGATTTACCGTCGTTGTCGTATCCATTTTAATTTTGTCACTACCTTATATTTTATTTTTCAAAGACTTGAGAAGCTTGCTATCAATTATTTTGCCTGATGTATCGCAAATTCGCACCGCTGGACATTCAGTACTCGTTTTACAATATTTTGCGCCCAATATATACTTTCTTAACTGTCTTGATGTGAGTAAGGCTTATGAACGTCCTGTTACTCGGCTCCAAGTATAACACTAACGCTAACTAGTGTTACCCTCTGGGGGGATATTGAGTTTTGATCATGTGTTTGTCTAGTAGAAAGAAAAGTTATCGGACAGTAATTTGGTATACAATGCCGTTAATAGAAAAACTAAGCAGGCTTTACTTTGCGTATAAAATTTGATACGAATGAATCAATAAACTGTCGCCAGCCTAATTAGCCAAATTAATTTTAAACTTTATGTTTAAGGAAATTGAATATTAGTTGTCGTAGTGACTTTCATTTGAGATTCCCTTTGAAAAGCACATTGGATACACATGAATACAAGGCTACTTAAGTTGTGGGTAGAAGTAGTTACCATGAACGTAGCAACCAAATTAACGTTTAACGTCACTTGGAATAATTTATGTTTTCATCCTTTACAGCAATTTACTTAACACTGAGCTCAATTAACTTCAAAAAATTGTTCATTGTAGTAATCAAGATTAAATAAAGTTTCAAATAAGTTTGAGTTTTGTTCCCTTTTTCATCACCTGTGAAGCAGATATTTTAGAGGGTAACATTTACACAGTCTGGCACTGAATTTGTGCACATTTAATACACAGAAATAAATCACTATTTTGATAGGAACAGGATACACGGTATTCAGCACACGTCGGAGAGGATCCTACATCGGTTCATGATTAGGATAACATTAGGGTTCAAACATATGATTATAGCACCTGGATTATTATAGAAAACACTCACACAAATTATCTGGTCCATGCTATAATACGTATCTGTGTGCCTGAAGTTGGTGGAGCAGCGGCGAAATAGTGTTGGCAAATGACGTGGCGGCTAATTGTACTCACGACTCTTGATGTTGAATACTCTTTACAATTTTTTCTCGGCGACAGATTTTTATCGTATTAGAGCCATATCGTATTCCCAAGAGCACCATGCAACAGTCAAATCGACATTCGAGGCGAAATTCCATGCATAACGGCTTGCAAATGCCTTTTTGGCACCCTCGATGTGTACCGTGCAATGACTAGCTACTGACTGCGTACCGTTCCCACCAAGGAACCGCCCAGATCGACACCCAAAACCACCTTCTACCTCGTGACAAGCCACTTCGTTGCGGAGGGGCTTCTCAACAACTTTTGCATTAAACAGTACAAGTACCCTAAGCATGAAGCAGCTTCCGATATACAAATTTTCCATTATGAACATACATATATTATAAAATTTCATTATTTTAAATATCATTTAAGTTTTTTCATACATAGATTGCAAACTTTAAATTTCCTGTCACATATCAATGACCTTAGCTAACAAGCAACAGCCACTTCACGGTCACAGACACATAGTTACACAGTATAAACCTACTTCTAATCCATATTGGAGTTATAAGATGTTCATTTCAAGTGCATCTCTCTTTCTCTCCACCCCCCATCTCTCTCTCACCATTCGCCACCCCCAACTTTATGTCTGTGTGTGTCTGTGTGTGTGTGTGTGCGTGCGCGCGCGTGTGTGTGTGTCTATGCCTGTGTGTCCGTTGATGTAACTTTAGAAGGAATTCGTTATTACGTGTCCAATATTGTTTTTCGTCTTCCTTTTATCATAGTGACTGAGACCCTTTATTTAATAGAGTAACTACAGATTTTCGTAATGGAATGTTTAGTTCGCTCCTTTTGGTGTTATGAATAGCCACTTAATTTGATTTAGTACCTTAAAGTAACTGTAATGGTACAGGTACTAATGATACGGGCAATAACGACATACAACCGGCTTAAAGGCCCTTTGGGTCACAACTTCGTATTTTGAGATAAGAAACAATGATTAGAAATGAAATGTAATCTACTTATATAACACGGCAACACCTAAAGCTTATAAAAATTGTTGAAACTAACCATTACCACTCGCAATTTATGTTTCCTTCGCCAACAGAACTCACTTCTAGTAGGAATGTAATTGGCATTCTGGAACAGACACAGTCTCTTGTCAGTACTAATTGATGTGGGCTGCCTAAAAGCAGAAGTAGGTACACCAAACGTTAGCGCTGTTTGGGAGTGAAAGATATTTGCGTACAAATGAACAGTTCATGGTTCTATTAAACCTGTGTAATATTAGAATGACTGGTAAAAATTTCTGCCGAGTTGCAGTATTTCCGTTAATGTCAAAGTATTTAGATAGCTTATCTGCCTCCGAATAGTATTCTTACTTTCTCTCCCTCTAGCAAACACACACACACACACACACACACACACACACACACACACACACAGCACATGAACGTACACATACACCATAATAAGCCATGAACACTAAACGGTTGAACAGTTAAACGTTAAATGATAAATAGTTCAACAGTTAAATGGTAATCGTAATTGATTAAACACCTAAATAGTGAAACGAATTAAAATGTCAAATAGTAAAACGACTCAGTATTTAAATAATTGAATATTTAAAAAGTAAAATGTTACATACTATACGACTAAACGATTAAATAGGAAAATTATAATTGGTAAAATGTTGAATAATGAATGGTAAATGTTCGAAAGATCGTGGTTAAATACACGCATCAAATAAGTTTTGGATCAACCCGGTTCCGAGAACTCCTGAGCGTAGAAGTTGACTGTGGATATTATATCACAGACACAGTCCCTTTAACTATTCAGAGATGTCACTCAACACACCTAAAGATGTAAACAACCATGCATGAGCAGCGCCTATTACATGGTAGGGGTCCGACGGCCGATCAGTTCCAGGCATTCCACCAGGAAGGAGGTACATCGCTCGGGTTGTCTGTAGTTAAACATGCCTAGACGGTCAATACCACTGTTCGATCGCGACCACATTGTTACTTTGTGTCAGGAAGGACTCTCAACAAGGAAAGTGTCCAGGCGTCTAGGAGTGAACAGGAACTGTCGATGACATTCCTCGCTCAGGCCGGCCAAGGGCTAGTACTGCAGTGGATGACCGCTACCTACGGATTATGGCTCGGAGGAATCCTGACAGCAACGACACCATGTTGAATAATGCTTTTCGTGCAGCGACAGGACGTCGTGTTACGACTGAGACTGTGCACAGTAGGCTGCATGATGCGCAAATTCACTCCCGACGTTCATGGTGGGGTCAACCTTTGGAAACACGACGCAATACAGCGCGGTACATATGGGCCCAACAACATGTCGAATGGACCGCTCACGATAGGCATCACGTTATCTTCACCGATGACTGTCGCATATGCCTTCAGCCAGACGATCGTCGGAGACGTGTTTGGAGGCAACCTATTTCAGACTGAAAGCCTCAAACACGCTGTCCAACGAGTGAAGCAAGGTGGAGATTCCCTGCTGTTTTGGGGTGGCATTATGTGAGGACGACGTACATGGAATTCGCCGTAACGGCTGTACGATACGTGAATGTCATCCTCCGACCGACAATGCAACAATATAGGCAGCATATTGACGAGGTATTCGTCTTCAAGGACGAAAATTTGCGTTCCCACCGTGTACAGCTTGTGAATGACTTCCTTCAGGATAAGGACATCGCTCGATTATTGTGGCCAGAATGTTCTGCAGACATAAATTCTATCGAACGTGCCTGGAATAGATAGAAAATGGCTGATTATGGAAGACGTGACCAACCAACCACTGAGGGATCTACGCCGAATTGTCGTTGAGGAGTGGGACAATCGTGACTAACAGTGCCTAGATGAACTTGTGGATAGTATTCCGGGACGAATACAGGCATGCATCAAAGCAAGATGGCTCTGAGCACTATGGGACTTAACATCTATGGTCATCAGTCCCCTAGAACTTAGAACTACTTAAACCTAACTAACCTAAGGACAGCACACAACACCCAGCCATCACGAGGCAGAGAAAATCCCTGACCCCGCCGGGAATCGAACCCGGGAACCCGGGCGTGGGAAGCGAGAACGCTACCGCACGACCACGATATGCGGGCATCATCAAAGAAAGAGGTCGTGCTACTGGGTATTAGAGGTACCAGTGTGTACAGCAATCTGAATCACTAGTTCTGAAGTTCTCACTGTATGGCTGTACAACATGCTATGTGTGGTTTTCATGAGCCATAAAAATGTCGTAAATGATGTTTATGTGGACCTCTAATGCAATTTTCTGTACTGGTTCCGGAACTCTCGGAAGCGACATGATGAAAATCTTTTTTAGATGTATGTAATTAAATAGTTAAAAGTTAAATTTTTAGTTACATTTTATATTATGTGATGTAGTACTAACGAGGAAATGGTTCTGATACACGGTTTAAGTCGTCAATGAAGTGACAGTAAAGTCATACGGATACATTTATGTACACTGGTAATATTTGTAGAGTGTACTTAGTGTAGTGCACATGCAACCAACATTACATTAATATCATTGAACGTGACCTTCTTGTAATGTTGTATCTTGTGCTGAGAGATAAACAGTAAAATTACATCCATTTGTTTATTGGTAACAGAAATGATGAAAATAGCGATACCTCTGGTATATGGGCATCACAACAATCTAACTATTTATCAATACCACAGATGGAATTAAATGTAGAAGCACATACTCTGATGCAAACAGTAATTTTACATGCATTTGTTAATTCGTAACAGAAATGACGAAAATAAAGTTACTTTTTGTGTATAAGTATCACAACAATACGATTATTTATCAATACCACTGACGGAATTAAGTGTAAAAGCACCTACTCTGATGCCTCAACAAACTGTCCCATAAATCAAAATTGACGGATTTCAAGGCATGTTGAGAAACCCTATATTGCTGTATGAAAACTACCATGATCAGGTAACGTAGTAAAGCTCCACGTTCATGGAAGAAACGGGCCAGTAGTGGCCTACCGACCATGGCGTCTACCTCTGCCACAGATGTGACTGCGTGTGGTATGGGGGGAGGGCTCCTGGTCAGCACACTGGACTTTCGTTCGTTGTTGGGTTTCTTGATTTTGGAACCGCCACTAACCGTTAGAGTAGATCTTCAGTAGGCTCCATGAGGCTCTAGAAGAATGCGCCTCGTATTTGAGAACTGATGAAATTAACAAGAGGATGTTTTCCCGACAGCGAACACTTCAGTTCAACATCAATAAAGGTACTTTTCCTTGTGAGAACGTAACTGACGAATCCGTTTTGTTAGAAACCGTTACTCCCTACTATTGAGTTCAAAAGCTTGCCGAGCAGTGAAATAGCAGTAACAGTATTGACTTATCATCGAGAGTATCGAGAGTGCAAAGTTCAGAGTTTATGGCAGTGCAAGACATTGAGAGTTTACTCCATTTGAAATCTGACATCTTGGTTTTGGCAAATTTGTTTGAAAAGTTCCGAGCATGATCATGATGCAGGCTATTACGCGTCTCCGCCTGGCCTGGTCGTTGCTGAGTACTACCGAAGTTAGGTTGCAGATTATTATGCACACCGACCATCGGTCATTGTTCACACTGACAAGCAGTTATTGCTCACTATGATGATATTAACGGTCTGTACAACTGTACCTTGTTGCAACGCCTACCACTCTCTGAATCTGCGTGGATGCATGTCGAAGTTTTTGATGTATGGAATATACCCTTGTTCTAAGCAACATTCATTGGATACGGTCATTCTGTCAAGCTCTGTGGATGAAAATGTATGTCGATTATAATGCTTAGAATGCGTGAGTGCAAAGAACGATTTCCAAACATAATTCTTGAAAGTCATGACTAATAGTGCTTTCGGGAAGACTATTCCCCGTTAGTAGAGAATAGGTGACGTAAAGCTAGTAAAGAGATGAGAAAATATAGTTATGGAGATGCAACTGAGATTGCAAGATCGGATTTCAAGAGCAGCCTCCTGTTTAAAGAAAATTTGGTTGTAACTGACTTGAGCACCTTTAACACTGTTTTCGAAAAACCTGTGGCTGTAATAATAGTTTCGTTACGTATATTTCCAAGACGCTGCTTGCATATTTTCCTTAGGGCTGTATGCAGAAATTTTTATCTAAAAAATGTTAAAATGTGTTACACAAACACGGGTAGCTTAATACAGCATGTAACCACACAATTAATTGTGATGTTATTATATGCGATGTGTATGCGCCGTGTGATACTTCAATTTACTCTAACAAATATGATTATGAAACCCCATGGATAAATAAAAATCATGTGAAATTAATGAAAGATGAATTTTCAGTTGATATTATGACAGAATTTTAAGGAATGTGATCAATAATGTGCACTCTCGAAACTGAGGCACTACATGTACTGCATACAGCGAACCTTGTGAAACGCTCGTTAGTATAACAACTTATCATAAACGATTATTGGGAACGTTTGGTAAACGACACTAAAAAATCGAGTGCACAGTATCTAATTCGTTCTAATTTGCACTCAGTATTGACTATAATGCAATGAAAATTAGCAATTTCACAAAAATGATTATCATTTCATAAAGTGAGCGCCATTGTGTAGGGTCATTACAACACGAAGAAAGTTCATGATGTTGATGGCTGATTTTAGTGTAAATACCTGACAGACGTAAATACTAAAATTAAATACTTGGGAAATATTCGTAAAATATAAGTTATAGATCGTAATTGTAACTGCAGACTGTAACTTGAGGGCATTAGCATCTTGGTAACTGAAGTGAATTCATATAACCCTAACTCACGTTATCATTGTCTTGATGTGTACTTTCTGATGGAAATTAGTGACTCACCGTATTTGCTCTGAGAGTGAGAGAAAACGTATAACTTAAACACCAAATATCCCTGGAGTACATGTAATATACAAAGCTGAAATTTGAAAACGTTATATAAAAATTCAATTAATGTAAAAAAATTACCCAACTGAAAGAAAAAAAAAACACTGAATACAAAAACGCTCTACGGATCACATTCAATAAAAAGAGCTTCTATGTAAAAAAAAAAAAAAAAACAGTGTATTCAAATGTGAAAACTCTGTAAAAACTTAGACGAAACCACAAAAAAATTTACGTCGGGAATACTTTTTTTTTCTTTGAATTCCATCTGTGATATATCGTTTATGCTTGATACATACAGTCACTCTCTCTCTATCTGTCTATCTATCTATCTATCTATCTGTATCTCCATCGCTCGCTTAGCAATCCTAGGAAGTCTATGGGTTATTAGAGACATGGAACGTAAGAAGATAACTCCCATACTGGTCCGTCTCCTTCTCTCTCTCTCTCGCTCTCTCTCTCTTGTAGCGCAAGTGATGCCATTGGCATATATAACGTGTGTGTGTGTGCGAGTGCGCAATTCAGAGGAAAATATCTAGCGTAAATTTCCTTGACTGTCTAGGAAATAATAAAACTTGGCAGTCATTTTTACGAATCATTTTAACATTGCACTGGATACTTTTGGAGTTTAGTATTTGTACACAAGTATCTTTGACTTTCTGGTAAAATTTACGTGATTTGTTACAGCATATATTTGCAATTGGTGGCACTTTCATGTAGCTTACACTCTCATTTTATTATTTTATTGATACTGGACTGAGAGTGTGGTGAGGGGCTGGGAATGGCTGGAGGTGAGCGTAGTGAAAGGTTGAGAATGTGTAAAACCACAGCTGGGCTAATTGTGTTACTGTGGACAATTTTGTTCAGTTTCGCACAACCACAACTGGGCTAGTTACACGATCTATGATTCTGACTTTCTGGTCTGACGGGGGTAAGGGAGAAGCGGAGAAGCCTGATGATGTCATTGACGAGGCGGATTTGGCTTATCTATGTGTTGTATAGATATGGCTATTGAGTTTCGGGAACATGGTTGGCTTTCCTGATTGTTTATATGCACTTAGATCCTTGCGGAATATATTTTTTTTTTTTAATGTTGGCTCAACACCCAGTTTGATCCAGAAGGCCCTTTACAGAACTAATAATTGTGGATCTAAAACCAGTTGGTCCTAAGGGCTTGCAAATATTATTTATATAGCGCTATGGCTGTTTCTCTGTCTTTTTGCATGCACTGTAATCTACTGAGTGTCATTTCAAGAGTAGGTTGTTGGCTTCTGGATGGCTAAATACAGTCATCTTTACTGTATTTGGTTATCAGACAATAACCAGTTGCTACTTTATACGACCACAACCAACATACACTGATAAATTTGGTATAGTTTCAGTCCGGATACAATGAATGGCGTGTCGGAATATGGGCACGACTGAAATTCTATTTCCAGTTTATTAAATCGAAGACGATCGAGACAAACGTGAACATAAGACTTCTTTCCATTCAACCAATATTTATGGAACAGTAATATGACACTTCCCCAGAAATAACTAGCACAGTAATAGTATCTTGTCTCTAGAAAAGACAAATAAATGTAGCAGAAGGAGCGTTCTTCCTCTTTTATTCTAAGCGTTAAAACATTCATCATTACAGCATAGTAATATGACGCTTCTCCAGATATAATTACCAATATATTAATATTTAGTCTCTTGCAAGGGCAAATTAATGCAGCAGAAACGGTGTATTTCCTCTTTTACTCTAAGAATTAAAGAAAACACCATTAGTGATATCATCCAGAAGACGAGGCCGACGAATATGGCTGGCGGCAGGGTTCGGAAGACGGCAGGCAAACGTGTTTGACAAGAGAAAGTCGTAGCTAATAATGACATGTTTGCACAGAATTGGCAAACGCGTTAATCAGTAATTATTAAATCCTGTAAATGCTACGTATGATATAACTGCTGTTAGTATCATTAGCTGTAAATTGCAAATTAACAATTAATGTTGACTGCACAATGGCAGAAACATAATTTACGTAATTAATGAACCATGATTAATTGTCATCAGTGCTAATAAATGGTACAAACAGTTGGAATTTATAACCGAATATGTTATTTGAACAATTATTTTTTGTATGAAACGACGCCAATCGTCTGACAACTCTGCAACAAGCCACGTTAAATCGATTGTATGCCAGGTAACCTAATGTCTTATAATCGAGAGCTGTATACCCGATAGTTTTTGGCAGAATTTTGGCGTACCATAGAATAGACACAGACTGCTCCTCGAAAAAATGCAATACGAACCGGTATTCGAAGATCTTTATGACAAAAAATTAAAAACAGCAGTATCCAGAAGTGTAGTACGTTAGCGCAGAAGAAAACACAATCGTACAGGAGTCATCACGAAGATAATAAAAAATGGTTCAAATGGCTCTGAGCACTATGGGACTCAACTGCTGAGGTCATTAGTCCCCTAGAACTTAGAACTAGTTAAACCTAACTAACCTAAGGACATCACACACATCCATGCCCGAGGCAGGATTCGAACCTGCGACCGTAGCGACGAAGATAATACAACGGAATTATTCTTTAACCATTCACCTACTGTTACATGAACGATATATTGTTAGATAAGCTGGTATCTATGGAAACATTCATACAAAGTCAGTTAACAGTCAATGTAATATGCATACTTGTAATTAAATAATACGAGAGCGCAGTATATTTTAGACTTTAGGGATGTGGGAGGTAATCACCTAAAAAAGATTTGGTTATACAAATTTCATTTTAGCCGTTTCAGCAACATTTCTTTCTGCCAGAGCTCAAAGTCGGGGGAGAGTTTCTTAAATTATACCATTTATGACTAGCCTAAACAGTAAGTTACAAAATTTATTTAAATAATGCTATCTTCAACGTAGGACGTTGCTCGTGGCATCCGACTTAAAGACTAGAACTTCTGATAAACATAAACCAAATGAACTTACCGTTTAAAGAAAATTCTGTTAGTAGCTGACTATAGGAATTTCACATTTGTAATTTCGGGCCTTAGGCCAGTACCATGTGGTACTTTCAAAGCTGAAATAATAAAAAGATGCAGGGAGATTATACACAAAATTGCCCACATATGCTACGAAAACAGAAGTACAATACAAAAACGGTGAAAATAACACATCACTTACACTGTGCTTCTGTACAAGTGAGACTTTAAAAATCAATGTTCTAGCATACAGTTTACTTGTGATCGCAGGCCGTTTGAGGAAAAATACATCCACAAATCTTATTTTCCGTGGACTTCATGCATTCCAGCAATACAATTCTGATAACAATTTTAGGTTACATCACACCATTTTATATCCGTTGACAACATACAGCTCTGTGTGATTAAATAGTGGCTCAAATGGCTCTGAGCACTATGCGACTTAACCTCCGAGGTCTTCAGTCACCTAGAACGTAGAACTAATTATACCTAACTAACCTAAGGACATCACACACATCCATGCCCGAGGCAGGATTCGAACCTGCGACCGTAGCGGTCGCTCGGCTCCAGAATGTAGCGCCTAGAACCGCACGGAGACTCCGGGCTGCCGTGTGATTAAATAGTCATCCGTTGACAACATACAGCTCTATGTGACTAAATAGTCGTAAGATACTAGGTGGTGTGGTAGAAAAATTTGTTTATAACAGAGGCATCAAAATACACATGTAATATCTGTCCAAAGCAGCTTCCAATGGCTTTATTGCTTATACAGTACATGGAAATAGTAATGTTACATATCTCACATATTAGTTTGTGCTTCCACTTTGCGTATACCTTTCAAATAATGAAACAATACTGAAGCCACAAAACGCTCATCCATATAACAACCCACACCGCAGCAGAAAATGAGAAGGTACAGACGACATGCTGACCACTGAACATGTCTTTTTACAGCGTTGTATTATGAGACTATCGTGTGATTTGCAAAGTTGGATGTAACAGAAGTTACGCAATGCTAATGGGCTTAAAATATTACGGAGAGGAAAATGGAAAGTAATTTCCTCTCCTAAAATAGATTAGACCAGATACACACTAAAGATAAAATGGAATAAAGTAGAGAAACCGAAATTACAAAACTGAAATATAAGGCAGTTCACTTGATTTTTCCTCATTACGTACAAAACATACAATACAATAGAAAACATCGGGAACATCTATAAAATGTTTTACACCGCATTTATAAGAAGCTCGTAAAATATATCATGCATGATATTCTAGAAAAGAATAAATTAAAGATGAAAGTAAATAGTGGTTGTGCATATGATTCTCCCATGTTTTCAAATACAAACGTCGTAAACTGTGTACACATGATAAAATCAAGGTATTGTAAACTCACATCGGAGGGGATTAGGTAATGCGCTCTTATCCCATGTTCTCTCTATCATTCGCGTATAAAAGAAACAGCAAGATATCTAAAATTCTTCTGTTTCGTAAATCTGTTTAATCGTCCGGGTGCTTAGTGATGCAGTTGTAAGTTTCTATTTCTTCAAGATTACTAATAATTCTACCGCTGGGCGCTACACGCAGTTTGCAAAGGCTGGATCTTTGTTGCTCACACTACATTTAATTTTGTAAACATCTGCAAATGCTACAAAATAGTGATCTGGTTTCAAAAAAATTGTTCACATGGCTCCGAGCACTATGCGACTCAACTTCTGAGACCATCAGTCGCCTAGAACTTAGAACTAATTAAACCTAACTAACCTAAGGACATCACAGACATCCATGCCCGAGGCAGGATTCGAACCTGCGACTGTAGCGGTCACGCGGTTCCAGACTGAAGCGCCTTTAACCGCACGGCCACACCGGCTGGCAGTGATTTGGTTCCCTAATTTGTAATTGTAATCTGGTTTCCTAATTTGTACCAGTGGGTATTAGTTGTGTGTGTGTGTGTGTGTGTGTGTGTGTGTGTGTGTGCGTGTGCGTGTGTGTGTGTGTGTGTGTGTGTGTGTGTGGTTGGGTGGGTGTTGGGTGGGCGTGTGTGTGTGTGTGTGTGTGTGTGTGTGTGTGTGTGTGTGTGTGTGCATGATGACAAAGTGTATATATTAGAAACCAACGTGTTCCCATATTGGTGGAAGTAATGATGTTACGACGTGATAATGATATAATAGCGCAATCGTTAAGCAAGATATTTTACCACTCTTCAACCAAAGTTATGGTACACACAATAAATACCACAGCATGACTGATAAACCCATACTACACCGCCACTATTTTACTGTATTGTGTGCAGTCCTAGTGTATGTTCTTAAACGAATGCATTGGTAAAAATAATAATCTCATAGAAAAATTATAAGGTTTACCGATTTCAAGTGGTTCATATGACTCGGAGCACTATGGGACTAAACATCTGAAGTCATCAGTCCCCTAGAACGTGGAACTACGTAAACCTAACTAACCTAAGGACATCACACACATCCACTCCCGCGGCAGGATTTGAACCTGCGACCGTAGCGATCACGCGATTCCAGACTGCAGCGCCTAGAACCTCTCGGCCGCAACGGCCGGCTTTACCGATTTCTAACCAAAGCTACTGTGTGCATAAGAATTAGCACAGCACTACCTAAAATGTGGCCTTAGACAGAAGTGACCAGTGTCTCCAACCACACCCTGCGAAAAGGATATTGCCTGCAGGGTACAGCAGCCTTGTAACGCTGCTTTGGAGAACAGCCACGACCGTGAACATCACGTTATCAATGACTAAGAAACCAAATTTATTTTAGGTGTAAGCATCTCCGACATAGATTCCGGCACGAAAGGCACTGCTCCAGCTATCAACAACTTTAATAACAACAAACAGGTCCCAGCAAGTCGATGGAAATACGTTGGCTGCAGTGCAGGTACGCGCCAGCCATTTCCATCTCTCCTATCACACTGCAAACCAATAAGAATAAAGCTCCAAGCTTCCAGCTTGCTAAACAAGGCCTTGTACGTGGGCGCGTCAGTCTCGGTCAGCCGAGATTTCAGGTGTAACGAGGATATATAACTGCAGTTGCGATATGCAAACAAACATACTCCTCAATATTATTAGGATATGTGACAGTACTAAGATAAATGTATGTCACTATAGAAAAAAATCGAGTATTATCCTCGCTATTAACGAAAGTTCAATAGATCCACAGAATTTCAAAGGCACGCGCAAGACACATGTTAGGTACCTAGAACAGTGCAATATTAGGAAAAAAAAACACTATTTCCCTGAAATACTTATCTGTGCGTTAATCATACGAGCTTTAACACTGGAATTCAGATGCCTTGCTACTAACCTACCACAAAGATGATGTATACACAGATTAATAGAGCAACACTTAATGGTTTATGACGATATTATATGGTTCGTAAATAAGAAAGGAAAAATGCACCTGTATCCGACCACAGCAAATCACAGAAAACAATAAATACAGCGGTTAGTGTTACCACAGAATATGAGGATTCTCTGCAGTGCACTAATTAACACGAAAATACATTTTTAGTGCACACGTTCTACAAGCACACTTGGAAGATCCCATGCCTCCATAACTAATAACGACTTGAATTATTTTCCAAAGACGCATTTGTAACAACAGTGTACCATTCTGTAACAACAGTGTACCATCAACGGAATTCAACCTATGAGGTATACAAACAGAAAGGCTACTGGAAAAAGAGGTTTTACACGTAACTAATAAACAACCCCACTCTCTCGATACGCGAAACAAGAGCGAAGGACCGCTACTGCAGTGCCTGATAAGGCGGCCGCGGCGTCACCTGCTGAAAGCGACCTACAGACGGTGGACACTGAACGAATGCACCCGTAAAACGTTCTCAAATTTTTTTCTGATTATACACATTTCAAACTAAAGAGAAGAATACTAGTAGTGTCAATAGTAGTTTTCTAGTGCTGCTGGAATTTATTATGCTCACTATAGTTACAAGAAACATTCTGAGACAAACATACAGTAACTCGTGAGTGACCGTGTAATATATGTTTAGGTTACAGATGCAGTGCCAGATAAAGGTCGACATTTCCGAAAACAGGTCCACACATTGCTTCCTACAAATAAGAAAAATGAACTAAATATGTTGTAGCCGATCTGTATGCTTTATGAAGTCACTGGACGCACTTGTCAGTAGTGAATCTTCCGTTGCTACCAGAGGTGCTGTAACTTTTTCAAAACCAATAATGATATTATAGACTTGTTACCAGCTGCTTCGATGAACTCGCCAGTTTCATGTGTACTCAAACGGGGCAATACTCTTTTTGCGAAAACGTCATTGAGAACTAACAGTCGCAGCTGTGGGGTATCAACGTAACTTGTTTCAATATCAAATGCATCAGTATTTTACGAAGGTGTTTCTTAGAGAACATCAGTGAAACTTGTCAATAACATTCAGTGTTAGCTTGTTACTGTCACTGATCTTAACAAAATATGACGGCCCGCACTAATAATAATAATAATTATTATTATTATTATATGTTTATTTGTCGAAGTGCAGTTCTTATTTATGTTATCGGTTTGCTGACACACCGTGAGGTGGTCGTATCATCATTGGTGTCTTTGATTGTGTGCGATATCCTTGTATTTCCATTTGCTCACTCACATCCGCAGAAAGTGAACTACTTTCTATACCAAAAGTACGTGTACCGGAGTAGCGTGTGAGTATATAACGGCAAGAAAATCATAGAGTCGAATCCCAAAACGTTATTACTATTTTTTATCCCATTGTTACACACATAGTAGATCTTAGCTTTGATAGCTGCAGCTGATTAATATTCGTAACGTTATATATCCTCATGGTACTTTTCTATGAATCTTTACCAGCCACTGTTGAACTGTACTTCGTGTTATTAACATTTGGCAAAAGTAGGTACTCCACAGAAATCCATGTGTATATTTATGTGTGTGTATGTGTGAGTGTGTGTGTGTGTGAGAGAGAGAGGGTTCTGATGTATTTTGAATTTGCCTCGTACAATTGCGTTGACTGACATTTCGGCAAATTATATTTTGTAACACTGCATTTCATATCCTACACGATTTTTTTTTGATTTTTTTTTTCCGACGAATTTGCTTGCAGTTTACTTTTGTGATGAGAGTTTCCTGCAGTAGTTAGGGTGCCCTTTCCCTAAGGCAACTGTTAAGTCGAGCTACCTTAATGTGCAGGATGATTTTATTGTCATAAAGGTAAACCGCGAGGAATGCGAAGGGAAGCAAAGTTATGCATCCATCTTCACAAATCACCTGTCTAATAGACGGTAAGTACTTGTAACTTGATGGTGGGCAGGGGGGGGGGGGAGGGGAGGTGGGGGTGTTAGCCCGATGATTAGCTGCCATCATTCCTGCTATAATATGTGCACTGTTCCAAAGATGATTCTATTGTAGAAGTACAGTTAAAGCAAGCACGATGAATGTGAAGACTGGCATAGTTAAGCATCGTTGATGCCCTTCACGGGTATTTGGCCGGATTTCATCTTCCTGATGACACGATATTTGGACGGACCAACTGGCGATAATATTCAGGTGAGTCTGCAAATGCACAAACGCGGCAGAACTAAGGTAACATGAGATACGATGGCTTCTTTGTACTCAGGGAAGAGGGCACTGCGTGTGCGTGGGAATCGGAAGGGCTGACCTCTGCAAACTGACGTTGTGCCTAACTGAAGTCATCTTCGAGTCATCAGTGTAGGCACCCTGTGAAACATTTGTAGAACGCAAAAAGCTATTAAAGCTCACAAATCTACATACCACAGACGATCATAACCACTGCAGGTAACCAAGGAGAGCTATGAATCCCTAACTGTCACGACCAGCCACAACTCATCTCTAAAGGTCTGTGTGTAGCAGTAGCGGAACCACTTCAGCATGGTCAGCTCTGTGCCATTGACGTGTTCTGCTGCAATAGACAACAGTACCAACGTGACATTGAAGTTAGTCTTCACTGGAACATCTTCCCACCATGACGGATCGACACACTAGGTGCACGTAGATTCGAAGTGGTGTCTCCTACAAGGACCCTTTCATTTTCTGGAGGTATGTCATCCGGCACAGCTTTGATCACATCGTAGAGGCTAAGGTAGAACAAACTGTTATCCACTGACTCCCATGCATCTACTGTGGAAAGCTCCTCAAGTGGTTGCTGTTACTCTGGGGAAATGACGCTGCTGCATGCCGAATTGGTATCAGATACCCTGGATGGAAATGTGGCACGTGATTCGGTCGCTGGGCTTCTACATAGTGGCTCACATGAAGTCTGACGGATCGGGAAAGACCTTGCCAGCAACAGTGTCTAGATTCGTCAGTAAATTAAGGGTGTCAGACTTTGGAGCATCATGAAAGTATTTCACAGAAGGTGGCTGTAGATGCGCTATGATGACAAACAACCATTTCCACGCTAGTGATTCATACACTCCCGTATACAATATACAATTTCGTAGTTGGCAGTTTCATTTTGTCGGGACCTCCCGCACCAAGACTTGTGTGGTTTTCAGCAGAGCTGGAACTTCCCTTTGTTTAGAGATAATGTCCTTTAATGCAGTGATTACTCAGATTTCACCCATACTACTGTGTTCATCCAATGAATTCCTGGAAAGCAGTTTTTGTTCTTGTGTTTGTGTACCACTCATTCATCTTATTGCTGGGGCCTCAGTGTCCATCTTGAAAATTGACTTGATGGAACGTTCACGCTAATCAGCCAGCACAGAGTATGGTTGTCCATCAGCACATTAAATAGTATGCCAAACGGAAATGGCTGGAAATTGTTAATGGCCCAAACAACAGCAAGGCACTCTTCCCACTCTGCAGTGTAGTTCATCTCGAACTTCTCGAACAATTACTCTGGAAGAATAAGCTATAGCTTTTTCAGGGGTTTCCTGAAATTCTATTAGAACGACACCTATTCCATAAACGCTAATATCGTGTAAATTTTCCTCAGCATTCTCGTCAAACAATGATAGTGCAGAATATAATGTAGGTGTCTCCTTAAGGACAAAGAAAGGCCTTTCTTGCACCTCTTCACAGGAAAATTGGTTTCTGGCAGTAGCAGTTCCTGCAATAGATTTGCGCTGGGGCAGAAACCTATTATGAATCAACAGTAGCACAAGCACATCGCGGTAAACTTTCTCACGTAAAAAATTTGCAGAGAAGTCCCAAATGTGTGACTGTTCCTTCTTTCTATATGTTGTATTGTACTGTATTAAGTAGGTGCACTATCTTGTAAGAGGTCCATGACTAAGGAATTTGTTGCTAGTGCACTCGAGCAGATGTAATTTCGTTGGATTGCTCACGCGCTGCCTGCAATATGTAAGCTATAAGAGAATCTCAGACCAGAGAGCAGTGTTGTATGCAGTAGGAACTCTGTGGCAGTAGTAGTAGTTGCTAGCGATCAGTCGTGTGTGTGTGGAATTGGCTGGGCCGGTCGTCGGGAGCGATGGCGGAGCCTGAGCGTTGTAGTGTAAGGTAAAAGCACCCTCGCGCATATGTACTATTTTTATACAAAGTCCCATGTAAATGTTTATTTTTAAATCTATTAGTAACAACCTTTTTTATAAAAAGTCAACTTTAACAATTATTCATCACAATTTAACGAATTTACTAATTTCTCCAGTCTATGGCCATCCCGATTATTGCAAAGATAAATCAGTTGTTTCTCTTTATACATGACAAATCTATCAGCCAGCATTGCACTGGGCTGTGCCAGCAAAATTTCTTATAGGAGCAGATATATATGCGTTATCCGGCGATCTTATTGAGGTAAGAATTCTCAATTTATTCAGAATGCATTTTTAGGGCCATGACGCAGCACTGCTGACGTCGAAAATTTACCAGTTTAAATTCACAGTCAATTATTGAAAGGTTGGAACTGAGCCCCAATATTTTATTGAGAGATTAGTCACATTTTATTATTGATAGGTTCCGCAATTTATTTATTGGGAGGTTACGCTAAATATCAATGCTATACATATTTTTACTGTTGGGTAGTTACGCTAAATGTGAATGATATAATTATATTCTTTACTGTGGGGAGGTTACACTTGCGACAACCGGCCAGGATCGTATTTTTTTGTGAATTTCTGATAAGTAGTCAGTTATATATCTGCTCCTATTTACAAAATATTAACTGTAGTTTCTATCTTGCGCAACGCATGTACTAATTTGTCACTCCTTCATTCACATACCATCGGCAATTTATTGTTCATTGTTGTAATTGTAGTTGTTCCATTTTTGCTTTGTCTATGTTTGTTTTTGTGCTTACCTTTGACTTGTAAAAATGCCCCGAAAAACTGCTAACAGTACATCGCGATGCGCAGTGAGTGAAAAAGCCGATTCGAATAATTTGACTGATAATACTACCGACACTTGTGTCATACTGATAATCCTCTAAATACAGATAATCAGCTGGTGAAGATCACTAGTAATGATTTTACTCCAAATGATGAACAAACACATTCAGTTCTGTCCACAATTTAACGGTAAGTGATGACGTGGCACGTTCCGTTACAATGAAAGCTGTTCAGTTTGACATACATGATTGGCAAAATTTACACAGTGAACAGATAAAAGATTCTAACTTAAATCAACATTGCAGTCAAAATACGTCAGATTTATTTGATTCCAATGTAGTGACCCACAGTGCACATCTAATTAGCAGACCTTTTCGTGAATCAGACAATGACCAAATGGTTACACAAAACGTGACACATGTAGATACACCATCACACAGCACAGAAAACACAGTCACTAATTTTGGCATGGATCAAGTTATAGCATTATTACTACAAATCAACGAAAAAATGAATAATACGACAACCATTTCAAACAAATTAATGAAAATTTCAAACAGTTGAATGAAAAACACGACAACCTTAATGAATCGAACAAACAACTTAATAAAATCTCAAACAGTCGAATGATAAACAAGACAACAATTTCAAACAACTTAGTGAACAGATTACAGCCGTTGACGTGCAATGTCACGATACTAAAGAACAATTACGTGAGGAAATTCAGGCTTGGGCCAGGAACAGTAGTGAAGAAATTAGATCTGTTGCACAAGAATTAAGTACTACACATGCAGCCACAACGAAATTACTTAGAAATGAAATTAGTGCAGTTGCTAAACAATGTTCTGGAAACGCAACACAATTACGCGACGTGTTTAAATTAATGTCAGCAGAACTTCCACGCACACTGAAAGCGAAAGTCGACAAGAAATTTGAACGACAAAACAGCCAAATTTACGAACGTTTTAATCACCACCTACAAAACAGTGAAACGAGTTACCGTAAATTTATACAGGAACAGAACAAAGTAAAGAAACAAGTCATGGAAACAATTACTGTACAGAGACAGGAAGATTAGCGTAAGTTATTTACGAAAGCAAAAACATGCGTAGACAACAATATTGCTACAGTATCAGACGAAATCAATACTATCAAACAGTTGAACACTGAACTAAACGGTGAAATATCCGATCGAAAAGCAAAAACAGATACTAAAATTCAGACTTGGGAAAATAAATATACAGTAGACCTTCAGACAATGACCAACAGACTAGAACAATTAGAATTAATACAGGATCCCGATGGCATTAAAGCAGACGTTAAGAAATTAAACAAAACCACACGCAAAATGCAGAAACAAATTAATGCTTGTGACAATAAAAACAGCGATCGGGAAAAGCACTCACTGAAAAATTTGATCAATTGGCCAGTCCTATTGACGTTATCGAACATAACAATGACACCAAATCAGACGAAACGTCACCAGTTTCGATTAATCAAACACCCGAATTCCAAAACATATCAATGATACATTACATAGAAAACTGTCACCTTTACAGCAAGAAGTGACGGAGATGAAAAATGATTCAGCCTCTAACACGATACAGCATACGCCACATTGTGAACATTTGTCACATTCACACAGCCAGTGTAATTTAGGTAATTTACAGAGTGTACGTGACTTAGATTCCGAATAGTCACAGACAAACGGATTATCAGACAATCATGAACCTACTCAGACATACAGAGACGATAGTTTTGATTACAAGCACTTTCTATCTGTTAGTAAATTTAAGGCATTTAAAAATGATATAAGACATATTCACCCTTTGTATTGGATACAACAATTTAGTTTTGGTTTTCCACCGGCTTGGTCTTTAACGCAGAAACTAAAATTTATTTGTAGCGCTTAATAGACCTCAGGGGATTCATTACTCTTCGATGAATATGTGCCGTAGCGTGCACAGGGCCCCGAGCCGTAGTAGTGCTATTTCATCTATAGATTTTTGCACTGCTGCTTTCTCTTTTACTATCATTTATAACTATCAAAACAACTCTTTAGCTATCGATCTATCTAGAATTAAGAATGAGTAAAGAAAACCAGATATGACAAGTTTTACCGAAAGTGACAGTTTTCGTTAGGCACTCGTGAAATAAAAAGAAATACCAGCATAATTTTAATAACAGACAAAATTTTCATCTTCAGTATGTACAAAATTTTCAGCAATCGCTGACACATTTTGGCAACAATAGAGGGTTTTCTCTGCAACAATATCAAAACCAGCTGGTTAGCATACTTAACCAATAATGTAATCTGCAAAGTCAACTAAGCTTTAATGTTTTGCCGCCTACACGTATAGCATCGGCTCCACCAAATAGTAACGCACAGCAACAAAGAAATCAATACGTACAGAAGACGCATTATTTCGACTCCAATCGCAATGTGCCATATAGGAATGATTACAATTTTTTCAGCAGCATTTACTCGCGGTTTGAATGCTATTCTTCGACAGAACTTAAAGAGAGAATCACAACATATGTAGACGACATCCTTATCACAGAATCTAACTGGTCTGAACAAAATTTGATTGTGGAACAACGGCTGCAAACTTTTCGTACGCAAGGAATCGCAGTTAGTCTTAGCAAATCGCACTTTGGCAAAACTTCCACAAAATATCTTGGACATGTAGTTTCAGCAGAAGGCATTGTGCCTGACCCGGAAAAACTTCAAGCTTTACGTGACATACTGTTCAAACGACAAAGAAACAACTACGCAGCTTTCTGGGTTTAATTAACTTTTTCCGTAAATTTATTCATTACGCTGCTTTAGACACCCCTACAATATGCCAGTTGACGGGTAAAAACACTATTTGGTCCTGGGATAGCGAAGCACAGTCTGAGTTTGTTAACCTGAAACATGCCTTGTTGAATGCACCACTTTTATCACACCCAGATCCTACCAGAGATTTTTCCATTGCCACCGACAGTTCTAACACAGCTTTAGGCCTACACATTCTTCAGGAAAGTGAAGAAGATGGTAATACAGTAATTAAAAACATCGCCTTTGAAAGTCGCATTCTGTCACCTGCTGAACGCAATTATTCTGTTACAGAACTTGAAACATTATGTGTTGTATGGGAATTTAAGAGATTTAGGCATTTTCTTAATGGAAGACATACTACCGTTTACACAGATCATAGAACTAAACAGTTTTTACTTTCCGCTAAATTTACACATGACAGATTAAGCAGATGGAAACTTTATTTACAGGAATTTAATTTTACAGTTGTTCACATTCCCAGAACACAAAATATTGTAGCAGACGCATTATCCCGTTCTCTCAGCAACAATCAGCAATACATCGCAACCAACTTTGCCAAGCAAATTTTAGCATCATGTATATCCAACAAGTTGCATTTGAAAATTTCATTTCGTCGTCATTACGAGACATAGCACAAGAGCAGAGCAAAGACAACGTGTGGAAAAAAAATAAACACCTTTGGTAAGATAAGAATAACGTTACCATTAGAAACCATTATACTATACGCAATAATATTCTGTTTCGCCGCTCTCACCCTGACAGCAAGAACTGGTTATTATGTGTTCCTGACGAACTGGTTAACAAATTAATTTGGTATACTCATTTAAGTTAGGCACATTATGGAGCAAGAAAACTTTTCTTAAACTGAGACAGAACTGTTATTTTGCTAACATGGAGAAACGTATTAGACGAGTTTTAGCGTCATGTAAAGTCTGCCAGAAAGCTAAATCAGACACGACTTCATATATTCCTCCGCTACATCCCACTGTACCCGTTAAATTGAGACACATGGCCGCTGGAGACATTTTTGGTCCGAGTTCCAGATCTAATAGAGGTTTTTGTTTCATCTTTGTCGGTGTTGAACTCACTTCGAAATTTGTTGCCTTCATTCTGTTACGCAAAGCTACTGCTAAATCTATTTCTAATGCATTTGTAAAAGATTTTTTATTTCATGTAGGGCATGTATTGAAAGTAATTTCCGACAATGGACCACAATTTCGATCTGTGATATGGATACGTATGTTACGAGCTAGAAACATTTCTCCTATCTATGTATCCAGGTATCACGCTTCTTCGAACCCTTCTGAACGACTGATGAATGAAATTCTTAAACTATGTAGAATATACTGCCTTAAAAGACATAGATTGGGATACACACATATTCTCATTTAAGGATGTAATTAACTCCATACCAAATGAGTCTACTATGCTACCTCCGACTGTTGTATTGAAAAATGTTGAACCACCTAAAAATTTAAAGAATTAATATCTTTTCCTACATCTCATCGACTACGCCACCATGAAATAATTGACATTGAGCTCAACAACATCAAATGGGCCGCAGGGCGCCGGAGAAAACAGCAGAAACAGGTTTGTACAAGCGGTGACTTTCACATTGGACAGAAAATATTAGTACGCACACACTATTTATCCAATAGAGGAAAAAGTAGATTCATTAAATTTGACCTTCTATACGCAATACCCCAATGTAGTACATGTCGAAACTTTGAGAACCAGAAAAAGCAAGGGCAATCACCATATTTCCAATATTAAACCATTTATTGAATGAACATACTTTATGATTTATCACACTGTATTGCCATTTCCTGATATTTATCTGACCACTTATGCAGTTATATCTATGTGACTACTTACTGATGATTACTATATTTTTTCTTAACAAGTGCCCGGCAAGGTAAGGTTAGCAGGTCGCTTTTCTTGTCATTATATATCAGACCGTGCACATTTGCAATTTTTTTGGGTACCTAAGATTGTTTTCCTGTCGAAAGTAGAATTTTTGTCTGTGCACTATGAAATCTTTAAGATGTAACAAACACCATTTGACATTGACGTTTTGCCTTATGATATCTCAACATCTTGACTATTCTACATTTTTTGCTACTACATTATCATACTGTGTATACATATTTTGCACTTGAAAACTGTCCATGTTTTTGACATAATACGTTTTCTGTCATGCTATGCTGTATGCTTAGTTATATCACTAGACACAAGTTTTTATCTAATGAGTATATGATTCAAATGCAAGATATTAATCCATATTCATCGTTTTCAGAAAGTAAAACCGTGTAAAAGAAATAAATTAAACAAACCACTGCGTTTTACTACGAAATAGGAATTTCACCTTCGGAATGAACGAAAGAAAGTGCAATACCTTGTCATGAAGAGCAAATGAATCAGAATTAACAAGCATTAACAAGAATTTTCTATACACATCGTATGATAGTAGTCTTCACTAATTATTTTTCTTGCAGAATACGAGGCGATTATTGCAGGCTGTCAGACAGAACTAAACATGTTAATTTTAGTGATGAAATATGCTAGAAGTGAGAAACTCTATACTATAGGAAGCATTGAATGATAATGAATAGTTGTATGAAGCAAACGGTAATATGAATATGAATAATGAAGTGTCTATTTTATGCAGATGATAATAAATGATGATGAATAGTTATATGAAGAATATTGTAATATGAATAATAAAAGTTTTTCTTTGCAGATGATGATAATGATGAAGTTATGGTAATATGAATAATGAAGTTTTTCTTTGCAGATGATGATAATGATGAGGTTTATATGTTTTGTATTAGTTAGGAGATGCTATGTAGTTGTTTAAGTATTTGTTGCAGTTCCTTTTGACAGTATGTCACATAGTATAATAACTGAGTGTTTTGGGAAAGACGGCTAGAGTACATACATGTGGAGTACATGCATGTTGAGTACATGTTTCATTAACTGTTAATTCGAAGGTTATTACTTTCCAGCATTATATACATTTTTTCTTTCAGGTCAATAACCTATTTTGTATTTTTTGCAGGAGAAGCTTTCCATGATATTAATTTGCTATAAGCACTTAGTTATGAAACCTATTCTAATAGTTGCATTTTTTTACCCAGTTGTGTCTATCATTTATGAATGTGATCACATACACTATACTTGTTTCATAACCTTGCTACAGCTAACTCATGACAAATGACGTTATTAATCTTTATTTACAGCACTAAGTCAAAAGTAAATATATTCATGCCCCAGAAATTGACTATCGATTCAAATGCAATGCATTGCTAGCACAAAAAATTGTTTAATTATTATCAGTCCCAACTATTACCAATATACAACTGAATAATGCTACCAGCTTAAGATATATTTCTATTCCTAAGTATAATGCAATTTTTTCTGATGTGTTGTTTCCCTTATGTCTATGTATTATTGGACTACAGACCTTGAGTAATAGTCACAATGTCCTACATTTTAATTATGTCTTATGTCACTTAGATGATATCATATATAAACACTAGCAGCTTGATGCTACATGCAATAACTCATGTTGTAACTAGCCAATTAGTGCCAATAATTACTGTAATGAGATGACATATGATGCCAATGATTACTGTATTAAGATGACTTATGCATAAATGCTATGCCAATAATTACTATAATAAGATGACTTATGCATAAATGCTATGCCAATAGTTAACTCTTGTTTTGAATGATGACTTCTGAATAATGCATAAAAAATGCTTTGTAGCTGGCCAATGAGTGCCAATAGTTACTGTAATGAGATGACTTATGATGCCAATGATTACTGCAATCAGAAGACTTATGCATAAATGCTATGCCAATAATTACTGTAATAAGATGACTTATGATTAATGTTCTGTAATACTCCATACATAATACATAAATGTTTAGTAACTAGCCAATGAGTGCCAATAATAATTCAAATCGGTTCATACACTAATGTAATTCTGAACGATGACTAGGTTAAGACTTAATGTCCTTCACCTTATGACCTAATTACCACCAATTACTGCAATATCCCTATGTCCTGTCCATCCTCATGATTATGGAGCACTATATTCGGTTTTTACACTAATTCTACGTTGATGTAAGAGTATGGATCCTACAAGAATTTGGTGTTGACATATCAAGCTGTCCACCATCTTGAACGATGGAGATGTTATTATGGTCCTACTGTTTGGTGTACCTAATGTACTAGCAAAATGATAACATACAATATTAATACAACATTTCAGTGTCTTGGCTACATTGATAAATACTTTAGGGAAGAGAACTTCAGATTGTCTCACTTGCTGTTGTGCTTCTGTAGAAGGATATGGACTTTCAACACAGCTACGTGCAACCCACTGTGCTACAACCATGATGCTATCCTTCCCATTCCTTTCCTGGTTCTTGCAAAATGGTAAAGACTTATACAGTGCGTTGAAATTCTTGTAAAATGATAAAGACATATACAGTGCGTGTGCACTTTATTTCATTTCTCATTATGTTTAAATTCTTGTAAAATGATAAAGACTTATGCAGAGCGTGTGCACTTTGTTTCATTTCTCAATATGTTTAAATTCTTGTAAAATGGAAATGGCTTATTCAGTGTATGTGCACTTTATTTCATTTCTCAACATGTTTCCATTCTTGTAAAATGGTAAAGACTTATACAGTGCGTGTGCACTTTATTTCATTTCTTAATGCATTCAGTTCTTGTAAATATGCTAAAGACTTTTTCAGTGCGTGTGCACTTTGTTTCATTTCTTGATGTATTCAGTTCTTGTACAATATGCTAAAACCTTTTACAGTGCGCGTGCTCTTCATTTCATTTGTTAATATGATCAGTTGTCCTGAATATGCTAAAGACTTTTACAGTGCATGTGCACTTTATTTCTTTTCTTAACCGTTTCAGTTGTTGTAAAATGCTGAAGACCTGTACAGTGTGTGAGCACTTCATTTCATTTGTTAATGTGATCAGTTCATGTAAAAATGCTAAAGACTTACACAGTGCATGTGCACTTTATGTCATTTGTTTATATATTTTGTACTCATTACGTATACACCTTGTCATTTCTTAATATGTTCTGTACTCAGTGTGTGTGCACTCTGTTTCAGTTCTTAATACATTCTGTACTCAGTGCCTGTGCACTCCATTTCATTTCTTAATATGTTCAGCACTTATCAATAATGTATATACTCTATGACTGTAGACTTAGTTAGATAAATAGATTACAGAAAAATTTGTTGCTCATAGTAAGTCCAATTGACTCACCATTGCAGCCAAATTTTGCCCCCCCCCCCCCCCCCTCAAGTGGAGGGTTATGTAAGAGGTCCATGACTAAGGAATTTGTTGCTAGCGCACTCGAGCAGATGTAATTTCGATGGATTGCTCACGCACTGCCTGCGATATGTAAGCTATAACAGAATCTCAAACCAGAGAGCAGTGTTGTATGCAGTAGGAACTGTGTGGCAGTAGTAGTAGTTGCTAACGATCAGTCGTGTGTGTGGAGTTGGCTGAGCCAGTCGTGAGGAGCGATGGTGGAGCCTGAGCGTTGTAGTATAAGGTAAAGGCAGACTCGCACTTATGTACTAATTTTATATAAAGTCCAATCTAAATGTTATTTTTGAATCTGTTAATAATAATCTTTCTTATAAAAATCAACTTTTGACAATCATTCATCTCAATTTAAAGAATTTACTAATTTCTCCAATCTATGGTCATCCCGACTTTTGCAATGAAAAGTCAGTTGTGTCTCTTTTTGCGTGACAAACTGTCGGCCAGCATTGCACCGAGCTGTGCTACAAAAATTTCTTATAGGAGCAGATATATACGCGTTATCCGGCGACCTTATTGAGGTAAGAATTTTCAGTTTATTCAGAACGCATTTTCAGGGCCATGACGCAGCACTGCTGACGTCGAAAATTTACCAGTTTAAATTCACCGTCAATTATTGAAAGGTAATAACTGAGCCACAATTTTTTTATTGAGAGATCAGTTACATTTTATTATTGATAGATTACGCAATTTATTTATTGGGAGGTTACGCTAAATGTCACTGCCATACATATTTTTACTGTTGGGTAGTTACGCTAAATGTGAATGATATAATTATATTTTTAACTGTGGGGAGGTTACTAACTTTTTTATTTCTTCGATGACGAACAGTAACTTTTTCAGATTCAGATTTAGATCTGCAGTCTGGCACCACTTAAATGTTTAAAGTGGCTTACATTTTATACGAAGATCTTCGAATAAACGATAATGCGAGGGCTATCCACAAAGTACCCTACTTTTTGGAATTAAAAATAAATAAAGTATTGGAAATTATTTTTATTATATACAGATGAAAGCCACACTCAAATACTACTTTTCTACGTAGTTGCCATTTAAATTAAGACACGTATCGTAGCGATGGACGAGCTTGGAAATTCCTTCGTCGTAAAATTCGGCCGCCTGCGCCTTCAACCACGTGGTTACCTCTTCTTGAAGCTGTGCGGCGTCATCAAAACGCTGCATAGCCAACCACTTCTTCATTGCTGGGAATAAGTGGAGGTCGCTCGGTGCCAGGTCGGGACTGTACGGCGAATGAGGAAACAACTCCCACTTAAAAGATTCGAGAACATCACGAGTGGCATTTGCCGTGTGGGCCCGGGCGTTGTCCTGAATCAGCAAGATCTTTGAGCCCAACTTTCCCCTGCGCTTGTTTTGCATTGCTCTTCTGAGGTTGTGCAGAGTTTGGCAATACCTTTGAGAGGTTATTGTAGTGCCTCTTTCCATGAAATCCACAATAGGAGAGGTAACTACGTGGTTGAAGGCGCAGGCAGCCTAATTTTACGACGAAGGAATTTCCAAGCTCGTCCATCGCTACGATAAGTGCCTTAATTTAAATGGCAACTATGTAGAAAAGTAGTATTTAAGTGTGGCTTTCATCTGTATATAATAAGAAAAAATTCAAATACTTTATTTTTAATTCCAAAACGTAATGTACTTTGTGGATAGCCCTCGCATCATTCATATAGGAAAGACACGTCGTCCACTTAAGGGGTCCCTTCAGATAGTCCGTCACACACTCAAAATGGGCTGGAACGTTGCATAGCACAAATGAAGCTACATTTTACTCCTAGATTGTCAGTTGTTAAGAAGGAAGTCTTTTCACATTCAGCCTCGTAAGCCAATCTGCATGTCCGTAACTAAGAAATGCTTTGGTCCTTTCAAGTTATCTAGCATGAGAGGGATGTGTGTAATGGGTAGTTATAGAACGGCTGACATCCGCCGATGTTGCCTTGGTTAAGCAAGAACCTATTGGCGTTTCGATCCTCCGCTGTCACTGTCTGACCACCAACAGGCGAATGACTTCACAGAACGGTTTCAATAAGAAGCAGGCAGATATGCTTTTGACCTATGTCGATATCGTATAAGACTAGGATATAATACTGCCCATCATGACATTCACCATTGCAAAGCAGGACACTACAGGCTTCACTCCATTTCTTCTGCTCCACATTCTGAAGGTCTAGATGGCAATGGAGACACCGTTCCCATTTCATTCTGATGTTACTCGTGATGACTATGTGGAACACCTCATCACCAGGACTGATGAAGCAAAGCAACTGGCTCACGTAAGGACTCTAGACGTCCAGGAAAAGACCGTGAAGACTATGCCGACAAACACTAGCCAGTGAAATACAGCCAAGGAGACTTGGTATGAATTCTGGTGCGTGTACAGAATGTGGGACTGTGGGAAAAATTACTGAAACGAATTTTTCGTTGTATGTCGAACGTCCATACGAAGTCGAGGATTATGACCATAATACAAAAGCGCAGAGACATCGTCCACGTGAGGCATATGAAGCCCTACTATTGCCTCAGTGACAGATCGCCGTTGGTGGCTTCTTACTCATGTAAAATGAAGCCCGCTCAGTGATCTTCAGGCTTCGGTGGGAGGAGCTACCTTCGATGTTAATATAGTGAAGAACAGGAAGAACGAGTGGATGCTCCAGCGATGTCATGCAGAGGACATCATTTAGTCCAGGATAGTGAAATCTGCTATAGCAAAAATTTTTGAAACAACGGGTGTTTTTGAAACAGTGGATACTGTTTTCTCAAGAGAGGGCGTAATGCCATGAGCTGTGCTGCATGCAGTGTGGAGTAAATATCGTTATCGCTGGCTGTCATGCTCCTTATCGACAGGGTCAGGGATTATCTCTGCCTCGTGATGACTGGGTGTTGTGTGATGTCCTTAGGTTAGTTAGGTTTAAGTAGTTCTAAGTTCTAGGGGACTGATGACCTCAGATGTTAAGTCCCATAGTGCTCAGAGCCATTTTGAACCTTATCGACAATTCAAATGCGGTCACCGGGAAATATTTCTGAGTTAATTTTTGTCATTTGCAGAAGGAATCTAGAAATATGTTATGTTCGTAACTTTTGCATATTCTGGAATATTCGATACTGGTAGAAATAACGGTACCCTGTGTCCATCACGCAGTTTTATCTGTATGTTGGTGTAAGTAATGAACGTACTTTCAGTGTATAGTACTGTACTTCAGTGAAGACTCTGCTTTTGTATATGGACTTGACTGTCGGTGCGACGTGACATTAGGGCGTACGTACATGGCATTTGAAAATCCGTGTGGTCGGAATAGCGAACAGTAACGAAAAGACATCGCGTTGAAGTAAAATAAGAGAAAAACTAGCTTGAACCATAAGGTCTGTATGTTTCGATCTAGTCGTTCTGGTCGCTAGCGTTTCATTAATCACGTTCTTTTGAAAGTTAGTACAGCTTTTAGACAGCCTTTGAGTGAAACAAAAATTTTAATGACTATAATTAAGACAGTGAAAATGACAAGCGAAACCGGTTAAAAACTGCGTGGGAAGCGATCAATAAATACGTAAAACAAACAAGCGGAAATCATTGTGGGCAATCGTTGTACACTGCGAAGCCGAAACATTATGTCCACCTAATGAATAGTTTCTTCGTGTTTGGAATGCAGTACAGCAACAGTTATGTGTGGCATGGATTCAGTACGCTCATTGTAGATTCTGACGTAGGTGATTCCATATTACCACCCAAAGGTCACGAAATTCTCGTAAAATACGGTCCGGTGGCCTGTGGGTCCCAACGAACTTCCATATGTGATCTATCGGGATAAGACCTGGCGCACCTGGTGGCAAAAATATGAAGGGCTTACTTCAATAGTGGTACTTGTCCATTTTTGTTCATTCTGAGATACAGAGACCTGAAGTTAAATGAGCGCTGAAAAATCTGCAGTTGAATATTTCTGGTATCTCAACTTCAGGTTTCTGTATCTCAGAATGAACAAAAATGGACTTGTACCACTATTGAGATGAGCCCTTCACATGATTTCACTCTTACATTGCTCAGACCACTGTAGCACGATTCTGGACTTGTGATATCAACAATTATACCACTGGAAGATACCATCAAGTATGAACGAATCCATGTTGTCCGCACCGATTCTCAGTTAGCTTCACAGTGCATGTTTCGAACGTAGTTCGCCTGGACGGCGTTTCTAGTACAACCATCGACCAGATACATCGGAAAAGTAATTAATACGGCAGAAGACACGTTTCTCTGTGCTGTCTCTCATCTCTCGGTGACGAAAAGATGTTAAACCCTAAACTTCACTCTTTTTTATTTTTCCATTGATCCATTGCCTAATTTCTAAGACCCTGTGTCCACCGCTATCATAATTGACGAGGTCGTTGAATCATCAAGACAACACACAGAAGTCGTTTGTTGCGGAGTCCCATCAATGTGGGCTCAACGGTGTTCTTCGAAACATTTATGCCTGCTCTAGCAATTGTATTCTGCATCTGTTCTGGCACAGACCACCGCCCAAGCTACATTACAGAGAAGTGAACAGTTCGACCTTCACATCCCGCTACGGCAATTGGACTTTGAACACTTACTCGTGGTTTCACCGACGGGAAACCGTTTCCCACAGTAGCGGGCGAACAGTCAACCAGTTCCGCCGTTCCCACGATGCCTGTTCCCAGCCACAGGGCGAAAAAATCAACCTTTTGACAAATTCGCTTAACTCAGTGGATTTTCCTATTCGCGTCCTGTAACATAGGTAGAATTTTCCTTCGTTTGTCTCTCCTAGATTTGTAGGCCTGTACTTTCTGAACCGTGGAGGCTTCTGTTAGCGCGTGCGCGCGTTCCTACTGGCGCCACATGTGCGCGCGTTCCTTCGACCCCGGCCCTCATCGTGTCGCCATTGCTTGGTTATGTGTGCCGTCTAGGGCTGTGTGGTAGTGAGTGGTGTGTGGGACACGGCGTTGGACGGATGTGCATGAGTACTCGGCAGCAAGATGAAACCGTTGACCGTTCGGCTATGGGGGCCAGCGATTTCCTGCCGTGTTGACCGTTGCTACCGGCGAGACTGGCGCACAAGGAGCGGCAGCTTGGTTACAAAGTGCACGAGTCAGTTGTCATGTGCTAAATATGCCAAGATGTGCTGTACAACTTGTTAGCAGGTACGAGCAGGAGGGCAGTATTATATGGAGCGTACCTGGAGTTCTGAAGCTACTGGCCTCCTTGGCATTTATTTGAAGTTATGTATGACGGCTGATCAGCAAGTCCTACACTTAAAGAGCGTTAATGTTGCCGCAGTGTGAATCCGGTTCCTTTAAGCATTTCATGGCACCATTAGGGGCTGTGTATGTCAATCTGGAGGTATCTGTAGGCGCGAAGGTAGTATATTGCAATTTTAATCAGACACTTGAAGTCATTGTTATTTATAATTGAGTATTTAGTACTACAGACTGTAATTTCTATGTGACGTAGACCTAACTGCCCTTCCTGGGGCGAGTTATAGGACTTGGCCTGTAACTAAAGTTGCGTGCGCTCAGCCTAAAGTTACGCACGTGTGGGTCATACGTGTGCGCGTCTTGGTATTTGAACACTCCCTTATCCGTGTTGAGCTGTGCTTCATGTTTTAGGTGTACATTTTAACCGGCCATCCGCCATTTGGTGCTTATCCAAATTACAGAGTCTATTAGTCCGCAAGAGGTCCCTGTAGAGGTAAAATTCGACTTATTTCAGCTTGTTTAAATTATCATGAAATTACTTTTTGTAATGACATTGCGCATTGTTCTTTGTTATTAATGGGAAGGTTGACTTGCAATGTTTATCAGCGGGACCCTCATTCAGTAAAATTTTGATAGACAGTTTCCTTGAAAATGAACATTAATTCTCTGTTTAAGTATTGCTATGTGTTTTAAATTCCATCAAACTTGTTTGCAATTTGTTGATTGGCATATGTTGACTGCTTTGTATCGGTAGCGTCTGGAGCTTTGCGGTTCTGCTGGCCCGGGGAAGAGACGTGTTTCCCTTCTGCTTCAAAGGCTTTCCCGCAGTCAAAAGAGGTATAGCCGACGGCGGATCACACGCGCTTCTGCGGATATCCCGTTCGAGCCTGAAGTTTGGTATCGTGCCAGGGCGGGAGTGTCACCGGATTAGGATGTAAGTTATTCAGTGCTTCGATTATAGTAAGGCCTTTGTGGGTGCGTGATGAAAGCCATTAGGCAAACTGAGCACTGAGTTTCTTCATTTCTAAAAAAGAATGGGGTTTAATCGTCATTATCATATTAATCGGGTTTTAGAGCCCCGTTAATTTACTTAAATACTTAACCGTTTGTATGTGTAACAGGCTTGTGACCAATCAGTAAACTACCACTGTTTTCTTTTCACTTTACACGTGGGTAGAGTTGGGTCAATTTGGCAGTATATTACCTATTTGACAGCAGAGTAACCAGTCGAGATGTATGCATTTTAACGTCTTTTATTTAACATTTGTTGAACTTATATTCGAGTCCTGTTGTGGAAGTCGCCCACAGTTGTTACGTTACTAGTGCGGACACTGGGCAGCTGCACGTCTATTTAATAAATTTACTGTTTGTAATGGGATCACCACTGTGTTGCACATTTGACATGTACTTCGACTACCATTTGTAATTTAATGCATAATGAAAATGTCCTCATGCTTTGTGATTTTAGTATGGAAACCTTAACTAAGTGTAGGTGTTGAGCAAGAATCTTCCGTTACTGCTACTGCTAGTTAGTTTATGACAGAATTTTTATTAAATAAAATATATCTTTGGGACTGCTTGGTGACGCATCAACTTGGGTCGCCCCTACATGTGTTTTCCATAATTTTATCCCTATCCTTGCCTGCATCTCACTTTCTTACCACTTCACAAATCCGCAACGCCATTCGACAGCATTTTATCTAGTGGGTGGCAGTGTTTATAAAATTCTGACTACAAACTGTATGGATGTAAAACCTCAATAACAAATTAACTGGTGAGCCAACTGTTTTAAGACTACAGTCCATCGTGAAACAGAATAAATTACGCCTCATGGCGAAGCAACGATGAGGCAAGTACGAGTACAAAGTCAGAGTAGATACAAGTGCGGTACCTTTCTAGCGATTGTGCAGTTAGCAAACAGGAGGAATCTACTGACAAAAGTGATTTTGACGAAGTGCAAAATTATTACTACACAATGCCTGTTAACGATCGCGGAGAATGGTGGAAGTACGAGTTGATGAAGTATTTTGGACGTCCACGTCTCATTACAAAAAGTGGAAGTCAGAAGCTCACGCTATCTGTAAAGTAGAACAGCAAACGTTCAATGCCAGACTTGACTACAGAGTACAGTGCAGCAACAGGCACAAGTGTTTCGCAGTACACGATTCAGTGCACATGGTTGGACCTACGCTGCAGACGGTCTCTATGTGTTTTCATGGTGATCGAAGGCGTGGGCTATTACGGCTACAGAAGTAACAGGATATTTTTGTTCCGACCGTCGATCAGTGCGTCACATAGTCATACGGATCTCGTATCCACTTACACCAGGTCGACGGTCATGTACAGGTAGGGTTTCCGGTCGTCTGACTTTGGCCTTACATGACCGCCTTTTCGAGGTCATATCTTGTAAAATATACACAGTGGTTTAGCTGAACCTATCTATGGGTTTTATACAATTCACAATGCCTTCGAGAGCCACGAGTGAGATTTTCATTTTCTGTCGATCGCTATGTGCGAACTATAAGTCCTACAGTGAAATAGAACATGACTTTTTCCTACGAAATTTACTATAGTTAAATTTTGTACTGAAATATGTTTTTACTGAAGACCGTTTACAAATATTGAAGTATCTCATTTCTTGAATAACTTGAGAATTACCGCTTCTAGTGAAAGTGTACTCTACTCCAAAATTTAACTACATTAAATTTCCTTCAAAGAGGACTATACATTTTTTGGGGGCCGATAATTTGTCCGTTGTGGTTTGCATAAAACCCATAGGTACTGGTAGATGAATCACCCTGTTTAAACGTCCAGATTTTGTTATGATTTTTGGCGATGTAATACAGAACACAAAACAAAGGCTTCTTCAAAGCTACTAACATAAATGCCCATCATTTTTCTCCATATTATAAGGTTATTATCTCAGAGATACCAGTCAGTTTTATTAACTGAGGTCCCAAACCAGGAACAAGCAGTGGAACCTAGAGAAATTTTGGCTAGAAACAACTGAAAGTTCAATAATGGCCAATTCATTGATCGGTGGCAAAATTATACGAAATTAATACTAAAAGAAAGGGCACTATGACTTGAAAAATACCATGGACATTAAAAGCAGACTATTACTGGCGAAAAAGGCATTCTTAGCCAAGAGAAGTCTACTAGCATCAAACACAGATCTTAATTTGTTGAAGAAGATTCTAACAATGCATGTTTGGAGCATGGCATTGTATGGTTGTGATACACAGATTGTGCGAAAATGGAACCAAAACGATTTGAAGCAGTTGAGATATGGTGCTAAAGAAGAATATCGAAAATTAAGTCGACTCATAAGGTGAGAAATGACGAGATTCTCCAGAGAATCGGCAAAGAAAGAAATATATGGGAAAGTGTCTGTAGAGGATAAAACCTGTAGAGGAAGACGGAAATTGGAATACATTCACCAAACAATTGACGATTTAGGTCCCCAGTGCTACTCTGAGACGAAGAGATTGGCAGAGGAGAGGAGTTTGTCGCAGACCACCTCGAAAGACTGATTACTCAAAGAAAAAAAAAAAAAAATTGAAATGACAAAAGTTGTTGAACACCTTTAAATTTCCCAATATACTCTCAGGATGTGATGCCCAACATCTTGTACATTTTTGAAAAAGTTAAATAACTGCTTTGAAGTGCTGGTAAACTTCATTATTTCCACAAACAACTCCATTTGTCTGGCCATATTTCAAAACAAATCATGTCATCATGTTAGGTGAAATACAAAATCATATTTGTCAGGTGATAAAACTATGAATTATGCACTTATAATATTGTGATATAAAATACATCATCAATCGATGAAATAATGCTAAATTGTGTACTCATTCGTGTTATAACATTAATCAGCACTGACACTGTGTTCATACCTCACAGCGTCAAGTGCACAGCTGCACACCCAAGTGTGTAGTGACCATCCGTGCAGTCGGTCCAGCACCTGTTGTATAGGCTGCCCTGCAAGACAGAAATATTGTGTGGGAACAGGACTGGGCTGCCAAATGAGCCTGCTTTTTGGGGCAGCCAACACGACAAGACCACGAGACTCTTTCAAGGTCCCAACATGAATGCTGCCCTGCATGACATGTTTATTGTGTTGAGTAGTCTCAGCGAGCTCTATCGAACGCATTGCATGATGACCAGTATGTCAGGAGCAAATGAATGATCTTAAAGCCCTTTATATGTAGCCGGTCCAGAATGAGATGCTTGTTGTCGGAGTAGTGTCAGCCCGTTTTGTTTAATACCACTGCTTATGCCAAGGACTGGGGATAGTTTGAGACGGACAGAGCAGGGGATGGTCAGAGCAAGGGGATAGGGGACGTGGACAGAGAAGGAGGAGAAGGAGAGATCCAAGACGCTGGTGGAAGCTCTAGAGGTATGGTGGGTAGATGTTAAAAGGAGACGAGGGGGCAGAGGTGGGAAGAGAGAGGGAGAGGAGGAAATTGTTGGAGGGAGTGAAGAGGAATATATGATCTGAGAGTGTGCAGGAAGGGGCACAGGCAGGGGGAGGAGGAGACGAAGAGGCAGAAAGTGCGTGAAGGATCTGGGAGAATGAAGTGGGCAGACAGAGGGAGGAAGAGGTGGGCACAAAAAGGAAGAGGAGGAGATGTGTTCAATATATGTGTCAAATGCATACGTGAGCAAAGCCACAGTCACAAACTATAATAAAATAAAACTAAAACATGAAATCAATGTCCCCCACACTAGCGCCACTAGTCAACAAGAACTTACATCTTTGAATTGCTTTTGAACCATTGTTAATAGACACGACATTTAGGTATAAGTCTGGTAATGGCGCTGATCCTTGTTTCTCAAGTTATAAGCTTCTTTTAGTGAGTACACTGCTTAAAAATATATTTTAATTTAGAGTTTTTTGTAATTTGATGTTGTATAACAAAGGCTTTTCGCTTTTTACGTTCCTTTAATGTTAATTGCTGATATCTGATGGTCCGCTGGCCGAAATAGCACAATAAATAAACAAATACGTTTAGCGATCAAGCGTGTCCGCATATTATTTGTAATGACCCCAGACGCATATAGGAAATCTGTTTCCTTTGTTAATAAATAAATGAAGATTGACATACACGGGTGAAAGCCCAGGAAAAATGAGAAGGATGATACACTTCATTGCCTTATAATAGAGAGTAAATTTTATTCATTGTTTCTCGTGAAGAAAGCCTGTTGTCAAGAAAGCTTAGGAGACCACCAGTCCTCATAAGATTAATCCCAGGATCTGTCAT
Organism: Schistocerca americana; assembly: GCF_021461395.2. Lineage (NCBI taxonomy): Eukaryota > Metazoa > Arthropoda > Insecta > Orthoptera > Acrididae > Schistocerca > Schistocerca americana. The sequence goes on from NC_060125.1 coordinate 326,319,255, forward strand.
TAGACATAATTTGTTGGGAGACACGCATTAGTTCTAAGAATTCTATTATTAAATTACTGTTGTGTTTCTGCTCGTGTAAGCTAAACGTTTGATACAATATCAGTGAATAAACAGCACTTTTGGTACTAATTCTTAGAAATTTTCAAGCCAAACATGACAAGTCGAGAAATTACCGCACACTGCGAGTCTGATAATTTAAATACAGCTAATTTTTTTCTGCCATCTTAAGTAAGCGCATGTGTCGGTATTGGAACGCGCAGCCTACACGGCGCCTGTGATGCACGGCTCCAGCGGAGGGAGTTTGTTTACAGCTGTGACCCTCAGCACACCTGCAGATGCAGCAGACGCGGCCGGCGGACTGTGATCGCCTTGCTACACCTTGCCTCGTGCCGTTGCAGACCCTCGTTTACTCAGCTCGAGGTAATATTTGAACAAGTGATTTGCGTACGCCCGCAAACAGAATTTCCATTAAAGTTGTCTGCGAGTTGAGCGTGTTTGCATTTTATTTGCTCCGTTGGTGGCATCCAGACGGTCTGCCTCCGTGTACGTAAGGTGTCTGCCAGAGGGTTCTTCTACCGGTCCAGAGATTCGACGGGCGGACGGGAAAACTGTGCTGTCCCGCAGCGCGGTACTAGTGGCTATTGTCGACTCCACCACCAACGGAATCCACCACACGATGCATAGACATTGCAGTGGGAGCAAACGAGTGTTTGTCACTAATTGGGATCTTAAACAAATTGTTGTAGTTTAGTAACCACTTTTTCACAGATCTGCTCAGCATTACAGAATTTTTTAACACACAGTCAGCCGCACTGCAGACCAAAAGCACTGGTTGTGGAGCACATCTAGTGTGTTTTCTTTTTATCTTAAATAAAATCAAATCGGATATGAAGATTGTCTTCTTTTCAAACTCCATTAACTTTTCTCCCATTACGAAAGACTTGGTAAAGTGTCCAGCAAACAGCAGGTGCAGTTGCAGTTATAACGCAATTTATGTGCCCGTAAAGGGACTATACCGCACAAATTCGTAGAAACTAGAAAACATCTTGTTCTTAAAGATCCTAGGATCGTACATCTACACCTACATATATGCTCCACAAGCCACGTTATGGTGGCTAATGAAAGGTACGTCAGGTACCACCATTCCATTCCCCTTCCCTGTTCTATTCCCGAATCACATTTGAGAAGCATGACCGTCTGCAAATCTCAGTATTACGTGTAATATCTTGGTTTCTCCTGTTCTCAACATTTCGTGAGTCGCATGTGGGAGAAATAATATAATGGGTGATCAAAAAGTTGCCTGAGAGCGTTCCTACAGCGTGTATGCAACATAGCCCATCTCCGGTGCGGGTACACGTGGACTGACATGTAGAAAAGGGATTAGTGCGCCATTTGTGACTTTCCTATGTGAATTCGTGCGTAAACATGAACTATGGCGTCGTAGCTACCAAATGGTTTCAAAAATGCCCATGCACTGTTATTCTTTTCTTGGCTGCCGAAGGACGTGTGTGTATGGCACCATGTCTGTCGAAAACCACCGTTACGAATTGATGAGCCATGTTCGATACTGCTCGCGATTCGAATTAAGACATCGGTCGATCTGGGAAGGCAGCCTCTTCTATTGTAGACACTAGGCTACAACAGAGCACCCGACGCATAGTCCTCATCTCTCCCCATGCGATTATCGCGTCTTCAGATCTTGAAGAGTCGAAGAATACTGTCGGACGAAGACAGGCAGTTAGGGATTTCTTCACGCAGCAGGACACAGTGTTTTGTCCAACGGTTGTCTTTAATCTAGTGCGTCGGTGGAATGATTGCCTCAGTGTCCAGTTGGCATACCGATTTTGACTGGGCGGCCTTCGAATGGAAATTTTTTGGATGCTCGGTATATGTTGCCCGCGTCTTCCGTTAATCAACTCCTTCAAAATTTCCGTTCTAATCGTCTCGACGATGCACAATTCCTCCCTTGTGGCGTCTGCTACTGGAGTTCAATGGACATTTTGCAATGTGGAAGGAAGATCTCACCACTACCGCCTATGTAGCCATATGATAACTGGCTCCGGAACACACACAAAATATTAGATTACTTTGTTACAACCTCAAAGGATTAAATACGTAACTTATGAACAATTCATACCCTTAGGAATGTCATGAGTACTTGATATTGTCGCTGAACACTAACTTATCACTTCATGCAGTACAAGGGAATAGTCTCTCCTCTCAAAGTGCCAATTACTAGAAACTTCACCACGTATTTGTGTCTAATACAGCTCTCAAGCTGCTGGTTGTAGAGAGGCAATGCTATCGTCTTCGATGATAATTGCAGACTGGACTGAGCAGCACTCCGCTCTGATGTAAATTAGCGTGCTGGAGCGGTGGCGCATGGAACTGTTGAGACCGGGTCTACTCCGAAGTCTCGGATTCCTCGTGGTGTCTGGTACCGACCATGCTTATTAGTGGTTATGTCGCGAGGTACAACTTTCCCACAGGGCCTCGTTCTTCGGACGACACCGCAGTAACCGCCTAGTGTACAGTTGGACATATCACAGCCCGGCACTTCAATTGTGTGTTAGTTATGTATGTGTATGTATGATGTTCTGCCTTACGGCAGGTCTTGTCATGGGTTAAGCCTCTTCCACTTTTGTCTGTCCATAGCCACTCTTTTCACTTCTGAAGTCCAAATAGGAAACGGTAATGTTTGTTCCACAGTATCATCTGGCCAGGATTTTTGCCTTTTTATTGTGAATCCGACAGTTGGTTCAAAAATTAATAACGAAGGCCAGGGTTGTTGGAGGGGGTGGGGGGGGGGAGAGGTGTAACAGTAGCCGTCCTATCACACTTCCTATGAGTACTTTTGCCGTATGTCATTTCCGCGAATTTTTCTTTTGCCTGCCGTGTTTGGCTGCTGTGTTAATTTAAAAGACCCGCTGCTTCAAACTATTCCGTATTGAGTAAGCAGGCAACGTCCTCTACCGTTACCCTCGACGGGACGTTAAACACTAACCACCACCACTACCGTTACCCAGCAGAGCGCCGACGGCGGCCCGACGAACTGCGAGTGGATCGGACTGTTTTCTCGTTGGTTTGTGCGATGGGCCATCGACACACTGTCTTTGACAGTAGTTATGAGTGTTTCGGGATTCCTTGATGTTTGTTCTTGTGATTGTCCTTTAAAGAATGAATGACTTAGTTAGAGATCGCTTGTTAAGTGGATTAGCCGCTTACTGTTGTCCGCTTCAAGAGTGTTTAAAAGAGGTATGCAGAATATTCCAGAATATGGGACTGCATACAGAACCATGTGGGCAGCCTTTCGTAATTCACTTGACGGGCACCTGATGGCCTGCCCGTCATTCTAAAACTGTGTTGTTGCAGCAGTCCAGCAAACTGTTATCGTGCTGTCTGGGGTGCCTTGTCACGGTTCGCGCTTCTCCCCCTGTAGGAGGTTCGAGTCCTCCCTCGGGCATGGATGTATTTGTACTGTCTTTAGCGTAAATTAGTTTAAGTTAGATTAAGTAATGTGTAAGCTTGGGGACCAATGACCTCAGCAGTTTCGTCCTATAGGACTTACCACAAATTTCCAAATTATACTTTGATTAGCTTCCGACCGTTGATGTTTAAGTTCAATGATGTTGGCTTTTTTCTGCTAGTGTTAACCCTTCTTAAGGAAATACGAGCAGGGAGTAAGATTTTGTTAGCCTTGTCGAGGAGGAGGAGGAGGAGGAGGAGGAGAAAGAGAAGGAAATTAGTGTTTAATGTCCCGTCGACAGCGATGTAATTAGAGACGGGGCAGAAGTTCGGATTAGGGAAGGATGGGGATGGAAATCAGCCATCCACTCTCAAAGAATCATTCCACCATCTGCCTGAAGCGATGTTAGGGAAATCACGGAAAACCCAAATCAGTATAGCCGGACGCGGGTTTGAACCGTCGTCCTCCCGAATGGGAGTCCATTACGCTAACCACAGCATCACCTCGATCGATACTCTTGTCGATTTATTGTTGTTCTTACATACTTATCCTTGACAGGAATTCGTTACGCGTTTGTTAGGCTGTGGTTAGCGTTTCTCTAGTTGTTGTTTATATTCTTACGTGCTTCTAAGTCCTGCGCAGGTTAGCCTGGTGTACTGATGATACACCGTTGTCATTTTACTCAGTGCACGTTCGTCCGTGTGAGTTGTACCGATGATTAGTCGATTCTGTTCCCGTATGAGCATACCAGTCCAAGTTTGCAAGTATGTCGCTATATTACAAGTTAGTGAATAGCGATAGAGTGACGTTGCTCGTCTTCATATGACAATTTATCCGGTGTCCATAAAGATTGTTTCACCACTAACTGTAATTAATTGTTTGTGCTTCAGTGGGTTTCCAGATCAGGTACATCTGGGATCATTGATTTTCAAGGTGATACGTAGATATATCATTGGGGAAACCACCTGGAGATAAAGTCTGTTGTACTATTAGTGTTGGTGGTCACGTTTCTCTCATTTTAACCCGCCAGTGGCGTTTTCGCCGTTCATATTTAACGCAATTTGAGCTGTTTAGAAATATAATGGAGCAGGGACACAGACTAATCGGTTAAAATGGCTCACTTGCATTTAACTGTTTGTTTCAACATGAAATCATACTTCAGCGATTGTGAGGTAGGCCAAATCGGATTTCTAAGTACGTTGTGAAACACCTGTGACAGCAAGACTTCCAGAATTGGAACTGGCTTATGTCTTGATCGTCTGACTTGAATGTTGTAATTGGAAGTGGTATAAGTGTAGCCAAAGGGGTAAAGCCCAGCGCTCCACTCAAGTACTGTTCGAGGTCCCAGGCAGGAATTTCAAGTCGTACGCCGCTGGACATGGTTCCTGGATTATCAGGTTACGCGTTAAAGCTACACTTGCAATCGGTTGGGTTATTGGTGTAGTTAATTACTATTGTGTAGTTAGTCAAATTTGTCAAATTGGCTAGTTGGAACAAAGACTGATTCGCGACTCTAAGGAGGAGTAGCTGAATAAGATTACAATTAGAGGGGGCCGAATCTCAGGGCAAGTCTCGGAGTTGCTGGAGCAGGTGAAGGAGGTCGGATCGAAACGCTGCGGAGTGTTAGCTAAATCACGTGGATTTGAATTTAGCTGTCAGTCGTGAATATCAGCAGGTTATGAGTCCAAATGTTCTTCAATTACATGCGTACAATATGAACTATTAAGTGATTCACCAAACAAACACGGAGAAACACAACGTACAAGAGACTTTTCACAATAGTTACTTGGTGATTTCATTAATTCATATCCTCTCGTTAATCAGGAGGATTGTCGAGAGTAATAAATCTATAATCAGGCATGTATTACATCACACAAACGACTAAGTTTATTTGAGAACATGTTGTAATGAAATAATATACTTACGAATATTAGTGTGTGTCCCTGCTCTACATCTGAATGTTTAACTTATAAGAAATAGACATCTAAAATCCATATTGATAACAAAACGAACTTTAGGGCACGTACTGCACCGCATGAAAATTTAGTCGATCTTGCTACAGTTACGACTTACTGTCTGTGAAAAATATCTGTAGTGATAAAAACCTATTTAAAACCTACCTGTGAGGAAATGGACAAAAAGTCCTGGATACGTGCATAAATAGCTAACGAAACAGACTTACCACTTGGAAGGAAGAAGTACTACTTGAAGTCAGCAGTCTTGGCATCTCGAGAGTGAGGGATAGCAATGGGATATGTGGACTGCGAATATAGTTTCACATTAATTTGAGAATGATTTGGGACCCTGAAGTACATATATAATTTGGTAAACAAATACTGTGGAGTAATATATCTTAAGTGGTCCTAGAGATGGGAATTCAGAAACTATGGATACGTTTTTGTCAACTTTGTTATGCACGTTAGAAAGCGGAAAAAAATTATGATGGGACTTATTAATCCTAGCACTTACAGAATAAGTAGATTACGTGGGGAAGCGGTTGAAGATAGATCAATCCTAGAATCTATAAAGGAAGGAAATTTCATGTTAAAATAACCATAAACGACAATTAGTGTTGAGATCCTAGTTTCCTAAATGGCTAAGTGAATTAGTAAGAGTAACGATGACATTATAGCTAACGTTTCGCAGAACAGAGATAATCAAATCATGTGTCACTCATGTGAGAGAGTAGAATCAGCTGTACCCATGCAGTCTTTTACTTGAAGTCTAATCGCCAATAGTTTTATTTCGAAAACGTCAGCAGCCAAAAATTTTAACAGCCCAGTGCAGAGGAGTGTAAATGAATCGAATAGTGCGACAGAGATATGATGGAAATAAATAATTAATATCCAACTTACGCTACTATACAGCATCAGTTTTTCACCTTTTCCAGCTACCAGTGTTTTATTGTGCTGAAAACCTCATCTCACAATATTTCTCACAACGTGTCCTTTTCGTTGCTTTCTTACTCTTTTTCTTTAGAAAAGAGGGTTAATATCAACTTCTGCGTTCAGTTAAGATTCCAGTAACGCCTTCAAATGTTTTACTTTGTATGTTTGTGAAAGGAATTAAGAATTTAAACGTGAAAATAATTTTCCTTTCATTTTACCACCAACGAACTTTCTAACTGGTGACATGTTACTTGTGAAATGGGCAACAGGAATTGAATTTAGTTACTCACACCTTTGGAGTCACTCCTATTATACACAGACATAACTTTTGAGTATTTTCATTAGCCTTCCAAGATACGGTGCATGAATTATACAATAGACTTGCGAAATGCAGTATTTATAATAGGGCTACAGAAATGTTACTGTGGCTTTCAGTCTGAAGACTCTACTGATGGAGCTCTCCGTACTTAGTAACCTGTCCTAGCTTCTTTATCTCTGCACCGTCAATGATTCATTATAAAACTCTACAACTGCTAGTAGGACCGAGCTTCCATTACAACTTAATTATGTATCTACATAATAACGAAAATAATAATATTCTCATGTGGTTTAGTGACCTGGTGGGAAACCTTCTAGCTGACACCACTTCGGTGACTTGTGTGTTTTTAACCCACTCCAGTTACCCAGCCGCGAGAAAGGAATCCGAACCATGTGTTGTTCCCGGCGACGCTTTACGTCGTTGGGAGGTGAATACTGAAAATAATCATGCAGTGACCGAGATTCGATCCCGCGACCTCTTGATATCCAGGTAGGCGCTTTGCTGCTTTTATTTATCTACTTTTACACCAAAAACGTATGGAATGAGAAAAAAGAAAGCCACGACCAATAATCCAACACGTTTTTGGTCGCCTAATTAACTACTTTCTAACTATGGTTAATCTTAAAAAATAATGAATCAATAATTAAAGCTATACCTACGTGGCACAGCCACTGTTACACTACTATAAAAAACCGAACGTGAGGAGAGGGAGTTGTGTAACTGTTTAATACAAACCATACAAAAATGCACGGAAGTATGTTTTTAACACAAACCTACGTTTTATTAAATGGAACCCCGTTACTTTTGTTAGCGCATCTGAACATAGAAACAAATACGTAATGAGTGCCGTTTGCTGCATTGTAAAATGTTAATTACATCCGGAGATATTGTAACCTAAAGTTGACGCTTGAAACCTCCGACGTTCAGTTGCGTGTTGTAACAAACACGGGCAACGGTCGGCGAGCAGCATCTGCAGGGACATGTTTACGGTGACGACCGTGTTTACGAGTGTGGCTGTAGTGCACTGTTGTGGTTTGGTCTAGCTGTCGCAGTATCCGCATGCTGCTATTGTTATTCTGCAAACGTCTCCGCACGCAGACCAAATGTAGTACACCGTGTTACCAGACGTCTGTGATAGTGTAGTGTTGTAGGAACTGTGACCATGGTGTATTCGAACTCTGAAAAGGCGGAGATGATACTCATCTATGGCGAGTTTCGACGAAATGCAGCTGAAGCCGGCAGGGTGTATGCAGAACGGTGCCGCACATTGCAAAACATCTACCGCCAACTGTATGCAACAAGTATGGTCGTAGCATGCAAACGGGTCCGTAACAGGCCCGTCACAGGAGAAGCGGGTGCAGTTGGTGTGTTAGCTGCTGTTGCCATGACCCCACACACGAGTACGCGGGACATTGCGAGAGCCGGTGGACTGAGTCAAAGTAGTGTCATGCGTATACTGCATCGTCACCGCTTTCACCCGTTTCATGTGTCGCTACATCAGCAATTACATGGTGATGACTTTAATCATCGAGTGCAATGCTATTAATGGGCACTAACAGAGAATGCGTTGCAGTTCTACCTGTTTACCGATGAAGCGGGTTTCAAATTGGTTCAAATGGCTCTAAGCACTCTGGGACTTAACATTTATGGTCATCAGTCCCCTAGAACTTAGAACTACTTAAACCTAACTAACCTAAGGACATCACACAATACCCAGTCGTCACGAGGCAGAGAAAATCCCTGACCCCGCCGGAAATCGAACCCGGGAACCCGGTCGGGGGAAGCGAGAACGCTACCGCACGATCACGAGCTGCGAACGAAGCGGGTTTCACAAACCACGGGGCAGTGAATCTACGGAACAAGCATTACTGGTCCGTGTACAAGCCTCGCTGGCTCAGACAGGCAGAGCGACAGCGACCGTGGACTGTAAATGTATGGCGCGGAATCATTGGCGACCACCTCATTGGTCCTCACTTCACTGCAGGGGCCCAAACAGCTGCAACATACAACTCGTTTCTACAGAATGATCTTCCAACGTTGTTCGAAAATGTCCCACTGGAAACGCGTCGACGTAAGTGGTATCAGCATGATGGTGCACCTGCACAATCCGCAATTAACACTAGACTGACCCCTGACAGGATGTTCGACGGGCTTTTCTTAGGACGTGGAGGACGCATAAATTGGCCAGCCCTTTCTCATGATCTTACACCTCTGGACTTCTTTCTGTGGGCTACGTTAAAGGAGAATGTGTACCGTGATGTGCCTACAACCCCAGAGGATATGAAATAACGTATTGTAGCATCATGCGGCGACATTGAATCAGATGTACTGCGGCGTGTACGACATTCATTACGCCAGAGATTGCAATTGTGTGCAGCACATGATGGCCACCACATTGAGCATCTATTGGCCTGACATGTCGGGACACACTCTATTCCAATCCGTAATTGAAAACGGAAACCACGTGTGCACGTGCACCTCACCCCTCATGGTAATGTACATGTGCGTCAGTGAAAAAGACCAATAAAAAGGTGTTAGCATGTGGACGTAATGTGCTGTTCCAGTCTCTTCTGTACCTAAGAAACATCACCGTTCCCTTTGGATCCCGACGTAATTCGGTGCTCTCCGATACAAACGATCGAACAGCGGAGGAGTGGTACTCAACCGTCAACTTTAGGTTACAATATCTTCGGATGTAATTAACATTTTACAATGCAACAAACGGCACTGATTACGTATTTGTTTATATGTTCAGATGTGCTAACATAACTAACGGGGTTCCATTTAAAAAAAACGTAGGTTTGTGTTAGAGAACATACTTCCGTGCATTTTTTTATGGTTTGTATTAACCAATTACACTAGCCCCTCTCCTCACGTTCGGTCTGTGGAATCGATTCGTCAGTATTTGATGTCGTTTACGAAATAGATCCAGCGGTAATGTTGTTACTCACCCTGTATATATATATATATATATATATATATATATATATATATATATATATATATATATGTGTGTGTGTGTGTGTGTGTGTGTGTGTGTGTGTGTGTACAAACGTAAATCCTATAAAGCGTAATACCACAAAAAAATTATTCAAAAGAAAACAAAAAATTGTTGATTGTGCAATTTCAGATAAAAGAATCATTCTTCAAGAAATGGTGCACCTTATGGTTTCTTGTCCACTTGTATTGTCCTTTTCTATCTCTAAGAATGTCGTGTAGAAATATACATTGTGGCCATTGATAGCGACCGGGCCAAATATCTCACGAAATGAGCATCAAACGAAAAAACTACAAAGAACGAAACTCGTCTAGCTTGAAGGGGGAAACCAGATGGCGCTATGGTTGGCCCGCTAGATGGCGCTACCATAGGTCAAACTGATATCAACTGCGTTTTTTTCTTTTAATAGGAGCCCCATTTTTATTACATATTTGTCTATTTCGTACCGAAATATGAAAGTATTAGTTGGACCACTTTTTTCGCTTCGTGACGGATGGCGCTTTAATAGTCAAAAACGTATGAGTACGTGGTATCACGTAACATTCCACCAGTGCGGACGGTATTTGCTTCGTGATACATTACCCGTGTTCAAATGGACCGTTTACCAATTGTGGAAAAGGTCGATACCGTGTTGATATATGGCTATTGTGATCAAAACGCCCAACGGGCGTGTGCTATGTATGCCGCTCCTTATCTTGGACGACATAATCCAAGTGTCTGGACCGTTCACCGGATAATTACATTATTTAAGGAAACACGATGTGTTCAGCCACATATGAAACGTCAACCACGACCTGCAACAAAAGATGATGCCCAGGTAGGAGTTTTAGCTGCTGTCGCGACTAATTCACACATCACCAGCAGACAAATTGCGAGAGAATCGGGAATCTCAAGAATGTCGGTGTTGAAAATGCTACATCAACATCGATTGCACCCGTACCATATTTCTGTGCACCAGTAATTGCATGGCGACGACTTTGAACGTCGTGTACAGTTCTGCCACTGGTCACAAGAGAAATTACGGGACGATGACCGATTTTTTGCACGCGTTCTATTTAGCGACGAAGCGTCATTCACCAACAGCGGTAACGTAAACCGGCATAATATGCACTATTGGGCAACGGAAAATCCACGATGGCTGCGACAAGTGGAACATCAGCGCCCTTGTCGGGTTAATGTATGGTGCGGCATTATGGGAGGAAGGATATTTGACCCTCATTTTATCGATGAAACTATACATGATGCAATGTATGCTGATTTCCTAAGTAATGTTCTACCGATGTTACTAAAAGGTGTTTCACTGCACGACAAAATGGCAATGTACTGCCAACATGAAGGATGTCCGCCACATAGCTTGCGTGTGGTTGAAGTGGTATTGAATTGTATATTTAATGACAGGTGGATTGGTCATCGACGCACCATACCACGGCCCGCACGTTCACTGGATCTGACGTCCCCGGATTTCTTTCTGTGGGGGGTGTTAAAGGATATTTGCTGTCGTGATTCACCGACAACGCCTGACATCACGCGTCAGCGCATAGTCAATCCATCTGCGAACGTTACGGAAGACCAATTTATAGCTGTTGAGAGGAATGTCGTTACACGTATTGCCAAATGCACTGAGATTGACGGACATCATTGTGAGCATTTATTGCATTAATCTGGTATTTACAGGTAATAACGCCGTAACATCAAAGGTTCTCAGAAATGATAAGATCACAAAGGTACATGTATCACATTGGAGCAACCGAAATAAAATGTTGAGACGTACCTAGGTTCTGTATTTTAATTTAAAAATCCTAACGATTACCAACTGTTCGTCTAAAATTGTGAGCCATATGTTTGTGACTATTACAGCGCCATCTATCACAAAGCGAAAAAAATTGGGACGAGTAAAACATTCGTATTTCTTTACGTACTACACGAAGAGATAATAAAAATTGGGGGTTCCTGTTTAAAAAAAAAAAAAAAAAAACGCAACTGATATCCGTTTGAAATACGGCAGCGCCATCTGGAGGGAAACTGGTGGTGTTTCATTTTCCATACTTGTGACAAATTGAAGTTAGAGTACTTCGTTTCTACCACATACGCGGAACCGCCGACGGGTGCTGTAATTTCGCCTAAGGCGAGCATGTTACGAGGAGATCCGAGATCACATTGCTGTATTCGAGAATAAATGTCAGTATAAGGGAGAGCAGTGTCGCGACGGGCACCACCAACACCGCCGGTACCTAGACGTGCAGCTACCCATGCCTGGACGTTAACAAGTCCCAGCACTCCATCACGAAGGGGGAGGGACAGACTGTCCTAATGTACTTTAAATACATGTCATGTGCATAGATAATAGCCAAAGGCCACCTGAAATTTGCGCCCCATCACCACCGTTACGAGGAGGACCTGCGCCAATTTGACGCCACCTAGACCATTAGGTATTAAAGCCCCGAAAGGGGTTCTACCGCGTCCACGCAGTGGGGCCTGTCGATTTTCTTCAGCTCAAATAATATAGATTTTTGACTGGTTACTACGGTGCTACAGTCTTATGCCTGACATGGTCAAACTTTGTCATGCAATAGTTTATAGTGTCACTGGATTCTGAAGAAGGCCAAATTATTTTGGCTGAAACCTGGGCAAAGATTGGTTTCTATTGGCAACTGAGGCTGACGTGTTACATGTTCAGGTTCTACCGCACCATCAAACATACAATCTGTAGTAACCGTAGACAGATTGTTGTGGGCATTCTGCGCATTTCCTTAATAAACGTGATTCCCAAAACAGTTTAATAACTGGTGGTAATAGCATGACAGTGCACGACACGAGACTGCACCTGTTGTGCAGCAGGCAGGAAGGAGGTAATCTTAATGAGTATTGGGTACATTATTTATCTGTTGATATGTACCAGAGAGCCGGATGTGGCAAGAAGCCGCGGCAGAGTTACGATAAGTCTCAGGAGAACTCGCATACAGTCTGTTATCTGCAGGAGAAAGCTATGGTGCACTTTATTCAAGGCACGATTGAAATCGAAGAAGCCGATCGCCGCTGTCAGTCGGTACGCCGAGGCGATCTCTCTCAAGTTCCTGCAGCCGCGGGTAGCCATTTATATGTTGGCATGTTCTCCGTGCAAGGTCTGTTCCGGGGCGAGGATCTTCGGTAATGTCGTTTTAACGTGTCCTGTCAAGAGCCTGACCCCGTTCTTAAAGGCGGCGATAATTGTTGTCCGACTGCCTTCCCACTGGCTTGTGCACCAGTATGATGATGATGATTGGCTTATTGGGCGGTCAACTACGCGGTCTTCAGCGTCCGTACAAAGTTCCATTTCTTTGACAGTCCAATTTTTACGCAGTTCGATCGAGCCTCTGTCGCGAATGATGATGATGATGAAGTAATGAGGACAACACAAACACCCAGACCCCGGGCAGTGCAAATCCCTAAACCAGCCGGGAATCGAACCCGGGACTCCGGGATCCAGAGGCAACAACGCTGGCCACTTGACCACGAGCTGCGGACGTGCACCGGTATGAGAACTCTTTTGACAGAAGTATGTGGTAGAGTGCAGTCTAGGAACATGAGTTCGCAGAACACTGTAACCCAGCGGGGTATCATGAAATCCCGGAAGATCCGCTTACACTGTGTTCGTAATCCATCGGGCCCTGGAGATTACTAACCACATCCTTTCTCAAGGCGTCTCCAACTTCTTCACGCGAGACTTCCTCCGTTAATGCTGTCGCTGTCGTCATGCCGATAATGCACGTCACCTCTCGCAGTGCCTCCACAATGGCTTGATTGTCTACAGTTCTTTCCTGGACAACATGACGAAGATGATGCTCCATGGCATTCTCTGTGGTTGCTTCGGTTGTACAGGAGCGACCGTCTCGCACCATAAGGCGTGTGATAACAATCGATGACGTCGGTTCATGTCCACCACAATATCGTGCATTGGCGAATACCACTGTGGCCGTTCGGTCGTGTCATTGAGAGCTGACTGCGATCTCTTCTAATCGGTGCTTAGTCAGTGATAGTGTGTGAGCTATGATTCGGTTCAAATGGCTCTGAGCACTATGGGACTTAACTGCTGAGATCATCAGTCCCCTAGAAGTTAGAACTACTTAAACCTGACTAAACTAAGGACATCACACACATCTATGCCCGAGGCAGGATTCGAACCTGCGACCGTCACGGTCGCGCGGTTTCAGACTGAAGCTCCTAGAACCGCTCGGCCACTCCGGCCGGCCATGATTCGGTGTCGTTCTAATTCTCTGTATGACGATGGGGTTGAGCGTCGAGGTTCCTGAATGCTGCGTAGAGAAAAATTCAGGTTCTGTCGGTGACTCACTTTTGTGACCTTGCCACGTTGCACAATTGTCTTGCTGGTTGCCGGTCTGGACCAGATGAGCCACCACGCCAAAGGCGAGGAAAGTGGGAGTGATGCTGTTCGCAGCTGACCCACATTATTCGAATCCTGGAGAGGAGTTAATCTTCAAAAAGCCGTTTGTCTGTTAGACTTGTTGCTGCGTACTCTTCTTCAAATAAGAAACTTAGCAAAACGCAAAAATAATTAGAGACACAATTACCAAGACCTTAAATCGTAGACAAGGACTAAATTAAGGCCATAAAGTCATAACGACAGCCAATACTGTAATTTTGGAATCCGAAATTCATGAAGGCGAAAGAAAAGGTAAGGAAAAAACAGAAAACCTAAAAGACATCAGGTGTGAATAACCGCTCAATTTGCGGCTACTCTTCGTAGTGCATAACGTTCCGACAACCTTATCAGATCATGACTTCTTGGAGAAACTGCACGACATTGATCTTGGCAACTACATGTCAATAAAACTATTCAAAGAAGAAATAACAATGAAGTTCAAAACGGGTCCAAGAGGAAAACGAACATAAGTAACGTAATTCAGGTCACCCGAAGAGTTCGACAGTAATTATTACAAAGCGACATAATCTATATCCAGTTTGAATCACTGACTATTGAAGAGTTTGTGGCGGTTCAGAAACGCTTTTAACAGTTGAGGATATGGTCATCCAACAAAAAGGTGTGACAAAGAGCAAGTGTGTGGTAAATGTGCAAAGCCTGGACACAAAGAGACTGCCTGTACAGTAAGTATCACTGCAGGCTGTATACCGTGCAACACAGTAACCTAACATGCAATAAAGCTGAAGCACGAGATTTTTCTGCCGGCCGCGGTGGCCGAGCGGTTCTAAGCGCTTTGGTCTGTAATCACGCGACCGGTACGGTCGCAGATTCGAATCCTGTCTCGGGCATGGATGTGTGTGATGTCCTTAGGTTAGTTAGGTTTAGGTAGTTCTAAGTTCTAGGGGACTGATGACCTCCGATGTTATGGCCCATAGTGCTCAGAGACGTTTCCACCATTTGAACGAGATTGTTCTACGTACAGGCAACTGTACGAGACACAAACTGGGAGAACCGACTCCGGCTGCCTACAGAATGTTTAATAATATAATTTGGAACGGACGAAATAACTTCTCACCCATCGATACTGAGAGAGTCCAGAACAGCTGTGGCAGGAAATTTATGTCTAACTCCATTAAAAAGGAAAGGATGGGGCGCACAGTAGCCTGGAGACAATACTTAGGAAGAGTTTGTGGCGGTTCAGAAACGCTTTTAACAGTTGAGGATATGGTCATCCAACAAAAAGGTGTGACAAAGAGCAAGTGTGTGGTAAATGTGCAAAGCCTGGACACAAAGAGACTGCCTGTACAGTAAGTATCACTGCAGGCTGTATACCGTGCAACACAGTAACCTAACATGCAATAAAGCTGAAGCACGAGATTTTTCTGCCGGCCGCGGTGGCCGAGCGGTTCTAAGCGCTTTGGTCTGTAATCACGCGACCGGTACGGTCGCAGATTCGAATCCTGTCTCGGGCATGGATGTGTGTGATGTCCTTAGGTTAGTTAGGTTTAGGTAGTTCTAAGTTCTAGGGGACTGATGACCTCCGATGTTATGGCCCATAGTGCTCAGAGACGTTTCCACCATTTGAACGAGATTGTTCTACGTACAGGCAACTGTACGAGACACAAACTGGGAGAACCGACTCCGGCTGCCTACAGAATGTTTAATAATATAATTTGGAACGGACGAAATAACTTCTCACCCATCGATACTGAGAGAGTCCAGAACAGCTGTGGCAGGAAATTTATGTCTAACTCCATTATAAAGGAAAGGATGGGGCGCACAGTAGCCTGGAGACAATACTTAGGGCAAAAGCAGACACTGAGGACAACGAAGACCAATATTTTCGTATGAGTAGCATGGTAGAAGAAAATTATTTTGGCATCACAGATTATATCGACGATGAATACACGCAAGGAGCCGTAGACTATTATGCAGCTAGGCAAATCAAAGATGAACACATTTTTTGGCGGTCAACGTTCCAAGCACGTAGCACAGTTAAGAACTGAGTAACTAGAAGTAGATGATATCAATGTAAATGAAGTACCAAGTAGTAGTCTACACGATATAGACAGACACAACGAAAGTAATATGCATTCGAGTCGCACACAAAATCACATACGCTACAGTAGTACTCGCGCTACACACCCGCATAACAATAAGAAATACATAATGAGCGAAAGGAACACACGGGCCGCAAGCGCATAGTATAAAATTGTTGGAAACGGAAAAGAATATGGTATGACAAAATGTAAAATCAGAAGAAAACCGGTAAGTTTCGTATATAGAGGGTTCATACGCTGCCAAGATACGGTAAAGACAACAACAAACACCACACCACGCCAGATACACCAACACTAGAAGTATACACGAATGCTATCAATGAAGACAACAACACCAAACCATAAAACACACCTGGCAATAAGTTAAAGATAAAACAACTACTATAGGAATACAAGCAGATAGTATATCATTCACATCAAATAAACTCACAGGCAGGGAGAAATAGTCGACGCAAATAAAACCGGATAAAAACACACAAAATGCAGCGAGAAACGAAGCATCACCTAATGAAGACGATAAACAAAATACAACAGACAACAGTGAATTAATATACAAAGAATTTTAAAATAACCTATCCCTCAGTAGACTAGAAAGTAGACATTTTCCAAACAACTTTAAGAACAATAATACGTATGAAACATCCAGAAGGTGACAAAATTTGTTTTCTAACTATCGAACAAACGGATAGAGTGATACTCCGAACGGCAAACCTCCTGACAGCCCGCCGCATCATAATCAAACTCCGGGAATAGGGATATGCAAGAAGGAATCAAGGAATAGACTGGATTCGAATTATCAAGTACTTCATAAGAGGATGCGAGCGTGTTTACTATGATCATGAAGAGACAGGACAAAAGAGCTATGTCTAGAAAAAATAAACACCAACAACATGAAAATGTCCAACTACTCTGCATAAGAATTGCCTCAATGGGGACAGAGCTAACTAAATTAATACAGGACGAAGCAGCTGCGTAATTTGCCTTGAGGAACGATACGTGGGCAGTGAAGGAATACCCGGCATTCCGAGGCAATACACAGAATCTCGGGGTTATCAGATGCTTACGCAGCAATAGTGGTGGCAAAAACACAGATAATAGTTACACCAATTGCACAGCTAAACACGGAACACACACTAACAATAGAAATCAGACTAGGAAGAGAACACGGGTAATTTCTTCTATGTATGCTCAACTCTCAGGAAATAAATCAATTCACAATTAAAATAATGGAGATCGCAAGAGGCAGATGATTTTTGATACATACTGGCACCAGAGCATGTTACACCGTCTGGCATACCGACATAACGGACGCCAGAGGGTAAGACATTGTACACACAAAAACGAATGTAACTTTTCCGCATTGAACAAAGCACACCGACCTTTCGAGGATATGAAGCTGGAAACAGTAAAACTGACCTTACTCCCGCAAACAAAAAAACACTCAAACACATTGTAAACTGGCCTGTCCTAGACAAAGTCACACATAATGATCACAATGTAAGGGTCACAAACACAGCAAACACTACTGATATAATTGCACATACGAGTACAACAGACCAGCCACGGTTGCTGCTGCACAAGGTAGACTGGCGAACTCTGAGAGAGGAGACCAGTAACTCAAGCCTCTATACTACACATGTTAATACACTGGCACATATATAACAAAAAGCCCGATCAGCTGCCATACCACTATCAAAGTAAAAACGCAAACAGCAAATACCATGGTCTGCAACGTCTAACTTCTGATACGTCTAGATCGACACTGGCACGTACGTACGTGAGCATCCTGTCTGATCACCTGCATCCACTTATGTTCAGTGTCCATTCCGAAAGACTTAGGCAACTCCAGCAGGACAATGCGACACCCCACACGTCCAGAATTGCCATAGAGTGGCTCCAGGAAAACTCCTATGAGTTTAAACACTTCTGTTGGCCATCAAACTCCCCAGACATGAACGGTATTGAGCATACCTGGAATGTCCTGCAGCGTGGTGTTCAGAAGGGATCTCCACCACCTCACGGATTTATGGACATCCCTGCAGGATTCATGGCGTCAGTTCCCTCCAGTACTACTTCAGATATTAGTTGAGTCTGTGGTGTCACCGCCAGATACCACACTTGCTAGGTGGTAGCCTCTAAATCGGCCACGGTCCGTTAGTATACGTCGGACCCGCGTGTCGCCACTATCAGTGATTGCAGACCGAGCGCCGCCACACGGCAGGTCTAGAGAGACTTCCTAGCACTCGCCCCAGTTGTACAACCGACTTAGCTAGCGATGGGTCACTGACAAAATACGTTCTCATCTGCCGAGCCGATAGTTAGCATAGCCTTCAGCTACGCCATTTGCTACGACCTAGCAAGGCGCCATTATCAGTTACTATTGATATTGTAAATAATGTACAGACCAGAGCTACATTCAACATTAATGGATTAAAGTTAAGTATTCCACAAGCTACATCCTTTTTTCTGAAGTCTAAATTCTTTGTCCTGTTCCAGACCTCTCGCCAAGGCTGGCGTGAGCTTAAACGCGTGCCTTTCGGCTTCCTCTAAATTTCGTGGGTTGGTCTCCTGCCAATCCACAATATTTTGGCGACAAGGTTTTCCACGTTCTTATCGATATTGCCCTGATTTACTTGTGTAATGGCTTCGCCACAATCTCCAGATGTACTGTCCGAATTTTATCGCTTACAGAATCAGGAGACGCAGGCCTTACTGGATGCCCTTGGACAGCTCATCCAGGGTCAACGTGCAATGCAAAACGATGCGGCAGCCGCCGCTCCACCGCTAATGCAGCCACAACACGCTGTTGCACCAACTTTTCGACCTTTTGATGCTGCACTGGAAAGCTGGACGGGGTGGTCACGCCAATTTGGATTCCATCTCGCCGCCTACAGAATTCAAGGAAACGAGCGGCAGCTATTTTTGCTGTCCTCCGTTGGGGTACAATTGTACCATGTGACAGTCAAATTATTTCCCCGACACGATGTAGCAGCTCTGTCCTACGACGAAATTTTGTCTGCATTAGATGCAAACTTCAAAGAATCAGTCAATGTAGTTGCCAAACGGTATACCTTCATTCGTAAAAAACATATGGCAGGTCAGACTAATAGGGAGTGGGTTGCAACCTTACAAGGCCTTACTAGGGATTGTGTTTTTGTGTGTCAATGTGGACTCCCTTATTCAGATACTATGGTAAGTGATGAAATTGCACAGAAGGTTTCTGATGTTCGTATAAGGGAACAGATTTTGAAACTAGTCAATCCCTCCCTTTAACAAGTGATGGACGTATTGGATCGGCAGGACACACTTGACTTTGCTCCGGAATCATTTGAAACTTCACCAGCCGTATGTCACATTAACCGGCCCGCTGGGTGCACTGCACGGAACAGTAAACAGTCCTCGCACCCGGCCGCACAGCGGCCGCCAGGCTCTCAGCCACGTCTGCCGTGCAGGCAAGCAAATGCAGTGCTAAAATCATGCCTGCGGTGTGCTACTAGACATTCGCGTGAGAATTGCCTGTCACGGCAAGCTGTTTGCTTTTTTTGTAATAAAAAAGGCCATGTTCAGAGTGTTTGTCAGAAAAATCTCAGATCGGACAATCACAACCATTACAGGCCCTTTGATTCGCGCCGAATTCGAACCAAGGATCCTCAGGCTTGTGAAACTTCGCCCATGGAAATTCATGTAGTTCATTCAACTCCGCCCAGTGCTACTCTCTCTAACAGTGACTGTGTTCGTCCCACAAAAAGTGTGCGTCGACATCGCCGTAAATCCCATCAAGTCGCAAGTGATTTTGTACCAGTGTCAGTTCACGTTGCACGAGACAGTCGCCCTTGTCGTCAGCAGGACAATAAAATTCTTGTGGACTTTGATATTAACGGCAAAGTGATACCATTCCAGCTCGATACTGGAGCTGCAGTTTCACTGATCAATCAAGACACTTACAAACTGCTGGGCACACCTCCGTTGCGTGCCGCAATTGTTAAGCTAACTAGTTATACCGGTCAAGATATCCCTGTGTTAGGACAGTGCAGCCTTCTTGCAACATACAAAAGCCAAACAAAACTTGTGTCATTTTACGTCCTTCGCTCTTTTTCTGCAGTGAACTTGATTGGTTTCGATTTATATCAGTTGTTTAACTTGTCTATAGTAAATCAGGTCCTATCAGTGAACCAGACTGTGCCTTCAGACAGTGTTTCTCGTCTATGTGAAGATTTTGCAGACATTTTTGCACCGGGCCTTGGTTGCGCTAAGAACTATAAAGCACATTTGGAAATGAAAGTAAACGCGCAACCAAAATTTTTCAGAGCGCGCAATGTTCCCCACGCATTGCGTGATGAGGTCGCAAAAACATTACACGATTTGGAATCACTAGGTGTAATCGAACGTGTGCAGGCTTCTCTCTGGGCATCACCCTTAGTAATTTTGCCAAAACCTTCGGGAAAATTGAGACTTTGTGTGGACTTCAAGGCAACAGTGAATCCACAACTAGTGATTGCAACTTTTCCTTTACCCTGCCCGGAAGATCTTTTTGACAAACTGTGCCCGGGTAAATATTTTTCGAAGTGGACCTAGCAGATGCGTACTTGCAAATACCGGTGGACGAAGAATCCCAGCGCATTTTGGTGGTTAACACGCATCTTGGGTTGTATCAATTCAAACGACTGCCATTTGGGTGTGCATCCGCCCCTGTATTGTTTCAGCAATATCTACAAAGTGTTTGTGCGTCGGTCCCTACTGCAGCAAACTATCTGGACGATATTGTGATCTCCGGAGAGTCGGAAGAAGAACATTTAGCCAATCTCAGAACATTATTTCAGGTCTTGCGACAAAATGGTCTTCGCTTGCAGGAGGACAAATGTGTGATTTTTGCTCGTGACTTACCCTACCTGGGACATGTACTCAATGCCCAAGGCATACATCCCAGTCTCGAGCACCTCCGTGCCACACAAGACTTGCCTTCGCCGCAGAATCTGAAGCAGCTACAGAGTGTGCTGGGAAAAATTAATTATTATCATCGCTAAGCGCGCCACGCCTCTTCCTTTTCAGCTCCGCTTCATCGCTTACGCCGTAAAGGTGTTCCGTTCGTCTGGACGACGGAATCCGAACGCGCCTTTCGCCAGTTGAAATCGGTGTTGCTTTCCCATACTTGCCTTACGCCATTCGATCCCCAGAAACTCCTTTTGTTGATGGTGGATGCATCGGATTTCGGGATCGGTGCTGTGCTTGCGCACAAAGATAGATCGCATCATCGCCCTATTGCCTTTGCGTCCAAATTGCTCTCGTCTGCGCAAAGACATTATTCACAGATCGAGATAGAAGCATTGGCTCTCGTATTTGATGTTACGAAGTTTCATGATTTCTCGTATGGTCGTCACTTTACCATCATCACAGACCAGAAACCGTTGAAATCGCTTTTTCATCCGAACAAGCCTATACTTCCACGTACAGCGCAGAAATTCATTCGCTGGTCTATTTGCCTCTCGCAGTACCGCTACGATATCTTGCATCGGTCCACTGCTAAGCACGGAAACGCCGATGCGTTGTCCCGTTTGCCTGTTGCTGAGGATAGAGCATTCGATTCCTCCGAACTTGCTTGCATGTTCATTGATGCGGAAACCGATGACGTGGTCGAATCGTTTCCGATTGATTTTCGTCGTGTAGCTACAGCCACAGCTGCTGACCCTGTCCTTGCTACCGTTCTGTGTTTTGTTGCTACGCAATGGCCCTTGTGAAAGTCACGGATCGGGGATCCGTTGGTTCGCCGATTTTTTGCTCACAAAGAGAGACATTTTGTTCGACGTGGTGTTTTGTTGTTGCGTTCTGATAATGATCAGTCCAGGGTCGTGGTCCCACGTTCGTTACAGTCCTCTGTCTTACAGCTTCTCCACCAAGGACTTTGGGGTATGGTGAGAACGAAACAACTTGCACGTCAGCACTGTACTTGGTTCGGAATCGATGCTGCGATTACGAATATGTGCTCTTCTTGCATGGCGTGTGCCGAACAACAACCCGCACCACCGCGGAAATTCTTTGCATGGCCAAAGGCCACTTCCCCTTGGCAACGCTTACACATCGATTTTGCTGGTCCCTTCTGGAATGCTCGATGGTTGGCTCTGGTTCATTCATTCAGTAATTTTCCTTTTGTTGTCCGGATGTCTTCCACTACGTCATCTGCCACCATCCAAGCATTATCTGCTATCTTTTTCATTGAAGGTCTTCCACAGACTATTGTTTCAGACAATGGCCTATAATTCATGGCCACAGCATTTGTCATTCTGCAAGGCCAATGGTATTCAACATCTGACGTCCGCGCCGATTTTGCCACAGTCAAACGGTGCCGCTGAACGATTGGTCAGGACTTTCAAGTCCCAGATGTTGAAGTTGAAAGAGTCGCATTCTCGAGAGGACGCGTTGTTGCTCTTTTTGTCCTCGTATCGCTCTCAGCCTCGTGATGGTCGCTCGCCGGCTGAGTTGCTCCACGGTCGTCCTCATCGAACCTTGATGTCTTAGCTACATCCGCCGCATCAGGTTCCTGTGCACCGGCAGACACCTGCTTTTGCACCAGGCGACGTTGTCTACTATCGTAACTATCGAGGTTCACGGCGTTGGCTCGAAGGGCGCATTCTTCGCTGCCTCGGCCGCGCTATGTATCTGGTTTAGGGGGCCTCTGGGGTGGTGCGCCGGCATCTCAACCAGCTGCGCCTCTGTCGTCGCATGGGATCTGCCGCTCGCCGTCTGCTTTCAGCGACGGTGCCGTCCGGTCAGCGCCCTGGGGACCCATCTACTGGCTCGCCTCAGCCCCAAGTGTTACAGACGCTGCCTTCCATCTTGCCCCATGGCGACGCGCCGCCGCCGCCGCCGCCGCCTTTTCTCCCGCCGGTGACGCCCGCAGTGGACGCCTCGCTGCAACCGCCAGGCGCCTCCCTGGGTCACGCGCTGCCGATCGCTTCCCGTGACCAGATGTCCTCCGACATGGAACTCTTCCCCGCTCCGGAGCATATGTCGTCTTCGCCCGTCGGGTGCTCCGGCCCGATGGAGGTCGACCCTTCGGCCCCTCCTGTCTTTCTGCGGGCGCATACACCGCATGTTGGCGTGCACCCTTGCTCCCCGCGGTCTGAATGGCAGGGTGCGGGTGGCACACAGCCTCGCCTGTTGTTAGGCTCCCCACCTCGTCGCATACGTCAATATGGGGTCCTCCCCGCGGCGGGCCGATTGGCGGGGGACGAATGTGGTGTCACCGCCAGACACCACACTTGCTAGGTGGTAGCCTTTAAATCGGCCACGGTCCGTTAGTATACGTCGGACCCGCGTGTCACCACTATCAGTGGCTTCAATTAATAAGAATAAGGGTATTTTATTTACCAACCTTCCAGGTCGAAACTGACTGCAATACTTCGCTTCTTATTCTATTTAAGGTTGATTGATTATATCAATACGTTTTGAATGCAACCCAAATGTTATAGTTAACTACAACCGCAGACCGAGCGCCGACACACGGCAGGTGTAGACTTCCTAGCACTTGCCCCAGTTGTAAAACCGACATTGCTAGCGATGGGTCACTGACAAAATACATTCTCATTTGCCGAGACGATAGTTAGCATAGCCTTCAGCTACGTCATATGCTACGACCTAGCAAGGCGCTATTATCAGTTACTATTGATATTGTAAATAATGTACAGACCAGAGCTACGTTCAACATTAATGGATTAAAGTTAAGTATTCCACAAGCTACCTCCTTTTTTCTGAAGTCTAAATTCCTTGTCCTGTTCTAGACCGCACGCCAGCCTGCGTGAGCTTAAACGCGTGCCTTTCGGCTTCCTTTAAATGTCGTGGGTTGGTCTTCTGCCAATCCACAACAGAGTCCATGCCACGTCGTGTTGCGACACTTCTGCGTACTCGCGGAGGCTCTACACGATATTCGGTGGGTGTACCAGTTTGTGTGGCTACTCAGAGTACTTGCGCACTCTTGAACTCGATCACC
Organism: Schistocerca americana; assembly: GCF_021461395.2. NCBI lineage: Eukaryota > Metazoa > Arthropoda > Insecta > Orthoptera > Acrididae > Schistocerca > Schistocerca americana. Next base: position 326,343,390 of record NC_060125.1, read on the forward strand.
TTTCTGTATGAGAAGAATCTACTTGCACCAGGCAAACAGACTCCGGTGGCCAGTTTCTAGACAAATGCGCAGTGGCAGAGATTCGCAAGTCGAGTCTCCGAGAACACGGAGACGTCGAGTTCGGAGATGCTGTCATGAAGACTCGATGATGAGTATAAAGAGAGAATACGTAACTCATTTCCAACCTCTATTGCCATGTGCTATCCAACATTTAATCGTCGTTATAATATTATTTATCAAACTGCTTTCTTCCAAAGCATAGATACCGTACCTTTCGATATATTTAGTCAACGAGGCTATTTAATCGACGGGGCCATTTCCGATTCACATTTAGTGGACAAAGTATCAAACTCCAGTCAAGTTAACTACTGCAACTCTTGGAGATAAAGAATTTGAGATAGTTAATCATGAGCAAACGCAATATCTTCCTTACATTTGAATGAATTTGAAGAATTTCCACCTTCCCTACGAATTTTAAAAGAAAGACTTGTGAAGAGTGACAGTGCGGAAAGGAATTGACAGCTCAAAAAAAAAAATTGGTACTGATAACCAAAATAATGTGTAAGATACAGGCTCTAACGCTCATTCTCATGGGTGAAAACATAACTTGAGGAGAAGGCATATCAGTTTGGCTGGGCTCTGAGCGCTATGGGACTCAACTGCTGAGGTCATTAGTCCCCTAGAACTTAGAACTAGTTAAACCTAACTAACCTAAGGACATCATACACATCCATGCCCGAGGCAGGATTCGAACCTGCGACCGTAGCGGTCTTGCGGTTCCAGACTGCAGCGCCTTTAACCGCACGGCCACTTCGGCCGGCATGCATATCAGTTTCTTCCCATTACAGAGGACCATCAAAAATTCGGTAAACTTCTTACTATTCTGCGAAGTAGTAGTGCAAAACTCTAAAATTCAGATTGCATGTAATACTTAGACGAACAACTGCTGAGATATTATTTTCTGAAACCGCGGTAAAGTCTATGAAATGGAGCGAAATCAATCAAAACAGTTTTGAGGAAATATTATTTTGATTATATAGTCATCAAAGACGAAGCCAATAACCAGGGAATTGAAAATTTATTTCTCGTAATTCATCTAATTTCTATAGTAGTCGCTAGATGGCTAGTTTTTCAGCTTGGTTGCTTCTGCAGTTCACAAAAGCTATCTCCTGGGAGCAAGAATACTGGGTACAAATGTCTTAGGAACTGTTTCTAGAAAGAATCCTTTCATTCTGCTGCAGAATTGGCACTGTTGTGAAAAAATAGTGGCAAAAAATTCACAGACGTAACATATGAGCCACGTGAGAGCCTTAATCAACATATGTTTTCATGCGCAACTTCTTTGCAGATAATTTTACACCAGGGGCAACTACAGCTAAAGTTTTTTTACATAGTTTACAGCAGTTTCAAACAGTAAAATACAGATGTAAAAGTGGGTAAAAGCAATCAACATATAGCTGAGTTAAAGCTTGTTAATCCACTATACGTGTATATACTGAAGTCTATGAAGACACGTACTATCGGTTTCGCAACATTGTTAGTTGTGCGTCTATTACTGATACGTGTAGTTACTGCAGTTTCCGATTGATACGTGTAATGGCCGACTCCAACCCGCATAGGATCAGCAGATATGAAAATTAAATTATGTGTGGTCATCTTTGGTGTGTGTAACACCAGTATCCAAGAAAGTAAATAAGAGTTATCCGCTGAACTACGGATCCGTGTCCCTTGTGTCAAATTTGAGTGGGATTTTGGCACATATACTTTCCTCAAACATATCAATTACCTCGAAGAATACGATTTATTGACAAACAGCCAACACGGATACAGAAAATATCGTTATTGTTAAACACAACTAGCTCATTATTTTCACGAGGCTGATTCTGTATTTTGAGATACGCAGAAGGCCTTTGACATCGTGCCTCGCCAGCGACTTCTAAGAACATTGTGTGCTTACGGAATAACGGATTTTGATTTTTTGTCAGAAAGATCACATTTCGTACTAACTGAAGAGAAGTCGACGAGTAAAACAGCTGTATATTTGTTGTTCATAAAGGAAGTGTTATAGGCTCTCTGCTATTCCTGGTCTACAAAAGCGATTTGGCGGACAATCGGAAAACCCTCTTCGATTGTTTGCAGATGAGCCGACATTTAACGATTTCTGACGTCATCGGACGTTCAAAACCAATTGCAAAATGGTTTAGACAAGATATCAGTATGCTGCGAAATATGTCATTTGACTCCAATAATGAAAAGTATGGAGTCATCCACATGAGTACTAAGAGGAATCCACTAAATTTCTGTCACACAATTCTATAGACTGTAAATTCAATTAAATATTTACGGATTAAAGTCAAATGGTTCAAATGGCTCTGAGCACTATGGGACTTAACATCTATGGTCATCAGTCCCCTAGAACTTAGAACTACTTAAACCTAACCAACCTAAGGACATCACAGAACACCCAGTCATCACGAGGCAGAGAAAATCGATTAAAGTCACGAATAACTTTAACTGGAGTGTACACATAATGTTGCGTGAAAAGCGAACCAAAATACTGCGATCTATGGCCGGCCGGGGTGGCCGAGCGGTTCTGGGCGCTACAATCTGGAATCGAGCGACCGCTACAGTCGCAGGTTCGAATCCTGCCTCGGGCAAGGATGTGTGTGATGTCCTTAGGTTAGTTAGGTTTCAGTAGTTCTACGTTCTAGGGGACTGATGACCTCAGAAGCTAAGTCCCATAGTGCTCAGAGCCATCTGAACCATTTTACTGCGATCTATGGGCAGAACACTGAGAAAATACAACAAGCCTACTAAAGAAACTGTCTACCATTTGTAGATTATTGCTAAGCGGTATGGAATCCACATCGGACGGGGCTGACGGAGGACATTCAGAAAGGTTCAGAGATAGGCTACTCGTTTTATGTAATCCCGAAACAGAGGAGAGAACGCCACGAATATGACGAGCAGATTCGGATGGCAATAATGAAAACGAAGACTTTAATTGTTGCGGCAAGACCTTCTCATGGAATTTCAACACCAAAGTTCTCCTCCCTATCTGAAAGAATCTTGTTGTCCCCCACCTACATACGGAGAATAATTATCATAATGAAATAAGAGAAATCTGAGATCGCACGGAAAGCTTCAGGTGTTCATATTTCCCGCTTGCTGTAAAGAAATAGCTTCAAGGTGGTTCGATGAACCATCTGCCAGGCATTCATCTGTGAACTGCAGAGTGATCATTTAGACGTAGATGCAGATGTAGTTGAAACAACCTGCCAACAGTATGTCCGTCTACATGATACCAAATTTGCTTCGTCTAGGCTGCAGAAGATTCGCTAAGAAGCTTTTACATCCTGCATAGAGTTCCGGTCTCACCTCATGGAATTTCCATATTTTTGGGGCCCTGAAGAGAGACATTCGTTGTCGTAGATTTGCTTCAGCAGAAGAGGTGCACCCATACATACATTGATGATTCTTCATGCAACCATAAACATTTTCCCACGAAGGCACTGACAGTCTTTTCTCACACATATATAAGTGTACCGACAGTTATGGCGATTACTTTCGAAATGATAAACAATATGCTACATGTGAAAAATAAAGCTTTCACGGCCTACAGATTGTCCAGTAATATTTCGGTATAACTGGCTGGTATCTGCAACTTTCTGCCACCATATTTCGGTCCAGAGTCTTTTGGTCATCTTCAGGTGAATACTGAATTCACCTTAAGATGGCCAGAGGACTCTGAGGCGAAATATCGTGGGAGGAAGTGCCAGACATTCGACAGGTCTCGCGAAATTTTATACACAACAGTTTACTTAATTTATTTCCATCCATCTCGCTTTCATTTGACTCTCCGTTACAGTAAAAACAGTGGCTACAGTCTTGACTATTATACATTCTCTTCTTCGTTGTGGTTTTTGTCCTTTTCTTCCACAGAAAACAGAGTTTATTGTGTTACAACTAGTTTTTTATTAACCCCCACTGGTGATGTCATCATTGCTTGTACATTGTTTATCAAATATTGCAAGATATTTTGCCTTTTTCACACTTACTTCTCCATCTACTTCCAAACTATTTATTTCTTTCGTTCCATCAACCAAGTAGTCATCTTATGGCCAGCCTTACAGTATTCCTCTTGAAGCTTTCCTATCATGTAGCTCAGCTCATCTTCATCTTCTGCTAGTACAATCTGGTCATCTGCAAAATACAGACTAAATACACTCCTGGAAATGGAAAAAAGAACACATTGACACCGGTGTGTTAGACCCACCATACTTGCTCCGGACACTGCGAGAGGGCTGTACAAGCAATGATCACACGCACGGCACAGCGGACACACCAGGAACCGCGGTGTTGGCCGTCGAATGGCGCTAGCTGCGCAGCATTTGTGCACCGCCGCCGTCAGTGTCAGCCAGTTTGCCGTGGCATACGGAGCTCCATCGCAGTCTTTAACACTGGTAGCATGCCGCGACAGCGTGGACGTGAACCGTATGTGCAGTTGACGGACTTTGAGCGAGGGCGTATAGTGGGCATGCCGGAGGCCGGGTGGACGTACCGCCGAATTGCTCAACACGTGGGGCGTGAGGTCTCCACAGTACATCGATGTTGTCGCCAGTGGTCGGCGGAAGGTGCACGTGCCCGTCGACCTGGGACCGGACCGCAGCGACGCACGGATGCGCGCGAAGACCGTAGGATCCTACGCAGTGCCGTAGGGGACCGCACCGCCACTTCCCAGCAAATTAGGGACACTGTTGCTCCTGGGGTATCGGCGAGGACCATTCGCAACCGTCTCCATGAAGCTGGGCTACGGTCCCGCACACCGTTAGGCCGTCTTCCGCTCACGCCCCAACATCGTGCAGCCCGCCTCCAGTGGTGTCGCGACAGGCGTGAATGGAGGGACGAATGGAGACGTGTCGTCTTCAGCGATGAGAGTCGCTTCTGCCTTGGTGCCAATGATGGTCGTATGCGTGTTTGGCGCCGTGCAGGTGAGCGCCACAATCAGGACTGCATACGACCGAGGCACACAGGGCCAACACCCGGCATCGTGGTGTGGGGAGCGATCTCCTACACTGGCCGTACACCACTGGTGATCGTCGAGGGGACACTGAATAGCGCACGGTACATCCAAACCGTCATCGAACCCATCGTTCTACCATTCCTAGACCGGCAAGGGAACTTGCTGTTCCAACAGGACAATGCACGTCCGCATGTATCCCGTGCCACCCAACGTGCTCTAGAAGGTGTAAGTCAACTACCCTGGCCAGCAAGATCTCCGGATCTTTCCCCCATTGAGCATGTTTGGGACTGGATGAAGCGTCGTCTCACGCGGTCTGCACGTCCAGCACGAACGCTGGTCCAACTGAGGCGCCAGGTGGAAATGGGATGGCAAGCCGTTCCACAGGACTACATCCAGCGTCTCTACGATCGTCTCCATGGGAGAATAGCAGCCTGCATTGCTGCGAAAGGTGGATATACACTGTACTAGTGGCGACATTGTGCATGCTCTGTTGCCTGTGTCTATGTGCCTGTGGTTCTGTCAGTGTGATCATGTGATGTATCTGACCCCAGGAATGTGTCAATAAAGTTTCCCCTTCCTGGGACAATGAATTCACGGTGTTCTTATTTCAATTTCCAGGAGTGTATGTTTCCGTCCTCTTCTGTCACTCCCATAATCCGACATTTTCTGTGCCTATTCCGCAAGACTGCTTCTGGATACAACTTAAAGAGGATGGGTGACAGCCTACATTCTCACCGTACACACTTCTTCTCTCAAACTATTCCCAATCCTTACGCTCGCTGTTTCATTTTCATATAATTTCATAGCCGCAATGGGTTACGGGGACATCACTGTCTGAGCAGTGTAGTCCCAGGTGTTAGTCCATTTTTCGTTGCAGTGATCGCTTCTCCATAATGACGCAGTATTTCAAACGAGTTAAAAGTAAAAAATAAGGAACACTTGTTATAACGGAGAACTAACAAATACCGAAAAATGCCGCTTATTCAGAACTTAAATACCGTTATCGGTTTTAGCTGTTCAGTTTATCCCATCCATAGTCATCAGAGATACTCTAATTTCCAAAAATATTTATTTAAAAAGGAAATATTTTAGCACTGATACTATGGCTAACTGGTATTTCGTTTTTTTCTCCGTTACAAGCAAAAAATAAGGAACACCTGTTATAACGGAGAACTAACAAATACCGAAAAATGCCGCTTATTCAGAACTTTTAAAAAAGCGAAACTTACGTACAAAGCCATTTGGAGATAGATCTCTTTCAACATTCCCCACAGTTTGTTGGCGGGCATCTTACCGTATGCTTCCTTTTGGTCAGTTACTGGAACATGTGTCTCCAGTCCAAACTTCGTGCGGTTTTCACATTAGTTTCATTTTGAGGATGTCGCCCATGACCGAATTTCCTGCCGGAATCCTTTCTTTATTCTTACCTGCTTGTGACTTATTTTTTTTCTGTACCAGATGTTTCACTACCTTCGAGTAAAGTCTTCCAATGGATGGGACCACAATCAATCCCCTATTATTACTTGGATCATAACGTGACCGTTTCTTACCCAACATCTTTTGCTGGTCGAGTTTTTTGAGAATTGTGTTGTTCTACTTAAGAAAACTGATGTCCGCGCACTGACGTTCGGATGGTGTATATATGAAGAAACTCCAAATGGCTTAGTACGTAATTTTCGCTTGCGAACCGGCATTAGAGTATCTCTGATGACAATGGATGGGATAAACTGAACAGCTAAAACCGATACCGGTATTTAAGTTCTGGATAAGCGGCATTTTTCGGTATTTGTTAGTTCTCCGTTATAACAGGTGTTCCTTATTTTTTACTTGTAATGGAGAAAAAACGAAATACCACTTAGCCATAGTATCAGTGCTAACATTTTTCCTTTTTAAATAAATATTTTTGGAAAAGGGAGTAATTTTTTTTCGAAAAATATGGACTCGTTTGAAATACTGCGTCAGTTTGGAGAATGGAAAAAGCGATCACTGCAACGAAAAATGGACTACCACCTGGAACTACACTGCTCAGACAGTGATGTCCCCGTAACCGGGTGTCGTCTACGTGCCGTGTGTCAGACCAGCCCCACCTGTTCTGTGCGACAGTTCCTGCTGTTGTCACCCGACATCCATTGTATTGAAAAATAACACCAACCCTAGCAATGAAACATGTTTGCAAAGTCATGTAGCAATGTAGTACAATGCTCCTTTGGTTTAAAAGATTAAATATTTTTTTGGCGTTTCTGTGACAGAATAAAATAGGTGGGAAATTATGATAACGTTAATAAATTAGGAACTTGAAAATAATTCATTCACAGTATACAATAAAAACAGACATAGCTGGGTTGCTGCATGTGCCTACAAAATATGTCTTTCTTTAACTGTAGTCCTTGAAAACGGACAAATTAACAAGAAATCACGGAGTTCCTCAACCTCACTTGTCAGCCTTTAGCAATGACTATTTGCACTGTCCATATAGTGCTACGATCCCCTACTACAAGGTGATTTTTGAACAGTGTTTCAAGACATTAGACCAGGAGAATAATGCTGATTTTTTGTTATACTCAGCTACTAATGATTTTCCGAGGAAAGCAGCAAACGGTATTCAGACTATGTTTTCTTTAATTCGCCTGTTTAATTTATTGCTATGACTCTATGTATCTTGAGACTGAGAGAGTTAAAATTTTTCACTCTTTATAAGATTTATAGCTTTTTTGTGAGTCATCAGTCTTCTGACTGGTTTGACGCGGACCAACTTGAATTCCTCTGCTGTGATAACCTCTTTATCTCAGTGTAGGCAACCTACGTCCTCAATTACTTGCTGGATGTATTCCCATCTCTGTCTTCATCTACAATTCCTTAAGTACCAAGGAAGTTATTCCCTTATGTCTTAACAGACATCCTATCATCCTGCCTCTTTTCCTTGTCAGTGTTTTATACACATTCGTTTCCTCCCCGAGGCTGCGCAGAATATCCTCATACCTAACCTTATCAATAAACATAATTTTCAACATTCGTCTGTACCACCACATCTCAAATGCTTCGATTCTCTTCTGTTCCGGTTCTCCAAGAGTCCTCCTTTCACATCCATACGATCATGTGCCCCTAACGCACATTCTCAGAAATTTCTTCATTAAATCAAGACCTATGTTTGATACAAGCAAACTTCTCTTGGCCGGGGATGCCATTTTTAAAGTGCTAGTCTGCTTTTGATGTCCTCATTGTTCCGTCCGTCATTGGTTATTTTGCTGCCTAGGTAGAAGATTTCCTTACCTTCATAAGCTTTGTGACCATCAATCCTGATTTTGAGTCCCTCGCTGTTCTCATTTCAGCTACTTTCCATTACTTTCGCCTTTCTTCGATGTACTCTCAATCCATATTCTATACTCATTAGACTGTTCATTCCATTCAGCAGTTCCTGTAGTTCTTCTTCACTTTCACTCAGGAAAGTAATGTTATCAGCGAATCGTGTCGTTGGTATCCTTTCAGCTTTAATTTTAATTCCATTCCTGAGCATATCTTTTATTTCCACCTTTTGCTTCTTCAGTGTGTAGATTGGACAGTAAGTGCGAAGGACTATATCCCTGTCTTACAACAGTCTTTATTCCGAGAATTTAGTTCTTGGCCTCCTCTCCTATTTTTCCCTCTTAGCTCTTTTACGTATTATGTCTTACCCGTCCCTCCCTACAGCCTACCTCTATTTTTCTAAGAATTACGAAGATCTTGCACCATTTTACACTGTCGAACGCTTTTTGCAGGTCGGCTAATCCTATGAAAATGTCTGAAGTTTCTTTAGTCTTCTATCCATATTATCACCCGCAAAGCCAGACCTACATCTCTTGTGATCGTCATTTAACACACTCTCAGTTTTCTTTTCCATTCTTCTGTATCTTATTCTTCTTAGCTGTTAAAACGATTTTGCGATAATTCTCGCTTGTGTCAACTCTTGGAGTCTCCAGAACTGTGTAAATGATATTTTTCGGAAAGTTAGATGATATATCGCCAGACCCGTATATTCTACACACCAACGTGAATAGTCGTTTTTTTTTTTTTTGCCACTTCCGCAAGTAATTTTAAGAAATTTGATGGAATGTTACCCGCCCCTTCTGCCTTATTTGATCTTAAGTCGTCCAAAGCTCTTTTAAATTCTGATTCTAATAGTGGATCCTCTATCTCCTCTAAATCGTCCCCCATTTCTTGTTCTATAATAAGACAAACCTTTCCCATCATCGAGGCCTTGAATGTACGCTTTCCATCTATCCGCTCCCTACTTTGCAATTAACAGTGGAATTCCCGTTGCGCTCTTAAGGTTATCACCCTTGCTTTTAATTTTAGCGAAGATTGTTTTGACTTTCCTGTACGCTGAGTCAGTCCTTCCGCCAATTCCACATTTTTCATGCAGCCATTTCATCTTAGCTTCCCTGTAGTTCCTATTCTTCAGCGACTTCAGCGACTTATATTTTGAATATCCCCAAAAATTTGTGTACTTCTTTCTTTCATCGACCAACTGACGTAGTGCTGTTACCCATGGTTTCTCAGTAGCTACCTTCTTTGTGCACATGCCTTAGAGAACTTCCAGCGTGTCTCGTCAGTTCTTAGTACTTCCGTATTCCAGTTCTTTTGGTATTGCTTCTTCCTGTCGGATCTCTCGAACATCAGCCTATTCTTCATTAGTACTACATTGTGACCTGATTCTATATCTGCTCCTGGGTACGCGTTGCAATCCAGTATCAGATTTCGGAATCTGTGCCTGACCATGATGTAATCTAACTTCACGTATTACCGGGAGTTCCTAGCTGAAACTAATTACAGGACTGGATTAGTCTTTTTCGTCTCTCATTTCTTGTCCTAAGCCAACCTTCTCCTTTAACGTTTCTTCTGCTCCTTTCCATACAACTGCATTCCAGTCCCCATGACTACTAGATTTTCATCTCCATTATGAACTGTATTGCCCTTTCAATACCGTCATATAAATTCTCAGTCTGTTCATCTTCAGCTTTCGACGTCGGCGTGTATACCTGAACTATCGTTGTCGGTGTTGGTTTGCTGTCGATTCTGAGAAGAACAAGCCTGTAACTGATCTGTTCAGAGTAACATACTCTCTGACTGCATTCCTGTACATAACGAATGGTACTCCCATGTACACTCCTGGAAATGGAAAAAAGAACACATTGACACCGGTGTGTCAGACCCACCATACTTGCTCCGGACACTGCGAGAGGGCTGTACAAGCAATGATCACACGCACGGCACAGCGGACACACCAGGAACCGCGGTGTTGGCCGTCGAATGGCGCTAGCTGCGCAGCATTTGTGCACCGCCGCCGTCAGTGTCAGCCAGTTTGCCGTGGCATACGGAGCTCCATCGCAGTCTTTAACACTGGTAGCATGCCGCGACAGCGTGGACGTGAACCGTATGTGCAGTTGACGGACTTTGAGCGAGGGCGTATAGTGGGCATGCGGGAGGCCGGGTGGACGTACCGCCGAACTGCTCAGCACGTGGGGCGTGAGGTCTCCACAGTACATCGATGTTGTCGCCAGTGGTTGGCGGAAGGTGCACGTGCCCGTCGACCTGGGACTGGACCGCAGCGACGCACGGATGCACGCCAAGACCGTAGGATCCTACGCAGTGCCGTAGGGGACCGCACCGCCACTTCCCAGCAAATTAGGGACACTGTTGCTCCTGGGGTATCGGCGAGGACCATTCGCAACCGTCTCCATGAAGATGGGCTGCGGTCCCGCTCACCGTTAGGCCGTCTTCCGCTCACGCCCCAACATCGTGCAGCCCGCCTCCAGTGGTGTCGCGACAGGCGTGAATGGAGGGACGAATGGAGACGTGTCGTCTTCAGCGATGAGAGTCGCTTCTGCCTTGGTGCCAATGATGGTCGTATGCGTGTTTGGCGCCGTGCAGGTGAGCGCCACAATCAGGACTGCATACGACCGAGGCACACAGGGCCAACACCCGGCATCATGGTGTGGGGAGCGATCTCCTACACTGGCCGTACACCACAGGTGATCGTCGAGGGGACACTGAATAGTGCACGGTACATCCAAACCGTCATCGAACCCATCGTTCTACCATTCCTAGACCGGCAAGGGAACTTGCTGTTCCAACAGGACAATGCACGTCCGCATGTATCCCGTGCCACCCAACGTGCTCTAGAAGGTGTAAGTCAACTACCCTGGCCAGCAAGATCTCCGGATCTGTCCCCCATTGAGCATGATTGGGACTTGATGAAGCGTCGTCTCACGCGGTCTGCACGTCCAGCACGAACGCTGGTCCAACTGAGGCGCCAGGTGGAAATGGCATGGCAAGCCGTTCCACAGGACTACATCCAGCATCTCTACGATCGTCTTCATGGGAGAATAGCAGCCTGCATTGCTGCGAAAGGTGGATATACACTGTACTAGTGCCGACATTGCGCATGCTCTGATGCCTGTGTCTATGTGCCTGTGGTTCTGTCAGTGTGATCATGTGATGTATCTGACCCCAGGAATGTGTCAATAAAGTTTCCCCTTCCTGGGACAATGAATTCACGGTGTTCTTATTTCAATTTCCAGGAGTGTATTATTTTCTACTGCTGTTGGTATTACGCCATATTCATCTGACCAGAAATCGTTGTCCTTTTTTCCATTTCACTTCACTGACGCCTACTATATCTAGGCTGAGCCTTTGCATTTCACTTTTTCCGATTTTCTACCTTCCCTACAACGTTCAACCTTCTGACATTCCACTCCTTGAGTCGTAGAACGTTATCCTTTGATAAGTTATTCAGTCTTTTTCTCGTGGCAACCTCCCCCTTGGCAGTCCCCTCCCGGAGATCCGGATGGGGTACTACTCCGGAATATTTTGCCAATGAAGAGATCATCATGACACTTCTTTAATTACAGGCCACATTTTCTGTGCATACACGTTACGTGCATTTAGTTCAGTGGTTTCCATTGCCTTCTGCATCCACATGCCGTTGGTAATAGCTGATTCTTACGTCTTTAGGGGTGGTCTCCCACCTCAAGGACAAAAAGTGCGCTGAACCTTTGTCTGCTCCACCGCCCTCTTTGACAAGGCCTTTGGCAGAATGTGGGTGCCTTCTTATGTCGGAAGTGTTTTTAACGGGCAGCACTGATTACTGAAATATAAACTCAGATGGCCATTAAACATCTACATCTACATACATACTCTACAATCCACGGTGCGTGGCGGAGGGTACCTCGTACCACAACTAGAACCTTCTCTCCCTGTTACACTCCCAAACAGAACGGGGGGAAAATGGCTAGCTATATGCCTCTGTACAAGCCCTAATCTCTCTTATCTTATCTTTGTGGTCTTTCCGCGAAATTTAAGTTGGCGGCACTAAAATTGTACTGCAGTCAGCCTCAAATGCTTGTTCTCTAAATTTCCTCAGTAGTGATTCACGAAAAGAACGCCTCCTTTCCTCCAGAGACTCCCACCGAGTTCCTGAGGCATTCCCGTAACACTCACGTGATGATCAAACCTACCAGTAACAAATCTAGCAGCCCGCCTCCGAATTGCTTCTATGTCCTCCCTCAATCCGACCTGATAGGGATCCCAAACGCTCGAGCACTACTCAAGAATTGGTCGTACTAGTGTCTTATAAGCGGTCTCCTTTACAGATTAACCACATCTTCCCAAAATACTACCAATGAACCGTAGAGCCGGCCGGAGTGGCCGTGCGTTTCTAGGCGCTTCAGTCTGGAACCGAGTGACCGCTACGGTCGCAGGTTCGAATCCTGCTTCGGGCATGGATGTGTGTGATGTCCTTAGGTTAGTTAGGTTTAATTAGTTCTAAGTTCTAGGCGACTGATGACCTCAGAAGTTAAGTCGCGTATTGCTCAGAGCCATTTTAACTATTTTTTGAACCGTAGACGACTATCCGCCTTCCCCACAACTTCCATTACATGTTTCTGCCACTTCATATCGCTCTGCAATGTTACGCCCAAATATTTAATCGACGTGACTGTGTCAAGCGCTACACTACTAATGGAGTATTCGAACATTACGGGATTCTTCTTCCTATTTATCTGCATTAATTTACATTTATGTATATTTAGAGTTAGCTGCCAATCTTTACACCAATCAAAAATCCTGTCCAAGTCATCTTGTATCCTCCTACAGTCACTCAACGACGACACCTTCCTGTACACCACAGCATCATCAGCAAACAGCCGCACATTGCTATCCACCTTATACAAAAGGTCATTTATGTAGACAGAAAACAACAGCAGACCTATCACACTTCCCTAGGGCACTCCAGATGATACCCTCATCTCTGATGAACACTCACCATCGAGGACAGCGTAAAGGGTTCTATTACTTAAGAAGTCAACACATGAGCAAGGACGTTTTACATTATTAACCAAAGTTCCTAGCCCGAGACCACAGGTGCTGCAGGAAATAATAGGAATAAACAACCGAAAATCGGTTACTGCAGTAAACGGTTATTTTGGGCAGTCATAACAGTCGGGTCTGGCGTGCAAAGAATCCGACATATCTATTTCACCGATAATCGGTGATAGCCGCCGTCCATACTGCAGACTGGAGTCTAGTGAACCCATTCGAGATTGTCTCTGGCGAGTTGGTTCGGTACGGCCCGCGCCCACTGTCCCATTGACCGTGATGTGAGCGACGGGCGAGAGCGGACGCGCCCGTCGCGGCTCTGCCGGGCTGAGCCGCGCCCGCCGCGCCCGCCGCGCCCTCCCCCAGCAGCTGCGCGGTCTATCGGATTACCTGCCCGAGGCGCTCGGCGCCGGCCCGCGCCGCCTCCTTTGATTAAGGCCAGCGCGGCGCTGGCTGGCTGGCCAGCGGTGGCTGCCGGCCGCCCCTTTCCGTCTGCTCGCCGGCCGCTTCTGTAGTCACCTGCAGGCGCCGCGCCGGCCGCGTCTGCTGCACCGCCTCACAAACACTCCTGCGACGAGCCCAGGGCCCCCGGCCGCTGCCTAATGCTCCAGAGATCGCGTCTTAACGAGAGCCATACACACGATCAATAAAGAGGGGGAAAGCGTAAAGAAGTCACTTGTGCGAAAATAATATACGTGACAATTGTTATCGATTTCTCCGTCTGAAGCTTACTGCAGTTAACTAAAGAGAATTTTACACTAGATGCGTTATGATTTTATTTACAAATTATCATCTTAGGTTATTCTGGGAATATGGATACATCTGTTTGTACATTTTGCTCTTAGATTAAAATACTGTATTTCTTTGCAAAGTTCGCGTATAACTTTGTTAGGATGTTTCTGCATCTTGTTCACATATTCTGCAAACCATTGTTTTTTCCTGTTTCGATAACTGAGGCTGAAGTCGATAGAAGTTTCGTTTCACGTATACACTCGGCGGGTTATTTGCCATTTTGCAAGGTGTCTTTCGCTTCACTGGTGTTATTTGCACTTGATCTCTCTTTAGAAATAGAACAGCACTTACATGTGTTCCAATGCCCGTACAGCCTTCTCATCTCCCGTCTGTGGATTGTCATTTATCCCGATACGACAGCGGAACGCCTACTCCCCGAGCAGAAAAAAGTCTCCCACTCTGACGGGAATCGAACCTGGGTCTCCTAGACAAGCAAACCGTGGTGCTGACTGCGCAGCTACTGAGGCAGACATTTCTTTGTTTTATCGTGTAGCTTCTGAGTGTTCCCAAAGTGATCTATTTCGTTTGACTTTTTTAAAGGAATGTTCGACTTGTATGATGAAGACAGTGGTGTGTGTGTGTGTGTGTGTGTGTGTGTGTGTGTGTGTGTGTGTGTATGTTTGTGTGTTTGTGTGTGTGGTGAGAGAGAGAGAGAAAGAGAGATGGAGAGAGCGGGTGAGATTGAGCGAGTGAGGTTGTGGTTGTAGGAAGGATACTCGGAAGAGATGGTAGAGCAGCATAGGGCCTAACGGGGAGTGGCGGTGAATGGGTAACATATTTGAGTGTTTGGTCGTGTGTATGTATTTAATGTTGTACTACGTGCTCAGTTACCTTAAAGAGTGTGTGATTTGCCGTGTTGCTGTGGTCATTTATCAGTTGTTTTTTATTTGTTACCGTTTTGTGAAAGAGGTAGTTTACTTATGCGGTCAGGAGGTGGTTTCTGTTATTTTCAGCCAAATGATTTCCATATCTGTGTCTTTAGTGGTGACTTTGTGATGGTCTTGGTCCATGTGTTCTGCTAATTAATCATTTGTCCTATACTTCCATGCTTTTCCATGCTCTATGTATCTTGTGAAAAATGTCGTGCTGGTCAGACCTACGCATGTCATCACATTTATCACGTGTTACTTGGTATATAGATCAGTTTTCTCCTAATGCTTTTGTAAAAAGCAAAGTGCCTTAGTCATAAATCCATAGCAGAAAAGATACAACTTATAAATTATCAGTCCTAACTGACGAACCACACACCCTTTAAACTAATTAAATACCTAATGTAAAGTTAAATGTATACATATGACCAGGCCCTTACGTAAGTCACCCCTTCATTACCTCTCTCCCAAATGGTTGAAATGGCTCTGAGCACTATGGGACTCAACTGCTGTGGTTATCAGTCCCCTAGAACTTTCGAACTACTTAAACCTAACTAACCTAAGGACATCACACACATCCATGCCCGAGGCAGGATTCGAACCTGCGACCGTAGCAGTCGCACGGTTCCGGACTGCGCGCCTAGAACCGCGAGACCACCGCGGCCGGCACCTCTCTCCCAGTCAGGCCCCGTTCACAACTACCAACTCTCCCGAGTTTCTTTCCTACAGTGGTGTTTCACAATGTTTTGACGACTTCAGATTTGAAAAATTCTAGCTAGAAGCAAGATACAGCGACAATGGTGCCGTGTATTAGCCGTGCGGAATGTCAAGTTTTATCCCACATACAGGTCAGTATCTTGTACTGGTCGAAGTGACATCGTGGGTTCCCGGTGAAGTCCTATTTTCGCTGCGGCCAATTTGTCGAGCGTGTGCCACCTGCCTTTCGTAAGCGTTCCAAGATTCAGTCTCGATATCCAGTTCTAATTCCTGGAGCAATGTGGAATTGGGTACGAAACTTTCGCGCAACTTCCACTGCTTCAAATTGAAAGTCAACCGACCGTAGGAAAAACGTCCAAACGCGCTTGTATCGAATGGCCTACGGGGTAACTTGGAGGCGAGAGTGTGCTACAACTTGCTGAGAAGCTTTGAACAGCTAAAGTATCGAATACACGATGAAATTTCCAGAACACACGCACCAGCTGCGAAAGATCAAGAACTGGGTAATTGGCCTCGAGTAATGTATAACCTCAACTGGTCGTCGTTATCCCAAGATAATATTTTAGAAGTAGACTTGAATAAATGTTGTACCTGGTGTAAAATGTTCAACTCTGTTTAGGGATTAGTTTGTCTATTATTCATATCTGAAATCGTCAAAACATTGTGAAACACTCTGTATTATCACTATCATCCGAAAAATTAGAGTTCCAACTCTTAACTCTAAGCCGTCCACTCACCTCTCTGCTCAACGTTTAAGACATCTTCACTGACATACACTAACTCACACACACAAAGGCCCGCACGCGCAAATTGTATGTTATTTAAAAACAACTCACAAGTTGGCGACGCTGACAATCAACACGAAACACGAATGATAGAACATAAATGCTGTAATATAGTGTTGAATACGAACACATAGAAATGCAGTTCTAGTTCTAAATTGAAGTGAAGTACAGGTAACACCAGTACAGCGTTAGAGGAACTCCAAAATCCAAGAACCTGACAATTTCATGTGTACAACGAAGTTTCCTTCGACCTCATACTCCGCTGGGAAGGGAGGAAAAAACAATGATTTGCAGATTATGTGGACAGGAGGCAGAAGCAAAGTAAGAAAACTGCCCCCCCCCCCAACTATATAAAATATGTATACAATTTTCCAGAATGATCATGGACGATGCTTTATAAACAGAATCGAAAAGTGACTGGTTTAAAATTCTCTTTAATTAAGTACAGTAAGTTTAAGATGGAGAAAACAATAATAATTGGTTTTAATAGCTGCTTCGGAAGATGGAAATGCGATAAAAGTTATATGCTGTGTGAATCGTAGCCACAGCAGAAACTGACAAGAGTTAAAATATATGATTATACAAAAGCGGCCAAAGTTAATATTACTCTGTTCGTTCATGGTGCCGCTGTTTACAGTGTGGCAAAGTCGTCAGAGGATCGAAACGAATATTTGAAAATGAAAGACACAAAATATAGGTATGGTGTGAAAGGTTGTAGTACACTGTCAACAATAAAAACTATGGTCTCCAAATGTGTGCTAAGATAATCGCTACATTTTCAATGCACGATTTTATATATTTATTTGTCGTGTGGCTTTTACAGCACAATATTAAATAAAATACAAACAGTAACACATTTAATTGACAAATAGACATTGGATTCTGGATGTACTAGTAATCTACTGCATCGTTCGCTACCACCGGGAAACTGTCCAAAGTACCATGTCGTGCCCAATTGGGATACTATGAAACAATGTTGCTATCGTTTTGTCTATTTCCACTAATGAAGACAGCCTGCGTTTCTGCCATTCTTAACCCGTATTCTGTTAATTGTTATCCATATTCTGCGCGATTAGTAAAAGGTGGGGGTTTCTTTCACAAGCAAAGGAAGTTTGGGAAAATGGAGGGCAAGGTTCTGTCCAGTCTCGTTCCCATGAGTGGTGCGCAGTTCCATGCCTGTTGCAATGGATGATTTTCTTGTTCGAATCCACTGTCTTTCTAGGATTACAACGTACTGACGCATTGGGATTGGCGGGTTACAATGCAAGCGTTTAAACTAACTGAGAAGAGCTGCTTTTCGACAAAGGCTAGTGTATGGGCAGCCATTTGACAGGCATTGACTTTATAGTACTACAGATAATTTTCATTGCGTTGTTCAGCTACGTGTCGGGCATATGCGTCTGTGCGCTAGTCAGCCGTTCAAGAACACCATATTCTGTAGTAGAGTATAAACCATGTGATGAAGTGTGTAGCGACTCAGCAGAAGAGTCGCATTATGACTTCCTTGAAAACTGTATTGTTATTCAGTGGATGCGGGAGCGAGGAATAGATGTGGTTCGTGAACAGAGAACCCAGATATTAATTTATTCTTCATCTAATGTCAAACAGTAAAAGTAATACATAACTTCGTTGCTGTATTTACAGCTGAGTCGTGGCTGGCTCGAGTCACGCTTCTCTTAGTTTAAACCTTGGTGGCAGTCCTGTGGTTTTATTTCTACTGCGCTTATCGCGATAGTGTTGCTGTTCCCTCCGTGAGTGGCAGCAGCAGTATGTATCAATACTAGTACTGCTGTACTATTTTTGGTGCGGCGTATATAATTTCCGGCTTGGCTGTGGGTGACCAGTCGGTCGGTTGGCGTGGAGCAGCAAGGAAGTCTCTGTCGCGCGTACTCTGGCTGGGGCCGCTGGCGGTGTGCACGCCGACTTGGAGTGTGAGGTGCAGCTTGCGAGTGCTACGAAGTTCGTCGCCCACCGATCTTGGACATGAAAGTTGAGTCCTCACTATCGAGCCTCAACTGGTTACATTTCTTCGCTTGATCCTCGTTGTCGCTTTTTGGACATTCCAGCGAGCAACGGCGTGTATGTATTCAAGTCAGCTAAGATTCCAGCCGTCTTCCTGTGGAGCTTAACTTAACTTAATTTTTTCCCTGTTATTGAAGTTGATCGGCTGCATCTCCTTCCTTGTGGCAGTTGGCATTCCGGTTATCTGCTCTGGTCGTTGACGTAATTATCGGCAGGGTATTTTCCTGGTCGTGTTGTTGCTGTCCAGCGCGGCGTGTAGTTCGACAGCTGATGTGTTGTTGGTCGTTGTGGGCGCCAATATTCTGTGTGTCGTTGTATTGAAAACTTGTGGTCGTTTTGCTGGTTGCGTGGAGCTGAACTGAATTTGTTGATAGGTTGGTCCGCTGTCTGTCGGTTGGTTTCCCTTCAGATTAAGAAGTCGTTGGACAGGCTGCCTGTCTCACCTAAGCCGGCGGTAGTGTTACAATCCCAAGCCGACCCTAGTAAACTTCTGAGCACAGTTTTTTGTGTGTTACACAGTAACTTCCCTGATTGGGTTTTAGTGATTTGGTTGATGTGTGGCCTTCAGCCGAGTATCAATATCTCTTAAATTAATTGCCTTGTCCTTAAGGCATGAGACTGTTATTCTTTTACATGAGGCCTTCAGCCGAATGTTACATGAATTGTTTTAAGATACGGCCTTCTGCCTTTTAAATTGCAACTCTTTCTTTAGGAATTAAGCCGTTGAACATATTTTGTTGATATGTGTCCTTCATCCAAGTATTAATATATCTTAAATTAATGTTCTTGTATTGCTCTTAAGGGAAATGATTGTTATTCTTTTTTATGGGGCCTTTAGCTGAATTTTGCATGAAATGTTTTAAGATAAGGCCTTCTGCCTTTTGATTGAAACTCTTCTCATTGCTTAATATGCTGTCTTCTGCCATGTCACATTAAAACTAAATTGCTAAGGTCTTCAGCCTGTTTAGGTTGAAAATATTTTAGGGTGAAACCAACAGAAAAATCTTGTATTTCAGTGTCCCGCTTAGGCCATTTGTCTGGATTTTGAGTGTGGCGTTCAGCCGATCTAAAGTTAATCAAAAATCACTCCGCCTTCAGGCCACAAGTTGCCCATCGGGACCATCCCACAGCCGTGTCATCCTCCGCTGAGGATCTACGAGGGGCGTGTGATCAGCACACCGGTCTCCCGGTCGTTATGATGGTTTTCTTTGACCGGAGCCGCTACTATTCGGTCGAGTAGCTTCTCAGTTGGCATCACGAGGCTGAGTGCACCCCGAAAAATGGCAACAGATGGTCACCCATCCAAGTACCAGCACCACCCGACAGCGCTTAAGTTTGGTGATCTGACGGGAACCGGTGTATCCACTGTGGCAACGTCGTTGCCTTCAAAACTAATCAAAGGAGGTCGATTAAAGTTTTGAGTGTTTTGCAACTTTGTTGTAATATTGTGTGTTGATAAATAAAGTTTGAATGCTGAGTGCTACTGAGAGCAACTTATTTTGGCTCCTTTTCCGCAACCTAATCCGCTCTGTCCTGCTAGCCCAGGCATTTCAACAGCGTTAGATTCCAACGTAGATTTGAATCTAGAAATATATACAAATACAAAAGTTGAGTAAATCTGCCACTCTTCAGTACAACGTATATTCAGAAGATGCCGACCCAGGCCATTATGAAAGTCTTTAAATGTTATTTAATTGGCCAACACACTGAATGTTCGAACATAAGTACACCCACCACTGCAGCTCCGGAGAGTGGATGCTTGCATCTCAGTGGCAGCGGCGTAATCGTTCGTGGTAGAGCTCCGACCCGCGGTGGCAGCTATAGGAAACACCGCGGCGTAACTGGCAGTGCGGCTGACCATAAAGCGGGCGATACTGCACTCTTCCCCTCCCAACGAGGAAGGTACAGGGTAAGGAATGGGCCATAGGCAGTGATGAGGATGTCACGTGGCTTGGGGCAGAGCAGACCAACCCACGTCCTAATATTGTGTTCTGCAAGCGCCATAGCAACTGTCCCGGAAAACCTGATGCAGGACGCAACCGACGGCTCAGGTAGGAGCATGGAGGGTGCTGCCGAGGGTGCTGCCGACTAGCCGACGGTGAGGGCGTCGATGTCCATAGAAGAGGCGTGATGACTATGATGTTGTCGGTTGGCAGGCAGCGACTTTCATCGGCAGCTGGTGGAAGCACCCGTTCGGCAAGCTGCTTAGGAGGATGCGTAATACACATGGATGTAGCTGCGTCACGGTGGACGGATGTCGTGCAGTGAAGAAATCTTAAAGAGTTTGGTCTACGGCAGCATCACTGAATTCTCGGAGCTGTGGCAGATTTTTGTGATTCTGATGCGTTCCCGAGCTGCCGCAAATAGGATACTGCGCTCTGACAGCTAATCTGAGAACAACGTCGGAATCCCATAAATGTAGCTCGTTTTACACCCAATTTTGAACTCTGACGTTCGGATCAAACTTCGTGGTAAAGTGTGAGGTAGGTACAGAGCGGTAAAGACGAAGCAAACGCAGCAGTGTCCGATAACGTCTCCCATGCAAACTTTCTGCCGGCGGAATGTCAGGAACAGACAAAGTACGATACGCTCTCTCAACAATCAGTAAGGTATCTTTACGTGAATGATTGCGCAGGCGCCGTCAAATGTATTTGGATAACATAGGAGTAGCAGCTACAGGCATTGACGATAATCAACCAACGTACTTGCAAAAAGGGCCAGCAGAGTCTGTATGGAGGCACTGTCATGAATGTCAGAATGGGGACAGGAGAGAAATTCCTGGCGCAGAGCGTCCTGTCTGTCTATCACATCTTCTATTTGCTTATCTGATCCAAGCCATTACAATGTTGAGGCGCCAGCTGCTTAGTGCAGACTGTTCAATAGTAACCTCTATGTGGAAGACTTAACACTTGTAGTTGCAACAAGGCGGGAATTAACACGGTTGTCTGTCCATTACGCGTATGTAGCAGGTTCACATCATTCAGAAGTGATACATTGCTGTTGTGCACAAAATACCTGTGCACTAAGGGATCAGGAATATACTTCTTAAGGTGCAGACAACATTTGCAAATGTAACTTTTTACCAATAGTAGTTTTTGGTAATGCTCCGTTGCTTGTGCGATCTGCCGTGATCCTGTGTAAAAATAATCCAATGCTTGCAAATCAGAAACGTCAGTATGTAAACAAGAAACTTCTGATGTGACGAACGTTGGCTCTGTGGTGACAGGTAAATGAGACAGTGTGTCGGCGTTTGCATGCTGCACTGTGAGGTGATAACGAATTTCATACTGGTAATTTGATAGTAATATCGACCGACGTCGAACTTTTCATGCCTTGTGGTCGGGAACTCTCTTCGACGGATGAAACACTGCAGTCAATGGCTTATGGTCTATGTCCAGGAAATTTTTTATGCCATACAGGTAATGATGAAATTTGGAGACACCATATTTTAGAGCCAGAGCTTCCATCTCCACCTGACTACAATTAATCTGATCACTGAAACGTCCTGGCAAATTAAAACTGTGTGCCGGACCGAGACTCGAACTCTGGACCTTTGATAGTTCTAATATGCCAGGACGTTTCAAAATCAGCGTACACTCCGCTGCAGAGTTAATATTTCGTTCTGGAATCTGACTACTGTTAAAATTTTAGAAACTAAATGCGATGGGTCGTTCTGTTTTGCCAGTTTTGTGGGATAAAACTGACCCAATGCCACGTGGTAAGCCATCAGCTGCAAACGGAAGTGGTTTCAGCGGATCGTAGTGCACAAGGAAAGACTGACGAAGCAATGCATCTTTTAGTGTTTGAAAACCTTGGTTTCAATCTTTTTTATAGTGCAATGTAGCTTTTTACGTCTGAGACCGTTCACAGGTGCGGCAATTAGCACTAAATTAGGAATGATCTTTATATATAGCTCAATTTTCAAAGAACAGCTTGCAGTTCACATAAATTCTTAAGAGATGGAAATTGCGGAAATGCTTGCAAATGTTTCGACGAAGGACGAGCACCACTGACGTCGATGATATGTCCTAAGTATTTAACAGTCGTATTGAAAAAAGGATATTCCTGCAAGTTAGATTTGAGGCCTGCCGCAGTTGTAAAAGACAGTCGAAATTTTGAAGGTGCTGTTCTGCAGTTTGCCTGGAGCCGATTACGTATTCAAGGCAATTTTAGAAAAAGGCACGTGTTAGAGAAATTTTCAAAACAACACAGACGCAGAAGTATTGCCGAAAGGTAGGTGTTGATATTCAAACACGCCGACATGAGTATTTACAACAAAAATGTTTGTCTTTTCGTCTAATGGCAATTGAAGATGTTCTTCTGCAAGATCAGTTGTAGAGAAGAACTGTCTTCCTGCTAGGCGTTCAAAAGCTCCTCTATATATGGGAGCATGTGGAAATCAATGACTTTCTGCAATTTTACTGTGCTTTAAATCCGCTCAAAGATGAATATTTCCATCTGGCGTACGAAAAACGCCTACGGATGATGACCAATGACTTGCTGAAATAAATTTTGAGACACCAACAGGTTCCAGACCCCAAATTTCTGTAGCCACGACGTCTCGCTACGCATGTGGCACAGGACGTGCGCGTCAGTATTTGGGTTGCGCATTTGCTTAGAGCGTAGTGCAAGCGTGAAAATCTTTTGCGTATCTAAGATTACTATCGAACAAATGTTGATACTTTTCACAGAGTTGTTGAACTGCAGCATGGGAAACTCTTGTGTCAGTGGCATTTACATTGTACTGTATGTTCAACCCGAAGGAATCAAACGCATCTACACTGAAAATATTTGCGTTCGTGCGTGAGTAGCGTGCAGTGAAAGAGAACTCCGTTAATTTTGTTTTTGTATTTGGGAGGTAAGCTGCACGTTCAAAGCACAGAAATTCTGTCTCCGTTATACTCGCTGACATGCAGACCTGATGTTCGCAAATGTGGTTGGCCAATTTTTCCATATGTAACTATGTTAAGCAACGCTACAGAAGCTCAGGTACCTAGCTGAAAGGGCACTGACTGGTTAGAAATTCGCAATGCAATCCACAGTGTGTTCTCTGAACACAAACTTCGATTCCGTGTCATAAAAACTTTATTCTGTTTCCACCTATGCACTAGAAGCTTTCGTGAATTTCGAGATAGGGAGAGCGTTTTAGAAAGGTCTGGTATTCGCAGTAAACGTGTGCTGGTGCGTCATCTGTATCTTCATATGCCTGATTTTTGAGCAGGAAGAGTGTAGAATCTGAAAATGAAACGACATGGTTGGTTGGTTGTTTGGGGAAGGAGACCAGACAGCGTGGTCATCGGTCTCATCGGATTAGGGAAGGAAGTCGGCCGTGCCCTTTCAGGGGAACCATCCCGGCATTTGCCTGGAGCGATTTAGGGAAATCACGGAAAACCTAAATCAGGATGGCCGGACGCGGGATTGAACCGTCGTCCTCCCGAATGCGAGTCCAGTGTCTAACCACTGCGCCACCTCGCTCGGTCGAAACGACATGAATTTCCATCCTTTCCTGCTTTGCATCATTCTCTAGTGAAACAGAGGAGTGATTTGCAGGCAGACCAGTTTCATATATCTTAAGTGATGACAAAAACTGCATTCAGCAATTCTTCCGATGATAGGTGACAGAGCATTTCAGACACTTCACTCTCTATTGAGCTGGGGCTGCGTTGTTAGCGCTGCGCCGGCGCGGCAAATGCTCGCTGTATGTCTCGTTTACTCGATACTGAGTTGCGGGTGCTGGCGCAGGGGCCATGGCTGGGCATGGGTTGTTTGTGTCAAGTGTGTGTGATTTCCTAAGGGCCCAAGCTGCTGGGGTCATCGGTCCCTAGACTTACACACTACTTAAACTAGCTTAAGAACAACACACACACACGCCCATGCCCGAGGGAGGAGTAGAACCTCTGGCGGGAGTGGCCGCATAATCCGCGACAAGGCCCCTCAAACCGCGTGGCTACGCCGCTAGGCTTGTCTCAAGTGAAGCGATAATTGGTAGACGGAAATGTCGCTGAAATAAACGTTGAAGTTCGAGTACATTGATAACTTTTAGCACATTTATAATGGGCAGCATCAGTGCGTATTCGATTCGCAAAAAATACGTCTAATCCCGCAATTATAATCTCGTAGGGCTGGATTTGTGGCTCACTGAAGTGAAACAACTTCACTAGGATGTGGCAGATGTACATTCCTCCACATGAAAAAAAATGCACGGCATGACTGTCCTGTGATTTTGTAGGCATCGAAATGTTGATGCAGCTGTGTTATGTATTCTTTCTATGTTGTTTCCGTTTCATCGAACTGTCAGAAGTGCAGAACTGGCAGCTAAATTGCTTCTTTAGCTTTCGGCTCCTTTCGTTGCTGGGCTGCTTGCACTTGTGCGAGGCAAGAAACAGCTGACAGCAGTTCTGTTGCCGGCCGCGGTGGCCGAGCGGTTCTAGGCGCTTCAGTCCGGAACCTCTCGACTACTACGGTCACATGTTCGAATCCTGCATCGGGCATGGATGTGTGTGATGTCCTTAGGTTAGTTGGGTTTAAGTAGTTCTAAGTTCTAGGGGCTGATGACCTCAGATGTCCCATGGTGCTCAGAGCCATTTGAACGGTTTAGCGGTTCTGTTAATTGCTGAGTCTTAATCTGAACAAGAGACGTTGGATGTTTTTCACTACTTAAATGTTGCTCTTTGTGGTTTGTCATGATTGCTTAAGTATCTCAAATATTTCAGCTTATATATTTAGCCTCAATATATGCTCAAACCCAATAGGGAATGCAATAGAAAGAAAAAGTGTCCTGCTCTCATAGCCAAAGATCCTTGAAACACTTCCTTTCCTTGTCACCGGTCTCTTATAACTTCCTTGCTCACTGTGTGGTTTTTTAGTGGATATAGGAGCGAGCAATAGAAGGGGTTCATGAACAGAGAGTTCTGATATTAATTTATTCTAGACATAATATAATATAGTACAGGTACTACGTCACTTTGTTGCTGTACTTGTAGTGATAGTTGCTAACAGTAGATCTGAATGCAGAGATCTGTCACCCTTCAATACAACGTCTGTTTAGACGATGCAGAGCCCTGCCACTATGAAAGTCGCTAAATGATATTCAGCTGGCAGACACACAAAGTGGCGTCAGAGCATGAATGTCCTAACTTAAGTACACCCGCAGGTGGAGCTCCAGAGAGGGGATGCTTGCATCTCATTGGCAGCAGTGTAATCGTTCGTGGCAGCGTCCTCATGCCCTGGTGGCGGCTGTGAGAAGTACAATGGCGTAACTGGCGGCATCCGTTTTGGGATATGCGGCGACCGGATAGTCTCTGCTACCGCAAGCCGCACGTTTCTCCGAGCAGCTTTTGAAGAACGTTGTTCCTAAAGATAAAATCTTCTCGATTATTAGGTCACATCATATTTCTACTAAAATGATCGACGTTTCGGTTCTGGTGTCCACTGCTGCTAGAACACTAGAACAGTGTTCTTTCAGTAGTGGACACCAAAAGATCCTGAGGAAGATCCCAGCAGAGGAGTCGGAACGTCGATCATTTTAGTAGAAATATGACGCGGCCAAATAACCCGGAAAATTTTAACTTCAGTTACAACGGCTACAAAATCCTGCAGAATTACACAAAACGTTGTTCCTAGTTCGTATCTTCACTGTAGTGCTTGTGAAATGCTTCTCGAAGGGCAGTGTCTGGCCCACTATAGCCTCTGGATTGTTTGGGTGCTCACTGTC
The DNA here is from genome assembly GCF_021461395.2 of Schistocerca americana. Classification (NCBI taxonomy): domain Eukaryota; kingdom Metazoa; phylum Arthropoda; class Insecta; order Orthoptera; family Acrididae; genus Schistocerca; species Schistocerca americana. Next base: position 326,369,664 of record NC_060125.1, read on the forward strand.
ATGAAGCAGTCTGACACTAAAAGGGACCTGGAGCTGTCTGTTCGCAACTCTAAAGAAAAAATTAAAACCAGCCATCGTTTCCACGGTGTAAATTGATTAGAGTCTCCGACAGTGTGTCATGTTATGGCCAGATCAGGTGATAAGATGGAGTCCACACCTTAAAAATATCTGGATTCAACTGCCATAAACCAGTCACCGACGCATTCAAACTTACAACATCTAGTTTCAGTCGTCTAGTTTCAGTCGTATTGGACATCGTTGTGGCTGTTTTTCTCGAATGTTATTGAGTTTCGCGGTGTGTAGGGCTGGAGTTACGTTATTAGAGGAAGTGTTTGAATTTTCCTGCCTGCATTTTGTTATGCCACGGATAACCCATACTCGTGCACTTAGTTTAGAGAAAATGAGTACCACTGATATGGAATTCAAACTCTTTCTGTAAACAGCGAACTTAACATGGATAACGAACAAGGCAGTTCGCACAGTTCTGAGATTAGCGAACGTCATGACAGGAATTTGTACGAGACATTAGAGACGCACAGGCAATTAAGTAACCTTCAAGAAAATATGGAACAATCCAAATCTGAGGTTTTACAAGAAGAGAGTGTGGCACTGACATAAGCAGCAGAAGACTCAGTAGCAGCTGGTCGCAATGACGTGACACACAATCGACCGGTCGAGAACAGAATTCCTTTTCACCTTTTCATTTACTGTCACTAAAGAGCAGAAGGACATTACAAAATGAGGGATGCGCCACGTGGCAAAAGAGTGAAACAAGATTTCTAATCAGCATTACAATGAAACAGAAGAATTTTCCAAATTCTCAGGCGAAAATTTCAAAGAGCAAGACATGAAAAATCATGTACTATTCAATTAAATATAAGGACAGTTTTAGGAATTTTTTGAGATTCTTCCTTTCTGAGCCTTGCCGCGCAGTGACGCAGGGCCGGCCCTGGTAAATTGGATGTATCATGTTAAGTGTAATGGGTGGCCGGATGCCCTTCTTGCCGCCACCCCGTACCACCCGGGAAGGAATTAGTGTACTCCAGCTGTCTGTGTCTATTGTAAGCCATGGAAGAGTGCGAAATGTAATGCAACTGTCTGCGAGTCGTGTAACTGAGGCGGAACATGGGGACCAGTCAGGTATTCACGTAGGGGATATGGAAAACCGTCTAAAAACCACATCCAGGCTGGCCGCCACACTGGCCCTACGTCGTTATTCCGCCGGGCGGATTCGATCTAGGGCCGGAGCGCCTACCGGAGTCCAGGAAGCAGCGCGTTAGCGCTCTCGGTTACCCTGGCGGGTAGGAAACTACTGAGATTACAAGAGGTTGAAACTGGATTGATAGGTCACATAGAAGGGTATGACAATAAATGGACAAATAAGACAAAAAGCTTACCGAAACTACAGAAAAAATGTACCATACAAGAACTCTAACTACACCAGCTATCTACAAATAATACTATAACTTACAAAATATGTATACGCAAGTGATATCTAAAGAATTTCTCTCTATTGGTCTATCAAGAGAAAAATTCCGGTGAAAGCGCACTTGAGAGAGAACCGCATTGAAATAATCTACTAAACAGAGGAAACATTACATATCGATCTGACCATTTTAAGTTGCTTGCATATCACCAGATGATGACACCGGTAAATTATATGCATACTTCTAGATGACACTTGACGGTTATGAAAGATGTCTATTTCTTAAACAAGAAGTCCATGAGTATATCTGTAGCGACAAAGACTGAATTTACTAAGAAAGTGGTAATTTCGTGATGAGTGGAACATGTTAGTTTCCACTCAAGAAAAGAGACGGCATGGATGTTTTTATGCTGGGACGAATGTCGAAATAAGATTTATTCTCTTTGTGCCAATATAGGGAAAATGAACTTCGTTAGGATCAGTTTTCTGTAACTATGTAACGGTGTAAATATTTTGACTCATTTGTGTATACCATTTCCATTGATGAATATCCAAAAACATTAGTTACACTTGTGCTGAATGCGGAAAATTCAAGGTATGACCATTCAGGAATTTATTGGGAACAGATTAAGGGCTATTTGTCTTATCCTAGATAGTGAATAACATGGGGATTGATAACGTTCAATTAAATAGATTCAAGATAGAGCCGCTCTCCAATATGACAAGTTGAGTGGTGAAAGATTACCTCAAGGTTTTTGGCACACACATGTTACATAAATGGGTGGTTTTACGTATGTATATCAGTATGAATACATGTATGTGTGTTCCAGATTTCCTATTACGCCGCTAAACAGATTTCAAGGAAAATTAGTATATGTATCACTCACTATTTGGAAACAATGGCTGTGGTGGTGTGAAAAAGCAGCGTAATATATGACACACAAATAACAGAATAGATTCATAGATTATTAGAAAGTGAGACAGCTTAGTGACCTGTAATAAACTTTACACACAATTTCCATTCCTTAAGAAATTCACTAAAGAGCCAAGAAACAGCTATAACCGTGCATATTTAAATACAGAGAAATTTAAACGGGAAGAATACGGCGCTGCTGTCGGAAACGCCTATATAACACAACAAATATGTGGTTCAGTTGTTAGATCGGTTAATGCTGCTACAAAGGCATGTTGTCAAGATGTAAGTGAGTTTAAAAGTGGTGTTATAGCCGAGCGACGGGACAAAGCATGTCCTACCTAGCGATGAAATGGGGATTTTCCCCTGCGACCATTTCAGGAGTGTACCATGAATATTAGGAATCGGGTAAAACACCTAAACTCCGACATCGCTGCTACCGGAAAAAGATCCTGCAAGAACGGGACCAACGACGACTGAAGAGAACCATTCAACGTGAAAGAAGTGCAACCCTTCGGTATATTGCAGCAGATTTCAATGCTGGACAACAACAAATGTCACCGTGAGAACCATTCAACGAAACATCTTCAACATGGGCTTTCGGACCCGAAGGCCCACTCGTATACCCTCGATGCCTACACGACACAAAGCTTTACGCCTCACCTGTGCCCGTCAACACCAACATTGGGCTGTTGATGACCGGAAACGTCTTGCCTGCTTGTACGAGTCTAGTTTCAAATTTTATCGAACGAATGACCGTGTACGAGTGTGGAGACAACCTCATGAATCCATGGACCCTGCATGTCAGCAAGGGCTGTTTAAACTGGTAAAAAAAATCGAAATGAGCGTTTGGCGTCATTGGCCAGTGGGCCCCTTACGAGGCAGGTCTGGCTGCCTTGGTACAGGTGTTATTACAATCGACACCACATTAGGCAACCTGCGCGCCGGATAGAGATGAAGTGATGCTGGAGACAACATAATATCCAGTCCCTGAGCGGACAAAATTCCCGAACCTACGGGGAATCGAACCCGGGCCCCTTAGGACGGCAGTCCCTCAAGCTGACCATTCGCCTATCGGGGCAGACGTTTACACTGGTGGAGGCCCTCTAATGGTGACCGACATGTGCAGTTGGAGTATTATGGGACTCCTGATGCCTCTAGGTACGACTCCGGCAGGTGACATGTACATAAGGGTCCTGTCTCATCACCTTCATCCATACGTGTCCATTGTGCGTTCCGACAGACTTGTGCAATTCCAGCACGACAATGCGACACCCCACTCACCAGAATTGCTTCAGGAACACTCTTCTGAGTTTAACCACTTCCGCTGGCCACCAAACTCTCCAGACATTAACATTATTGAGCATATCTGGGATGCATTGCGACGTGCTGTTCAGAAGACATCTCCATCCCCTCCTACTCTTATGGATTTGTGGACCGCCCTGCAGGATTCATGGTGTCATTTCCCTCGAGCACTACTTCATACATTAGTCAAGTCCATAATGTGTTCCGGCATTTCTATGTACTTGTGGGGCCCCTACACGATATTAGGCACGTCTACCAGTTTCTTGGGCTGTTCAATGTATTTATGGCTGACAAACCCACAAAATTATGAAAGGCAACAAGTAGGAGTAATCCGCTGAATTACAGGTCTATATCCCTAACGTCGCTTTGCAGTAGTGTTTTGGAACATACGCTGTATTCGAACATTATGAAGTACCTCGAAGGAGACGATTTGTTGACACGTAGTCAGCACGAATCCAGAAAATATCGTTCTTGCACAACACAACTAGCTCTTTATACTCATGAAGAAACGAGTGTTATCGACAGCGGATGTCAAATTGATTCCATATTTTTAGAGTTTCCGAAGGCTTTCGACACCGTCTTTCACATGCGTCTTCTAACCAAACTGCGTGCCTATGGAATATCACCTCAGTTGTGCGACTGGATTCATGATTTCCTGTCATAAAGGTTACAGTTCGTAGTAATAGACGGAAATACATCGAGTAAATCATAAGTAATATTCTCTTTTCCCCAAGGAAGTGTTCTAGTTCCTCTATTGTTCCTGATCTATATTAACGGCATGGGAGACAACCTGAGTAGATGTATTAGATTGCTTGCAGATGTTGCTGTCATTTACCGTCTTGCAAAGTTATCAGATGACCAAAACGAGTTGCAAAAATGAGTTATATAAGATATCTGTATGGTGCGAAGAGTGGCAATTGGCCCTGTATAAAGAAAAGTGTGAAGTTAATCACATGAGAACGAAAAGAAATCGCCTAAATTTCGATTACTCAATAAGTCACACAAATCTCAAGGATGTAAATTCAACCAAATACTTGGGGATTACAACTACAAATAACCTAAATTGAAACGAGTGCATACTCAGTGCATACTCAGTACTTAACAGACTGTTTATTCCATTCATCAGATCCTGTAACTCTTCTCCACCTTCATTGAAGATAGCTATGTGACCAGCATTGATATCCTTTCCCCTAGAATTTTAATTTGATTCTTGATTTCCCTTTCTATTTCGATCATTGCTTCTTCGATGTACAAATTGAACTGTAGGGGCGACAGACTACATCCCTCTCTTACTCACGTTAGGGTGGGCACTTCTCTCCTGGTCTCCCATACTTACTGTTCCCTCTTGGATCTTGTACATACTGTACATTACTCGTCTGTCCCCACAGTTTACCCGAAATTTTCTCAGAAATGCGAACACCTTGCCCTTTTTCCAGGTCGACGAATCCTACGGACATATCTTGGTTGTTCTTCAGTTTTGCTTCCATTATCAAACGCAACGTCAGCATTGCACTATATCGAGATTGAGCCTTAGCATTTCCCTTTTCAGATTTTCTAGCTTTCGTACCAGGGACTGGTGCTGATTCTTTCGCCAATGGAATGATCGTCATGACGCCACAGTTCTTACTTTGTAGCATGTACCTATCGTACTGGCTCAACGGCACGAGGTATCAGCAAACTAATCGCAGGTGAGGCAGTTGCCAAACTCACTTACCTTTGCATGATTCCTTAGGAAGTGCCGTCCACCCGCAAATGAGGTACCTTGCAGAAACATTGTTGAACCAATAATTTAGTACTGATAGTAAATCTGAGGTCCACACCAGATAACACTGACAGAGGGGATACATAAGGTTCAGGGTGGAACAGTGTGTTTCGTTATTGGTTCGTTTAGATGCTCGAGGCTGTCACGGGGATGCACGGCAATCTTCAACGCCACAAGAGCGATGTTCTGCTTGCTGTTAAAATTGCGAAAGCGTGCATTTGTTAGATTAGGCAACCACTTTATAAGGGGACTATAATTACACTTTTGGTACTTGAGCATTTCTAGCCGGAAAACTATTTACCGTTTGAGTAGCTATCTTTATATGATTGATGTACAGACCGCGCACTGCATGGTTTGCGTTGTTAGCATTGTCTGTGTCATGACTTGCTGTCTGGCGCCGCTACTGGAATGACGAGGTAATGTTGGGACACAAGCATGAGTACGCATTACAGTTTCAGACAATCAACATAGTAAAGCTGCCGCACTTCGAAGGTATCGATGCGTTAAAGGATAGTCGAGAGGTCCTCTTTCCTCTCCGCAGTTGAATAACATTATTCAAAAGTTCGAATTAACAGGTTATTTTGGGAGAGTCCAGCACCCAACGGAGCCAGAAATTGTTGAGGAAGTTGCTGCCCCGGCTGTGAATGCTGCCTGCTATGTCCCATCTTCAAGCAGTGCACGAGCTGTGTCACAATACCTGAACATTTCGTTTTACACCATGCGCTGAGTGTTGCTAACAATTGTGAAATGGTATGTATAGTGCGGGTCGAGGCTGTCATGAGTGTAGAAGGTCGTCAAACTAAACAGCGTTTGTAACATGGAACGTAAACATGGTACGCAATTAACGAATGTTACCTTCCCAGGTTGAAATTTAAAATTGTTCACTTTCAATGACTTATTCTTTATCTCCATTCCATATGTCCTAACAGATATTTCACCAAAGTTTTACAGTCCTACTATCACCAAAACGGTCACTACTATCAGTAATGTCTACAAAACTGCTCCACATGGCTAATCGGATTCTTTATAAATATCTAAATTTGAAGAAAAATATTGCAATGGTTTCCCCAAATCAGTGACGAGAAAGACAGAGACAGGATTCAGGAGAGGGGAAAATAATGTTGTAGACACAATTTGTATCATTTGAGGGTGTGCATTAATTAGCATGAAACCGGTCGTGGTTCTAATATAAACTTTCTACAGTTATACCAGTGTTTTTTCCCTTCTTATAAAAGTCTGCTATGACTCGTTTTTCTTTGAGTCCCCTCTCACGTAGCGAAACTATAACTATAACCATCCTGTATGGCTTCTGCCTACATTTATAGCTCGCAAAAGACCCTGAGAGTAGAATTAGAGAAACTCGGGACCACGCAGAGGCTTACAAATGTTCGTTCTTCCCATACGTCATTTACGACTCAAGCAGAAAATAGATGATGTGACACTCATACACAAAGCACCCTCCACCACGTATCACAAGGTCACTCGGAGAGCATACGTGTCGATGCAGATACCGAGACATCCTTCGTGATATCTGACATTCCTGCTTGTAAATTAAAGCGTAAATCAAACGATTTAATGTGTAGGTGTATACTTATGTTGACAGTAATCATCGAGGCTAGAGTACAGTTAGATAGGTACTGAATGTCAGAATGGTAACATCACTGCTACATAACAGCGAAAAGCGCGTTAGATTTGTTCTTGGAGCGGGTCCGCCTCGAGGGCAAGATCCTACCTTGGCAACCCGCACAACCGACTTACATCACACATTTCTGTGTTGCGATAAGCAAGCAATCGAGCTGTGACTCACAGAAATGCAGAGGGATGCCTGAGACAGAGAGCTTCCCACAGTGAGCTACTACGCCAATAACCGCTTCTCATCTTTGGCAATATTAATGCGTAGGTTTTACTTTTTTCAAGATCAAAGACCTTATTTATGATCACACAGGGTCAGACCACGCACGAAATTTACACTTTTTCACACACACACCCTCACATTTACACCGTACATAAATCCGCTCTGTTTCGTCTACCTTGCGATGATATCATTCCCAACGAGAAGACTCTTATTAGAACTAAATAATGTTCACCAGTACGCTTATTATACGCCTCGCTAATGTGAAAAGTACGGTAAGTTGCAACATCAGGATCATTAAAACTTCCACAGCATCGATATTTATTTAATGGTAGACATTGCCGTATTATTTCCAGTAGTAAAATTTCAAAGTAAATAACTGTTCCACATCAAGTTCTACAGGGCTGCAGATGACAAACTGTGAAACAAAACAGTTGAAATAAATAACAAAGCGATCGAGGAAATCCACAGCGTGTGGTAACAAGCTGTATATAAAAGACCCTGTTATCCAAATGTGGAAATACTCTATTGAAAACTCATGTGTATATGCGTACTACTAGTTAAGACCGTTTCTCCGGTTTTATAGAAAGACAGTAAAAAGACCACTGATGAAGCTGAAACTTCGGGGAAATATGGCTGGACAATAAAAATAAAAACTCTCCAAAAGCATATTTTTAAGCAAACACGGACAGAAGAGCTTCAACATAAAGGAGAGATATGCGTTGTTTTACGTATGTCAGTCATGGAGAGAGAAACAAATGTTGGCACGAGACTGAGAACAACACTGTACCTCTTGCCACATCTCTGGCGATATACGTAGCATTTTGTTCTCATCCCTCTAAAAATGTATTCTGTCTTTACCACTTGACCCGAGCTGAGAGCGGGGACAAATAGCTGAGAACGAAAGTCAAATTTTCTAAATAGTGTAATTGGCTGTGCCTGAGAAGAACCCTTACGCCGGGGCGGAACGCGGCAAGTGTGTCGGTGTGTCTGTTTAATTTGTGCCGGCGCACACTTGGGGCGGGCGAGATGTTCCGCGAACGCCGCCGCCATCGTGGCTGACTTTGTAAAGCGTGCTGCAGGGCTGTTCAACGCGCCGACCTCTCACGGGAAAAAAGGGGACGCACAAAGAGCGGCGCGGACACGCAAAGAGGCACAACAGCCGCCCCGCCGAGGGACCAGTTTTAAAACTCGCCCGCGCTATACAGCCGGCGACGAACGTCGGGTCTCTCGACCAAAGGTCAACATTTTCCGCTTCGTTTTCATGGAAAATTACCGGCTCGAGAGGAGTTCCGGTGTGCCTTCACACAGGAGGGCACGACGAGGACAGGCCCTTGCAAGAGAGTTTGTACCGGCGGTGACCACGTAGACAAAGAAGGAACCTGAAGCTTAGCCCTTCTCATATCCTGCGGCATCCACTGTGAAGTATGAGATACAGAAACTTTTAATCCCAGTTGCATCAAATAACGTTGTTGTGAAAGCACAGCGAGAGAAGAGTCGCTTTCGTTCTGGCTTACGTTTTGCTAACGTTGGGCTATTAGGGCAGTAGTATCGGTCAGGTATTGTGAAAAACTATAGCTACAATATCTACGACTCCGGATAACATGAAATATCCTGGCAGATTAAAACTGTGTGCCGGACCGTGACTCGAACTTGGGACTCGCAGAATTTACTGTCAGAATTGAAGCTGTGAGCAGGGGTCGTGGGTCGTGCTTAGGTAGCTTACATGGTAGAGCACGTGCCCGCGAAAGGCAAAGGTCTCAAGTTCGAATCTCGGTCCAGCACACAGATCTAATCTGCCAGGATGTTTCATATCAGCGCACACTCCGCTGCAGAGAGAAAATCTCATTCCGGATAACATGTTAACGACTCGAATATAGTACTCACGTGACCATCCTGAAATCCCTTTGTTGCCATGAAGAATAACTTAACATGGTTTTAACTCTTCTCACAGATAATTTTCCGAGGTAGACTATTAGTAGAGACTTTATCCATATTTCTAATGCATGTAAGTTAGTAGACCTGTCTGTGCTTTATGGTGTGTCACAAAGGCAAAGAAATACACTCCTGGAAATGGAAAAAAGAACGCATTGACACCGGTGTGTCAGACCCACCATACTTGCTCCGGACACTGCGAGAGGGCTGTACAAGCAATGATCACACGCACGGCACAGCGGACACACCAGGAACCGCGGTGTTGGCCGTCGAATGGCGCTAGCTGCGCAGCATTTGTGCACCGCCGCCGTCAGTGTCAGCCAGTTTGCCGTGGCATACGGAGCTCCATCGCAGTCTTTAACACTGGTAGCATGCCGCGACAGCGTGGACGTGAACCGTATGTGCAGTTGACGGACTTCGAGCGAGGGCGTATAGTGGGCATGCGGGAGGCCGGGTGGACGTACCGCCGAATTGCTCGACACGTGGGGCGTGAGGTCTCCACAGTACATCGATGTTGTCGCCAGTGGTCGGCGGAAGGTGCACGTGCCCGTCGACCTGGGACCGGACCGCAGCGACGCACGGATGCACGCCAAGACCGTAGGATCCTACGCGGTGCCGTAGGGGACCGCACCGCCACTTCCCAGCAAATTAGGGACACTGTTGCTCCTGGGGAATCGGCGAGGACCATTCGCAACCGTCTCCATGAAGCTGGGCTACGGTCCCGCACACCGTTAGGCCGTCTTCCGCTCACGCCCCAACATCGTGCAGCCCGCCTCCAGTGGTGTCGCGACAGGCGTGAATGGATGGACGAATGGAGACGTGTCGTCTTCAGCGATGAGAGTCGCTTCTGCCTTGGTGCCAATGATGGTCGTATGCGTGTTTGGCGCCGTGCAGGTGAGCGCCACAATCAGGACTGCATACGACCGTGGCACACAGGGCCAACACCCGGCATCATGGTGTGGGGAGCGATCTCCTACACTGGCCGTACACCACTGGTGATCGTCGAGGGGACACTGAATAGTGCACGGTACATCCAAACCGTCATCGAACCCATCGTTCTACCATTCCTAGACCGGCAAGGGAACTTGCTGTTCCAACAGGACAATGCACGTCCGCATGTATCCCGTGCCACCCAACGTGCTCTAGAAGGTGTAAGTCAACTACCCTGGCCAGCAAGATCTCCGGATCTGTCCCCCATTGAGCATGTTTGGGACTGGATGAAGCGTCGTCTCACGCGGTCTGCACGTCAAGCACGAACGCTGATCCAACTGAGGCGCCAGGTGGAAATGGCATGGCAAGCCGTTCCACAGGACTACATCCAGCATCTCTACGATCGTCTCCATGGGAGAATAGCAGCCTGCATTGCTGCGAAAGGTGGATATACACTGTACTAGTGCCGACATTGTGCATGCTCTGTTGCCTGTGTCTATGTGTCTGTGGTTCTGTCAGTGTGATCATGTGATGTATCTGACCCCAGGAATGTGTCAATAAGGTTTCCCCTTCCTGGGACAATGAATTCACGGTGTTCTTATTTCAATTTCCAGGAGTGTATATCTAACAGTAATATAATTCGATAAAGTAACTATGTTGCTGCCTGTGAAAATCGCAACGAAAGAAGTGAACTATCGTAAATACATGTCATTGATCTTCCATTTTGCATATGACAGAACTAATGATCGATGAAATGGAACAGCCGGCCGGTGTGGCCGAGCGGTTGTAGGCGCTACGGTTTGGAACCGCGCGACCGCTACGGTCGCAGGTAAGAATCCTCCATCGAGCATGGATGTGTGTGACATCCTTAGATTAGTTAGGTATGAGTAGTTCTAAGTTCTAGGGGACTGCTGACATCAGAATTTAGGTCCCATAGTGCCAGAGCGATTTGAACCATTTTGAAATGGAACAGAGAAGAAGAGCAATATACGTTTTTGAAGAGTGGTACTTGCTAAAGCCACTAAGCTGTTAACGACAAAACGCGAAGGAGACTGAAAAGAACCAACGTGGTAACAAACACTCCAGTCTACATCAGCCCTAGTTCCTCCTCACTTTACAACATCCAATACAGACACTGAATCCGAACATCACCGACATAACTTCAGTTCCCAGAATGAGATTTTCACTCTGCAGCGGAGTGTACGCTGATATGAAACTTCCTGGCAGATTAAAACTGTGTGCCGGATCGAGACACGAACTCGGGACCTTTCCCTTTCGCCGGCAAGTGCTTTACCAACTTAGCTACCCAAGCACGACTCACGCCCCGGCCTCACAGCTTTACTTCCCCCAGTACCTCGTCTCCTACTTTCCAAACTTTACAGAAGTCTCTTGCGTTCCTTGCAGAACTAGCACTCCTGAAAGAAAGGATATTGCGGAGACATGGCTTAGCCACAGCCTGGGGGATGTTTCCAGAATGAGATTTTCACTCTGCAGCGGAGTGTGCGCTGATATGAAACTTCCTTTTTCGCGGGCAAGTGCTCTACCAGATAATTTTTCGAGGTAGACTATTAGCAGAGAGTTTATTCATATTTCTAATGCATGCAAGTTAGTAGACTTCTCTGTGCTTTATGGGTTGTCACAAAGGCAAAGGTCCCGAGTTCGAGTCTCGAACCGGCACACAGTCTTAATCTGCCAGGAAGTTTCGTAATTTCATTTATTTAGGGAAATTTTTTGAATAATTTGGGACAAGGGACTTTTTATCTCCGGTGGTTCATTGCAGATTTCCTCTCTTTGTCTTCTTCAATTCTCTTACGATCTTAAGTGTCGGGTAGCTTCCTTCTATCTGTTTCTTTCCTTCCACCCTAGTCTCACACAATCGCTTCATTTACAAAATTGTTTTCCGGCGCCTTGGTCGCCGTTTCTCGATTCTGTCCGCCTTCGCTGTGTGTCGCCTTCCTCATCCATCTAATCGCTGCACACGCATTTAAAATATTTCTTCTCCTTTCTTTACTCTCTCATTCTCTTGACATGGCCATACCGTCTCAACTGACGAACCTGAACCACCACATTCATTGCTTTCACCTTCCCAGTTTCATCTTGAATTCATTCTTCGAATTCGATCTCTTCTGTTATTTCCTACTCACTTCGTCCTAAAATACATGACTGAGGCAGTAATCCTACTTAGATTTTTCTTTTTTAGTTCCAAACTCTCCACACCATATGCTGTAACTGGTTCAAAAATTGCATTGTAAATTTTCATTTTAGATTTCATAGAAATGTCTTTCATTCTCGCTATTCTGTTATTCACCAGCTAGTACGCAGAGACTGATTTCTTATAGCACCTCACTACAGAATAATAATGTTACTGAGATTTGATCTGTTTATTTCCCAAAATACCTTTATGTCTATGAAGACAACATCACAACATTTACACAATCTATAACAAGCAATAGCCAAAATTAACACAAATCTAAAGAGTAGTGTAACAACCCCCACGTACGAGAATACTAGAATGTGACTGAGCACCATAGCGAAATGGTGCCGGTCTTTCGTCACATTCGTTGAACCAGCAGGCGAGGTGAAATATCAGCCAACTGTTCAGACGTTAGCCTATCCATACTGTTGTTGTCGCACAGTTAACATTGCCAACAAACCAAACGAGGGAAAGTATGGAACAGTGGCGGATGCACGCCACACGGTGAAGAATAAAGCCGCCAGTACTGTTGCCATAGGAAGTACTGTGAGTGAGTGGCAAAAGTTTGTTTGCAAACAAGAGACACAGCAGATATCGTTGCCATCTCCCCTCCTCTTCACAAATAGACATGTATCGTAGAAAAGTATCATTGCTTACGTAATTGCTCTGTAATATGCCACCAGCGATCAAAATTATCTGAAAATATTCCTAAACAACCTCAGTGGAGTTGTATGAGCAAGATTAAGTACTAGAGATACTTGAAAAACTCGGACGCCGCATGATATCGTGCATCTGCAGTTAGCAGACACGTTCCCGTAGCCAGGAAGACAGGAAATTGGCGGTACAATAGTTGCTGCAGCTTTGGCAGAGTTGGGTGGTGCAGTCTTTATGCTCTCAAGATGGGGCACCGCTCTAGGTGTCGGTTCCCCGAATGGGCGTTTTGTGCCTCCTTCGAGGCGTGGTGTCAACCGAAATTTCGGGTTTTTGTATTTCAACTTAGCAGTCATCAAGCTGTTTGACTGAATGTAATTTAAAAATGACCGTTGCATCATTGCAGAACCTAATGCAACAGTATATAATGTATTTCATCCCGATGCAGTTTTCATCTACACTGCATTAAGATGTGAAATGGCTGGTGAACCAAAAATTGTCATGACATCCTATCACCCATTTCTGCTGCCTTAGTGTCAGCTTACTTTTTTTAGTGTATTTTTCGTAACATTTGAAATAAGTGAGGTTGCAATTATTGACGCAGTTTTCCAGGTTTGTGATGACGACTCAGTGCGTCGAAACTAGCACTGTAACTTTTCAAATATTTTATTGTTTTAGTGACTGTGACTTGACGACCGTTTTCGGTGTCAATTAAACATTCTAAATTTGAAACATAACAGCTCCAGAGCCTTACTACTGCGTGTTTTTTGCCTTCAGAAAGACTTAGAGTTACAAGAAGCCCCCTCCACGGACTCTGGCTGGGAGAACAGCTGTCTTTGAAGAAAACAGAACCCCTCCCCAAACACGATAAAAAGTAGCATCTGAAAAAAACAGAATACATATCACAAAAATACGACAAAGACAAGAAATATTTATACAATAAGAAAACTATATTTCCTTTAGGAATATCTCTGTACATGCCCTTTATAAAATTGCTAAACTAATTACAAAGGTGAAACCATGTTCCATTGGTGGCTTAACCACACCGAGAAAAAAAAAATGTACAACTTCATAATGGAGATCTGTTCCAAGAGGGACCCTTGCCGATAACAATATCTATACTATATAGGTGTGGGCTTTCCTTTTCTAATAATTATCTTATTTCAAGCAATTCTCAAGAGTTGCTGGACGAACTGGAAATAGAAACTAGCGTTATTGTTCTGCTGCCTCTAGTGTTTATTTCTTAAGCCTAGCCTTATCTGATCACTTCATAGACAATGCCGTGAAAACTAAACAGATGTTATTCTCTACCGTCCTCTAAATAATTACGCTTTCTTTTTTAACTTCATTCCCTTTCATTTTCGACTTTGTTACTTTTTAGAGTGCTCTATTATATAGTTTCTTGTAAACTGAAAACACCGACCTCATTGTGCAGCAATCCTTCTCTTACTATCAATTAAACAATTTTAATATTAGAAATCATCTTGCCTTCATCCATCCTTTCCTTCAACTATGTTTGTGATATTCCACAATGAACCTTATTTTGCTTCAGATGGTACGCTTCGGCGAGTGTTCGAAGTTTCATGCCTGTTGTGTTGTCTATCGAAGCTATGACACACTCCTGAGAGAACTTCAGTGATCGATCGTCAGACGTGGTACTCCTTCGGTATGTTTGCGTGCGTGTGCGTATGTGTGTGTGTGTGTGTGTGTGTGTGTGTGTGTGTGTGTGTGAGTGCGTTTGTCTGTAAAGAGGCGATGGGGCGGGAATGGCTTAGTAGGTCGCCTGTTGCAGCCCGTAACGCACGACATTCACCTACCATGTACATACTGTCTCAAGCGGAACAACCTCTTGTTGTTGCCACCCTCATCTCCCACCTATAGCATGGCGGATTACGCGCTCATTGCTTTCTGTTTCCTTCATCCACTGCTGAACAAGATCTGTACACAGTGATTTCGAAACTTTGTCATTCCAGAGTTCTCACTATCTCTTCTTCTTTGTTCCCGTCTTACAGCTTCCAGTAACAGGACAGTTTTAATCCACAAAGCAACTCTCAATAAAGGAAAGACCATGATTATGCTTACATAGACATAAAGATTTCAAAACAATCTCACTCTTATCCCCGTAACATCCTGGGGATACCATTAGAACAAGTACGCTCGTAAACAACAGGGAAATATTAAATTACTGATCTGATGATATGGAGGGGTTAGATCATGCACAGCGTATTATTGCCAATATTCTCGACGCGTTTCTCGACGTTGGTATCTGGGTGGGCCGGAAAGGCGACGTCATGAACACTTGTCAGATGGCGACTGTTCATGACGTCGCCTTTCCGGCTGAGATATTTTTTAATATGTGACTTGTAAGTACTGCTTCTTTTCGAGTCAGTGCAAACTTTAATTTTATTAATGTACTATTTACCTAATGGTTTAGTACAGTTAGTCTAATTCTGAAGACGACGCTCATAGTAGCGTCGTAACAAGGTCAATTTTTGACTTCATATTTGTGACCGAGGGCTTATTTGTTACAATATATCATCAGTAATATTATCGTCTAATTTTAATTCTTTCTCAGCGTTCTGAGTCTCTATAGCAACACCAGTCTGAATTTCTTCCTACTTCCAGTTGTGTCTGTGTACCTGATGTCCATCACGCTGAATACCTCGGTGTGGCGTACACCTTCACCTAGCGACTTCAGCATAATTTGCTATGAGTTCCAATATCAATAGCGACAACCATTTCACTGAAACCGTTGAACATTTTTGTCAACATAAACTTACTTGGTACTTTTTCAGGCCACCGTCTCCTCAACAAACACATGACCCAACCATTCTTTGTAATTCGAGATGCTGAGAATCTACGTAACTGGAGAACTCATGCTGTCCGTCTGAAGTGCGTCTGAAAATGAATTTTTGGCGTCTTCTAGTGCCAGCGAATGCTTCTCAGACTTTGATACAAAATCTGAAACAATTTAGCATGCTTTTCGTCCAAATTAAAAATTTTGTTCTTTTAATATTTTATGTTACTCGGGTATCCGCACTTCGGATTTGGGGCTTTGTGTATCTTACTTTGCATTCTGAACTGCCTTTGCGACGAACAACAGACCCATCATACAATGAATTGCATCATGTGCAGCACCTGGCTGCGTAGCAGTATTTGCTTTCTTAGACTGGGGCCTGTGATTGGCTGAGTAGAGGGCTGTGCGACGAATCTCTCGTCGTCAGTATGCCGGGACACGGCAACATCGGTGTCGGTGTTGACGTCGGCTGCGGAGGCAGTATCGGTGCTCGTGTCGTAACTGGACGATATGCAGGCGCCAGCCGTAACTTTGGCAGCCAGTGTGTTGTCTGCTACCGGGATGTAAGGGTGATATATCTGCGCCTCAGCGAGCGCCGTCGACCCTACGCAGGTAGTATCGGCGCGGACAAAAGCGCGGGCTTCTGCAAATCTGGAGGCGTAGGCCGCACGCCTCTGACTGGTCCTCTTCCTCGTCCTGGGATAGCCTGCACTACTCCGTAAATGGTCCCTCATTTGTTTGCAAGTTCAAGCACGTAAAGTAAGGAAAAGTGTCCTCCCTAGCATTTTATGCTATGCCGTCACATTAACGTGGCCAAATGTAAAAACTATTAATATCGCTCCCACCGACAGGTGCACACTTCTATTGATCCAACGTGGCTTAAAGAATGACGCGATTAGCCAACGAGTTGCTCCAAAATATTATCCATATTCATAACACTCCCTAGTACTCCGTGAACCCATCCGACAGTTGTTTCTCTTAACTTGCAGACATTTCACGCTGTACACACCGACTCCATCTCTCCGACGGAGCATAAAACATGATTCATCTGAAATGCCCTCCAGTCGCCAAACAGTGGACAACCAGTTGCGATTCTTTTGCGACCTATGACCTTATATATTTGATTGATGTATTCCTATCTCGGTCTTCCTCTACACTTTTACCCTCTACAGCTCTTCTAGTACCACGAAGTTACTCCCTGATGTCTCAACAGATCTCCTACCATCCTGTCTCTTGTTCCTGTCACTTTCCTCTCCGACTCTGCGCGGGAACTCCTCATTCCTTGCCTTATCAGGCCACCTTATTTTGCAACATTCATTTGTAGCACCACATTTCACATGCTTCGACTCTCTTCTTTTCCTGTTATCCAACAGTCCATCTTTCAGTACCATACAATGCTGTGCTCCAAACGTACATTCCCAGAAATTTGTTCCTCTATTTAAGGCCTATGTTTGATGTTATAAGAGTTCTCTTAGACAGCCAGGGCTAGTCTGCCTTCGCTGTCCTTGTTCCATCCGTCATTGGTCATTTTGCTGCCCAGATATCAGAATAACTTAACTTCATCTACTTCGTGACCATCAATCCTTATGATAAGTTTGTCGCTGATCTCTTTTCTGCAACTGTCATTACTTTCATCTTTCTTTGACTCTCAGACCTTACACTGTATTCATGATTTTAGAAATTCTGTTATCTAGTCTTTCTACCTTATTTGAACTTAAGTCTTCCAAAGCTCTTTTAAATTCTGATTCTAATATTCGATCCACTATCTCTTTCAAATCGACTTCTGTTTCTTCTTCTATCACGTCATCAGAAAAGTATTCCCCATCATAGAGACCTTCGGTGTACTCTCTCCACCTACTCACTCTCTCCTCTGCATTTTACAGTAGAATTCCCACGGCACTCTTACGGTTACCACCCGTGCTTTTAATGTCACTGAAGGATGTTTTTACTCTCTTATGTGCTAAGGCAGTCCTTCCAACTATAACTTATTTTCAGATTTCTTAGCATTTTTCATGCACTCATTTTGTCTTAGCTTCCCTGCATTTCCTATTTATTTCAATGACCTGTAATTCTGTATTCCTGTATTTCCCTAAACGTCTTAGATCTTCTTTCTTTCATCGTCATCAGATGAGATATTTCTTCTGTTACCCACAGTTTCTTCACAGTTACCTTTGTCTTTTTACCTATCTGTTTGTTTTCCTTTTTAGAGATGTCTAATCGTCTTCAGCTATACTGCCTACTGAGATATTCCTTAATGCAGCATATATAGCCTTAGAGAATTTCGAGCGCATCTCGTCATTCCTTAATACTTCCGTATCCCACTTAATTGCGTATTGATCCTTCTTGACTAACCTCTTAAAAATCAGCCTATTCTTCTTTATTACTGTATTCTGATCTGAGTCAGCATCTGCCAGGATACGCCTCCAATTCAATACCTGATTTTGGAATCTTTGTTTGATAATGATGTAATCTTACTGGAATCTTTTGGTATCTCCAGGCCTTATATGTACACCTCCTCGTCTTATGATTCTTGAACACAGTACTCACTATCACTGTCCAGAATTTATTGCGGAACTTAGCTAATTTTTTCCCTCTCTCCTTAGTAATACCAAGCCCATGTGTTTCCGTAACCCTTTCTACTACTCCTTCTCCATAAACCGCCCCCCAGTCCCCTTTATGTACTGCACTATCCATTCACTGTCCTCATATACCTTCCGTATCTCTTCATCTTTAGCTTGCGAAGTCGCAATGTATAACTGAACTATCGTTGTTTGTGTTGGTTTTCTGGCGATTCTGATGAGAATAACACAGTCTTAGAACTGTTAGTTAGTTATGTGTACCATAGATCAGTCTCACGGTAACCGTTGCGATGTGGAACACGTGAAGTGCATAAAAAATTAACACATGAATCAT
Source organism: Schistocerca americana (assembly GCF_021461395.2). Lineage (NCBI taxonomy): Eukaryota > Metazoa > Arthropoda > Insecta > Orthoptera > Acrididae > Schistocerca > Schistocerca americana. Next base: position 326,388,342 of record NC_060125.1, read on the forward strand.
GAGTTTTTTTAAGAGAAAGAGCTTAAAATTTTTGTTACGTACCCCATTTCCTTAAATGGCACAAAACACATATATTATACCTATAGGTTTATTTATTCCTATTCAAGAACAGAAAGAGTTGTCAGGGAAATAGGATTTCAGGTTAGTTTAGAAACTATTACTGCTGTCTGGCAGACATTTTATTTAATCTGCTAATTTACTGTAAAGCTTTACAGTAGCATATTTTACCCCTTTCTGTGCCAAAGATAGTTTAAGCAGAGGATAATGGAAGACTTTGTTTCTTCTGTATTATAATCATGAATAATGCTGTTGTTTCTAAACTGTTCCATGTTGTTGAGAACAAATTTCATCACTGAGCAAATATTCAGTGAGGCTCTTGTAAAAATTTCTAAACCTTTTAACAGATTCCTATACGATGTGCGACTCTGAGCCCCAGACATTATTGTAATCACTTTCTTTTGCACAGTAAATACTTTTTGCCTACGTGTTGAGTTACCTGAATGTATCATGCTGTATGATATGAGAGAGTGAAAATGTGCACAGTAAGTTAGCTTACTAATTTCTATATCCTCCAAATTGGCCATTATTGTGATTGAAAAAGATGCTGAACCTAGTCGCTTTAGGAAACCCAAAATATGAATGTTTGAAATGAGATTTTTATTTATATGTACATCCTAAAACTTAATATGCTCCACCATGGCTACTGATTTCTGTTGATGCGTTGTATTTATTGAAGGAATGGTACTCCTTGCAGTAGAAAATTCGGTGTACTGTGTTTTTTCAACTTTCAGAGCAAGCCCATTCGCTGTAAAACCAATCAATAAGTTTTCCAAAGACATTATTTGTGTCATTTCCTGTTGGGTTTCATTTTACTGGATTATTAATGATTCTTCTATCATCAGCAAAGTGCCAGATTAGTTTCTTGTTTCAAATAAGAATGGAGGAAATTCATATATATCAAGAACAGAAGTAGACCCATGATCGAATCCTGTGGAACATGTAATGTAATTTCATCCCAGTTACATGAAATGGGAAGCTTCCTTAACCATACAAAGAAAATATTTGCTTCCTGTTCTGTACATACGACTTAAACCACTCATATGCTGTTCCATTTATACCACAGAATTTTAATATCTACAACATAATGCATAAGGTTTCAAACAATTAAATGTTTTCGATAAGTCACAGAAAATTCCTAATGCTGACGTTTCATTATTTAAAGATTCTGCTATGAGGGTGGTGAAATTTTGTACTGTTGTCCCAGTGGAACAGCATTTTTGAAATCCGAACTGTGAGTTATTAAGTATCCCAGTACTGCTGAGATGGGTAACCACTCCTGAGTTCATTAATTTTTCGATGATTTTTTAAAATGCTGTAAGTAAGGATAATGGTGAGTAATTATTGACATCTGTGATATCACCCTTTTTGTTGAGAGACTTGACAATGACATATTTTAACCGGTCTGGGAAAGTTAGTGTTGCATTAAATATGTGACTCAGAACATCAGCTGTAACTGCTCCGCATTGTCCTAAAATCTCGTTAGAGATGTCGCCTACTCCACCAAAACATTTCATTTTTCAACGATTTATGATTTTCCTTATTTCGTGAGAGATTGGAAAGTGAAAATTAATCTGACTAGGATTTTCCAAAATTGATTCTTCCATGTACTGTTTGGCTTTTTCTTTTGAACTATTCTCACCATTTTTTTCGCCTACAATTAAAGAGTGCTTGTTAAATACATTAGCTACTAATGTACTGTTGGTTAAGATGGTCTCATTTCCTTTAATAGTAATAGTGCCTGCCGAAGTGGTTTCTTTTTCTGTCTCCATTCTAACAACAATCCATGATGATTTTATTTTATTGGCCCAGTTATTAATTTCATCTCTTATATACAACTTTTCTCAGTATGTTACAATAATTTGTATAGCACATACTTACTTCTGAGTCCTTACTAATTACTGTTGTCTCATATAGTTGTCTTTTTCTTTCTGAAGACACTTTAATACCTTTAGTAATCCAAGGCTTCTTCGAAAACTGTTTGGTGTTACATTTAGTAGTGGTTTTGAACAACAGTGCTCAAGAGGGGACATAAATTTATATAAAAACTGTTTCATCTATCACTAGCATTTCGCTCTTTATATACATCTCCACAGTTAACATTTCTTAAGCTTTCTCTGAGGTGCTTTATAGATACTGGTTTGAGCAACCTCAAGCCTTATGTGGACCTGTACACTGTTGCTAATATCAGCACTACATTACTTAGCTGTAGTTCACAGGCACAAACTTCAGAGTACTGATCGACATTAAATTTGGTTACATCTACGGTTTCTTGTGCATTAAGGTCTGTTAATACATTTATCACAGGGAAAGCATGTGTTAGTTTCACATCCCTTTGCTGTACAAATACATTATCTATTAGACTGCTAGTGTACTTAGCTACACGAAACTGAACACTGATTTTAAGTTACATGTCATTTATAACACTTCCAGTCACTTTTCCTATCAGACCTGCTAAAAAGGTTTACAATGAAATCACCAAAGATTATTAACTTCTTCTTTTTATCTGACAAACTTTTTATGAATAGCTCCCAACCTCTTTATGTGGACCTGTACACTGTTGCTAATATCAGCACTACATTACTTAGCTGTAGTTCACAGGCACAAACTTCAGAGTACTGATCGACATTAAATTTGGTTACATCTACGGTTTCTTGTATATACCCTTGTCTTGTATAAATGTTAACTCCTCCTTTACCCATGATAGATCCGCAACTTTAAGATGCTAAGTTACACCTATTTATACTAACACTTTCCATCCCCACACTTACATGATATTGAGATATACTATATAAATCTCATTCTTATTTTTGAGATCATCTAAACAAACTAACAGCCCATCTACTTTATTTTTTATTCCCCTAACATTTTCATGAAGTAAATTGAAACTATCCTTAGCTTTATCCCAATTTGCTACACATGAAGGTTCCTTTACTCTATTTTTCTAGATTGTAGTCTGTCTGGACTTTAACGTCAACCTAAAAAACCTGTCTGCCTGGTCCCATTAACCACAGGGATCATCCCTTGTGCGTCTGTAGCCTCCTTTCCAGTGTCTGCTAATAGAGAAGATCAATTATGTTTCTCCTACCTATTTAGGTACAGGACGTGTGTAGTGTATCCACGCCTACCAATAGCATCAACTAAAACAACACTTATATCAGATTTTGCCGGTGTCTAGAGCATCCTGTTCTGCTCAGTGTTAACATGCCTTACAGTAGTGTTTACCCATGGCCGATCATGGAGCAGAAAGACATCCACAAACCCCACATTTGTGTGTACAGTTTCTGCTCCTATTTTAGAAATGTCACTCCTTAAAAGTCACTCCTTAAATTATATTTGGATTGATAGCCAGGCAGGTTTCTGCTCCCCAGATATAATTACCTGGTCTTCTTCTCAAAGTCCCTGTATAGCTCGTCTAAGTTTTCTGTCATCTGGCTAAGGCTAGAACTTTGTTTCACAGAACTTGTGACATGGTGCCATGCACCTAATTTCTCCTGAAGCTGCTGGCCTTCACCCCTCCCATGACTACTGCCTGTAAATAGAATTCTTCTTTTCCTCTTCTGATTTGGTTCCAACCTGTCGTTACTTTAAGCTAATATCCTCTTCCAACCTACATTGAATTACTTCTGGATCAGGCCCTTCCTCCACTACTTCAGATAGCAAGCAAAACTGAGTTACTAACGGAATTTCGAAAGTTTTTCAACAGTTCCCTTTTTTTGCTCTTTGTTTGCTACCTTTTCTTAGCACCACGTCTCTTTTTCCTCCTTTAGCCTACATAATTCCAAATTCGCGTTTTCTAGTTCAGCATTAAGGGCACAAATTTTTGGCTTATGTACAGCGATTTTTCTGTCATTTCTACATAACCGACATTTCCATAGGAAAGCCTCATTATCTACCACCGTTTCCTCGCCGCAGCGTTCGCCCAATGAAACCATAATCCACAGTGTTCACAGAACACACCCTGCTTCAGATTTATACGGCAACCACAACATTTGTCACACATGCTTTGAAAGAAAATTTACACAAAAATTACACAAAACCAGACACTAACTTGACACAAGAGCACTGAAGTTTCTTAACGTGTACTAGTACGTAAGTAAACGCTAATGTAAACAAACTTTTAAACGTACATTGGGAAGCTGTAATTAACTACCTAAACACTATATTACGGACAGGAATTAATTTAACTTCGAACTGCTAAGTCTAGTCACATAATACAGATCTGCACTTGCGTGAAATTGGCGCCTAAAGTAAAAAAATAACTAACGACTAACGGCCTTTATGAAATACTTTGTTTTAGATATAAATACTCACAGAAAAGCGGAACCTTCAATAGATCGCCCAGCGAAGAAGTAAATGCACTACTCTAAAATGTAATATTAACTAAATTAGCTCTGATTTCAATATTAATCGCTGTAATACACTTTCTTCTCTACCTTTCCATTAATAACGAATCCTACTTCCCTTATACTATTCTCTGCTGCTGTTCATATTACCCTATACTCATGTGACCATATCTTCTTGTCTTCTTTCCATTTCACTTCACTAACCCCGTTATATCTATAATAAATCTCTGCATTTCCCTTTTCAGATTTTCTAGCTTCCCTAAGACGTTGAAGCTTCTGACATTCCTCTCACGGTCCTATAGAACGTTATCCTTTCGTTTGGTATTGTCTTTTCCATATTGTCTTCGCTCCCTTGGCAGTCCCCTCCCAGAGATCCGAATAGGGGCTTTTCCAGAACATTTTTCCAATGAAGAGATCATCATGACTGTGTGACACTGTTTCAAATACAAGTCACAAGTCTCTTGAATACACTGTATGTGCCTCCTGCATACTCACGCCGCTGATCATTGCTCATTGTTCTGCCCCTAGGTGCAGTTTCGCAACCGAAGGCCAAGAGTGTGCCTTGAAACTCTGTCCGTTCCTCCACCCTCTTTGACGAGGACTTTGGCTGAATAAGGGTAACTTCTAACGCCGAAAGTCTTCGGCCGCCAATGGTGCTTTTTATTCAAAATTCAAGCCGTGGCGGTATTAGAACCCAGAACCAGGGATTGTTTGATAACTTAACAAAGATGCTAGCCCAAGACCACGGTTGGAAACCACTGGTTGCTATCCCTACGTGCAATTTCCAGTATTCGTTGTGAAAGAATACCACCCGGCATGGGTTTATGAACAAGGCGCCTGCTGCACTGGCCCATACGCAGCGATTATCACTGGATAGTCTTTGAGGACTGTTGGTAGCCCTTTGGTTTATCTGGGAGATTAGTTGCTCAACATGTGCGATTATTCATTCATATACATCTCCCCAGCCGCCATTCAACCCCCTCATCTACGGCGCTTGATGCACCAAATATGCCTCAGCTCTGGTTTTGGATAGCAGCATTTAGACATGCGTGGTATATTGTAACCACGGCAGCACGACAATACTTCATTCAGTTCGGAGTTACGGAAGTGCTCCCACATTTGGCCTGAACGCCAATAAATAGGCTCTTATGGAAGTGAAGTACATCACTCAGTTTCCGCACTACGACAATGACTGTGCTGTTTATCATGTCCCCTAAACACGCTTTACATATCTCCCACTGCTACTGATGCCACTGGACGTCTGTGAGTGGTTAGTGCACGTTGGCGTCGAACTTAAGCGGTGGTCACATTTATATGAGTCGACTGCTCAGTAAACCAGTCAGTTTTTATGTTATGTAACCGTCTGGAAAGAGAGAGCACTCTGTTCACTGCCTCTGGCTCAACCAAAAATAACAACTGAATCAGCTTTCCGTAACTACAGCAGAAAATGTACGACCGCCACAGCCTAGAGGAATTGTCAGTCGTGAAGTCAGGTCGAATCATGTCATGGTCGCCGTAACGTCTATTGATTGGAATGTAGGAATGTGCTTCCTACAACTATTTCCCTGCCACATAGGAAGCAATACTCACCTGTTAACCTTCTGTCCCTGGACCATGAAGGTGTCAGGCTTCCTGTCAGGGGTGTTGCTGCGTATTGATAGATTAGTTAAAGGTATTACTCCTACCTCAGATAATGTTTAAAGGTAACTAGTACTTAGTGATTAATATTGATGACAGATGCTAGTAAATGATGACATTTTACGTGCCAACAGTAAGGTACCAAGGTACAACAACCTAGAAAAGTAAGTTGAAGAGGATATACCATATAGAGAGTAGATTCAATTAGTACAAGCAGTTAAGATGTAAAAGACACATGACTCCAGATCAAAGGAATAGTCTACAAAGCTCTGTAAAAATATGTACCTAACAGTGACCTCCATTCACATTTGCGAACACCAACAGGAAAACGAGACAAAAGCCAAGGATTTGGTTATCCCAATTATTATGTCAAATATCCAAATCAGTGTATAGAGGAAACACAGGAAGAAATTTCAGAACTAGACATAAAGAACACATAAAAAGTTGTAAATTCGTTCAATAACCATTCTGACTTTACCCTACACTTAATAAATCTTAAGTATGATCCGTCTAACATAGAATGGGATATGAAAATTGTTAGAATGAAGAGTCACAAAAGGCATCTCGTAAAACTACTGGAAAACTTCCACTTACCAAGATTCCTTGCAATAAACAAGAAATAAGTACATGATTTAAACAAATATAAGTAACATCACCCCCCCCCCGCCCCCCCGACACAAAATCACTGAAAACAAACATCAAGCTATATACAGACACCACAACAAAATCAAAAGATGAACAGACAAACACACAATGAAAACCTGCTACGCTACCTGCAGCAACACATAAAACCGAAACACAGAGAGTAGTGAAAGTGAGGTTACAGTTAAAATACGTTCGAGAATCGCTGAAAATAGACATCTTCGTGCGTACAGACTGAGTACAGCTCCAGGACGGCAAAATATGGATTAATGAGAACTAAACTAAATAATTATTTAACCTAATATTTGTGAGCTACAAACAATTTTTACCTAAAAAATGAAAAAAGGACTTTAACATGGTAATATTCTCTAATTATCATAAAACCAATTCTTAAATGCAAAAAAACCACACATATACTACAGGCCACTGAAGTCGCTTGACAAATAAAAAGTAGCGAATCCCGAATGATATAAAACAGACAGTATTTTGTTTAACTGCAGGGACAGGAAAAATCTCTAAACAGGTAGAAGCGACTAAGAATGACGGGAAACGTGGTAAATTAAGAGAATAAAGAAAGTTGGTACACTTATTCCATTGGTGACTGATTTAGTTTTTCAAGGGTTTCTAAAAGCTCGTGTTTCGCGTCTTGGTCGAACCTTTCCTCACGAGCACGAGGTAGCACATAGAATTTTATCAACATACTCTGACTGAAAACCACCTGAAGCGTAACAACACCTTTTGGCTTCATGCACTTCAGCAACTTAACGGATAGTATTTGAAATTTCAGAATTTCACAGATGAAGTAGTTAATCTACTAGGAAGTCGTATTTGGTGAATACTACGGTAATATGCAGTGTGAATTCTGTATAATACTCCGGCGCAAAGACTGATAAGTAACTTGAAGGGAAGAGCGTAGTTGTGTAATTCACTAATGGCCAAATCATAATGAGCTTTGACACTATGATTAATCTGTTCCAATGTAGTGAGGGATTTATGTGACGTAGGCTTTGGGCTGTGGGTTGTGCATACGTTTGTCTCTATATTTCTATTACCACATTGTTTTGCTATACGCAGACCAATTAAACAAGATAAAAAACACTATTATTAGTAAAAGACTTTCTGAGTTCAAATACACTTAAAGAAGGTTTAAAATAATAACAATAATTAAAAGGAAAAATTCCATGTGACCCCACACGAACCTTTCGCCTTCCGTACTTATGACAACGGTAACTTAATGTATATGAAAACATTAATTTATCTCTTACATAAAAACGATGAAATTGCTTCTAGCTATTGCTTGGCTGGTTGCTATTAGCTATTCACTATCACTAAAAGACAGTCTACCAATACTCTGCTCTGCTACTTATACTTACATACACCATTCACGTATGTAAAGCAGTAATTCGTGTAAAAGAACAGTCCCCATAATGTATGCGAATGGGTAGTTCTCGGTCCAGAACACTACTTCCATTTACTTCAAAAACCCATCAACGACTTCCTACTTCTACTATCTGCCTCAAACTCCTTCCTTCCAAAGATAATTCTCTGGTGGCGTCTGTCTTGTGCTAAGTATGTCATTCTCCCGTAATTCTGGTTACTTTAGTTGTTCATTAATGACTTACTCTTCTACTTTCCTTCATAGACTGCAAGATAACTTTCTACGTTTCAGAGTTATCCTTTCATGAGCTAAATTAAGATACACTAACACATACACACGCGCACTCACACACATTCATATACATACCTCTGTTCCAACATGGTGATGACTAGACTGACAGGGTCATTACTGTTCAGCGGCAAGTGGGTTGGGTTTGGTGGGAGCCGGCCATTTTGCTAGGTACAAATGTGGGAAAGATGGGTGGTAGGTACATGGTCAGGCATGCTTGTAATGGAAGGTGGGAAGTGGCACATGTTGAATATGGTATCGGGAGTAGAATTCGGAGGAACTGACAGGACGTATGAAGGGTAAACTGTTAGGATGCATGATGCCGAAAACACACACGAATGCATATGCAGGGCCTCTAAATGCCTGCTCTAATTTAAAATTTTTCTCTTTTCATATAAATCATTCTTTGGAGTTAAATATATTTCTGTCAAGTTTATTGTCATATTGAAAGATTCCTAAGATACAATAACAGGACCTGGTGGGACTCATTAATAGTCTATCAATTTAAAAAAAAACTCTAAGAATTAATTTTTATTAGTTGCATCCATTTACATACAACATATAGAAATAATTTTATTAATTCACATATAAGTAGCAGTTTACATTTTATGACATTTATTACAACCAATTTCTTCAATTAAAACATACTCATTATTCACAATATTATGTATATAGGCAATACTTTGACAAAGAGTTATTATTGATTCTTCACATAAAATTGCATTTTTCTTAGTTTTCAACATGTGACAAACAGGAAGCACAAAGAACGCCACTATGTTCCTTACAAATGTTGGTTTTACACTTAATGCATGTCATAGCACTTTTCCTGTGTTTATTATACGGACAATAATTGCATTTTCTTCTTTTCCCTGAAACAGGCAGTTGGTTCGGCAATATGATATCTTTTTGAACACCACATCTTTGCATGGCAACAACGATTTTATTTGGAAGATTAGAGATCTAAATATGAGGTTCCATTAGTGGTCTTACCATTTCCTCTGCTAAATCTCTTAGGAACAAACGCCTTTTATCACTTCTTCCACTATGGTATGTCAGATGTTGGGCGGAAAATAAAATTTCACTGTTCATTGCTGCGACGTCCATCATATTCATCCATAATGCAAATGGCCATTTTCTTGTTTGTTTCTTGCAAGTGCAATAACGAATTTTCTGGTCCAATTGATCTACTCCGCCCTTCGTAGGGTTATAGAACTTTATTATATCTGGTTTCATTTTTGCATGAGTTTCATCAATATTTCTGTCGTGAGGCATTGTGCTAATGAGAACTACAGACTTTTTCTGTTTGGGAACATGACTTACCATTGCAATGTCACCTCTAAATGCAAACAAAGACGAATGAATCGCTCTTGAGGCAGATGGTTCCATCTCATTAGGAATTTCTGGTTTATTTTGTTTGATTGTTCCCACCAGTGTAATTCGCTTCTGAAGCATCTCTTCTGCCAGCTACACACTAGTAAAGATGTTGTCAGCAGTAATATTTTTTGATGATTCTTCAATGCCTTTAGCAAGACCTTTCACCACATTCAATCCAAGATTTTTCTGAATAGGTTCAAGGGGTTTCCTTCCCGTGTAAACAACTCTGTCTAAAGGATATGCACATGTAGCATCACATAACCAAAATATTTTGATGTCATACTTGGCTGGTTTAGAGGGCATACTGGGTGAAGCTGCATCTTCCACGGAATGGGACTAGCTGTTCGTCAACTGTGATTGAATCATTGGGAATCATTCTATTTCTACACTTGGCAAGAAACAGTTCCCATACATAGCGAACAGCTGCAAGTTTGTCATCTGCAGATCGAGCTTCACAGGTGCGCCTGTCATCAAATATAATCATTCTCCTTATATCCCCGAATCTATTTACTGACATGGTGGCCTTATATGTAGGATTTGCCTTTTCATCCAAGCATAATTCTCTAATAGGGATATCCCTACTCTTCTCAACACTAGAAATCAGTAAAAGACCAAGAAAATCCTCCATTTCAGCAAGCGAAACGTTTTTCCACGTTTTACCACTTAAAGCAGCCACTCTTCTGCCATAAATATTTGTGCAGATGATGATTTCCTCTAGTATTTCCTTGGAGATGAAATAGTCCCTGGCTTCCTTAGGTTTACAGGTTTTCAAACCACGGGCTGGAGGGGGGTGCCTTCTTTACGATATTATGGACAGGCGTACGAAAAGTTGCTGGAGGACCTAATTTCCAAATCGTTCTATTCCGACTAATGTATGTGTAATCTTCTATACCTTTTTGTGGTGGGTCTTGATTTTCAGACTCTGATGAAGTAATATTATCGGAAGGACTGTCATCTGCCTCAGTATTCGCATCTGCAGATTCATTTGCTGATTTTTCACTACTTGCATCTTCAAAAATATTTCCTGCCTCGCAAGAATCATCTTCTTCAAACCACTGAGCCACAACACTTTCAAAATTAGCTGCATTTGCACGTACTGGCTCTCTTGCTTTGCGTGTCGAAGCCATAGCAAAATGCGTGTCTCTCGAACAGCAGTTTGGGCAGTATTAAACGAGTCATACTCGTAACAATATGGGCCCTGCAGCAACAAACAAACTACAGTAACAATGAGGCTGACAAGACCAGGACAGGATAACAATACTATGCAATAATAAAACATTTGACAGCAAAAGGGCTTGCAGGAGAAGAAATTTCTTTCACAGTATCGAAGATGAAGGAGTGCTAATAACTCCCAGGGTATGCATTTTAAAGCCCAGTTCACTGGAAATTTCGATTCAAATTATCGTTTCTGTCATATCCCTAAATAATTACCATTTCTCCTGGGACACCATGTATATTCAGGATGAGTCAGTTGCCACTTTCACTGAATATTACGCAACCTGCAACGCCTGCAAACACCAACTACAATATTTTCGTGTTCTCTCTTGCCATGAGCAAACTATTAGTCCTACAGAAGAATGAACAGGACCTTTCTGTGCGGAATATAAATTGGCTAAACTTTGTATTCCTATGCGTTTGCGCTGGAAGCCGAAGTTTTTCTATTGTTGAAGAGCAACATGCAAAAGTGACCTTCTGACGCGTTTTTCTTCGGTGACTAGAAATCTGTAGCCTCGAGCGAAAACAAAATTTACCCGCCTGAAATTTCCTACAAAAGCTTCCATTAACATTTCCTGTGGGACTAATTGTTTGCATGTAGTGAGCGAGTGTAAGTGAAAATCTTGTGTGTGATATTTGAAAGTGTTGCGGGCTGCTTATAACCCAGTGATAGGGGCAGGTAAATAACCCTACAATATCTTCAAAATGCAGATTTATATTCTGCTGCATAACTGAGGTAACGAGACTTTAACAGGATCATCTATGTAGTCTTGTCAGAATCTGACAATTAACTTCAGAATGACAGTTAATTTGTTGTTACAATTTCGGTGTCCCTTTTGTTGCGATCAAAAATGAAGAAAATACATTACGGTAATCAAAATGGTTAGTGAAATATATTAGCAGCTTTTGCACAACGAGTAATTTAATTAATTTATGTTTAGTAGCTCCTCGTTACTCGTAGTGGTTTGGTGAATGAGAGGTAGCGGAAAGTTTCTGACGATATCTGGCTACTCCAGCAGCGTAGGAAAGGCCGAGTGAAAGAGGCCACGTGGAATGAATGGCGGCAGCGTTGGAAATATTCTCGAAGCCTACTCTGCTTCCCTTCCATCAGCGCACTCATCAATCTCTAGGCATCGATCTCTCTCTTCTGATACGTCCGCTTCCTCGTGTAGCGTTCTTATTGACTCCAGTATGAATGTGGTATCGGCTTCTCGGCTCCAGAGATCTCTCGTATTCATTTCGCAGAGCAACCAAAGCTATCTTCTTTTTTCCACTGAACCGCAAGTATGCCTCACTGGTTTCTCTCACTGGGTCATATCTCATGATGATCACTAGACCTGTCACAAATCCAATGCACATCGTACTTTCTTACATAATTCGCCTGAAGCAGGTAGCAGCTGTAATAGTATCTACGTGTACACAAAAAATTACATTAGTAAGCTCCTGTCACGGCTGAATACAGCACTCAGCTTTATTTTGAGGAAGTCTTGTGTTTGTTTCTGTTAGAACTGATAATAATGTAACGGTGCAAATGACAGTTCTTGGTAATTGAGTTTATTCGGTTCGTATTTCAACATCAGTCGCTCTGACTAAAATTAACCGCAGTATCTCTACAGTAAAGTTTATCTGTTACTGTCTGTAGTGAAACCAGGGTCCTATGGAGCTGTGGGTTGATATGGAAACACAGAGTGCTTCAGAAATAATATAATTATTTCGGACGCATATATTTGTTTAAGTATAAGACAGATAACTAACAAACTTACTACACATACTTATAAATCTCTCAAGTTTAGATTGCAGTAGTATGTCATACGTAAGCGGCGCGAACAGTATGACGTCGATACTCGAATTGCTCTTATACTCGGGGATTAATCATGTCAATCGTTACGGATGTTATGGCAGTTTTCACCCGGCTATTCAACTCTTCTAGGTTCTGTGGTGTTCTGGTGCATGAACGTTGTCCTTAATGAATCCGTACGGGAAGTAGTCACAGAGCTTCAAATCCGGTGACTATGGACGCCAGCTGAGAGATGCTAAGTCGCAGATTATTTTGGCGGCTATTGCAACGTTTCGTAGAGTTGATTCAGGTATGCACCACTTTGAAAATCTAGTGAGAGGATACCCCGTCGAGTTGAAACAATGAGGTTGTGCTCGTTGAGTCTCGGAAATAACCAGGTTTGCGACATAGCGACATATTGCTGACCGTTAACCGTGTTTCCATCAAAGAAGTATGGAATGTAAGCTGATGTGTGGGATATTGCAGAGAACACATTGTCTTTGGGTGGGCCTCCCATATGCTCATTACATAGGCCTCCACTCGAACGTCGTATTTGTTTACTTTCCCACGAGGGTGGAAACTCATTCTCTACTGAGCACGATGCGTTGTGCAAAAGTGTTATTGTCAATAACATTCTGAAGCTCGTCAGAAAATGCCAAACGTCTGCATATGTCATCATGACGTAGAGTAAGTAACATCCGTTGCTTGTAGGGCTTCATAAGCAACCGATCGCTCAGAACATGTCAAACTAGCAGGACTGTCACGAAGAGTTGATTTTGTGGGATTACTCTCGAAAGCGGTTTGAATTCTTGGGACATTTTCGTCGGAAACATAGGGGCCACCACGACTCTTTTCTTTACGTACACATCCTGTTTCTACAAACTGTCGATACCTTCTGCAAATATTCCACCATTCGGAGGATCAATTTGGAACCTCAACCTGCAGTATCTTTGCACTGTAATAATGGAATTACACTTTGCGAACTCGAGAAGACAAAATATTTCTCTCGCGGAATAGCAAACAAATGACATCTAGAGGGCATTGTATATTAACTAGATAATGTACTTATTCCTCCAATAACCGGGCTGTGGCGCAGCGCCGGACGCTGTAGCCCAGTGGTTCTAGGCGCTTCAGTCCGGGACCGCTCTGCTGCTACAGTTGCAGATTCGAATCCCGCCTCGGGTATGGATGTGTGTGATGTCCTTAGGTTAGTTAGATTTAAGTAGATCTAAGTCTAGGGGACTGATGACCTCAGATGTTAAGCCCCATAGTGGTTAGCGCCATTTTTTTGTGGCTCAGCGATCGATATTTTGGCTACATAATGCACTGTTTTGAAACCCTCTGTGTATTGCACGAAAGCAAAAGTTTAAGTTTATGGTTTGTACCTACAACATTGATGAGATACTGTGTACCATTTTCTTCATATCTTTTTCGAGATGGTCAGTGGCATAGGAAATTTAATAAAATATTTGCCGACATCTCAAACATAGTATTATACAGGGCGATTTTAATAAATGGGGTCAGAGTGAAGGGAACGATCCCAGGAGTAAAAGGAGCAAAAAGAGTCATATGGACAAAGGCTGGAAGTACATTCCAAGGGAGTAAACCCTACTTAAGGGTGGATCCAAGAGGTCATTGACAATACCAGCAACATGAAAGCGGCCGGATAAGTTTGACAATAGTGTGTAATTGTCTCTGTTACTGCCACTGTCATTATTACTTTCATCGGGTTTGGGCGTTTTGAGACAAGGACTTGCCTTCACGGCGAATGTCTTCCGCTGGTTCGCAGCACAGTACGCCACGATGCTTGGCTTTCTACCACCCATCCCGTACATAGATAGGCCTACTTTAGCGAAACGTGATATCGTCAACCCTCGCAACACACACGTGTAGCGGCACCGAACCATCAGCACTGGTTCAGCCTCAGCGTATGGATTTGAATCATTGACGACCACCTTGGAGAGCAACCATTCCTCCACAACACATCACAGGAGAGGCATAAGTGCACCTCCTGCCAGTAGTCCTGCATCACTTATGCGTGAATTGGCTTTGACGGTATGAAGGGCAATGTGGCTGCTACATAATGGTGCTCCCGCTCACTGCTGTCTCGAGTGCGGAACTGAAACACTGGTACAAACAGAACATTCCCTCTTTCTTGGTATCTACTCATGCGTGCTTGGAATCAGTGAATCCTTCACACTGACAAATAAGTATTATCTTGTTGTTCAGATGGGTATACCTACCTTGGAACGCATTTACGGCTAAATGTCCTAGAATGATTTTGATCCTTACGGTCCCAGGAACCGGTTATTGCAGTTGGTCCTCATTTAGCAAAATCGTCCCATACATGACTTGGTATAGGGACTAAGAAACAGAATTAGATGCCACATTGCTAATGGTGTGATTTTTGTAGAACTTAACTGTCAGTATCTTCCTTGATGCACATGGAAATGGAAATGAAGTCACATGCTTCCTGACAGAGCATAGGGGAACGATGCAGGAGACCGCACCGTCGTACTAGGCAAGATACTTTTGGAAGTGGTTTGTTGTTGCCTTCCTCTGACCGTAATGTGGATGAATGATGATGATGAAGACGACACAAGAACACCCAGTCATCTCGGGGCAGGGGAAAATCCCTGACTTCTTAGGGAATCGAACCAGGGAACCCGTCCTTGGGAAGCGAGAACGCTACTGCGAGCCAATGAGCTGCGAACTTGACACGTACAGGAATGATAAAATTTGAGGGGTTGAGAATACAAGTGGTACAATTGTTTGCTGAAGCAGCTAAGTAAATCACTGCTTAACTTAAATGGCTATTTATAAATTATACGAATTACTACCTTTACATTGGATACTTTTTCCTTATGGTCAGTTGGTCTATTTATAGTGGTAGGTATAGTTAGAGATTGTAGTGTCCATGTTGTTGTTGTGCTCTTCAGTCCTGAGACTGGTTTGATGCAGCTCTCCATGCTACTCTATCCTGTGCAAGCTTTTTCATCTCCCAGTACCTACTGCAACCCACATCCTTCTGAATCTGCTTAGTGTATTCATCTCTTGGTCTCCCTCTACGATTTTTACCCTCCACGCTGCCCTCCAATACTAAATTGGTGATCCCTTGATGCCTCAGAACATGTCCTACCAACCGATCCCTTCTTCTGGTCAAGTTGTGCCACAAACTTCTCTTCTCCCCAATCCTATTCAATACATCTTCATTAGTTATGTGATCTACCCATCTAATCTTCAGCATTCTTCTGTAGCACCACATTTCGAAAGCTTCTATTCTCTTCTTGTCCAAACTATTTATCATCCATGTTTCACTTCCATACATGGCTACACTCCATACGAATACTTTCAGAAATGACTTCCTGACACTTAAATCAATACTGGATGTTAACAAATTTCTCTTCTTCAGAAACGCTTTCCTTGCCATTGCCAGCCTACATTTTATATCCTCTCTACTTCGACCATCATCAGTTATTTTGCTCCCCAAATAGCAAAACTCCTTTACTACTTTAAGTGCCTCATTTCCTAATCTAATTCCCTCAGCATCACCCGACTTAATTAGACTACATTCCATTATCCTTGTTTTGCTTTTGTTGATGTTCATCTTATATCCTCCTTTCAAGACACTGTCCATTCCATTCAACTGCTCTTCCAAGTCCTTTGATGTCTCTGACAGAATTACAATGTCATCGGCGAACCTCAAAGTTTTTATTTCTTCTCCATGAATTTCAATACCTACTCCGAATTTTTCTTTTGTTTCCTTTACTGCTTGCTCAATATACAGATTGAACAACATCGGGGAGGGGCTACAACCCTGTCTTACTCCCTTCCCAACCACTGCTTCCCTTTCATGTCCCTCGACTCTTATAACTGCCATCTGGTTTCTGTACAAATTGTAAATAGCCTTTCGCTCCCTGTAATTTACCCCTGCCACCTTTAGAATTTGAAAGAGAGTATTCCAGTCAACATTGTCAAAAGCTTTCTCTAAGTCTACAAATGCTAGAAACGTAGGTTTGCCTTTCCTTAATCTTTCTTCTAAGATAAGTCGTAAGGTCAGTATTGCCTCACGTGTTCCAGTGTTTCTACGGAATCCAAACTGATCTTCCCCGAGGTTGGCTTCTACTAGTTTTTCCATTCGTCTGTAAAGAATTCGTGTTAGTATTTTGCAGCTGTGACTTATTAAGCTGATAGTTCGGTAATTTTCACATCTGTCAACACCTGCTTTCTTTGGGATTGGAATTATTATATTCTTCTTGAAGTCTGAGGGTATTTCGCCTGTTTCATACATCTTGCTCACCAGATGGTAGAGTTTTGTCAGGACTGGCTCTCCCACGGCCGTCAGTAGTTCCAATGGAATATTGTCTACTCCGGGGGCCTTCTTTCGACTCAGGTCTTTCAGTGCTCTGTCAAACTCTTCGCGCAGTATCATATCTCCCATTTCATCTTCATCTACATTCTCTTCTATTTCCATAATATTGTCCTCAAGTACATCGCCCTTGTATAGACCCTCTATATACTCCTTCCACCTTTCTGCTTTCCCTTCTTTGCTTAGAACTGGGTTTCCATCTGAGCTCTTGATATTCATACAAGTCGTTCTCTTAGCTCCAAAGGTCTCTTTAATTTTCCTGTAGGCGGTATCTATCTTACCCCTAGTGAGATAGGCCTCTACATCTTTACATTTGTCCTCTAGCCATCCCTGCTTAGCCATTTTGCACTTCCTGTCAATCTCATTTTTGAGACGTTTGTATTCCTTTTTGCCTGTTTCACTTACTGCATTTTTATATTTTCTCCTTTCATCAATTAAATTCAATATTTCTTCTGTTACCCAAGGATTTCTACTAGCCCTCGTCTTTTTACCTACTTGATCCTCTGCTGCCTTCACTACTTCATCCCTCAAAGCTACCCATTCTTCTTCTACTGTATTTATTTCCCCCATTCCTGTCAATTGCTCCCTTATGCTCTCCCTGAATCTCTGTACAACCTCTGGTTCTTTTAGTTTATCCAGGTCCCATCTCCTTAAATTCCCACCTTTTTGCAGATTCTTCAGTTTTAATCTACAGGTCATAACCAATAGATTGTGGTCAGAGTCCACATCTGCCCCTGGAAATGTCTTACAATTTAAAACCTGGTTCCTAAATCTCTGTCTTACCATTATATAATCTATCTGATACCTTTTAGTATCTCCAGGGTTCTTCCATGTATACAACCTTCTATCATGATTCTTAAACCAAGTGTTAGCTATGATTAAGTTGTGCTCTGTGCAAAATTCGACCAGGCGGCTTCCTCTTTCATTTCTGTCCCCCAATCCATATTCACCTACTATGTTTCCTTCTCTCCCTTTTCCTACACTCGAATTCCAGTCACCCATGACTATTAAATTTTCGTCTCCCTTCACAATCTGAATAATTTCTTTTATTTCATCATACATTTCTTCAATTTCTTCGTCATCTGCAAAGCTAGTTGGCATATAAACTTGTACTACTGTAGTAGGCGTGGGCTTCGTATCTATCTTGGCCACAATAATGCGTTCACTATGCTGTTTGTAGTAGCTTACCCGCATTCCTATTTTCCTATTCATTATTAAACCTACTCCTGCATTACCCCTATTTGATTTTGTGTTTATAACCCTGTAGTCACCTGACCAGAAGTCTTGTTCCTCCTGCCACCGAACTTCACTAATTCCCACTATATCTAAGTTTAACCTATCCATTTCCCTTTTTAAATTTTCTAACCTACCTGCCCGATTAAGGGATCTGACATTCCACGCTCCGATCCGTAGAATGCCAGTTTTCTTTCTCCTGATAACGACATCCTCTTGAGTAGTCCCTGCCCGGAGATCCGAATGGGGGACTATTTTACCTCCGGAATATTTTACCCAAGAGGACGCCATCATCATGTAATCATACAGTAAAGCTGCATGCCCTCGGGAAAAATTACGGCTGTAGTTTCCCCTTGCTTTCAGCCGTTCGCAGTACCAGCACAGCAAGGCCGTTTTGGTTATTGTTACAAGGCCAGATCAGTCAATCATCCAGACTGTTGCCCTTGCAACTACTGAAAAGGCTGCTGCCCCTCTTCAGGAACCACACGTTTGTCTGGCCTCTCAACAGATACCCCTCCGTTGTGGTTGCACCTACGGTACGGCTATCTGTATCGCTGAGGCACGCAAGCCTCCCCACCAACGGCAAGGTCCATGGTTCATGGGGGGGGGTAGTGTCCATACACAATGTTTATAATTAAAAAAATCCTTTACCCCTTGCACATTAAAACTGTATAGAGTAAAAAAGATACAAGTGCGAAAAAATATTTTTCTTACTGAGCCATGTTTAGAAGATGTTTTTGGTGCAACATATTAAGGTAAAACAAGGATATATGAGTAACTAAAACAAAATAAAAATAAAAAACTGAGAAACAGTAGGTAAATAGCAATTAAAATTCAAAAACAAAGCTGAAATGATTTGGTGCAGCTTTAGCACATGACAGACATTGTTCACAGACACTACCTATAATTACGTCACAGCCAGAGTGTACAGAATCACATTTACCTCCTTCTATGGTATCTCTTGAGCAATGTCCTCCTGGCCAACACTCATGACGCTGTACCATTGTGTTCTTTTTTTGTTGATTCAGGTTCACCTACAATTTCTCTGTAGCATATAGTTTCCGTCTATGTCACTTAATTACTTTATCCTATTCTATGACACCAATTGCATCAATTGAAAAAAAGATTTCTGTTTTCATTTACACTACAGAAAAGTTTCTGATGACCAGATTCAAGCTTCCAGGATTAGGGTTGCATTTTTGACAGATTTATTCAAGATGGCGGGTCGAAGGTGGCGGTGATAGTTATGGCAACATCACAATGACGTCATGGCGGGGAGTTCAAATTGTGGCGGAAAGTAAGGCAATTGCGCTACCTCCACTAAACTAACCCCCTCCCCCCTTCACCCCCATCCTCCAGAAAATCGAGGAATGTTCGATTCTTGGTGGGAAAAAGGTCACTTGGGCTACCTCCACCAGCCTATGAATGTGTCAGGAAAATTTTTGTGGGAAAATAGGTCAATTAGGCTACCACCGCTAACCGAAAACATCCGACCACCACCTCTTCCTTGGAACAGGTGGGAAAAGATCTCAGCCTGCGCTGGGCTGCTGGAGATGAAGGAGTGTGCTTTATTTATTTTCAGTGGGCGGTTGGAGCAATTTATTTAGGGATGGATTTATTTATTACAATGATACAAAACAATCGCTCAGACCTGCTTGGAGTCACAATATACAGCCTAGAGACCTCCAAACTACTAGTACATCACCGAATTAATGCTGTACACTGATGTACAGACACGCAGACAACTCATAAACTGTCAAAATAATGCATGTATAACCCTCTTCAAAGACGCTCACTAATTGTAAACTGTTGAAATAATTCATTGCACAGATGACAGATCTGCAAAATGCTGATAAATTACCGAAATAATTGCAGTACACTGATGCACAGATATGAAAACAATTCGTGAATTGTCAAAATATTGCATGTAAAACGATCTTCTGACACGCTCACTAATTACAAACTGTCGAAATAATGCACTGCACAGCCTACAGATTTGTTCACAAAATATAGCAACCGACACGTTCACTACTCGTAAAACTGTCAAAAATAAATGCATATATAATGCTCCAACAACATGCTCACAACGCATAAACAGGCGAAAATAATGCAGTGCTGAAACACTCATTGCTCATAATATGGATATCGAACTATCATTAAGGAATTCGACCATAATGTATCGACAAAATGCTCCCCACAGACATCACACACTGGTGCAGCTTGCCCTGCAAAGTGAAGAAGCGGCTGTCAGCTGCTGAGCCACATACAGGTGTCCATTGGGGCCTTGCAAGCATGAGACAGTGGCATCTCTTTTATACTTGACACCTGAGAAATTCCTTTCGAAAGGCACGTTTACCTAGCCACTGTAGCTGGCGTGATGATGTATAGCCTTTGTACCTTTGGTCCAACGAAATGTTTGCATAGCAGTTCACCCTCAGCGAGAGATGTTTAAATAGCTGCTCACCCGCGCAGGTGCAGCTAAAAGGTTGTCACAGCTATACTGATGTCTCATGTCTATTTAAATAACAGCCAAGTCAGGATGCGCTATAGAAATCCTTAGCTATCCTTCCCAAAAGATCACAGGATGCATTCTTTCTAGTGATTCAAGCGGGACAGCCTTTCCATTACTTACCAGTTCCTTCTTGGAATTTGTAAAGTGTCATAGAAATAATTAATGGCTGCTTTTGTAGTTGTTTTATGAGCTTTCGTAATGTCTCAGCTTGTCTGCGTGCAAATTTTTATCGTAACAGGACCTGCTCACGAAAATAGCCCAGAATCACACCAACTACATTCTCCCTGATGGTCCTAACGATGCACCCCGTCGATCACGTGTTACCAATCACGGAAATCGTTATGTCCTGCTTCCATCACATGTTTCAGAAACGTCTCCTCATCGCTATAATCCTTCACCATGTCTGTGCATGCTTACGTCAACAATGTTAATAACAAAAGCATTCTTGATATTTGGAAAGAAAGACGGTGGTTGCCCCAGGCCCTTCCAGAAATAGTGTCATTACATAAAAGCTTCTCATTGGCTGTCCCTTCTAATGAAGCTCTCTCATTGGTCGCCTCGGTCTATATATAAACCCACAACAGACCTCCATTGTCTCCAGTCAACACCACCTAAATCACAAGGCCTTACAACTCTCTGCCAATAGGCGAGTCACGTCACCAACTTCAGCTATACAGCCAGTGTACCTACTAGTAGCAGCACGACCTAGATGCCTGTAAAATGCTGTGTGGAGCCATATAAACAACTGTTTCGGAGCTATAGTGTTAGTGAGTTGAACTCCCTTAGAAAAACGTCAGCATTTGTGCTCTTTGAAGTGTATACTGCCTGTAGCACTTCATAAGTGATCATCACCGTGGTGAATAAGTGTTGTGTTCGTGGTTGTGACGGTTATTACGACGAGAAGATGAAGGTTCACATTTTTTAATTTCCAGCCGATGAGAATTCGGGAAGGAATTGGTTGTCTACGATCAGAGAAAAGAACTTCGTTCCTAGCAATCATTCTGTTATGAGTACCATTCATTTTAAGGCGTACTTATCGACGAAAGTATATTACAGTTGAAGTTTGAGTATCAGTACAAGTTTCAGCGACATGCGTGCAGTATCATAATTTTCACTTCGTAGGTGTGCCATTTACACTTCCACAAAGACGATATGTTGTGGGAAACACAAGCAGTAGACTGGAAAACTGGTTCTATGTTAACCGCCCCTCTAAGCTATCCACAACTGAGTCGAAATGCAGTCCCAATCAAATTTCCTTACTTCTTTTAGTATATTTCGAACGTGATGCTAAAAACCAGACACTCTCCTTCTGAAAAACAGGCGAAAAGGAAAGCATCACTGAGAGCATCCATAGGGAACAGTATTAAATCTCCAAATATTATAATAAGCAGTTTTCCTGTGTCTAATAGCGTGTTTTAAATACGACAGTATGCCATCTAAGGCACTGTATCACACTTAAAACACTTGATAATAGCACTTTGAAGCCGAAATCATGTTCGTGTAAATGTAACACTGCAATTAAAAAACAGTCTAATGGCGGTACTGACTTTAAAGAAATATAATACGACTGTGGCCCCGCATTATGAGAAAAATTTAAAATTTTTTTTAAGTTTTCCATCAATTCATTTCAAGAACTGATAAAGAAACTTGACTCAGTTACTTGTAGCCAAAAGTGGTCAAAAGCAGTGAAAAATTCATATATACTGTTTTTTCATGTAGACACTGTAAGAACACCACATTATATTTTGTACGCGATTATTAATCAGGAACTCAATGTAAGCATTTATGTTAAGGGTTGTGTAACCACTTTCAAGAAAGTTCCAAAAGCTGTAGTATGATGAAAGTTTAGTGGTCAGACAGGAAGAAAAACCTCTTCGAAATATCATTGTTGAGTTGTTAGATAACGTAGAATGTGAGGGGGAAACTAAGAATGGAGTTGAATCCGTAAGAAGCCAGTTTCAGTTAAGCTCTTCGCCTCCTGCGAGATGTGGGTTTCTTCCCCATGTTTTAGTATTTGCTTCTTAGTTGTTTTTTACTTCAAACTATGCTTACATATGCGTATGGAGCACGGGAAATATTATTCTGACACATCATAATACTACTAGAAACATCTATGCAAATATTAATGTTGATCCTAACAGTCCTAACTTTCTAGTTTACATTAGGTAGAAAGTATCAAACCTTAATCATCATGATTGTTTCGTGACACTCATGTTAGAAGAAATACACATGGACTACAAAGGAGGAAAGTCAGTTGGTATGGTACATGATACCATTACTATTGCAACAACTGTTGATGTGTTTATGGTGCAAAGTGTAATTTCAAAAGAATGGCTCTGAGCACTATGGGACTCAACTGCTGTGGTCATAAGTCCTCTAGAACTAAGAACTACTTAAACCTAACTAACCTAAGGACATCACACACATCCATGCCCGAGACAGGATTCGAACCTGCGACCGTAGTGGTCGTGCGGTTCCAGACTGAAGCGCCTTTAACCGCTCGGCCACTCCGGCCGGCAAAGTGTAATTTCATCATTTAAAGATGTCATCCACATGTTCCTTTCAGTGAAATAACTGCTGACCAGTTGTTCAATGTAATATAAATGTTTTGATTTGGTTGGAAGACAGGTTTAAAGGTTATTTTTATTTGTACTGAGAATAATTCAGTTGGTAGAAAAGCTGTTAGTAATTTTGCAAATCCACCACAACGTAATATTTCCAGCCACACCCTTCAGATCATTCCAGATACTTTTTTGTGTTATAGATTAAGTACACAATTATAAATGCATCAGAAATAAATGGGTGAATTTGAAAGATGAACTTTTGACATTTTTCTGACCTATCTTTGAAAATACATCTATGAGAATGGAAGCTTCATTTTCTGTAATTAGGTCCATGTTTGACATTGAAACGAACAAATTATTGAAACTTGGGTATGGTTGAAGTATGAAAGCTCTGTGGCACTCTCCTCTAGAAAAACAAAATGTGAAGCTTGTTTGTAAAACTTTCAATGACAACATCAAGTGTAGGTTGGGGCCTACAAATAACATTAAAAATTATGACAGAACTGCTGAAGTTATTAGAATAATAAGTATGTGGTTGAATATTCTGAATGTTAAGTCACCTTTGAAAGGCCTTAGCCTTAGAGAGAAATTGCAAAAGCCTCTAATAAGCCACAAGGATGATGAGAGGTGTAAAGTTCTAGAAAATTTTGTAAATTGCCTAGACATCTGGAGCTCCATAATTTTTTAAGGGTTAAGCTCAGTAAGGAAACACACACTGCACTCAAGCATACAACATATGTTTTAAAAGAACTGAGAATGCTTTGTCTGTCAGAACTTAAAATGTCGTACTTCCTGCCTGGATAGTTTCAAACTGATGCCTTGGAAGCCAAGTTTCAATTCTATTGATTGCTATTAGGATCCCAGTAACATGTGTCGATGAGGCAAATATTTGAGGCAGAAATAAAAGCTGAGATTATCAATACTGTTAGAGCTTTCTTTACAAGGTGACTCAGCTAAGAAAGATTTAATTATAACTCTACAAATCTGTAGTAAGTCTGAATGTTGTGATGTTTCCTGTGACATCTCAGCATCAGGTTTTGTAGATTAAGTGATAGTCAGAGTGATTTGGAACTTATCGGTCCAGAATTACCAGAGCTTACAATCATTTCTGTACACTGTTGCTACAGCATGATAAAGAAGTTAAAGTGTTATAACTATGCTCAGTTTTTAACAATAGAAAATCATCTGACATGTGGTGCTGACCACTAACTAATTAAACATCTTGATAGAGGTGGCTTGTGATATCCACAGAAAATGCCATTGCTGATAGTAATGTATTCTTTTTGTTTCATGTGAAAACTGTTATTGGATGAACATTGTGACTCCTTTCTCAGGCTTCAAGAACCAATGGCAAACAGATTGTAAATTAATTCTTGATTTTGTCAATGATGATTTTGCAGTAGATGTCTGTGAAAAATAGTCAGCACAGGAATTGTGTAAATGGAAAATGACAAGGTGTATATGTCAATAAACAAAAGAAAACAGAAAACTGGTGGAAGGACATATTTTAAACAATGTAATTAAAAAGGACTATACATAATTTTCATTAGTAGTAGTCCATTTTTAGTAACTTCACTAAGCAAGGTTTTGGTACTAACTACAATACATGTAAGCTCTCCCTGTGCATATTTATTTCTTCAGCTCTTGTCACAAACATGCACCATTTTCAATATAGAGAGAATATACTTTGTGTCTAGCATGTTACTGTAATAAGTACTATTTGTGGAGTGGAGGATGGTGAGTGAGCTGTTAGTTGTTAAGAGGAAGGAGTGATAAGTGCATCTAGTCATAACTGTTTGTCATGTTCCACCTATTACATATTCTCAGTGTGTTTTAAAAATATTACTGGTACTTTTTCTTACCATACCTCTGACTGATATTATCATTTTAGATACTACACAAATGAGGAATACTTTGGCTGGGTGCAGGGTGGTGTGAGTGTTCAGTTAGGTGGTAAGAGAAGGGGCAGATAAGTGTCGTTAGTTATAATTGCTTCCCTTGTTCCTCTTATCATTTTTAATGTGTTTTGAAAATACATGGTTTCTGATATCCAACAGGTCATTTAAGAGTTTTCTAATTTGTGTTGTTCTTTCAGTGCTGTTTTCCTTAAGAATTCGGTGTGTGCTGTTGTTGACACATTTTATGCAATTCCTTTGACTCTTATCCTTGAAGTGAGATGATGAGGTACCAGATAGTATGCAAATGTCGAATAGTGTGGGTATGGGATGGTTCGAGTGAGTTGTTAGGTGGTAAGAGGAATGGCAGGTAGGTGCATCTACTCATAATTGCTTGTCTTGCTCCACCTATAGTTTTCAGTGGAATATTTGGTTTCTGATATGCACCAGGTTATTTACGAGATACCTATTTTCTATTATTATTATTTGAGTTTTGCTTTCTGGAGGGATGAGATGTGTGTGCTTCTGCTGACACTTGTTATTCCCATACCTTTGACTTTTGCCCCTGCTGTGAAGTGTTAAGCTTTTAGTTAGTTAGTTCCATGCTGCATGGATCATTTTGCATCATAAACCATAATGATTTGGAATGAGTCATTTTAAAATCACATTCAAAATTAATTTGTACATATGGATGCATGTTAAAGATTTTTAAGTGTATTTTACCTCGCAAATGTGAAATGAGTTGTCCCACGCTCGTGACCTGAGATGTTGTTTGCTTTTCTGTGAAATATTGTGCTGGTCTTATGCACCACTTTTCATTTTAATATTTGAACTAATAAATTCCTGGATTCATAACGTTTTAATATGTACTTTTCCTTAGTTCTGGTGACTTTTTTGTGAAGTGGTGTGTGTTTCCCAAATCTGTTACTGTGTGTACTCACCCTCATACTTATTTGCATGTATTTGACTGTGTGCTATGTTGATCCTCCTTTGAATGTTAATTGTGGTTGGACAAGGGTGTCATGTTTGTATTTCCTTTAGGTATCATGAATTTTGATTGTCTTGTTTTTCTTCCTCTATTTGTGTGAAAGCTGTTTTTGTGTAGAAATCCGTTAGTACCATGTGATGTCCCATTTGAAAACTTAATTCTAATAGCTTCCCTACATATTGTGATGTGGCCATCAGCACAAAAATTGAGAACCACTTAATATTTAAGATGTTCTGTAGAAGAAACTTTGTTACCTAGAAATGCAAATGTGACTGTTCGAGTAATTATTACCATCTGTCCCTACATTAACTATTAAGAGGCTGTGGTATCAGTGACTAGGTCTGCGAAACGAACATAGCAAATGAAAACAAGGTTATATTCATGAGGACTGCTACTTTGTAATTCTGTGCAATGTTTCCATAAGTATAAAGTAGAATGAATGCTTTCTTTGTTAGAGTAATGCTGGGCTGTTTCATGTAGTTCACAGATACTTCTGTATGTTTTGGTTGTGCTCATAGGTTCAGTGAGACTTATCAGTAGCCTTTTCTCCACTTTTATTGTTTATAATTTATTTCGAACCGTATACTTGAAATATGAATATATATGATTATTTTTATGCAGGCGCCACTCCAGAAACTGTACCTCGGGAGGATATGCATACCACTCGAGCTGTGTTTCCCGACGAGGAAAAGTTACAATATGTGCTTAGGACGGGGTTTTTTGCATATCAGTATGTGGATAGTATAGCGAAACTCAACGAAACCAGGCTACACGGCATAACTGCATTCTCTAGCAGCCCTACAGGCGATACCATAACGCATACAGAGTATGAGCATGCTGTTAATGTCTGGCGGGATTTCAACATGTCCACTTTTAGAGAGTACGCTCGCCTTTACATGGACACAGACGTGTGCTTGCTTTTGAACATTTTCGAGAAATTCCGGAGTCTATGCATTGCAACATATTCTCTGGATCTCGCCTTTAATTATACTGCATCTGGGTTGTCTTGGGTCAGAATGCTCAGGAAAACGAAGTGCAGCATTGAATTATTGACCGATGCTGAAATGCTTCTTTTCTTTGAGCGAGGGATCCGTGGGGACTTTGCCGATGTGTCCACAGGCAAGCGAAGGCCCTTTTAACCTACATCCTCCGATATTTGCTAGATGTATTCCGGTCTCAGTCCTGTTCTACAGTTAGTACCCTTTAAAGCTCCCTCTAGTACCATGGAAGTTATTCCACGATGTGTTAACAGATATCGCATCATCCTGTCACGTTTTCTTGTCAGTGTTTTCCCCATATTTCTGTGCCCTCCTATTCTGCGCTCAACGTCCTCATTCCTTATCTTACTGATCCCCTTAATATTCAACATTCGTGTCTAGTACCACTCCGTAAATGCTAGGATTCTCTTCTTTTCAGGCTATGCAACAGTCCGTGCATCACTACTATACAATGCTGTGCCTAAATGTACTTTCTCAGAAATTTCTTTTCCAAATTAAGGCCTAAAATTGATGCTAGTGGACTTCTAGTGGACTGGGATGTCCTTTCTACCAGTTCTAGTGAGGTTTTGATGTGATCCTTGCTCCGACACCATTGGCTATTTTGCTACCTACATAATACAATACCTTGACTCCATCTACTTTGTGATCATCAGCCCTGATGTTAAGTTTGACGCTGTTCTCTTTTATAGTATTTCTCATTACATTCGTCTTTCTTCGATTTACTCATTCATCTTTCTTCGATTTACTCCCAATCTATATTCCCTGCTCATTAAACTGTTCATTCCATTCAGCATTCTCACTTTCACTCAGGTCAGCAATGTCATCAAAGAATCGCATCATTGATATCCTTTTACCTTGAACTTTAATTCCAGTCTTGAACCTTTCTTTTATGTACATCACGGCGTCTCCCACGTACAGATTTAACAGAACGGGAGGGGGAGGGAAAAGACTACATTTCTGACTTACACCCTTTTTAATCGGAACGTTTCGTTTTTTATCGTCCGTTCTTATTATTCCCTCTTGGCTCTTTACATATAGTGTATTACCTCTCTCCCTAGAGCTTATCCCTATTTTTCTCCGTATTTTGAACATTTTGCACCATTTTAAATTGTCGAAAGCTTTTTCCACATACACAAATCCTATGAATATGCCTTGATTTTTGTTTAGTCTTGCTTCCATTATCAACCGGAAGGTCAGAATTGACTCTATGGTACGATTACCTTTTATGAAGCCAAACTGATCGTCATCTAACACATACTACATTTTCTTTTTCATTCTTCTGCATATTATTCTCGTAGCAAACTTCCTGCATGAGCTGTTAAGCTGATTGTGCGATAGTTCTTGCACTTGTCAGCTCTTGCGGTCGTCGGAATTGTGTGGATAATACTTTTCTGAGAGTCAGAGTGTATACCACAGGGCTCAAAGTCTACAAACCAACGAGAGTGGTCCTTTTGTTGGCACTTCCCCCAGTGATGTTACAGATTCTGTTGGATATTGACTCACTCCTTCTGCCTTACTCGGTCTTATATCCTCCAAACTCTATTAAATTCTGATTCTAATACCGGATCCTCATATGTCTAAATCTACTCTTGTTTCTCCTTCTATCACGTCCAACAAATCTTCCCCTTCTTAGAGTGAGCCGTGATAAAAATTGCTGTTTGAAGAGCGCGCCTCAGCGCGTAGTGTGAAGCAGTCGCCCACTGTTTCTGGCGGTGGCGCCGCTGTGGCAATCGCAGCTTTGGTGTTTCCCTCTGGCGGGAAAGGGGAAAGGTTGCCCGTTCACGTGCTTTTAAGGGGCGCTAGGAGCTCGCCAATGAGTCTGGGTCAGTCTCTCGACCCAGCTTGCTAGTCTCTCTCTCTTCCGCATTTGTCAGACAGTTAGTGTCCGTCTGTCGTCCGGAGTGCTAGTATGTCTTTCGTTCGGATCAACCTTTAAAGCCGGAAAATGAGACTTTCCACTCAGCCAATAAGAGGACTCAGCGAGTGGTCTCCCAGTCAGGGCTTAGTTCCTGCATCTGAGGCTGCGCGTTAGGCCGCCATTCAGCTTGAGTGTGCTCAGGCAGTGGTCATTGGCGGTTGGATCGGCCGGTTGGTCGGTCGCCCACTGAGACACAAGATGACTTGTCCGTCTTGAGCGTCGGCGTATGTGAGGTCGCCACGTGAGTCCGGTGGGCCACGCGGTATAGCGAGGGGTAGTGGCTTCGCGGTCGACACGAGAGCAACAGGAGTCAATCCACGACATCGGTCTGGCCGGTGCGAGCTGCGACGCCGTGAGACGGGAGATCGGCACGCCTTCCTGCGTCAGCTAAAGCGGATGGCAGCGGACGGTTCGGGGGAGCGATTTAGGGGTGCTGCGCCAGTTCTTCTCTAGAAATCGCAGTTTATTAGAAGTGATTGGTGATATGTGTGGTCCAAGCACGGGGCTAACAACCCGAACCACACGCCACTGTTAAGCACTAATGAAGGACTGGGTCCCTTACTTCGATTACGCATAATTCATTAAGGTCAATACAACACTTTTTTTCAAATAACATAAATGAAGTTACGTTTGAATCCGTCTGACATGAAACATAAATAACAAAAAAAATCCAATATCAGCTGATTTAGTGCGTGAAATGCGAGTTAAGCCAATAACCAGATAAACTAAACAATTCTCCGTAAGTCAAAAGAAAGAGTAAAACAAAATTGAATCAATACACCCCACTGACAAATATCCAAAAAAAGCTTACAATACTACTCAAAAGAATACACTGAAGTTAGGAGCAGTCATTCATCCGACAGAACACTTTAAAATGAGTTCAACAACACAGCTGCTTGCCCCAGAAAACTGCTAGACATTAAATACACTTGATTTGACAAAAAAAAATACTCATTAACATTACACCACTCCTGTTTGAAGTGCATTGTCCCAAAGAAACAGGCGCTTATTCAGAAAGAACGATTTTATTTTGCAGATGTTTAAATTACAGCACTAAGGAATTCCAGAAGGTGTCCAATCGAACCCCCGCACCCCTTTTCAGTGGAGGCACAAATCTTTCCCGTTTCTGTGCGGACGCTGAGCCAGAAACACAGAATGCCACAGAAACACAGTTTTGCTGTGAAATCTTACAGGACACCCGGAAGCTGTTACAGACAAGGGGTCGGCTCCCACAAATAACATAGGCTAAGAGTCGAGCTGGGAGCACATCCTACGAGAACTTGTTCACACTATGCTCACCACAAACTATAGACATTCCGGCCGAACATCCGCTTACGGTGGCTGCCAGAAGGACGAAGCAACCAACGGGCCCACACCGTGCTTCTCACACAGGCACATCAATTTGTACAAACATCTAGGCCAACACCAACTCCGGACTCCCCTCTCACTGGGAGGCTTGGCGCAGTTTATATGAAATGCCTTCCAGGCAACCAGGAACCGCCGCAGTAGTTGCACGATTAGCAAACAGCCCCAGCGCAACAGACATTACACATGTGCTTACGCCCGAGCCACAACTCCGCCAGTATCACCGAACGCCCCAAACCGACTGCCTCTCGCCGTTCCGCGCGCCCCAGCCGAAAACGCAAAGATGCTCATGCCCGGGGACGGACCAAAGATAACAAGCCGATCGCTGATGATCGACCAGTGATCTGGCTCAATGTGATTGTTTCATTACTAAGTGATATTTCAGAGTTCCTGAATTTTCCTGAATGATTTTCTATTTCCTTCTTTCGTCGATCAACTGAATTACTCGCATTTCTTCTGTTACCCATGGTTTCCCCGCAGTTACCTTCCTTGTACCAATAGTTTTCTTCGAAAATCAGTGATTGTCCTTTCTAAAGATATCCATTCCTCTTCTACTGCACCGCCTACTGAGCTATTCCTTATTACGTTATGTATAGCCTTAGAAAACCTCAAGCGTATCTCTCCATTCCTTATTACTTTCATATTCCACATAAGTGCTTACTCTTCATCACTATTAAATTGAGATCTGATTCTATATCTGCTCCTGGGTACACCTTTACAATGTAGTATTTGATTTCGTAATCTGTGCCTGACCATGCTGTAACGTAACTGAAATCCTTTCCAATCTACTGGGTATTTCCAAGTATACCTCCTCCTACTGTAATTTTTGAAAATAGTATATTATATGACTAGCTCATATTTATTGCATAACTCATTTAGTCTTTCGCCTTTCATAATTTTAGTATCATGCCTATATTCACCCATAAATTTCACAACTCCTTCCTCTACAACTACATTCCACTCCTCGATGTCTAGTAATTTCTCATCTCCCTGTACGTACTGAATTACCCACGTACACCTGAACTACCGTTATCAGTGTTTCCTGTCGAATCTGGTGAGAATAACCCTATCACTGAACTGTCGACAGTAGCTCACTCTTTTCCCTACCTTCCTAATTAGAACGAGTACTACTTCCGCATCGAGCGAGGTGGCGCAGTGGTTAGCACACTGGACTCGCATTCGGGAGGACGACGGTTCAATCCCGTCTCCGGCCATCCTGATTTACGTTTTCCGTGATTTCCCTAAATCGCTTCAGGCAAATGCCGGGATGCTTCCTTTGAAAGGGCACGGCCAATTTCCTTCCCCATCCTTCCCTCACCCGAGCTTGCGCTCCGTCCCTAATGACCTCGTTGTCGACGGGACGTTAAAAACTACTCTCCTTCTCCTCCTCCTACTACTACTCCCGCTACACCAATTCCTGCTGCTGTTGATATTACCATACACTTTTCTGATCAGAAATCGTGATCTTCTTTCCACTTCATTTCACTGGCTCCCACTGTACCCACACAGGGCCTTGGCATTTCACTTTTCAGATTCTACAGCTTCTATGCCACGTTCAAACTTCTGACATTGCACACCCCAACTGGTAGAATGTTACCCTTTCGTTAGTTAGTCTTTTTCTCGTATTCACGTCCTCCTTCGCAGTCCTCATCTGGAGATCCGAATGGAAGGCAATTCCGGAATCTTTTGCCAATGGAGAGATAATCATGACACTTTTTCAATCACAGACCACATGTCCTGTGGTGCGTTATGTGTCTTTAGTGAAGTGGTTTCCATTTCTATGTGCATCCTCATACCGTTGATCATTACCGATTCTTCCGCCCTTAGGGGCAGTTACGCATGTCTGGGACAAGATAGTGCCCTGAACCTCTGTCCCCTCCGACCGGTCCACGTTCTGCTTAATATCTCTGCCTTGCGGAGATAACTGTGGAACTATACAATACATCTCTAGCATCAGGATAGCTATTCAGTGATATTGAACGCTACAGTATAATGCATGTTATGAAAAACTTAAACAAAAAACAAATTAAGAACAATTGGTTCAATATAGTACATTTTAAATAATTGACGAAAACTTAGTTTACTTCACTCACGAATGAACATTAGTTAAAAAAACTTAGGTCCTGTATCGACAGACCAGCCTGTAGAACAGAATAGTATGTACATTTAGAGAGCAGCCAAAATTATTTACATCTTGGTTGCACGCCCAGAGAACAGAGAGGGGATACTATCTTAACAAATTCGATGGATAAAGCAATTGCTTGGGGACAGGCGACTGAACATTTTCACCGTAAAGGATTACAGACATTATAGTAGAGAGACATAATAAAACAAAAATTATATAAATTCTGATCGATAGACTTATGGATGCAACAGCTCTTTTAGAGAAATATTCCAGATAGCTATTACGACGATAGAGATGCCTTCCGTAAGACCACAGACGTTACATGCTGTGAAAACAGAATCAACGACAATGATTATCCGTTAGTTTACCCACGTATCCCTAATCAATACATTTAACAACGTTTTTAATAATTGAGTAGCCACTTGCAAAAGCGGCTATGTGACAAAAAATCGAAAATTCAGTTAGAGGCACTTTCTTGTGGAGGCTATCACGGTCTGTGTAATGATGTATCGATCAGGCATCAAAAACGGTTCTAACTATTTAAAAATGAGCTGCGAAACTCGCGTGCGGTTGCAAAGGCAGCTATGTTTTCTACGCGTTAGGTTGCAAAAGCGGCAAAATCCTATTGGGTTGCAAAAGAGGCAGAGCCTTAACGGGATAATGGCCACCGACAAAGAGTACGGTTGCGGAACACTACATATCTTCGTGTCACTCGTAACACTTTTTAAAATTTCCGATTCTTAGCCACATGTGACTAAAATGTTTGCGTTGGGAGTACTGGGAAGATTCTCGTATATTTTTGCTTATATTGCTGCGTTCTAGGAAGGGAAGTGAGAAAAGGCATTGTTATATGATAAAAAGAACTACCAGCACACTCATTCCACTGTGTATTTTAAAACGGCTTTGTATGCAGTTTTATTGTAGCACAGTTCGAAATGGACAAGGATAATGAAGTACATTTCGACTAACCCGACGACAATAGAGCTGCGATTAGTGTTAATGATGAGAGGAAAGATGCCACGATAAACTGTGCTTCTAGGAAGAGAAGGCGGAATGTACAGCAATGGAAACGAAACGTCGAGGTCTGTAGGTACCAACCGAAAGATTTTCCACAGAGGTCCTACTGTAAACATCTTGCTGGAAAGCTGAAATGTAAAGAACTCAGTATGGAGGACGTGAGACGGAGCCATAAAAACTTTGACGAACATAATAACCGAGAATGGCAGAGCAACTACATTCGACAGCATGTCACTGTCATCTCCTCTAACGTCTAAGCTTACAGCAGACAAATTATCCAGAAAGCAATAATTACGGAGTTTGTGCTCCCAAAAAAACGTGAAGGAGTTTCTATAAATATCAGGGTTTTCAGAGCGGTTTTAATGGGGATTTTGAAGATCAAGAAAATGAGACTCAATAAAACTTGTCAGAGTATAATGAACGATTCCTCACCTGTAACCGCTGACAGAAGAGGGGGGTGACAGAAGAACGAAGTTGTGCGAATATAGGAAAAATGCAGCTGTCAGACACACTGAACAATTCAAGCCGATCGAAAGTCACTATTGTAGAAGAAAAATGCTATATCGCCAATATTTTCCAAGCGAATTGAATGTAAAAATAATGAGGAAAATGTTCTGTGACAAATATCCTGATCTGGACGTAAAGTATGACTACTACAAGACAATATTTTTCACAGATTTAAGTATTGGCTTCGGAGCACCTTATATTGACAAACATTTGGAACATCAGCTTACAGCTCACAAAGTTCGGAGCCATGTTTCATTATGAAAGACTGAAGGAAGACGACAAAGGTCACCAAATTTTAAGTTATGACTTTCAGAAAAATTTAGACCTTCCAAAAGTCCCAGATCAGGCAGCTTATTATTCCAGACAGATGTACTTACATAATTTCATGGTATGCCGAGGTTCCTCTACGAGCAGTCAGACGGAAGACAATGTGGCCTTGTATGTTTGGTTGGAGAACGAATTTGCAAAGTGATCGAATGAGATTGTGTCACCTCTTCATAAAGTGCTTAACACAAATTTTTATGGTGTCACCAAACTACGCCTCTTTCCGGATGGATGCGTAGGGCTAAACAAGAATACAACAACTATTGGAATGTTGATGAATTGGTTCCTGTACGCTCCTCAAGTACACGTAGAGAGCGTTGAAGTGTGGTTCCAGATCGTCTGTCATTCTTTTATACCCGCTAATAGAGTTTCAGGAAACATGCTGAGAAAATTTTCAAAATTTAGCGTGATAGAAAACCCTGCAGTATACGTCGGCATAACGGAAAAATTCTCCACAGTGGTGCATTTGGTGTCGGATGACTGCAAGTGAGAGACTGGAAGAAGATCGCCTCTCAGGCAAATGTATCACGAAAGAAACTCTTCCTGAGGCGTCCCTCTGAAAAAAGCTAAAATTATGGACGTCAAGCGGCTCTTAGAACTAAACTTGATAGAGACATGACCAGATGAGGAAAAGTTAAAATTCTACACTGATGTTTTTGAGCAGGAGAAGATAATGGAAACAGACGAATGCCAAAACGACGAGGATGAAGGACTTGATTTTGAGCTCTTAGGTAATGACGATTCCCCTAACATGGCTTAAACGCTGTATACTTCATTTTAACTTGTAATCGTGTCTTTGCAATATTTCCTTTTTCCTAGATATGATTCCAAAGATTTCTCACTTTCATGACAGGTGTTAGAACTGAACTCAGTGATGAAATCTGGTTATTATTAATATTGAAATTTGTAATGGTTTTTATGTAAGGATTTCAGTCCCTTTAAATATTTAAAATAAAACAGTATTTCGGCATCCTGTTAGTTGAATTTACGTCCTTTCGCATTATTTTAGTATACTACTGTAGTCTACCATTCTTAGCGACATAGCCAAACAAATACCGGAATAAATTTTTCGGTCGGTTTTGCAACCGACTGCATTCCATCATGGCCGCCGATGAGGTTACATATGCGGCTAAGTGGGCCATTCGGTAGAAAAACGGGTTAAGTACAAATTTTTACATAAAAATACTAATAACGGGTTGAGGTTGGATTATAGAGACATTTATGATTTGGTCGCTACGTTCTTTTATATATATATATATATATATATATATATATATATATATATATATATATATATATATATATTTCAATTTGTTGATATCTCTGTGACGTCGCAAGTTATGAAATATTTCGCTGTAGCAGTCCTTGTATTTTTCTCTTTCCGGTTCATCACGGTATTGAAATGATGGTAATAGAAGAAGCAATATAAATAAAGGAAATTGTGTGAAGTTTTGGTGGAAGGTTTGACTTCTTTACGTATAGTTATTTATTTTTCATTCAGTAAAATCAGATTTACGTGGACCAACACAGAAGTGGAGAAATCTTCACATTTAAAAGATTCGGGAAAGTAATACAGATTAATACTAAATGAGTTGATTATAGAAAGGTTTTAAGAATCATTACAATACTGCGTTTTTTGATTGGACATTGCATGTACAATATTTAATAAAAAGGGACTTGGTGCCTTGACGAAAGAGTAGTTGCTAACTTACATTTAGTCAAACCATAAAAAAGTGGAAGCAGGTAAAGTTTGTGGTAAGCGTAGGTTTACGCGGCTAATGCCACTGTCAATAATATTCCTCAACGTAAGTAACCGTTCAGTATCTGCAAAAGGTGTGACAAAGCCGCACTCGACACATTTAGCGTGGGTACCTCACAGGTCGACGGTGACTCGATAACAACGGTTCAACATTTGAATGAACTCGCCGTGTGAACTGAACTATGGGAAGTGGAGCTTCCGATCCCACGTGGACACGTGCAATATAATATACTCAGCACGTGGCAGGCACGGGCGGCTACCAAACGAGCACAGGACGACTCTCGACATGAGCGCTAAGCTACGTTCAAAGCAGTTAAACTCCGCAGGAGCTCTGACCCGCTCCACTTACTGCCGCTCGGAAACAAACACCTCAGTCAGAGGGTCTGCCCTTATGATGATACGCGAACGCCCTGCAGGGTAGATTTCTGGACTATCCCGCTGTTCTTTCCAGGCCATCTCATTTTCCTGTATCGGGACGTCCACTGATGGAGATACTAAAGTCTGCGTTCTAAGTACGTAAAATTGTCCTACGTTTCGACCACCGCTGCAAAGGCCTTCTTCGAGGTGGATTTTTTACTGCTTTCATGCCTTTTTACTTGCTGCTTTTATACTAATGGGAGAAACTGTTTCTGACATCTGGTGAGGAGGAGAGGTAATACACGTCCCTTTTTGATGTTTGTTTTGATGCCCATCAATGCGAATAATGAAGGCGTGAACAGACTTCTAGCGTCTTGGCTGCCAGCAGTAACAGCGCAATGGGGCGACAGTTCACTCAAAGTAATGCACGAAGGTGCAGGAGACCACAGTGCCCGTAGATAAAGAGTACTGGGACAATTCAACCGGAAAGATGCAGCAAGTAAATAAACATCACTACCCCATACCTGCTACCTGATTCTCTTCACGTATTTTTACCAGACGTAAGAAACAAAGTAAACCTCAAACAAAGACGTCTATTCCCAAGAATAAAAAGACTTAAGCAATAAAAAAGTAAAGGGTGTCTAAATCCATTCCTGCTCTTCTTGAGTACCCTACCCGATTACGAAAACAGCTACTTCAATTGCTGATTCAATTGCCCCAACCTATGGTATTTATGTAACCCGCAATGCCTTCAAAAGCCTCGTGCAAGACTTTCATTTTCTTTCACTCGCAAGACGCATTCTATTCATCCGACAGAAAAAAGAACAGTTTTTTTGTGAAAAATTAAATGTATTTAAATTTTGTGTAGGGATACGATTTCGTTGGACGACACAGTATTTGAGTTACTCAAGAAAAACTCATTTGAATGTCGTTTTTGTTTGATTTTCTTGAATAAATCGAAAACTATAGACTCTATCGAAAATTTATCCCAGTACAGAAGTGAACTTCTTTGAATTTCCTACAAAACGTTCCAGCTCACTACCTCTGTAGCACTTAAAGTTTGCACGTGGTGAGTGGGTGAACATGAAAATCTTGCACGTGATTTTCTAAGGCACTGTGGTTTGCATAAAATCTACATTTAGGGGTAGCTGGGTTACCCTGTTTAATAACTATCTCTGAGGACTGTCATTAGCAACAGTGACCGAGACGTTGGAGATTTTATACACTGAAAATGCGGTCACACAGATGTGAATGGAGTTCTGAAGAATGTTGTTGATAATGGCTGCAGCCGTGGAATCTTACGCTTATAGTTACCTTTCTTGTGCGGGCGGTGAGCCCATGAAAACAATAGGCACCTTCTGCAGCTACAGATTTCTTTTTTTTTTCTTTGATCATCAATCTTATGATTGGTTTGATGCTGCCCGAAACAAATTCGTCTTCCGTGCCAACCTCTTCATCTCGCAGTAGCACTTGCAACTTGCGTCATCAATTATTTGCTGGATGCATTAAAACATCTGTATTTCTCCACACTTTTCCCCCTCTATAGCTCCATCTACATAGGACAATGAAAGTCATTCCCTGACTGTTTAGCAAATGTCCTATCATCCAGCTCCTTCTTCTTGTAAATGTTTTCCGAATATTCCATTCCTCACCGATTCTGCGTAGAACCTCCTGATTCCTTACCTTATCAATCCATTTAATTTTAAGCATTTGCATGTAGCATCTCATCTTAAATGCTTCGGTTCGCTTCTATTCCGGTATTCCCACAGTCCATGTTTCACTGCCATACAATGCCTTGCTGCAGACGTAATTTCTCACTAATTTATTACTCAAATTAAGGCCAATGTTTCATACTGGTAGATTTCTCTTGACCAGGAAAGCCCTCTATGCAAGTGCTAGTCTGTTTTTGCTGTCCGTCAATGGTTATTTTGCTGCCCAGATACCAGAATTCATTAACTTCGTCTACTTCGTTACCATCAATCCTGACTAAGTTTCTCTCTGTCCTCATTTCTGCTACTTCACATTACGTTTGTCTTCCTTCGATTTATTCTCTATGCATTGTGCTCATTAGATTGTTCATTCGATTCAGCATATAATGTAATTCTCCTTCATTTTCACTCAGGATAGCAATGTCATTTGCGAATCGTATCTGTTGTGACTGACGATTTGCAATTTTTCATATTGATGTAAGTTCAAAAGGTTGATGACTGAACAACAAACAAAAGGTAACAATAAAGATGCCAGCAAAAGTCTTCTAACTGAGGAAAACAAAAGTTCACTACTAATTTTTTACAAAGGTTCGTGGTAACACACACACACACACACACACACACACACACACACACATACTAGTAACAGTCCAATTCAGAGACGAAGACGTAATCTTCAACGGTCGCAGTACACGAGGTCGGCATCCAGCGTGAACTGAACTTCGGGGCTGGTTGTAGCCCTTAAATAGCTGTCTCCAGCCAATCAGCTTTTGGCTTTGTGATACTTCCTGCTGGCCATGGCTCGAGCTCCCCCTGCAGGAAGTAGTGCTCCGAATGTCTGTTTCCATTATCTTGTATGTAAATAGCCGGTGTTTACCATGGTGCTTTTGGTACGCCTTGGGCGTAGACAACCTAGTCCTCTGTGGTGTAATATGGGCTGGCGGCCCTCAGGGGCTACCTTGGCTCCAGTATAACAGTCTCAATCATATCGTTTCCAGTTGAAGTTTAATTCCACTTCTTTTCGTTAATTTGTGTCACTGGTTCTTTGATTTTCAAAATGAACAAAGGGGGAGACTACATCCCGGTCTTACACCCTTTGTACACCGCGAGCTTTGTTCTTGGTCGTCCACTCTTATTTTTCCCTCTTCGCTCTGTACATATTGTACATTACCTGTCTCTCCCTAGACCGTACCCCTATTTTCTCAGAATTTAGAACTTCTTACATCGAACGCTTTTTCCAGATCGACAAATCCTATGAACACATCTTGATTTTCCTTTAGTCTTATTTCCGTTATCAACTGCTACATAAGGATTACCTCTCTAGTACCTTCACCTTTTCTACAGCTAAACTGATCGCCATCCAACACATAATCAATTTTCTTTCCCCTTGTTTTGTATATTATTCTTGTCAGAACTTGTATGCATGAGCTGTTAAACTCATTCTGTTGTAATTCTCGCACTTGTCATCTATTACAGGCTTCGGAGTTGTGCGTATGATATTTTGGCGAACGTTAGATTATATGTCACCAGACTCATACATTTTACACACCTACGTGAATATTTCTTTGTTGCCACTTGCCCCCATGATGTTAGAAATACTGATGGAATTTTATCACTCACTTCAGCCTTATATGATCTTAAGTCCTCCAAAGTTCTCTTAATTTTTTATTCTAATACTGAATACCCATCTGTTCTAAATCTACGCCTGTATCTTCTTCTTTAAACTCAGGCAAATCTTTCCCCTCATAGCCGGCCGCGGTGGTCTCGCGGTTCTAGGCGCGCAGTCCGGAACCGCGCGACTGCTACGGTCGCAGGTTCGAATCCTGCCTCGGGCATGGATGTGTGTGATGTCCTTAGGTAAGTTAGGTTTAAGTAGTTCTAAGTTCTAGGGGACTGATGAGCACAGCTGTTAAGTCCCATAGTGCTCAGAGCCATTTTTTTCCCCCTCATAGAGGTCTTCAGTGTACTCTTTGCACATAACCGCTCTCTCCATGGCATTTAATAGTGGAATTCCCGTTACCCTCTTAATGTTACTACCCTTGCTTTTAATGTCACTTAAGGCTGATTTGACTTTCCTGTACGCTGAGT
Organism: Schistocerca americana; assembly: GCF_021461395.2. Classification (NCBI taxonomy): domain Eukaryota; kingdom Metazoa; phylum Arthropoda; class Insecta; order Orthoptera; family Acrididae; genus Schistocerca; species Schistocerca americana. Next base: position 326,428,785 of record NC_060125.1, read on the forward strand.
CAGTCCTTCCGGCAATTATTTCTTTATCGATTTTGTCACGTTTTTGATTCACCTTAGCTTCCCTCCACTTCCTAATTATGTCATTCCTTAGCGACTTGCATTCTTGTATTCCTGATTTTCCCGTAACAATTAGCACTTCCTTCTTTCGTCGATCAGCTGAAGTATTTCTTCTGTTACCATGATTTCTTCGCAGTTACCTTCTTTGTACTTATGTTTATCCTTCCAACTTCTGTGATTGCGCTTTTTAGAGACTTACATTCCTCTTCAACTGTACTGCCTACTTCGTTGTTCCTTATTACTGTATCTATAGCTTTAGAGATCTTCATGTGTGTCTCGTCATCCCTTAGTCCTTCCGTACACCATTTCTTTACGTATTGATTCTTCCTGGTTAATCTCTTGAACTTCAGCCTACTCTTGATCACTACTATATTTTGATCTGAGTCTATATCTGCTCCTTGCTACGCACTACAATTCAGTATCTGATTTCGGAATCTCTGTCTACCCAAGATGTAATGTAACTCAAATCTTCCCGTATCACCCGGTCTCTTACAACAATTCCTCTTCCTCTTGTTATTCTTGAAAATATTCGTTATTACTGGCTGAAGTTTATTGCAGAAGTTAATTGGTCTTCTCGTCTCTGATTCCTTGTCCCAAACCCATACCTGTAACCTTTCCTTCTACTCCTTCTCCTATAACTGCGTTCCATTCACCGATCACTATTACATTTTCATCTACCTTTATGTGCTTCATTACCCATTCAAAATCGTCATATGCTTTCTGTATCTCTTAATCTTCTGCTTTCGACGCCGGCATGTGTACCTGAACTATCGATGTCGGTTTTTGCTTGCTGTCGATTCTGACAAGAGCATATTTGTCAATGAACTGTTCACTCTAATACGCTTTCTGCCCACCTTTCTATTAAAACCAATCCTACTCCCTTTACACCAATTTATGCTGCAGCTGTTATCACCCTAAATTCATCTGACCAGAAATTGTTGTCTTCTTTCCATTTTGCTTCAGTGAGCCGTACTAGATCTACATAGAGACTTTGCACTTCCCTTTCCAAAATTTCTAGCTTCCTACCACGTTCAAGCTTCTGACATTCCGTGCTCCAATTCGTAGAACGTTGTCATTTTGTTGGTTATTCAATCTTTTTCTGAGGGTCATCTCCGTCTTGGCAGTCCCCTCCTGGAGAACCTAATGAGGACTATTCCGAAATGTACTCCCAATGAGAGATCATCATAACAGTTCTTCAATTACAGGCTACATATCCTGTAGATACACGTTATGTGTCTCTAACCCAGTGGTTTACATTGCCTTCTGAAACCTCATACCTTTGATCTGTCCTGATTCTTCTGCCTTTATGGGCAGTTCTCCACACCAAGGACGAGAGAGAGCCACGAACCTCTGTCCGTTCCTCCGTAATCTTCGACAAGGCCGTTGGCAGAATGAGGTAACATTCAATGCCGGCAGCCTTCGGCAGTTAAATATAGGTAAATAGCTGAACGATCTTGCCTGCTTGAAGAGACGCAGGGACACCAACTTGTGCCAAAATTTTTGCATCTGACGTCCAGCACGCAATCGATCTAATCAAAGAATATGTGTGTACAAGCCATGAGAGCTTTGTTGTTCATACTAGTCCCGATACCATCAATAGAAAATTGTGTGAGCTGCACCTATTTGTAATTGTAAAACCGGATCTGAGGTTATGTTAGAAGGTCAACAGGTTAATCTTTCAACTATCCACAACTTCTGGCAATAGTATCACCATACGTCAGCTGTTTAAGTTCGACAAGCTGCAGCAGAAAAAGATGGATGAAAGACTGATGCTGACTACATCCTATGCGATGCAACCATACATATTCTAGATCAGGAGATAATTTTCGTAATCGCACCGAAACGAGATCTGAAAGAAGACATCGTGGTTCAGTCAAGGCTTCGGTACGTAATGATCCACAAGCTGAGGCGGTAAAAATCAAAAACTAAAAGTACGAGTTCTGGGTCACGAAAAGCCTCTAAAACGAAACATCAGCAAGAAAGGACGTCATGCTATTGCACAGTAGAACAACACTCACGTAGTAGTTATAGATGAAGAGAAGGGAGACGCCAACACAATGCTGGACATAGCAGATTACACAAAACAAAAGCAGGATCTGTTTAGTGAACCAATTTACAAGACGTTTAAAGGGGATACTAGCACCTAGATAAATAAACATGCCCCAGCACCAGCATGAACTTCGACATGACTGAAAGACTGACCGCGCAAATTCCACAGGCACGAAGGATTTATGGGATACCGATGGCTCATAGTTAATAGTATTAATTCACCGAGCTATAAATTAGCGAAAGAACTGGCTCTGAAACTTTCACATCTAGTAAGCTACATAGATTCGTACGTTGAGTACGCCACACATTTTGTGACACTTTGGAAAAAAAATGAATCTCAGCTGTGGATGTGATGGTTAGTTTAAACCTGGAGTCTTAGTTACGAGCGTGTCAGTCAAAGAGCAACAGAACTTCCACCACCATCTCAGTCAGCACTACATCAAAATTCACTATTTGGGTAAAACAGAATGGGGTGCTGCCTTGGCTCGACGAGTATATAGAACACCCGCCACTACTGTCAGGTACCTACTTTCCACCATCACACTCCATAGAAGAAATCCGAGATGTATACTTTAACTATAGAATCAGTCATAAACAACATCTCAAGACCGAACTACAAAACCTAAAGTTCATCTTTCCAGCCAGCGGATATGGGATGAAGACTGTAAACGCAACTGTGTCATCAAAGGTTGAAGACGACAGGGAAGAGTAGAAGTTAGCACAAAACTCACTCTATTACCGTACATACAAGGGACCTCAGAACTTGTGCACTCAATTCACGCCGAGCAGGTATAAAGCAATTTTTCAGAACAGCAAGGAAGTAAAAGATGTTGGATAAGGAATTGTTGAATTTAACTATTTCTGGGGCACATGTTACATATTTTGATATTCCATAGCGACTGCTATATAGGTTTTCTCGAAATTTGCCCTTGCTACTGGTGAGCCATATCTTAAACAGTCTGTTGAATTCACTAGTAAAAACAGAACGAACAAAATTTTCTTCATTTTACTCAATTGAGGTACTTTTATTAGAGTGTTATATATTTTGTGATAACTTACTCATGTCGTTTGTATACATTTTAGCAAAGTCGAGAAACGGCGAGGATCTAAGTTCTTACATGTTAATGGTGGGAACATACCAGGCTCTCGAAGAGAGGAAACAGAGACACGTGAGGAGTTATTTGAAAAAAATTGAAGTATGCGATAGTACAGACGTCACAATACTAGTTAGCGTCCACTATGAAAAGGTGGAAGTGTTAGTATAGGTTGCCTCATGAGCCTAAGTCACTGTCCTATGAAGGACGTCAGGTAGTAGGACCTTATGAATCGCCTTTTCACCCTGTTGTGAGGGCAGCTCAAATAGGGCTACACAGCAATTGGATCTTTCATTTGAAAGGTGGCTAAAATATTATGCTTTGATTTAAGGAGAGGACGGGGAGGTGGAACATTATGCAGTGTGTGTGCGTCTGTGTGTGTGTGTGTGTGTGTGTGTGTGTGTGTGTGTATGCAAAATATAATTGACATTCAATATGAACGTATCATTTTAAATCACTACTTCACTAGTATACTCTGATTGATTGTTACAAGGTCGGAAGAAGACGGGTTAGTTTTTTTAAGTTTCTATGGAAGAAAATTGGGCCAGTCTCAACATTTTCAATTTTTTTATTGGTTTTTCAGTTCAATATCCAAGCTGTGACTGGCTGGAGATGGGGAAGTTGGAGGAAGAGGCAGTAAAGTGAAGTAATGGGGTGGTACTATATGAGATCCTCGATAGGTCAGCGACCTAGAGTCATGAGACAACTTGTACTGACATTTGACCTTTTCAAAGTATAGTGGACGCCACCTTGTATTATGATGTCTGTGGTATCGCATATATCAAAACCTCATTTATGTGCTAAGTGGGACAGGATCCCGATGGCAGTACTACTATTGATCAGTAGTTCAGCTGTCTTTAAAGTCGTATTCATGAAACCAAGATGATTTTAGTACAGGCATTTGCGTGATGGAGTGGGATCAAAAGCGTCATGCTGTTGTGGGTATGCATGTTTGTTCCGTATTTCTTATCTAGTACTTAGACTTTTAATAGCTCCTGATGCACTTTCCAAATTATTTGACGGATCTTAATGCAGACCGTCCTGCATATCCCTAAACTAGCTTGCGTACGGGCGCCCAGAAACATCTCCCTAACAGCCCTAGTAATTTTCCAATACTACTTATTAGACATACAATGCAGTACAAAATTATGCCTACCTCTGCTCATGAACCTATTTTGTTACGATGACAACAGGGCGAAACCGTAAAAAAAATATTGCTCAGGCCAAAGAACAATGCATCAAGGTATCAGTCTGGACACTGCAACGCTCTGCCTCTTTCATCCCTTGGACGGAAAACATAATCTCATTGTCCCAAGATTGCTATTTCTGCAACCCAAGTCAATTGACACTTAGTGCAAGATACCGCTGTGAGCTTCCAGTGGATCTGCATCAGCCTGAGCACGCTGAGCGACTAATGCCACCACATCAGTGCTTTATCAAAGTAATGTAACGGATTTAACGCAACTAATGGGATCAGGGTGGCACTAATACCTTCCTTCGACGGGGCAACTGCATTCTTCCATATTAATTTTCTGACGTGTTAGTACCTACAATATAATTTCAATTTGATACCAAAGATGGCATAGTCGTGCTGGAAAGACAACGTAAGATTACATGCAACTTGCCTGTCCCCGTAGTCATTAAAATCCAGTGCGAATTTACTGAAACGTTAGCTACTATTCAACTGACTTGCGCCCTAAACAGCAAGTGCCACTGGATATTAAAACTATTATGTCGATGTGGACGTGCACACTGTGTGTTGACAATGGACGTGTTGCCCGGTCTGCTCTGCAAATGAACACCCTCTGTCTGCTTCAAAGTTCGCCATGCAAGAGCCATCTGCTACAAGTGATGGAGTCCTCCACCAGAAAGAAAAGCTGCTACCCGAATGAAATCTGCCGCAAGAATGAGAAGATTACACATCTCCTGTGCTTCCTCTCTTCAGAGTGTCTAACACAAAAACATCGTCAACTGGTGAGCACCAAGTTTGCTTGGCGCTTGCCAAACGTATAATTTTTATGTTCTACGTATTCTCCCATTATAGACCCCAGTCGTCCGTTCTCCTGTTTGCAGCGTTCCTGGAATCATGAGAATGGAGCTCACGTCAGAGCCTCGTGTGTTTAACTACCAGTCAGCAGTATTCTCATCACAAAAAATTTCGTTATGCGGTCAGTGACCTCCCTTTCTTAACCGTCTTCTTCAGAACAACTAACTCGTAAATCGCCCGATGGGGAGATGAAACAGTTTTCTCTCAGTCCACCTTCCTTCCACGAAGTCACCGGCTAACAAACAATACCCTGTGTGGAAAAGCAAAGATAAGGAAGAGACATATTTTAAAACAAAATTTATATGGGAGGCGAGTTGCCGCAGGCTCTCTCTTAAGCGTATTTACTGGGATCACTTTGTTCTTTGCTCTCCATTTTTCTCGGAAAGAGCTTTCTGTGTTCGCCACGGTAGCACCAGAAGGCCAGGCAACTTTCTATCTGCTTTTAGCGGATCAGATTTTCCCCAATCCACCATCCGCATAAACCGCGTCATTTTAATCAGCAATAATGTATTGACTTTAATCTGTATCGGATGTGAGTTGCATGTCTCCGAAAAGGTCAGTGCCATCGACACAATAAAGGGTATAAGGTTCGAGGATAAGTACAGACAATAAAGTGAAACTCACCTTATTATTGCTTGTGGGCATACAGGCTACGTTCGGGATTGAAGACTGTGTGGAATATTTCAATTGTCTGCAAGCAGCCACTTTTATTTGCTTTATCTTTAACGTGTTGCAGCGCATTGCATATTGCATGTTCTGCTCATCTTAAAGCGTTTACATATACAAGAAATTGTTACGCAGAAGCAAATTAACGTCGGAATTCTTGGTTATTGTTCGCTGCTTATGTGGCTGTTGGGTTATCTGGAGGGAGGGAGGCAGTAGTTAACAAGAAATTGATCTCCAGTGATGATATCAGCTGATGTGGAGCAGTGTCTCATTGTTTGATATGATTGACACCACAGCCTGGATGGGAAGCGGTTTAGTTTTGCTTTAGTTGTTACGGTGAGCAAATCGTCTGATAGACTTTTATGTTTTAGAGATGTTCACCTATGATTCAGGAGTTCCAAAGCTTCGTTTGACATTACGCTTTTGCACTGTTTATTTTGGCACTGTTTTTCGACGTCATTCACTGCAGAGATTTTTCGACGTACATGGAAACAATATACACTGAATACGATGTGCTGGCCTTTCAGCATGTCAATGAAAGCGGTCTGTTGAAGTTTCCATCAATATTCGCGATGGTGATTTCTTTTACATTGGTACGTCTTGAAGCTATTGCTTAGAATTGGACTAAGACTGAAAAACTTTGAGTTATAGAATTTGGATATTTCATTAAGAATATTATTTCCATATGTTGTAATATGAGTGAAAGTATCCATAACGTCCGTGACATCCACTCGTTAGGTTTTTTCGACTATATGCAAAATGTCGAGACTCTTTGATTTTCGAATGGTCTTTAATGTGTGTTGCTAACGCAGCTTTGTTACATTTATCGAGACTGTAGCAGACTGTATGTTCTTTAAATCGAATTTCTATATTTTGCCTGTTTGGGCAATATAATATTTGTTGCGTTATTTGCGGGTAATTCTGTAACTGTCAGTTTTATAGCTTTTACTTGGATTACTATATATACGTATTGTGTGTGTGTGTGTGTGTGTGTGTGTGTGTGTGTCTGTGCATTTGCGTGTAATGTAGTGTAATGTTTGTCGCGCATAGTGCCAAGGGCACCACAACCTTAATGTCCCCATCCAACGGATAAATCGCCATCAACACATGCTTTCACTTCATGAGACACTGAGAAGTTTAGTATTTAAATCACGATATTGGCGCAGAGTCTGATGGTCGGGAGCTTTACGCCGCCACATCTCCTTGGTGGCAAAATACAGGCAGTGAACATTTTCCCCAGCACCGGCATTCGACCGGCTTACCACATGGTCGAAGGCCACTGCACAATGAGGCGTTAGCGACCCCTTCCTTCATATTATTCCGCTCATCTTGTTCTCGGTAATTTCGTCCGGGTGGACGCCACTTGGCACCTGCTACAGCTGATCGTTGAATGCTTCACTCCTTTTATTATTATACACTCCTGGAAATTGAAATAAGAACACCGTGAATTCATTGTCCCAGGAAGGGGAAACTTTATTGACACATTCCTGGGGTCAGATACATCACATGATCACACTGACAGAACCACAGGCACATAGACACAGGCAACAGAGCATGCACAATGTCGGCACTAGTACAGTGTATATCCACATTTCGCAGCAATGCAGGCTGCTATTCTCCCATGGAGACGATCGTAGAGATGCTGGACGTAGTCCTGTGGAACGGCTTGCCATGTCATTTCCACCTGGCGCCTCAGTTGGACCAGCGTTCGTGCTGGACGTGCAGACCGCGTGAAACGACGCTTCATCCAGTCCCAAACATGCTCAATGGGGGACAGATCCGGAGATCTTGCTGGCCAGGGTAGTTGACTTACACCTTCTAGAGCACGTTGGGTGGCACGGGATGCATGCGGACGTGGATTGTCCTGTTGGAACAGCAAGTTCCCTTGCCGGTCTAGGAATGGTAGAACGATGGGTTCGATGACGGTTTGGATGTACCGTGCACTATTCAGTGTCCCCTCGACGATCACCAGTGGTGTACGGCCAGTGTAGGAGATCGCTCGCCACACCATGATGCCGGGTGTTGGCCCTGTGTGCCTCGGTCGTATGCAGTCCTGATTGTGGCGCTCACCTGCACGGCGCCAAACACGCATACGACCATCATTGGCACCAAGGCACAAGCGACTCTCATCGCTGAAGACGACACGTCTCCATTCGTCCCCCCATTCACGCCTGTCGCGACACCACTGGAGGTGGGCTGCACGATGTTGGGGCGTGAGCGGAACACGGCCTAACGGTGTGTGGGACCGTAGCCCAGCTTCATGTAGACGGTTGCGAATGATCCTCGCCGATACCCCAGGAGCAACAGTGTCCCTAATTTGCTGGGAAGTGGCGGTGCGGTCCCCTACGGCACTGCGTAGGATCCTACGGTCTTGGCGTGCATCCGTGCGTCGCTGCGGTCCGGTCCCAGGTCGACGGGCACGTGCACCTTCCGCCGACCACTGGCGACAACATCGATGTACTGTGGAGACCTCACGCCCCACGTGTTGAGCAATTCGGCGGTACGTCCACCCGGCCTCCCGCATGCCCACTATACGCCCTCGCTCAAAGTCCGTCAACTGCACATACGGTTCACGTCCACGCTGTCGCGGCATGCTACCAGTGTTAAAGACTGCGATGGAGCTCCGTATGCCACGGCAAACTGGCTGACCCTGATGGCGGCGGTGCACAAATGCTGCGCAGCTAGCGCCAACACCGCGGTTCCTGGTGTGTCCGCTGTGCCGTGCGTGTGATCATTGCTTGTACAGCCCTCTCGCAATGTCCGGAGCAAGTATGGTGGGTCTGACACACCGGTGTCAATGTGTTCTTTTTTCCATTTCTAGGAGTGTATTTTATTATTATTATTTTACTATAGAGGGAATCCAGACTTCTTAACTAACACTCTGAGCTACCGTGCCGGCGACCTCGACCATGAAGGTGGTTGGCAGTTTTATATTGTGGATTAGCTTCCTACGTAAGTTACTTCTGTGTTTATGAATAGACTTGCTAATTTGCAGACCCTGGACCAATATATGCCGTTCCTACTTAAGTAACAACTGGCTTGCTGTCAGTTGTGTTTCTAGATTAATGTTGTTTATTCAGTTCATCTTTTGATCTTTCACTTGTCGTTACATTGCATTAAAGAGTGACGGATCTTATCCACTGTTAATGGCGGTACATTTTCTAGTTTCTCTTTCTTATTGGAGTTCTGTATGTTATTGAAAGACGTCTTTTGGTAGAGTTGTTCAGAATTGACTAGAGAATGTGGAACTAACATTATATAGGTAAACAGCAACAAATTTCGGAATCCGTTTGACGAACATTTAGTCTGCTACAGACTGGATAAATATAACAAATAATGAGTAGCAACACACATTTAAGACACAGGCCACTCTTTGAAAATCGAAAATAATCTCGAAATTTTGCACAAAATCGGAAAAACCGAAAAAATGGGTATCATGGAAGAAATGGATATTTTCATTCATGATACAAAATATGGAAAAAATATTTTTAGTAAAATAACCAAATTCCAGAACGCAGAGTTCTTCAGTAGTCTTTAGCCAGTTCTAATGCAATAGATTCAAGATGTGGAATGTGAAATAAACCTCTACCAGCATGTCAGTATCGCGAACATCGATGTAAACTACGGTAATTGAAGCTCATTCACAGGCTGCAAGGTCAGCATCTTTTATTAAGTGTGTAGTGTTTACATGTAAAATTTGTGTACCGAAGCACGTCGGAAAACAATGGCAAAACAAATAGTGCATTAGCATAATGTCATGTCCCACAACAGCATCGCCAGTGAGCCATAGATGCAACGAAGTTTTGGAACTCTTAAGTCGTAAGCGAACGACTGACAAATGAAAAAAAGGTATCGTAATAAACAGAGAGACGCAGCTCCACACCAACAGAAGACATAGATATATATCAGTTTGTCACCAACCTCTGCACTTCCCTCCAAACACCCCAACAGCCACATCAAGAGTGAGTAGTGGAAAAAAGATTCCTACGTCAATTTAGTTAAAATATATTAACCGTAAATATGAATTTTCTGTATGTATAGCATTACTGTCTCTTATCAAATATTTCATAATCTACAAATCTGGTAACAAATAAAACCTGCTCCAGGTTTATGCAAACAACACTACGTTGTTACCAGGCGTCGTGAGATTTTAAGGATTCATCTATAAGGAGCCTCATTTCCTTTGCAGATTTTCATGGTGTTGCTGATGTTTAGGTTTTGCTATTTCAGATTATGGAGTAGCTTTAAAACATTTTATTTCACAGTGAAGCTGATCACAAGTCTTCCAAGTGTCGGAACTTGGTAATCTGAATGGAGGGTTGGGAAAAGTTGGGAGGCCCTTCCTTAAAATCTTCGGCATAATCTCTGTGTGAAACAGTGATTGAGGAATTAGACGGTTTGAAAGTATGGTACAATCTGTGGATATTGAGATGGAGGTTGTGGTATTTCTTTACAGACTTACCACTACAGCAGTGAATTCTTATTCTCGGTGTGCTATTTGTGTTTTATTTCATGTTGTAGATAACTCCAATGGAAAGCTTCTTTTGAATTAGAGAACATTCCTCTCTTTTCTTCAAATAGTAATTGTCTGTTCGTTTTCTCGATGCTAGAGATCGAAGAGTGCTTCTAGAAACTACAAAAATATCTTTTAACGTCTGCCGGCATACATGTAAGAAATACAATACATAAATTTTCCTTATGTTGAGGTAACGAAATACCGCATTTGTGTCGACACAAGCATACAAGCTATTCGAAGAGGAAAAGTCTTTAAAAGCATGAAATAATATAAAAATAATAACTGTTACAATTTCTAAACTTAAGCGAATAAGCGAAAACAATAAATGTCTTAAGATTCTAGATTATGTGTACTACATGTGGATCTCATGGTTTTTCTTCTGATTTCTGGTCAGTCTTAGATCATTTGTATGCTTTTACACTAATCCTCAGTTTCTTCTGCACATGTAACTGACAATCAGTACTGTTCTTTTTGTTCTACCAAATTTTAACGTTATATGCAAAGCACCTGAACCATTACCTTCCGTTTTCTACATCAGTTAATGGTACTTATCAGTCGTGTAGTGAACAACTGAGCAACAACGTTAAGTTTCCATCTTGCGATGAATGTATGAACTAAATTAACCACTGCAACATATAGCCATGTCTTGGGTTCATAGGTTGTAAAGCTTAAACCAATTTATTTAAGAAATGCCTCATAGCAGGTTTTTGGCTTCCACTTCTAAACTGTCTTTCACATTAATCGTTTCTTTTTCTTTTTTTGTTTTTTCATATAGTGATTTATTCTTAACAATTCGTATCTACATTAGGACGAGTTGTCTGTCAGCTATGACTTCAGTAAACTTTAACAAAATAATTCTACCCGTTTCATTATCTATATTTCCGGGTAAAATGAGTAAGAATTGTATGGCACGATGTGTAGTAGTAGTGGTAGTGGTAGTAGTCAGAACGGTAGTAGTTTCACTTATCAGTTGATATTTGATATTTCATATTATTACAATTTGAAAACAACAAAAATATCATAATACTTCCGGTATGCTTAAAGATCTCATTTGATGTGGATTTGATAGGCAGTCAACCGTAGCCTTATAGTAGGAACCATCTCAGACTTCGTATTGTTTGGAGAAACCTGAATCACGATAGTCGTTTGATGATCCTGACTGCTCTACAACGCGAGTGGTGACTTTATAGACGCCAAAATTTTGTAATATTATTCTATTGCTTGCTGCCAACAAAATTTATGAGAAATAAATGTATTATTACGCGCATGCCAGTGTAACCAACTGCTTAAAGGGGACTATACTTGAGATTCTTGAATGCCCAATACATATTATGGTTATTATATTCTTTTCTGCAGCGAACATCTTCTGTCACAATGTGGAGTTGCTCCAAAATATAATGTCTAATTCTAATGAGAAAGGACACTAAAACCTAGTAAACACCCAGAAGTTTTCAGTTCTCAAATATAAGAGCTTAGACTCTGATTCAAAGATATGGAACAGAATCTACCACAGCGATGCAGGCTGCAGATATAAACTCATGTTAGAACCATCGACATCGAAAACTTGTCAAAAAGCCCTTCCTACTCGATTCATTTCAGTATCCTGTACAAACAGACGTAATAATTGTCCAGCTGGGCTATTACTGAAAAATGATTAAGTTTTTCTTGTTTTGTAGCACCTCACAACAATGTTAACTGTGATTATTACACCTGCTAAGGTACAACGCAGTTTTTATAACACAGAAGGTCAGAATAAATTGTAATCACTTGATCGTTCCCAATTTCAGTTTACATTTTAACATGGTAAATTGCAGAAGACACGCAGAGATAGTGCGGGCGCCCATAAATCCGTCAATATCCTACAGAACATCTACCGAAAAGAAGTAGAGTTGAAATACAGTTAACAGTCAGGTCACACATATCGGGTTAGGGAGCACATCATGTTTAGGAGTGTCTGGACGCCACTGGTGGTCAGGTTTTATCTCCAGCTAATGATCAACAGCCTGGCATATATGGTCTAATGCTGGAGTCTCTTACCTGCTGTCGGCAAATCCGTTGATAATGAACTTCGCTAGGCATCGACCTCGCTGTCAGATGACAGGTATAGCATCCTTACCTCCTTAAATCTGCACATAGGACCTGAAGGGCCCCTGCCGTTGTTATGAGAGCCATTCTGTTAGGGGGAAAGTGGGTCTGTTCAACTTAGAAAAGAATTTGCAGTCCATTTTGACATCTGGTGTCCATGTGTCCTTTGCTTGTGGCAGGGGTGTAGTGCTGATGCAGGAGTGGGTTGGAGTTAGTATTCTGGTCTCCAGGTCCGTGATGCAAGTCAGTGGTCTTTGAGGTGGAAAAGAATGCAGAGGACCAGCTGAGTATGCTCCCTCTATGGCTTTCAACATGGGGGGGGGGGTATTCATTCTAGCCCCGCTCAAAGGTACAAGCCAAAACCATTGTAGCCGTCGAGTAGCAGGCTGGGCTGGCATTGGAAGGTGCGTTATGTTGTTCTGAGTGCCGAAACCCTGACATATACTGGGAGAAAAATGAGATTATTATCCGAAACGACTGTTTCCGGGAAACCTTCAATGGCGAATATTTCTTCCAAGGGCATTTGCCTACTTTCCTCTGGTTTTTAGCTTTAGTCTCTGCCATTTAAGTTCAGTCACATCTCTTTTAGAAAAGAGCTGGGAAATCCCACATGTATGGACTCACATGGACGTTGGGACGCTGGCCAGGTGAGGAAGCGTTGTCCATGTTGTCTGCTTTGGCGTACAGGTCTCACAGGAGCGTGGTACACTTTCAGTGCGCTGCATGATGCCGTTCGAGCAGATGTGCCATGCCTCAGCGATCAGAGTGAAGGTCGCTTAGGACACACTTACGCACTGGCAGTGGATGGCCTCTCAGCTCTCATCGTCTTCTGTTGTCAGCTCCTGTGCGTCAATGGCCATCCCACATTGGTAAATCCTATTCCCACCTAATCATTGAAGTTAAGTAGTGTCCGGTTGGTTAGTACTTCGGTGGGTGATCAACTGAATATGCCTTGTGCTGCGCGAAAGTGCAAGTCGCGAAAGTGCGATCCTCTGAAAGAATGGCCATACTACATTGTTGTATTTAGAGTCACTGTACCATCTGGATCCCGGTCTTATTATGGAAAATGCTTGTGGTTTGTTGGAAGGGAGCGAGGAGTGAGGTATTCTGGTCAAGTTTGGTAAATATATTTAATAAACTTTCATTGTTAGATGCAATAACATGAATCTTATGTCGGTGATTTTGTATGGAGTCGTCTCGAAGTATAGTGTTCTCTGAAAGTCGAATGTGATTGTGAATTCAATTACTGAGCTTAGGAAGAAGACACAGCGTTGTAGACCCTGCGCCGTTTCTTGGAAGGTGATTCTTAGGACAAGGAAAGTAATGGTTTGCGGCCCATTATGAGATGATAATTTGGAACGTAACAGAATTTATGGAATTTCTTTAACCCCCAATTAGGATAACCAGTGCTTCCTTTTCGATTTTTGAGCAATTAATAAGGGCTGAAGAGAATTTTTCAGATGTGTATACGTTCATCCCCATAATCGCTCACCAAATGAATGGTTGACGATTATGAACTGGCTGGACTGTTCGTCTATCGGAAACTGTAAATACGCTTCCAATAAATCTACTTCATAAATGTACTGCCCACCTTAGTGGAATGAAATAGACGTCAGTCACTGACTGTGCATTTATAGTTTATTTAAAGGCGCCATAAACACTTAAGGAGGTTTTTCGTTTTGTAACACTATCATAGGTGTTGCCCATTGAAAGGAGGTCATGGGTGTGAGGATGACTCAGTCCTCTAGACGATCTAATTTGGACTTGAAGTCACCTCATAAATCTACTTCGACTGGTCTCCCTCGTAAGTAGCGAGATGGTGTAAAAGACTTTACTTAAATCTCATATACATAATTATAGTTAATCCCTAAGGCTAATGAACATACAAGATTCAGTTCATAGTTAATCAGGATCATGATATGGTGCAGTGGCTGATAGAATGTTCAACGCATCTACTATTTTAATACCAAAAGATAAAAAAGTGTCCATTCATTGGTGCTGACGTGATGATGCGACTAAGAAAGTAACTGAATTGCTGAATATTTTGTACCGCGCTGTTAGTACGCATTTATTGTGTAAAAGCCTCTAGTGCATGCGGTAGGGCTGTAACTTTTGATTTATCAGCTGAAGAGACGAGAACAGATCTGAGAGAGGGCGTTCTCATCCATAAAGTAATCTGATGAACGGGTACGAACAGGATATTTTAGTAATGAGTTGTTGATCGTTATTGCTAGCGAAAATTTCATAACATTTCTGTGAAAGGGTGGAACTGTGGCTGTAACATTTTTCGTATTCTGGTACGCTGTTATGTGTGCGGCGAGATGTCCATTGTGCTAACTATCGCCATATGTCCTTGTTTAGAGCACTGTGCGCCTTAGGTCTCCCAATATATGCACTTTGTGCGTCGATATTTAGCTAACCGTTATCGGCAGCCTGGATACGGAGCCCTGTTACAGCAAGGTTGGGCGCTAGAGGGACTATGTGAATCAGATAAGTGCCACTGCTGATTTAGTGTTTGAACTTTGTCTCTACGGGTTGTCTACCTCCTGATATCAGATGAAAGAGAGTGCTACTGCATGAACACCAAAATATTAACGATAACATCGACTTCCAATACTGAACGATGTATTATCTACTGAGCGAAAGAGGTTCAGACCAAGACCTCCCACTCTTAAAACAGCCAGGACTTTATCGGAAAAGTTTTTTAATTCCTGCTGTAGGCAGTAAAGCTGTCGTCCAGAATGCTTGAAATCGCTCTGTGTACAGAAGAAATCCCCTGGACTCGACGAGTCTCAGGCAATTTGGACTACAATGAATAGCGTCCTAATGGGCCACCGAAGACTGCAGACACTCTCCACAAGCGGGAAAAATCTCCAGCCCCATCTTCGGACATTGGTGCGGAACGAAAGACTATTGCTCGTGTTTTATAAGCATGTACAGCACGTGTCTACAAGAGTCCTTTCGAAGATTCTCTCACAGCGACGATTGGTGTAATCATATGCACAAAAGACCTTGATATCCAAATGAACCTGTGTAATTTGTGTTATTTTATGCCTGCGAGCTGTTGTTAAATTTTACATGTAGCAGTAGTAATTTTTATGGACCACGGGATACGAATCTCCTGTTGAATGACGGAAATAGACAACGTGAGTTCCGATCATTCTTACTGAGGCATGCGTAGGAACACCATTTTGAGGAGACTACCTCATTTTTCTCAAGCTTATTGCGTTTGCCGAGAGAGTAACCTTTGGATTTCAGACAGTATTTGGGATTTATTAGACAGCAGAAAACCACTGTGTTTGACTTCTTCGGTTATGTTACTGATAGCAAGTGGAGCTCCAGGCGTCCGTAGACTGTGTTGCAGTCTTCGTCTCGTGGGTGAAACAGCCGGCATGGTGGTGGTGGATGGTGTTATGGCCTGATGACCTGCGCTATTATAAGGTTGCCAATGTTGCCTTTCCGGAATTTGCTTTTGAAGTAGCCGTTGTGGTTTCACTGCCCTTCTTGTTATGGCTGCCATTAAAGTTGAAGCTCCATCTTTTGCTTTCGTTGTTCTTGTTCTTGATCCTGCTGTTGCATTTCAAATTGCAACTGTTGCTACCCAGGTTTCTGTAATACCGGAACCATAAATTCTGAAAATTGTTAGTTGTCCTCATGCTGAGTCCGAGTCCTAGTAACCAATACGCAACACAATCTTACTACACAAAAAGTATGAATACACTGTAATCACCTAAGCACAATTCCAGTCTGTTTTGCGTCGTCTTAAACTGTAGGTCCCACCAGGAGAATAGTACTGACAGTCCAGGATCCTGCACATCTGTCAATAACACTGAGAACAGCAATCTGAAACTACTGAAGTTTAATTTCAGTAAACGGCCAAGTCATGACAGTCTTGTGCAGGAGAGTTAGAGAGATCAGCACAGTACAATATAGCTAGGTCACGACAGTTTTGTGTAGGCTTCGCTCGAACAACACTGTTGCTGTTAGATAAGCGTGGGAGAAACCAAGAATCTTATTTTACAGATCCTGCCAGTCTCAATAACCTTACGAGTGGATATCAGCACACGAGGTGGACGAGCTGATCAAAAAGAGGACTCATCACTATTTATTACTAAAGCATTCTCACGTCTGCCTACCTCACTGTGTAACAGTTATAAAACCCTAAATCAATTTTATTCCATCACACGAACTAAGATTCGTAATTTTGTCGTATCTTACTCGTAGTGCTAGCTGATAACACGTTTGGCTACGTAACTACCGAGTCTTTTTCTTTTGCGGACTAAGGCTCCATACGCCGTTGCCTTTCTGTTGTCATTCTTGCAAGTTTAAATCATCTTCACGGAAAGACCTGTATGGTAGATTGACGAGGGCTTAGGATTCGTATAGACAAAAAAATTATCGGAAGAAATATTCCGAAGAAACTTCCTGGCGGGTTCAAACTGTGTGTCTGACCGAGATCGGAACTGTGGACTTTTGTCTTTCACGAGTAAGTGCTTTACAGACTAGCCTTAGCCACAGTGTAGAGTATGTTTCCAGAATGAAATTTTTGCTCTGCAGCAGGGTGCAGAAATCGGAAGTGAGCTTCTGTAAAGTTTGGAAGATAGACGTTGAGGTACCGGTGGAATCATAGCTGTGATCACGGGTACTGAGTCGTGCTTCATTACCTCAGTCGGTACAGCAATTTTCCGCAAAGCTCTAAGTCTCGATGTCGAGTCTCGGTCAGGCAAATAGTATTAGTCTGACAGAAAGTTTCATACCGGGGCAGTCTTCGCTGCAGAGTAAAAATTTCGTTTCCGGATATATTCGAAAGTCTGAACAGTGCAAGAAAAACGTTGATATCGTTAAATTTAGTGAGCTACAAAGTAACTAATAATGTCAAACAAACCGTACTGGAATAAAATCCAATTCTAGTAACTAATGATAGGGCCACAAGCATCGACATTTAAGGAAGCAGAACAATAAAAAGCTAATTTTTACAACATTGGCGAGAACTGTCCAGCGGTAACATAACGGTTCCAGCTAAGCAGTATCATAGTCGGACACACAAGCAAAGAGTTAGAAACCATCTATGTAGCAATAAATATTCGACAATTTCCTTCATCTCTTAGTTCTAATTTAATCAGCGGGATATTAATGCATCAATAGCACAAAACTACTTTCAAACGATAGAATTCAGTAATACATCTGCTACTTCTGTGCTCATTACGAGAGGTTACCCTCCATTTTCCAAAGCACGTAATAGTGATAAGTTGTCAGTCACATAACGTAAAGTAGAGAATCCGACATGTGTGTGACCTAAAAAGTGTTTTGTGATAAACAATACTGATACTGTTGTATATATTAGAAATGCGAAGATAATTTTACGAAATTGGCGCAGTAATAAGGATAACTATGCTGTTTCCCAGTTCCCACACTACTCACCTTTTTCCACATTTACACGTACATGTATAACAAAGTGGTGCGAATTCGATTGGTTTAAAACGAGAAACAGGGGACCGCAATTTCGGTAGCATCGGTGATTTCCTAAATGCGCTTCAAATAAAAGACAGATTGAAATTTTCTGTGTAATTTAACAAGTACTTGCTTCGAAATCAGGTTCATTGCTTTCAACTGATCATATAAGAAATGGGTACAGTCTTATTTGCACACTGAGCCGTGCACGGCTCGTGTTCATGCTATTTACTATTACAGTACTCCCGCCTCTTATATTCCATTTACTGACGTCACTAACTTCCTGCCTTACTTGGCCATGAGCGGCAGCAGCAGCGTGTATCAATAAGTGCACTTTTGCACCATCTCTGGAGTGACCGATGGTATTTCCGGTTTGTCGTGTGTGTGGCTAGTCAGTTGGAGACGGACCAGCAGTGCAGTTGGCACGCAGCAGCAGTGAAGTCGGAGACGGAGCGCCGGTGAGGCGCGGACAGCCAGCGCTCGCCGACCGCTGGCTACCCACATGAACTCTCCGATGGAGGGGGGTTGGAGCGGAACGACCGTTGGTAGGTCGTTCAGTTGGACGTCTCATCGGACGACGAATATTTGGTCCTTTAACCGTCTGCTTGCCTCGGAGTCGGTAGGTTGGTGTGATGAAGCGAGGAAATCTCCGCGGCGCGTAGTTTGGACGAGGCCGCTGGTGGCGTCCACGTGCGGTCGTAGTGTGTGGTGGTGTTCCCATTGCTACGAGGTCCGTGGCTCACCGATCCTGGACGCGAAAGTTGAGTTTTGACTTAATGTACCATCAAGTCACGACTGTTCACATTGTGTGGTTTGGATTTCGTTGTCGGCTGTTGGGGCATTCCCGCGGGCAACATCGTGTGCTTTCAAGTTGCAAATTTTAGCCACCCTCCGGTGGAGCTTAACCGTACTTGGTTATTTTGAATTGAAGTGCACCAGCGGAATCTTCTGCCTTGTGGCCGTTAACATTCCCGTTACCTGCACTGGCCGATGACGTAAATTCAGGCAGTGTACTTTCTCGTCGTGTTGTCGCTGTTCAACAAAATATGTAGTTTGACAGCTCAATGTATAATTGGTTGTGGGCTCCAATACCTTCGACGTTGTCCCATGGAACTCCCTGTTGTGTGCTGGTCTGGTGGAACGAAAGTTATCTTGTCGATGGGTCTGCTGACTGTCTGGCGGTTGGGTTCTCGTCAGATTGTGAGTGGCTGGGTGAACTGCCTGTCTTATCTAAGCGGGCGTCAGTGTTTGAATTCCAGGCCGAGCCTCTGCACTTCTGAGCGCCGTTGGGTGTACTGTCTTTTCTTATTTGTTCTAGTTGTTTCTATTAGTATGGCTTCTAGCCGATGTTTAAATTAAGGTTGTTTTGCAGTTACGGCGTAAGACTGTTTGGGGCTTCAGCCTAATTTAAAGAACTGTTTTGAGGTAATGCCTTTCGCCTTTTAAAAATTTATTTTGGTTTGAGTCTTAAGTGATGGGCCTTCAGCCGATTTTTAAATTAAAGTTATGAATGGCGAGCTCCAATTGGTTCCCAAGTCGTGCAGCGACCGTAAACCATAAAATTACAAAATGTGCAGCAAACAGCCGCAAAGTCATGTTTTACATATTCAGTTTTGCAAATGGATTTCAACTGATTAACAGCCATCATCGGTGCTTTCAACCAATATGTGCCCTGAGTGGTAATACTGTCTTAAGCAGAGCACATATTGGTTGAAATCGATTTGTGAAAGTGAATAAATAAAACATCATTTTGCGACTGGTTGCTGCATATTTGGTAGTTTTAAATTAAAGTTGTTTTGCTCTTAAGGTGTCAGATTGTTTAGCCTAATTGATTTCATAGCCTAATTGAAAGAACTTATTTAAGATAAGGCCTTGTGCCTTTTTAATTTCTGATTTTGGTTTGAGTCTTAAGTTATTGGCTTTCAGCCAATTTTAGATTAAAGTGGTCTTGCCCTTAAGGCATAAGATTTTATGGCGCTTTCAGCCAGTAATTAAGTTCCAAATATTAGTGCTGTGTGTTTTTTTTTTTGTTTAAATTTTGTTTGATCATGTAAAGTTTGGTCAAATAAATTAAGTTGTATGTTCGAGTGTAACTAACAGCTCCTTTCCACAATTTCAACTACCTGTCCTGTGTGTAAATCCCAAGCAGCTGAAAAAATGCGCAAACGGCTCCAGTACATAAGAAAGCTAAACTTTCAGAGCTTCTAATATACAAAACAATATTCTTAACGTTGGCTTCCTGAAACATTCTGCAGTAAAATTTAAATTAGTATGTCATAAGTTTTGCTGAGAGCGAAACGCCTATATCCATTAATCAACTTGGACTTAGATGAATCGCTTGTGCGAAATTCAGCCTACCCTTTTCCATTACAATATCCAGCTAATTAGTGATGATGCGCGATAGATATATTCCATGTTTGTGGTTTTCCGTAAAGCAGACTAACAATGAAGGTCTGAGCATACCACCCGTTTCTCATACAAACAAGAGCCAGAATATGACCATTGACCACTGCGATATTGGATTCCATGACGTGGTATTGAAAGTATGTAGGCGGAGCGGACACTGACGGTGACCACCCTTGCCAAGATATGGGCTGCAGATGGTGAAATACAACTGAGGCAAACGACTTTAACAAAGGACAGATTATTATTACGCAGATGCTATGAACGAGTATCTCGAAAACGGCGAAGACGGTCCAACGTTCACATGCTACTGTCATGAGAATCTAAAGAAAGACGTGGAAGGACAGTCAAACTACCACTAGGTGCTAAATTTTGGAGGTCCACGAGTCATTAGAGAACGTGGAGTTCGGAGGCTTGTCTTCTCTGTAAAGTAAGATAGATGGTAATCTGTGACTTCTCTGCCATAAGAGCATACTGATAGTGCACGCAGAGGCGTCAGAGACCACCGTTCATCGTACATCGTTGAACATGAAGCTCCGCATCGTGTTCAAATCTCGACCCAACGACATCGTCGATTACGATTGCAGTGGGTATGAAACCACCAGGAGTCGACCAACGATCAACGGGAATGCGTCAGTTAAATCACATTTTTGCTACACTAGGTCGATGGTCGTCTCCAGAAATACCGTCATATAGGTGAACTGCGTCTCTAAACGTTCAGCGTGCCACGGACGCTGGATGGTGGGAGCAATATTACGCTGTGGGAGACATTTTCTCGCTCTTGCGTGGGACTTGTAGTAGTAGTCAAAGACACGATGACAGCTACGAACTACCTGCATCCATTTATGCTCCATGTCTTCACTGAAAGCGTAAAGATCCGTTTCTCGACGACAGAAGCGTGCTAGAGTAGTTTGAGGAGAACTAGTGAACTCACGTTGATGTTTCGGTGGCCAAATTCAGCTGATCTAAATGGTATGGAAACCATCTGGGTCGCTATCGAGCGCCATCACCACATACACAAACCACTGGTCCGTTATTCACGCGAATTTCATGACCTGTGCGTAGACATCTAATGTCACATACCCCCACAAATCTACCAACAAACTGTCGGATCCCTGATACGTAGAATAAATGATGTATTTCGTTCCAAAGATGGATAATCAAGCTAAAGTAGGCGGTCGCAATGTTTTGTTTCGGTTTATATGAGTATCCCCAAGTTCGCTTATAATTCGCGGGAAGAATGACTGCTAGCAAGCCTCCGTGTGGACTCTCTCAAAATTAGAGTGATTCCAGGTTGAGACTTACTAGCAGTCAGTCTTACCGCGAACCATAAGCTGCTGGAACAGGAAAGCGTGAAGAGGCAGTGGTACACAAAGTACACTCCACCGCAAACCGTAATGGGGCTTACGGACTGTAGATGTAGATGCTGCATATCCTCATGATCTTTTTGTGAGATATACGTTGGAGGAAGCAATATATCGGTTGACAGTTCTATGAACGTATACTCTCGGAATCTTAACAATAGACCATTCGTGACTCAGAACGCCTTTCTTGCAGAGTCTGCCTCTAGAATTGACTGAACATACCAAATGGACCTATAACGAATCGAGCTACTCTCCTTTAAATATTCTCTGCTCCACCGATCCTATCAGATGTTGATCCCTGATTGACAACCCATATTCAAGTATTGGTCAAACGAGAGTTTTGTAAGCTACTTCTAATGTTTGTGGAGGGTTTCCTGGGAATTCTTCCAATGAATCTCATTCTGGAATCTGCCTTACCCGCGATTAATATTATGCGGTCGTTCCACTTTGGATCGTTCCTTACGCTTACTGCTACATACTTTATGGAAGAACTGCTTCCAGCGATTGCTCTGCAATTGTAGTCATGCAATAAGGAGCCTTTCTGTCAATGTTTTCGTAATGCGTCGCATTTGTTTATGTTGATTCCAGCTCACTGCACAAAGCGTTGATTCTCTGTAGATATTTCTGCATTCAGCTATATTTTTCTAGCTCACAACTCTCTACGCACAACAAAATCATCCGCAAGAAACCTCATCGAACTACCGACGTTATCTGCTACGTCATTTACATGGCAGTGGCCCTAAAACACTCCCTCGCGACGTGCCCGAAGTTAATTTTACGTCCGAAGACATCCAGATACTTTTATGTCTGAAGACTCATTTTCGTTCAGAATGACATGCTACCTCCTGTTTGTTTGAAACTATCCAGCCCAATCACATAATTGTTCTGACATTGCGTGTGCTCTTATTTTGTTCGATAGGTGCTGTGCGGAATCTCATCGAACGTCTAGGAATACGACGTTTATCTGGGCGCCTCTGCCTACAGCTATCTGGGTTTCGTGGACCAACAGAGCAGACTGACTCTCACTCGATCGTTGTGATTTTGATTTCAGCTCAGCAGTTTTCCGGTATACAATAATGCCAGAATACGCGAGCATAAAGCTTGTTTCAAAATTCTAGAAAAGACCGATGTCAGGAATACAGGCACATCGTTTCGTACTTCTGTTCGACGTTGGAAAAGGTCTCCCCTGAAGTCGATTGGCCTTTCCCCAGTTGAACGAATTCATTTGCTTGTATATCCGTTAATCATTTACTTCGATTCAGTATTTTGTGGTTAGTACGACGATTTACATGTGGAAATGCAGGACGAACATCCTCTATGACACAGTTTTGGAAAAAGCTTATAGTATGACGGCTTTTTGTGTCCCGCCTTCGGTTTCGGTGCCATTATGATCACAGAATGTCTCGGTAGAAGGGTTCGAACTGTTTACTGATATCACATACAAAGAAATATCTTAGATTTTTCTGTCAGGCAGTAGATACAATTCGGCTTTAGAATTAGTTCAACGCTTCACGCATAAGACTTCTTACGCTAATTTTGGCTTCCTTTCGTTTTATCTTGTCTGTGGCGGTTTCGCCACATGAAAATTTGATGGGAACTCTCTTTGCTTTCGCAGCAGCTTTCTAACACGGTTGTCAAACCACAGTGGTTGTTCTCCATCCCTTTTGATTTTGCTCTGCATATACCTGTCTAAAGCATTTTGTGTGATGCTCTTGAACTCGGACCATTGACGCTCACCATTGTCAGTGATGGAGATAAAATTTTCTTGTTGACCTATAACGTAATCTGAAATCCGTCTCTTGTTGTTCTTGTTAGACTGAAACATGCTACTAGCTTTCTTAGGATTCCTATTTATAGCTGTGTGCAACGAGGCTGCAAGGGCGTTATGGTCCCTGAAACCCTGTCGTACCCCAACTGAGTCGAAAATTTCGAGTATATTCGTCATTCATTTTTATTTCCGAGTCATCAGTCTTGATTCAGCCCGCCAAGAAATCTACTCCTGTACCAACGTCTCCATCTCACAGAAGCACTTGTAAACTATGTTCTCAATTCTAGAATGAGATTTTGACTCTGCAGCGGAGTGTGCGCTTATATGAAACTTTCTGTCAGATTAAAACTATGTGCCGGACCGAGACTCGATCTCGGGACCTTCGCCTTTTGCGGGCAAGTGCTCTACCACCTGAGATACGCAAGCACGACTCACGAACTGTCCTCACAGCTTCAATTCGGCCAGTACCTCGTCTCCTACCTACCAAACGTCACAGAAGATCGTTTGCGAACCTTGCACAAACAGCACTCCTGGAAGAAAGGATATTGTGGAGACACGGCTTAGCCACAGCCTGGGGGATGTTTCCAGAGTAAGATTTTCACTTTTCAGAGGAGTGTGCGCTGATATGAGACTTTCTGGCAGATTAAAACTGTGTGTCGGACCGAGACTCGAACTCGGGACCTTTGCCTTTCGCAGGCAAGTTCTCTGCCACCTGAGCTACCCAAGCACGACTTACGACCCGTCCTAACAGGAAGGTTCATATCAGCGCACACTCCACTGCAGAGTCAAAATCTCATTCTGGAAACAACCCCTTGACTGTGGCTAATCCATGTCTCCGCAATATCCTTTCATCTAAGGGTGCTAGTTCTGCAAGGTTCGCAGAAGACCTTCTGTGGAGATTGGAAGGTAGAAGACGAGGTACTGGCAGATTTGAAGCTGTGAGGAAGGGCCCTGAGTCGTGCTTGGGTAGCTGAGGTGGTAGAACACCTGCCCGCAAACATCAAAGTTCCCGAGTTCGAGTCTCGGTCCGTCACACAGTTTTAATCTGACATGAAGTTTTATGACCTCAGTTATTTGCTGGATGTATTCCAATCTCTGTCTCCCTCTACAGTTTTTACCCCCGACAGCTCCCTCTAGTACCTTGAAAATCATTCCCTGATTTCTTAGCAAATGTCCTATGATCCTGCCCTTTCTTCTTGTCAGTGTTTCCCTCATCATCCTTTACATTCCGATTCTGCGCCGGACCTTCTCATTCCTTACCTTATCAATCCACCAGAATTTCAACATTCGTCTGAAGCACCATGCGTCAAATACTTCGATTTTCTTCCGGATTTCCCACAGTCCGTTTTTCTCTGCCCTACATTACTATGCTGCAAACGTACATTCTCAGAAATATCTTCCTCAAATGAAAGCGCCGGCCTGGATATTTCCTTTGCCCGGGGACTGGGTGTTTGTGTGGTCCTCACCATTTTATCATCATCATCATTTCAGATCATGGCTCGATTTGATTGTGTAGAGCTTAGACTGTGTAATAATTGGGATTTGTACGGGCGCTGAAGACCGCGCGGTTGAGCGCCCCACTAACCAAACATCGTCATCATCAAATGAATGCTTAAGTTTGATATTAGTAGACTTCCCTTGGACAGGAACACCATTTTTTTCCAGTGCAAGTGTGCATTTGAAGTCCTCCTTCGACCGTCCGTCATTGATCATTTTGCTGCCTCGGTAGCAAAATTCCTTAATCTGCGTCGTGATCATCACTCCTGATGTTAAGTTTCTTCCTCTTCTCATTTTTTTATATTTCTCATTGCTTTCGTTTTTCTTCTATTTACTCTCACTTCATATTCTGTATTCATAAGACTGTTCATTCCATTCAGCGAATCATGTAGTTCCTCTTCACATTCACTCAGTATAGCAATGTCATCAGCAAATCGTATCATTAACATCCTTTCACCGAGAATTTTAATTCCACTGCTGAATCTTTCCTTTATTTCCATCATCGCTTCTTCGATGTACTGATTGAACAGTAGGGGAAAAAGACTACATCCATCTCTTACACCCTTTTTTAACGGGGTACTTCGTTGTTGGTCGTCTACTCTTTTTATTCTCTCTTAACTATTGTATATAGTGTGCAGTATTGACCGAAAACACGCAGCCAGGCACAAGCACCAGAGTCGCACAGGTGCGAGTTGATGCCAGTTCCACGGAGACTCGCCACTTGAGCGAGTTCCTCTAGCGACACGGGCGGCTCTGAAGATTAATATATCGGCTGCACCTCGGCCAATTGCCGGCCGAGTGCAATCCGCCAATGAGCAGACGACAATGGATTGGAGACTACTCGGAAGATAGAAGAGCAGCTCTCACCCACTTGGCTATAGATCATCGTCCAAGGCGTATACAGGGAACGTCGTTTAGTGAACTCTTAGAAGTGAACAGACAGTTGTTGTGAATTGCATTTGCTATATACTGTGTAGTTTACCTACTATTATTTGCACTTAGCCATTGCCGGCCTTTTTGTATTATATTACATGCAGTGTTGTAGACTTCATTATTCGGTAATTCATAAAGCTAAGTAAACCTTTTCTACTCATTTGTGTGACTTTGTTACTAATTTGTTGGAATGTTGTAGCACCTTCGTACTCCTATCCTGTTACGTGACCCTGGGGCAGAGCTATGTAATAGTTGGGGGGGACGGGGGGAGAGAAAATGTCATAGCGGTGTACTGCACCTGAAGCCGTCTCACGAACTCACAAACTCGGCTACCGTAACAACAGCAGCGACTCGGCCTCCACATCAGTATCGACGAAGCCTTTACAAAACTGGCGACGAAGTGGCGGCTTCCCAAGTCAGGAACCGTGTCGACAACGGCTTTGCCTTAATTCTTCTCATCCAATTCTGCACAATTGTGACATTGTTCGTTGTAGTTGTTGGAGCACGTTGTGTACGTCACACCATTTGCTTTTTGTCATTGCTATTGTCTAACTAGTTGCGATATCCACTGCACCCACTACCCAACCACAATTTAAGTTTCATTACTCCGTAACGCAACCATCACCACAGAATCCTCCAATTGGATGTCTTCCTACCGAACCATTGCCTAACGTGGATGTACAATTTCCGCAGGATCTGAACACGTTCCCTTGATTTCACATGCTGTCACTTCAGAAGCTCTAGCAATATGTCACACAACAGGAGGCTGTTGAAACAGTTAACAGCGCATCGGCGGCGACACCTGCAGCTTCCTTGCCACAGTTCCTGCCACCGTATCGCGCCTTCGACGAAAACGCAGAAGACTGGACTAAGTATAGAGTACAATTCAGGGTTTACCTGGTAGCCCACCAAATATCCGTCGTTGGTGTATCACTGTACAGGACTCTTACACAGCTCTTCCCTACATCCCGACATGAAGACGTCCCCTTTGACACATTAGTCAGTACATTAAGTAAATATTACGAAGACCGTAGCAACATTGGTGCTGTCACTTTTAAGTTTTTTAGTTAAATGAAGCAGACAGGACAAACATACCCTCAGTGGGTGACTAAATTACAAGGCTTAACGCGAAAACACAAGTTTCGTTGTGACTGTGGAAAATATTACAGCAACTATACGATCAGGGACGCAGTCACACAGACTGCGTCAGACAATAGGATCAGAGAACAGATTATGAAATATTCCTATCCTACTCTTGAGCAGGTATTGCAGATCACTGATCACCAAGACACTTGTGATTTTCGTGTAGACAGTTTTCTGCATTTGTGCTGTAGAAAGTGAAACGTCCCCTTAGAAAAATTATAAATGACTGTACTTAAACTGACACACAATACTTTTAGCGCAACACAATCTGACATTTAATAATCCCTACAAAAGAATGGCCCTGACTAACATGAATCACTTATCTCACAAAAATCTTCGTTACTCAAACTACTGCAATACAGCGAGCGCCAATTCTGCCAGCTAAATAAAAAATTGTAACTACTGAAGGCAGTAACTACTGATAAGCATAGTTAGCAAATGAAAGATTATGATAAAGAATAAACAATATATTTACCTTAACAGTGGTCAAAAGTCATAATATATATCAGTTCATGACATGCAGTCTTACAAATTTATTGTCTCTGATGGACACACGTCCAGATCATCCGCTCTCAAAACTCCGCCATCTCTCTCCGCACATCCACCACTGCTGGCGGCTCACCTCCAACTGCGCAATGCTACGCGCTGTTCACAGCCGACTGCCCAACACTACAATAGCAAACAACGATGCAAGCCAGCCACAGACTGCACACAGCACAGCCAGTGATTTTCATACAGAGCGCTACGCGGCGTTACCAATAAACTAACCTAAACAGCCTACTTACAAAAGGAAAGGTGGAAAAAACTCTAGTGATACGTGATCCCGTAAACAGCCACACTTAACGGCACACAAACAGCCTTGCGGGCTGGGCGCCGTAACTCGTCAGCAACTTAAAGCGCAAGCCGCTCTCCGGTCACCAATACCGTGGTAGAAAATCTTGCCCCCGATGCTATACCGCACATAAACGTGAACATTACACTTCAAGCTAAGCCACTTGCTACTCCTGCCACCGAAATGTACATGAACGAAGTGTTTGTTTAAAAAGACAAAAGTCCCCGGGTCACAATGTGGAACAATTGTGCCCTGCTATGCAAGTGCATGTTTAAAATTCAGAACAGGTCTCTACCACAAAACAATGGTGTATAGTTATTCAGAATACTAGTTCCCTATGCAACATTTCTCTAAAAAATTGTATGTACCTTTAGTGATAGCAGGCCACACAGTAAAACTTGGAATAGATTCAGGTGCATATGTGTCCTTGTTAAACTATTTAACTTATGAACTGTTAGGCAACCCAAAACCGTGTCAATCTACCAAAGCTCTTACAGCTTACAATTCTTGCCAGACCATACCAGTGATCGGAAAACTTAACATTTTGGCCACGATTCAGAATCTGCAGGAGACAGTATAATTTCAAGAGCTACGAAGTTCACGATCAGTTAATACTTCTAGTCCCGACTTGTTCGAATTGCTGGACTAAACATTGTGACCAATGAGATAGCAGTATGTAATTTTAATTCAGGTGATACTATTCCTAAACTCCGTGACGAATTTCAAGAATTGCTTGCTCCTGGCGTAGATAAAGCCCTTAACTTTGTAGCACACGCTATGCTTAAAGACAACGCGCAGCCACATTTCTTAAAAACTCGAACGGTGCATATTGCACTTCGTGAACAGGTTCCAAAAGAACTGGCTCTCTGATA
The DNA here is from genome assembly GCF_021461395.2 of Schistocerca americana. NCBI lineage: Eukaryota > Metazoa > Arthropoda > Insecta > Orthoptera > Acrididae > Schistocerca > Schistocerca americana. The sequence continues at coordinate 326,457,562 of NC_060125.1, forward strand.
AGAAAATGGCATAATCGCACCAATCTCTGCAAGTCAGTGGTCTTCCCCAGTAGTTTACGTTTGAAAACCTTCAGGAAACATTAGGATTTGTGCTGATTACAAAGCCACTGCCAATCCTCAGACAGTTGCGGATACTTATCCATTGCTTCGACTAGAAGAACTCACGGACCGCTTAGGCGCAGGTCGCTATTTTTCAAAAACTGACCTTCGGGATGCCTGCCTTCAAATTCCTCTTGATGAATCTTCGCAAAATGTGTTTGTCATCAATACAATTTTAGGACTTTCCAAGTTCCCTCGTTTGCCTTTCGGTAGTGCATCAGCACCTGCCATTTTCCAACGTTACCTACAGCAACTGAGTTCTGCACCTCCATGTAAAAATGACCTGGACGATATTGTAGTTGCTGGCCGCACAGCTGAACAACATCTTGCCAAATTGCGCACTTTACTTAAAGTTTTTTCAGAGACCGGACTCGTGTATAATAAAGAACAGTGTGTATTTTTTCTGGCGGAAATAGAATATTTAGGCCATTTTATCAATTCTCGAGGTGTTCATCCGATACAGGAACCTTTGCAAGCAACACGTAATCTCAAACCACCTCAGAATGTCTAAGAAATAGCATTCTGTCTTGGGGAAGCTCAGTTATTACATTCGATTCATCCCTAACGCGGCTGATATAGCGGCTTCCTTGCATAACCTTTGCCGCAACAGTGTTCCTTTTGTTTGGTCTCACGATAGTGACATAGTCATTCAGAAATTGAAAGCGGCATTGCTCGCTGATCGAAGCTTGATTCATTTCGATCGAAACAAATCTGTAATTTTGGCCACGGACGCATCGTCCTACGGAATTACTGCTAATTTGTCCCATGGGGTTGGTCCGTCAGACTGACTTACTTACTTAGTTTCAAAGATTCTGAACAAAGCCCAACAAAACTATTCCGAAGTAGAAAAGGAAGCTCTCATTACCATTTCCGGAGTGACTAAATTTCACCCGTACTTTTGCGGTCGAAAAGTCTATTTTCTCAAGGGCCATAAGCCTTTGCAGTCACTCTTCAATCCGGCCAAACCGATTCCTATTAGTACTGCTCAGAAATTGCAACGTTGGGCTCTTCTTCGCTCCCATTGCAAGTTCGAGATAATTTATCGGCCCACTTCTAAGAATGCGAATGCTCTCTCATGTCTACCTGCGGGACCTGATGCAGACTTCGACACTTCCAAAGCAGTAAGTTTTCAAATTCTTGTAAGAAATGGACACTGCCGAGCAATTTCCCCTGCATTATCGCAAAGGAGCGCTAGCCATTTATTCCTATCCGATTAGCAAATATTTTGCACCGATACATTCGTACCCGATGTTCATCTTCAATCATGCCCATTGTTAGCCCAATTATTCTAAGATATTTTGCCCGTCGACATGATCTTTCTGTTGTTCATCGTGTCATTCTGCTTCACACAGTCAGGACATTTGCGTGTGGTAATACCGAAAGTGCTTCAAAGAGATGTGCTCTGCTCATTGCATGAAGATCATTGGGGTATTTTTCGCACAAAGCAACTGGAGCACAGACATGGAACATGTTTTAGCATATACGTGCGATTAGAAAGGACGTCTGAACGGCGTCAGTTGCGTGTGGCACATCAGGCCGACCCCTATCCCCCATCCCCACAACGTATCTATGAGTGGCCCATGGCAGAAGAGCCTTACCAGCATGTGCTCGTGCACTTCTCTGGCCCTTACTGGAACACACGCAAGTTAGCAGTTGTCGGCGCAAAAATTCCCCTTTTGTTGTTGCCATGACATTGACATCTCGCTCCATTTTTCAAGAATTCCAGTCCATGTTCCGTTTCGAAGGTCTGTTTGAATTGCATATCATGGAAAACGGATCTTAGTTTGTCTTTGCAGAACTTGAGTATTTGTATAGAGCGAACGTGATACGCCATCTCACCTCAGCCCCATTCCATCCACAATCGAAAGGTGAGGCTGAATGATTTTTTCGCACGTTGAAACAGCGTATGGACAAACTTCGCTTGCATCATCCACGAGAACAAGTCTTACTTCGCTTCTTGTCCACTTATTGCTCCGACACCGACAAGGCCCTTCACCCGCATATTTACTATATGGGCGAGGCCACCGCACGCTCTTGCATTCGCTCCATCCCCCATTGCGGTAGGTGCCCACAGACTTCAGTCAGCCAACATATCAGATTAGCCAACATGTATTTTACATAATCAATGACAGAAAGAAGTCATAGGAACGCGGGGTCATTACCGATTCAAATGGTTCGCAAATGTATCATAATGAAGGTCCCGACGGATTGCTGAATCGGCACACAAATCCAATTCACCTTGTCGCTTGCATGGGTTTCCCGCTTCTCCTACGTTTACGGAGTCCTGACTTTCCTGGTCGACGCAACCCGAACGGCATCCATCAGAGTAGGGTGGCGCGACGCTGTTTCCAGACCTCGAGCAGATGGACATCGATCCGACGCCGCATCCGTCCTCTAGCGGACGTCCGATCTACCCCACCATCGTTGGTCAAGCCCTCACCGAGTTCTGCCAAGGGGCCTCCAGTCCTGGAAGACGCCATTGCGAATTCACGCCACCAAGAAGATTCCCTGCCGACAGGTGCTGGGGCGCAGCCCCTGCGTCGCTTTTCGGTCGGTGTTTCCTCGTAGTCTCAAGACGGATGTCGCGATACGAGCAGCGAATCAGCATCGGCTACATCAACGGCCGCTGCTCCAACACTAGTTCCAACACCCACGCCTCCGCCTCACCGTCAGCATGGTGCACGGCCGTACGTGGCAAAGGTGTCGCGGTTCGGAGGGGAGGAGATCTGTGTCGTCCGAACAAGCCACAACAAGGCACAATGGTGCGAGCTGATGCCAGTGCCATGGAGACTCGCCACTTACGAGAGTTCCAGCAACGCCGCGGGCGGAGCTGATGATCAACGTATCGACTTCGCCTCGGCCAATTGCCGGCAGAGTACAATCCGCCAATGATGGTACGACAACGGACTGAAGAATACTCGGAAGACAGAAGAACAGCTCTCGCCCACTTGGCTATAGATCATCATCCAAGGCTTACACAGAGTACGTCGTTTAGTGAACTCTTAGAAGTGGACAGTCAATTGTTGCAAATTGCATTTGCTATGTACTGTGTAGTTTACCACTTAGCCATTGCGGACCTATTTTGTGCCCTATTAGAGGCAGTGTTGTAGAATCATTATTCGATAAGTCACAAAGCTAACTAAACTTTTATAACTCATTTGTGTGACTTTGTTTATAATTTGTTGGAGTGTTGTAGAATATTCGTTCTCCTATCCAGTTACCTGAAACTGGGGCAGAGCTATGTAACAGTGGGAGGGAGAAATTGTCTTAGCACCAGAAGCCGTCTCACAGACTCACAAACTCGGCCTACGGTAACAGCAGTAGTGACGAGGCATTTACAAAAACGGCGATGAGGGTTTACGAAATATTGTATATTTCCTGTCTCTCCCTACAGCTTATCCCTATTTTCCTCAGTATTTCGAAGATATTGCACTAATTTACATTGTCGAACGCTGTCTCCAGGTCCACAACTTCTATGGAACAATCTTGAGTTTTCTTTACTTTCGCTTCCAGTGTCAACCGCAACGTCAATATTGCCTCTGGTGCGTTTACCTTTCCTAAAGCCAAACAGATCATCAGCTAACAAACCCTGAATTATTTATTCAGTCTTCTGTATATTATTTTTGTCAGCAACTCGGATGCATGAGCTGTTAAGCTGATTGTGCGATAATTATCGCACTCTTTGCTCTTCCATTACTCGAAATTGTGTGGATGATAGTTTTCGGAAAGTCGTGTGATGACGCCAAACGAATACACTCTGCTAACGATTTGAGACATTCCGATGGAATATTATATATCCCTTCTGTCTTAATTGACCTTAAATCTCCCTAAATCCTATCAAATTCTGATTCTAATATTGGATCTATCTCTTCTAAATGTAATCCTGTTCCGTCTTCTATCTCATCAGACGAATCATACGCTTCATAGAGACATTCAATGTAGTCTTTCCACCTATCCGCTTACTCCTCTGCGTTTAACACTGGAAATCCGGTTGTACTCTTAATGTTACCACGCGTGCTTTCAATTTCACGGAAGTTCATTCTCACTTGCGTTTACATGCTGAGCCAGTCCTTCCGGAAATCATTTATTTTCGATTTCTCCAAAGTTTTCGTGCAGCCATTTCGTCTTAGCTTCCCTCCACCCACTATCTATCTCATTCGTCAGCAACTTTTATTTCTGTATTCTTGAATTTCCCTGAACTTTTTTGTACTTCCTTCTTAGATCGATCAACTGACTTCTTCCGGTTTTAGAGATGTTCGTTCCTCTTCAACTTTACTGATTCCTGAGCTATTCCTTATTGCTGTACCTGTAGCCTTAAAGAACTTCAAGTGTATCTCTTCATTCCTTTGTATTTCGTTATTGGTTCTTCCTGACTTACTTCTTAAACATCAGACTACTCTTCTTCACCATTACATTGTGATCCGAGTCTATATCCGCTCCTAGGTACGCCTTACAATTCAGTATCTCATTTCGGAGTCTCATTCTCACCACGATGTAACCCAACTGAAAGCTTGCCGTATCACACTTCCTTTTCCAAGTACACCTTCTCCTGTTGTGGGTGTTGAATCGAGTGTTTGGCATTACTATCTGAAATGTGCTTCAGAATTCAGTCTTTGTCATTCCCTGTCCGAAGCCCATATTCTACTGTAACGTCATCTTCTAATCGTTCCCCTACAACTGAGTTACAGTTTCCCATGACTATTAGATTTTCATCTCCCAACACATATTATATTACGCTTCAATATCTTCATATATTTTGTCTGATTCTTCATCTCCAGCCTGAGATGTTGGCATAGATACCTAAACTATCGTCGTCGGTGTTGGTTAGCTGTCGATTCTGGTAAGATCAACCCTATCACTGAACTGTTCACAGTAACACACTCTCTGTCCTACCTCCCTACTCATAGCGAATCCTACTCCCGTATTCCCATTTTCTGCTGCTGTTGATTTTATCCTTTACCCATCTGACCAGAAATCCCTATCTTCTTTGCGTTTCACTACCTTACTATGTCTCGATTGAACCTTTCCGTTTCCCTTTTCAGATATTCTATCTTCTCTACCACCTTCAAGCTTCTGACAATCCACGCCCGCTCCGACACATAGGACGGTATCCTTTCGTTGGTTATACAATCTTTTTCTCATGGTCACTTTTTCAATTACAGGCCTCATGTACTGTGGGTACATATTACGTGTCAAATCAGTGGTTTCCATTGCCTTCTCCATCCTCATTCCGTTGGTCATTGCTGATTCTTCCACCTTTAGGGGCACATTCCCACTCCAAGGACAAGAGAGTGACCTGAACTTCTGTCCACTCCTCCGCTTTTTTTGACAAGACATAATGAGGGCGACTACTTACGTTGGAAGTCTTCGGCCACAAGGGTTAATTATTGACCAAAAATTAAGCGGTGGTGGTTTTCTAACTCGGGACTGAGGACGTTTTGATTGCTAATTATGACGTTACCCCTGCAGGAGCAGGACCACGGGCAGGGCATGGGTCAACACATGAGGCATGGCCATCCCGTCCCCATAGCCACAAAACGTATTTTAGGGTCCAAGAATCAGGGCGAGGATTTAGCGTGTTCGTCTATGTTGATTTACTTATTTACTGATTTATTTTAATTTTTTTTTGTATTTGTTGACTTATTTTTGTTTTATTATAAAGATGCTACAGCTCCGTAGGTGAGCGTCCGAGCCGTCTGCTCGTCTGTTGGTAGGAATTCACCCCTGTTCCGTCCGTAATGGATCAGCATTCTCCAGGATTCTTCTGCAGTTTCAGCGTCTCACACTAGGAACGACCCAGTGAGTAGGAGGGTCCGAAAATAACGAACCTAAATAATTCCCAATGTTGGTCCTGTACCTCGTGTGGCGGCTGCAAGTTGCGTGTGTCGCCATCAGCAATGAACCAAAGGTCGATTGTGCTTTTGTGAACATCACGAAATGTGTAGTATAGGGCCATGCCTTTTAGCCAGTTAACGACCTTCGTACTGATCGGTGGAAAGTATAAGCCGTTGGGAGGGGAATATATCACCAGGGGAGACAAACGCCGGCAATTGCTGCAAGATTAATGCCAGCACACGCTGCTTGAGTAGCCAGCCCCCTCTGGTCGCGGCACAAGTCAGGCGGTGTGTATCCAAATCAAAGACTGAGCATGTCGGACACAAGGGGTCGTCCTTCAGATGAATGGAATCTAGCCTCTCACGAGCATCGAACTTCCTGTTCACAAACATGTACCACAATCCAGAATGAGATTTTCACTCTGCAGCGGAGTGTGCGCTGGTATGAAACTTCCTGGCAGATTAAAACTGTGTGCCCCACCGAGACTCGAACTTGGGACCTTTGCCTTTCGCGGGCAAGTGCTCTACCAACTGCCTGAAAGAAAGGATATTGCGGAGACATGGCTTAGCCACAGCCTGGGGGATGTTTCCAGAATGAGATTTTCACTCTGCAGCGGAGTGTGCGCTGATATGAAACTTCCTGGCAGATTAAAACTGTGTGCCCGACCGAGACTCGAACTCGGGACCTTTGCCTTTCGCGGGCAAGTGCTCAACCAGGAGTGCTAGTTCTGCAAGGTTCGCAGGAGAGCTTCTGTAAAATTTGGAAGGTAGGAGACGAGGTACTGGCAGAAGTAAAGCTGTGAGTACCGGGCGTGAGTCGTGCTTCGGTAGCTCAGTTGGTAGAGCACTTGCCCGCGAAAGGCAAAGTCCCGAGTTCGAGTCTCGGTCATGCACACAGTTTTAATCTGCCAGGAAGTTTCATGTACCACAATGAACGCACCGCCGTAGCTAGAAAAGGGGTGTGTATTGCTCGAGACACCTTGTTCCAGCCGACCTCGGGATGACAGTGTGCGACCGTATTGGCAGGTTGCTGCTCTTGGTAAAGCCGATAATAGTCTTTCGTGCTGGACATCCTTGATGTCGGAAGAAAAAGTAGTTCAAATGGCTCTAAGCACTATGGGACTTAACATATTAGGTCATCAGTCCCCTACACTTAGAACTACCTAAACCTTATGAACCTAAGGACATCACACACACCAATGCCAGAGTCAGGATTCGAACCTGCGATCGTAGCAGCACCGCGGTTCCGAATTGAAGCGCCTAGAACAGCTCGGCCACAACGGTCGGACGTTATCGGAGATCTCATCGTAATGTGTGAAATCTTATGGGAATTAACTGCTAAGGTGATCAGTCCCTAAGCTTACACAATACGTAAACTAAATAATTATCCTAATGACAAACACACGCACCCATCTCCGAGACAGGGATGGAACAGAGCCACCGCGGTACAAAAACCGAGTTAGAAATCTGCTACTGAAGCAAAGGGAACTTCACAACAAGGATAAACATGGCCACAGTCTTGCAGACAAACCAAACTAAAATGGCTGGCTCTGAGCACCATGGGACTTAACATCTTAGGTCATCAGTCCCCTAGAACTTAGAACTACTTAAACCTAACTAACCTAAGGACATCACACACTTCCATGCCCGAGGCAGGATTCGAACCTGCGACCGTAGCAGTCCCGCGGTTCCGCACTGCAGCGCTAGAACCGCACGACCACCGCGGCCGGCCAAACTTAAATGAAGTGAAATGTAGTGTGAGGAGGGCTACGCGAGAGGCGTTCAACGTATGCGAAAGTAAAGTTCTATGTACTGACTTGGCAGAAAATCATAAGAAGTTTTGGTCTTATGTCAGAGCGGTAGGTGGATCAAAAGAAAATGTCCAGACACCTTGTGACCAAAATGGTACTGAAACAGAAGATGACAGAGTAAAGGCCGAAAAACTAAATGTCTTTTTCCAATGCTGTCTCACCGAGGAAGACTGCACTGTAGTTCATTATCTACATTGTCGCACAGATGACAAAATGGTAGATATCGAAATAGATGACACGGGGATAGAAAAACAATTAAAATCGCTCAAAACAAGAAAGGCCTCTGGACCTGATGGGATACCAGTTCGATTTTACACAGAGTACGCGAAGGAACTTGCCCCTCTTCTTGCAGCGGTGTACCGTAGGTCTCTAAGAGAGCGTAGCGTTCCAAAAGATTTGAAAAGAGCACAGGTCATCCCTGTTTTCAAGGAGGGATGTTGAAAAGATGTGCAGCACTATAGACCTATACCTTTAAGGTCGATCAGTTGTAGAATTTCGGAACACGTTTTATGTTCGAGCATAATGACTTTTCTGGGGACTAGTAATCTACACTTTAGGAATCACCAAGGGTTTCCAAATAGACGATCGTGTGAAACCCAGCTCGTGCTACTCGTCCACGAGACTCAGAGGGCCATAGACACGGGTTCCCAGGTAGACACCGTGCTTCTTGACTTCCGCAAGGCGTTTGATACAGTTCCCCACCGTCGTTTAATGAACAAAGTAAGAGCATATGTACTATCAGACCAATTGTGTGATTGGATTGAAGTGTTCCTAGGTATCAGAACGCAGCATTTCATTCTCAATTGAGAGAAGTCTTCCGAAGTAAGAGTGATTTCAGGTGTGCCGCAGGAGAGTGTCGTAGGACCGTTGCTATTCACAATACATATAAATAACCTTGTGGATAACATTGGAAGTTCACTGAGGCTTTTTGCGGATGATGCTGTGGTATATCGACAGGTTGTAACGATGGAAAATTGTACTGAAATGCAGGAGGATCTGCAACGAACTGACGCACGGTGCAGGGATGGCAATTGAATCTCAATGTAGACAAGAGTAATGTGTTACAAATACAGAGAAAGAAAGATCCTTTATCATTTAGCTACAATATAGCAGGTCAGCAACTGGAAGCAGTTAATTCCATAAATTATCTTGGAGTAGGCATTAGGAGTGATTTAAAATGGAATGAGCATATAAAATTAATCGTCGGTAAAGCAGATGCCAGACTGAGATTCATTGGAAGAATCTTAATGAAATGCAGTTAGAAAACAAAGGTAGTAGGTTACAGTACACCTGTTCGCCTACTGCTTGAATACTGCTCACCAGTGTGGGATCCGTAAAGATAGGGTTGATAGAAGAGATAGAGAAGATCCAACGGAGAGCACCGCGCTTCGTTACAAGATCATTTAGTAATCGCAAAAGCGTTACGGAGATGAGAGATGAATTGCAGTGGAAGACGCTGCAAGAGAGACGCTCAGTAGCTCGGTACGGGCTTTTGTTAAAGTTCGAGAACATACCTTCACCGAGGAGTCTAGCAGTATATTGCTCCCTCTTACGTATATCTCGCAAAGAGACCATGAGGATAAAATCAGAGAGATTAGAGCCCATACAGAGGCATACCGACAATCTTTCTTTCCACGAACAATACGAGACTGGAATAGAAGGGAGAACCCATAGTCACTAAAGGTGCCCTCCGCCACACACCATCATGTGGTTTGCGGAGTATGGATTTAGATGTAGACGTAGAAAGCGATCGCTCACGGTTAAAGACATGAATTAGGCCGATACCACCCGCACCCTGCAACAGTGTCAGGGTGCCGTATCGGACTTTAAAAACAATACTTGCGCTCACGAAATGTCAGTATGCTGCTTAAAATCTGTGAGTCATCGTAACCGCCATGGGTAGTAAATGCACAAAATAGTTCAGTTTGGAAACAAGATGGGTGTTGATATAATGTGTTCGTAGGAGCACGTCCATTCGATGCAGTTTAATGTCTTGTATCAGAGCTCGTGTCGGCGTAGTAGCCGGAGGTAGGCAGCTGCCACCGTGCGGCGAACACTGCCATAGATGTGCACTCCTAAACATTTGAGTACGTGCATCTTGTCAAAGGGCGCCAGCGCTGCGTGGGAAAGCCACCCTACGACATCTATGTATTTTGTTTTCTTCACGTTGAAGACTCTCCCAGCAAATGCCCCATACTGCGAGCCACTGAAGCGCCATCTGCAATTCATCTTCTGATCGGCCAGGAACATCACATCATCGGCGAATGCACTACAACGAAAGGTCACGTCCGGCTTGCAAATACTTGCTGATCACCGTTGTAGACTATGCAAGGCTGGATCAAGCACTGCTTGAAATAATACACGTGACAAGGGGCATCGTTGGCTCACTGACCGTACAACAACAATGTGAAAAGACAAGTAACCGTTCACCATCATGCGGGAACGAGCTCCGTGGATCAGTCGAATTACCACCTGTGCAGGCCCATGCATTCCAAAACTCCGATATGATCCTAAAGCTGTGTGAATGTTACATACATCACCTAAGCAAGTGTGATGGTGTGAAGACGAGAGCGAAGGATACAGGCGAAGACCCTGTAGTCCTTGTTGAGGAGTGTGCGAAAGACCTGCTGCCTACAACCACCATTCAGTTTCGGTACTGGGATCCTAACGCTGTGTGAATGTTACATACATCACCTAAGCAAGTGTGATGGTGTGAAGACGAGAGCGAAGGATACAGGCGAAGACCCTGTAGTCCTTGTTGAGGAGTGTGCGAAAGTCCTGCTGCCTACAACCACCATTCAGTTTCGGTACTGGGATCAGCATGCTGTCTGTCAATTCCGTGGGGCAGTGAAATCATGGCGGACCAGTTCCTGAAACATTTGGTGCCACTTGTCACCAATAAGGTCATGAAAAGTGCAGTAGAATTACAGAGGTAAACCGTCCGGCCCTGCACCACGTTCCAAGGCCAATGTCAGCTCGTCGGATGTGATGGGCAACAGCAAGGTATCATCGGGTGCCACGTCCATAGGGACGGGGAAATCGTGGTGCAGCTCGTCATAATCACGTTGGTTTCACGGATCTTCCATGTACAAGGTCCCATAGTGCCGGGCGAACGTGCGCGCTATGTCCGTTTGCGTCACTGCGCGGCCACCCGCATCCATGTTTATGGCCGTGATGAGCTGACGTTTGCAGTGGGGCCTCTCGCACACACTGTGATAGACTGATGCTGTTTCGTTGCGATGCAGTCTTGCATTCACGTACGGATGCGGACTCCTTCTAGCTGCTCTGCCCTGATGTGTCGTAGACGAGCTATGATGCATTGTACGGACATCTAACGTTCGGGAAAAGGCGGTTACGTCGCCAGATCATGTAATGCCGTATAGCAAAATTCCGATATCGTCCTATTCCAGCTCCATCTGTCACATCCGAAGTCCATCAGGGTCTTTCGTATGCAGTTGTGGCACATCTCAGTAAAGTGGAACCATACACGGGCATGATCCCTGCTGCGTCTGGCGAGCTGTCGGGGTAAGTTGACAGCGCAGACACGCACGAGATGACCCATGAAGGCCGTCGGCCGTATTTCTGAATCACGGGTCCCTGTGCGGAGGCCACGTGAGACTTATATCCGGTCCAGACTAATGGTGGAATGGCCGGTAAACTGCGTATATAAGCGCTGGTTCCCATGAATCAAGAGCCGTGTCGTGGAGCTCGATGTTACGTACCAGTAGAGCCGGGCATGGGACAATGCGTTAGCTGGTCTTCGTGCCGCAGAACACTGTTAAAATCGCCGCCCACTATATAATGGTCCATACTGCCTTGCAACGGTGGTGCGACCACCTCCGAAAAGAAGAAGTGATTATCACTGCGGTGTGAAGTACCGGAGTTCGCGTAGACGTTAACGAGGCGGACTGCGTCAAGTGTGAGAGCAATGTTTGGCGTGATCGGCAAGTACGCCACGCCCGACGCTTCCATGCCACGTCGGAGAAAGACGACCGTTCCTCCTGCACGATCACCAGATGGTAGGCTATAGGTGGTGTTACCATAAAGGTCGAAACGTAGCTCTGCGTGGACTTTCCGAAAAAGGGCAATGTCTAATTCTGCCGCTCTGATCGCGTCGTGTAGGATGTGGTTCTTGGCAGTGGACCGGACACCATTGACACTGACTGTTCCCACACGGTAGGATTAAGGCATTTCAAGTGGTGGAGGCAATGCACGAATGCAAGTCCATGGTGAGCTCGTACTCCACACAACCATCCGACCGCATGACGTGCGTTACTGTGCCGTACGAACCCCTGACGGGCAGGGCCCTCCGAGTCAATATCAGCGCTGGGCTTCGGAGGATTTATCGATGTGTGCCGTGAATCATCTGCTCCATGTCGTCTATCAATCACCAAGAGAGGATTGGGAGGTCAGTGGTGGCTGTCCACTCGTAAGTAGGCTGTTTAGGTTTTTATATTGGTAACGCCACGTAGCACTCTGTATGAAAACCACTGGCTGTGCTGTGTGCAGTCTGTGGCTGGGTGGCATTGGTGTTATATTCGCTATTGTAGTGTTGGGCTGTTGGCTGTTAACAGCGCGTAGCGTTGCGCAGTTGGAGGTGAATCGCCAGCAATGGTGGATGTGGGGAAGTGAGATGGCGGACTTTTGAGAGCGGATGATCTGGTCGTGTGTCCATCAGGAACAGTACATTTGTAAGAATGGATGTCATGAACTGCTATATATATATTATGACTTTTGAACACTATTGAGGTAAATACATTGTTTGTTCCTTAGCAAAATCTTTCATTTGCTAACTACGCCTGTCGGTAGTTAGTGCCTTCAGTAGTTTGAATCTTTTATTTAGGTAGCAGTAGTGGCGCTCGCTGTATTGCAGTAGTTCGAGTAACGAAGATTTTTGTGAGGTAAGTGATTTGTGAAAGGTATGGGTTAATGTAAGTCATGGCCATTCTTTTGTAGGGATTATTAAAAGTCAGATTGCGTTGCGCTAAAATAAATATCGTGTGCCAGTTTAGTGTTGATCAGAATAGGTAAAGAGCGAAATGTCTGAGTACGTTCAGTTTTGTTCAGCTGTTTGAAAATCAAATAATGTAAGAGATTTATCAGCACAGTAATTCAATAATTCTTCTAAGGGGACGTTTCATATGTCGACCCTTAGCCGAGGATACCTCACTCGAATCTTCTGATTTTTTTCTTGCAATTTGTGTAATTAGTGTAGCTATTGTTTACTACTAGCGCGTAATCATAGAGAGAATTTCCTTTGTAGTTGTAGTTTTTCATTGTATAGTAGAACAGTTGTGGCATGCATGTAGATTTGCACCAAGTATTTGGCAGTTGCGCTTGCAATTAACGAGATATTATTTTCAGTGCTATGTTAATGTGTTCTCTAATTTTTGCTCTTCAAATTGTGCTTTTCTGTGTTATCGTGTGACATATTGTGACAATAATGGCGTCCAAAAAACGTAATACTTGGCTCCAAAGTAAACTGAGAAACGACAGTGAAGGAAGCAGTGTTTTAGCACCACCGAGTAATGAATTAACTAATGTTCAAAGTAGTAATTTGGTAAGTGTGCATAGGGAAATGGAGCGGGCGGCAAATAATGGCGTGGACAGTGAAACAATTAGTGAACCGGGAAGCATTATCGATCGATCGGTCAGCTACAGCTCGTCTCAGGAATCCGAAATGACAGGAAACAATCTCGCAAATACTGTAGATTCAGTTTTTGGGTCCACACCGTTTTCTCAAATAAGTCAAGACACATTTGCCAGTGCAAATTAACTGCCGAAAAGCACTGAGAAACATGTTTCAGACACCACTGCATTGGTATTACAATTAATACAACAAATGGGACAAACACAGCCAAAGCTTCAAAAGTTAGACACAATGGAACAAAATCTAGGAAAGTTAGACGGAATGGAACAAAATCTTCAAAAGTTAGACACAATGGAACAAAATCTTCAAAAGTTAGACGCAATGGAACAAATCCTTCATAGGTTAGACACCACGCTTGAACAAACACGTGAAGATTTAACCACTGAGTTACATAAAATCGAATCGAAATGTCAAAAAGTCTGTAATGACGAAAAAACACAAATTTGTGAGCATTTCCAACATATTTTTTTGGGGGATGAAAATACATTACAGAATCACGAAGCAGCCATAAAAGAACTGCAAACTATTGTTCATGAAAATCATGAGACCTTGCAAGCTAAGATTGATTCAGTTGCATCTACCAATTCGGTTACGCAACTTGCTAAAACTCAGGAAAACTTAAAGGACACAGTAGATACGATTTCAAAACAAATGGACACTCTGAAACCTGGTTCAGAAAAACACACTGAGGAAATAAGTTCACTATCGGAGAAAGTAGCCAAACTTTCGGATCAGTTCACTAACTTATCTACAATGGTGGATGATGATCTGAATGACACAAGACCTGTAGCCTTCATTGACACAGAAGAGTACGAACAAATTAGGAAATTCAAACAAAATCAGAATCAAATTAATACGCAACACCAAAGAGAAATCCAGGAAGTACAAGATCAGTTGATACAGGTAATACAAGAATTACATATTTCAGAGGACACTCGCGCTCCAATACGGGAAGGGGGACATAGAAATACGGAACCGCCACAAAGTAATAACACAGGGTACTTCGGAAATTGTGAAAGATATTGGCAAGGTACACCGAATTTTGAGATGGAACGGCCGAAACTACGTGACAATGACCGACGTACGACTCGCCGACAAGATGATTTTGACTATACGCTGTTCATTACTACACGTAAATTCAATACATTTAAGAATTCTGCCAACGAAATTCATCCACAGGCGTGGATTAATCAATTCTATGATTTTTTTCCCTCCCAACTGGTCATTGGAGCACAGATTAGAATTTATGTGTGGCTACTTAGAGAATGAACCAGCTGTAAGAATGCGATCGGTCATTCACGATTGCCACAGTGAAGGAGAATTTTACCATGCCTCCTTCTCAGCATATTCGTCTTAAGCCACACAAGACCGAGTAAAATATAGCATCAAAATGATGAAACATTTCGAACAATATAAATTTTACAGTCTTGTGAAATATTTTGAAGACATGTTGCACAAGAATCCGTAACTGTCAAACCCTTACAGCCCCTCAGAACACATCTGCATTTGCATAATCCAATTGCCTGAACATTTACGAAATATTATTTTGGCAGGACGTTGCAAAGACGACATTGAAGCTTTTCAGGGATTGTTACAAGAATTGGAAATTGACACCGACAATCGCGGAACTCGAAAACATCAGCACAACAATTACAGGTCACACCCGTCACAATTGCACGGTGAGAGAAATAATAAATGGACACGACAAGGCTATTCTTACAACGTAAATCGTGACCAAATCAGATACCACCCGTATGACAACAGTTGGCAGAATAATAGTTGCAGAGAAAGATCGCATTTCGGTTGTAATTAACATGACAGAGACAATCATAGAAACAGACAATATGGCAACCAGATCTATTATTATCATGGGAGAAAGAATAACTTCAGACGCAACTGTCCACCCCGCAGTTACGATTCCGGGAGAAATTCTCCACCACATGACTGGCAAAAAAGAAACTATGTAAACTACTGACAAAACAACAGACCTGAATTTCATCAGAACTGGCGAGATTCAAACAGGGCAGGGATCTCTCGGCAAGGTGAGTTTGTAGAAGTTAGGTCTCCTAATCTCAATACCGACGCACGCCAACAAAGAGATAGCAGACAATGAGTCGCACCGCAGGCAGCCTCGTGCGCCGGCTGGCTCAGAGGAAAATAACATAGACGCTAACCTTGAGAATAAATTGAGCATTCTTTACCGATGTACCATATACCACATGATAATTCCGTTGATGCTGGAGCTCTGCATAGTAGGAAGAGTAAAGGCTTGCACCACATTTCACTTGTAAAACCGTTTATTGAAAGATAATCTGCTTTTTAACTTAGTCTTTGCCATAAAATTTTTCACTTCACGCTACTTGTATGCGTTGTCGCACTTAGAAACTGTTATCATGCAACAATGTTTTGAAGTTAACTATCCAGTCTAGAACCTATGGAACATATTTAGACAGTAATTACCACTGCATTGTGATAGTGAACAGAGGACACAGAGTTACTGTGTATGTACATTCTTGCTTGTTAGTTGCACGATTACCTAACGACTATAAGGCTTACATACTTAGAACATATCCTTTTAAGGAGATTTTAAAGCAACATTTTGGTTTAGTTAAAAAGACATTCTGGATATAACGTACTTTCTGAGAGGTACCGGATGACACAGTGGTTAGTATATTTGATAGCTACACGATTACATCACGGCGCTACTAATGTGTGACACAATTAGCATTGTTGCTTTTGCGGTGTACCTGTTTTATATCTGCACAGTTTTTATGTATTATTCAGGAAAGTAAAACACGTTTTAGTAGTAACTTTTGTGGTATAGCTACAATGAGACAGGCTTTTCCGTAGCACAACAATACGTTACAGCACAGTACTTTCTTCATCATGGCAATAAGTGTAATAACTAAGATATCTATACGCAAAGCATTTCACTTTTGTTTATGAGGAGGTGAGTACATTGACTTCAGCAGAACTATGCTTACAGAGGACGATAACTATTACAAATCCACAGAATTATCTTACAGCAAGACGCACATTTAGCGCTACAAGACACGCATTTGAGTGATTAATTTTGTACTTAAAACATTTATTTTTAAAGTTTTTTGAATCACAAAGATACAAAGAATGTTTTCGGTGATATATTTCATTCCATTGCTGTAACTTTGTGTACCATGTGTCTAGCACGCACAAGGAGCCCTAGCTAATATGATATTTGCTTCTACATCTTTACACATCGGTACCATAGTTCTCTAACACATAAATTACACAGCTATCTGATCATTTAACACAGAAACAACCCTTTTTTGTACTACGTCAGTGACAGATGTCTACACAATTACACAGTTGGATAACTTCACTCTTACGAAATTGTATTTTGTCTGTACTTTGTGAACTGTTCATATTTTTTCAGAACCATTGTGATACCATGAGAGCTTTGAATGATGTATTTGACATGGGATCACGATTTTTAAAGAACATTAGAGGTAGATGACACTGTTGAAATGAGGAGAGAATCTTTTTTAGGTTTTGAAATTATTGCAGGAAGTTGCGACGTTTTTGAGATTTGGCTGACTTTTTATGATGTTATTACTACGATGACAATGTGTATTACGCTGTTGAGGTATGTTTATGATGAATAAGCTGATGCTATATGAGGAATTTGATTATGCTACATATTTATTATGATGAAATATTGAAGAATTGTCGACGAATTTGTATATTTGTAATAAGGTAAGGCATAATGAGTAATGGTTAGCGACTCTGACTTGTGAAAAAAGCTGTTGGAAACCAAGAATCGTACTTTAAGAGTTATGAAATGTGTGTAAATGCGTGAATGTACCACAATGCCGGCGAAAATTTTTTGGACACTGTTATATTTACAGGATCTTGTTTCTAGAGATTTGTAACGCAAATATTTCGACCTGTGAAATTTTGTTTGTATCAAACTGTCCCTGTAGCGGAAACTGATGTCGTAAATATTTCGGTAAGGAAGGTAGGTCACTGTAAACACCCAGCTGCGCGACAGTCGCCTGGAAAAAGAGCCATTAGTGTATGCCTTTCAGAAGCACAGGTGGAGAAAGAAAGAGGCCATTATCCTCACTATTGACATTTCTTTGTAGAAAGCATCGCAAATACGACACGCTCAAACTTGAAAACATATGATTGCACTGTGGAGCTCTTAATTTATGATATTTACTAAAATGCCTAATGAAATGATGAGAAACATTTTACATCTATTGTCTTTCTAGTTGAGAGATTGCTCCTTTTGTTTAATATCTAGTTTCTAGCTGCACTGCAGCATTGGTTAAAATAAAATATAATAGATGTACTAATATAGATATTTTATGCCTACAGATCCAGTAAATAATAATTTTGTGATTACTTCCAAAAAACAAAACAAGGGAGCACAAAAAGACATTTCCACTTCACAGAAATTGCATACATAATTTTTGTCAATGAGTTCGTAACTTGTCTGCTAGAGTAAGCCTAGGTGATGCATCACTCTAGTGTTAAGATGTGACATAGGTATTAAACATGGCCATTTTTACTCTAATATTTTTTCTGCTTGAGCTTTGACATGTTTAGATATAAGTTATTGCATTTGCTGCTGCTGTTTGCCAGGCATAGTAGCACTAAATTTCACTTTGTATTATTCTGTTAGGCCAGTTGTACTACTGATTTATTTTCCTTGTTGCTGCACATTGCCTTATATTGATTGTAATATTTCATTTGCTTTGCTAATTTAGATATACTGCTGCTTGCCTTGCCAATTTGCATTTTTTGTCATTGCTGTTTGAGTTAATTGTATTCTACTGCTGCATTGCCTCGTCCCTTAGTATGTACATCTGAGCTCAGTAGATTTAAGTTAGCTTAAGAGGGGGCAGACTACGTAAGAAACTGACTATGGAGAATAGGGAAAGAATGCATTGAGAAGTTATACGAAAAAGATTTGGGCCATAATGAGTATTGTACAATGAGAAATAATTATTTTGAAAGAAATATGAATAGAATACCGAAAGGAGATATAGATAGGACTTTTTGGGAATAATGATGAATGAAAGGAGATCTCCAAAAAGTAAAGCAAGTTTTGTTTGCAAAATACTGCAGTAAAACAAACCCTGTCCTTTCCTTTTGTATTATTCCACTATATGTTTGTGTACCCTTGTGTATTTGTGTTCTTCCTGTCTTTATGTGTTTATCTGATATGGTTTATGTTGTAGATTTTTTCTAATACTCAGTTACATTCACTACGATGAGGAATACTGTTATCCTCAAATATAATTTGCATTTATAATATGTTATTTACTTTGTAAAGATGTTTAGACGCTATTTATTCTGTTTTGTTTTAATGCTCACGTGTGAAGATGATGTTTCGAAAGTTATTCAGACCTTTTATGTATTTACTTATGTCATAATTCCTGTAACACTGATGTAAATGTTATTTCGATTCCTTTGTAAAGCCTGCATTAGCATGTATGTTATCTGTATTGTTATGTTCTTTAATGATGTATTTTGTACCTTTGTTATTGTATTCTTATGTTACAAAATTGTAATTGTCACCAGTTCATCAAATTACGAGGGCTATCCCCAAAGTACATTACGTTTTCGTATGTGTCCGTTAGGGGCGGGGCTAGCGCGGCCATCTTGGTGCCATGACATTCCGCCGCTCAGTCGGCATCCTGCCGTGCTAGTGAGAGGTTCGTGCTGTACTCCGTTGAGTTACTGTGACAGTCTGATGTGTCAGCCTTAATTGAAAATGCCGCGAAGTGTGACGTGCGTGCTGTAATAAGGTTTCTGACTGCAAAAAACTGTACACCGATAGAAATTTATCGGCAGCTTTGTGAAGTGTATGGGGACAACATAATCACTGAAGGTGAAGTGCGTCAATGGGTCATAAAATTTGAAAATGGCCTAACTAGCGTGCACGACGAAGAGCGAAGTGGAAGACCCAACATAGTGTTTGCCGAACTTGTCGAAAAAGGCGATGCGCGGTCCATGAAAACCGTAATTTCACAATAACGGAACTCTCTATGAGTTTTCCACAAATTTCGCGAAGTTTGTTGCACGAAATCATTACCGAAAAGCTTCGTTACCACAAGTTTTGTGCAAGATGGATACCAAAAATCTTGACAGAGATTCACAAAAATCAGCGAATGGCTGCAGCGTTAACGTTTTAGGAGAAAGATGGCGACTCATTACTCTATCGCATCGTTACTGGAGACGAAACATGAGTTAAGCATGTGAACTGCGAGACAAAATTGCAGTCAATGCAGTGGGGGCACACAAATTCCCCCCAAAAACGCAAGAAATGCATGCAGACAATGTCGGCAAGGAGGGTGATGGCGACTGTCTTTTGGGACAGAAAAGGTGTGATTTTTGTGGATTTCCTGGAAAGAGGCACCATTATAAACTCTCAAAGGTATTGCCGAACTCTGCACAACCTCAGAAGAACAATACAAAACAAGCGCAGGTGAAAGTTGGGCTCAAAGACCTTGCTGATTCACGACAATGCCCGGGCCCACACGGCAAATGCCACTCGTGAAGTTCTCGAATCTTTTAAGTGGGAGTTGCTTCCTCATCCGCCGTACAGTCCCGACTGGCACCGAGCGACTTCCACTAATTCCCAGCAATGAAGAAGTGGTTGGCTATGCAGTGTTTTGATGACTACGCACAGCCTCAAGAAGAGGTAACCACGTGGTTGAAGATGCAGGCGGCCGAATTTTACGATGAAGGAATTTCCAAGCTCGTCCATCACTACGATAAGTGCTTTAATTTAAATGGCAACTATGTAGAAAAGTAGTATTTAAGTGAGGATTTCATCTGTATATATTAAAAAAAAATTCCAGTACTTAATTTATTTTTAATTCCAAAACGTAATGTACTTTGTGGATAGCCCTCATATTAACTTGTAAGTTACATTTCACTGCACACGTTTTTGTTGGTCATAGTATATGGACAATATGTGAGAAGTAGGGACTGATAGTGTTTGCACGTGTGTTAACAATTCAGCAAGCGACTGGATAACGGCATTGCTGGTTCTAAGGACATTTGCTAAAGATTTTTTGTGAGTGCACAAGTGATGGTTCATGGACTTGCTATATTGTCCACAAGACACTTCGATGGTGATTGTACACCTGCACAGTTGCTACGGATGGCTGCTAGCCATCTCTACAAGGACTACAGTGGGTCTACACCTTTGATGGCCCACCAATACCATTATTTCTACAAGGACTACAGTGGGTCTGTATGTTTGATGGCCCACTAATACCAATATTTCTACAAGGACTACAGTGGGTCTGCATCTTTGATGGCCCACCAATTCCATTATTTCTACAAGGACTGCAGTGGGTCTGCATCTCTGGTGGCCCATCAATACCGTAATCTCTACCGGGACTACAGTGGGTCTGCTCTGTAATGAGCTACCTTCCAATATTCTTCAAAACTTCGACTGACTCTGCTGTGGGTTTGCTCTGTTGTGGCCCATTACCTGTTTGCATATCAAGAGTCAGCACTGTCTTTCTGTTGGAAGGACAAAACTACATCTTCAAGACTGCTTGGAAATCCACTACTTCCATGTGCATTTTCTTTTACTGCTCCGACTTTGAGAAAGACACTGCAATTTTACTGTGATGAACGATCAGGACTGTCTTTATGGACTGTGAGAAAATTTTTGCTTTTGACCAACATTCTATCAATAAGTGTGAGCATTTCATATCTTTGTTATTGTAATTATGAAAAATTTATTCAAATCTGTATTGGCCACCGCCCAAAACAATTTGTAAAATTTCTTGTGGGGAGCATGGAGGCTATGTAAGTAGGCTGTTTAGGTTTTTATATTGGTAACGCCACGTAGCACTCTGTACGAAAATCACTGGCTGTGATGTGTGCAGTCTGTGGCTGGGTGGCATTGTTGTAATATTCGCTATTGTAGTGTTGGGCTGTTGGCTGTTAACAGTGCGTAGCGTTGCGCAGTTGGAGGTGAATCGCCAGCAGTGGTGAATGTGGGATGGCGGATTTTTGAGAGCGGATGATCTGGTCGTGTGTCCATCAGGAACAGCACATTTGTAAGAATGGATGTCATGAACTGCTATATATATTATGACTTTTGAACACTATTAAGGTAAATACATTGTTTGTTCTCCAGCAAAATCTTTCATTTCGAACTATGCCTTTCAGTAGTTAGTGCCTTCAGTTGTTTGAATCTTTTATTTAGCTGGCAGTAGTGGCGCTCGCTGTATTGGAGTAGTTCGAGTAACGAAGATTTTTGTAAGATAAGTGATTTGCGAAAGGTATAGTTTAATGTTAGTCATGGCCATTCTTTTGTAGGGATTATTGAATGTCTGATTGCGTTGCGCTAAATTAAATATTGTGTATCAGTTTAGTGTTGATCAGAATAGGTAAAGAGCGAAATGTCTGAGTACGTTCAGTTTTTCTCAGCTGTTTGAAGATCAAATAATGTAAGAGATTTTTCATCGCAGTAATTAAGTAATTTTTCTAAGGGGACGTTTCACACTTTCACAGGAGCCCACATCCTGGGAGTTGACCGGATGCGCCTCGTTTTCAGAGCCGCCAGGAGTGGACGATTGTTCCTTATCGTCAGGCGCCCTCTGATGAATGAGGCCGCTGGAATTCGTTGCAGCTGATGACGGAGTCGACGTCTTCCACCAGTCTCACATCCCTATCCTGATCTACAGCTGTCTTCTTGTGTCGCTTGGGTGAGTTTCCCTTGCGAGTCCCGACATCTACTGGATGGGGGGGGGGGGGGGGGGGGGTGAGGGGCAGAGGGCGCTCAGCACCGTCTTAGGGAATCTCTGTGTTCGATCCCGACTGTGTCGGTGGCCGGGTTCCCCCGACGCCGCGATGGGCAGAGGCTGCAGGAATCTCTGCACCATTTGCCGGTGGTGGCGTGTTCGTCGCCGACGATGCCGGTTCTCCAATGGAACATGCAGCTGCTCTAGGTGGTATTAGGTTTTGATCATCCGTCACGTCATGTCGGGCCGCCTCCACATTCGTTAGCGGGAGGAAGGTCGTCGTGGATCGTTGGGGACGTTCATTGCAGAGCATCTGAACGAGGGGGCGCTGCATTCAGTTCGAACATGGTCCTCCTGTCCGCAGCCCGAGCAAGTACTCGGTTGGCCAACGAAACTATATGATGCAAACTTCCTCTTAATTTCTATGCCCACTTGGCGTACCCCTTTATGCATCGGGTACGTTTCAAATGTATTCCATTTCTCCTGTGTATGGCTGAAAACTGTGCCATATGGCCGCAGCGCGCCAACGACAAGGTTGGTGGGAACTTCGAACGGCAATTCAAAGATGCACACGGTACGCATGTCTAATCCAGCATGGTCAACTGCTGCCACGCTCACATTACGGTCAGCGTGGCAGAGGCGGAAGCTGTTTATATTTTGTTGGCGGAGTCTGTCACAGGCCGCTTCGTCAATCAGTTGGAGGTACACTGTGCTAGATGCTATAGACAAATGGATGCCTATCTGTTTTTGAGGTTCTATGTGCATGACGTCTCAAAAGAAAGCGGCATTTGTACTAACCGCAGAAGTATTTTTATCATTCTCCCTGCCCTCAATTTCCGAATGAAAGGCAGTGCCTAGCAGTGGTAGAAGGTGACCTAGGGTATATGTGTGTAGATGTAAACGTCCAGGGAGAATCATTCAGAAATTCAGAAAATAAGACAATATGCAAGCAATTCATTGAAAAACTCCAATGAAAAACTCAGTTCACAAGTTAAAATTTCGGTTTATGTAAGTTCTGAACCAATGGAATGTAAGAGACTGTCATGTTCGTCCTACATCAGTTTCTTGGAAAAAGAACATGGGTCAGTCTCGGGTTAATATCATAGAGAAGGACTAATAGCAGACATGACGTGCAGCGCAGCCCAGCAGCAAGTAATACGAAAAGGTCTAGAATTCCGCAACTGATCTGAATGATATTACATTCTGTATCGGGTACTCCAGGGATGCGCCGCTCCTGGCAGGAGCTATTTATCTAAGGTCGCAGTAAATGTTGGTGTGAAAGGGCGCATTTCGTTCCAGTTTCCAAGTAAGGTCAAAGGTCAAGTGAGTGGAAATGAACTCTGCCGTAGGATTCTGGATCTTACAGAGTTTCGTAGGACATCCTGTGCTATCGTGTGAGTTAAATATACTTGGCCTACATGCGCTTCATTAGATGCGTTAGTAGGGATGTTGCCCTATATTATTCTGTCATCGAATGCAGGATAAGAGTGGCCTCGTTGTGACCGTATTTCCAGTACTTTAACGGACACTAACATGTTGCACACAATTGGCGCTGATCATATTAGTGTTGAACTATTGTTTTCGTCAATTTTTTGACTATTTCGCCTCAAGATGTCTTCCTCTGAGACCTTCTATTGCAATACATTGCCTAACAAAGAAAGTAAAGCTCCCAGAGGAGGAGGAGGAGGGAAGAAAGTGTAATGCGCTACGCCAGAGGGTTCTTTCAGTTGTAACCAAATCCAATCCTACTGACAAGGAACTGGCTGTACGATCTCACTATTGACATGAAGACTTTGCACCTCCAATAGCATGAATAAGTGTACGGAAAGGAGTCATTAAGTAATTGTATCCTCTCCTGAGGCAAACTGTCCGATAGCTGTTGTCAATGGGTCATGTTATCCACGATACCGGCACTTGGATGGAGTTGACGTATAAGCAGTTTCCACACATGTTCTATTGCACAATCAGATACATACCTCATGTGAACTTCAATTATTCTATTAAAACGTGGCACCACAATACGTTCGGATGGGAGATGAAACACAAGTATATGCCAGTGATGTATGTGTCATCAGTGATCCCTCAATTACTACCAGCCATGTCCTGAAGTCATACCTGATGACTTCTCACACAGCGACCACAAGGGAAACCCCGCTATGTGTCTCCTAAGAATTGGAAGTACGAAACCTATCCACAGGTCACTAGAATACTCTCTAAAGATGGTCACCAGTACTGGCACAGAATCGATATTCATCGTTGAATACAACGCAACGTTATTCATCAGAGATCAGTCCTTTCTGTTCACGGTACCAGACCACAAGCAGCCTTTTGTCGTGTTAACGGTAGACTCCGTTTGGACGCTAACTGCCTAGTGTGGCTGCCACTGGTCTCGAATAGGACTTTGGTATGACACAGAATTTTGCAGACTGAACATGTTCTCGGATAGCAGGTACATATGTGAAGGGGTTACAGATAATGATGTACCTACTGCAAGTTACAGCCATTCTCCATTTAGTTGACTAGACTAGTCACCTGGTAATTTGACGTCGAGTATACCTGCCTTCACATTTACATACAGTCCTTCTAAGATCCACTGTCGCATCCAAATGACCTGTAAAAATGGGTCAAAATTTGACCAAACTCGGTCAAGTGCTCATAAAATTGTCTCACAAGAGTACGAGGCACACCACGTCATTCAGAGACCACTCAAAATCTGTCTCTATTCACTTCCTTACGCAGCTTACCAGACCTGGTACACTGTAACATGTCAAGGTTTGCCACCATACATTATATATTCTGTAAATTCTTCACGATATGAATTTATATCAGGCTACTGTTTACGACGCACAATCGCTTTATGAATCATTTAACTGGTTGATACTGGCTAGCATTACGTGAGCCACGCGGGGGCAGTGAGTGTGTAGTGTGCGGAGCGAGTTGGCCGGGCATGCGGGAGGTAGGTAATTGTGGGTGGTACACGAGAGAACGAATCATCTCCTGCGGAGGCGAGGAGCCTGGTTCCGAATGTCGGTTATCGCCTGCCCTGCAAAACGGTTTCCGTGAGTGGGCATGACATTTTGGAAAACACACCAGCGACTTGGATATTATTTGGCCAATTCGATGCTATTGAAGGTCGTCCGGTCTCTTGCACAAGGAGTGGAAGGACAGCGGCCATCCTGTGCAAGTAAAATAACTTTCATTTGTGTCGTTACCTCTCGCTTTCCTACCTCCCCCACCCCCTCCCGCCCGCTCGTAATTAACAGCAGCTGTTTAAATATTATTTGGTCAAAAACTGAGCAGAGTTTTTTTAACTGTAGGTGCCTATTCAGTGACCTTTAATTGCCCCTTAAGTAATTATGTATTTTCTCTATGCTGAACGACAGTGGCTTCATAATTAACAGTAACGGTTTAATAGTTACTTGTTTAAAATGTAGACAGTGAATTTTATTCAACTGCTACTGCATTTTCAATGACTCTTAATTGCTTTAAGACTCTGTCCCTTGTGTTTATCCTGAATGACATTGGGTTCATAATTAATAGCAGCTGTTTGTAGGTCATTTGTTTAAAATATGATCAGTGAGTTTTGGCTAACTGTAGCTGCTTATTCAGTGACAGTAAATTGTTTTCTTTAATTCTATATTTTGGTATCTAATGAATAATAGCTGTTTAAAACTCATTTGCTTAAAGTCTGATCACTGAATTTTGGTTAACGGTAGTTAACTATTCAGTGAATGTCAATTGTTTTTAAAATTCGGTACGATTGCTGTCTATTGAATGACAGTGGATTTATAATTAGTTGCAAGTGTTTAAAATCATTTAGTAGAAAAGTTGTTCAGTGAATCTTCTAACTGTAGATAGTTGTCTTTAAAATTCGCACCTTTGGTGTATAGTTAATACCTGGTGGCTCATAATTAGTGGCAGCTGTTTAAAAGTAATTTTTACAAAGTCAGTTCAGTCAAATTTCATTGCTGATAATTTTTAAAACTCTACTGACATTAATAAGTGTACGTTATTTATCAACGATGAGAAACGCTGAAGTAGTTATGTGGGCACCCAAGTCCTTCCATTAGGGCGAAACGACCCTACATGCTCCCATCTGAATTCCTAATTATCAACTGGTAGCCCAGAGCGTGGTGATTTCACTTCTCTGGAAAGACCCAGAAAGGGGGAGTGGCCATCCTTTCTCTTCTTTCAATGGCTTTCTCAGTTCCTACCTAACTCGTGTTAATTGTTTGGTTAAGCACATTGAGTGAATTTTGGTGATTTAAAGCATGCATCATTGAAGCCCGACAAAAGTGCTGCCATTGATAGCTGAGTTAGTCAATTTAGAGAGCTATAGGTGGATCTGAGGTATCTCGCGCTAGATAATCTAGCTATTGTAAGCGGTGTTGTTGATAATCCCCTCCCTCCTCCCCGTTATGACAGCGGGCACATCCTCTGCTGTGCACATGAATAGGAATTTGAAGGCTACGTTGTCAATATTCCATGCTACGTCTCAAAAACGCTGGGACTTTTCTGCCTCTTCGTTACATCTTCCTTTTAATACGGCTCAGCATGAGGCGATCAACATCACTACAGACCCATTAATCCTAGGATAATTAAACCGCACTTGGCTAGTCTTTGGACCATTAACGAGCTGCTCGCTGAGCGAATCACCCCATCCTACATCACTGGGAGAGAGAGAGACACACCATATAGATCTTGTGCATAGGCATCAGGCATGAAGACACATCTAAGGGAGGCGTGAGTTGAAGTGGAAAATCAGAGACCATGTGTTTGTGTGTAGGTTTAATGTTGGAGCCAAGGCCAGAGCAGGCTTTCTAATAAACGGGCTCGCCATTTGAAAGTCCTCCTAAAATTTTAAGGTTTCTGAGTACAATTAATATCTTGTTCCATGAATTGTATGGAAAGATCTCCACATATTAGTGAGGTCAAGTAGGGCAGTTAGCCACATCTTTACCTTCTGCCTCTGGTGCCAAACCCACTGGCGGGGAGTATTTGTGTTCCAGCATAGCACGTTGCGCAATGCGGGCTTCACCTTCTATCGATCTCGTGCTTCGTTAACGATCGCTGCCTGCGTAACTTTGGAGGTACGCCGGTGAAATCTTTGGTGGAGACAAAAGCAGCGAAGTGGGAAGGTTTGTGGGGGCAGTGAGAGTGCAATGTGTGGGGCAGTCGGCCGAGGGGCGTCAGAGTTTGTGAGTTCTGGATGGTACATGAGAGAACGAATCGGTTCCTGTGAAGGTTCTAACTCGGGTTTTTGACTGTGGGTTTTCGCCTGTCCTGTGAAGCAGTTTCCGTGAGTGGCCACACCAGCGACTTACAGGAATATTCCCAATTCGACGCTAGTGGCGGTGGTCTGAACTCTTGGAGGCATAAGGATTGGAAGTACGGTGGCCATCCTATATAAGTAACTTCCATTTATGTCCTAGCCTCTCGCCTTTCCCCTCCCTCCCCCCCCCCCAAACACACGGTGGGGTTTATGCAATCACCACACATAATTTATAACTGCTGTTTAAAAATCATTTGATTAAGATCAGATCACGGAACTTAGGATAACTATTTTTGACTATTCACTGACTGCCAATTGTTTATAAAATTCTACATTTTTGCTGTCTATTGAGTGACAGTGGGGTCATAATTAATGCAAGTTATTTAAACGTCGTTTCGTTCAAAGTAAACTGCTCAGAGAATTTTGCTGACTGTAGTTAATTATTTTCAATATTCAATAGTCTGCTCAGTCACTTTATTGTTGATGGTTTTAAAACTCATTTAACTTCAACAAAGGCCAGGTATTTATTATGATTATTAAACTGTGCTGATGTAGTTTAAAAGAGATGCCTTGCCCATTAAAATGGATCGAGAATAGCAGCACATCTCCTTTCACCATATAACGTGTTCACCCCCGGTAGCTGAGTAGTCAGCGCGCCTGTCTGTCACTCGTAAGGGCGCGGGTTCGATTCCCGAAGCGATAGGAGATTTTGTCCGCTCAGGGACTGGGCGTTGTGTTCTCCTAATCATCATCATTTCATCCCCATCGATGCGCTAGTCACCGAAGTGTCGTCAAATCGAAAGACTTGCACCTGGTGAACGGTGTACGCGACAGGAGGCCCTAGTCACACATCTATTTACCACATAGCGTGGAGTTTGCTCACAACTGCCCTATCAATGTGATTTTCCTTATCTAGAAGGGAGGACTGGGGTTGAATGGCGTACAGATAACCACGTACAACAGTAGTCGGCGAATCTGAAAAGGATTAGGGGCTGGCGCAAGGATCCTCTCTCTGACAGCCTAAAAAATATCAACCACAATCAAACAAAAAACTACTCATTGATATTTCTATAAATGGGATTAACAATTTTCATTGAAAGCCGGATTAAAGGCACAACAGTTTATTATAATTTGATATTATACTTGTACATATGAAGTATAATTATTGAGTACACATATTTTGTTACATTTGGATGTTAATACAAGTTTGGGGGTCATGGGAGGGGGGAAATGGCCCAAATTCGGCAGTCACCCACATTACTAGCGTTCGAAATGGACAAGGAAAGGTGGGTTCAAATGGCTCTGAGCACTATGGGACTTAACATCTGTGGTCATCAGTCCCCTAGAACTTAGAACTACTTAAACCTAACTAACCTAAGGACATCACACACCTCCATGCCCGAGGCAGGATTCGAACCTGCGACCGTAGCGGTCTTGCGGTTCCAGACTGCAGCGCCTTTAACCGCACGGCCACTTCGGCCGGCGATGGTCGGAAGGACTGAGTCAGAATAGAGAAAAGTCAAAACAACCATTAGTGAAATTAAAAGCAAGGATGGTGACATTAAGGTTACAAAGGGTATTCCGCAGTCAAATGCAGAGGAAAGAGCGGATAGATCGAAAAAGTACCGTACACTGAAGGCCTATACGAAAGCGATAAGTCATCTGATGACTTGATATAAGAATAAACAGGAGTTGATAGGGAAGATACAGGGAATCCAGCATCAGAATCACAAGTTAAAAGTTCTTTGGAAGATTTAAGACCAAAAGAGGCGCAGGCGATAATGAACATTCCATTTGAATTTCTAAAATCGTTGGGGAATGTGGCAATAATATGACTGTTCACGTTGGTTTGTAAAATATATGAGTCACGACATATCCCGTCTTCAGTTCCGAAGATTGTTACAGCTGTAAATTCCGAGTTTTATCGGGCCTTCAGCCAACAGATAATGCGTACATGTTGCTGACACGAATAATACATGGAAGAATGGAAAAGAAGATTGAGGACATGTCAGATGACGATCAATTTGGCTTCAGGAAAGGTAAAGGGCCCGAGAGGCGATTCTGACGTTACGATTGATAATTGAAGCAAGTCTAAAGAACATTTAAGGCACGTTTCAGGGATTTGTCGACTGGAAAAGGTGTTCAACAACGTAAAATGGTGAAAATTGTACGGAATTCTCAGAAAAATAGGGGTAAGCTAAAGGGAAAGAACGGTAAAATACAATATATTTAGGAACCATGAGGAAACGATGAGAATGGAAGAACTAGAACGACGTGGTAGGATTAAAAAAGGCGCAAGACAGTGATGCAGTCTTTCGCTCCTACTCTTCAATCCATACATCGAAGAAGCAGTGACGAATCATAAGACAGATTCAAGAGTGGAATTAAATTCCAAGGTTGAAGGATATCTGTGATAACATTCACTGATAACATTGCTATCCTCTGTGAAAGTGATGGAGACTTAGAGGATCCGCTGAGTGAACAGTGTAATGATTACAGAATACGGATTGAAATTAAATCGAAGAAAGATTAAAGTAATTAGAAATAGCAGAAACGAGTACATCGACAAGCTTAACATTACGATTGGTGATCACGATGTAGATGAAGTTAAGGAATTCTGCTGTCTAGGCAGCAAAGCAACCCATTCCGGTCAGAAGAAGAAGTAGGACTTAAAAATTATACTGGCAATGGCAGAAAGGACATTCCTGGCCAAGATAAGCCTACTAGGGAGGAACTCCTGAGAATGTGCATTTGGAGCGCAGCATTGTATGGTAGTGAAACATGGACTGCGGGAAAACAGGAAAAGATGGGAATCTAACCATTTGACATGTGGTGCTACAGAATAATGTTGAAATGTAGGTAGACTGATATATTAAGCAATGAGGAGATTCTCCGCAGAATCGATGAGGAAAAGAATACATGGAAATATTGTCAAATACAGGGGATAGGATGGTAGAAAATCTATTGAAAGACCAAGGAATAGCTTCCCTCGTGCTAGAGGGAGATGCACAGGTTACAAACTGTAGAGGAAGACAGATATTGGAATACACCTAGCAAATAATTGAGGACGTAAGTTGCAAGTGGTACTGTTAGATGCAGAGGTTTGCTCAGGAAGAGAAACGGTGGCAGGCGGCATCGAAGCAGTCAGATGGCGGATACTTAAAAAAATTCCCTGCGTGATTTGATCCCTTGCAGGAATCGACCTAGAGACTTTGCAGGTGATAGCTCCGGCAGAGAATCAGACGGTTAGATTTTGAGAACTGTTGTTTCCCATACAAGGAGTGCTTCACGTCGTTTCTCCGTGAACAGAGTTGTTATTCTGTTTGCTCGAGTGACTGTACCTTACCACTCTGTAAAGTCTGATAAACACTGAAGTGCTTTTTTATGGTAGAATACCTGAGTCGAATTTCTGTTTCCGAATAGTGAGCAAACAGAAATATGGACTCGTTTTGTGCCTTCTGCTGAGGCAATTTCTGCCCTAGGTATTTGCGGACTGCATACCGTGTCCACTGCCTAGGCACAGATTTGCGCAGCGGCCAACACCCCAGCAAGCAGACCATCGGTGCAGAACAACTGGTGTACTTCAGCGGATTGGGATACACTCAGAGTAAATGTGTTGATTTCAAATTTGATTTTCAGAGAGCTTTTTTCTGAAAGTCCATCTAACAAAGCGGGGCACGATGTAAAGAAAGTCAAACGTACGTTCTGTCAGTCTAGAAATCTCTTTTACGATACAATCCGGTATTTTTTACTCATGTTTATCCAGTTTTTCCATCTTCTTTTATTTAAAGAATAAATCACTTACATTGTTCAAGTTGTGATTATTTCTGGTAGCATCGCGATAGGAATAATTGGTTTACTGCGCTAAGCCGAAGGAAGATAACAACACATTACATCGGTTTATGGAACTCCTTGTGTAGGTAGTCAACGTCAGAGTCGTTTGAATCATTTGTAGGCGTGAGAATTCCATTGTGGATACAACATTAGGCAATCATACACACGCACACCATGTCTTACAAACACTGCATTCTTGTATAATACCCAAAAAATTCACTCTGTTGTTCGTTCCACTGATCTTAGAGAACCGCAGACGTACACATTTACATACCGAGAAATGGCATGTGCACATACGAAGTTACATTGACATTTGACAATTTTTGGTTATACTTTTATCTGTCAGCCAGTGTACATTGAGATAGTCTATCTGAAAGCAGTCGAAACATAGTAGTTACTGCCTTTGTAAGGGAGAAACTGACTACAGCCACATCCCTAAACTTTATGGCCCCTTATTACTACAAAGTAATTTCTTCCTACTGTTTCAGATTCTCCACGCTGATCTGCCTTTCATTGTTTGTGCAATAATGTTGTTTTAATAGCTAGCGGTTCAATGACACCAAGGATGAACAACAGAGGGTGCCAGTTAAGGGCTGTAGTGAGAGTGATTTAATACTTTCCATCGAAAAAGCTGCAGGACCGTCTTCATAGCCCCTGCAGAATGAGGCTGAAAGTGTCTCCAATAAACAAAACGCATGAAATTTATGTTATGTGAGCTGCATAGCTTCAGACGAAATCTTTCACCAGATCCACAGACTTGGTGGGACACGCTGTTGTTTTAAGCATTTCTACGTGATCACTTTTTTCTCTGAACTTTAAAGAACGACCTGAAGATATTTACAGGCACACTAAAGACACTGCCCAACACATCTGTGCAAAGTTCCATCGGATTTTCACAGTCTTTTCCATTTCGCGCCTAATCGGACCTTACTTTCCAAACACGCGTCGTACAGTCATTTCGTCAAAGTAGGAAGGCTGTGACTGCATAACATATATCCAGCTGTTGTTTATCAATGGATTGGTGTTTGACGTTTCTTATTTAGGTCTATCTTCACTGACCCTACTGGTGGTCGTGTACTCGTATTTATTTCATAATGTGCAGTCCACCATGTGATTACGCTACATCCAATCCATAAAGCGTCCTTAAGGGTAATGCTATGTGGTACTGCTTCTAGAACTTGTTTAAAATGAAACTTTGGTTAATGGAGTGAAGTGTCCTCAAAAATAAATAAATTAATAAATCTTGAAGAAGTCTGTAGGTTATTACAGCACTGAGTAAATGTTTCACCAACATAATTATACTCTGAGGAAGCAACTGTTCATGCTAACAATTACTTGATTTTGTAAAAAAAGTCAAAGGTAAATTAAAATATTATTTATTCCCAGTAGATCTCCTGCCAGCTCTAGCGACATTGGATCATACCCTTAATAAGATCTCATTTTTTCTAAATGGTGAAGGTCAGTTGTAGTGACTATGGAAACATCAAATATAGTTCATCTACATCTACATGGATACTCTGCACTTGACATTTAAGTGCTTGGCAGAGGGTTCATCGAACCACCTTGACAATTTTCTATTATTCCAATGTCGTATAGTGCGCGGAAAGAATGAACACCTATGTCTTTTATCCTGGTTATCGTTCCTCCTTATGTAGGTCGTTGGCAACAAAATATTTTCGCAATCGGAGGAGAAAGTTGATGAATGGAATTTCGCGAGAAGGTTCCGTCGCGACGAAAAACGCCTTTCTTTTAATGATGTCCAGCCCAAATCCTGTATCACTTTTGCGACACTCTCCCCCATATTTCGCTATAATACAAAACGTGCTACCTTTCTTTGAACTTTTTCGACGTACTCTGTCAGCCCCATCTGCCCAGCAGTATTTTAAAAGAGGACGGACAAGCGTAGTGTAGGCAGTCCCCTTAGTAGTTAAACCATAAGAAGACATTCATTTATCTGCATTTAAAATAACATTAAAAATTCGCGACATGTCAGTTGATTAGCGTTTTTATACAAACGTGAGGAATCATACAGATTTAGATACAGCCACACATTGCTGGGAGACTGACCCGCTAGAGAGTGCGTGATCAGTGGCGAGTGTTTGTCAGCTGTGTGAAGAATTGGAGGTCCGTTTTTACTTAGGACATGTGAGCACTCCATTATCCTGAACTTAGGTGAAAGTTGGCAGCCTAGGTTGTGGATTGCTATTGCTACAGCCAGCTGGAGTTTTAACTGACAGCTAATCGAACGTTGGAGGAAATGACCCTGCTCGGGGAAACTGTTCCGTACTAATATTGTGGACTTTGTGGTAATCCGTTGCCTTACTGCATGCTTGTGGCTCTCATCAGGTCACCTTTGGTAATGCAAATCCTGGTAAGTTTATGGTAAGGGTACCTATTTTTGTAAGACAGGTGACCAACTGATTCTAGTAAACCCTCAATACTTGCTACTATATGCTTGGCGACGTACTCACCTAGATAATAACTATATTGTGATTTGTTTTCTTGCCGTTTTTAGCCCCGTGGGCTTACCTATTTCTTTCTTTATATTTATTTGGCTAACGATATTTTTTGCTTTCCAGTAACACCGGAGATTGTTTGCTTTGTTTCGGCATTCTGTATTTCACTTGCATGTGATACCGGCCGCGCGGAATTCGTGTTTATAATTAGCCTGTCTTACGATTCACTACAGCTCATTCATTTGAAATTCCACTGAAGTTAATCGAAGCATCCTGTGACTTCTTTTAATGAATTATTGAGCCCCGGCTGTGGAAAGTGCGATGTGCTTGTGTTTACTGCTCTAGTGTCTTTTCTGAGAACGTTCTCGCCAGGGGTAATGGCAAGCCGTCAATCGTTCAATCACAGGGCTTCCAGCCAAAATCATCCAACCTTCTCCCCTGGAACAGTTACAATGTAAGTAGCTCCCATAATATTTATAGTGAACTGTATTTTTTGTGTGATATGCAATTGGTCAGGCTTCTCCGTCACATATATAAGACTTACTTGATAATGCTTGCATTCTCCGACGATGTTGTTGATACTTTGAATATTGTACACTCCTGGAAATGGAAAAAAGAACACATTGACACCGGTGTGTCAGACCCACCATACTTGCTCCGGACACTGCGAGAGGGCTGTACAAGCAATGATCACACGCACGGCACAGCGGACACACCAGGAACCGCGGTGTTGGCCGTCGAATGGCGCTAGCTGCGCAGCATTTGTGCACCGCCGCCGTCAGTGTCAGCCAGTTTGCCGTGGCATACGGAGCTCCATCGCAGTCTTTAACACTGGTAGCATGCCGCGACAGCGTGGACGTGAACCGTATGTGCAGTTGACGGACTTTGAGCGAGGGCGTATAGTGGGCATGCGGGAGGCCGGGTGGACGTACCGCCGAATTGCTCAACACGTGGGGCGTGAGGTCTCCACAGTACATCGATGTTGTCGCCAGTGGTCGGCGGAAGGTGCATGTGCCCGTCGACCTGGGACCGGACCGCAGCGACGCACGGATGCACGCCAAGACCGTAGGATCCTAAGCAGTGCCGTAGGGGACCGCACCGCCACTTCCCAGCAAATTAGGGGCACTGTTGCTCCTGGGGTATCGGCGTGGACCATTCGCAACCGTCTCCATGAAGCTGAGCTATGGTCCCGCACACCGTTAGGCCGTCTTCCGCTCACGCCCCAACATCGTGCAGCCCGCCTCCAGTGGTGACGCGACAGGCGTGAATGATAGGACGAATGGAGATGTGTCGTCTTCAGCGATGAGAGTCGCTTCTGCCTTGGTGCCAATGATGGTCGTATGCGTGTTTGGCGCCGTGCAGGTGAGCGCCACAATCAGGACTGCATACGACCGAGGCACACAGGGCCAACACCCGGCATCATGGTGTGGGGAGCGATCTCCTACACTGGCCGTACACCACTGGTGATCGTCGAGGGGACACTGAATAGTGCACGGTACATCCAAACCGTCATCGAACCCATCGTTCTACCATTCCTAGACCGGCAAGGGAACTTGCTGTTCCAACAGGACAATGCACGTCCACATGTACCCCGTGCCACCCAACGTGCTCTAGAAAGTGTAAGTCAACTACCCTGGCCAGCAAGATCTCCGGATCTGTCCCCCATTGAGCATATTTGGGACTGGATGAAGCGTCGTCTCACGCGGTCTGCACGTCCAGCACGAACGCTGGTCCAACTGAGGCGCCAGGTGGAAATGGCATGGCAAGCCGTTCCACAGGACTACATCCAGCATCTCTACGATCGTCTCCATGGGAGAATAGCAGCCTGCATTGCTGCGAAAGGTGGATATACACTGTGCTAGTGCCGACATTGTGCATGCTCTGTTGCCTGTGTCTATGTGCCTGTGGTTCTGTCAGTGTGATCATGTGATGTATCTGACCCCAGGAATGTGTCAATAAAGTTTCCCCTTCCTGGGACAATGAATTCACGGTGTTCTTATTTCAATTTCCAAGAGTGTATATAACGTAATTGGAAGAAAATGTCTGTCCATCTCTATAACTGACTGCTACGTTAGCTGTCTTTCCATACCGAATAGTTATGGTATGTGATACTGAATTCATGTTTCAAAATTCAACTGCATGCCTAGCGTTTTTAAAAAAGAAGGAAAACATTAATCCTAAATATATTCCGGGAAGAATATTTCCAAAATGAGTAACATATTCTGGTATCATTGCAGATTATGAAATGAAGAGCTACTAATGCCCCTCACAGCCTGCTTATTAAAAACAGGTATGTTTATTATGAAAACGAGGGTTCGAAAGACTTTCTCTTTTATTACATCCAATCTCAAATGCCCTCCAGATAGAAATTATCGAACGTAAAATAACTTTAGACTTTAAGTTCTATGGATTATTAACTACTGAAACTTGCGCAAGTGTCAGAATGTCTTTAATTGACCAAAATATCTGATCTCTCTTTCAAAGCTACAACGGTTTAATATTCTCTGGTAGAGGGAGAGGCTGGTGTTTTGGAAGAACTAATTTCAAAGCAAGCAGCATAAGAACTAAAAATATATGGTGTGTGAACAGGAATATTCTAGGGTAAGGCAGCTGCGAAACAGCACAACACATAGTGTCAAATGTTAAGGTACTGTTGTAAGCATAGGCTGAATATTAACTTCAGTGGCTGTCCACTTGTAACCCACTAAGGCAGCATGTGTAGCAGTTGTTTAAGTTTTCAAAACTCCTATAACATTATTAATTCTTATGTTTTGATTTATCATATGAGCATATTAAGCTGCTTTTAGATCTTTCGGCATAATATAGACCTACAGAACGTTTTACTCGTTAAACACATATATCTCCAATAACGCAAAGTAAAACCTGTCCAAGCTGCAATAACCTACATGTCTGAATAGATGGTTATTCTATATTACAGAGGGAAAATATACAACAGATCACAAGTAACTGATCTCCTTATTACAATACAATCTTGTCATTAATCGCCTGCCCAGCTCACATCATGTTTGCTAAAATTTGTCTGGTGCAGAACAACGTAGTACCTCATTTTTATCAAGATCGCCAAGCGATCTAGAGAACTGATTAAGAATTTTTTAGTTTGTTACTGACTATATGTTTCGTATAAGTGTTATCATCTGGCCATCCCATGGCGCACAGCTATATAGTTCACTTGCTAGGTACAAATGTTTCCTTGGTAATCTTGTTGCACACAGAAGTCATCGTTAGGTAACGGAAAATCTCATTTTTTAATCCTGTTAACATCCTGCGTTACATCCAGATCCATAAGACAACTGCCGTCTACATTAAATTGGTGTGACATCCCACGTATCTCATCCTGGAGAATTAACCTCGTAGATAATGGTTGACACAACACTTTTCTTTATTTAAAGTTAGTAACTGTCACATCTCTAATTCATCTTGGCAGCGCACTAGTACACAGCTGCCGCTCTCTGGAAAGAGCCTGATACTCATGCCGCCAGCATGTCTGTAAGAAGGTAGTAGCGACAGGTGCAAGTCTTAGCCCGTCAAGATGTATCTCCTCGGCTCAGACGTTGCTTACACAGCATAAGTACACATTTTACTGAGACCTCCAGTATATAATCGTGACATCACTTCCAGGTACGCCATGGAATTTAGAGAAAGCTGAGCCCACATACACGGCCCAGGCATTACGTCAATGTCATGAGGATGGAGGGGCAGGATAATACGAGCTGCTATATGTGCGTGATGTCCAGCAAGTTCTCAGGGGGTCGAGACTTAGGGGGCACGAAGGTGGCATTGTGCTGGGATGTGTACATATGCTTAGTCAACAAGTTCTCGCACGTTTCTTGTCAACACTGAAACGTCCCCTTAGAAAAATTATACATGATTGTGCTTAAACTGACACACAATATTTTCGGCGCAACGCAATCTGATTTTAAAAAATCCCTACAAAAGAATGGCCCTGACTAACATTCACCTATACGTTTCACAAATCACTTACCTCACAAAAATCTTCGTTACTCGAACTACTGCAATACAGCGAGCGCCACTACTGCCAGCTAAATAAAGTATTCTAACTACTGAAGGCACTGATAGGAATAGTTAGCAAATGAAAAATTTTGATGGAGAACAAACAATGTATTTACCTTAATAGCGTTCAAAAGCCGTAATATATATATAGCTGTTCATGACATCCAGTCTTACAAATTTCAAAACACCGCCATTTCTCTCCCCACATCCACCACTGCTGGCGGCTCACCTCCAACTGCACAGCGTTACGCGCTCTTAACAGCCAAATGCCCAACGCTACAATGGAGAGTATTACAACAATGCCACCCAGCCACAGACTGCACACAGCAGAGCCAGTGATTTTCATACAGAGCGCTACGTGGCGGCGGCATTACCAATATATGAACCTAAACAGCCTACTTACATAGCCCCCATGCTCCCAACAAAATAATTTTACTAATTGTTTTGGGCAGTGAACAATACAGATTTGAAAAATTTTTTCATAATTACAATAACAAAGAAATAAAATGCACACACTTGTTGATACAATGTTTGTCAAAAGCTAAAATTTTCTCACAGTACATAAAGACAGTCCTGATCATTGAGCACAGTAAAATTGCTGTGTTTTTCTCAAAGTCTGAGCAGTAAAAGAAAATGCACACGGAAATAGTGGATTTCCATGCGGTCTTGAAGAAGTAGTGTTGTCCTTCCAACAGAAAGACAGTGCTGACTATTGACATGCAAACAGGTAATGGGCCACAACAGAGCAAACCCACAGCAGAGTCAGTCGAAGGTTTGAAGAATATTGGTAGGTAGGTCGTCACAGAGTATACCCACTGTAGTCCTGGTAGAGAAAATGGTATTGGTGGGCCACCAGAGGTGCAGACCCACTGCAGTCCTTGCAGAAATGATGGTATTGGTGGGCCACCAGAGATGCAGAAAACACTGGAGTCCTTGTAGAAATAATGGTATTGGTGGGCTACCAGAGGTGCAGACCCACTGTAGTCCTTGTAGAGACGGCCAGCAGCCATCTGTTGCGACTGTGCAGGTGCACAAGCACCATCAAAGAGTCTTGCAGACAATATAGCAAGTCCATATAGCACCATTTGTGCACTCACAAAGATTTTGGAATTGTGCTTAGAACCACCAATGCTGTTAACCAGTCCCTTGCTGAATTATCAACACACATGCAAACACTAACGGTCTCAACTTCTGATATATTGTGCATATACTATGACCAACAGAAATGTGTGCAGTGAAATGTAACTTACAAGTTACTTAATTTGATGAACTGGTGTCAATTACAATTCTATAACATAAGAATACAACAACAAAGGTACAAAATACATCATTAAAGAACATAACAATACGAATACGATTTGTAGTAATACAGGATTTACAAAAGAATAGAAATATACATATACATCAGTGTTACAGGAATTATGACGTAGGTACATACATAAAAGATCAGAATAACTTTTGAAACATCATCTTCACACATGAGCATAAAAACAAAACAGAATAAATAATGCCTAAACATCTTTGCGAAGTAAATAACATATTATTAATGCAAATTATATTTGAGGATAACAGCATTCCTCATCATAGTGAATGTAGCTTAGTATTAGAAGCGAAAAAATTCTATGAAACAGTACACAGAGACAGGAAGAAAACAAATACACAAGGGTACACAAACACATAGTGGGAAAACACCAAAGGAATGGACAGGGTTCGTTTTCAGTGTAACATTTGATACTGCAGTATTTCGCAAACAAAACTTTTTTTTTTCTTGGAGATCTCCCTTGGTTCATCATTATTCCCAAAAAGTCTTATCTATACCTGCTTTCTGTACTTTTTTCGTATAACTTCTGAATGCATTTCTTCCAATTCATCGTAACTCTTTCTCTTATATAGTGTACCCCCTCTTACGACAACTTAAATCTACTGAGCTCAGATTCATAAACTAAGGGACGAGGCAATGCAGCAGCATAAAAAATAAAAAAAATATTTGAAATGGCTCTGAGCACTATGGG
Organism: Schistocerca americana; assembly: GCF_021461395.2. NCBI lineage: Eukaryota > Metazoa > Arthropoda > Insecta > Orthoptera > Acrididae > Schistocerca > Schistocerca americana. Next base: position 326,497,315 of record NC_060125.1, read on the forward strand.
ACTTAACATCTTAGGTCATCGGTCCCCTAGAACTTAGAACTACTTAAACCTAACTAATCTAAGTACATCACACACATCCATCCCCGAGGCCGGACTCGAACCTGCGACCATAGCAGTCGCGCAGTTCCGGACGAAAGCGCCTAGAACCGCTCATCCATCGTGGCTGGCCAGCACAAAACAATTAATACAAACAGCAATGACAAAAAAAATGCAAATTGGCAAAGCAAGCAGCAGTAAATGTAGTAACTTATATCTAAACATGACAAACCCGCAAGCAGAAAAAATAGCACAGTAAAGATGGCCATGTCTAATACCTATGTCACATCTAAACACTAGAGTGATGCATCACAATAACTTACTCTACCAAAAAATAACCAAGTCGTTGAAAGAAAATTATGTATGTTATATTTACTTTTATTAATCCCTTCTTATTGTTCTTTCCATTCCAAGTGTTGCTTTTCCGAAGAATGTGGATCATAAAATTATTATTTAATAAATCTGTTGGCAGAAAATGTTGACATTAGCAAATGCATTTTATTTTATTTTATAAAACCGGAGACCAGATACTAAACAAAATGAGCAATCTCTCAAATGGAAAGACAATAGATGTAAAATGTTTCTCATCATTTCATTAGGCAATTTAGTAAATATCACAAATTAAGAGCTCCACCGTTTAATCATATGTTTTCAAGTTTGAGCGTGTTGTATTTGCGATGCTTTCGACAAAGAAATGTCATTAGCGAGGATAATGGATTCTTTTTTTTCTTCGCCACCTAATGGCTTTCTTTTGTCAGACGACTATCTCTCAGCTGGGCGCCCAAAACCCATTATGTCAAGGTGACCTACCTTCCTTACCGAAATATTTACGACATCAGTTACCACTACAGTGACATTCTCTTACAAAAATTTCACAGGTCGAAAATTTGTGTTACAAATGTGTAGAAACAAAATCCTGTAAATATAACAGTGTCCAAAAAATTTTCGGCGGCATTGTGGTACATTCACGCATTCTCACACATTTCATAACTGTTAAAGTACGATTCTTGGTTTCCAACAACCTTTTTCACAAACCAGAGTCCATAACCAATACTCATTATTCCTTACCTTATTACACATATACATATTCATAGACACTTCTTCAATATTTCATAATAATAAATACATAGCACAATCAAATTCCTCATATAGCATCAGTTTATTGATCGTAAATATACCGCAGCAGTGTAATACATATCGTCATCATAACATCATAAAACCTCAGCCAAATCTCAAAATCGTGATAGCTTCCTCCAATAATTTCAAAACCTAAAAAAAATTCTCCGCTCATATCAAAAGTGTCATGTACCTCAAACGTACTTTAAAAATCATGATCCCATACCAAATTCATCATTCAAAGCTCTCATAGTATCACAATGGTTCCGAAAAAATATGAACATTTCACAAAGTACAGACAAAAGACAATATCATAAGTGTGAAGTTATCCAACTCTGTAATTACGTAAACATCTGTCACTGATGTAGTAAAATAAATGTTTGTCTCTCTCAGTTAAATGATCAGATAGCTGTGTAATTTATGTGTTAGAGAAATATGGTACCGATGTGTAAACTTGTATTAGCAAATACCATATTAGCTAGGGCTCATTGTGCTTGCCAAACACATGGTACACAAAGCAAATAAGTACCCCCCTGAGAATTAATGTAATTATACCCTCATGTGTTACAGATTAAAGCAATGGAATGAAATGTATCACCGAAAACCTTTGTATCTTTTTAATACAAAAATCTTTAAAAATAAATGATTTTAGTACTAAATTAATCACTCAAATACATGTACTGTAGCGCTAAACTGCGCATCTTGTTGTAAGATAATCTCTGTGGAAGTGTCGTAGTTATCGTCCTCTGTAAGCATAGTTCTGCTGAAGTCAATGTACTCACCTCATCATAAACAAAAGTGAAATGCTTTGGATATTGATATCTTAGTTATTACGCTTATTGCCATTATGAAGAAAGTACTGTTCTGTAACGTATTGTTGTGTTACGGAAAAGGCTGTCTCATTGTAGCTATACCACAAAAGTTACTGATTAAAACATGTTTTACTTTCCAGAAGAATTGAGAAACACTGTGCAGATTTAAAACAGAAACACCGCAAAAGCAACATTGTAAATTGTCACTCATTAGTAGCGTCATGATATAGTCGTGTAGCTGTCAAATAAACTAACCACTGTGTCATCTTGTATCTCACAGAAAGTACTTTAAATCCATAATGTATTTTCAAGTAAACCAAAATGTTGCAGTAAAATCTCATTTAGCTGTACTGTTATATGATCTAAGTATGTAAGCCTGATAGTTACGTAGTAATCCTGCAACTAACAAGCAAGAATTTACACACACAATAACAGTGTGTCGCCTGTTCACTATAACAATGCATTCGTAATTTATGTTTAAATAAGTTCTCTTTATTCTTGACTGGATATTTAACTTCAAACATTGTTGCATGTTAACAGATTCTAAGTCTGACAAAGCATACTAGTAATGTAAAGTGAGAAGTTATATGGCAAAGACAAAGTTAAAAAGCAAATTATCTTTCAATAAACGGTTTTACATGTGAAATGTGGTGTAAACCTTTACTCTTCCTAGTACACAGAGTTTCAACTTCAACGCAATTATCATGTTGTATATGTTCGTAAGGAATGCTAAAATTTTTCTCGAGGTTAGTGTCTATGTTATTTTTCTCTGAGCCAGCTGGCGCACGTGGCTGCTATCTCTTTGTTGGCATGTGTCGTTATTGGGATTAGGAGACCTAGCTTCTACAAATTCACCCTGCTGAGAGGGCCCTGCCCTGTTTGAATCCCGCCAGTCCTGATCGAATTCCGGTATGTCATTACGATTATATCGTCTGTCGCCATGTCGGTAAATTCTGTAATTAATTTATTGTTGGTCACATGGTGGAGAACTTCTCCCTGAGTCATAACTGCGTGGAGGATCATTATGTCTGAAGTTATTCTGTCTCCCTTGATAATAATTGTTTTGGTTCCCATATTGTCTGTTTCTATGGTTTTCTCTGTCACATTCATTACTATAGAAATGCGATCTTTCTCTGTAATTATCACTACTCCGCCAACGGTTGTCATAAGGGTGGTGTCTGTTTTGGTCACAATTTGTGTTGTGAGAATAGCCTTGTCGTGTCCAGTTATTATTTCTTTCATCGCGGAATTGTGACGGATATGACCTGTAATTGTTGTGTTCCTGTTTACGTGTTCCGCGATTGTCAGTATCAATTTCTAATTCTTGTCCAGTCCCTGAAAAGCTTCAATGTCGTCTTTGCAACGTCCTGCCAAAATAATATGTCGTAAATGTTCAGGCAATTGGATTAAGCAAATGCAGATGAGTTCTGAGGGGCTGTATGGGTTTGACAGGTACTGATTCTTGTGCAACATGTCTTCAAATTATTTCACAACACTGGAGAATTCAGATTGTTCGGAATGTTTCATCATTATGACGCTATTTTTTACTCGGTCTTGTGTAGCTTGAGACCAGTATACTGAGAGGAAGGTATGGTAAAATTCTCCTTCACTGTGACAATCTTGAATGACCGATCACGTTCTTTCAGCTGGTTCATTCTCTAAGTAGCCACACATAAATTCTAATCTGTGCTCTAATGACCAGTTCGGAGGAAAACAATGATAGAATTGATGAAGCCATGCTCGTGGATGAACGTTGTTGCCAGAATTCTTAAATGTTTTGAATTTACGTGTAGTAATGAATAGCTTATAGTCAAAATCATCATGTCAGCGAGTCGCACATCGCTCATTGTTACTTCGTTTTGGCGGTTCCATCTCAAAATTCAATGCGGCTTGCCAATTTCTTTCATAATTTGCGAAGTATCCTGTGTTATTATTTTGAGGTTGTTCTGTATTTCTACATCCCTCTTCCCGTACTGGAGTGTGAGTGTCCTCTGAAATATGTAATTCTTGTATTACTTGTGCCAACTGATCTTGTACTTCCCGGATTTCTCTTTTGTACTGTGTATCGATTTGATTTTGATTTTGTTTGAATTTTCTAATTTGTTCATACTCTTCAGTGTCAGTGAAGGCTACAGGTCTTGTGTCATTCAGATCATCATCTACCTTGGTAGATAAGTTAGTAAACCGATCTGAAAGTTCGGCTACTTTCTCAGATAGTGAAATTATTTCCTCTGTGTGTTTTTCTGGACCAAGTTTCAGACTGTCCTTTTATGTTGAAATCGTATCTACTGCGTCCTTTAAGTTTTCCTGAGTTTTTTTCAAGTAGTGTAACCGAATCGGTACGTGCAACTGAGTCAATTTTAGCTTGCAAGGTCTCATGATTTTCATGAACAATAGTTTGCAGTTCTCTTATGGCTGCTTCGTGATTCTGTAATGTATTTTCATGCCGCGAAAAAATAGGTTGAAAATGCTCCCAAATTTGTGTTTTACATCATTACAGACTTTTTTACATTTCGATTCATTGTTATGTAACTCAGTAGTTAAATCTTCACGTATTTGTTCAAGTGTGGTGTCCAACTTTTGAAGCTTTTGCTGTGTTTGTCTCTGATTTTTTTCCATTGTGTCCAACTGTTGCTGTGTTTTTCTTTTGAAGATTTTGTTCCATTGTCTCTAACTTTTGAAGCTTTTGTCCCATTTGTTGCATTAATTGTAATAACAATGCACTGGTGTCTGAAACATGTTCCCCAGTCCTATTTGGCAATGATTTGAACCGGCAATATTCGCATTTTGCAAAGCAGAAAATGTGTCTTGACTCATTTGAGAAAACGGCGGGGACGCAAATCCTGAATCTACTGTATTTGCAAGATTGTGTCCTGTCATTTCGGATTCTTGAGGCTAGCTGTTCCTGACCGATCGATCGATAATGCTTCCCTGTTCACTAATTGTTTCACTGCCTACACCATTATTTGCAGCCCTCTCCATTTCTCTATGCACAATTACCAAATTACTACTTTGAACGTTAGTTAACTCATTACATGGTGGCGCTAACACACTGCTTTCGTCTTCACTGTCATTTCTCAGTCTACTTTGGAGCCTAGTATTACGTTTTTCACACGCCATTATTGTCACAATATTTCACACCACAACACAAAACCACAATTTGAAGAGCAAAATAAGAGAACAAATTATCATAGCATTGAAAATAATATCTCGTTAATTGCAAGCGCAGCTGCGAAATACCAGGTTCGAATCCTGGCAGGGTCGCCATACGAAATGTCCCCTTAGAAAAATTATACATGACTGTGCTTTGACTGACACACAATAATTTTGGCGCAACGCAATCTGACTTTAAAAAAATCCCTGCAAATGAATGGCCCTGACTAACATTAACCTATATGTTTCACAAATCACTTACCTCACAAAAATCTTCGTTACTCGAACTACTGCAATACAGCAAGCGTCACTACTGCCAGCAAAATAAAAAATTGAAACTACTAAAGGCACTAACTACTGATAGGCATAGTTAGCAAATGAAAGATTTTGATAGAAAACAAACAATGTATTAACTTAATAGTGTTCAAAAGTCATAATATATATAGCAGTTCATGACATCCAGTCTAACAAATTTCTAAACTCCGCCATTTCTTTCCCCACATCCACCACTGCTGGCGGCTCACCTCCAACTGCACAATTCTACGCGCTCTTAACAGCCAACTGCCCAACGCTACAATGGCGAGTATTACAACAATGCCACCCAGCCACAGACTGCACACAGCAGAGCCAGTGATTTTCAAACAGAGCGGTACGTGGCGGCTGCATTACCAATATAAGAACCTAAACAGCCTACTTACAACATGTTCAAACAAATACATGCCGTATGTCTATTATTGCAAAGTTGTGGGGAGCATATGTAGTAGGTTACTGTCAAAGCAAAGCAGTTGAGTACTACTGTGCTGCCAAAACCATTAGGGAGTAAGGCCTGTAATACTGAAAAGAAAAAGTGTGATGAAATTAACTACCACTGTATTTATCTACATAGTAAATTCTCCTTGATGAGTTTCTCCTGGCATTGTTGCAACTTCGCGAAGACTACTTCTACTTTACCTATCTGGATTTAGGGCTAGATCCACCATGACACTCAACTACATGTTAATATGTGACTATTAAGATTAAAAGGTTACTACTTTGTGCAAGAAGGCTACCAAGTAAATAGCAATATCATTCTGAACGACGATAAGATAGTTGAAACACTCATTTTACTGTGGGGGAGCTCAAATTGTAGAATGAAGAGATACGTAAAATTTATACTCCAAATCATGAGCCCTGTAGTGAAAATGACTTTCATAACTATCTTATCGATTTTGTAAAGTGTCACTTATAAGGCTCCATGTAGAACCTTAACTTCCTCCTTGGCTGAGGGACATAATATTATCAGACTGGAAAGTATAATTTACAACTAAAAAATGAATGTTGAATATATCCCTGCTAAAGACTGTGTTAAATTTCGACTTCACCATGCAACAGAGTAACTTACAGTTATCAGAAAACTCCAAATTTTCTTTTTTACCGCAATATAAAGATAATACCTTGGCAGTCGATTCTTATTTGTATTCTGCCTGAGGCGTCTGCAGTGACTTTCTCCCAAAGAAATTCGCTGTGGACAGCGAAATATAATCGCTGGATTAAGGCTCAGAGATAGGTCAGCCAGTATTGATTGGAGTGTGACGTCTAGTCAGTGAAGTCGAGTCCTGCCACACGAACAACAAGAGAGGAGTGTGGAGTGGGGCAGTAGTTAAGTCAGACCAGACGAGACGGTGTGTGGACTCTGCGTGGGTGATGGCTGTACATCCATAGTGTGTCAAGGAAGGCACACGGATCGAGTGTCGCTGACGTGGATGGATAAGATTGTAAATAGCTGTTGACTGTGTTGGGCTGACATAGGGTATGATTATTTATGAGGTTTTGTGGGCACTCGAACCGGGGGTTCTGGGCTAAACTCTCGTCAAGGGAAGTTGACATACTGAAAATCTCGGTGGAACTGTTTTATGAATGTGTTTCTGTTAGAACTGTGACGGAGTATTGAGTAAACCATTGACATAAGGCCTTTTGAAAAAAATATTTCCTAGCAACTTGTGCGTTTATTTTCCTAACCATCATGCTGATGACACTTGTCGGTACGACGAACTGACTTGTATTTTTTGGTGTTTCGGGAGAGGTACCTTGATGTTGAGGAGGGACAGACGTACCATGAGTAATTTTGGAAAGTAAGCGGTCAAGTGGATTCGTAACGATAAGTAATTACACTCCTGGAAATTGAAATAAGAACACCGTGAATTCATTGTCCCAGGAAGGGGAAACTTTATTGACACATTCCTGGGGTCAGATACATCACATGATCACACTGGCAGAACCACAGGCACATAGACACAGGCAACAGAGCATGCACAATGTCGGCACTAGTACAGTGTATATCCACCTTTCGCAGCAATGCAGGCTGCTATTCTCCCATGGAGACGATCGTAGAGATGCTGGATGTAGTCCTGTGGAACGGCTTGCCATGCCATTTCCACCTGGCGCCTCAGTTGGACCAGCGTTCGTGCTGGACGTGCAGACCGCGTAAGACGACGCTTCATCCAGTCCCAAACATGCTCAATGGGAGACAGATCCGGAGATCTTGCTGGCCAGGGTAGTTGACTTACACCTTCTAGAGCACGTTGGGTGGCACGGGATACATGCGGACGTGCATTGTCCTGTTGGAACAGCAAGTTCCCTTGCCGGTCTAGGAATGGTAGAACGATGGGTTCGATGACGGTTTGGATGTACCGTGCACTATTCAGTGTCCCCTCGACGATCACCAGTGGTGTACGGCCAGTGCAGGAGATCGCTCCCCATACCATGATGCTGGGTGTTGGCCCTGTGTGCCTCGGTCGTATGCAGTCCTGATTGTGGCGCTCACCTGCACGGCGCCAAACACGCATACGACCATCATTGGCACCAAGGCAGAAGCGACTCTCATCGCTGAAGACGACACGTCGCCATTCGTCCCTCCATTCATGCCTGTCGCGACACCACTGGAGGCGGGCTGCACGATGTTGGGGCGTGAGCGGAAGACGGCCTAACGGTGTGCGGGACCGTAGCCCAGCTTTATGGAGACGGTTGCGAATGGTCCTCGCCGATACCCCAGGAGCAACAGTGTCCCTAATTTGCTGGGAAGTGGCGGTGCGGTCCCCTACGGCACTGCGTAGGATCCTACGGTCTTGGCGTGCATCCGTGCGTCGCTGCGGTCCGGTCCCAGGTCGACGGGCACGTGCACCTTCCGCCGACCACTGGCGACAACATCGATGTACTGTGGAGACCTCACGCCCCACGTGTTGAGCAATTCGGCGGTACGTCCACCCGGCCTCCCGCATGCCCACTATACGCCCTCGCTCAAAGTCCATTAACTGCACATACGGTTCACGTCAACGCTGTCGCGGCATGCTACCAGTGTTAAAGACTGCGATGGAGCTCCGTATGCCACGGCAAACTGGCTGACACTGACGGCGGCGGTGCACAAATGCTGCGCAGCTAGCCCCATTCGACGGCCAACACCGCGGTTTCTGGTGTGTCCGCTGTGCCGTGCGTCTGATCATTGCTTGTACAGCCCTCTCGCAGTGTCCGGAGCATGTATGGTGGGTCTGACACACCGGTGTCAAGGTGTTCTTTTTTCCATTTCCAGGAGTGTATTTGTTTTTAGACTATAAATGGGGTTATATATTGTCAAGCAGCAAATAGTGTATTTCTTTTTAATGAAACCTATCTTATTTCACAAGTTATACTTACTTTATGATCTTAAATTTCAACTTTCTTTGTATATCAATATGTTAGAATTATTTTTGTAATTATTAAGTATGAAAAGTTTTGAGCATGAATGGTGGTAATGGACAATATGAGTCGGTATTAACGTTTTTATATTAACAGAGGAACACTTCATATATGTATGTGTTTAATGTTTTTTGACGGTCTTGAGCTCAATATAAAATTTGGTTGTCAATGAAGTTAAAAGTTACATAAAGCTATTTAATAGATTTTGGAATGATTTGCTGAAGCATGTCTATGAATTTGCATGGAACAACATCATGTGACTATTAACCTAATGTTGTTTGCTGCTGTCATAGTGCATTAAAATTCCTTTTAGCTTTCGGAATACCACTGTGTGTCTCTACCTCGTTTACTTTCACAGACCAAAGAGATGTGTTACTTTGTATTAGAGGGACCTTGGGGCCAATGACAAGTAAAGAGAGTTTCAACACAGACCCGAGGTTTCTGCCAGTGGTAAAATTTATTCTTGCTGCTAGGAATAAATAAAGAGCTATGGTTATTCCTGTGGTTGGCGAATTATTATAGGGAATTTTGAAGGGGGCCAACAGATACTGGATGTCCACTCATCCAAGTACTGAGAAAAGTTCTAAGTAAGTGTAGTAATTGCAGGTCACATTCGAAAGATTTTAAGAACTTTGATTCGTTATGCATAAGCTAGGCATAAGAGACAGAAATATAGTTGGGCTGGGCAGGAAGGTACCTGTAGTAAAGGCACTCGGACGTGGCCTTGTTGCCTGCCAAGCAGTGCGAGATGCTCATGCTGTCTCCAGGTGTACAGCATGCAGCTGCACGTCAGCATCTATGGCGGCTTGTTATGAAGGACTACTAGCCTGTGGTAGCGTGTAGTGGTGCTACTAAGTTCAAGGAGGAAGCATAAAAGGAATCACAAGATCACATGCTACCTGGTGTGCAGCGTGGAGGACAATGAACTGGAGGGCGGCATAATGGTATTGGTGAAAGTGAAGGGAGGAAGCCTTAAAACATTAAGTGAAGAGCCCGCATCTCGTGGTCGTGCGGTAGCTTTCTCGCTTCCCGCGCCCGGGTTCCCGGGTTCGATTCCCGGCGGGGTTAGGGATTTTCTCTGCCTCGTGATGGCTAGGTGTTGTGTGCTGTCCTTAGGTTAGTTAGGTTTAAGTAGTTGTAAGTTCTAGGGGACTGATGACCATAGATGTTAAGTTCCATAGTGCTCAGAGCCATTTGAACCATTAAGTGAAGACCTGTATACAGTGTGCACAGTGAGCAGACAGGAACCGTAAACAAACACTGTTACAAAGATTACCAGAGGCAGCTAAACGATTTGAAACGCTAGGAATGGTTGTCCTATTTTTTACTGGATTCCGGTGGGAAACAATTTCATCTTAGCAATTAAGCATCGTGGTACGTTGAAATGACCGCCTTTCCCAATCAAGTAACAAAATTCCCACAAGCCATGGTCAACTGTTGGTTGTTGATGTTATGTGAGTCTGAAACGGTAATCACAGATCTAACGACTAATTTCATGTAGCATATGAAACAACGAAATCATATGCCACTGGTCCTGAATTTCAGAACTTGATAACTGCATGCACAAACTACTGTTAGATCGTACTGTTGCTTGGATGTTGAGTTGTATTACCTAAATTCTCACCGTAATGACTACGATATGTACCTGTCATTTGTCGTGATTATTTCCAACTCGGAGGTTCACACTGGTACTGGGTTACCGTTATGAATCGGTACATGGGAGAAAGGCGCCTTCACCATTTGATGTGGTCAGACCAAAGGTTGGTAAAGACGAGAAGCCAATCTAGCGAAATTCACCAAGACACGGAGGGAGACAAGAAAGCTTGTGCAGAAGACATAGACCAAGGCCACATAAAGTCAGCAGATAGTTGGAAAATGCACAGGGTAATTTCCACAGTCAATGGTAGGGCAATGGGTAATGTTGTCAATTTCTTATACGTCTACAGATGAAACAAAAAAGTGCATGACTAGGAACCATGCCAAATAACATCAAGTCAGAAGGAAATTTAAATCCTCAGTAGCGAGGAATAGCGTTTGGTTATGGTGAGGATGCAGGAACGATTTTTGTGGGCCATAGTTTTTGTAGTTTAATATCTGTGATTTAACATCATTGTGTGTGTCAGGAGTATGTCAGGAAAAAGCGGATCTTTTTGAAGTGAGGACAGTAATGGTAGCTTCCTGTTCCTAGTTTTCCAGGAATAAGGATGAACGGAATCCTTATCGTAGTGATGCTTCACCTCTTCCCCGATGGCGGAGTGGGAGTGTTGTGAGATACACAACTGGATATAAGAGTGCTTTTCACCAGGCAGGAGCATGTGTTTCTTACAGGCCATTGATGGACGCTGAGAGTAATTTTTAGTGCCTAGGAGATGAGAGACGAGATGAGGAGATTCGAAGATGTATTCTCAGGGATATGGCCATAAGTGAAACGCAGAGAGTTATTTAGCAAAGGATGGCGAGGAGAAATTGCATACGCTCTACGAACGATTACAGCAAGCCATGACCTGGTGCCACATATTCTACGACAACTCCATAGGGATTGTTAGATGGCGCGGAAGATTATTAAGCACTATATTCGGAACTTGGAACGACAGAGGCATCAGTGAACTAAACTGAACCTAGGGTAAGAGAGGGGGAGACGGCAAAACATGCAATAAGGCAGCAGTTGAGTGATATGCCATGCAGCTGGTCAGTTTGGAACAGGAGGTGTTGAACAATAACAATGTATTATGAAGGTGGCTAACTGAGGTCATGGAATACACAAAGTTATCAGCTGATGACACATATCAAGTTTTAGAAATTATACATACTTGAGTGGATGCTGGAAACACGGCTAACAGTAGCAGAGCTTTTAAAATCATTAGCCATCAACATTTGAGATACACGAATGGTAATGACAAGCTTGCAGGAAGCCATACACCATGTAGCAGGACAGGTAAGTCTAACGCTGCCTGATCCAAAGCAGTTTATAACTGCTTAACAGAACGTGCATGGGGGTTTACCTCCGAAGATAGTGTAGGTAGCAGTCAAGAGAGCAGAAATCTCGTCAATACTGCCGTATAGCAACAGTGGTGGTCAAGAAGAAGCGAGCACGACTGTATGTTCGGTTAAGTTTCCAATTGTCGAGGGGACACACAATTTAGGTGATACACCACCTACACTTACCCACTAGGGTGACAACACTGGTATGTGAAAAGTGATTTTAACTACGTGACAGAGTGCCATTACGTAATTGGACAGTATGTTACATAACATGCCTAACATTTGACCTGTCATCCACTATTGCAGGAATTACTAGGTAAATCACGAAGCTGCCCAGTTGTACTAGCCAGAAAACATTTAGGACTGCTTCCAATACAAATATGTGACGTACCTCAATCATACATTGAAACCGGACCTAGTCCTCTTCCTAAACCAGCTCATAACGACCAAAGAAGGGATAGATCATCTGTCATGTGCAGCAGTATCGGAAAGAGGAGTGTCATATGGTAGTGTCCTTGGGTGGCAAAACTCCTAGCACCATGGTAGCTCTGATTTCCTCCTTCATCTAACCTAGGCAGACAGCTGGTCATTTTAGCGACTCGCCCGCTACCTCACCCCCCCCCCCCCCCCCCCCCGTTTTGCAGATCTCAATGAAATGGATTAGTGATTATGTTCATGGCAATTCAAATGGCGCAAAGGGCTCTGAGCATCATGGGACTTAACTTTTGAGATCATCAGTCCCCTAGAACTTAGAACTACTTAAACCTAACAAACCTAATGGCATGACACACATCCATACCTGAGGCAGGATTCGAACCAGCAACCGTAGCGGTCGCGCGGTTCCAGACCGTAGGGCCTAGAACCGTTCGGCCACACCGGCTGGCGTTCATGGTAATCAGTAATACGAGTGATGATCAGAAACATATTACCAGTGTACGATATATAGTAGAAAACTGAAGAGTGGGGCATGGGAAATTAACACTAACCTACTCATCGAGAGATGGAATGCAGTCATGTCTGTCATAAGGTGACGATAGCAGTGTTGCTGTAGGATTTTCTGACAGCGTCTTCAAAGTGACAGCGGAAAATGTTACCTACAAGTTGTAAAGGAAGACTTGAGGGTTTTGAAGAGCAACAGGGATATGGCCTATACAGTAATGGAGGTAACACCACTTTTACTATTTAGGTGTAAGCATTCCATCTGTAGCAACAGGACCGCTTATACACTACAAGACAAGCCAGTCAAATACTACAACAATGGTAATGCAGTGCAAATGAAGGGCTCTGTCATTGTGGGAGAGACAGCTACTACACTGCTGCTCTAGGGATTTGTTATGCCTAATGTGGCTGGATACCTTGAATGGACACCTTGAATCAGCTCAAAAAACGAGGGGCCGATTCCACACAAGAAACTATCAGCTTTAATAGAAGACCAGCACTGCGGCAGTGCATACCATAACACGAGGGCTTCTCCAGGTGCAGAAGTGATTAGGGACAACAAGCAGCCCCACTGCTGGTGTGAGCTTCGGCCACCACTGCACTAGCCTGTAGCACCAAATTTCCCATCCTCGATTTGGTGCCATTCAAGGAGCACTCCAGCTACAACTTGCCTTGTGGGGCAGTAGATAAAGACCTGTGTGGTACAGCTGCTTGCCTTCCTACGCTGGTACACAAACGCACTGACGTCGCCAACATACGCTTGTGCAGTGTGCTCGACCAGCAGGTAAGCCGATTCGAATACTGGTGGTGGAAAAATTCATGGGCAATATTTGACTGGCAAGGGGAGGACAGTGCCTGATCATCAGATTTGGCGCTGACGTACTGGTTATTACACTTCTCCGGAACATCTAATGAAGTGGGGGCATGTGCAATTGGGATCCATCTGTTAGATGGGTACATTAAGCTCGACGGGACCCTTGGTTTTAATTTTCGAGGAGTAGGCTATTAGTTGGCACAGTATTTTCCCTCTCCCTTCTCTCATCATCATCATCATCACCATCATAATCATAATCATTCAGCTCAAACATTACAAATACACACACACACACACACACACACACATACTTACGTGCACACAAGCATGCACAAGCACACACAAAATAGATACATGTAGTATTACAATTGGCGTGTAATGGAACATGTTATAAATAAACAAACCAATCAAAAACGCTGCTGCAGGTGCTGTGGCACCACACACTGGCAGTTACGGGGATGAGATCCAGTACCAGAGACTATCATACCCTGCAGTCATTTACGCCGGTGGCACATATCAAGAACTGTGATACTTTGCTAGCTTAGACACACGTTGCTCAGTGGACTTCAGTCCATCAAAATTCTTGGGTGTTCAGACCGTGTCAGTTCACTGGCTGCCAATCAGTCACCACAGGATAATATACTCGGCATGTGTTGAAGAAGGGGATGGTCACATCGGAGAACTGCTATGTGTGTAGAAACACATGCTATAATAAAGCATTTGACGTTTCATGTTCTTTCTGCGAGATGTCGTCAGCCTAATATTGACAGAAGTTGCCTTACGTTCTTCATGCATTTGAGCTAACAGGTGTTTGTACAGTTGTAGATCAATAATAGTAACAATAATGTTGTGCAAATGCGTAATTTGGGCTCCGTGTGCCTTGCGCCAAGTACGTTACACAGATCTAACTAAATTTGTTGTCAGATGTCCATTAACCTCTAAGTTAGACGAGCAGGACCAGGTGTACTTTTCGTAGATAGAACATACAGTTAGTGATGGAAATATTTCATTTACGTCGATTATATCCTGCACCAAGTGGGATTAAAGTATCTAAATAATAGTATAAGCAAGCAGCTGTATTTTAGATGTCAAGAGTATCTTAAACTTCCATACAACAACATTTAACGTTGTGTATTTATGTGTGTATTTTGTGAAGTCGTGTAATTTTGCTGCTAACAAAGCATTGCACCATTTTCCTGCTTCTGCATGTGGGCAGTCCCCAAGTGTGATATCATTAGTATGAATCTAACAAGGGAACCTCCCCATCGCACCCCCCTCAGATTTTGTTATAAGTTGGCACAGTGGATAGGCCTTGATAAACTGAACACAGATCAATTGAGAAAACAGGAAGAAGTTGTGTGGAACTGTGAAAAAATAAGCAAAATATACAAACTGAGTAGTCCATGGGCAACACAGGCAACATTATGAGAATGTAAACGCAGGAGCGGCGTGGTCCAGTGGTAACGTGAGCAGCTGCAGAACGAGAGGTCCCTGGTTCAAGTCTTCCCTCGAGTGAAGATTTTACTTTCTTTATTTTTGCATAGTTATGATCTGTCCGTTCGTTCACTGACGTCTCTGTTCACTGTAATAAGTTTAGTGTCTTTGTTTTGTGACCGCATCGCAAAACCGTGCGATTAGTAGACGAAAGGACGTGCCTCTCCAATGGGAACCGAAAACACTTAATCGCAAGGTCATAGGTCAACCGATTCCTTCACAGGAAAACATGTCTGATATATTCTATACGACACTGGTGACGGCATGTGCGTCACATGACAGGAATATGTTGTCGACCCACCTAACTTGTACACTTGGCGAATGGGTACAAAGATTCTTCTACCCTGCCCGATTTAGGTTTTCTTGTGGATGTGATAATCACTCCCAAAAAAGTGATGAAAACATAAGAGTTTGTCACATAAACTGAAAATAAAAAATTACAATTTTCACTTGATGGGAGATTTTGAACCAAGGACCTCTCGTTCCGCAGCTGCTCACGTTACCACGAGACCAAAGTGCTCATGCGTTCGTACTGTCCTTGATATTGGATATCTTGCCATGAACTACTCAGTTTGTATATTTTGCTAATTTTTTTCACAGTTCCACACAACTTCTTCCTGTTTTCTCAATTGATCTGTGTTCAGTTTTTCAAGGCCTATCCACTGTGCCAACTTATAACTAAATCTGAGGGGGGTGCGATGGGGAGGTTCCCTTGTAAGCACTGCACAGTAAATATACAGGCCCCAAGAAGTGTCAGAGTCGCCACAGATTAACTGCTGGTGAGCTACACTATTACAGTTCTTCCAGCAACGATTATTTTACCGCATTTTTTCTACTGTGTGGGGTGTAGCGCTGCCCAAAATCCCTTCTCCTCATTTGCCTGCAGAAGTCGTCACGTAGCAATTTACTTCTGTATAATTTATATTTATTTTGCGACATCTGAGACCGTCTTACAAAAATGTAGGCGATAATTTCGGTGATTAGTCGTATGAGTATGAGAATGCAATTAACAAAATTTCTCTAATCTGCAGCATACAGAAAGGTGTTTGTGCCTTAAGGCTCAGCCTAGGACGGTATCTTTCAAAATGTAGCACATGTTTGAATTGGGGATGGATGATGGAGTAGTGATCCTTTCGGAACCAAAGATATCATCGTGGCATTTGCCTTGAGCGATTTCGGGAAAGCATGCATATAATAAATCCAGATGGGTAAACGCTGATTTGAATTGCGCCCTTCAAAATCCACTTGAAAATTATGTGGTCTGAAGTGTGTATATTAAAATGAAGTAAACGGTTGCTACACTTTTTCATCACCTGTGAAGGAATTACAAAATTTGATACAACCAGGCATCTGTTACCAGAAGGGTACAGTCTGCTGTAAAAGGCACAATTGATTGTTTTTTCGTCGTTTTGTTTTCTCCAACTTTCGTTTGATATGGTTCCCCGAAAATTCCTCTCCTGTGTCGACCTCATTAGCTTAGAGTAGCACTTGCGCTCAACACTCTCTGTTGTTTAATTGGTACCAGTCTCTATCATTCCCTATAGCTTTTATTTTGTACGGCTCCCTTCAGTGCCACGGATGATATTTCCTGATGTTGTAACCCTCATCTGTCATCGTGTTGGTTATTCTCGTTAATGTTTTCTAAATGTTCTCTCTTCGATGCCTCTGCAGGGAACCTCATTTCTCTTCATATCAGAGCACCCGGATTTCATTCTGCTACAGCACCACGTCTTTACCGGTTTTCCCACGGTCCGCGCATCACGTTCATACAGAGCTATATGCCAAACGACCATCAAATTGTGGCCGATGTTAGCTATTTGCAGATTTGATTTGCCCGGGAAGGCCCTATTTGAGTTTACCAGTCCTTGCTTCGTCCATGGTATATCATTTCGATTCGAAGGTAGCACAAATCCATCATTTCATCCGTGGTGTTCAATTTTAGTGCTAGGCTTATTGCTGGTCTCATTTTCGCAAAACCCGTTTAATTTCGTCGTCCTTCAATCTATTCTACATCCAGTGTTCTCATTAGATTCCATTCCATTCAAGAAGTTGTGTAAGCCTTCCTCACTTTCACATAGGATAGCAATGTCATCAGCGTATTTTAACATGGAAATCGTTAAGCCCAGAATTTCAGTCCTACACAAAAAAAAACATGCGGAAGTGGCGACAGGCAAAACTTAGTAGAAAATTACAAATCTAATACAAGATAGATGAGCGAAGAATACAATTATTACTGAAGGATCTTGCCGAGGATCCAAGAATTTCTGCTGCTACATGTTATCGCTCAATGAGTGGAAGGCATGTTGCATTCACTCCGTGACCAGTCTCGTGTGGCAACAGAAGACAGCAAAAGGAAAGCAGATGTCTTAAATCTCGCTTTTAAGAAATCAGTGAAGCTGGAGGATCATACAAGCATAGCCAGTTGAGCATTGTACACACTCCCTTATAGACTACGTATTAGTAGGCATCTCTATCGTAAGAAGCAACTGAAAGATTTGAAAACAAATAGTACGCAGGCCCGGACGGAGTTCCAATTTCTCTACCCCTTACATATAGCGCGGTTATCTCGGCCAAGTCCCAAGCGACTGGAGAATCCGCAAGTAACTCCTGTACGCATGAAGGGTAATTCAACGGACTTGCAAAATCACAGACCAATGGCTTTAACACCAGTTTGCTGAAAAGCTGTGGAACAATTTCTCAGTCTGAACATAAAAATTTCCATGAGACGAGTGGGGCCCATAAATGAGCACATATTTAGGAAGCATCGATCATGTGAAACCTAACGCGCTCTTTTCTCATACGATTTTCTACGAACTTTCGATGAAGGGAAAGTGGCAGGTTCTATACTCACAGATTCCCGGAAAGCGTTTTACATAGTGCCCCATTTCAGACTGTCAACGGAGAAACGAGAGTACGGAACAGATTCCCAGATGTGTAGTGGCTCGAGGACTTCTTAAATAATAGAACTCAGTACGCCGTCTTCGATGGTTGGTGTTCATTAGCGAGAAGGGTACCTTCAGGAGTATCTTTGCTAAGTGTGATAAGACCGCTCAGAAACGGTAAGCAGCAATCTGTAGCTCTTTGAAGATGACGCTGTGATGTGTAGGGAGATGTCGCTGGGTGAAGGTAAGAGGATAAAAGATGATTTAGACAAAGTTTTTAGTTTGTGTGATGAATGGCAGCTTGCTATAAATGTAGAAAATTTTGACTCATTGCAGATGAGTAGGAAAAAATATCCAATAATATTCGAATAAAACGTTAGTAGACACAGCCTCGATGATTAAATGCCTAGGTGTTAAGTTGCAAGGAGGAATGAAATGGAACAAAGGAGGGCAGTAGGGAAGGCGAATTCTCGACTTTGTTTCATTGGGAGAACTTTGGGGAAGTGTAGTTCATCTACAAAGGAGACAGAGCACCGAACACTTTGCGACCCTTTCCTGAGAACACTGTGATTCTTTGGGGACCATACTAGGTTGGATTAAAGAAGACGTCGAGGTAATTTAGAAACGGGCTCCTTGATTTGCTAGCGATAGGTCCGATCAACAAGCAAGTTTAAGGAAGATGCTTCTTGAACGCCAGCATAAATTCTTGCAGAGAAGACAACGTTCAGTTCTTGGATCACTCCTGAGAAAAATACAGAACCGGCGTTTGAGACTGACCGCAAGAGGACTCCTCTACCACAGCGTACATTTGGCGTAAGGACCACGAAGATGAGAGCGAAATTAGGGCTCAAACGGAGGTTTGTAGACGGTCAAATATCCCTTATGCTGTTTACAAGTGGAACAGGGAAGGAAATGACTAGTACTGGGACATCGTACACTCCGCTACGCAATATACGGTGATCTGCAGTATATCTATGCAGATGTACATGATGGGCAGTATTTTAATTCCGACTTTACCTGTTAGAAGTGTAGACTGAACAGTATGAGCGAGATAATTTGTTCCTGTACTGCGACATATTTAAACCGAGCACTCATTCTTGGCCTTTATTCTTATTATTCGTTCTTGGTTCTTTTACTTATCACAACACTTGTTCCAGTCGTATGCGTCCAAGGGAAAAAAATGTTATAGAACTCTTAATAAAAGATGAAATAAATGTAAATACACTCATGTTCATAAATTAAGAATAATGCTGATAAATGGCGAAACAAAGCTCTGGTGGGCTGTTTGTGGGTTTATATCACCTCGGGATATGACCATGCGGTGCATTTGAGCTGCGGTCGTCGCACGGTGGCGCTGGCAGCAGTCCACATAGGCAGAGGTGTGTTGGTGCATGTCAGAGTACGGTGCAGCGAGTAAGTGTGCAGACGTTTTCCGACGTGCAGATGGTGACTGTGTGTTGAAAATGGCTCAAAGAACACATATTTAAGGCGGTATGACGGGTAGAATACTAGGGCGACTGCAGGCTGGTCAAACACAACTGGTCGTAGCACGGGCCCTCCGTGTGCTACAGAGTATGATCTCAAGATTATGGCAACGATTCCAGCAGAGAGGAAACACGTCCAGGCGCTGCATTACGGGATGTCCACAGTATACAACACCACAAGAAGACAGATATCTCACCATGAGACGGTCACGGAGTACTGCAGGTAGCCCTGCAGTACTCCGTGACCGTCTCACTGGAACTGTTGTCTCCAGACACACGGTCTACAGACGACTGAACAGGCATGGTTTGTTCACCCGGAGACCTGCAAGGTGTAGTCTACAGACCACTGGACACAGGAGAGCCCGTAAAGCCTGGTGTCAAGAACACAGTACTTGGTCATTGGGACAGTGGTCGTAGGTTATGTACACGGACGAGTCTAGATAAAGTCTGAACAGTGATTCTCGCCGGGTTTTCACCTGGCTTCAACCAGGAACCAGATACCAACCCCTTAATGTCCTTGATAGAAACCTGTTTGGGGTTCATGATTGATGATTGGTGCACGTACGCCCCCACATGTCTTTGACAGAGGAACTGTAGCAGGTCAGGCGTATCTGGACGTCATTTTGTACCAGTATGTCCGCCTTTTCAGGGATGCAGTGGGTCCCACCTCACCCCGATCCGATTGATGGTAACGCACCCCCCCCCCCGCCTCCCCCCGAGCTGTCATCGTGGAGGAGCACCTTGAAACAGAAGATACCGGGCGAATGGAGTGGCCTGCCTATTCTCCAGACCTAAACACCATCAGGCACATGTGGGATGCTCTAGCTCGAGGTATCGCTGCACGTCTTCAAACCCCTCCGACACTTCATGAGCTCCGACAGGCACTGGTGCAAGAATGGGAGGCTATACCCCAGCAGCTGCTCGACCACTTGATCCAGAGTATGCCAACCCGTTGTGCGGCCTGTGTACTTTTGCATGGTGATCATATCCCATATTGATGTCGGGGTACATGTGCAGGAAACATGGCATTTTGTGGCACATGTGGTTCGGGGCGGTTTTCTCAACTTATCTCCAATACCGTGGACTTCCAGATCTGTGTCATGTGTGTTCCCTATGTGCCTATGCTATTAGCGCCAGTTTTGTGTAGTGCCACGTTGTGTGGCAGCACATTCTGCAATTATCCTTAATTTATGAGCATGAGTGTATGTATACAGACATACCTTTATGGCTGCAAAATGAAATTACATACAAGAGGGGCAGGAAGTGATTGACCACATCTGCATACGCAGTTCAATATAACGCTGAATGTGCGTTCCTGTCTCTGCCGGAGGATTGGGTTTTAAGTGCCTGGATTTCACTCCAGATGTTGTCACGTTACTCATCAACGCTACTGGTTCCTTTTTGTATACATATCAGTTAAGGTGGCACTACACATAAAATTCGGGTAGGGTACGGGTGTGAAGACATATCACACGGGTGGCATAATTCTTTCGTAATCACTGTGCCAGGGAAAAATGATTTCACAGCAGCAATACTCACTTTAAACGTGTATGCTGTTGCCTCATTTTGATAGTACTAACCGAGTGTTACTTCCTCGTCATGTAACAGAATTCACAAATTCATGAAACAATACCAAGTTCACTCCATTGGTAACACTAGTGTCAAAAAATTGGCCCACTGATGCGCTGCTGTGGTAAAGCAAGGAACATGTCTACCTTCTGTGATTGAAAGGTTTCCTCAACGACTGCGTATAAGTGGTCACTACCCCGTAAACATGTCTCGTGAGTTCAGTATGCTGACAAGTGGATCCACGATTCATCACTGTACCACATAACTCTCTAAATCCAACGGTGGTATGCCAGGAGTTTTTCAAAATATGGCTCTGAGCACTATGGGACCTAAAATCTATGGTCATCAGTCCCCTACAACATAGAACTACTTAAACCTAACTAACTTATGGACAGCACACAACACCCAGTCATCACAAGGCAGAGAAAACCACTGACCCCGCCGGGAATCGAACCCGGGAACCCGGGCGCGGGAGGCAAGAATGCTACCGCACGACCACGAGCTGCGGACAGGAGTTCGTCATGGTCAGTCTTTATCAGCTCATGAACAACTGCAAACTTATACCGATGCCGGGCTCCGTTGTTAGCAGCTCAGTGACACGTCCTGCAATAGTGCATATTCCTTTTATAAGCGGCGAAGATAGTTTCTTGTGAGGGCCAACACTCTTCACTTTTCCCTCAGCCGCTCTTAATGTCGATAAATGCGCGCGCCAGTAGCCTTTGTCATCACCTTCTTTACGAAGACTCATCTTTAGATGGCTTATATCGACCACTGCAACATTCGAAACACTATTGCTGATATGTCTTACACCGGTGTTGTATACATCGTCAAAATCAAACAGCAGTGGTGGAACTAAGTCACACGGAGCACCAGGTGTACTAAACCACGCTACGCTGTAGCACGAAACCGATACAAAGCGCGTAAGGCCCTCACTGTTGCCACGTTTCACAACGATGGCACGTCCGCGAATCATTTGAGAACATCCGCCGTGAAATCCAATACTCTGGTAGCACGTTCACTGACATGCGGCTCCTTTTGAACGGTTAATACAGCCGGTGGGGGAGGGGGGTGTGGGAGGGAGGGGGGGGGGTGAGGACTGGAACGGTGAGCCGGAGTTCACCACCAGCACCGTCTTCACCTTCAATTTTCAGACATAACTGTATGTCATGTAGAAACTTGGTTCAATATCATCTTTTATTAATATTTTAGCTAAGACAGAAATATATTTAAAAAAATTTCGAGGATTTGTTGAAGAAGTTAAATAAGAACGAGACATCAACGAATGGTAGTCAAGAGTGTTGAAGTCTTTGGGCAAAATCGCTGCTGGGCCCAGCCGTCGGGCCGGCCAGATTGGCCAAGCGTTTCTAGGCGCTTCAGTCTGGATCCGTGACACCACTACGGTCGCAGGTTCGAATCCTACCTCAAGCATGGGCGTGTGTGATGTCCTTAGGTTAGTTAGGTTTAAATAGTTCTAAGTAGTAGGGCACTGATGACCTCAGATGTTAAGTCCCATAGTGCTCAGAGCCATTTGAACCAAGCCGCCGGCTGCACTTGTGAGTTGTTAAACTGGCACTTCATCTGTCAATGCACTTCATAAGCTCTATACCGTTGTTGTGAAGGATATGTACGTGTTAGACCAGTGGTCAGCGTACATTTAAACCTGATGCAGCCATTTAAAACCGCAGAGTATCTCCGGTTTCTGTGCTTGCTTATTTATTTGTATACCACTTCTTTCGAAAAACTTTATTTGACAACAATCTGTGATCCACACAGTGGTAAAAGTGGTATATAAGATGTAGAGGAAATACAATATGTGGTGTTCCAAAGGACTTGGTAGCTGAAACAGAAATGTCTTGATGTGTTCTGTAAATATGTAATATCTTGTTCACTTGAACAACTGGCATCAGATGGGTGTCAAATGGCTGCGTGCCAGAAAGCGTCTACAGCTACTTCGCACGATTGCTCTATATAGTAATAGTTTTAAAATTGTTAGTAAATGTGAGCTGTTGGCACCGAGCAAATTCCAAAGAGCGGTGTTTTAGAAGCATCTTTTATGTTTAACTCACACGTGAATCAGTGTAGCGCCGCGCCACGATCAGGTCACAGGAGGACGTGAAGCAGGAGCACTGAAAAAGCATAAGCACCCTTTTCTGCTTCCTGTCATGTTCAAATTTCGTCGAACGAGAATCAACGGCCCCTGGTGGTTCGAACCTGAATACAAGAGCAAAGTTGCATTCGCGCTGCACTCCAAAGCACTACGATCACGTTCAATGTGAATCCTGGGCCGCCACCTGTTCAGAGGGAATGAAACGCCCGGAGCTGCAAATTACGTCAGAGGCTAGAGGAAAGTGTCGTGTTGCTACTCGCGACGTCAAACTGTCGTTTTCTGCAACGAAATGTCCGAGAATCAACGCCCCAAGGAAAGGGATGGTTTCATTCACGCCGTTTGTTCCAACCTGTGAGATCGTCCGCGTCGATTCTGCGCGATAACAAATCTGAAATACTTTCCTTGGCCAGTCATAAGGAAACTGCTTGGTTTAAAAGCTGGTTGTTCTGACCTCCATCGCGGAGGTTTCAAAAGAGGGGATGAAATGTGGGCATGAAGGAATGTGTGACACGTCTACGGTGACGATAGAAATTTCGTGCCAGTGTCACATATATGAATTCACTTTACACGTCACATGAACTTCTGAGCTCTGTCCTTTCATTCGCATGTTTCGACACCTGGAACCAGAGGGCGACATTTTTGCACCATTACAGAAGAAGGTTGTGGGCACCTTTGAGCCAGATTTCAAACCTCTTTGTTGCAGTAGAACACAAGCAGGGAGATACGAAGAAGTGATTATTTGATTCTGACGAGCAGTGTAGAATTCAGTGAATCCAAGGAGTGACGGAAAGTTATTATTGTGAGCACCCAGGCCAACCCTCC
Source organism: Schistocerca americana (assembly GCF_021461395.2). Taxonomy (NCBI): domain Eukaryota; kingdom Metazoa; phylum Arthropoda; class Insecta; order Orthoptera; family Acrididae; genus Schistocerca; species Schistocerca americana. Next base: position 326,521,236 of record NC_060125.1, read on the forward strand.
TTCGGTTATCTTTTTGAAGAAGGTCCTTTTGACATCGTTGGTCTCCAGTGTTGTAGTGTTTCTATCATGTACTTTTAAATTAAGGTTATTTAGCGTTCAAACTATTCTTCATGGTATGTTAAGGAAAGCATAAAGCAATCATCAATGAATGAATGATGAAGTTCAGCTTTTCATTGAATAAAAACAAACAGTTTTTATACTGATTTCATACCATACAGCCTGCCAAGCACATCTCTTTCCTAAATCCACTAGACTTGTATTCGAACGCAGAGATTTAACACGACAGCTTACTGTAAACTGAAGAAACACGTTACTCACTCACAAACACGCAGTATTCAGCTTTGAGATCATTACATAGGACTCACAGAGAATGAATGTTCAGAACAGTGGTCTCAATTTTATTTCCTACATTGATGGCCACTCTTTACTGCAGAGTTCACTTTCACAGGTAAAGTTTAACAAGCGAGGGGTTATCTGTGGATCGCAGTAAGAACCAATAAAATTCGAATCTTTTTCTTTGGAAATACGCAGGAAGCCAGACAGTGAACATAACGTGGCTGGTGCTCCGTCAGTACAAATTCCCATAATTCTGTCTCAAGACAAACCATTTTCAACCAAAAATTCTCAACGGAAGAAAATACATCGAGCCTTATGATGTAGTTTTTGTTATTACAGTAAACAATGATTCTTACACAATTTTCTTGTTGCCCACAAATCTCCAGTATTCTATTACGTGACACTGTTGCGTTATATCTGCGGAATCATCACATTTTCAGTCTTTTAACTAACTGTTCTTTCGCGTTAGGGGCTATTTCTTCGCTCTTACGACACACCGTTATTTGAAAATTCTCAAACGACTGTTGGAAGATCACAGTAGATTCCAGTAGACTCATTTGACTTAAGGAATTTGTTTTCTCAAACAAAAACTCTTTTGATTTACTTTTTAACGCCGGCTGAGTTGTTGCTGGACTGTGTTCCATGCGCACAGGTTGCAATAAAGTATTGCTGAGGACTTTACTATACACAGCGCGCTGTGGCAGTTGGACACGGTCTTGTCCTATGAACAAGAATCTGTGAGTAATATATTCTTCACAATCTTCTTTTTAGCACACACTTTCACTGAACGTAAAAAAAAAAAAAAATCAGTATTTGCCTATACAGGGCACAACAGGCATAATACTGAGCAAGGAACGCAGAGATGTAACACGACATCTTATTGTAAACGGAAGAGACAAGTTACTCAGTCACAAACACGCGATTAGGTACGCGCAGACGGCGACTACGATCGGGTCATATTCGTACAGACAGTTGAAATCAGCTTAACACATGCACGTGGAGGGTCAGTGTCACACTGTACTATCTTTGTACTTCCATCCGGCGCTACGGCGACCGCGTGGCCGGGAAAACCTGTCCCTTGGACAGCACAATGGCCGCTCGTTTGTCATGCCCGTTTTTCATCTCTACTGCAAAATCAGTAAATATTGAGCCATATATAGCACTGAAGAGCGTGTAGGATCAATTGCAGCGGAAATGATGGACAGTTACCCGTGTGAAGACGCGCCTTCAATATCCGCATTAGCTTGTAAGTTATTTTCAGTTAAACGTTACAAATAATTCCTGAAATCGAAAAGTGAATATCTGGGCAACGCATTATGGACTGCAAGAAACGAGGTGTCAACGGATACATCTCGCAGAACTGTATCGGACTGAGACAGCAGATTTATTGAAATTATTTACCTATTCAAATGAGACGCCGAAAAGTAGATTTCGCGCAACTAAAAATAGCTTTTCTTATTAAATGAACTAAAATCATTAAATATAGCGGCAGTACTGTAAACTTTCGACCCATAGCAAATTATTTAATGCATAACTTAAATTGTTTGTTCATATTTACACGTATAAATTCGAAAACAGATGAAAACCATAGAAATTATTGTTTATGAATAAACTATGACAGATGAAAGAAAACTGATAGAAGCATAGCATCTCTCGGAATATTGACACGTGATTTTATGTATCTTATATGCATAAAAGGATAGAATTAAAAATTTCAGCAATTTTCATACCCAGTAGTTTAAGTGACTACAGTGGTGCTTGACCGGGGTTTCTTGGGTGAACAACGACATTTCGAAGAGGTGTTCGGACGCCGTTGGAGGCGGTTGGGCTGTGTTAGTCTGTGTTAGGGAAAGTTTCATTTCATGAGCGGTGAAATAGCCGATAGTTCGCGTGTGTGAATTATTCAGAGTTCCTACTTTCGGATAAAGAAATTCTTCTGAATGTGGTGGATTGTCATTTTTCGAGTAGCGTGTGATACAACCCGGTCTTAGAAGGATTCTGTGAGTAGTCACTGTGGAATGTACAGTTTGAGAAACTGTGGAACTTTAACAGTTTTCCACATTATTTAATCGTGGTTTATTCAAGCACTTCCAAGATCACATTCCCAAATTAATTTGTTGTGAACTGTAACTTTCGATTTTCCTATGTTCTGACCGGAAATAAACTCGAATTTGCTAAACTTTATAAAATACGTGATGCGTACGTGATTTTTGCTTAGAAAATGCTGCCTACATTTGTATTATATAATTTTGTGGAACATTGGGTATATTGCGATGAATGTGAGTTGGCGCCCCATAGACGAAACGTACCCAAACTTGTAAGTCCTACAACATTTACCGGGGCTCACTGAAGTGTTCATGTTGTACAATGTGCGGGTGAACTTTTCCAGTACTACGTGAGGTCTTCGAGCCGATACAGAATTTGTGAATAGTTTAGAACTATGATTTTCCTAGGGATCATGAGAGAGGCTGTATTTTAATTCGTAAACCAGGCCATTCCCATACAACCCATAGGGTCTCAGAGCGCAGACTGAAGAATGTTTGGATCAGCAATAACTTCGTGATTCTCGAGGCATCGTTGTTGCTGCTAAGGGTACAAAAATTGCTCTTGTTAACTGTAACAAGAATATAAAATTTTGGACTTGTCGCACCATGAGTTTTTGTCCCCCCACCTCCCCCCTCCCAATGCCCCTCTTCCAGGCTAGGAAGCACTGCGTTAAACCTTCTGTTAACATCCCGAATACCTCAAGTCCTCGTTGAGAAGTTTGTAAAATATTTCAGTGTATTTTTCTTACATCCCGTACTGGTTCAAATGGTTCAAAATGGCTCTGAGCACTATGGGACTCAACTGCTGAGGTCATCAGTCCCCTAGAACTTAGAACTAGTTAAACCTAACTAACCTAAGGACATTACAAACATCCATGCCCGAGGCAGGATTCGAAACTGTGACCAGAGCAGTCGCGCGGTTCCGGACTGAAGAGCCTAGAACCGCTCGGCCACCGCGGCAGGCCATCCCGTATTCCTACAGTTTCAAAAGATTTGTTGCGTAAACGTACATATTCCAATGCCCATAAATGACATTGTTGATCCGAAGTTGTACTACCTCACTTTAGGTGAGATAATCAGGTGCCGAGCAGGCTGCGGGCAGGACGTGAGACCGGCGATGAGGGTTGGACAAGACAGGCGCTCGTGTCGGCGCACCCCTGCTGAGCTGCGGTTCCGCCGCGCTCGGGCGCAGCACGTTTACATTATGAGTACACGTCCGTCTGCTGTATAATGCACGAGACACGCTCCCTGCGCTGCCGGCCGCGTTTTTCCAGCACCTGGTGGCCCCATCAGTCACGGCGACCCGGACACGGGAGCGCGGAGGCGTACACTTACGGACACCACACGCTGTCGCCCCATGTGTGTGTACAAAATGAGCGCATTCTTTTATATTTGTATTAGGGTAGCAAGGTCCCGTGTTTCCTATGGTTTCACTTACGTTGACCTTATTTTTAATTCAGTCATCCATATCACATATTTTGAGAACATTTCTACCGCAATTCGGTCTAATATAATATTGGATAGCTGAAGAGATGTATTTCTACGATTTTCAACGATTCAGCTTCGATTACTGAAATATTCTGAGCGATAGACTGAACAGTATATTTTACAACGGGACGGCGTTGGTAATGCCACAATTACATCGATACTGTTGCCTTTCTCAACTTCATCATTAATAGACAGATATAGTCAAATGATTGATGGTTTGAGGGAGCGGGTAATAATGGGCAGCTATGAGATTAAGAACCATGCTATTTACTGTCTAAGACACAGCAAATACTTTGAAACATTCACAATTAATATTCTCCGAGCCACTATTTGAGTTCTGTCATTCCACGCTGAAAGGCTGAAATAAAATAATACTGTGCTAGTAATTGAAGACTGGAACAAATTAGCAGCTGTAGACAAACATTGCTGGCCAATACGTATTCTCACCCCGATTGCTTTGCCTTTCGACTGCAGAGAGACAACTGCGGCCCAGCATTGTTACTCATAACGACAATTAGGATTTATTCAAAAAATTGTCAGTGGACAGCAAGTACTTTAAAATTCTACCTCGACAAAACCAGTGGCAGCTGCCAATCCATTAGTAACACCAGTTCACTTTCAACCAGAATGATACTTCGTATTTGCTTATGCAATTCTACGATCAATTCCTAACAAGTTAGGAGGTGTTATTGCACTATTCTTATCAATTACGAGATCAAGCAGTTGGATAAATTGACTCTCAAGAGTTATGAGTACAGTAATAGCTAATAACTCGTGTTGTGATGACAAATGGGCACTCACAATTAGCAATTTGTTCCGAAGTAGTTATTAACCTACTACGAGGCGCATTTTCGGCACTGTCGTTACGGTACATCTGTTACAATACTAAGAGTGACGGTATAAGTAGCGAAAGAATTTATCATCGGGCATGGAATTCACACACATTTGAACATTTGAACAACTTCGTACTGTGTTTGTGCCCTGAGTCAGTTTAATTCGCTGCTTGGAAATATGCATACTATATTCAGCCAGCACTTACTGATTTGCAACAGGCTTGTTGCATGATTTCTAACCATTGCAAGTCCTTTCTTGTCGCTGACCTTACACTAACTGATGAAAGGAAAAAGATTTATCACTTACAGCATTTTCGCTGTTAGTGTAGCAAAATTGCTACAAATGGCTTGATATTTTCCCTCATTTCTTCTTTAACAACGGCATTTCGAGCACATATTGCCATATGTGTCCACATATAACATAGAACGTACCTCAAAAATTGTGTCATTGTACGACACGTGTTTCATTGGATATAGCGTCATAATTGTTGAGATAGGTATACTACCTCTTGTATAAAATGGAGCGCTAATTACCCAGAATATACCTATCCTCTTACGTCGGCCACTATGGGAGCCAGCACCGGCAGAACTAGGAAGGAGAGAATTTGCGATGGCCGGTGGCAGGAATCCGAATAATCTGTATGCATCATACGCCGAGTAATATAATTTCTGAAAAGAAGAGAAACTCCTACACGCAAGTACTTTTAGCTATACTGCTCGCAGAACGCAGACCAAATATCGGCTTCCTATTAGTGCTGTTTCTCTTGATGTGTGCGACCGAACTGGGACGACCAGCTATCGTAGGCTGGTTAAAGCAACGTTGACTTTGGTGCTGAACTCTGTCATCTCTTTCCATTGGCACCAGGATCAGCGCCTTCTTGGTGCCGTTTCGCGGGGCTCTTCTGGTCGGTGTGCAGTCGACGTTTTAGGACTGCACACCCCTCCACCCCAGCCCAGTCCAAAATTCCGCACAGCTGCCGTGTAGGAAATTATCTTACGACACCTGGTCACCTGGTGGGGTGGGGTGCGGTGGAGCGGGGGGGGAGGGGGGGGGGGGGAAGGAGGCAGGAAGCTGGGTGGTGTGAGAAGCCAAGAGCTGCAACTGGGCGCCCCCCGGACGCTCTCCGATGCGAACGTCGCTCAGAAATCCACCGAAAAGACCCACACCGTCATCCTGAGTTACTCCGACGGAAAACGAAGAGGGTGGCGCCGGGTCCATGACGGGCTTCGGGACGAGCTGCTTCGGCGGCAAAGGTGTTGGGTCCAGCTCCCTTGGTTCTGCAGGCGTGCCAAAAAGGCTCCCGGGGCCGGCCGTGGATGCGAATCTAGGGACAGAAAATCTGCAGAAGAATCTCACAAACGACAAGCGCGAATCTGGCTCTGATGGCGGCGCAGCAAGCCTGTAGGGCATTGAATGAAAGACTTGCAAGCTCCCAAATTTCGAAGAAATATTTCTCTTTCCCAACGCCTGGTGAGCCCAAATTTAAAGGACTAGAATCATTAGGCGCAAAGCGCAGCGTGGGAGGCGCCTTGCGCTGCTTTGAGTGCAGCAACTGGAATAGAGTGCTGTGGCGCCAGCCATGGAGAAGCTCCGCCGACGACGGACCGCCACGGGGCTGGGAGCCGACGTTGCGAGGAAGAGCATCAACGCCTGCTCCCGTGTGTGGGAGGCACGTATGTTGTTCATTTACTGCTTGAACGTACGCACAAATCGTTCCGCTTCTCCTTTCGACTGAGGATAAACAAAGAACTGGTAAGGTCAGTGATGCCATTGGCTGTACGAAACTGTTCAAAGTTCTAATCCGTAAACTGCAACCAACACTTCCACCAACATTCCAAGTAACAGATAGATGACAAAGACTGAATGGTACTATGAGGCATAGTCGAGTTCATGGCCACTGCAAGAATCCACAACAATAAGCCAAAGAGTGTTCTAAAAGGGACCAGAAAAGTCAATATGCCACAGCGATTGAGGCTTTGGCCAACCTGAAGAAGGTTTGCGGCGGTGCCGACAGATTTTCAGAGTAAACGCGACCCTGGGACGTCGTCTGGTCATAGTGGGCGTCTATGCCCGGTTCAAAATGATTCAAATGGCTCTGAGCACTATTGTACATAACTTCTGAGGTCCTCAGTCCCCTAGAACTTAGAACTACTTGAGCCTAACTAACCTAACGACATCTCACACATCCATGCCCGGGACAGGATTCGAACCTGCGACCGTAGCGGTCGCGTGGTTCCAGACTGTAGCGCCTAGAACCGCACGGCCACCCCTGCCGGCTCTATGCCCGGCAAAGTACACTGAGAAGCGCTGTTTCGTGTACAGTTCCTCAATGTCCTTGGTGGAGCAATTGCCACGTAGTTTAAGCAGCACTTTAGGATCAAGCACACGCGATTGTCAGAGAAATTTTGCTATAGAATCACACCGTGCCGGACGGAGAGGGTTCGCCGAAGAGCAAACTATCAGTGCACAAATGAATTCTAAGTCTTATTCACTGAAGGATGCCAAGCAGTACGGATGTAGCGCTACAAAAGGTGCAACTTAGGGTCTGCTTCTGTGGCCTGAGCAGTTTTCCTGTAGTTCAATGGAGAAGTCCGTAAAAGTTCAGTGTGTAAGTAGGCTGTTTAGGTTTTCTTATTGGTAACGCCACGTACCGCTCTGTATGAAAATCACTGGCTGTGCTGTGTGCAGTCTGTGGCTAGTTTGCATTGTTGTCTGCCATTGTAGTGTTGGGCAGCTGGATGCTAACAGCGCGTAGTGTTGCGCAGTTGGAGGTGAGCCGCCAGCAGTGGTGGATGTGGGGAGAGAGATGGTGGAGTTTTGAGAGCGGTTGATCTGGACGTGTGTCCATCAGAGACAGTAAATTTGTAAGAATGGATGTCATGAACTGCTATAGGTATTATAACTTTTGAACACTATTAAGGTAAATACATTGTTTGTTCTCTATCAAAATCTTTCATTTGCTAACTCTGCCTATCAGTAGTTGGTGCCTTCAGCAGTTTGAATCTTTTATTTAGCTGGCAGTAGTGGCGCTCGCTGTATTGCAGTTGTTCGAGTAACGAAGATTTTTGTGAGGTAAGTGATTCGTGAAACGTATAGGTTAATGTTAGTCATGTATAATTGTTCAAAGTGGACGTTTCAAGTGTCCTGCGCATCAATTTGACAGCAAGATGCGGGAGTAGCGTGGAATTCAGAATCTGGACCAACAGAAAGGCGAGAAAGGGTGTCAGCATTCGCATGTTTCGACGTGGGCCAGTGCTATATTTCTTGCTGATACTGTGATAATAATAAACGTTGCAGCTTCTACGCCGTGCGAGGTGGAAAAGGTTTGGACGGATGAAACAAAGACTGAAGTGGCTTATGGCCCGTAACTAGGTAAAATTGCCGACCAAACACGTAATGGTGAAACACAGATAATAGTGAGCGCCTCCTTCTCATTTGGGAGCAGTTACATTGAGTATTGGTCAGTAACCTGGAAGCGAAAGTAATCGTCCCGTCCTGTGAACCAAAACTGTGCGAGAGCACAGCTCCTATTCTCTACAAAGAAGTGTCCACTTCCAAAACAAAAGGCAAAGCAGGACCGACATGAATAAGGCACCTGTGGTGCTAAAAGGCCTTCTTTTGGTTTCTCGAACGCATCCTGAGTCACTCTGGCAAAAAAAAAAGTGGCACTTTCTTCCGGCGCAAACAGTGCAGTGAAGGCGCGATATGGCCCGCGTTGAGTACAAACCAGATATAAATGTCAACTTACCTACAAGTGACTGTCATTCTGTCACTCTCCGCAGGATAGGGAAGTCTCGGATGGCTAGCAAATTTGACTGAATTGGATAAACACCTTAGCAATTAATAATATGTCCCAGGTACTGAATTTAAGACTAAAAAAAGGCACATTTGTCCAGACGTCACTTCAAACCTGCAGCTGAAAGCATGTGAAAAATGTTACTTATATGTTTTTCTGGTGTACATCCTGGCACCACAGTATCTTCCAAGTAAATAGAACAAAACGGAACTTCAGCAGTAAGCTGTTCCAAGTAGCGTTGGAATATGGCAGGTGCGGAGGCGCTGCGAAAGGGTAAGCGGAAAATTTTGAACTATCCTAAATTTGTGTTGATCACAAGCACTTTTTTTGAGACTCATCATCTAGCGGAATTTGCAAATAGCTGAATTTGTAAATACGCAACGCATAAGTCGATCCTTGGAAAACAGCGGCCTGCGCCAGGCCTGTCCACTAATTTCTCAGGACGAAGCAACAATTACGCATCATTATTGTTCAGATAAGTGTCAATTACTCTTCGTGGAATCACAGTGGATTTTAAGTCAACACAAAGACAAAGTCTTCCTGAAGGCTTCGGTAAGATTACTAAGGGGAAGTCCATTGACTATTCTTGTTAGGAGCAGTAACACCACTGTCTTTTCATCCTTTAATTTCACTTGCACTTGCATGAGGGAAAGCTAAATTGCGCATTGTCCTTCATTGTAACGTGCGTGACAATACTGGTTGCTCTGCCAAGTCCTTCAGAAAATAAATCGGGAAACTCCTCAATCAGCTGAGTAACACTGTCTTGTTGGGCTGAAAGCAGATACAGGAAGTTCATTGTCCTGAATATGAAGGCCAAAGAAATTAAATGAATGTAACCCAAAAATATTTTCATGACCTGGGGAATGCAAAACTGTAAATGTCACTGAGTTGGTGGAAGACTGGTATGTTGCAGGCAAACTACATGTACCAAGCACTGGAATGTCCTGATGGTTACATGCAACAAGTTGTATGCAAGAGTTTGTCTGTCATGGGGAAACCAACTGTTCATTAGTTAACGATTAAGCACTGTAATGGAAGATCCAATGTCTAACTGAAGTCGCTCACAACATCCAGTAGTTAATAAGTTTACAAACAGTGTTTTGCCCATCGTTGCGCAGCACTTGGTTGGGGTGAAGGCACATTCTGAATATGCTCATTACTAGTACTGGTAGCCGTTTAAAAAAAAAGCTACGATCATTGAGGGGAAATGATGCTCTGCGTTTAAAAAGCGAACTTGGGCTGAATTATTTTTCTGTTGCAAGCACACAGACTATACATGACCTGGCTTCCCGCAAACAAAACCAGTCGCGTTACACAAAGAGTAATTTTGTGTGTAATGCGTGGAGATGCAGCACGGACGTGATTTTACAGCAGCCACATTTGGTGACACATGTCTAATCTAGCCACGGCGAAGTGGCGTTTGTGCGTGTGGCGGTCAGTCGCAAGGCGTACCTGTTTTACACTTAGCATTACACTGCAAATGGAAGCTACCTCAATGTTTTCCACGGCACTATCACACGAGTCATGCTGTTCAACAATTTGTAACACTTATTTGAAAGTAGGATCAGAATGTTTGAGATTTTTTCCTAAATCTTATCATCTGGCACATTATACGTGATTGCATCACGAATCATCTCGTCACCGTAGTGCTTTAAGCACCTGCATTGACCATGATACTGTCGTGTCAAACCATCAAGTTCAGTGACCCAATTACGGCATGTCTGTTCTAGTTTTTTTCGCAACCGAAAGAGCTTGTAACAAGCTGCAGCAACATAACCCTGACCCTCGTAATCATTACTGAGGGCGGAAGCTAAATCTTCAAAAACTAGCAACTCTGGCCTACTAAAGAGAATAACATCTCAGCCAGATGGGAAAGCACTCTTCCAGCCTTTAGCTAGAAATAAGGAAGCTTCACAGAACTTTCCCTTGATGTGTAGCTCAATGAGCTTTGAACTGGACGCAGCACTCGTTCTATTCCTCTTGTTAGTCGCTGAAAGCTGGGAACGCTGGAATGCACAGAGGCTGTGCCGTGTATGTGGCTGGCTATTGTGGCGGAGTAGACGCAGGAGCGGATCGTGCAGTAATGAGTTGATGGTCTGCTGTCATCATCTGTGATATTTGGTGGTTATGAAAATTAATTAACTCCATTATATCAAAATCAGCATCAACCGGAGATGCAGGCGCAGGTGTCGTTAAGAGGAGGGTTGGAGGCCACTTCAATGAGAGAAGCGCTACAACAAAGTTATAAGGATAACAAATACACAATAACAGATGCGTTATGGCTAACCTGCAATAAGGAACACAATTAGTGAGCCGTGGCGGCTGGCGCTAGGGTACCTCACTTGCATCGCAGATATCGATATTCGGCTGCCCTGCCGTTTTTAACTGCTCTTCCGACGTTTTTCCGGGGTGAACGTGTGATGAGTGAGTCTCTGGTCGGCGTTCAACGAGCCAACTTGAGTTGAAAACAAGCCCGCGTCCCTAACCATGGTGCATGGGCCTCGCCGTGCTCGCCGCCCGTATCTTTCGGGACGCGCCGGATGTACGATGCCGATCACTGGCCGCCGTGACGTGCAAAATTGTGGTGGGTTCGTCGTCTCACGTCGAACAGCTTCCCAGCTCGTAATTTGCAAGCTCCAAGCTACGTATGACTTTTATTCAGTGTTCAACTAAGAAGATTGTTGAAACTTATGGTGGCATGGGTAGCTGTCGCAGACGGTTCTGAACTTGGTTCCACAGTGGCTATTTTTAAGGAGACTTATGTTCCACATTCTCTTTCTGTTTAAATGTGGAGTGTGAGTTTTACGTGGTTTTAAGCAAATTTTAACTTGATTTAGCGCATATTGCCAGATTTGGGACTGGCTGTGTTCGTATACGTGTCCGACAGCGGTGGAGTTGATGGTTTAATCATTTGTCACGGCAGCATTTAGTGTGTTTATTTAATGTTGAAAGTGCTTTAAGGCAACTGGAAGTGATCTCCAAAGTTTCCCGCTAATTTACTGTGAGACGCGTAATGTTCGAGTATTGCTCCGTAAGAATTAGGGAGTGTGCTTATTATTTATTCCAGTGTGGCTGTCATTTGACCATGTTTTCATTTAAACCTGTTTGTACTGCAGGCCATTTGTTAAGACTGCTTGTTCCATGGTGTCGGCGCGGTTATTGATTGTCAGTACTGCTCATTGTGGTGCCGGTCGGATTATATATAAATATATACTAGCTGCTATGTGACCCTGTGCTCAAGCTGTGGACAGTGAAAGGTTGTATTGTCTGCCGGTCGTAGCGTTATTGCTTCCAAACACTGCTATGGGCCTTGCTGTTCTCTAAAGTTAAGTGCAATTTGGAAATCATTCTGAGTCATTATGTCCGTTAGTTAAGTGAGGCAACCCTGTTATAATATTAGCGTTCCTGTAAGTGATTTTTCTGGTTGTGTTATTAGTAGCCATTCTTATTGAACACCTATTTTAATCATCTTTGTACGTGTAATGAACATGCAACTTGTTATTACTTCTGTGTACAAGTTTTGCGACCGTGGTTGGCCCACCTTGTATTTTTGGTATAAGCATGTTTCACTGTGGACCTTTATGTGGGCAGTTCGGTTTTATTAAGCTTTCAGAGGTCTTGTTGTTAATGAAGCTGTGGTATTGTATGGCTGTGTAACTTTGGTTGGAACTGTACAACGTTATTAATCTTTTCAGATATGGTTAAACAAGAACGATTGTTTGTTATTGATTATTCACCGACCGACTATCAATGATTTTGGTTGCGGACGCAAAATAATGTGATTCTTTCTCGTGTTATTTTAATTCAGTGAAAGTAAAGATATGTATATCGCATCAGTAAGAAGGCTAATGTCAGAACTAAAGTTTATAATAAAATTTGTTTTTAGTCAAATTAAATTTCTACAATAATCAAAAGCTTGTCCGTCACCAGTGAACCTGGGCTTCCTATCTCCTTTAAATAACTGTAGTGAGATGGTTGATTTTATGAAGAGTAGTACCAGGGTTCAATTAGTAGCAATGTGCCTCTGAAAGGAAAGAGAAAAATACGAGGACTGTCCAGAAAGTAAGTTACGATTGATCGCGAAATGAAAATCACAGTGAAATTCAGAAATGTTTCATTTGTAACAGTTAGCTACACCTTTCAGCTACTTCTCTACGTAGTCGCCGTTCTGACTCAGACATTCGTCGTGGCGTTGTACCGACTTTCCAATACCCTCATCATAGAAGGCAGCCGCCAGTGCTTTCCGCCAATTCTCTACGCTGGCCTAAAGCTCGTTGTATGTGCCAGAATGTTGTCTTCATAGCCAGCGGTTCGGTTGAGCAGAGATGAATCTCAGTGGGAGACAGTTACGGGCTGTTTTGTGGGTAACCAAACATTTCCAATTGAAACGATGCAGGAACATCTTCATTGCCTCTGCAGGATGAGGCTGAGAATTGTCTTGAAGAAGAAACCGCACGACAGTTATGTAATGTTGGTTGCATAGCCTCAGGGGAAAGTTCTCACGAGGCCCTCGTACTTGGCGAGAGACACTATTTTATATAACATCTTTACGCGCTCACTAAGAGCTCAGGAATGGATAGAGCGACATAATTCCACCTAGAGTCATACTAGGGACACTGCCCAACACATCTTTGCAAAGCTTTATCGGATTTTCATAGTCGTTTCCATTTCGCGACCGATCGTAACTTACTTTCTGGACAGCCCTCGTATTAGTGGCGCGACGTGACGGAGCGGCGTAAAGTGAAGGCAGCGTTCGTTCCTGAACCGTAGTCGCCAGCTATTGTGTCGGCCACTAAAGGAGTCACCACCAACACAAACAAGGAAGGAGAGAAGCTACGATGGCCAGTGGTAAGAATCAAAAGAGGACCTGTATATTTCACATGCATTAATATGAGACTTTATTTCTACAAGAGAAGAAACTTAAGTTGCTTCCTGCGCCTATTACATGTAAGTACATTTTACTATACTGTTCGCAGAACATAGGCTAAGACTCGGCTTCCTATTACTCAACACTGATGCTCTCCAAGTCTGCGATTCGAACTGGGGTGACCAGCGATGGGCGGCTGGTTAAATCAGCGGTGAAAGGGGCGCTCAACTCTTGTCTTCATGGAGGTGTGCCGCCGCCCGCTCTTTCCATTGGCGCGCGCGTCACACCTTCTTCATGGAGTTTTGTGGCGCTGCACTAGTCTGTGTGCAGTGTGCTTGATAATGAGAGACATTAGTGGCTTTCAACAAACAATAAGTAAAATTTGGAACATTTGCTAAGCTTACTCTCGCCCATATGCCTAATGTGGAATATTTAACACAGAAGTTTGAGCCGGTCTGGGTGGCCGAACGGTTATAGGCTCTACAGTCTGGAACCGCGTGACCGCTACGGTCGCAGGTTCAAATCCTGCCTCGGGCATGGGTGTGTGTGATGTCCTTGGGTTAGTTAGGTTTAAGTGGTTCTAAGTTCTAGGGGACTGATGACCTCAGAAGTTAAGTCCCATAGTGCTCGGAGCCATTTGAACCGTTTCGTGTATCGGTTTATTGGTGATCTACTATGAAGAATTAAGCGGTTGTGGTAATACTGCCCCATCAGTGTTTGGGTTAAAACTGAAAGGGAGCGTGTGGTCATATGAAAACAATCTAATAATTGTTCATGGAGAATGCAAAGACATTTGTGTTCCTCTGCTCATTATTTACAGTTGTTGCATCTTTTAATCCTTGGGAGGAGAACTGGCGGTACTATGGAGTGAAATATAATTGTAGAAGTGTGTAGTAATTTCAACCAAGCTCTATACACCTATGCTCTGCTTCCTGAATTAAGTATTGTGAAGGAAGGTCAGCATAGCAGAGGGAAGCATAAGTCTGAAACGTATGGACAAAGTTCGAACTTATTAGCTAGACAATAATACCAGCGACTTAACACCCCACGCACCAAAAGTAGTGGACCTTGAGTGTGGAGAGGGGGCATAAGAGAGCAACCGAAAATTAAAGATATGTTAGTAAATCTGAAATTTTGGTCGTTGCTAATCTGCTTGGTGGCAGTCGTGGTTATATATATACAATACTAGGGCCGTGTCTGGCGGTCGGAAAGATTGAAATGTGAAGCACAGTTCTCAAATGTTTGGAGCATTCGTGATCGAGGATGCGAGTACGGTCGAAAATTTCTGTATTGTGAAATTATGAAGTACAATGGTTTGAATGAACGGAATTTTAATGATGAAGCCTACCACAGTCTCACACTTCTTAAGCGGAGATTGTCTCTTCAATTACTTAATTCAGTTTCTTTATACACAATGCTGGGCCACTGTACACGTTCGGAGGATCAGGGTCCATAGTAAAGTTAATGTGTACCTCCATTTCAGGATAAGATGAATAAGTGACAGTTGAGCTGTTTTAATGTAAATGAAGTAAGTATGTTTCACACCACAAACATTTGTAATTATTATACAGTTATACAGATAAAGACCAATCGACATCTGATAACCAGTAAGAGATTAGTAAAATTCAAGATCGTTCTACAAGGCACTTCGTGCAATTTCTGGTACGTAACAGAAAACAGAACCTGTATCTAATGTTATCCTACTGTTTATTTACATGAGGCATATCTGTCCTCATGATGCAAACGTTTAGTATTGAAGAAAAACGGAAAATACATCAGTCTGTGAAATTTGACCCTGGTCTACACTTTGAGGTAGGAGATGTTTTGTATTTAATTCTACGTCTACCACTATATTCACGTGATAGATGGGACTCGTATGTACTGCTTAAGTTTTATACAGTTTTCAGTTATGGAAAGTATATGTTCCATTAATGTACGATGCTCCTATCTATTGAGGAGCTTAGAGCAAAGTACTTGGAACCAAGGGTGCGTGTGATTGTAACCTGCACACTAAATCTGAATTTTAAAAAAGAAATAATCATCTTGAACTTTCAAACTAGGAAGTGAATTTATCGCCAAGTATTATACCAACTAATTTGCACAGAATGTACATATCATTGAACGTCGTAATAACTGAAGTGATACGACTCTCTTCACCGCTTCCACATATCTTCTGTTGTTATCTGACAGAGTCTGAGCCCTTGCGTCAAGTCTGTTACGATCGGTGACTTGGGTCTTGTTGGCAGCGTCGTAAGCCTCTCGCCCAAAGATGGAGTGTGCTGGAGTGAGCACATCATCTTCAACTTGAGAGACGGGCCTAGAGTTCATGGCGACTTCACTATACAAGACCACAATCTATGGGCATTCTTCTTCCACAGTGGTGCTTCCGAGTACTTTTCGGAGGCCTTTTAGCTCAGCTGACCATTCACTTCCTAAGCACTACCCACCAAGCCGCTCGTAGATCTGTAAACTTCCATGTTATGCCTTGTTGAGAGAAGTATTTGTGGATCCTATAGGCAGATCCGCTGTCTTTTTGTTGGCAGAGCGGAACGTTTGGCGTACAATGGACCTGCAGAAGTGACGTCAGCCACTTGGATGCATCTGTGCAGAGTTACCCAGACAGCGTGTAGTGGACCTCTACATGGTTCAGTCACATTAATGTTGTGGTGTCACCGCCGGACACCACACTTGCTAGGTGGTAGCCTTTAAATCGGCCGCGTGTCGCCACTATCAGTGATTGCAGACCGAGCGCCGCCACACGGCAGGTCTAGAGACTCTGAGCACTATGGGACTTAACATCTGTGGTCATCAGTCCCCTAGAACTTAGAACTACTTAAACCCAACTAACCTAAGGACATCACAAACATCCATGCCCGAGGCAGGATTCGAACCTGCGACCGTAGCAATCGGGCGGTTCCGGACTGAGCGCCTAGAACCGCTAGACCACCGCGGCCGGCAGACTTCCTAGCACTAGATTAGATTAGATTAGATTAGATTAATGCTAGTTCCATGGATCATGAATACGATATTTCGTAATGAGGTGGAACGAGTCAAATTTTCCAATACATGACGTAATTATGTTAATTTAACAACATACTTAACCTAATATGACAACTTTCTTATTTTTTGTGTTTTTTTATTTTTTTATTATTTTTTTTCTTTAATTTATATCTAAAAATTCCTCTATGGAGTAGAAGGAGTTGTCATTCAGATATTCTTTTAATTTCTTCTTAAATACTTGTTGGTTATCCGTCAGCCTCTTGATACTATTAGGTAAGTGACCAAAGACTTTAGTGGCAGTATAATTCACCCCTTTCTGTGCCAAAGTTAGATTTAATCTTGAATAGTGAAGATCATCCTTTCTCCTAGTGTTGTAGTTATGCACACAGCTATTACTTTTGAATTGGGTTTGGTTGTTAATAACAAATTTCACAAGAGAGTATATATACTGAGAAGCTACTGTGAATATCCCTAGATCCTTAAATAAATGTCTGCAGAATGATCTTGGGTGGACTCCAGCTATTATTCTGATTACACGCTTTTGTGCAATAAATACTTTATTCCTCAGTGATGAATTACCCCAAAATATGATGCCATATGAAAGCAATGAGTGAAAATAGGCGTAGTAAGCTAATTTACTAAGATGCTTATCACCAAAATTTGCAATGACCCTTATTGCATAAGTAGCTGAACTCAAACGTTTCAGCAGATCATCAATGTGTTTCTTCCAATTTAATCTCTCATCAATGGACACACCTAAAATTTTGGAATATTCTACCTTAGCTATATGCTTCTGATTGAGGTCTATGTTTATTAATGGCGTCATACCATTCACTGTACGGAACTGTATGTACAGTGTCTTATCAAAATTCACTGAGAGTCCGTTCACAAGGAACCACTTAGTCATTTTCTGAAAGACAGTATTGACAATTTCATCAGTTAATTCTTGTTTGTCAGGTGTGATTACTATACTTGTATCATCAGCAAAGAGAACTAACTTTGCCTCTTCATGAATATAGCACTCGCCCCAGTTGTACAACCTACTTTGCTAGCGATGGTTCACTGACCAAAACGCTCTCATTTGCCGAGACGATAGTTAGCATAGTCTTCAGCTACGTCATTTGCTACGACCTAGCAAGGCGCCATTACCAGTTACTATTGATATTGTAAATAATGTACCGTCAAGAGCGTCGTTCACCATTAATGGATTAAAGTTAAGTATTCCACCAGCTACGTCCGTTTTTTCTAAAGTCTAATTTCCTTGTCCTGTTCCAGAGCTCACGCCAGCCTGCGTGAGCTAAAACGCGTGCCTTTCGGCTTCCTCTATGAACACTGTATTGGCTCTCCTGCCAACCCACAACAAATGTGACCATCACCTCTACACGACATCAACGTCAGATAACCACTCTGGTCGAACTGTTGTAGAGATATGCTGTGGGACAGTTGCTGTTAGACGTGCGGGGAACACAGACTATTCGAAAGGCTTCTACTAAATCCAGTTACTGTTTCATGTACACGTACGTTTGGGATACTCCGGACGTTCGATGCATTGGGGCTTGAAGATGACGCTAATGAGGCGTTGAAAGTAGTAGCGGTAATGAAATTGTCAAAAACAACGCTCAAAATATTTAGGGCCACAAGATTCGAAAAAAGAAAACACTTGTCTGCAATGTTACCTAACTCAGACATGGTCTACGGGTAGCATCTATGATTAATAATTTACACCTTCACGGTCCCGGATTAGAAAGCCGCTATCGCTTAAATTTTGATTAATAATCAACTTGGGCGGTCTTAGACATCCGGCATAAGAAATCACCCTCACTCTGTTAACGGCCTCGTCCAGGACGGTGGACGAGTGGACAGCAGTTCAAGGCACTCTTTTGTCCTTGGATGGGAAACGCCCCTAAGGGTGGAAGAATCAGCAATAATCAATAGCGTGAGAATGCAAAAGGCAACGGAAACCACTGCATTAAAGCGGCATAACGCGTATCCACAGGATATGCGGCTTGAAACTGAAAAAGTGTGATGTTGATCTCTCCATTGGCAAAAGATCCGGGAACAGAACGTCATCCGGATCTACGGAAGGAACTGCCAGGGTGGAGGTGTTCATGAGAAAAGCACTGAATAACCAATGAAAGGACAACGGTCTACGAGCAGCGTTTAGTATAACAGAAGCTTGAGCATCGTAGCGAAGCTAGAAAATCTGAAATGAGAATTGCAGAGCCTTAATGTAGATATAGTAGAGGTCAGTGAGCTGAAATGAAAAGAAGATAAGGATTTCTGGTCAGATGAGTACAGGGTAACATCAACAGCGGAAGAAAATAGTGTAATGGGAGTATAATTCGTTGTGAATAGGAAGGCAGGGCAAAGAATGTGTTACTGCGAACAGTTCAATGATGGGAGGTAGCGTTGCTCACGTCCGTAGGTTTAACCTTAAAATACCCTACACATGCCTCCTGGGTGGTGCTAATTGAGCAACAGTGATTACAGGCAGCCAGACTATCCATAGGTTCTCCTGGCAATGACATATCAACTAAATAGCAGATACAGTTCTTTTCAGAGCTCATTAACAAGAAACATTGGACCAACTATCAGACTCCTTCATCTGAATATCGAAAGCATTAGCAGGGTAAAGTGTGACTACCTGTCAAAATTTTTGCTGGACAACAATATCGATGTCGTTGCCATTCAAGAAACTCGTGTTTCCAGCGAAAAAAATATTCCGAAGCCGAGGTCGAATTCCTGGATATTCTGCACTTGGTGTAACTTACCACGAGGTATATGGAATATCTACGTATGTCCGTTACAACGTAAACGAAGCTTCACTGATTTCTGTAAGTGTGGAGGCAGATATACATACAGTTGTCATACAATTGCACGGCATTACTATTACAAATGTTTACAAACCACCCAAAACAACATGGCCCGAATTTGTCCTACACACAGCAGAACATCCCGCCATTTACATAGGAGACTTCAATAGTCATCATGATCTTTGGAAGTACTCTCAAAATGATGAAAATGGGAGCTTGCTTGCAGAATGGATCGAAGAGAATAATCTTCATCTAGTGTTTGATGCCAAAGATCAAGGCACTTTCAGGTCACTTGCTTGGGACAAGGATTCAAATCCTGACTTATGCTTTGTTAGCTGCAAGGAAACTGGTTTTCCCATCAACACCTCAAGGAAAGTGATAGATGCCTTTCCTCACAGCCAACACAGACCTGTAATAATACAAATTGGCTGCACTGTTCCTGTCATACGATCAACTCCTCATGCTCGATGGAATTTCTAGAAAGCTGAATTGGTGAAGTTTTCAACGAAACTGGATAACACCATTCGATGGATACCTCCATCACATGATAACTATCAACGCTTCATTGGTGCATTAACAGCAACAGCTAAAAAGTTGATGCCAAGAGGATACCGAAAAGAATATCTTCCAGGATGGAATGATGAAAGTGAAACACTGTACCAACACTTCCAGCAAAGTGGTGACCCAGAGATAGCTACGGAACTATTGTCCAGCTTGTACATGTCTCGGAGGCAGAAATGGGCAGAAACAGTCGAAAATATGGACTTTACCCACTCGAGCAGGAAAGCATGGAGTGTCCTGAGAAAACTGGGAGGAAGTGCACCAGCATGCAGAAGAAATTCCGAAGTAACACAAGACCCAATTGCTTCCCACATCATTACTACCTCAAGAGTACCTCCTGACAAGAAACATACAAGACATATCAGACAACAGCTTCGTGACCAGAAAAAGAAGGCATCTCCCTCATCTGAGTATACCCATCCCTTCACAGTTTCAGACATTGGCTCTGGACTGAAGGACCTCAAACCTCTTAAGGCACCTGGATTCGATGGTATCCATCCAGAATTCCTGATCCATATTGGAGGAAAAGCTAAGAAATGGCTAGCAGAATTCTTCACTGACATCCTGCTGACTGGTCAACTTCCATCAGAGTTTAAAAAGGCGAAGATAATATCTGTTCTGAAACCTGGCAAGCCCAGCAACAAGGTAGAAAACTATCCCCCCATTTCCCTACTCAGCTGCTGCTACGAGCTTTTTGGAAGGCTAATATATAACAGAATAAGTAGCGCTATCTTAGAGAACGTTCCAGTTGATCAGGCAGGCTGCAGACCAGGGCGTAGTTGCTGCGAACAAGTATTGTCTCTCACATCCTTCATAGAGTCAGGATACCAAATGAAGCAGAAAATATCTGTGGCATTTGTTGATCTAACTGCCGCCTTCGACACTGTGTGGAGGGAAGGCCTTATCTACAAATTTCTCCGCATCATACCCTGCAGAACAATGGCTCGACTGATTAACAGCATGCTAAGTGATCGGAAGTTCCACGTAATCAGAGGAAGCAACATAAATAAGGAGAGGAAACTGAACAACGGATTGCCTAAAGGATCAGTTCTCTCACCCTTACTGTTCAACCTATATCTAACTGATCTACCTGACACTTCGTCCAGAAAATACTGCTACGCCGATGACCTGGCTCTAGCCGTTAAACACCAGGAAATGAAGACAACAGAAGAGATTCTAGCGAATGACTGCATTAGATAATTACTTCAAAATCTGGAGACTCCAACCCAGTGTGAGTAAAACAGAAGTGTGTTGTTTCCATCTAAATAACCGGTTGGCGAACGTAAAACTGGAAGTAAGTTTCAGAGGCAGAATTCTTCGTCATAATTGGAAACCAAAATATCTTGAGTCATCCGGGATCGTACACTATGCTTCAAACAACACCTTCTTAACTTAGCTCAAAAGCTGAGGACTCGAAACAACATCCTCCATAAGCTATGCGGAACTACCTGGGGATTCTCAGCAACCACCCTGCGATCTTCAGCTAGCCGGCCGAACTGGCTGTGCGGTTAAAGGCGCTGCAGTCTGGAACCGCAAGAACGCTACGGTCACAGGTTCGAATCCTGCCTTGGGCATGGATGTTTGTGATTTCCTTAGGTTAGTTAGGTTTAACTAGTTCTAAGTTCTAGGGGACTAATGACCTCAGAAGTTGAGTCCCAAAGTGCTCAGAGTCATTTTTTTTTATCTTCAGCTCTGGGTTCAAATGGCTCTGAGCACTATGGGACTCAACTGCTGAGGTCATTAGTCCCCTAGAACTTAGAACTAGTTAAACCTAACTAACCCAAGGACATCACAAACATCCATGCCCGAGGCAGGATTCGAACCTGCGACCGTAACGGTCTTGCGGTTCCAGACTGCAGCGCCTTTAACCGCACGGCCACTTCGGCCGGCTTTCAGCTCTGGGCTTGATGTACTCAAGAGCCGAGTATTGTGCACCTGTTTCGATGAACAGTCACCATACAAGGCTTGTTGATACGCAGTTAAATACGACAATGCGCATAATATCTGGCGCAATCAGATCTACTCAAGTTTATTGGCTTCCACTGTTAACCGGTATAATGCCTTCTGATCTACGCAGATGTACAGCCCTTATGAGAGAATTCCACAAGATCTCCAGGAATTCTAACCTACCCGTCCATAGCGAACTGCCACTTTCAAATTGCAAGAGACTGAAATCACGCCATCCAACTCTGTGCGATGCTGCTGACATGGTTGCTATGAATTTCAAATCTCTTGAAGAATGGAAAGGTCGGTGGGAAGCAGTGACAGATGTGCACCTGCATAACTTCTTCTCAGGTGCTAAACTTCCAAGTGGATTCGACTTACCACGCAAGACCTGGGCTACTCTCAACAGAATCCGTACCAGCCATGGGCGATGCAGGGATGCTCTCTTTAAGTGGAAGAAGCTGCCTGATCCAGCTTGTGACTGCGGGGCTCCATACCTGACTGTTCACCACATTGTCAGTGAATGCAGGATTCGAGCCTATCACGGCGCCAAGGAGGACTTCCTGCTAGCAACTCCAGATGCAGTGCACTGGATTGAAGGACTGGATATTCAGTTATAAAGACAAACTTAAGTTTCTTGTGTGTCAATATGTACATATGTATAAGTAATTTAATTTCATGATATGTCTATATTAGCCATACGCTAAATGAGGTTCAGTGGTAGGGTTGTTCTTATCAAAATCGATAGCAAACCAACACCGACTATGACAGTATATATATATATATATATATATATATATATATATATGCCGACGTCGCAAGCAGAAAATGAAGAGATAGAGGAAGTATATGAGGGTATTGAAAGGATATCACAGTACGTAATGGTAAATACAGATCTAATAGTCGTGGGGGAATGGAATGCAGTTGTAGGGGAAGGAGTAGAAGAAAAGATTACAGGAGAACATGGGTTTGGAACAAGGAAATCGAAAGGAGGTAGTGTAATATTGAGCTCTGTAATAAATTTCAGCTACTAATAGGAAATACTCTGTTCAAGAATTTAAGAAACAAATGGCTCTGAGCACTATGCGACTTAACTTCTGAGGTCATCAGTGGCCTAGAACTTACAACTAATTAAACCTAACCAACCTAAGGACATCACACACACCCATGCCCGAGGCAGCATTCGAACCAGCGACCGTAGTGGTCGCTCGGCTCCAGACTGTAGCGCCTAGAACCGCACGGCCACTCCGGCCGGCTACAAGAATCACAAGAGGAGGAAGTATACTTGGGAAAGCCCACATGACACAGGACGATCTAAATTTTATTACATAACAATTAGACAGAGATACCGAAATCATATACTCGATTGTAATGCCTACCCAGGAGCAGATACAGACTCAGATCACAGTGTAGCACTGATGAAGAGTAGGCCGAATTTTAGGAGATTAATCAGGAATACTCAATATTCAAAGATGTGGGATAGTGAAGAACAAACGAATGACGAGATATGCTTGAAGTTCTCCAAGGCTTTAAATACAGCAATAAGGAATAGCTCAATAAGCAGCACAGGTGAAGAGGAATGGAAATCACTTGATAGGACTATGACGGAAATCGAAAAACAAAACATAGGTACAAAGAAGGTAACTGCAAAGAAACCATGGGTAACAGAGGAAATACTTAAGTTGATCGATGAAAGAAGGAATTATAACATTTTTAGCGAAATTTAAGGAATTCAGAGACACAAGTCGCTAAGAAATGTAATACACAGGAAGTGCAGGGAAGCCAATACGAAATTGCTGCGTGTAAAATGTGAAGACATCGAAAAAGGAATGACTGTCGGAAAGACTGACTGAGCATATAGGAAAGTGAAAACAACCTTCGTTGAAATTAAAAGCAGAAGTGATGACATTAAAGGTATCACAGGCATTCCATTATGTATGCAGAGGAGAGGGTGAATTGGTGGAAAGAGTACACTGAAGGAGTCTATCAGTGGCAAGGTTTGTCTGATGTTATAGAAGAAGAAACAGGAGTCGCTTTGAAGTAGGTAGGGGATCCAATATTAGAATCAGAATTTAAGAGAGTTTCGGTGGATTTAAGATCAAACAGGACGGAAGGGTTACTTAACATTCCATGGGAATTTGTAAAATCATTGGCGGAAGTGGCAACAAAACGACTATTCACGTTGGTGTGGAATGTATGAGTCTGGCGACATACCATCTGAGTCTGGGAAAACAATCATCCACACCATTCGGAAGCCTGCAAGAGCTGAGAAGTGAAAACATTATCGCACAATCAGCTTAACACCTCATGCAAAAGAATGAAAAAAGGAAATTGGGGATACGTTACATGGCGATCAGATTGGGTTTAGGAAAGGTAAAGGCACCAGGGAAGCACATGTGACGTTAGGGTTGATAATGGAAGCATAACTAGAGAATAATCCAGACACATTAATGGAAGCTGCCGACTTGGAAAAAACGTTCTATAATGTAAAATGATGCAAGGTGTTTGGAATGCTGAGAAAAATACGGGCAAGTTATAAGATGGGAAGGTTAGTGTACTATATGTACAAGAGCCAAGAGCGAATACTAAGAGCAGACGATCAAGAACGAAGTGCTTGGATTAAAAAGGGTGTATGACGGAGATACAGTTTTTTGCCCCTGCTATCCAACCTGTACATCGAAGAAGCAATCAAGGAAATAACAGACAGGTTCACGAGCGGAATTAAAATTCAAAGTGAAACGATATCAATGATTCGCTGTTGACATTGCTATGCTGAGTGAAAGTGAATGCGAATTACAGGATCTCCTGAATGGAATGAACAGTTTATTGAGTACAGAAATTGGACTGAAAGTAAACTGAAGAAAGACGAAGATGAGAATTAGCAATAATGAGAACAGTCAGAAACTTAACGTCAGGATTGACTGTCACGAACCAGAAAAAGATAAGGAATTCTGCTACCCAGGGAGCAAAATAATCAATGACGGATGGAGCAAGGAGGACATCAAAAGCAGAGTAGCACTGACAAAAAGGGGATTCATGGCGAAGAGAAATCTGCTAGTGTAAAACATGGTTAAAATTTGAGGAAGAAACTTCTGACAACGTACGTCTGGAGCGTAGCATTGTATTTTATCGAAAAATTGACTGTGGGAAGACTGGAACAGAAGCGAATCGAAGCATTGGAGATGTGTTGCTACAGACGAACGTTGAAAATTAGGTGTCCTGGTACGGTAAGGAATGGCGAGGTTTTCAGAAGAATCGGATTGAAAAGGAATATGTAGAAATACTGATAAAAAGAAAGGGCAGGATGATAGAACATCTGTTAAGACATCAGCGAATGGTACTAGAGGCAGCTGTAGAGGGCAAAAACTGTTGAGGAAGATAGAGATTGGAATATATCCAGCAAATAATTAAGGACGTAGGTTGCAAGTGCTACTATGAGATGAAGTGGTTAAGTACAGGACAGGAATTCGTGGTTGGCTGCATCAAATCAGTCAGAGGACTGATCACTGAAGAAGAATAGAATTTAAATCAACTTAAACAGCAAAAGAAAAATTCACGGCTGCCGCCAGCACAGCCGATGTTATCAATATATTCTCCCCGCCCTCGATCTACCTCTTGCGACCTCCGTTTTTACCGGCGTTGTTTCCTCGTTCGCTGCTCCACACCACGAGTGTCATGCTATGGCATCGAAGACACTCTTCAAGCGCCACAGAGTCAGTCGTTACTGTGGCCAATGCCTCAGCTCCAGAAGCGCGCTCTTCTGACTCCGCGGATGGCCTTGGGATTTACAAGTCGTTGCGAGGGTGATGATAGCTAACACCATCACAAACTCTCTTTCTAGTGGAGCTGGCTGGAAACCTGCTGAGAGTTCGTCAAGTGCCCTAAACGTCTTTTGCAGTATGTTTTGTTGTAACAAAATCAAGACCTAACTACTCAATACTGTAATGCTATTTGACTCTGATAATAAAACAGGGAATTATGTTTGTAGCTTTCATTTAGTCAATTTGTGCAACATAAAGAAAAGCATGCATAATAAGAGTGACTGAGAAAATCCTTCGTGAGGTCCCATGTAAATTACTGAAAAATGATAGTGACCAAGTTGTAGTCGAACACTGTGCTAGCAGTAATAGCAGTAGTCAAATGTCAAAAGCGAATGAGTTCTGGCAATACGTCTTAGGATCACATGAATAACGTGCAGTTGGAGAGATCTGAAAATGATTGATCTATTAAGTAGTACTGGTCAGTCCTATTCTCGAAACATTCTCTGTAATTTAGGTTGTGAAGTATGACCATATACACTTCATAGAATCAGCCACAGTATTTTTTCTTTCAGCAATCATCGTTGCGACTGCCTTCACAGCTGGAATTAAATAAAAGGAACTGAGTATTTGTTACTTTATGCTGGACAAGTTATCAGAGAACTGAAATAATTAGTGAGTTTTATTACGTTCATCTCTTCGACTGAAGAAGACACTTGGCAATGCGTGCACATGAAATGGCGGTGGTACAAACTCAAACCGTTATCTACATGAGTGTTCAATAAAAGAATTAGGAAAGGGTAAATGAGAAGCAGGTTATGCAATTAGATCGCACATTTGGTTCAAAAAGTAAGAAAGCAGTGGAGACAAGCCAAATAGTTTCTGAAAAGCACATGCACATGAACTGAAAGTACCAGAAAGTACAAAGACTCATATATTTACGCACGATTCCACGTAAAACATACAAGGACTTAAACTGATGGGGAAGAGTGATTGAAACTGACTGCATAAAATCTGGGATTCAGTGACAATAAACACGGTCGTGTTATCATCTCCAACCTAAATGTATTCAAAAAGGCATTAAAATTTGTAATTCTACATGCTTGGATACCAGTTCAAAGTTGTAAATCATACCGTGTGTAGGCCGCACAGTTATTGAAAAGTAAGCAGTGAGATATGGATACAACGCAATTTATCTGACAGCATTATACTGCCCATGAGAAACCGCTTCGAATATACATGATAAATGCACACTGAGATAACAAAATTCTAGGAATATCTCCAAATACCTTGTCCGACCTTTTATCGCTCGGCATAGTGCTACATCCCGACATCGCATGGACTCAACAAGACATTCAAAATCCCCCTATTAATATGGAGCTATCCAGCCACTGCAGCCGTCCATAATCTGGAAGGTGTTAATAGTGGAGATTGTTCTGCGCTATTTCCCCTAAATGTTGGTTGGGTTTCACGCCGGGCTATCTGCGTGGCCTAATCATCGCTCGAATTGTCCAGAGTGTTCTCGAAACCATTCGCTAACGTTTGTGACCCAGGTATCTTTGTTTGGGAAGGTGAAGTCCATGAATGGTATCAAATGGTCTCCAAGTAGCCGAAAATAACCATTTACAGTGAATGTTCAGTTCAGTTGCACCAGAGAACCCAGTACATTCAATGAGAACACAGCCCTCACCATTATGGAGCCACCACCACCTCGCACAGTGGCTTGTTGACAACTAAGGGTCCATTCGTAACCTCTGAGCCACATTCGAAACCTACCGTTAGCTCTTACCATATTAAATCGACATTCATCCGACCAGGCCACGGTTTTCTAGTCGTCTATGGTCGAACCGATATGGTCACGATCCCAGGAGAGGCAGTTAACAAAGGCACTCCCGACGGTCGTCTGCTACCGTAACTCATTACCGCCGAAGTTCCCCACATTTTCCTAACGGATACGTTTCCCGTACGTCGCACATTAGTTTCTGCAGTAATTTTTACGCAGTGTTGCTTGTCCGTTAACAGTGACAACTCTAAGCAGACGTCGATGCTCTCTGTCGCTAAGTGAAGACAGTCAGTCACTGCGTTGTTCACGATGAGAGATAATGCATGAAATTTCGCTTTCTCGGCACACACTTGACACTGTGGACCTCGGAATACTGAATTCCCTAACTGTTTCCGAAATTAAATGTCCCATGTTCCTAGCTACAAATACCATTCTGCGTTCAAAACCTGTTAATTCCCGTCATAAACATATCGGAAATATTTTCAGTGGATCACCTGAGTACCAATAACAACTCCTTTAATGCCCAGGCCTTTTATATCTTGTGCATGCGATGTTACCTCCATCTGTATTTACGCATGTCGCTATTACATGACTTTTATCATATCAGTAAAACTTTTTGATCAGTACTGCCGACCCGCTGTTGCAGCAGTCCAGTTATAGCAAGTGCTCGTGAACAAATGTCTTTCAATACCATCCGAAAGAATGGACTCGTAACCGTCAGTGCGCTGACTGCTGAAAATGCCCTGAAGTGTCAGTGGTGGCAACGGTTTCGCCGTAGCAGGTTAGACAACTAAGATAATCTATTCGGTTCGTATCGACATTGTTTACAAACATGATTTAAAAGTATCATAAAAGGCGAGTTCGTGATTCAGTGAAAGAAAATTATAGAAAAACTGTTTTAACTGGCAATTTGCAGTGTTAAGTACCTTCTCCAGTCTACCAAAATTACTGTACGGTACATCGAAGAAGGAAACAGCCGCCGTTAATAATCAACACATTCAATCATAGAAAAACGCCATTTTCTTAATAAAAGACGCACACAGCAGCTTCAAGCAACGTGATAGAAAAATCAGGTCAAGAGGAAACAGTAGAAAAGCAACGTGTAGCTTACAATAGTGAGGACGATATTATCTTGTGCATAACGTACAGTACACGGATATTCCGAATCGGGTTACCAGAACACGAATCGTGGAATCAAATTCGTTCCTATGTGGATTACGTATAGAAAAACATCCGAGTTGGTACCAACGAATGATCTGAATGTACACGTGCAGCAGGCTGGTGAATCGCTCTCTCTAGGTTTTCTTTCCACTCCCACTGTAGGAGACACATATTGTGTGGGATACACGACATATCCAATGTAGTTGCGTCGGTATTTCGCTCCACGACAAAAACTGATGTACAACAAAATTTAAAAAAAACTGGTACTGTGTTTCTTTTCGTGAAGCAACAAATCTCTTCGGTAACGCTTTCATCTGACCAAAGCAATAATAACATACAATTGTATAATATTTTACTTTCTAGTACAGCCCGACATACGTATCGTAGTGTTAGTCCACATCAGACCACACCAAACGTTAGATTCTCGTAACAGACGTCTGTGTAATGGTAAGTAAATTTCTCGGACATTAAATTAGCAAAGGGTTTTTTGCAACTGATGAGACATTTATCTGCTGATAACGACACTTCTCCACATGAACGCTTCCCGTACCGTGAAATTATTAATCTGTCCATAGCTCCTGCGAAACGCAACTCGCCCTTTTTGCACATGATATCTTGCGAACCATGGATGAAGGGTATCAGACGGATTCCTTGACTTCCGGAAAGCGTTTGACTCGGTGCCCCACTGCAGACTCCTAACTAAGGTACGAGCAAATGGGATTGGTTCCCACATATGTGAGTGTTCATCGGACGTGAGGGTATCATCTGGAGTGCCCCAGGGAAGTGTGGTAGATCCGCTGTTGTTTTCTGTCTACATGAATGACCTTTGGATAGGGTGGTTAGCAATGTGCGGCTGTTTGCTGATGATGCTGTGGTGTACGGGAAGGTGTCGTCGTTGAGTGACTGTAGGAGGATACAAGATGACGTGGACAGGATTTCTGATTGGTGTAAAGAATGGCAGCTAACTCTAAATATAGATAATTGTAAATTAATGCAGATGAATAGGAAAAAGAATCCGTTAATGTTTGAATACTCCATTAATATTGTAGCGCTTGACACAGTCACGTCGATTAAATATTTGGGCGTAACATTGCAGAGCGATATGAAGTGGGACAAGCATGTAATGGCAGTTGTGGAGAAGGCGGATAGTCGTCTTCGGTCCATTGGAAGAATTTTGGGAATATGTGTTTCATCTGTAAAGGAGACCGCTTATAAAACACTAATACGACCTATTCTTGGGTACTGCTCGAGCGTTTGGGATCCCTATCTGGTCGGATTGGGGGAGGACATAGAAGCAATTCAGAGGCGAGCTGCTAGAAATGTTACTGGTAGGTTTGATCATCACGCGAGTGTTACGGAAATGCTTCAGGAACTCTGGTGGGAGTCTCTGGAGGAAAGGAGGCGTTATTTTCGAGCATCGCTATTGAGGAAATTTAGAGAACCAGCATTTGAGGCTGACTGCAGTACAATTTTCTGCCGCGAACTCATATTTCGCGGAAAGACCACAAAGACAAGATAAGAGAGTTTAGGGCTCGTACAGAGGCATATAGGCAGTCATTTTTCCCTCGTTCTGTTTGGGAGTGGAACAGGGAGAGAAGATGCTAGTTGTGGGACGAGGTACCCTCCACCACGCACCGTATGGTGGATTGCGGAGTATGTGTGTAAATGTAGATTTACGGAAAATTTATTTTCCCATTTTATCGACTACATTTGTTGGCTTAGCAGTGATTTCGTACTCAGCGTAATCGTTGATTTAAAATGTTCGTAGTGCTTACTATGGTACATGCATAAGCGTCCTCAAACGGGGGACAGGGGCCACCAGCCCCTTCTAGTGTCTAGGTTCAGACTTCATTTCCATCATGGAATTCTCCCAAATTTCTGTCAAGGACTCTACTGAACTGCAGGCCTAAAACAGCTGAGCCTGATGGAAAACAGTGTGACATTCACAACTATATATCTTGGGTGTTTTTGGTTCTCGCGCTCTCCAGGGAATTGCGGCTGTTCCTAGATGTCGGCACTGTTCTGCTGTCAAGATGTACACCGAACTTTTCAGAATCGTGCTGAAATAGTGTCCTCAATCTAATCTCCATCAATTTGTCATACAGCCTTTACAGAACCGCAGATTGCACAACGGACTCACAGTATAAGTTTCCGGTTTTGTTTGTACAAAGGTGTCTCGTGATGATTTGCTCAATTCAGGTTTTTCAGCAGAGCTACTGTGATTGTACAGTTTTGTACATAATCTTCGGAGGTAAATGAATTACCCGAAAAGAAGATAATACTGTTTCCTGCGATGGAAGAGAGGCCGGCCGGAGTGGCCGAGCGGTTCTGGGCGCTTCAGTCTGGATCCGTGCAACCGCTACGTTCGCAGGTTCGAATCCTGCCTCGGGCATAGATGTGTGATGTCCTTATGTTAGTTAGGTTTAAGTAGTTCGAAGTTCTAGGGGCCTGATGACCTCAGATGTTAAGTCCCATAGTGCTCAGAGCCATTTGAACCATTTTGATGGAAGAGAAGAGAATGGTGTGATATTTCAAGGCTGGAAAGATGATTAGTCTAGGGCTTGCGACGGTTCTTGAAGTGTATGTTTTGGGGCACAGTCCCAAATTCCGCCATAGATCTACGAATTCTCCAACGCAGTTGGCTTCAAAGCACAATGATGGGACAAACCGAAGTGACAAGAAGTTCATAGGGTCAGTTCTGCTCTGTTAAACGTTAGTTTCAGCGGCCTGTTTGGTGACGGTTTTGTGAGATCTCCCACATTTAACCAATCAGATGCTTGCCCTGGGTTACACTTTGTAGAAGCAACCTAAGGAATTTAGCTTCACAGACTCATGTTATTCAACTTTAGGTGTACCAGTTAGTATCAATGTAAAACAATACATCCATTCATGTGTTTAGATGCGAAGTTTGTAAGTAAACTATCATAGATGTCATCAAAGATGAACAGTTGTCTTCTCCTTTCCAAATTTATTGCCGTGAAACATTTAAGGTGCTTTTCGTCGTTTTTGTTGATATCCAGTCGCATTTCCTCGAACGTGCTGAATTTATATCTCAGTTTTCATTTCATTGTCAGCCTAGTTAGTAGAATGTAATACGTTTTTGTATCATCTATTTTACATAGCTCATTAGTTTCCCTGAATGCAATTATATGATAAAATAATGTCAGAGTATTGAATGAAAACGACAGCATCAATATTCATATCAGATAATATTAGGGGCAGTGAAATGTGATCGAGACATACGGAGAAAAGTAAGAAAACATTTTATTATTCCAAAGGAGTCCTCATAACATATAATATTTTATCACAATGTTTATACAGTCAATGCCTTCACGGAAAAATGTTTGTGGTTGCCTACCGCACCATGTTTGTACCCAACATACACGCTTCCCTCCGCAGCAAATCGAAAGTCACGAATGTCTTTCTCTGGGGCTTCAAAATTATAGCGAGCCCGCCTGTTGACGGTTCCTATTTCTTCTAACGTAAATTCTGCATGTTCGAAGCCCTGTAGAAAGACATTCATGGCTGTCGATTAACTTCGAATAAAGAGAAGCCTATTTGGATATAATCATATTCCCGTAGGCAACAGCAAATATATTTCCATCAAGACACTGACAGCCTTGTCTCATAGTAGGAAGTAATTAGTTTAGTTTTCATCGTGCCAAAATTACTTCTTGGGACATGACACGTTCTCAGAATCCCTGTATCGGCTATTTCAAAACTGGCAGTTTCATAATTTGGCCCTCTCTGGGATAAATTTATACTGACACCCATGCGAATATCAGCAACTATTTTATGTTTCCGATTGCCCTCATCTCAGGATCGGCACATATGTGTTCTACACTGATTTGTAACATTCAACCTAAATATCAGTTTGAGGGCTATATTTTTTTTCCAGTAGAACCTTTCATTGGATGTTAGCTTCAAGACGAATTCTAGGGACCTAGGAAGCCAATGGAAAAGGTTATCCGCACGTCATGTTCCCATTATTTCGTACGTGGTGAATGATATATGTTGCGTAAAAATTCTTATGGTTCAATAAAGAAAACCGTAAGTCATCCAAACATTTCGTATCACATTCGTGGTGTCTATATCTCATTTGTTTTGTTTCATATTACCGACTACCTACTTGATATCCAACGAAAAGCGTCTCCAGCTTTTCTTGAAGGTTTCTTTCAGGATTTCTTCCACGTAGGTAAGTAACTGTAAAAGAATACAAACATGAATTGATTTCGGGTCGTACGTCAAGTGACGGTTGTGTTTGTCGTTGGATTGTTCGTGTAGGTCTACAATCTACATCGAAAGGTTGTACATTCGCTTACCACATTCTCAGTCCTGCATACTGACGTTCCTGATACAGAGGTTGACTTTCCACAACCTTGAAAACCCACTGTTCTTGAGGCACACTGTGTAAAAGGATCATCAACAGATTTCTTGTTCTCCGTATTTGTGAGAATGTTGCACAGTAGCTAGCCAAATACACACGTTTAATCGCGATCGTTGTGGCTACATTGATTCGTAGGGGACTGTCCCTCTCTATTCCTTTTAGCATTTCACCACTCTCGTAATTTAAGAGCACAAGTCACCAGTTAAATGATCTTTTATCTTTCGAAGTGGCTGAATGATGAAATATGTAGTTGACGATAAATCCTTATTTAGATAATACTCTGTGTGGCACAATTCCAAACGCCGTATATATAGATACAGCACGACTCTTTAACAGTGGCGTCACGGTATTGAAAATACAACTTTCGAATGAATAGTCAAGCGCAACACGATTGGCTGCCTGGCTACTTCCACATAACAGCGTTCACAGCAATATGTGGATTTCAGATGTGGAACACTGAGGCAGATATTAGACAACCGACTGCCTGACCCAGCTAACTTTCGATGATTTTCCTCGACTATATTCAGACATGCATTTCCTTAAATATCTCGCTCTGGCCCTGCTTCACCATGTGTCTTTTACTGTCTGTCTGTGTTACTATCGAAGCAAAGTTAACACATCACCGAAAAAATACAAGCTGTGCAAGTAAATTAGTTAAACACATAGATCATTATACACAAGAACAATGAAATATGAAATTATGAATGCAGATGGGAAAGAAATGAAGTTAAATAATCATGTCAAAATCGGAAAGATCCTTTGGTCTATAGCTCACACACGACGTTGAAAAGAATTTGCAATATTTCCACTGCTTGTATACGGAAAACCAGGTAAAATATTCCCCCTAGTCTCACGCTCGTAATCGTATCATAACATCAATAGAAATCATATCATCCATAACAAGAAAAAGTGCATAGTGCAAAGAAGCGCTCCTCTCCACTGCCATACCTACCCACATACGCAAGGAATCTCTAGATATCATAGACATTAGTTCCAGGTTTTTGTTGTTTCTGCAGGCCGAAGACTGTGCGATGGAGCTCTCCACAGTAGGGTGTCTTGTGCTGGCCTCTTCATCTCTGCAATCTACAACCATTTTACTACTTGTACTTTATACAGAAATTAGTTTGCACAAGAAAATTGCCCCATCCACTTCCTTCCAGTGCCAAACTGGTGATGCCATGATGTCTCAGGTTATGTTCTGTCAACCGACTCATTATTTTAGACAAGTAGTGCCATAAATTCCGTTTTTCCCCAGTTGGGTTTAGTATCTCCTGATTAGTTACTAGGTGTACTTATATAAAATTCAGTATTTCTCTGTAGCAATAATAAATTGTTATGCGACTGTGAGCAGTGCTTGAAATCAACGCCACATAAAGATACACAGTTAATACAGACAAATACTGGCACGATTCATAGAAACTATGGAGCAAAACGACTTTGTTCGCTCAAAAATAAATCTACATTTTGCGGCAAAATAAACGCAGAAATAATGTTTGCCTTAGCTAATACAGGAAAAATCAATTAGAACATTCGAAATAATTTGTAATGTCAGAAAATTACACCTCTCTTTATGTACCGTGGAGTAAGAAAGTATGAAGAACGCTTTTGGAGACTTATTTATGTTGTACTTATTATACAGGGTGTATCAAAAAGAATCATCCGATTTAAAAAATTTCATAGATTCTATGTTATTTGAGATTTGTGCATGAATAACGTCTGTTGGAAAGAGAAAACTCTCGAGTCTTACATGGTTCCCACTTCATTTACCAACAGGATAGGGCACCGCCACAATGGCCTTTGGAAGGGCGGCAATTTTTAAATCAAAGGATTACTGATCAATAGATCGGTCGCACTGGACCAAATGATTAGCCCTACATTACTGAACCCCCAGATCACTGGACCGGGCTGTATGTAATTATTTCTTGTGGGGTTTTATAAAGAATTGCTTCCGTGCGTTCGTTGCGAACATCAATGAATGAACTGAGACATCGAATAACAGCAGCTGTAGAAGCTGTAACTCAAGACATGCTTGGTGCAGTGTGGGAGCAATCTGAATACTACATCGACATATGCCGTGAATCTCAAGGGGGCATACTGACGACCTATGTGTAGACGTGAAAAAAACTTTTTGAGTCTCCCGCTCATCACAGGACAAAGTTCACTGTATATGTCTATTAGTTCCATATAAATAGATGTGCCAAATAGGATGATCCCTTTTGATACACCATGTATTATTAAGCTTCAACAAATAATTCCTTATTAATTACATTTTTAAACAGATACAAAGCATCTGAGTGCAACATTTGAAATCTGTAGCTAGTTACAGAGAAGCATGAAAACTGCAGATTTTTAATTTATTTAAGTACAAATTTCTTCTATTTTCTCGAAATATCCTGCGGTGAAATAACTAATGTCTGTGTATCACACATTTAAATTTAAAGGGAATATAATAGTTTAGCCGCCATATACTGTAGAAGTAAAAGGATACAAATGGAAATTTACAGCAGGAAGAGTGCAGGATGAAATTAAGAGGTAATGGGGCTGGGGGTACAGTGTCTAATGCGAAGTATAGCATAAAGCCAGGCTGACGGCGACAACGAATGCAGCCGGTTAGAATATCTAGTGGAACTGAAGTATGTTGGCATATTGAGATTAGCTGTTCCTCACTGCTTCGATCGCAGACCAGTAATCATCAACAGTGTGCCTGGTAACTGAAGGGGAGCCTTTCTCTTGTCAACCCAAGATTCGAATTCTCCGTTGGGGGAGAGATGTGGAGAAAATTTTGGACAACAACAACCAAAAACGACGTGTATAGACGCAGAAGCGACTTCAAAAGATTACGTCAAGGAGACCTCTACGAAGAGGAACAGCACCCAGCATAACAAGTCAGAGTCAAAACGGTTACGTGGACCATAGGTGGACCCGTCGGAGATGATGAATCAGTGAACATGGCCTGTCTCTATGACCCCAAAATCTGTGGCCTCTCGGGCGGTAGACCGGCGGGGCTAATCATATCCTACTTGACCTTAAGTATAGCTCACCTCAATGCAGCGATTTCGATTCGTGACCAAAGCATGCACCAATATTACGGAACGATACTCTGCTACTTCGTTAGGCGACGACCTTGCCGCAGTCGGATAACGAAACGTGCTGTTAGACGTTTATCCTGCTTAGACGACGGGTAAGACTGCCTTATTCCAACCAACTAACATCTAAATGCATTTTATACTTGAGATAAAACTGCGTGAATTTCTCTCATACACATAATGTTAATGGCATTACTTCCACATACTTTATGCGATGGCGGTGTTATGCGGTATTTACGTATTTAAGAAGATCCCCTGTGACTTTTGTTGTACGCTTGTTCTGTGATGTTGAAGCTTTAATGTGTTCCGTGATGTTGAAGTTTTAATGTACAAAAAAGTAGTTACTTAACAAGACATTTAAAAAGTATTGGCGATGATACGAAGTTGTACATATGTAGCTCACGAAACTCATACTTTCCTGCACGGCCCGTCCCGCCGGAAGTTCGAGTCCTCCCTCGGGCATGTGTGTATGTGTGTGTGTGTGTGTGTGTGTGTGTGTGTGTGTGTTGTCCTTGGCACAAGTTACTTTAAGTAGTGTGTAAGTCTAGGGACCGATGACCTCAGCACTTTGGTCCACACACATTTGAACATTTGAACAATACTCTCCATTATCATTTATAAACTAAAGTGCCCAAAACTAGACCACCATTTGTTTTTTTTTTTTTCTAAAACAAATTTAATATGCTACAGAATTATGCCCTTACTTTATGAGTCTCGTCGCCTTGCCGACCAAATACTGGCAGTGAAACTTGCATCCATCACCAGGATTTGAACCGGCGTAGCTCTCAGTCGAGCGGCCCCACACAGGTGTGCTTTAGCGACATCGGCAACGGAGGAGATTTGCACTAGTTTTCGTTCTCTCTATTGTTCTGTATCGACATTTTTTTCTTTACAGACACCTGACTTTACATTCGCGGGGGAATCGTCACCTTGACTCAGACTCATTGTGTTTTCCTCTTTTGTCTGCACCAAAGTCAGGGCAGTGTAGTTTTAATGTTAGAGAGACACACTGAATCTATGTCTCATACACTTTTGAGTCGTAAAACAAGTGGAATAACCGTTGGCGTTAGCGAATCACCATAATTCTATTTAGCGATGTCTTGAACCTCCCCTGACTAAGAAAACTTCATGAATTGACCAGAAATTGCCGTTGTTTCAGTCACTATTCACTATTAAAGTGAGGAGCTGCCCTTTTGTGGAAACTGGAAATGATGTGAGTTTTCGTACCCATTATTACTGCCATACGAAAGTAGAGCAAGGGAGTGAACTACTATAATTAATAGATAAACAGTTAATGCTACCTTGATGAGAAGTATTAACAACATGAACAAGTTTAAAATTTCAGTCTCCCACAACTGAAGTCAATACCACACGGCTGTGTAATGGCTCTCGGCTCAGTAGGTAGGTGGTTCGAATCCTGATACTGAGAGAAATTATTACCATCAATAAGAAACACCAAGTGCGCCTTCGTAGCTGAGTGATCAGCGTGGATGACTGCCATGCGGTCTTTCGATTTACGGTAATACCATACATTTCCTTTGATGAGAGGACCGGAACGGAATAAACTTAGCCTCATGATGCTAACTTAAAAGGTACTTGACCGTGCAGAGATACCAGGTCCGCAAACCCGATAACGGATTAGGGTGCCGAGTGCTTACAACTACCTGTCCACATCGCATCCACATGACGCCATGGGCAAATGAATGATACAGCAGGGTTTCCGGCTTGACTGTC
This sequence comes from Schistocerca americana, assembly GCF_021461395.2. Lineage (NCBI taxonomy): Eukaryota > Metazoa > Arthropoda > Insecta > Orthoptera > Acrididae > Schistocerca > Schistocerca americana. The sequence continues at coordinate 326,558,829 of NC_060125.1, forward strand.
CCACCTGTGGCCACAACGGCCGTACTTAATTGACAGTTCTAACGTGAGAGTCTATGGTGTAATATTCCTGATCAACAGATTCTGCGCTAATGCGCTAAACTCCAATCGCCTTTGATGTGTCTCATGTCGTGTGGGCTTCCAACTCTGTAGATGGTGATTTGCTCGTCGGGTGAGTGTGTTGAATTCCTAGTAGATTGCTCGTGGAGCGAGAGCTAGCTGAAACAGCGCAATTGCTGAATAGGTCAGAGCTGCGACAGCTGGTCGCAGGAAACACATTGGCGACTACAGCGCATAAAATATAGGATGGATATTGCTTTTTGTTACGGCGTAAAGACAAGGGCAGCCACGCCAGTCGAGAACGGCAGGAAAGAGAAGGCCGTGAAAAGAAGTCATTCAATCGCACGCTGACCGGACCTCTCTCCAGACGACAACGCGACAGCAGCGGACCCTATGTGCAGAGCAGCAAGAATAGGCACATGTGTAGCTGCGTCAAATCTATTCACTTCGTTTGTACACTCTACGTGACACAGACTTGCAATTGTTTGTACTGAAGAAGATTGCTTACTTCGTATGACGCCCTTTCCTTGCGACACATCTGTATAATTGCAGTAGTTAAGTATTTTAATTTTTTATTGTAATAAAACTCATTAATACGACTTACTTGATTGCGCGTCTACGCAGGATTCCGAGACACCACATTTTTCCTGGGAAATTACTTCACTGGCCTTTTACTTGGGACAAAATTAAATAAAATACTTCATAAAAATCTTGATGATGAGATTTGTTGATTGAAATCCTAATAGTGATACTACAAAAGGTTTTGAGAATATTAAAACAATTTAAATTATTTATGTAATAATGTTCAATAGAAAGTAATGTCAATCAGATCATTGAAGTGGAGAACCATGTTCAGATACATTTTACGCTTTTGGTGGCGTTTGCTTTCCTACAGTAGATGTAGTTCTATGTTTATGTACATAAATTACATTTATTGCTTAGAAATTATGGCGACACATTTGTGAAATAATTTGTTACACTATTTTTGAACCTATAAAGTTCTTGCAACAAAATAGACAACGAGATATCTCTTGACACTTAGTATTACAACAAACAAGGTAAGTGCAATATGAAGTGCCGATATTTAACTTAATGAGTAGACGGTTCTTGAAGTGCAAGCTGGCAGAGGAAGTGCAGCGACCGAGCATAACAGGGCTGCCGGTGGAGACGGTACTTACTCAGGCAGGTCCATATAGCTATGCCTGATGGGGTTGGGAATAACACAGTGGCGACTATAATACATGAATTATAGGAGGACATTACATTTTCGGAGAAACCGCCATACAAACAAGGGCTTACGGAAAGTAATACCTCCGATTTTGTTATGTGAAGACTCACTTTGATGGTGAGGACCCGCTGTAAGGAGAGGTGAGGTTGTGGCTGTCAAGAAAAGGCAAACGCTGTACAGTAACGATATCAGAAGACTGGTCTCTCGCGGAGAGAGGTGTGTTCCCCGCCAGGGTTAGTATGTTTGAAAATAAATATATAGAAATTAATAAGGAAGCTGTACAACAAACATGGGGAAACTTTGGTGACTGATTAATATAGTGTCTGTTCTATCGGACATATCCATAAGAGGTGAATAAAGATACAAATGAATTACAGACATTGGTTGCGAGTGGGCATTTATGTACTTCAATGGGGAAGTTGAAATATGTGCCAGACCGGGACTCGAACGCGGGCCTCCTGATTAATAGACAGGTGATCGGACCACTAAACCATCCGGTCACAGTGGTCATCGCAACTGCACGCATTACTCTAGTGCACCTCCCGTCATACTCATATCCTCAATTTATTCACACACATATCGACGATTTATGTAAATAAGGCGAAGACGGTCAGCGACACTACGCTCTATCTCTTATCATAACCGATGAAATGCGTGAGCAATGCGTATAATCGACAATGGATAAGCTGAGAATTTGGTTCTGGTGGGAGGCGCGCTAGTGTAGTCCGTGCCTTTCCGACGACACTCTCGCCGGATGGCTTAGTGGTTGCCGGCACGGTAGTTTAGCACGTTCGGTCATAGAGCTAGCTGCTCTCTATAATAGAAAAACTGACTTAAAAAATCAACAACGAACTTCTACAGATGTGACGTCCGTTACGACAAAACACATCGAACAAAATGCAAAAAAGGAGTGGTCTGAACAACTACCTACTAAGCAGGTTCACACCCCGATGCGGTACAAATTTTAAACATTCGCCATTCATTTACATCAATGCCCACTCCCAGCCAATCTCTGGACTTTATTTCCATTTTAATACTTACTTAAGCCCAACACCACTCCTAGAGCTTAAGGAAGAACTATAGCGTTAATATTTGTGGGATAAGGCACAGACGTCAGTTGCACCCCCTCCCCGAAAAGCCACGCCAACGAATTATGCGTCAAATCACAACGTTTCTGAGAGTACGTACATTCATTTTATGTTCATCCCATTTTCAGAAATTTCCATTTATTTCCACCTTGTGGATATTGGTTGTTAACCTGCGACGTTTCACAATAGCTGTCTTGAAGACTTCTGTTGCAAAATTCTGCAGCGCGCCTATCTCTCCCTCTCACGAATTTCTCCCGCACACAGGCAGTACTGAAACTAATCAAGGGTCGGATCCATCCAGCAACTACCGGTTGCCCACCCGAAATGTAGATCGTTTAAGCGTTTATTTTGTTTAAAGACCTTCAAAAGGTTTCACACAAAAGATTCTGATACATTACTTTTCAGCACGCCCTCGTACAATTTCCGATGTCGTCCTAGAAATGGGGTGACAAAACAATATTTGCACATCAAGCCGAAACTACAAAACAGTGGCTACAAGCCACACCGACGACTGAGAAACTCCAGTGTGTCCACGCATCCTAGAGCTCGTCTCGTTACGACTGAGCAGAAGAGCCCGCCCCGCTCCCCTTCCCCAGTTTGCAGTCAACGTCAGCATCGTCTTAGGCCACTAGTGTACTAAATGTCGTAGTCAGAACATAATTTGAACATTGTCAGTTATTCTTGAAGTGAAGACTCTTGTAAATTTGTCTTCGTAAATGGGACTTTAATACGCAAGAGACAATTGTAAATTCTCAGAACATTCCTGTGGAAATTGTTGTAATAAGTTAAGCAAATCTTCCTAACTATATAGTAATAAACGGAAGAACTATTTTCCATGTTATAGCTCCACTCCAGCTTCTCCTCTAGCAAAGCAATGAATCTGCAAGTGTGAGAAGAGTAAATTTTCGAACGGCATAACTCAATAAAATCAAGTAAACTAATACGATTGTAGTAATGAGATGAGCTCGTTGCTTACTAAAAACGTTAAAACTATTTTAAACTACAAGTATTACAATGGACATGATAAGTTAATAACAAACCAAAGGGCTGACTACATCACATCTTGTGCCTATGTCAAAAGTTAGAGGCGATTTTATAGAAGATAGTTATGCAATTGAACCACAACCATCAGTCCCCGAAAAGTACATGGACTGTGAAGGCAGCAAGTCATGTGGTTGATAGCCTAATCATCCCTTACAATGACTACCCAAATCGTCGAGAAGTGCATGTAATAAGAAGGCAGAATGAGTCATATGATTCCCAACCTAATCAGCCCTTATAATGATTGCAGAATTCCTGTCGACAAATACTTGTAGTATGATGGCAGCGCGACTCGTCTGCTTCCTTACCTAATCATCCTTATAACGACTACCAAATCACCGATAAGTACATGTACCAAGAAGGCAGGATGAGTCATCTACTTCCTCCCCTGATCACCCCTTATAATGGCTACCCAAATCATCGATAGTTACGTATGATATAAAAGTCTGAAAATGATTCAAATGGCCCTGAGCACTATGCGAGTTAACTTCTGAGGTCATCAGTCCCCTAACTAAGCTAAGGACATCACACACATCCATGCCCGAGGCAGGATTCGAACCTGCGACCGTAGCGGTCGCTCGGTTCCAGACTGTAGCGCCTAGAACCGCACGGCCACTCCGGCCGGCAAAGACAGTCTGAGTCGTGTACTTCCTCACCTAAACATCCCTTATAACGACAGCCCACAGGTAACTGTGAGATAAACGTTAAGTGATTACTTACGTGAAGAGCCATTAATAGAATTTATATTATATCGCTCCAAAAGTGCGAATAATAAAAAGGAAACGTAGTGTATGTACAAAAGGACATGTTTCTAGAGAACAGAATACGTGTTATCGCCAAGACAGCGTTTGTAATTTTAATATAACTTCTAACCTCCCCACAAAAATTTACAAGACAGTAATGTTATTTAAGAATGCCAATGGACATTGCGCTAAGTGTAATCTCTCCACTGAAATTTTAAAGACAGAAATAATAAATGAATAGGAGCCAAACGTAACCTCCCTGCAATTAAATTTAATGACAATAAAAGTGAGAATCGCAATCTGACTCAAGTATAAGTTCTTCATAAAAATTAAGGTCCAATCAGTGATAAGAAAATCTCAGAAAAATGATAATAATGATTCAATTAAACCGAAATATCGGTCTTTGGCCCTGTGCAAAAATCAAAATTAAATTCTTACCTCATTGCAACACCTAGTCAAATTTCTGCTCTTGTTGTTGCGCACCGCTTGGAGGAACTGCATTGCAAATAATAATATTCCCTTTTTTTTTTTTTTGTAATCTAATTGAAAACTGAAACTTTTGTTTAAGGGAAGTAGAACGAAATAGTTACTTCAATTAAATGAAAATTTTATGTAAAATTGCTTTTGAAATCAAAGTTATTATTGGGGGCACTTGTTGAAAATTAGTTACAATAGTTAAACCTTACATTATCCGATGATTATCTTAATTAACAGTATACCTCATTCAGCATCTTGACCAGTGTTGTCGCCAGACCACATCACGCAATCCCACTGGACTGCTACCACTGACCGACCGCTCTGCATGACGACTACTAGCCTACTGCACGCGACGACTACTGACAGAGTACTGCACTCAACTAGACAGAGCTACAGACTCGCAACGACTGACTGACAGACTGAGACCCGCTCGCAACACTCGCGCGGTCAAGCGCATACTCTCTGGTCACAGATGCTACAATGCCTCGCCATCGCTGCTATGTTACATACGTGTTTCATATTTATTTATTTTTTTTTATATATATTACGCTATAGATGACACCTATTGTTTGGATCATTCATGATTATTCGTTGTTGCTGATGTTCTTGCTGCTGAAAAGATCGACTGTTATTAAATGTACGCTGAAAATTGTGCTCGTTATTTTTACGTCTGTCATGATAGTAATTTCTATACGGCGCATTGCGATAGGAATTGAAATGGTGTGTTGTCTGTACGTAGTTATTTCTTTGCTGCCATGCGTTACTATTTGTTGGGGCTGGGACTATACGTGCACGCGGCGAAACATTAAAGTTTAGTTGACCTTGTAGACTGCATTGTTGGTTAGGTATGCTAAGCGGTTGACTTTCATGCTATTGTGGTGAAAAGCATCTATTGTTACAAAAATGTGGTTCCGATTGCTCAAAAATTTTACACGTACTGATGATTACGATTTTATCTGTAATTAAAATTACGGCGGTAGTTGTCATTACGGGAGTGCCTACTGAAAATTGTCACATTCGGTAAAAGTTTTGTCATATCGGGTTTTCATTACATATTCTTAATCCTAGGTAGAGCAATAGTTAAAGAGCAGTTTTGATAGATATAAAGGATAGTAGAAGAAAAGGCAGCAGTGCAGAAAACTAAAGATGAAACAGCACTACTACAGCTCGGGGCCCTATGCTCGCTACGGCACATATTCATTAAAGCGTAATGAATCCCCTGAGGTCTATTACGCACTGCAAATAAATTTTAGCTTTAGCGTTGCAGGCAATGGCGGTAAAATTCCAAAACCAAATTGTTGTAACCATGTTAATTCAAATTTCTGCATAATAGATAATGCTGATGAAAATACAATAGCAAATTGTCGCCTCAGATTCAAAGCTAGTTTCTCCATTACAGATAATAGCGGTGAAAGTACAAAAACAAATTGTCGTATATAGCTCAAAGCGTGTACCTGTGTTCTGTCATTATTAAATTCTTTACATTTTCTTACAAATACAAATTGCTTATTATCAACGCTCTCGTCACTGAATTTGAGAACACGTTCAGGTTTGTGTGTGAATCTGTTCGTCTGTGTCGTTTCGTACTTCAAGTTGCGTAGCTTTTCATATTTTAAGTCGCGTGGCTTTTCGGATTTTACGTCTCGTAGTCTCTGTAAATTGCTCACATTATACGCGCTGCGTAAGTCTGACAAATGTTCGCTAAGTGGCGTCTGCTGTGATGTGTTATTAACTGAGATGCTTTTCATCTCTGTTACTTCTTGTTGTAAACTCGATAACTTCCTACGTAACGTGTTGTTAGATGAATCGATCTCATTAATTGTCTGCTGTAAATTTTGAAATTCAGGTGTTTGGTTAAATGAAACCGGTGCAGTATCGTCTGATTTATTGTCATTAGTATTTTCGATAACATCAATACGACTGGCCAATTCATCACATTTTTCAGTCAGTATTTTAACCTGATCATCGGTTTTAGAATCGGACGCATTAATCTGTTTTTGCAACTTACGCGTAGTTTCGCTCAGTTTTTTAACATCAGCTTTGATGACATCGCAATCCTGTGTTAGATCTAATTGTTCGAATCTGTCTGTCACTGTTTGAATATTCACTGTGTGTGTATCTGTTTTTAATTTAAGATCAGAAATTTCATCCCGTAATTCCGCGTTCAATTGTTCTATGGTATTAATTTTGTCGGACACTGTAGTAATATTATTATCTACATACGTCTTCGCTTTCGCGAATATTTTACGTTTGTCCTCTTGTCTTTGTGCAGTGATTGTTTCCATGACTTGTCGTTTTACTTTGTTTTGATCTTGAATAAATTTGCGGAAACGCGTATCACTGTTCTGTATGTGCTGATTAAAGCGCTCGTTAATCTGAGTGTTCTGCTGTTCGAATTTCGCGTCTATCTTTGCGTCCATAGTGCGCGAAAGTTCTACCGTCATTGCTTTAAACTCGTCCCGTAAACGTGCAGCTTTTTCAGAGCATTGTTTAGCGACTCCGCTAATTTCGTCTCTGAGTGTTTCTGTTGCGGCTGTTTGCATTTCCCTTAATTCTTGCGCAACAGACTTAATTTCTTCGCTATTTTTTCGTGAACAAGCCTCAATTTCCACGCGCAACTGTTCCTTAGTGTCATGGCACTGCGCGGCAACGGCTCTAATTTCTTCACTAAGCTGTCTGGAATTGTCGTCTAATTTTTCATTCTGTTGTCTGACCTGTTCACTAAGTTGTTTGAGATTTTCGTCATTATTGTCAAGTTTCTCATTTAAGTGTTTGTTATCTTCCCTAAGTTGTTTGACCTGTTCATTAAGTTGCTGTTTGAGATTTTCGTTATCTTGATGGTTATCTTCCCTGAGTTGTTTGAAATTTTCATTCTGTTGTTTACTCGTTTGTCGCAACAAAGCCATAATTGGATTCGACTCAAGGTCAGCATTTCTATTCTCTGTGCTGTTCAATAGTGGATCTGGAATTGTTTCACTTTCTGTAACCATTTGGTCATTTTGAGATTTACAAAAAGGTTTGTCAGTCAAATGTATACTATCAGTCATTGTTTCGGAATTAAATAAATCTGTCCTACTTTGTGTGATCTGTTCATTTTCATTACACAAATTTGTCTGTACATTACTTAGATTTTCTAAATCGGGTGTGTTAAGCTCGGCAGCGCTCATTACTATAGACCGCTCCGCGTCATCAATTGTCGTCAAATTAACAGACGAGACAATTGAGTTCGTTTGTTCATTATCAAGGTAAAAGTCATCACTAGTGGTTGGAATGCACTGATTGTTAGTGAACGCAGGATTGTCATCATTACACTGCGTGTCACATGTCCTATCGGTAAAGTTGTTTGCGTCGGTAATTTCATTCATAATACCTCGCGATACACTATTCACAGTCTTTCGCGGCATTTTTACAATAGTCACAATTTTTCAGAAAATAAATAAGCACAATGCAAAAGGAACACACAAATACAACAGAGCAACGAATTGCCGTTGACCTGTAGAAAGAAAGTCATAAGTTAATGAAAGCGTAGCGCCAAATCCTAATTATATCTAAGCAAATAAGAGCAGATATCTGACTGTTGCTCAAAAGACTCTCAACGAAATACGATCCTGGACTGGGTGTCGCCAAGTGTAACCTCCCCGCAATTAAATTTAATGACAATAAAAGTGAGAATCGCAATCTGACTCAAGTATAATTTCTTCATAAAAATTAAGGTCCATTCAGTGATAAGAAAATCTCAGAAAAATGATAATAATGATTCAATTAAACCGAAATATCGGTCTTTGGCCCTGTGCAAAAATCAAAATTAAATTCTTACCTCATTGCAACACCTAGTCAAATTTCTGCTCTTGTTGTTGCGCACCGCTTGGAGGAACTGCATTGCAAATAATAATATTCCCTTTTTTTTTTTGTAATCTAATTGAAAACTGAAACTTTTGTTTAAGGGAAGTAGAACGAAATAGTTACTTCAATTAAATGAAAATTTTATGTAAAATTGCTTTTGAAATCAAAGTTATTATTGGGGGCACTTGTTGAAAATTAGTTACAATAGTTAAACCTTACATTATCCGATGATTATCTTAATTAACAGTATACCTCATTCAGCATCTTGACCAGTGTTGTCGCCAGACCACATCACGCAATCCCACTGGACTGCTACCACTGACCGACCGCTCTGCATGACGACTACTAGCCTACTGCACGCGACGACTACTGACAGAGTACTGCACTCAACTAGACAGAGCTACAGACTCGCAACGACTGACTGACAGACTGAGACCCGCTCGCAACACTCGCGCGGTCAAGCGCATACTCTCTGGTCACAGATGCTACAATGCCTCGCCATCGCTGCTATGTTACATACGTGTTTCAAACTTCAAAGATTTTTTTATCTATCTAGCTTGACTCATAATTTTAGTTTATTAAATGGTTTATATTGGCTGTATTTCATGTCATATTGTTCTACTACGTACTGTCATTCAGCCCCCTTTGTAATTCTATAATGGCGTTTTCAACCTTTGAACTGTACTTCTAAGTTCCTACGCAGACAACATGGTACCTTGTCTACTTCCTGCCGCCGTTGGATAAGCAGCTGCCAGTAGCAAGTCGTATACTCCTAGCTCACTTACTTGTTACATAGTTTAATTCTTAATTTCTTTGCGTGTTTCTGGGTACTTGCATTGTTTAATTCATAAATTTCGGGCGTATTATAATATTTGAGAGTTGTAGCATCGTGTTTTAGTACCTGAATAGTGTAAATTCGCGTAGCCGTTTCTCTTCCGTTTTTGTTTTGAACGGTCAGTGTCGGTTGGTCACAGCCAGTGTGCTCCCTGCCGCCATTGGATAAGCAGCTGCCAGCTGCAAGTCGTATACCCCTAGCTCACTTATTTGTTACATAGTTTCGTATAGGAGGTGTAATTTCGAGTTTCAGTTACTGTAATCGTAAATTCAGGCTTATTGTAGTGCAGTCGTTAGGCATTTGTACAGGTTAGTTCATACATTCTTTGCGGGTTTCCTTTGCGTTATCTAGGCATGGACTTGTGTTTCAATAACTGTTGTTCAATATCGATTAGAATGGACAGGGACTGTGATTGCTGTGTTCGGATGAGGGCTGAGTTGGCATCCCTTCGCTCACAGCTGCAGGCGGTGCTGACTTTGGTCACGCAGCTTCAGGCGTTGCCAATGGGCACCACTGTCGGGAGCCGGACTTGGGTATAACGGGGATGTCAAACTCGTCCCGTATGTTCCCAGATAGGTCTGCCACTGTGATTGCCCTGGTTGCTGCCGGCAATGGGGCTGAGCCCTCGCCTGGGGTTGATTGGGAGGTCGTTCCAAGTTGTGGCAGGCAGCGAAAGACGTCCCCGGAGGCTGATCAGAAAGCCTCCCCGGTGCGTCTGACAAACAGGTTTAGGGTACTGTCTCTGGCTGCGCCAGATGCAGCTGCCTGCCCACCTTCAGAGGAAGATTCTCAGCCTTCAAGTTCCAGGCAATCGCAGGGGTGGGCTTATTGGTAGTTTGGAGCTCCAATGTTAGGCGCGTAATGGGGCCCCTTAGAAATGTGGCGGCTAAGGAGGGGAAGAAATCCAGTGTGCACTCCGTGTGCATTCCGGGGTGGAGTCATTCCTGATGTGGAAAGGGTCCTTCCGGACGCCATGAAGAGTGCAATGTGCTGCCAGCTGGAGGTGATTTCACATGTCGGCACTAACAACGTGTGTCGCTTTGGATCTGAGGAAATTCTCTCTGGATTCCAGCGGCTATCTGATTTGGTGAAGGCTGCCGGTCTTGCCTACGAGATGAAGGCAGAGCTCACCATCTGCAGCATCGTTGATAGAACCGTCTGCGGACCTTTGGTGCAGAGCCGGGTGGAGGGTCTGAATCAGAGGCTCAAACGGTTATGCGACCGTGTTGGCTGCAGATTCCTTGACTTGCGCCACAGGGTGGTGGGGTTTCGGGTTCCGCTGAATAGGCCAGGAGCTCACTACACACAACTGGCGGCTACACGGGTAGCGGGGGCTGTGTGGCGTGGACTGGGCGGTTTTTTAGGTTAGAAGGCCACGGGAAACTACGGGGTAGGCTGAAATCCCAAAGGGTGCATGGCAAATACAGGTCGTGCTTGGATCAAGGAACAGTCGGAATTATAGTTGTAAATTGTTGTAGTTGTGCTGGGAAAGTCCCTGAGCTTCAAGCGCTAATAGAAAGCACGGAAGCTGAAATCGTTATAGGTACAGAAAGCTGATTAAAGCCTGCAGTAAGTTCTGCAGAAATTTTTACGAAGTCTCAGACGGTGTTCAGGAAAGATAGATTAGGCAGAATTGGTGGTGAAGTGTTTGTGTCTGTCAGTAGTGGTTTGTCTTGTAGTGAAGTCGAAGTAGATATTCCGTGCGAATTGGTATGGGTGGAGGTTATACTTAACACCCAAACTAAGTTACTAATTGGCTCCTACTACCGACCCCCTGACTCCGATGATATAGTTGCTGAGCAGTTCAGAGAAAATTTGAGTCGTGTAACAAATAAATACCCCACTCATACGATTATAGTTGGTGGGGACTTCAACCTTCCCTCGTTATGTTGGCAAAAATACTTGTTCAAAACCGGTGGTAGGCAGAAAACATCTTCCTAGATTGTCCTAAATGCTTTCTCCGAAAATTATTTCGAGCAGTTAATCCACGAACCCACGTGAATTGTAAATGGTTGCGAAAATACGCTTGACCTCTTAGCCACAAACAATCCAGAGCTAATAGAGAGCATCATGACTGATACAGGGATTAGTGATCACAAGATCGTTGTAGCTAGACTCAATACCGTTCCTTCCAAATCCACTAGAAACAAACGCAAAATAATTTTATTTAAAAAAGCGAATAAAGTGTCATAAGGAGCCTTCCTAAGAGACAATCTCCATTCCTTCCGAGCTGACTGTGCAAATGTAGACGAGATGTGGCTCAAATTCAAAGCTATAGTAGCAACAGCAGTTGAGAGATTCATACCTCATAAATTGGTAAGAGATGGAACTAATCCCCCATGGTACACAAAACAGGTCCGAACTCGGTTGCAGAGGAACGGAAAAAGCATGCGAAGCTCAGATGAACGCGACGTCCCGAAGATTGGCTAAAATTTACAGACGCGCGAAATTTGGCACAGACTTAAATGCGAGATGCCTTTAATAGGTTCCACAACCAAACATTGTCTCGAAATTTGGTAGATAATCCGAAGAAATTCTGGTCGTATGTAAAGTACACAAGCGGCAAGACGCAGTCAGTACCTTCGCTGCGCAATGCCGATGGTACTGTTACCGACGACTGTGCCGAAATTCCTTCACCAGGGAAGACGAATGGAATATTCCAGAATTTGAAACACTAACAGCTGCTAGCATGAGTTTCTTAGAAGTAGATACCTTAGGGGTTGCGAAGCAACTCAAATCGCTTTATACGGGCAAGTCTTCAGGTCCAGATTGTATACCGATTAGGTTCCTTTCAGATTACGGTGATACAATAGCTCCCTACTTAGCAATCATATACAACCGCTCGCTCACCGATAGGTTTGTACCTACAGATTAGAAAATTGCGCAGGTTGCACCAGTGTTTAAGAAGGGTAGTAGGAGTAATCCATCAAACTACAGACCTATGTCATTGACGTCAGTTTGCAGTAGGGTTTTGGAGCATATACTATATTCAAAAATTATGAATCACCTCGAAGGGAACTATCTGTTGATATGTAATCAGCATGGTTTCAGATAACATCGTTCTTGTGCAACGCAGCTAGCTCTTTATTCGCACGAAGTAATGGCCGTTATCGACAGGGGATCTCAAGTTGATTCCGTATATCTAGATTTCCAGAAAGCATTTGACACCGTTTCTCACAAGCGACTTCTAATCCAGCTTCGGGCCTATGGGGTATCGTCTCAGTTGTGCGACTGGATTCGTGATTTCCTGTCAGGAAGGTCGCAGTTCGTAGTAATAGACGGCAAATCATCGAGTAAAACTGAAGTGATATCAGGTGTTCCCCAGGGAAGCGTCCTGGTACCTCTGCTGTTCCTGATCTATATAAATGACCTGGGTGACAATCTGAGCAGTTCTCTTAGGTTGTTCGCAGGTGATGCTGTAATTTTCCGTCTAGTAAGGTCATCCGAAGACCAGTGTCAGTTGCAAAGCGATTTAGAAAAGATTGTTGTATGGTGTGGCAGGTGGCAGTTGACGCTAAATAACGAAAAGCGTTAGGTGTCCCACATGAGCTCCAAAAGAAATCCGTTGGAATTCGATTACTCGATAAATAGTACAATTCTCAAGGCTGTCAATTCAACTAAGTACCTGGGTGTAAAAATTACGAACATCTTCAGTTGGAAAGACCACATAGATAATATTGTGGGGAAGGCGAGCCAAAGGTTGTTTTTCATTGGCAGGACACTTAGAACATGAAACAAGTCCACTTAAGAGACAGCTTACACTACACTCGTTCGTCCTCTGTTAGAATATTGTTGCGCGGTGTGGGATCCTTACCAGGTGCGATTGACGGAGGACATCGAAAGGGTGCAAAAAAGGGCAGCTCGTTTTGTATTATCACGTTATAGGGGAGAGAGTGTGGCAGATATGATACGTGAGTTGGGATGGAAATCATTAAAGCAAAGACGTTTTTCGTCACGGCGAGATCTATTTTACGAAATTTCAGCCATCAACTTTCTCTTCCGAATGCGAAAGTATTTTGTTGAGCCCTACCTACATAGGTAGGAATGATCATGAAAATAAAATAAGAGAAATCAGAGCTCGAACAGAAAGGTTTAGGTGTTCGTTCTTCCCTCGAGCTGTTCGCGAGTGGAATGGTAGGGAGATAGTATGATTGTGGTTCGATGAACCCTCTGCCAAGTACTTAAATGTGAATTGCTGAGTAAACATGTAGATGTAGATGTAGCTGCTTTTGTCAAACAAAATATTGCCTTTTACTTCATGTAGTAAATAATATTCATCATAAGATTCGTCTGTCTATATTTTGAGTGTTAAGTAGCCAGTTCGTATTTGCGGCTACTAGATGGCGTTCTTGTTGCAATGGTCATCTGCCCGTAGTTGTTAACGCGGCGGACCCAGGCTGATGCAACGTGTAGCTCAACATACGTGAGCATCCCGTAGCGGCTGGCCTTCCACGTATTCTACTTTTAAAAATTGTAACTAAAGCTTTATCGCTTGATATATATTTAATACGTGACATGTTAAGTACTGTTTCTGTCCTGTGCAGTTAGTCAGTTTTCAGCCATTAAACTGATCTTCTAAGCTCTTACGTAGAAAGTTATCATTGCCTTTTACATCATTGCCTTTTAGTTCATGTACTAAATAATGTTCATCATAATATTCATCTGCCTAAATTTTGAATGTCAAGTGGCCTATTTGTATTTGCAACTATTAGATTGCACTCTGGGTGTACTGTTCACCTGCCCGCAGTTGCAATCGCGGGCACCTCAATTTGTAGGTTGCTATCTGTGGTTTGACATGTGCCTGCAGCCCATAGTGGCTTGCCTTCCATGTATTCTTTTTTAAGAATTTTGCGAATAAAGCTTTATCGGTTGATATTTATTTTATACTTGAAATCTAAGTACTATTCATTCTTGAACTAATATTTTGAGGAACAGCCTCAGTTGCACAAATTTCCTGGTCTTTACCAGGTTTCGGCTAAATTAATCTAGCCTTCTTCAGAAGCATACATTTGTGCAGCTGAGGCTAATTCCTCAAAATATTTGTGTATCACAGTTTCTGAAGGGGCTGCAGTATGCTGAAAATTCTTAACCTTCTTGTTTTGTCAGCACTTACACTTACATAACATATTTTCCCCATAATTTTTGTACTTATACGCCAATTTCAATGTTTTACTTCAGTTGAAGGCACTCGTGGTAGTGCTGAAATCAGACCAAAGGACTTAATTTTAGCGACCGCAGGCTGTTATTTTTAGTTTAAGTTCAAACAATACGTTTAAACTCCAAACTCATGTCTCAAAGTGCCAGAGTGTTATCTTGGACATGCATGAAACTTACTCTTGACACCGAATTTCATTATTTCAGTGCAGCAGAAGAAAAATGTTAAAATAACGCTCATGTAACATAACGCGAAATCCATATTAAAGAATGTATCAAACAATTCGCCTGCGAGGAAGCAACCCGTTTTCAGTAAAAATTACATCTGCAATCTGACTGCAAAACAAAGCGATACCGAATAATATGTTGGGTCTGAATACTGCTAATCCTTATCTTCTGTCTTGCAAACTGTTACCATACCCGAGTTGTTACTGTAATTACAGAACAAATGAACACATAAATTAACGCATCTGACTTTTTGAGAAACCGCTTGAAAATTTGCAAAATCGCACCTTTCTGATATCTTTTACTGATTTGAAACCTCTGAACTGACATAATATTTTCTTAAATACATTCCGACAATCACTTAGAATGGACATAAATTTTGATGATAATTAAATCAGTTGGCCTACCGGTGCGCGAGGAACGCACGTTTGTTCTGCAACCTGTTACTATTAGTGATAGTATTCTGACTGTCCAAAATCAAATTTGTTGGCAAACCTGTGCGCTCAGAACACACGTCTGTTCTGCAACGTGTTACTATTAGCGATTTTGATCTGACTGTCCAAAGTCAAATTTCATTTGCTGCACTTGCGATGTGCAATGCAAGACATTATCTTACCGTTTTTCACAAAATGCTTCTCCAACGCTCAACTCGCGATGTGCAAAGCGAATGTAAAAACACATTCTTAATGATAAAGATTGAAAATTGAGAAACTACACTTAACGACTGATAAATGAGAATAAATACTAGTTCAACTAGGCTTCATCAAGCCATTACAACAACACACATTTTCATGAAGTTCACACACCGAGACAAGTTAGCAAAATATTTCTTAAAAACACTTGTGTCTATAGTTTCCTTCGTTAACACCTGTTTCAACTGTAGACAAAACCATATGTTGCATTATAAAATTTCTACTGCAAACTTCGTCGATATCCAATGACCTAACAATAAGAAATTACATAGTTACAAACATGTAAAAACTGGACCACCTTAACAATCGAATTTATAATTTTTCCATTAATACTTCCTCAAGATATTCAATATTCCTAAAAGGAAATAATGTTAATACATTCTTTTTAACTAACGCTGCCTCCACAACATGACAGCACAGCTTTCGTTCTTTCCAAGCCGAGCACATAGCCAGACTGTCTAACCGACACAACACTCTGCTACTCTCTGACTCACACTGACATCTTTGGTCTCAGTACATAGACTTACTAACTGGTGACAGTCTGTTGGTGTCACTGTGCTTGGATGGAAATGCTTACGTTGATCGAAATACATTCGCTGGCTGATAATTCCTCACCATTAGCTCTATTATGTACACTACCCAATAGTGACATACAAACTTCTGTGCCCGTTTTTTCTTTAGCGGTCACCTCCACCACTTCGGCCATTCGTGCACGCGCTCCGGGCAGCCACAAATCTTTATCCGTCACACTGTCTACGTCCTTACATTGTAGTTCGGTAAATTAGTCACCTAATTCTCCCAGCGGTTTTAGGAGTGTGCATGGATAGCTGTTGGGGTTAAGGCGACCACTCACGATTAGCTGAAGTTCCGGATTGGGGGCCAAGTCGCTCAGAAATTTTGATATCTCACTGTTGGGCGGTAGATCTATACTTAATAAAGTTGATGTCAAGGAATTCGCAAGCAGCTAATTTATTTCGAATTATTTTGTGGAGCTGTGGATCGTCAACAGTGTCTGTTCTTTCAGACATGCTTGGAAGTATTACAAGTGTAACGGGCCTACGACGACAACAACACCGGTGTCGTTTGATTGTTGTTTCACTCTCCGTGTTGCGGGAATACAAGTAATGCTACGAGCATTAGGTGATGAATTTAATTTGTCATGAACTAAGGATATAGACAGGGTGACATGTGAGGATTTGGGTCAGTTTTGGGAGCGTGCACGGGTAACTGAAGTGGTTGAAGCGGCTGCTCTCGATGAACACGAGATCCTGGTTAGAGTTTTCGTGTTCCCAAATTTTCGTGTGTAACTGCTGGATATTAAATCTATATCTAATACAGGTAATGTCAAAGACTTTGCAGTCAGCGATTTGGTTTCCGAGTATTTCGTACAATTCTGGATCGTCAATAGAGCCTCTTCCTTCATATATGCCGGTAGATGTAACTTGATGTTGTCAATAAAAGCCTTTATAGCCTGCAAAACTTCCAGACCAAATGTCATTCCACGCAAGGCCTGCGCTAAAGTATATTTAGGGATTTTGCCAAGAACTTACGTATTGCCGCTCTTGTAACGGAGGTCGATTAATGACCGTATTAATTGATGGATAGTTCTAATACTGTATTGTGCAGATAGCATTGTTTTTAAATCATGTTTATTGTTCCAGTATCTAACATGGATTCAGTAGTGTGATGTCGCAGAATGTATTTGTGGGCTAGCTGGCTCGTGCAAACCGTCTATCTCCATTGGAGGTTTTCGTCTTTTGTAAAATAATTTATTCGTATCTGTGAGTTCGTTGGGCGAAAGTCGGAGTAGTCGTACGGCGAAGTAACTGAACTAATTCAACACTTTAACGCTCCGTTTGACTCTGAATAATTTGGGGAGAGCGCCTGCTCGTAATTCACCTTTTGCCTGGACTTACATTACTTGACGGTGCTTTCTGTGACAATACGAAATTTAACCGTATTTGTGTGATTTGAGTCATATGATATCTTTATCTACTTTGCTGCATTTAGTACTGAGAATAGCGCGAGAAAGAACTGTTTGCTAGTTTTAGCAGTAATTATTTGGGATAATGACTTTTAGTTCCATGTTGCGATTAATCGGGAGAATCACTACTGTCCAGGTGTTTCTCCTGCAGTTTTCCTCTTCACTACTTGATGTGTTATTTACCTTTGTTCTCATTTGATTCCGCATTTGTGTAAGGCTTTCATTCAGAAATATGCGAACTATTATCAATAAAAAATTATTACATCCAAACTATAATTATCCTGTCCGGGCGGCATTATTAATCCCACAACATATATTCCCGGCAGTTTACTTGTTTATAATTTCTTCCACTAACCTGCGTGACAAAAGATATTGGTTTAAGGATGTGTTGTTTGATAAATACATAATCCTTAGAGCGATGGTGTACGACTGACCTCTATGACAGTAAAGCAAGCTAAGCTAGTAGTCTATACCGTGCATAGACCACACCAACAGTGAACTTCAAAACCGCCGGTGATATCGCAGCATCCAGCTACGTTACTAGCTAACACCGGATTTAACTCCTTCCATACTTTCCTCGTCATGACACCACACTAGAATGAAATGTAATTCGGTCATATGCACTGAATAGATACAAGTGAGACAAATTCTCATGCTCCGTAAAGGCCCAAAATAGGTGATCAAACAGTTTGTCAACGTTTAATACGTTTGCCAAACGTCTCACCTGTACGTTCCTCTTAGACATGTTTGTCTAGATTGCGCCTGATGTGTATGAGATAAATTTTGACTGACGGAATGTTTGACAATATGGCGGACGTCTTTAAAGTCGATGTTCCGCAGCTCATGTACAGCGAAAAATCGTTTTATTACTATTTATCTCACTAAATCGTGAGTTTCCACAACTATGGAAACTACGATCAAAGATAGAAACAAAATAGCACTGGCAATTATCAAAAAGGTAGAGATGTCACGTCTTCGCCAGCCATATATTACGCAGGCAAAGTTTATGACCAAAAACAGAGGAACTGCACTGAAAAATTATCGAGATTCTCTGGTTCTTCCAAGGACGATGCGGGCTATATGTTCCCTCGTTATGGTATTTTAACTAACTGTCAGTAGAGGACCAAGTAGAAGACAACAAATTTTCGCTTACTTGTGTCTTCTAGTTGTAAGTGGGGGTGAAGTATCTCTGAACATGTTATTGGAAGTTTCACTGTACATCCGCAGGAACCTGACGTAATCATCTGGTTCTGAGTGTAACATTTATATAAAAAGGTTTTCATATGTACAATTCTCCTCGTTTTAAACCATTCCTTGGACCATCGTCTTGTTTACTTATTCCTCTTTAAACAAATTGCTCAAATGGCTCTGAGCACTGTGGGACTTAACTTCTGAGGTCATCAGTCCCCTAGAATTTAGAACTACTTAAACCTAACTAACCTAAGGACATTACACACATCCATGGCCGAGGCAGGATTCGAAACGGCGACCGTAGCGGTCGCACGTTTCCAGACTGTAGCGCCTAGAACCGCTTGGCCAACCCGGCCGGCCCTCTTTAAACACAATACCAAAATCAATGTCAGGACTGCTTTGTCTGCATTTGCGGCCATTCTCACTACTGTCAAAGTACTCACGAAGTTAATCAACGTCCGCTTCAAAGTGAGGCTAAACTACCAAACTTGGTTTGTAAGTGTACGGGAACGTTGAGTAATCTGCGGCTAGACAAGAGTACATTTGAGCAACACGTTTGAGCGTTTACGGGGGCCTTAGGCATCTGATCTTCAAAATGATTCTAAAGTAAATCGTCGGATACATATATCAGATCTTGCTCTACCAGACCAAAATTAATGTTGTAGAACATCTCACCCAGGAGGTGTATAAACAGCTAATAATTTTAAAAGCACATTAATATGCACTTTATAAAGTACGCTATTGATGATTAAAACAGAAACGATTAATTAACAGACTATAGGAATGTAGGTAAGTCAGATAAGTAGATAAAAGTTATTAAGAAAGAAAAATGTGTAATGACAGAAAGAGGACTTCAATGAAGAGGAAACAATGTGATACCGACACCGTCAGATGAAGAAGAAGAAACAGAAGATGAAAACTCTTTTAAAACGAGAAAAGGAAGAATTAGTATGTCAGAGGTGGCTGGGTCACCCAAGTGAGCAGCATCTCTTAGATTTCTAGTGACTATGACGTATATCCCAGGTACCTTTCATGAAGATAGTAAAGGATCGAATGTTAAACGTGCAGTCATAACCCACTTCGATACAGAAGCTGATGGACTGTGGTGATCGACTGTTGCACATTCACTAGGTCTTACACCGCTTGAAAACATTTCGGGCCCCGGCAAGAACAGTGACTCAACTCAAAACTGCAATACCTTGGAAAATTCCGCTCAAAGAATTAATTCTGTAAAACTTATATTGAAATATTATAAGCTTCCTTTAAATTTAAAGTAAGTATATTTGGCAGTAATTTAAATTATACTTCATTAAATTATATTTTCCGTGTACGTTGCAGTACTTTGCTCATATTTTTAATGACATAAGATAAAGGTGTTTTTTCCAATTTATTTCACCTTTCTTGCTGGGCTGTGATTTGGTCGTTGGTTGCAGAGACACCAGGGTGCCAATAGCTGCCAACCAGTACAACGATTCATGATATCTGTCGTGGAGCCGAAGCAGCATGGAATAAGGAACTTGTAACTAACATATATGTCTGTTCGACTCGATATTCAACGGCGTTAGAGCCGTTTTTGCTGCCATAGATGGCAGCTCGGTGTTTAACACTTCGCACACTGTATGCTTCCAGATTATTTACAGTTTTATCATCTGTTATTCCCATTCTGATGTATGCGATCAGTAAGTGGAATTTGTTACTGTCGGTCTTTGTGTGGCAAAAATTATATGTCACTGTATTGGTGTATCGACAACGGTTCCACGGCATCAATGAAAATGACGGTTGAAGTAGCTAAAAATACTGTGTTCATTGTCTTGATAAAATAGAGCAGGCAAGACGGATAAAGGAAATGAGATAGAACCGCATTCGACAGTGTACGTACATCCAGAGCTGATTAGAGCACTATCCGTTTCAGAATACGTACAGGATTGGCCTTTCGGTAGGCTAGTGTAGCGATGGAGTAAGCTTTAAGTGCAGCTTTCAATTGTGAATTCAACTGCAATATTGCCAACGTGTAGGTGAAGCCTACAATATCTAACTAGGCAATGTAATGATCGGCAGGAGAAAGTACGTGAAAACATAGGAACACGTTCTCCGTCAATCGGAGATCCTATGACCCCACAACAGCTCCTCAACAAATCTCAAGATCCTCTAAAGATCAAACGACAACCCATGGCTTAAAACGCAATGTTTGTGTAGATGACTAAATGCACAATACATCATGCAGAAATTTCAGGCTTGAAAATTATGAATCAATGAAAATTCCTTGCCTGTGAGTATATTACCGTCATAGGTTATATACCGATTGAAGAAGTGTGGCATGTAACACAGACTTCACATTGACTTGTCTTTGCCGTGCAATTAACTTCAATCATCTCATGGAGATGATGGCACAATGGCTTCCCGGCGCCGTCATATCGGACGGTGCACTATTATTTCTTCATTATTGGGCCTCACATTGGATTCGTTTGTTTTTAACATATAAATTGACACTAAGCGATTGGATGTGTACTTACCCATTCCATGCGGTCCGTAAAGTCCATTCAAAGTAACTATATGAGAGAGACGTCCATACCACAGTAATATTTTGTTTAATTACTTTGCAGAATTTTCAGAGAAGGAAATCCTCCAACGTCCCACTAATTTCAATCAGGTTCCTAAAATATGCATTGAAGTTTTTGAAATGAGCAACTGCAACACTAAAAGCACTTCCCTTCCCGCCTGGTCATCTCCCATTAATCCAACCCGCTGGGTAAACCATATATTCCAAAGGCGGTGAAGACAAACAGTGCCGCGCGGGATTAGCCGAGCGGTCTTTGGTGATGCAGTCATGGACTGTGCGGCTGATCTCGGCGGAGGTTCGAGTCCTCCTTCGGGAATGGGTGTGTGTGTGTGTTTGTCCTTAGGATTACTTACGTTAAGTAGTGTGTAAGCTTAGGGACTGATGACCTTAGCAGTTAAGTCCCATAAGATTTTAGACACTTTTGAACATTTTGAACAAACAACAGTCTTACACAGTTTCCTCATAGATGCATTATACGAAGAGCGTTCCTTAAGTAACCCAATACTTTTCTTCTGAGCAGGTTGGTATTATTAAGGATTTCAGTTCACCATATTACCCGCTCGATTTTGGCAACAAACCCCAATTTTTCAGTATAATATCCGTACAATGCAACGGCCTTACGCTAACTTAGTGTCGGAGCCTGCGTGCCCGCATGGTGCCCGACTACTGGTCGACGTCGGAGCCAACGCCGTTCTGCAACAGTGATCTCCCTGTCATCCTCGTACTGCTTTCCGTGGAGTGTATCCTTCACTGGGCCAACCAGCTGGGTGACGGAACAAGCAAGAGCCGGGCTGTAGGTGTAAGTAGGCTGTTTAGGTTTTTTTATTGGTAACGCCACCTCTGTATGAAAATCACTGGCTGTGCTGTGTGCAGTCTGTGGCTGGTTTGCATTGTTGTAATACTCGCCATTGTAGTGTTAGGCAGCTGGCTGTGAACAGCGCGTAGCGTTGCGCAGTTGGAGGTGAGCCGCCAGCAGTGGTGGATGTGGAGAGAGAGATGGCGGAGTTTTGAAATTTGTCATGAACTGCTATATTTGTATATGATGATATCAAGGTAAATACATTGTTTGTTCTCTATTAATATCTTTCATTTGCTAACTATCCCTATCAGTAGTTAGTGCCTTCCATAGTTTGAATCTTTTATTTAGCTGGCAGTAGTGGCGCTCGCTGTATTGCAGTAGCTTGAGCAGCGAAGATTTTTGTGAGGTAAGTGATTTGTGAAAGGTATAGTTTAATGTTAGTCAGGGCCATTCTTTTGTAGGGAATTTTGAAAGTCAGATTGCGTTGCGCTAACAAAATATTGTGTGTCAGTTTAAGCACAGTCATGTATAAATTTATCAAAGGGGAAGTTTCATATGTCGACCCTTAGCCGAGGATACCTCACTGGAATCTTCTGATTTTTCTTGCGCTGGCAATTAAGTAGACATTATTTCCATTGCTATGTTATTTTATTTTGCTCTTCAAATTGTCCTTTTCTGTGTTATCGTGTGAAATATTGTGACAATTATGGCGTGTGAAAAACGTAATACTAGGCTCCAAAGTAAACTGAGAAATGACAGTGAAGACGAAAGCAGTATGTTAGCGCCGCAGAGTAATGAATTAACTAATGTTCAAAGTAGTAATTTGGTAATTGCGCATAGAGAAATGGAGCGGGCGGCAAACAATGGTGTAGACAGTGAAACAGGTAGTGAACAGGGAAGCGTTATCGATCGATTGGTCGGAAACAGCTCGCCTCAGGAATCGGGAATGACAGAACACAATATTGCAAATACTGCAGACTCAGGTTTTGGGTTCTCACCGTTTTCTCAAATGAGTCAAGACACATTTTCCGCTTGTCAAAATGTGAATGTTGCCGGTGCAACTTCACTGCCGAAAAGCACTGAGGAACATGTTTCAGACACCAGTGCATTGTTATTACAATTAATGCAACAAATGGGACAAAAGCTTGAAAAGTTAGACACAATGGAACAACACCAGAGACAAACACAGCAACAGTTAGACACAGTGGAACAAAATCTCAAAAAGTTAGACACAGTGGAACAAAATCTTAAAAAGTTAGACACAATGGAACAAAATCAGAGACAAACACAGCAACAGTTAGACACACTGGAACAAAATCAGAGACAAACACAGCAACAGCTTCAAAAGTTAGACTCATTGGAACAAACTCTTGAACAAACGCGTGAAGATTTAACTACTGAGTTACATAACATTGAATCGAAATGTCAAAAAGTCTGTAATGACGTAAAAACTCAAATTTGTGAGCATTTTCAACCTATTTTTTCGCGGCATGAAAAGGCATTACAGAATCACGAAGCAGCCATAAAAGAACTGCAAATTATTGTTCATGAAAATCATGAGACCTTGCAAGCTAAATTTGACTCAGTTGCATCTACCGATTCGGTTACGCAACTTGCAAAAACTCAGGAAAACTTAAAGAACACAGTAGATTCGATTTCAACACAAATGGACACTCTGAAACTTGGTTCAGAAAAACACATTGAGGAAATGTGTTCACTATCGGAGAAAGTAGCCGAACTTTCGGATCAGTTCACTAACTTATCTACGAAGGTAGATGATAATCTGAACGACACAAAAAAGGTACTCTTTAATGACACATAAGAGTGCGAACAAATTAGGAAATTAAAACAAAATCAGAATCAAATTAATACGCAACACCAAAGAGAAATCCGGGATGTACAAGATCAGCTGACTCAGGTAATACAAGAATTACGTATTTCAGAGGCCACTGGCGCTCCAATACGGGAAGAGGGACTTAGAAATACGGAACAACCACAAAATAATAACACAGGACACTTCGGAAGTTATGAAAGAAATTGGCAAGGTGCACCGAATCTTGAAATGGAACCGCCGAAACGACGTAACAATGACCGATATGCGACTCGCCGACGTGATGACTTTGACTATAAGCTGTTCATTACTACACGTAAATTCAAAACATTTAAGAATTCTGGCAACGACATTCATCCACAAGCATGGCTCCATGAATTCTCTCATTGTTTTCCTCCCAACTGGTCATTAGAGCACAGATTAGAATTTATGTGTGGCTACTTAGAGAATGAACCAGCTGTAAGAATGCGGTCGGTCATTCACGATTGCCACAGTGAAGGAGAGTTTTACCATGCCTTCCTCTCAGCATATTGGTCTCAGGCCACACAAGACCGAGTAAAACAAAGCATCATAATGATGACACGTTTCGAACAATCTGAATTTTCCAGTCTTATGAAATATTTTGAAGACATGTTGCACAAGAATCAGTACCTGTCAAACCCATACAGCCCCTCAGAACTTATCCGCATTTGCTTAATCAAATTGCCTGAACATTTACGACACATTATTTTGGCAGGACGTTGTAAAGACGACATTGAAGCTTTTCAGGGACTGTTACAAGAATTGGAAATTGACACTGACAATCGCGGAATGCAGAAACAGGAACACAACAATTACAGGTCACATCCGTCACAATTCCTCGATAATAACTGGACGCGACAAGGCTATTCTCACAACACAAATCGTGACCAAAACAGACACCACCCGTATGACAACCGTTGGCAGAGTAGTAATAATTACAGGGAAAGATCACCTCTCCGCGGTAATGACTATCACAGAGACAATCAGAGAAACAGACAATATGGGAACCAAAACAATTATTATTACGGGAGACAGAATAACTTGAGACGCAACGATCCAGCGCGCAGTTACGATTCAGGGAGAAATTCTCCACCACTTAACCGACAAGAAAGAAACTACAGGAACTACCGACATGACGACAGACGATGTGATCGTAACGACAGACCTGAATTGCATCAGAACTGGCGGGATTCAAACAGAGCAGGGCCCTCTCGTCACGGTGAATTTGTAGAAGTTAGGTCTCCAAACCCCAATAACGACGCGCGCCAACAAAGAGACAATAGGCAATGACTCACACCGCTGGCAGCCACAAAACATACTTATGAAACTGACGACGCAGCTGCCGTAGCTAGTAATTACGTAAAAATGGAAGACATTAGGGACATCTTACTCCAGGAACACGACATAAAACATAACAACATTGCATATCCTGTGATTCACATTACAGTAAATGATGTAAAATTTACGGCAGTACTTGACTCTGGCAGTCCCATTTCAGTAATTAGTGAAACAGCCTTTAGCAAATGCAACAAATCGAACGATTGTCCCACACTTCCGTTACGTAAGATTAAATTACATGGTGCAATCTTTGGAAAACGTGTAGATGTACGCCAACAAACCAACTTAGAATTCTTTTGTCAAAGCCACAGCTTCTCTGTGAGCTTTCTTATTGTTCCATTATTGTCGACGGAAATTATACTGGGAGTAGACTTTTTGAATGAATACAAAGCAATCTTAAGCTTTCACGATGCTGAAATAAGTTTAGAAAAAGAAGGTAAGTCAGTAGCATTGAAATTTGAAGATTGGCTCTCAAACCACGACGAAGAAATTAATCGGCTTTACCTCCTGTTAGACAACAGTTCGGAATTTTCAACGGAACTTGACACTAACAAGCACTCTGCAAGTACTGACAGGGGTGATGTCGACGGCATATTTGAAACTAATAAGTTAATTCAGAATAAAATTCAAACAATTGAGAATTGTAATGACACTGATAGGCAGGACCTCTTTGAGATTTTACAAGCACATTCCACAGTTTTTACTCACAAAACAGGAACAATCAAGGGATTTCAATACCAATTTCGTGTTCGTGAGCATACTAAATTTTGTGTTAGACCATACGTAATTCCGGCGCATTATAGGGACCGTGTTAGATCAGAAGTACAATCTATGCTTGATGAGGGCATTATTGAGCCTGCAGTAAGCTCATACAACAATCCATTACATGTCGTTGAGAAGAAAAATGGATCGATCAGACTTGTCTTAGATTCGAGACAAATCAATACTATCATTATTCCTGAAACAGACAGGCCGCAAACGTTGGAAGAACTTCTTCAAAATTTTAATGGTGTAAAAGTGTTGTCTTCCATTGATCTCAGATCCAGCTTTTATCAGATCGAACTTCATCCAGAATGTAGAAAATACACAGCTTTCCTTTGTTTCGGCGTTTGTTATCAGTTTCGGAAAATTCCCTTTGGTTTGAACACTTCTTCAGCAGCATTCATTCGCGGGCTAAATTCCATATTGCCTGAGTTCTTAAAACGTCACATCACCTTATATGTGGACGATATTCTAATAGCAGAAGCTTCATGGGAACAACATAATCGCATCCTCAACAGTTTGTTACGCATTTTTGCAGAATCTGGAATTACAGTTAACTTGGAAAAGTCTGAATTCGGTCGGACAAAGGTGAAGTTTTTGGGACATATTATTTCTTCTAAAGGCATTCAGCCGGATCCTGAAAAGTTAGAGGCAATCAGAGCCATTCCAGTTCCATCCACAAAAAGACAAGTCCGCAGTTTTCTAGGTCTCGTAAATTTTTACCGTCGTTTTCTGAATATGCAAATTCTTGTTACACCAAAACTTTGTTCTCTCACTGGAAAAAATACTATTTGGAACTGGGACGAACAAGCACAGTTGGAATTCGGTTCTTTAAAAGAAGCGTTACTTCATGCGCCAATATTAGCTCATCCAGATCTATCACAAGATATCTGCCTTAGCACGGATTCTTCTAAAGTCGGTCTTGGTGCCCATTTATTTCTAGAAGCCATAGAAAATGACATTACTGTTCAGAAAACCATTGCTTTTGCTAGCCGAGTGCTAACAAAATCTGAAAAAAATTATTCCGTTACTGAATTAGAAGCTTTAGCAATCGTTTGGGCATTTAACAAATTCCGTTTCTTTCTTTCTGGTAAGCACGTAAAAGTATACAGTGATCATCGTGCATTACAATTTCTTATGTCTTCAAAATTAAATCACGACAGGTTAAAACGTTGGGCATTGTTTCTGCAAGAATTCCGCTTCACAATAGTCTACATTCCCGGCAAGGAGAACATTGTTGCGGACGCACTGTCACGCGCACCGGCTGGGCTTGAGAAAAGTAACACAGAAGGCAACATTGAGAAAAATTTCAGTATTCTTTACATTCAGAAAGTCGCCTTAGAAAACTTCAACCCCACATCTTTAAAGGACATTGCTCATGAACAAGATAAAGATCCGATTTGGAAAGACATCAAGAGCAAATGGCATGAAAAGACACACACACAGATTCGGCATTATTACCTGGTTAGAAACAACATACTCTTCAAACGCTGCACTGTTGATGACAAGCTATGGGTACTTTGCATTCCAGACGATTTTGTTAATAAGCTCATTTGGTACATTCATTTCAGCTACGCACATTTTGGCCCACGAAAATGTTATCATATTCTTCGAACGACTTGTTATTTTAACAATATGGAGAAGCGAATTCGAAGAGTCTTGTCTATTTGTAAACTTTGTCAAAAGGCGAAACCATCTACTGTCTCACATCGTGCTCCGTTGTTTCCTATCATTCCTTCTAAATTAAAAGAATTTGCTGCTGTTGATCTCTTGGGACCGCTTGTCAGAACATCTAATGGATTTTCGTACGTTCTAGTTGCTGTTGAACTTACTTCAAAATTTGTTTCTTTCACTCCGTTACGTAAAGCCACTGGACGATCTGTATCCAACGCCTTTGTTAAAAATTTCTTACGTGAAGTTGGACACGTTAGTAAAATCATTTCAGATAACGGACCGCAATTCAGATCTGCTGTTTGGTCACGCATGCTTCGCAACCATAAAATCAAACCCGTTTTTATTTCATTGTACTCACCACATTGCAACCCGTCTGAACGGATTATGAAAGAAATCAATAAGCTTTGCAGACTTTATTGTCACAGAAAGCATCAGCATTGGGACAGATATTTACACTTATTTCGAAACGTGCTGAATGAAATGCCTCACGACTCCACTACTTTACCACCTACTCTTGTACTGAAGAATGAAGAATCACCGAACAGAATCAGAGAGCTTGTACCTTTCCCGAATACACGTAAACTTCGACACAAAGACATAATTGATTTGGCTCTTAAAAATATAAAATCTGCAGCAGACAAAAGGAGAAAGCTACACGGTAAAGCAAATGCAAAGA
Organism: Schistocerca americana; assembly: GCF_021461395.2. Classification (NCBI taxonomy): domain Eukaryota; kingdom Metazoa; phylum Arthropoda; class Insecta; order Orthoptera; family Acrididae; genus Schistocerca; species Schistocerca americana. The sequence goes on from NC_060125.1 coordinate 326,587,048, forward strand.
AGTTGTATATTGGTCAGAAAGTTCTCATTAAAGCTCATTCATTGTCACATAAGAAGAAACACTTGAGTCACAAATTCTTTCTAGTTTACAATGGACCTTACAGAATTCAACGTATACCACATGACAATTGCGTTGAAGTTGAAACTCTGCGTACTAGGAAGAGTAAAGGTTTACACCACATTTCACATGTAAAACCATTTATTGAAAGATAATCTGCTTTTTAACTTAGTCTTTGCCATAAAATTTTTCGCTTCACATTACTAATATGAATAGTCAGACTTAGAATCTGTTAACAAACAACAATGTTTGAAGTTAAATATCCAATCAAGAACCAAGAGAACTTACTTAAACAGAAATGACGAATGCATTGTTATAGTGAACAGACGTCACAGTGTTATTGTGTGTGTACATTCTTGCTTGTTAGTTGCATGATTATGGAACGACTATAAGGCTTACATACTTAGAACATTTACCAGTACTGCTAATGAGATTTTAATGCAACATTTTGGTTTACTTGAAAATATATTCTGGATTTAAAGTACTTTCAGTGAGATACCAGATGGCACAGTGGTTAGTTTATGTGACAGCTACACGATTTTACCACGACGCTACTAATGAGTGACAATTTACAATGTTGCTTTTGCAGTGTTTCTGTTTTATATCTGCACAGTTTTTCTGAATTCTTCTGGAAAGTAAAACATGTTTTAGTAGTAACTTTTGTGGTACAGCAACAATGAGATTGTCTTTTCCGTAGCACAACAATACGTTACAGCACAGTACTTTCTTCATCACGGCAATAAGCGTAATAACTAAGATATCTATACATAAAGCATTTCACTTTTGTTTATCATGAGGTAAGTACATTGACTTCTGCAGAACTTGACTTTCGGAGGACGATAAGTACGACACTTCCACAGAATTATCTTACAGCAAGACGCACATTTAGCGCTACAGGACACGCATTTGAGAGATTTTGTACTTAAGCCATTTATTTTTCAAGATTTTTGAATTACAAAGAAAGTTTTCCGTGATATATTTCATTCTATTGCTGTAATCTGTAACACCTGAGGGTATAATTACATTAATCCTCAGGGGGGTACACACTTACTTTGTGTACCATGTGTGTGGCAACCACAAGGAACCCTAGCTAATATGGTATTTGCTTACACAACTTTACACATCGGTACCATATTTCTCTAACACACAAATTACACAGCTATCTGATCATTTAACTGAGAGATAAACATTTTTTTTACTACATCAGTGACAGATGTTTACGCAATTACACAGTTGAATAACTTCACACTTATAAAATAGTATTTTGTCTGTACTTTGTAAACTGTTCATATTTTTTTTTGGAACCATTGTGATACTATGAGAGCTTTGAATGGTGTATTTGGTATGGATTCATGATTTTTAAAGTACGTTTGAGGCAGATGACACTTTTGACATGAGCAGAGAATTTTTTTAATTATTGGAGGAATCTACGACGATTTTGAGATTTGACTGAGGTGTTATGATGTTATTTTTACGACGACGATGTGTATTATGCTGATGAGGTATGTTTATGATTAATAGGCTGAGGCTATATGAGTTATTTGATTATGCTTCATATTTATAATGACGAAATATTGACGAGTGTCGATGGATACGTATATGTGTAATAAGGTAAGGAGTAATGAATAGTGGGTAGGGACTCTTGACTTGTGAAAAAGGATGTTGGAAACCAAGAATCGTACTTTAAGAGTTATGAAATGTGTGTAAATGCGTGAATGTATCACAATGCCGGCGAAAATTTTTTGGACAACGTTATATTCATAGGATTTTCTTTCTACAGATTTGCAACGCTAATTCTTGACCTGTGAATTATTTTTATGTGAGACTGTCACTGTAGCGGAAACTGGTGTCGTAAATATTTCCGTAAGAAAGTTAAGTGACCACCTGCACGTAATGCGTCGTGGGCACGCAGCTGTGTCAAACACCTGGAGAACAAGCCATTAGGGTGTGCCTTTCTGGAAGCACAGGTAGAAAAAAAAGAAAAAAGGCAGGCCTTTATCCTCGCCATTGGCATTCCTTTAGAGAAAATATTGCAAATGTGACACCCTCATTACTTCCATTAACCTTATTATTGACATTCCTTTGTAGAAAGCATTGCAAATATTACTCGCTCATTATCTGAAAACATATGATTACTCGTACTTTGTGCTAATTACTGCAATGCTTATGAATTGATGGGAAATATTCGTACATCTGCACACCTGATTATGACAAGTGTCTTTCTATGAGACTTGAGAGCTACTGACTTACGAAATGCCACATGACTATTGAATGATATTTTTATGCTTTGCTTTTCGTAGTTGCTTATTTCACTTGATATCTGGTTTCCAGCTGTGTTGCAGCATTGCTTTTATAAAATAAAATGCATTTGCTAATGTGAACACTTTCTGTCAACAGATCTATTAAATAATTATTTTATGATCCACATTCTTTAAAAAAGGAGCACTTGGAAAGGAAAGAACAATAAGAAGGAACTAGTAACAGTAACACATAATTTTCTTTTCAAGTACATGGTAATATTTCTTTTTACAATCAGTTGTTGTGGTGCACCACTTTAATTACATAGATATTAAGATGTGAATATACATTTCCCTTATCTGCATTGTTGTTTTTACTGTAATATTTTTTCTGCTTGAGCTTTGTCATGTATAGATATAAGTTTTATATTTTTTATATTTGCTGCTGCTGTTTGCCAGGCATAGTGCTACTGGATTTTAAAATGTGTTACTCTGTTAAGCTAATTTTACTACTGACTTATTTTTCTTGCTACTGTACATTGGCTCATGTTAGTTGTAATGTTGCATTGCTTGGTAATTTATATTTACTGTAGCTTGCTTTGCAATTTTCCATTTTTTTTTGCACTGCTGTTTGTGTTAATTTGTTATGTGCTGCTGCATTGCCTCGTCCCTTAGTTTAGTATCTGAGCTCAGAAGATTTAAGTTAGCTTAAGAGGAGACTATATAAGAAACTAACTATTATAAATTGAATTGAGAAGCTATCAGAAAATGGTGATGAATGAAGGGAGATCTCCAAGAAGCAAAGAAAGTTTTGTTTGCAAAATACTGCAATGAAACAAACCCTGTCCTCTCCTTTTGTGTTATCCCACTATGTGTTTGGGTACCCTTGTGTATATATGTTCTTCCTGTCTTTATATGTTTACCTCATCAGACTTTTGTTGTAGACTTTTTCTCATACTCAGCTACATGAACTATGATGAGGAATACTGTTATCCTCAAATATAATTTGCGTTAATAATATGTTATTTACTTTGTAAAGATGTTAGACATTATTAATTCTGTTTTGTTTTAATGCTCATGTGTAAAGTTGATGTTTCAAAAGTTATTCTGATCTTTTATGTATTTACTTATGTCATAATTCCTGTAACACTGATGTATATGTTTATTTCTATTCTTTTGTAAAGCCCCTATTACTACAAACGTTATCTGTATTATTATGTTTTTCATGATGTGTTTTGTACCTTTGTTATTGTATTCTTATGTTATAAAATTGTAATTGTCACCAGTTCATGATATTATTAACTTGTTAGTTACATTTCACTGCACACGTTTCTGTTGGTCATAGTATATGGACAATATGTGAGAAGTAGGGACTCTTAGTGTTTGCACGTGTGTTAATAATTCAGCAAGGGACTGGATAACAGCATTGCTGGTTCTAAGGACGATTTCAAAAACTTTGTGAGTGCACAAGTGGTGGTTTATGGACTTGCTATATTATCCGCAAGAGTCTTCAACGGTGATTGTGCACCTGCACAGTCACAACAGATGGCTGCTGGCTATCTCTCCAAGGACTACAGTGGGTCTGCATCTTTGATGACCCACCAGTACCATTATCTCTACAAGGACTACAGTGGGTCTGCATCTATGATGACCCACCATGCCATTATTTCTACAAGAACTGCAGTGGGTCTGCACCTCTGGTGGCCCACCAATACCGTAATCTCTACCAGGACTACAGTGGGTCTGCTCTGTGATGACCTACCTACCAATACTCTTCAAAATTTCGACTGACTCTGCTGTGGGTTTGCTCTGTTGTGGCCCATTACCTGTCTGCATGTCGAAAGTCAGCACTGTCTTTCCATTGGAAGGACAACACTACTTCTTCAAGACTGCATGGAAATCCACTACTTCCGTGTGCATTTTCTTTTACTGCTCAGACTTTGAGAAAAACACTGCTATTCTCCTGTTATGTACGATTAGGACTGTCTTTATGGACTGTGAGACAATTTTAGCTTTTGACCAACATTGTATCAATAAGTGTGTGAATTTGATTTCTTTGTTATTGTAATTATGAAAAAAAAATTTCAAATCTGTATTGGCCACTGCCCAATCCAATTTGTAAAATTTTTTGTGGGGAGCATGGGGGCTATGTAAGTAGGCTGTTTAGGTTTTTTTATTGGTAACGCCACCTCTGTATGAAAATCACTGGCTGTGCTGTGTGCAGTCTGTGGCTGCTTTGCATTGTTGTAATACTCGCCATTGTAGTGTTAGGCAGCTGGCTGTGAACAGCGCGTAGCGTTGCGCAGTTGGAGGTGAGCCGCCAGCAGTGGTGGATGTGGAGAGAGAGATGGCGGAGTTTTGAAATTTGTCATGAACTGCTATATTTATATATGATGATATCAAGGTAAATACATTGTTTGTTCTCTATTAATATCTTTCATTTGCTAACTATCCCTATCAGTAGTTAGTGCCTTCCATAGTTTGAATCTTTCATTTAGCTGGCAGTAGTGGCGCTCGCTGTATTGCAGTAGCTTGAGCAGCGAAGATTTTTGTGAGGTAAGTGATTTGTGAAAGGTATAGTTTAATGTTAGTCAGGGCCATTCTTTTGTAGGGAATTTTGAAAGTCAGATTGCGTTGCGCTAACAAAATATTGTGTGTCAGTTTAAGCACAGTCATGTATAAATTTATCAAAGGGGAAGTTTCATAGGGTGGATGAGCTAGAACAGTCCGGCGAAGTTAGTGAGCTCCTCTGCGAAGACTTGTATCAGGCACTGACTTGTCATAGAGAAGTTCGTTTGTATTTTTGTGACGACTAACATACTGAAGCCGTTTCTTCGATATTCTGAGAAGAGCAGAACACACATCAGAGTAGAAACTTCCTGGCTGATTAAAACTGTGTGCCCGACCGAGACTCGAACTCGGGACCTATGCCTTCGCGGGCAAGTGCTCTACCATCTGAGCTACCGAAGAAGGACTCACGCCCGGTCCTCACAGCTTTACTTCTGCCAGTATCTCGTCTCCTACCTTCCAAACTTTACAGGAGCTCTCCCGCGAACCTTGCAGAACTAGCACTCCTAAAAAGAGGATACTGCGGAGACATGACATAGCCACAGCCTGGGGGATGTTTCGAGAATGAGATTTTCATTCTACAGTGGAGTGTGCGCTGATATGAAACTTCCTGGCAGATTAAATCTGTGAGCCCGACCGAGACTCGAACTCGGGACCTTTGCCTTTCGCGGGCAAGTGCTCTAACATCTGAGCTACCGAAGTTTGGAAGGTAGGAGACGAGATACTGGCAGAAGTAAAGCTGTGGGGACCGGGCGTGAGTCGTGCTTCGGTAGCTCAGATGGTAGAGCACTTGCCCGCCAAAGGCAGAGGTCCCGAGTTCTAGTCTCGGTCGGGCACACAGTTTTAATCTGCCAGGAAGTTTCATATCAGCGCACACTCCACTGCAGAGTGAAAATCTTATTCTGGACACATCAGAGTTGATCGTTGCTCCATGACGGAGGACATCAAACAGGATAACACCTACAGGGTCCCAGAAGCGTCGGCACGGCCTTACCGGCTGAGGGTATGGCCGTGAAATTTTTCTTCGGAGAAAAGGTGGTGTGGCGACACTCCACGTATTGCCATTTGTTTCCGGTTGCAAGAGATTAATCAGTGTTGCATCGCCTGTGACAATGATCGACAACATAAGTGTCACGGTCAGCTTCGTAACGTGCAAGCAATTCCGCGCAGATGACACTTCGTTGCTGTTTATGGTCTTCTGTTACGCAGAGGGGAAACCAGCGAGCACACTCCTCTGGGTAACTGAATGGTGGCCGAATCTGTCAGCACTGCCCAAAAAGAGACGTCCTGTTATGAAGTGAGGAGTTTGGTTATCTGTCCACCACGTCGAATGAGAGTGTCTGCATATTCATACACTGCAGGAGTCACAGTTGTGTGCGGCTGGTCGGCACGATAGAATTGGTACAAATTGGCACAGGTTTGAGCGACATGATGACAGATATTTTGCCCAACGGCTCACCGTGTTTTTGTTCATTGTCATGTCTCCTCATAGGGTCTGCAAGTGTCTCTGAACATATGTGCGCTCTGGTTTGCACGAAAAAAAAAAAATAATCAGTGAAACCTCTCTGCTTGGAACAGACCTCCGTTACAGACGCCACATCGGACCTCATATTTAGTTCTGCCACCAATTGGAAACTATAGGGACTGAAGGGGAATATCCCACGACGTCCCACAGAAAATTCTGCATTTTTTTCAAACGAAATAGGCTGAGAAAAAAAAGTACTGCATTACTTATTGTAGCTCTGGAGAATACCTCAAAACATCAAATGTTCCATTCACATTGTCTAAAATTTTTGTTTCGCTCCATAACGCCTTACAATAACAGTCCACGATTACTTTTTAATATGACGGAGATGTGCAGTTGATATGAATGTCTCCACATCACTATTTAGTCCGCTATAGTTGTAATAACAATACCCCACAGAAATGAAAAATGGTGAAAGAAAAACCAATCGGCATACAATTCACAGTCGGCGTATTAATAACGTAAATAAAGATTGAAACTTCCGATAAAATTTCTTTCCTATCACGAACCGATGGGTTTCATTCTGCCAATAGCATATATACTCTCCGTGAAACGAGTTCGTTACGTGGACCGCTAAATGACGTTGCAAATTGTACCATCTTTCCCAGCCGCTTCGCGCGTACTCAGATCGCCTCAGGTAAAAGTTGAATACCGTGAAGAGAAATCGAATTGTAAAAAATAAATAAAATGTAATGTAACTACTTCTGATTTCACCTTTTACACCAGCAGAATGTTGGTATATCGTATTCGTAAACCTTGCTTTTAAGCTCTATTAGTAGTGCAGAACGTCTGTCATCAACAAAAAGAAGAGGCCAACAACTTGAGTGGCATTAAATTTTACATTGTACATATCCCTCAACAAATCCAATCATCAGAAGAAAGGAGATGTGCAACGGATGAAAGACCGAAAGGGCGAGTGAGGAGCAGGTACAGTTCACACTACTACTGCTCGTGCAACTTATGAACTATGACATAGTATTCACGATCAGACTCTTAAATCATCTTACAGTGATTATCGAATATCCAACAATATTTCCCGCACAAAGTATGAAATACTAGATTATTGAGAATAACATTCTTATACGATTTAGACAGAAACATTAATGGCAGAATCGTTGCCGCGAAATTAATGATACACGTAATTCTGAACATTTCAAGAGTAGTGACGCGTTCAAACACTAGCTATTATTGTAGTGGATTCCCCAAATGGGTAGCAAGATTTTCATTAATTGAACCTATTTAATACACTATACAAAATGGCTCTGAGCACTATGAGACTTAACTTCTGAGGTCATTAGTCCCCTAGAACTTAGAACTATTTAAACCTAACTAACCTAAGGACATCACATACATCCATGCCCGAGGCAGGATTCGAACCTGCGACCGTAGCGGTCGCGCGGTTCTAGACTGTAGCGCCTAGAACCGCTCGGCCACATCGGCCGGCCACACTATACAACGTAATGCCTCTCGGTACGGAGCTGTTTAACAAATTTCTGGGGCATGTTCGTATGGCTTTTCGAATAACTACCTATATTCCTATCCCCCATTATGCGAAGTAGACTGTTCACTTTAGTCAATGGCTTTCGAAGCCTTCCTCACTTCAGGCACATAGGCTATGTATCATACAAACCTACGTATCAGCCCTTTTGAACATGTTTATCCCGTTTCCATTGTTACTTCTTCCACAAGTAAGTGAAGCAGCACAATACTCTTGGACCTCATCACTGTATATTCGTAAGAACTACATGTCTTTATCAGCTTTTCTATTCTAACAAACTTCACTCGATCGTTTCCGTAGTGCTTTCTACTTTCTTATCATCCTAAAAATGTTGCTTTAGTGGTCTTAAGTCCGAAGATTGGTCTGTTGCAGCTCTCTATGCTACCCTACCCTGTGTAAGCCTCTTCATCTACAAATAACCACTGCAACCTACCTCCTCCTGAATTTTCTTAGTGTATTCATTTCTTGGTCTCCCTCTACGATTTTTGCCCACAACACTTCACTCTTCTACTATATTGGTGATCCCTTTATGTCTCTTCTGTCCTACCAACCGACGAGGTCTTCTAGTCACGTTCTGACACAAATTTCATTGCTCCCCCATTCTATTCAGTACCTCCTCATTAGTTACGTGATATCCAAAACTTAACTTCACCATACTTCTGTTGCAAGATATTTCAAAAGCTTCTACACTCTTCATGTGGAAATAGTTTATCGTCCACGTTTCGTTTCCATACATGGCTACATTCCATACACATAATTTCAGAAAGGACTTCCTGACTCTTAAATTTATTACTTTATGTTAACAAATTTCTCTTATTCTGAAACTATTTCCTTGCCATTGCAAGACTACATTGTATATCCACTGCAATTCGGATGTCATCAGTTATTTTGTTGCCCAAATAGAACTCCTCTACTGCTTTAATTATCTCCTTTTCTAATCTAATGCTCTCATTCTCATCTGATTTATTTCTACTACATTCTATTATCCTTGTTCTGCTTTAGTTGATGTACATTTTTCGAGACTGTCCATTCCATTCAACAGTCTTCCAAGTCTCTTGCTGTCTCTTGCAGAATTCCAATGTCATCGGCAAATGTCAAAGCTTTTATTTCTTCTCTCTGAACTTTAGTTCCTACTCCCATTTTTTCTTTAATTTCCTCTAGGGGTTGCTCAGCGTTGTTCTGGTTGTGGTCTTCAGTCCTGAGACAGGTTTGATGCAGCTCTCCATGCTACTCTATCCTGTACAACCTTCCTCACCTCCCAGTACCTACTGCAACCTCCATCCTTCTGAATCTGCTTAGTGTATTCATCTCTTGGTCTCCCTCTACGATTTTTACCCTCCATCCGTCCCTCCAGTACTAAATTGGTGATCCCTTGATGCCTCAGAACATGTCCTACCAACCGATCCCTTCTTCTAATCAAGTTGTCCCACAAACTCCTCTTCTCCCCTATTCTATTCAATACCTACTCATTAGTTATGTGCTCTATCCATCTAACCTTCAGCATTCTTCTGTAGCACTACATTTCGAAAGCTTCTATTCTCCTCTTGTATAAACTATTTATCGTCCACGTTTCACTTCCATACATGGCTACACTCCATACAATACTTCCAGAAACCACTTCCAGACACTTAAATCAATACTTTCCATTGCCAGTATCCATTTTATATCAACTCTACTTCGACCATCGTCAGTTATTTTGCTTCCCAAATAGCAAAACTCCTTTACTACATTAAGAGTCTCATTTTCTAATCTAATTCCCCCAGCATCATCCGACTTAATCCGACTACATTCCATTAACCTCGTTTTGTTTTTGTTGATGTTCATCTTATACCCTCCTTTCAAGGCACTGTCCATTCCGTTCAACTGCGCTTCCAAGTCCTTTGCTGTCTCTGACAGAATTACAATGTTATCGGCGAACCTCAAAGTTTTTATTTCTTCTCCATGGATTTTAATACCTACTCCGAATTTTTCTTTTGTTTCCTTTACTGCTTGCTCAGTATACAGATTCAACAACACCAGGGAGAGGCTACAACCCTGTCTTACTCCCTTCCCCACCACTGCTTCCCTTTCATGTCCCTCGACTCTTATAACTACCATCTGATTTCTGTACAAATTGTAAACAGCCTTTCGCTCCTTGTATTTTACCCCTGCCACCATCAGAATTTGAAAGAGAGTATTCCAGTCAACATTGTCAAAAGCTTTCTCTAAATCTACAAATGCTAGAAACGTAGATTTGCCTTTCGTTAACAATTCTTTTAGGAAAAGTCGTAGGGTCAGTATTGCCTCACGCGTTCCAACATTTCTACGGAATCCAAACTGATTTTCCCGAGGTCGGCTTCTATCAGTTTTTCCTTTCCTCTATAAAGAATTCGCGTTAGTATTTTGCAGCTGTAGCTTACTAAACTGATAGTTCGGTAATTTTCACATCTGTCAACACCTGCTTTCTTTGAGATTGGAATTATTATATTCTTCTTGAAGTCTGAGGGTATTTCGCCTGTCTCATACATCTTGCCCACCAGATGGTAGAATTTTGTCAGGACTGGCTCTCCCAAGGCTGTCAGTAGTTATAATGGAATGTTGTCTACTCCAGGGGCCTTGTTTCGAGTTAGGTCTTTCAGTGCTCTGTCAATCTCTTTACGCAGTATCATATCTCCCATTTCATCTTCATCTACATCCTCTTCCATTTCCATAATATTGTCTTCAAGAACATCGCCCCTTTATAGACCCTCTATATACTCCTTCCACCTTTCTGTTTTTCCTTCTTTGCTTACAACTGGGTTTCCATCTGAATTCTCGATACTCACGCAGATGGTTCTTTTTCCTCCAAAGGTATCTTTAATTTTCCTATAGGCGGGATCTATCTTTCCTTTAGCCATTCCTGCTTTTCGATTTTGCACTTCCTGTCAGTCTTATTCTTTAGACGTTTGTATTCCCGTTCGCCTGCTTCATTTGCTGCATTTTTATATTTTCTCCTTTCATCAATTAAATTCAATTTCTCTTTTGTTACTCAAGGATTTCACTAGCCCCCATCTTTTTGCCTACTTATTCCTCTGCTGCCTTTACTATTTCATCTCTGAAGAGTACCCACACTTCTATTAATGTATTCTTTTCCCCTGTCCCTGACAATAGTTTCGTAAGGCTCTCAGTGAATCTCTCAACAACCTCTTGTTCCTTTAGTTTACGCAGGTTATATCTCCTTAAATTCCTATCTTTTTGCAATTTCTTCAGTTTTAATGTAGGGATCATAACCAGTAAACTGTGGTCAGCGGCTACATCTGCCCACGGAGATGTTTTACAATTTAAAATCTGGTTCCGAATCTCTGTCTTGCCATTATACAATCCATATTTGTGACCACTTACTAGTCGGTATTCGTCTTCTAAAAAACTAACAATACTCCTCACCCTCAGCTCCAGTCCCACCCCATCCCTGTTCCCAAAAAACTGCCGCATGACCGCCCTTTCCAGTCTGCCACGTTGACATGTGAGACGTGATAAGGAACAGCCCACATTTCTCCTAATTAGCTACTTAGTATTCTTCGGTGGAAAATCAGAACTGTAAACTTAGCTAGAGTAACAGACAGGGCCAGTTTGCGATCCAGGAGACACAAGTGGTCATTTGTGATGCCAAGCTGAGAAGTCGGCCAGAGGCGCCGAAGTCAATAATTTATAAAAGTAGTACCTACAGTTGAATGAAACTGTGCAATAATAATCGAACGTTCAAGTAAACTTGTCATTGTGTGGTTACGAGACACCACTAACTTCAATACCAAATTGTACTTTAGTGGCCAATCAAAAAATATCGGACATAAATGTTTTCTGGGTGTGGTACCACGTCATAATGTATAAAACTACTACTGCCGGAGAAAAACCAACGTTTCGGGCACAGTGGCAGCGTCCTTCTTCTGGGCCTACTGGTAGAAAAAGACCCAGGAGAAGGCTGCTGCATATTTTAAAGTCCTTAACTGCAGAACAGTGTTTTGTAAAAAAGTGATTTCTCATGGTACGTTTTAAACACACTGAAAGACGTGCACTTCATTCTCCATTCAGTGCTCGCATTTCATATTTCTAATCCACGCAGTCTGGTATTCGGTAAACTAATAATTCAGGTAATATCAATAATTTCTGTGGATTGCCTGATTTATTTGACGATTTTTACAGCTTGTCTCACACTGATCTGTGAGAGGAGCTTGGCGCCATGAATTTTCTTTATTTATGGGCGAGGGCAGGAGTCTTCCTAGCAGCCATGATGGCTCCCCGTTTCCTATCCTTTTTCCGATCGCCAGGGTAGCACGTGGTGGCGTTTGAAAGTTCAGTAGTGGGCAAAGTTTCTCCTGCTCTCAGTTCCCCAACCTGCCTTACCAACCTTGTAACTAATATTTCTTCTCAACTTCAACGTCGCGAGGTCGCCTCCCTGTGAAATTCCGGCCTATGATTGGCCAGTTCAGGTGCGCGCTCATTTTTCGCGGGAGGGCGCCAACCGCCCTCCTCGGATGGATAGTGGACAAAGGGGAGTAGTCAGTTCTAGTGTGACCGCGCCTGAGGCCGGAGGTGCTGCTTCCAGGGGATGAAGTTCGGTAAGCATGAGCGCCGACGTGCACTGTAGATTCGCGCCCTGCGGCCCAGAGGGAACCTTATAGGTCATTGTACTGATGTGCGCTTCTTGAATTACGGTTTATGCAACGTTTTTCGTGTTATAAGACTGTAGGGTTTTCCTTATACAGTCGGGCATAATGTGCGAGACGTGTTGGTTAGTCACAGAAGCTTGCAGTACGGCACTAAAGTACATACATTCATGCTCACTTTTCCACTTCGTCCGACAGTAGTTATTTCAGTTCTCCTGTGTAAAATTCGACCAGAATTTATGTCTGCCTAGCTTGAAAACTTGTGCCCTTTGTCCTACGCCACGTGGTGAGTGTCTGGCGCCCCTTCATGTTTCATTAACGTAGTCGGACAGCGAGCCAAAGTTATATGAATAGTTCCGCGTCTTGCTGGTTATATTCCTTTAGTACAGGAGGCTACCTAGCGATTCACCCACAATTGCATCTTTCTTAGTCTTTGGCTGATTCATGGTGGTGGTCGTTGCATGCCTGCAACCCCTTCCTTTAGTAAATTGGACCCCATTTGATAATACGGCGATCGTCCCTAAAATTGCTTGTCTCCTGCTGTCGTGGCTTATTATGAACGAGCGTTGGGCAAGCTGCTGAACTCAATTCTTTCTTCCCCCACCCCCATTTGATTGTATAATTGTTCAGTATTCAACTGTTAAATAAATGATTCCTTTAATCTGTACATTCTCCCTTTCATTGCGTGAAACCATTCTTAGTGTCACAGTAGAATAATGAAGAACTATAACGGTTGCTACAAGGTCGTGCAGGTCTCACGCCATTAATGATCGGATAAAGATTCAATATCGCGAGCCTGTTCGACCACTGCACGCATGGCACCGGTAATAGTAATAATAATTTTCAATTATCCCCATTGATAAACTGGGAAGAGTTCACAGCTCAGTGTGAGTACGTGAGCACTAAATCCACTCGATGTGGTGGACGTAGTGGCCTCTGTTTTACCTTGCTGGTTTAAAAAAAAGAATATCAAAAATTACAGCTCCTACACAGAGGAATAGTAACCTGTAAAATATAACGAGCCACCGCTTTTAACGTCCTCAAAAATAAAAATTTGTTATATGTATGGATTGACGATGGTGGGTGGGCGGTGTTGTTACGGTTGAAGATTTCCTTTACGGGACCTTAAAAACAGAAAATAAGCACTGTAAGGAGACTTACTATTCTGCGATTGTGACGCCTCTTCCTCCTCCTTCACCATTGCTTAGCCACTAATGACATCCAAACTTTGTGGCAGCAGCACTTGATTCTATATCGCTGTGTTGAATTTCTCTCCAACAGTGTTCTTGATCCACGCTATTACATTCTTCTTGTCTACCGCTCTCGTACCGTGACTGTATTTTTACGCTCTTCATAAAGACGAATCATCTGACGCTGACGAAAACATGTCTCAAGTAAAGAAACTATCAGTCGCATTTTGTCGAAAGTGAAAAGCGCAAGAAAGGAAGGAAAATGAAAACCAGTTTAGGTCATGAAAACATTCTTTTAAGTCATTTGTTACACAATATGTTAATTTTAAGTGGGCCGATGAGCTAGCGATGAATCAGTAAGAGGTCAGAAGGCTTCAGCCGGAATGGCACAAGCTGTGACTAATTTTTCGATCGATGGGGCTCCGAAGTGCTGTTCACACCTAACATTCCCTTGATTTAAACCCTTGTGACTTCAAGTTGACTCCAAAAACTACAGGAAGCACTTCATTGCATTCACTTTAAATCTGTTACAGATTTCCATCGGAAGCACGGAATGCTCCATTCGAACTTACACAGTTTACGCGCTACTGACGTTATCCTACGACTTCCAAATCACTAGAAACGAGCTGTACGTAACGTCCGTGGCTAATCTGAGCGACAGGAAAACTTTCAAATATACATCTATTTGGCATAAGTTGTAAATAAATAGTTGACACTATTGAAGTTTCAACCCTCTATTAGGGATGCATTCAAAGGCAAGAGAGTGAGTAATGACAGACAGCTATAATAAGTCTAAAAGTTTTCTTCCGCCGTTTTGTAACACAAGGCAGCATCGGTAAGTAAGAGTGCAGATGGTAGGCCGTAAGTGCCATACAAAAAGCTTACGTGATTGTAAACTAAATACCATACAATATTTAGTCGTTTTGTGATTGCATCATAATGATGTTCTCCAGTGAATATGACAACTCGTCATCTGCTGGTACTTTTTATTTTCTGCATCTAAATGAAGAAAACTGCGGCTGAGGTTCATATCATTATGTCGATTAATGAAAGATCGCGCATAGAATCGTTTCAGTGCTTGATGGCCGGTGATTCTGAGGTCAAGCTTGGCACTCGAAGAGAGGAGGTTTTTAATGCTATTGTAACTGACGAAAACAACTACAGGCTTCGTTGGTTGATTTTTGAGAGGGGACCAAACATCAAGGTCATCGGTCCCTTCGGATGAGGGAAGGATGGGGAAAGAAATCGGCAGTGTCAAAGGAACCATTCTGGGATGTGCCTGAAGCGATTTATGGAAATCACGGAAAACTTCAGTCAGAAAGGTGGGACACCTGTTTGAATCATCGTCGTCACGAATGCTAGTCCAATGTGCTTAAGACTTCGCCAAATTGCTCTTACAGGAGATCGCTATTGAAAGCAATTCCTGTGCCTGAGCGGAGAGCTGTACGACAGTCGGCCACAGCACAGGGATAGTAGACGTTAAAAATTGACTTTCCAGACTGTCAGTACTCGGCCACATGTAGAAAAACTTGTCAAAGCATGCTTTGAATTATTATATCCCAATTGAAGGTGATCACTACTGTCAGATGCAGTGGGACATTACACGAAATCAGCGGCGACGAGCGAAAATGCTTACCAGATCGGGACTCGAACCCGAGATTCCCAGATTACTAGGCAGCTGACAGCAGTGATCCCCTTCAATGTACATACAATGCTTCGCAGCTGCGGCTTCTGCGTGATATCTGTTCTTTCGGACATGTCCGAAAGAAGAGACACCACGCATTCTTATACTTAAAAGTTGAAATCGGAAGTCCTACCCCCCGCCGTGTTGTCCAAACATTGCTCCCTCTGACTACCAACTTTTTCAACCAACTGCAAACTACCTTTCTGAACACCATTTGCGCACATATTAAGAAATGTAGAATTGGATCTAATAGCCGAGCGGTCTAGGGCGCTACAGTCATGGACTGAGAGGCTGATCCCGGCGGAGGTTCGAGTCATCCCTTGGGCATGGGTGTGTGTGTTTGTTCTTAAGATAATTTAGGTTCAGTAGTGTGTACGCTTAGGGACTGATAACCCTAGCAGTTGAGTCCCATAACATTTCACACACATTTGAACATTTTTTTGGTCGATTCGTGAATCTCGTCAGAAGACCCCCAAGTCTTACGCCGCAGGATTTGTGTCCTACGGGAAAGGTGGAAGAAAGTAGTAGCCAGCGATGGCCAAATCCTTGAATCACAAATGTTTTGTATGTGTCTCACAATAAAAGGTGAACTTAAAAAAAAAAAAAACGTGCAAGCAAGCTGTAGACCAAATGTAAATAAATGTTTACCTACAGGTGATAACATTCCGAAACACGAATGAAATACCAAAACTGGCGTCGGCAGCGAGAAATCGTAAAACCCCTCCTCAGAATATTGTGATTGTACTGTTATTTCAGTTAATAATGGCAAGAAGCTGTCTCGGTGTCCCCTGCTGAATGTGTGAGTAACGATCTTGCGTTGGCGGCGCACATACTGCACTGGAAACGACCCAGTCACTTAGCGGGTCGTTCAGGACGGGAGAGCGCTGGCAGGAGGATCCGGTCCCCACTGGCGTCCTCTATTTCAGTGGAGGGTCGTCCCGCACGCAGGCTGGGACATTCGGAGAAGAGCCCGGGGCCTCAGACATGGGCTGTCTGGCCGGTTGGGCGCCGCCGAATTGAGGGCTCGTTCTCAAGTGCTGGCGGTGCGTCGCCGCATCACAGGCTCTCCGCTTTCAGCCCCCAGACGTGTTCTGCTGCCCTGGCGTGGGCATTGAACGCGACAGACGCTGCAGGTAGGAAAAGAATTCCGTGTCTGATTTTACAAAGAGGGCGTATGCATACACCACATACCATGACACTACGGAGGTGCGTTGTTGTACTCACAACTTAGGTTATCTTTTAAATGAGCCTTTTGGTGGCGCTACACAAAAAAGAAGACTGAAAAATGAAAGACTAATACAGACACTGTTTCATTAATTCCAGTCAATGATCATAAAAATTGTCGCCAGCCAATTACCAGGAAATCTCGAATTGCAGGACAATCGAAATCATATAAATTACTAAGCAGAGAAACGATACTAATTTAAAACACACATAAACAGTCTAGAAAGCTTATAAATGTGTTGCAGAGTAGTTTGTGCACAGAAATAATTGTCAAGAAAAAATATCGGTACATTGCTCGGTTTCCTAATTAATTATCATTTCTGTCAGCCAAACACGCCGTGGGCGGCCACAGACCGTGTGGGCAAACGCGTCCTTCGCTCGGTTTCCTAAATCCGAACTACACAGTGATACAAAAACTGGAGATCGGGGCGTAATAAGGATCGAATCAGATCCAAAGGCTGCTCAGACTCCTGCACTATCATCGGCGTATCTGGTGGGCTTCTTCAGTTGGTCGCGCAGCGGCCTGATTGGTTAACTTCAATGTTGATCAACTCGGAAACGGCTCATCGTATAGAATATTTTTCTCAACAATTATTCCCCAGTAGAAACTACCATGCAACACCCTTTTTGAGACTGTTTCCGACCACCCTGAATGGAAAACCGAAGCTTTAAGTGTGATAAAACATGTGTCATTAAGAGAAACGGTCTTGCTTTATCCTAATACGATTGAGCCAAAGTTTCGTAGTCAAATAATACAAACAAAACTACTAAAGTCAGAATTCGAACATCCTGCAATATTTTACATTCTCGAATGCATTTACCTCGCCGACAAATCCCGTAAAACTGTCTTGATTTTTCTTTTGTCCTGCTTCCATTATCAGCCGCAATGTCAGAAATAACTCTGTTGTGCCTTTACCTTCCCTGTAGCTAAACTGAGCTTCGTCTAACGCATTCTCAATTTTCTTTCATATTTTTCTGCACATTATTCTTGTCAGCATCTTTGATGCAAGTAGTGTTAAGCAAACTCAGCAGTAATTCTTGCACTTGTCTGCCGTAGCAATCTTCGGAATCGTGTGCATGATATTTGTCCGAAAGTCAGATGGTATATCACCAGACTCACACATTCTACACACCAACGTGAACATTCGTTGTGTTTCCACTTCCCCCAGTCTTTTTCTAGAAATTTTGATGGAATGTTAACTATCCTTTCGGCCTAATATAAAGGCTGAAGCCGGTCTGAACTTAAAAAAAAGGTATGAAATAAGGAACTGAAGTGTCGTATCATTAATTAAATCTGATGATGGTCATTATGGTATTAATTGATAGTTGACGAGATTTTCTCTGATCATAGGCTGCAAGTGAAGATACAACGTCTTTACTTCCTGGATCACGACCTTTACTCATGACTGTGTCATAGCTTTAAGACAATTTTCTGTGACCGCCTCAGGAGCCGAATGGTTAACGCCACTAACTGGCTTGTCGAACGACAGAAGTTCGAGTCCTGGTGAGTCTTCGGCTTATTCTCTGAGATTGGGAGGTTTGGTGCTGGGACTGTTCAACTTCCTGATACCAAATGAGGAGCTGCTTGAATATAGAAGTTCTTCTACGTAGCTTGTGATCTGCGTGTCCTGCTACTATGCTGAGAACTCAGATCGGTCCCTGGTACCACGCGTATCTTTACTTAATGGGATTAATGGTGCGGGGTACATTTAACCACGCAATGGCTTCTAAATAAAGAAACGGTGGCTACATCTAAGATTCAACTGTTGGCAATAACAGATGAAGGAACTGCGACATACTAATCACATTCCCCACGATCGCAGATGGCTCCTCGCACTTCCTCGTAGTCAGTGGTGGTCCATCCGTAACAGGCTTCAGATCTAATCCGTGAATGGTGTTTAAGTTTATCTATTTCTGTATATATACCTGTTTCCGGACCGCAATATTACTACATTTGGTTCAAATGGCTCTGAGCACTATCGGACTTAACATCTAAGGTCATCAGTCCCCTAGAACGTAGGACTGCTTAAACCTAACTAACCTAAGGTCATTACACGTAACCAAGCCCGAGGCAGGATTCGAACCTGCGAACGTAGCGGTCGCGCGGACTGCATTTGGGAGCGAGCGCGCTTCGGTCGGCTTATTGTGAGTTTTTATCGTGATATCTCTCGAGAAAGCGCTGAATCACCTTGATTGTATATGCAAAATCATCATGAAATCACTTACGGTCCGATGTGTTTTCCTTAGTCGCAACTGTACTTGTTTATCACAACGTCATCGCGTGCTTTCGATAATGACCATTGGAGATAAAGCGCAATAATAACGAGGCCTAGTAGAAAAATCTGCAAACCATTGTGAAGTCAATGGTGGAACATACTTCACAGCGTACCGATTAATAGCACTTCTCCCTGTTCAGTTTCCGTAAAGAACGTTTGAAGATTCTCAGGTTTCCCTGAGCCCTGTAATTGATCTGATCCTGCATTCACGTGACATACAGGCTATATATGGAGGGCTTGCACTTTATTCCTCTATTCCTCAGCTTAGTGTTGGTCCCTGAAACTTTATGAGTAAGCGTTAGTGCGGAAATTGACACCACTTAAAGTGTCTGCCAATTTGGGTTTCTCAGCACCTATATTACACTCTCCCACGAATCAAACAAACATTTGGCAATTCATGCTGCTATTTTTTTTTTTTTTACACTTTCAGCATCCCATGCAGCTCCTACTCTCCACGGACCCCGCACACTTGATTAATATTCTATGACTGGCCACAAGAGTGTTTATTGTAATGACGTACGAATATTTTTAAAACGAATGAAGACGAAGAGATAATAAAAGGATTTCAACAGACTTTCTCAGAAATGCTGAGTACAGTGAAATTGGGTTAGTTTGATTTTGGAATGAATAAAACTTTTTAGACGTATTGTGTTTTGTAAGGAATTTCCTTTGTAGATTGACTGCATTTTCGTAGTATTCTAGCAGCGAATCGAGGTCTGCCCTGCTTTACCTCCGTTTGAACCCATGTGGCCAATCCACCTTTATCCTTGGAAAATGATACACGCAAGTATTTGTATGTAATGACCGAATCCAGTTATGACTAACTGATATTATAGTCAGAGGATATTACTTTCCTGCATTTACTGCTGTGCAAAATTTTGAACATTTAAAGTGAGTTCGTAATCTACGCAGCACACTGAAAATTAGACAAGATTTGGCTGTATATTTGTACATCTCTTATTGTGCAGTACGCCGTTGTAGATGACTCCATAATCTGTGTAATGTCGGACGTTACTACTAACTTGCTCTACAGGTTATTAACACACAATACGAACTGCATTGATCCCAAACCACTTCCCTGGGTCACGCTTAAAATTACTTTTACATTGTTTGTTGGCATGCTACGACCTCCTTGCTAAGAAGTCGTCAGTCCAGTCACTAATTCTGTTTGTTACCCCTTATTATGGTACTTTCATTAACAACCGCCGATGTGATAGACAAAATGCATCAATGGAATGAAGTAATGCTATCAATACCTGACTGCCCTGCTCCAAGGTTATTGCGTGTCATGTGTCAAAGGCACGATTTGGTTTCCGCAAGATTGATGTCTTCTGACCTGATGTTTGTTGCGATGGAAGAGGTAAATCTGTTCAAATTTGAGCACAATCTGTGTTCTAATATTTTAGAATTAACTTACATTAAAGTTACCGGAAGTTAATTTTGTGTATCTAAACTGCCTTCCTGTCACCTTTTTGTTCCTGCAATTTGCGGTATATACGGTGAAAAAAAAAAGAGTTTAATACAGATGCCTATTCCTTATAAAATATGATATTGATTCCTTGAGACTCATCAATTTTACCTTTTTAAGCTGTTTCTGGACCACACTAACATTGATATCTCTATCAACCATCTTTGCGGATCTTTGCCCTGATCAAAGTGGACTGTAATTCATTCAGCATTTCGCCATCTATAGCCTTATGTAGCGTTTTACTCATATTGTGCAGCTGTCGTTTCCTTATAATTCTATATATGGACTGTGTAATACTTATGGCAGCTAGCTCTAAATACAGGAAAATGTATGTTAAGGCAGATGAATAGCGAAAACAAACCCGTAATGTTCGGAAACACCATTAATGGTGTACTGCTTGACACAGTCACGTCGATTAAATACCTAGGTCGGTTAAATAATTAGGCGTAACGCTACGAAGCGTTGTGAAATGGAAGTACCGTGTACGATTTCTCGTAGGGATGCGAATGGTCGACTTCGGTTTAATGGGAGAATTTTAGGAAAGTATGGTTTACCTGTGAGGGATATCTCTTATAGCGAATTAGTGCGACCCATTCTTGAATACTCCTTGTGTGATTCCGATCCGATCAAAGGAAAACCTGGAAGCAACTCAGAGACGGGCTGCTAGATTTGCTACCCACATGTTCAGACAACACTCAAGTATTACGAAACTACTTCGGGAACTCAAATGGGAATTCCTAGAGGGAAAGCAATGTTCTTTCCGAGAAAACCTACTGAGGTAATTTAGGGCACTTGTTGCTAAAGCTGACTGCAGAACTATTCTACTGCGCCAACATAAATTTCGCTTAAGACCACGAGGATAAGAGAAATTAGAGCTTATACGGGCCAGACAGATTGTCTTTCTTCCCTCGCTGCTTTTGCGAGTGGAACTGGAAAAGAAATGACCAGTAGAAGTACAGGTTACCCTACACCCAGTGCCATACGGTGGCTTGCGATGTATGTATGTATGAACAGGGTGTTTCAAAAATGACCGGTATATTGGAAACGACAATAAAAACTAAACGAGCACCGATAGAAATACACCGTTTGTTGCAATATGCTTGGGACAACAGTACATTTTCAGGCGGACAAACTTTCGGAATTACAGTAGTTACAATTTTCAACAACAGATGGCGCTGCGGTCTGGGAAACTCTATAGTACGATATTTTCCACATATCCACCATGCGTAGCAATAATATGGCGTAGTCTCTGAATGAAATTACCCGAAACCTTTGACAACGTGTCTGGCGGAATGGCTTCACATGCAGATGAGATGTACTGCTTCAGCTGTTCAATTGTTTCTGGATTCTGGCGGTACACCTGGTCTTTCAAGTGTCCCCACAGAAAGAAGTCACAGGGGTCCATGTCTGGCGAATAGGGAGGCCAATCCACGCCGCCTCCTGTATGTTTCGGATAGCCCAAAGCAATCACACGATCTTCGAAATATTCATTCAGGAAATTAAAGACGTCGGCCGTGCGATGTGGCCGGGCACCATCTTGCATAAACCACGAGGTGTTCGCAGTGTCGTCTAAGGCAGTTTGTACCGCCACAAATTCAAGTTTTTATTGCCGTTTCGAATATACCGTCATTTTTGAAACACCCTGTATGTATGTATATGTATACCCTGTATAGTCCCCCCCTCCACACATGCTCTTATAGTTGCACATGTATCCAGTGCGTGCTCAACTATTCTTCTCAACGAGATACATCTCTTAAAAATTCGGTCGCATAAGCACCGATAGAAAGCTATTTGAACCAAGGCACCTAAAGAAAGTGTAACAGTAAATGTTAATACGAAAAAAAGCATTCCCAAAGGACTGAGAGATACGACGAAATTGGCAAAAGGCAGAGTAATGGAATATTTCGCCAAGATAACTTGGAACTACATTATACATAGAAAGGCCGCAGGATGCAGTCATTATCCAGTACTGATGATGCTTGTAAGGGGCCATTTTTTCCTTACATTTTTAATATCAAAAGTATCTGTTCTTAGTGGATATAATTTTCTTTTTATTTACAGCTTGGAGTGTTCTGTTCAAGAGATTCAAATTAATAGAAATATACAAGGAAACGTTCTTTCTAGTCATTCAGAAGCTCTTCCGCCCGCTGTACTTTCCTTTGCATCCCTCGCTTGTGTCCCATTTATTTTTGGTGCTGTGAAGGTACTGTTGCACGCTTTAATCCTTTTTTTTTTTTAATTTACTTGTTGAGTTGTTACAGTACACAAGTAGAATGGAAATAGATAGTTCCCTCGAAATTACAATATTTATCAACAGATTGTGTCATCATATTAGACATATTCGACGTAATATCATCTGTAATTGTATTGAAATCCATTTCTTAGACCAGGGAACCAGCTGTAAACAATGAAAGCTATAGCTCTCAGCTTCTGTTACAGAATAGATTAGTATATAAATTCAGAGGAAAATCATAATTCTTTATGGTAAATTTTTGAGTTTTTGGCTGTGGTTTAGCAACAACGTCCTATAAACGGTGACAACATTTCGTTTACGATTTTATTTGGTTTGGTTGCACCAAGTGCCAAACCAGCGTTCATAATAGTGAATACAACGTCTTCTATGAAATTATCAGGAAATGGCTGTAATCCAAGAAGCTAATAGTATAAAAATGGTAGGCAAGTCTTTCAGATTTCACACCCAAAGAAAAATAAAAGAAGTTTTATGGCTAAAGGTCCAGAAACCATTTTTTTGGTGAAATTCATTATTCACTGTCTTCAATGTAGTTTAACCACTGGAAACATGCAGCCACAAAACGTACCATCAACCAGCTGCCGGCCGGAGTGGCCGAGCGGTTCTAGGCCCTACAGTCTGGAGCCGCGCGACCGCTACGGTCGCAGGTTCGAATCCTACCTTGGACATGGATGTGTGTGATGTCCTTAGGTTAGTTAGGTTTAAGTAGTTCTAAGTTCTAGGGGACTGATGATCTCAGCAGTTAAGTCCCATAGTGCTCGGAGCCAAGCCATCAACAAGTTAAATTAAATAAGTTTGTGTGCACCTAGTAAGGAATCTATGAATCCATATGCTGTTTTCCGAGGATACATCAGACAATTCCAGATGAAATACGAAGGAAAGTTGAGGCGTGTATCATTGACACTTGCGATGTTTTGATCATTTAATGTGAGACAAAGTCCCATGGGTTGTGGTGGTTGCAAATATCTCAATTTAGTCGAACAGCGATACAGTTCAACAACGTATTATACCTTATGGAACTAGGGTTTCTCATAATACAGGAAGACACATAATAGCATGAAGGAAGTTGTCTGTGGTTTGCATGATTCTCGTTTGCGTTAAATAATATGCAATCATTGTATGAAGGAATTAAATTCTTTCTCAGAAAGGAAATTATATTTTCCACAATACGTGTCTTGTTCTAAATATTGTAACTAACAAGGCTGCAACCTGTCTCCACTCTTGTTCATATTATTTATGGATCATATGTTGAAAACAATAGACTGGCTGTGTGAGATTAAGATAAGTGAACACAAAATAAGCAGTCTTGCATATGCGGATGACTTAGTTGTGATGGCAGATTCGATTGAAAGTTTGCAAAGTAATATTTCAGAGCTAGATCAGAAATGTAAGGACTATGGTATGAAGATTAGCATCTCCAAAACGAAAGTAATGTCAGTGGGAAAGAAATATAAACGGATTGAGTGCCTTATAGGAGGAACAAAGTTAGAACAGGTGGACGGTTTCAAGTACTTGGGATGCATATTCTCACAGGATGGCAACATAGTGAGAGAACTGGAAACGAGGTGTAGCAAAGCTAATGCAGTGAGCACTCAGCTACGATCTACTCTCTTCTGCAAGAAGGAAGTCAGTACCAAGACTAATTTATCTGTGCACCGTTCAATCTTTCGACCAACTTTGTTGTATGGGAGCGAAAGCTGGGTGGATTCAGGTTGTCTTATCAACAAGGTTGAGGTTACGGATATGAAAGTAGCTAGGATGATTGCAGGTACTAGTAGATGGGGACAATGGCAGGAGGGTGTCCACAATGAGGATATCAAAGAAAAACTGGGAATGAACTCTATAGATGTAGCAGTCATGGCGAACAGGCTTAGATGGTGGGGTCATGTTACACGCATGGGAGAAGCAAGGTTACCCAAGAAACTCATGGATTCAGCAGTAGAGGGTAGGAGGAGTCGGGGCAGACCGAGGAGAAGGTACCTGGATTCGGTTAAGAATGATTTTGAAGTAATAGGTTTAACATCAGAAGAGGCACCCATGTTAGCACTGAATAGGGGATCATGGAGGAACTGTATAAGGGGGGCTATGCTCCAGACTGAACGCTGAAAGGCATAATCAGTCTTAAATGATGATCATGATGATGATCCAATATTTAAACACTATAGGACGCTACAAATGCTCCAAAATATTATTTCAAGTGTCACACGCACCTCGACAACAGTAGCCGAATTCAACCGCCACTCAGTTTCATGGAAACCGATACATTTAAATAATGAGAAAGAAATCTGACAGGTATTAATGAGTGATAGTTTCACGATAAGACGTAGACTCCAGTACCTGAGAAAGGTGATTATCTCTTCAGTATGCTAAAACTTTTCGAATTTATTTCCCTGCCGGATAGCCACTCAAATTAGAATATTTCTTAATTATTCTCTCTCAGCAGTATTACGTCGTTATCATTTGGTTTTAATTAATTCTATTCCTTTAATCTGGATAACGCCCTTTACAATTACTCATAATAGCAATGGAAAGAGATCTGACTGCGCGTAAAGTCAAATGGAGAGACGAGAGTAGCCTCCAGCGTAGTAAGTCGAGGGCTTTGCTTTGATGTGACCCGCAAAGGCCACAGATGCCGAAGAAGGACATCGGGCCAATTCCTGCACCATGTTAAGTCTTTTACTCACTGTGACAGCAAATTTCTTCTAGAAAGCTGACCATGTACAGAAACAGTTTTATATTTCTTAATTGTACTTCGAAACTAATTTTATGCTTTATAATTTCAACATATGCAGGCTTGGGTATGCAGATTTAAGGAGAATAATGTTTATTAAAAGTATATTCAAATACCCTGTCACAATAACAACGCGATTCCCAATATAGAGATGATTCGTTCATTCGGCTTTTTACTAATTCTGTAAGTTTATCTTGAGTGATTGTGTTTTTTGTTTTTGAGGTCATCGTACTTCTGACTGGTTTGATGAGGCCCGCCACAAATTCCTCTCCTGCACCAACCTCTTCATCTCAGAGTACCCCTTGAAACCTACGCCCTCAGTTATTTTGTGGTTGCATTTCAATCTCTGTCTCCTTTATAGTTTTTACCCTTACAGTTTTAACCCCCTACAGTTTCCACTAGTACCGTGCAAGTCAATTCGTAATGTTTTAACAAATGTCCTACCATCCAGTAATTTTTTCTTGTCAGTGGTTCCCAGATATTCCTTTCCTCCCCGGTCTCTGGAGGACCTCCTCATTCCTTTCCTTATTAGTTAACCTCAGTTTCAACATTATTCTATAGCAATGCATTTCAAGTGCTTCGATTATCCTTTTTTACGATTTTCCCACAGTCTTTGTTTTACTACCATACAGTGTTACGCACCAAACGTACAGTCTTACAAATGTCTTCCTCAAATGGAGGCCTATGATTGATACTAGTAGATTTCTATTGACCAGGAATGCCCTTTTTGTGCCGGCCGGTGTGGCCGAGCGGTTCTAGGCGCTTCAGTCTGGAACCGCGCGACCGCTACATGCCTCAGGCATGGATGTTTGTGATGTCCTTATGTTAGTTTTAAGTAGTTCTAAGTTCTAGGGGACTGATGACCTCAGATGTTAAGTCCCATAGTGCTCAGAGCCATTTTTTTTCCCTTTTTGTCAGTAATAATCTGCATTTTATGTCCTCCTTGCTCCGCACGTCATGGGTTATTTTGCTGCGTAGGTAGCAGGATTCCTCAACTTCCTACACTTCGTGATAACCAATCATGCTATATTTCTTGCTGTTCTCATTACTTCTCATTAGTTTAGTCTTTCATTGATTTGTTCTTAGTTTCTACACTATATTCATGAGAATGTTCATACATTCAGCAGATTTTCATCATTTCCACTTGGGATAGCAAGGTCATCAGCAGATCATTTTCTTGATGTCTTTTCAGCTTGAATTTTTATTCTACACTTGAACCTTTGTTTTATTTCCTTTCTCTCTTCCTCGATCAGTAAACTGAACATTAGAGCTACAACCTTGTCTTACAACAATTTTAATCCAAGTTTGTGGATTTTTGGTAGTCCATAAAGCGTCTCAGGCACCTAGACCACCTACGTTTTATGGACTACCAAAAATCCACAAACCGGTTTCTCCTCTTCGTCCCATTGTGAACACCATTGGGTCACCCACTTACAGATTGGAAAATCACCTGGCCAGCCTCCTTGCACCGCATGTGGGTCGTTGTGTGCATCACAACAAGAACACCGACGATTTTATCAACAGAATTAAACAACTGCGTCTTATTCAGGGAGATATAACGGTTAGTTTTGATGTGGTCTCCCTGTTTACACGTGTTCCGGTCAAAGACTATATAGATCTCCTCTCCAATTATTTGATAGCACAATTGTGGGACTATTTAAGTACACGTTGACGTCGTCGTATCTCCTATATGGCGTCCAGTATTTCGACCAGTTGGACGTCTATGGCTATGGGAAGCCCATTAGCTCCACCATAGCCAACCTTTTTATGGAAAAATTTGAAGACAGTGCCTTGGACACGGCTCCAGCAAAGCCAAATTGCTTTTATCATTATGTCGATGATCCTTTTATCATCTGGCCCCATGGTCGTGAATAACTGGGTGAGAGTTCTTAGAACACCTGAACAGCAATCACGGCCACATCAAGTTTACGATTAAAGTCGAGACAGATGGTGCATTGCTTTTCCTTGTCGTCCTCGTTCGACGGAAAACGAATGGGCACCTCAGCCACAGTGTCTACAGGAAACCAACACACACAGATCAGTATCTGCATGCTCTCAGCACAAAGATGTGGCATTCCGAATACCCTCATCTATCGTGTTAAAGTCGTCTCAGACGCTGAATGTCTGCCACTAGAACTGAGCCACCACCGAAAAGTCTTCCTGGAAAAGGGGTACAGCCATGGACAGGTGTGACAGGCAAGAAAGACACCAACAGAGAAGAGAACACCACCGAAGAAGAAAGCTAGAAACCTGTGTATTTGCCTTTCTGTCGTAGAGTGTCGGGAAATATTAGCCGCCTCTTGAAGAGATACAGCATTTCATCGATGTTCTGGCCCCAGCAAAAATTCGACAGCTCATGAGGCCTGTGAAGGCGGACCTAGGGCTTAGAACGCCTGGAGTGTACAACATACCATGTCAGTGTGGATGTTACTACGTCGGCCAAACAGTACGCACTGTGGAGCAACGCCGGACAGAACACGAGGGGTGCTCACGCCTACGCTATCCAGAAAAAAATCAGCTCTGGCAGAACACGCCTTAGAAAATGGGCACCAAATTAAATTCGAGGAAACACCTGTCGTTATGGGGACGAAGGGATTATGAGATAGCGTCATAAAAGAAGCTACTGAAACAAAAACTTCGGAAAACACCATGAACAAGGACGGCGGTTTACAGCTCAGCACAGCCTGGAACCCGACCATCACGAGGTTAAAACGGACGCGACGGATGAAAACATTACCATATATGGCGAGGAAGAGAGCACTGGTGACGTCACAGCCAGCAGTACGGCTATATAACGACGCAGCCACGGTGACACAGCAGTTACTTTTACAGCTTGACTGTGATTGACGAGAGCTCGGTCGGAAGCTCGTGGGATTTTAACCACCTGATACGGCTGGAAGCACGAGAGAAAATTTTTTTAGACAGAAAAGCTTAACAAACCACAGATGACAGTCCTTCCTAAGCCTTTCGGCGTTGCTTAATATACAGGGTGATTCAAAAAGAATACCACAACTTTAAAAATGTGTATTTAATTAAAGAAACATCATTACAAAGAGTATTTAAAAAGGTTTTTTTTCACTCAATAACAAGTTCAGAGGTGTTCAATATGGTCCCCTCCAGACACTCGAGCAATATCTACCCGATACTCCAACTCGTTCCACACTCTCTGTAGCATATCAGGCGTAACAATTTGGATAGCTGCTGTTATTTCTCGTTTCAAATCATCAGTGGTGGCTGGGAGAGGTGGCCGAAACACCATATCCTTAACATACCCCCATAAGAAAAAATCGCAGGGGGTAAGATCAGGCTTCTTGGAGGCCAGTGATGAAGTGCTCTGTCACGGGCTGCCTGGCGGCCGATCCATCGGTCGGGTAGTTGACGTTCAGGTAGTTACGGACAGATAAGTGCCAATGTGGTGGCGCTCCATCCTGCTGAAATATGAATTGTTGTGCTTCTTGTTCGAGCTGAGGGAACAGCCAATTCTCTAACATCTCCAGATACTGTAGTCCAGTTACAGTAGCACCTTCGAAGAAAAAGGGACCAAAAACTTTATTGGCTGAAATGGCACAGAAAACGTTCACCTTAGGCGAGTTACCTTCATACTGAGTTGTTTCCCGCGGATTCTCAGTGCCCCATATACAGACATTGTGACGGTTGACTTTTCCGTTAGTGTGGAAAGTTGCTTCATCAATGAACCCAATCTTTGAAACGAAAGATTCATCTGTTTCCATTTGAGCAACGATAAATTCACAGAAATCGATTCTTTTAATCTTATCAACTGCAGACAGTGCTTGAACCAATTTCAGACGATATGGTTTCATAACTAACCTTTTTCGTAGGACTCTCCATACAATTGATTGTGGAATATGCAGCTCTCTGCTAGCTCTGCGAGTCGATTTTCCTGGGCTGCGAACAAATGCTTGCTGGATGCGTGCTACATTTTCATCACTCGTTCTCGGCCGTCCAGAACTTTTCCCTTTGCACAAACACCCATTCTCTGTAAACTGTTTATACCAACGTTTAATGCACCACCTATCAGGAGGTTTAACACCATACTTCGTTCGAAATGCACGCTGAACAACTGTCGTCGATTCACTTCTGCCGTACTCAATAACACAAAAAGCTTTCTGTTGAGAGGTCGCCATCTTAGCATCAATTGACGCTGACGCCTAGTCAACAGCGCCTCAAGCGAACAAATGTACAACTAAATGAAACTTTATAGCTCCCTTAATTCGCCGACAGATAGTGCTTAGCTCTGCCTTTTGTCGTTGCAGAGTTTTAAATTCCTAAAGTTGTGGTAATCTTTTTGAATCACCCTGTATAACTTAGGATTAACATAATTGTTTCTGATATGCAGCAAAATTTGATGATAAACATTAAATCAATTTCCCCAAATACTAGAAGGGAGCAAGTGCTCGCTCTTGCTTCCACTTACTGATGCCTATGATCTACAGACATTTTGAATGACATCGCTTAATCAGTCGGAAACACTCTATACCATCGGAAAAACACATACTCTTATCTTGTATCGAATGAACGTATGGACAGTGGCCCAAGTAAATTAATTACGAAAAATAAGAATACTTGCAATGAAAAAATAACATACTAACTTTGTATCGAAACACTGGACTTCAGCTCTGCAGCCCCAGGAAATAAACAGCCAACCCCCCCCCCCCCTCTCTCCCTTTCTCAACCCGTCTAAACACCCTGCCGGAGAAATCTCGCTAATGTAGTGCACATATAATGAAATAACTTTTGTATTTGTTGACAGTGACAGATGCCATTCTTTATTCCTCTGTTTAGCTTTATTCTGTAATTGCTTAACTGATGCCGAATTACTACATAGTCATCGAATCAAATTGTTGTGCTACATTAATGAAGATGTCTACTGTCCTCTCATTGACATTCAACCCATACAGGGAACTTTGATAAAACCTAAGAACATGTCTGAAAATGGGTGGATACCTTGGTCTCGTCTGATACATTTGTGTCTTAGAAAGTTCGAAAATAATGGCATAAATGAAACTAGTTTTGAATTTCTTTTATCTGTCTGTCCATTTTTATGATACGTTTGTAATATCAACCATTTTAATCGATCTGGAAATAGACCACCGTCAGAAACACATACAACTGATCTTCGTCAGCCTGTTTCATATTCATCATAGCTATCTGAGATTTTCATTTCCCGTGATTTGTCTGTTTCCTATACTTTAATGTGACATACTTATCGTAGAACACCTGATTTTAAAAGTTTTCGCAGCTTTTGTCTAGAAGAACACTGACTGTTCAGATACATTTTTAGCCCCAATAGAAGACCTGTAATATTTCGAAAACCAATAGCCTACGGTGACATAATTCTTACTTCTGAGAGCTACATTTAATCATTGTGTAACGGTTTGATTGCCGCCATTCTTCAGCACATTACAGTCTACATGATTCTGCATTTAAGTAATGAGAAATAGAAGATGCTCGATTATTCTCGGTTTTTGTAAGTTACATTCCTCTTTCGACTATTCCAGATGGTGAGCGTCCCTCCTAGAAACCTCCATGTAACCAGACGCGGAATTATTTTACTAATGCCTCTGATGATATCTCTGTATTCCCTGCTTTTGTTTAGTTATTTATCGTCCGCACAGTTACATTTTTGCAAGTACTATTTTCTTGTATACGAGTAGCCGCAAATGGACAGATTAGCCTTCTACATGACTTTTTGAACTTCTATCACTGCACCATTCGCTTCATCTTCTCAATGTATAAAGAACCTCAAACATTCCACACGAACCTCATTGTCTCTATAACGCATGCACCGTCCAAAGTCACAAATAAAATACAGCTGCATTAGCTATTTTGAAGGGACATTTGTCGCCCACTTTCTGCAGTTCCGTCTCATAGTGATTGTATCTCGTGGCCTCTTATTTCCGGTCCCCAAATTCGATTTAGTAGGTATTGCAGAAGAGGCTACCTCCATTTTTCCTTCTTTGCCCACCATTCTCTCTTTTTCCACCGTCCCTATCTCTGTATCCCCCGTCCCTCACCCCTCTACTTTCCCTCTCTCTCCCTCCCACCCATTCCAAAAGCCGTAATGATAACCTCCAGTCTCTTTGTCACTTTTTCTTCCTCTCCCGGTTTGTAGCACCGTTCTGAAACACAGAGTATGCTCTGCCGAGAGTTTTACTGTGAATATTATTGGAATTTATTGAGAGCTGAAAATGAAACGGTTTGTTTTTAATTTTAATTATCTGGGACTGGCTCCACTAATGAAGTGTTTTTAATAAATGGTACCATTCGGCATGATATGGCCATCAACCGATCGGGGAACGCAAAACATGCAAGTAGTATAAGGCACAAAACGAGCATTCGCTGCAATACAACCACAGATTTTGTGATACCGTAATTTGACAGCGTGTTGATCGAGCATTTTCGCCAAGTGGGATAGCTGTCTGCTACATTTCCTACAGATTCTGAAGTCGATAATTATGACCTTCCTCTCAAGGAACAATTTAATAAGATAAAGTGTCCTTAGCATCTTGCAGTTTAGAGTGTTGGCTGAAGGAGAGCTAAGCACTTTAGTATTTTAATAAATTAATTATACAGCGGTTCAGAAGATTAATGTTAGGGACTCTGAAAGAATTTTTCACTCTTCAGAAAAGTGCCCATAATAATAAATTTAAAATTTGTAAAAGTTTGCGTTTCAGAATTGTTTGCCTACCACTTGTTCAGAAAAATTTGTTGTTTCTTCATTTATTTATTTATTTACTGGTTGAGTACAAAACTGTACCCAGAAATTTATTTATTCCTATCTTCTATTAGTCCATCTTCTCCATCCCCTGTCATCCGGCCGCAGTGGCCGTGCGGTTAAAGGCGCTGCAGTCTGGAACCGCAAGACCGCTACGGTCGCAGGTTCGAATCCTGCCTCGGGCATGGCTGTTTGTGATGTCCTTAGGTTAGTTAGGTTTAACTAGTTCTAAGTTCTAGGGGACTAATGACCTCAGCAGTTGAGTCCCATAGTGCTCAGAGTCATTTTAACCATTTGAACCATCCCCTGTCGCAGTCCATCTCCTCCATTCAACCCTCTCTGTTCACCTCCTCCTCCCCATCTCTCTGCCTACTTCTGTCTGCTTCCCCCAATATCCACTCCCTGTACATCTATCACTCCCGTCACTGTGTTCATCTCCTCCTTACCCCCCCCCCCCCCCCCCCGTGCCTATCACCTCCCGCTCTACCCTCTCCGTCCATCTTCTCCTCCCCAGTGTGTCTGTCTAGCTGCTCCTCCCTGTTTTATCCATCTGCTCGTTTCCTTCTCCCATATCTTCCTCCATCCCCTTTAACTATGTCTCATACTTCACTGCTCTCTTATCCAACTCATCCTCCACTCTCTCACTGTCTATCTCTTCTTCTTCTCTCTGCACGCCCATCCTTGTATCTACAGTCTATTTCTATCCAGATCGTAAATAATATGTGTACCAAATTTGGTTGGTTTTAGCCCGTGACTTTATTCTGGTACTTCCATGTCAAATATTTTTCACATATGTTTCACATATTTCACATGTATTTGTAGACACATCTCACCTGTATCTCTAAAGAATATCGCCCTACAGTTTCACTTTCTCGTGGCTCAGTGTTTATGACCTTGTCTGTCCTGAACTATGCGACTTACAGTGGTATAATTATGGAGGTATATCCAGAGGTACATGTGACTACTATCTGCGCTATTTGTTGTGAATACTGATAGTAGCAAAGAAGTATAAATTTAAATCTTGCGCATGATACGACAGTTTTTCATGCATATCAATGGTTATGACCTCATAGCTCCTCTATTTTCTGTCCTACAATGATATAATTTTACAGATACATTGAACAGTGTATGTAAATACTGTCTAAAAATGTCTCGCGAATACAGTTGTTATCAAACAATTTAAAATTTAAATTGTCATGCTTCATACGGAAATTTTACGGCATGGAACGAGAAAATGAAGTAAGAAATATCATTTTGTGTAGTTGTCAGCGAGAAAATTTTCGTAAAGACTATGTGTAAAGCTTGTTGCTAGTCTCTAAATGCCCTCATTCTCAAATACAGAATGATGAAACTGAGGGTATTAGCTTGTCTTGGCCTACACTGCTTATTCAATCCCCGCACCTTCGATGGTTAAGTGATTCTTACCACCACAACGATTCTTTCTTGACAGTAAGAAACATGTGTGCTAAATTTGACTGAAATAGGCCTCGCGGTATAGGAAGTGATGTACATCCATTATTGTAGAATGTAATAGATCTCTGTCTTCCACTTCTAACTCACTGTCAACAGTATCACCTACATCGAAGCCAGCACTTAGATTAACAGACTAAATGATAAATTCGTACACTATATATTCCTTGCACAGCACTATTCTGCTTCAGACCTAATAAAAGAAGTGATTTTTAGCACGGAGGTGGCTGCTCTGTGTGAAATGTACCTTGCTATTGCCCAAGGCTGTGAACCATGATAATCGTCATTGAAAATAAATGGAGCATTTACTTTAAATAAGAAAAGACTCACATATGAAAATGATGTTTTTTGAAACTATAATCTTCTCAGAAACTGAAACCCTTGTAGGAAAAACTAAATTTCGTTGAAACCTGAATTTCTTCTGTGGTCAAAATATGCTTTTCACCCGAAATGTGTTAAAAAATTAAGTCTTTTGTAAACTTAAGCCAATTTTGAAACTAATTGTTTTCTTGGGGGCTACGGCCCTCTTCAAAAATGAAATTATTATTGCAAATTAAAACCTTTATCACCTAGTGAATAAAATGGTGAGTGGGTATCATTTAGTGTTTGATAAATCCAGGGAAAGGCTAAAATCTCGAAAAAAATTTAAAAAAAAATTTCTCCAGTAAGCGAAAGGAAGACGTGGGGTAGATGAAGAAAATGAGGAAAGTGTGTTGGGAGGCGAAGAGATCAAGAGGGAAGTAAATTAATTAGGATTAACGTATAGACAACGTTATACTGAGGGAATTTTGGTTTCAGAGGTAACAGTTAGTAGTGAGATTATTCAATAAGATTTACTATTGGGTTTTAGGATATGCGACAATGCGATATATTCAGAAATATTTTATCCGACGATAGTAATGAACCACTCGTAGATATGGTGCTTAGCAGGCAGAAAGAAAGCTACCTTCCGGTATTATAGTGTGGGTATGGTGAATGCATGTAATCAAATCCAGTATGTTTTATGCGGAGTTCCAGCTACACCATCATGTCAGTAAAAACTAGTGATATTAGCGTCAGCATCTTATTAAGTCACAATGAGGTATACTCCCAAGTTTCACCGGGAACAACGTTTCCAAAGCGGTTGTGTTACACGTGACTATTTCATACCAAGTGACCCGAACGAAGGGGGATAGACCTCAATGAAATTTTTACTAGCTGTAGACCTTTCACAAACGAGAATCTGAGTGCGCAGAACTGGAAGATAGATGATAGTCACAGGCTGTAACGCGCAGAAGTGGTTCAAATGGCTCTGAGCACTATGGGACTTTGCATCTTAGGTCATCAGTCCCCTAGAACTTAGAAATACTTAAACCTAACTAGCCTAAGGACATCACACCCGTCCATGCCCGAGGCACGATTCTAACCTGCGACCGGAGCGGTCGCGCGGTTCCAGACTGAAGCGCCTATAACCTCTCGGCCTCACCGTCCGGCGTAACGCGTAGAAAATGTAACGAATGATATTGAAATTGCCCTCTGTGTTTGTCAGAGCTGATAGTGCAACGGTTCAAAAAAATGGCTCTGAGCACTTGGGACAGTAGAACAGTCTCCCATCAGCAAAGATGGCGTGGTAATTCTCTAGTGTCTTGTTTTCACTGGGCACACACTCTCTGCTGCCACAAGGGAAGCTAAAATACTGGACGCTCTCATTAAAGGCGGCGATGGTCCAGATCCCGTCGTACTTCCTCCTGTGTCAGTAGTTCATAGCACCGACAACAAGTCATTATCCAATCTTATCTGAGTGTTCCTCCGCAGCCGAGGGGCAATGATTTCCTCTCGGGCACTTGTCGCTCGGGACTTGAGATACTTTACAGCAGTGAGTAGAGCTCTAGAAACATCCCTTCCCAATATTTTCTGGACAGAAATGAGATTACGACCAAAATGAGCATCTGTATTGCCGAAAGGTAAACTACGATTTTACCCTTGTCGAACTGTAACACCCGCTGTATGAGAATGCTTTGTCTTAAGCGAGTT
The DNA here is from genome assembly GCF_021461395.2 of Schistocerca americana. Taxonomy (NCBI): domain Eukaryota; kingdom Metazoa; phylum Arthropoda; class Insecta; order Orthoptera; family Acrididae; genus Schistocerca; species Schistocerca americana. The sequence continues at coordinate 326,622,598 of NC_060125.1, forward strand.
GCAACACAATATTCTCACAAATAATCACCAAACATTATTTCAGAAAAAGAAATCCGTTGCATAATCTTTCGTTATACATGGTGTTCCAGAAATATTGCGAGAGACTTCCAGAGGTTCTGAAGGGTGTTATGAGGAACAAATCGAGAACAGGAACCAGTGTCCTGAAACGTCAACCAGCGACGCAACAGAGCGTTGAAGTTACAGGCGCAGGCCCCAACTACTAGGTTTCCCTTCGGCAGCATACGTGAGGTTGTTTGCTGATGGACCGTATGTGGAATACTTGTGATTTTATTTGTTATTCAGTGATCGCTACTGATTGCCACGATATCCTACAGAGAAGATGTAGTAAGCTGCTGCGTAGTGAGTCCCTCTATCCCCGATGCTCTTTTGCTTTGGTGGGTGACTGTTTCGGAGACAGGTTTCAATGTGCACTTTATTTCTCGCCTATTTACCGAAATATATCGACTGTTTGAATTTGTAACACAGCAAGTTATTACGAGATGACATTCGTTGCAGTAAGGCACGCAGCCGTCTAGCACAGAGGCTGCAGGATGGCTGTTTTTTCGGTTTACTCACAGCCGACGCTGCCTGCCGTTAGATCTGTGTAGCATAACATTCAGTCTACACGAAGATTCATACCCTCTACGAACCTAAATCATCCATATTAGTTACTATCCGATTTTGTTCAAATTTGGTACGCCACGTTTTGTTATTAATGGAATTATGCTGGCAAAATTTCAGATCTTTATTTATTATAGTTTTGGAGATAAAGAGAAGAATCTAAACCTAGTGAAACCTACGTTTGTTTTTTAAAACCAATTTAGGAACAATGACAGCTATAATATCAATTTCATTTGAAGCCATTCCAAAGTTATCAGTGCACAAAAATCAATTAATTAGAATTTTCTTTTTAAAATTTTAGTCACTGTGCATTACGTAATACAAACATTGATCAAAGTTATCATTTGATTATATTTTGCCGTGTGAATGCGTGAGAATGATTGTGTGTGGGACATACGTTAAAATGTAACATGTCATTTTACGTTAAACCTTGTAGAAACGAACCTTGGGGAAGTTATGTTGCTACCACGATTTAGGTGTCCTATGTCAGTGTGTGCTTGCTTTTCTATAAAAGTAGCCAGAATGGAAGTTAGCTGCGGAATAAGTTTATTTATCAGTTTGAAGAATATTCCGTACTTGGGTTATTTTGATTAAACAAAGTACAAGAATTTGAAGGTCTGCTCAAATTCATTGCTATAAAATCAGTGATTGGATAGGGCAAGATTTGCCGCGAGAATGATCTGCAAGGAACGTTCAGATTGGTGGTTGTGAACTTTCTGGTCATAGTAACAACTCCGTGTGGCGTGTTACGTGCTCTGTACGGAATATTTTGGCGACCACCTCTTACGAAGACCACTGAAACAACAGAATGTTTAATTCGCGTATAGTTGTGACTCTGTGACTGGTAGAATGTGAAAATTAGTCGGGTCGGACTTAATTGAATTCTGGCTCCTTTTTGAGGGAATATTTGTTACATAGTCAGTCACCTCGGAATGATAACGTTATACCATATTAAATACGGAATTGATAACCATTTCCTGCCTTTTAATACGAATAAAAAGCAGAGTTCATTTAATTTTAAACGCTTTTCTGCAAGTAGACTGAGGATCCCGAATGCTCGATTTTATCATCATGAACATTACGGAATTGACTTTCAACTAGAGTTGCACGGCCCCTGTGCGGTAGGTATTAAGTGGTGGTTTTATCAACGCTGCTTCACACTGACTAGCATGTATCTGAACGAAGGGACATTGGCAAGAATCCTATCGAGGTGGGTGGGCTGAAGGATAGCGTTAACAAAAACGCATGTAACTGACCCCCCCCGCTACTAAATCATCAAAACTGAGGCTACAGATTATTGCATTCACAGGAGAAAAGGCCTGTCAACCACACGATTCCTGGATAACAAACAATATTGCGAGTATGCAGCGTACAAGTGGCTTTTGCCGCCCCAAGGGGGGGCCCAGTGACAGGCACTCTAGGCACACGTTCTCTGACGTCTCCGGACACGTGTTCCTGTCTTAGATTTGTTCGTTCAGACACCATCTACACTGTGTTTACTTAACGATTCATTCTGTATTGCTCTACCGCATATCCTTACAAATGTTTCCACGAAATTTCATTGTCCTATGGTAACTTTCTCGTTAATGGGTGCCATCTCACATGGCGAAACCTTAAGTATTACCATCCTACACTTTAAATGGATTGCACTAAGTTACCTTACTCCTGTCTGTGGACGAATAAGCAAAATTCCCTCGATAGCTTGTTCGAAAGTGATCCATTACCTACCTAATTCTTTTGGCAGCTGATATGTTAAGAGTTCCACCTTACAAAGCGGGATGGGAATTCGACCTCCACAACGAAATTCTAGAGCTAAGTGGAAGCAACGTAAGCATTCAAATGCCAGGATTGGAACTTAAATAATGGTAACTATTTATTCACGACGTATACAAAAGAGTTACATGTTTGCATCCGTTACTGTCCTTCAGAGTGGTCACCAGCGTTGTGTAGAACCCGTTGTCAGCGATGTATAAGGCGTAGTATACCGTTAGCAGAACCTCTTCTGTTGATTGTGCGAATGCAGCGGTCTACTGCCTGTCGAATCGCTGGGACAGTTCTGAAGCGAGTGCCAAGAAGTCGATTCTTCATCTTCGGAATTAAATCAAAGTCACAAGAACGTGAGTCCGTGGAGTATGATGGATGGTACAGTTCTTCCCAGTCCCATCGACCGAACAGAGCAGCAACAGCTTGCGCTGTATGTGGCCGCGCATTGTCGTGCAAAATGATGGGTCGGTTGCGCAGAAAGCGTCGCCGCTTCTTTCGCAAAGCTGGTCGCAGACGATGCTCCGAAAACGAACAGTAATACTGTGCTTTGACGGTCTGCCATGGATGAACGTAATGCGTTAGGATAACACCACCACTGACGCACTTCTTTCGCGGCGACCCATAATGACGCCATTCGTTAGATTGGCGCATCAGTTTTCGCTCGCACGATGTGGGCCATATCTCATACAGTGTTACGAAACGGCGTAAGAGAGCCTGTCCTTCGCTCTCACAGGCTTCCAAGTGTGTCTAAGCAGTGTCGTAACGCTGTCAGTTTATGCGGAAGACATCATGATGCAATTTTTCGCATGCCAAGGCGTTCCTTCAGGATGCAACGCACAGGCGTATGACCTAATCCGACCTCGTGGGATAACTCGCTAATCGTATGGCGTCGATCACTGTTCACTAACGCGGCAACAGCGTGCACTTTTTCTTCAGAGACGCCAGGACGATCTGCCCAATATATGTCTGCCACAGGCTTCCGATCTTCGTTGATGGCTTTTGCCCAACGTGCCACTGTTCTGTACAGCAAGGCCGATTCCCCGCAACCCTCTAGAAGGCCTTGATGACACTGTCGTGCTGTACGACCTCGGGCACACTCAATCTTGATCCAACTCCGTAGTTCCTGTTTCAAAAAAATAATGGCACCGTTACGCTACCCCGCTCGCTCACAAGTGACTGTGTTTCCCTCGATTGTACATACGGCGGTGACGTGGGATGGGCGTGTCCATTTGCTCAGTGGTAAGGTAGGTATGTGAACAATGTGTACTATCAGCTACAACAGTAAATTCCATTGCACAGAGCCTCCACAGAAGTGTTGCCACTATTTAAGTTCCAAATTACGTACATATATCCTTAACGCCAAAAATTAATTTTCAGGGACAGTTATTTATGCAGGGTAAGCTCACATTTGTAAAAGACGAAGGGGTCAGAGAAATTAACCGGCTGCAAGGAAGTAACACAAAATCGTGACGTTAATAAGCCTCGACAGCAGTGGAAATGCAACTTCCTCGTACTACCTGTGGTGCACACGGCAACTGCTCTCGTTGATTGCGACTGCATTGTAACAGAAATCCTCCAACAACTGAATACTATGACCTATCTACAATTTTAACACATTCATTCACACCTTTGTGAAAGGACGTAATTCCCAGTTTGACTAGGGTTATAAAGTACACTACTGGCCATTAAAATTGCGACACCAAGAAGAAAACCTCATGATAAACGGGTATTCATTGGACACATATATTATACAAGAACTGATACGTGATTACATTTTCAAGCATTTTGGGTGCATAGATCCTGAGAAATCAGTACCCAGAACAACCACCTCTGGCCGTAATAACGGCCTTGATACGCCTGCGCATTGAGTCGAACAGAGCTTGGATGTCGTGTACAGGTACAGCTGCCCATGCAGCTTCAACGCGATACCACAGTTCTGTTATGAGCCAGTTGCTCGGCCACCATTGACCAGACGTTTTCAAATGGTGAAAGATCTGGAAAATGTGTTGACCAGGCAGCAGTTGATCATTTTCTGTATCCAGAACGGCCGTACAGGACATGCATCATAATGTCGTGCATTATCCTTCTGATATGTAGGGTTTCGCAGCTATCGAATGAAGGGATGTGCCACAGGTCGTAACACATCTGAAATGTAACGTTCACTGTTCAAAGTGCCGTCAATGCGAACAAGAGATGACCGAGACGTGTAACCAATGGCACTCCAAACCACCACGCCGGGCGATACGCCAGTATGGTGATGACGAATAGACGCTTCCAATGTGTGTTCACCGCGATGTCGCCAAACACGGATGCGACCATCATGATGCTGTAAACAGAACCTGGATTCATCCGAAAAATTAAGTTTTGCAATTCATGCACCCAGGTTCGTCGTTGAATACTCCATCGCCGGCGCTCCTGTCTGTGACGCACCGTCAAGGGTAACCGCAGCCATGGTCTCCGAGCTGATAGTCCTTGCTGCTGCAAACGTCGTCGAACTGTTCGTGCAGATGGTTGTTGTCTTCCAAACGTCCCCATCTGTTGACTCAGGGGCCGAGACGTGGCTGCACGATCCGTTACAGCCATGCGGATAAGATCCCTGTCATCTCCACTGCTAGTGATTCTAGGCCGTTGGGATTTAGCACGACGGTGCGTATTACCCTCCTGAACCCACCGATTCCATATTCTATTAACAGTCATTGGATATCGAGCAACGCGAGCAGCATTGTCGCGATACGATAAACCGCAGTCGTGATAGGCCACAATCCGTCCTTTATCAAAGTCGGAAACGTGATGGTACGCATTTCTCCTCCTTCCACTAGGCATCACAACAACGTTTCACCGGGCTACGACGGTCAACTGCTGTATGTGTATGAGAAATCGGTTGGAAACTTTCCTCATGTCAGCACGTTGTAGGTGTCACCACCGGTGCCAACCTTGTGTGAATACTGTGAAAAGCTAATCATTTGCATAACACAACGTCTTCTTCCTGTCGGTTAAATTTCGCGTCTGTAGCATGTCATCTTCGTGGTGTAGCAATTTTTATGGCCAGTAGTGTATTTGTAGAACTTATTCCACCTTTACGTGAAAATTTCAAGACTCGCGCAAACGAAAAATTTGCAGAAGATGAGTATTATAATGTCTTTCTAAAGGCATTTAAAATGTTTCAATAATTTCCAAGTTACCTGGGAAATGTATTTTTGCTGTAATACGTAGGTATGTAATATATTAATTAACCTTTAGAATATTTATATACAATCTACGAATTTCTGATACAGACGCACGTAAAAATTACTGACACTGTGCTACGTTCGGCAGTTGTAACTATGGTGTTTTAAGGTGTATTGATTTTTAAACGTATTGTAGTGGAAGTGAAAGGCTTTGATCAGCACTGCACTTAATTTTTTATAAATTGTGTTTATTGAAGTAAAGGGCTGGTAATCGTATAACATCTTTGGAAGATAACACTGTGTCAATAACAAAGTAAGTCAGTACTGCAAAATCTTACGTGAGAAAGCTGATAGCCGTTAAAAACAGAACTAAGAGCGTGGCCACTGGTCGGGATGGCGCCAAGCTTCAGAGATGGGCCTCGTATCTTCTCCTCCTCCAGATACATCTACAGGATCTCTGGAAAGTGGAGGACCAGTCTCCGTAAGCAGTGGCACACGTAAGTCTTCCTTAGACGTCTTAGTGACTTTCGCTACGTGCACTACATTCAGTATGTGAGTGAGCTTCAGATCCATCACCAAAGAATTTGTTTTCCATGAGACAAATTTAGTAACTGTCGTTTATGGTGTCATATCGGTATGAAATTGGATTGTGATATTGAGTTAACTGCATCCTAAAGTATAGGAACTCTGAGTGTTTACTGTGTGCCGCTTACTTGGCATATTTACAACAACTCTTCTACTTAAGGTGCGTAAACTTTCACTAAGGTTACGGGCAGATGTATTCCGGTTTTTCTTCAGTGATTCTGTTGTCGCTTTTCGGTAGGGAAACTTCATATTTATAAATTCCAATGTCCAAATATTGGATGTTTATGGCATTAATACTTTTTTTTAATTGGTTTTCGGGTCACATGGCCATCATCGGAATTTAACTGACGTGCAATATCGTTGAATGAACACAGTATCTTCTTTGAAGACAATTAATAAAGTATAATTGTGATCTTGTCCACGGAAAACAGTTAATTAATTAGAACATCCACAACTTGGCGTGTCTCGATTATAATATTTTTAAAGTTTATTTTTGGTATTCAAGAAAAGTGATGTCATCGTTATATTTTCATTGGATGTGTCATATTTCATATTTGCGTGCTGAACGTTTTTCAAATAGTAGCTTTCAATAGTCGAAACGTTTTACGCCACAGAAGTTCAGAGTATAAGAACTGTCATCATTGATTGTCAGTAGCATTTTCGTTACAGTAATCATTGTAAGAGCAGCTAGCGATTGGGTTGGGTGTTGGTTATGCTACTGAGCGGAGGGAAATAGCTACACAACATGGAAGCAAAGGTACAGAGAAGAATTAATTGTGAATTATTATGTGGTAAAGGTTAATTGGACAGGTGAAGTTTATGAGGTAAAGTTGTTGCTGCATTGCTTGCTTGCGCTTAACAGTGATGTATTTGAAAAACGGAAAACTTTTATGGAATAATTTCTTTATTGGCTAGTGCAAATTAGTTCATTATTCAGACAAAAGTAGGTAAAGTTACCAGTTCACATGGTGTTGTGAACATAGTTCCACGTAGTCAGCGCATACACAACTTTCCCACTAGAGCGCGCCCCGCTAAGCACAACAGCGCAGGCCCAGTGTTCGTCGGTCTCCACACTATGAGATGGCGCTGCCATAGAGACAGACCAAATTCTTCTTCCGCCGATCCGCGTATTAATATGTAACGCATCCAATGAGATTGCTGCTAACGTAGAACATTTTCTCCTCACGGATCACACTCGCGCAGTGATACATGAACGCGCGAGGTATTATAACAAGTGTACGGACCTCCGATCAGTCAGTTTGCATTTGCCTGCACCAGTCTGTACCAGTCTACATTTTTCTGTACCAGTCTGTATTCAAGTTTCAGTCTGCGCCTAATAAGATAACCATATTCCTGTACATAGCTATGAAGATAAATTTATAGACACTTTTGTCAAGTATCAGAGATATATGTGAGAATAAGATTAACGTACCAATACCAAAGAGACTTCTGATTATCAATTGTAAATAGCATCCAGAACCAAGTTAGGTAATTTTTATGCTTGTTATTATTTTAATAAATGTGTGTGAAAATTAATCAAGTTCTGTTTAAAGTTGGCCACCGTCAATCGCTAGTCTTAAGTGTGCAAGTGCCACTTCTATCGTCTGACCAAATGGCAGAAGATAAACACGCCACGATAAGACCACGAGACATATTGCTGACACTCGCCTACTTCGTTAGAGCGACAAGTCAAATAATCTGTTGGTGTGTGTACTGAAGGTCTTAAAGTACACACAACACACATGGATCGCCCTCAGGGGTTATAGGTTTTACCAATCGTTTAACACTTTCATAAATTAAAGTTTCGGAAAGTAAAATTTGTTGTAAAAGATAAATTTTCGTATTGATGATTGTAATGAGATGATTGTAATAAGTTTCAGTTTTTGCAATTCAGTTTTGTAAACGTCAATTACTTTCAGTCATTTAGCAAGTTGAAATTCCAGCACCATTTCCTCACAAAAGACCTTCATATTTTCTTATTACGTATGTCGTCACAGTGCACTATGCGGAAAGCAGTCACGTGATTCCCTTTAGAACAGTTCCACGTTCTTTCATTGCACTTGCGCAAGGTCTTCCTTTTGCTTAGCTTGCTTGCTGCTGCGCTGCATATTTTATGTTCATCAGTCACAAGTATGCCTTATGTAGTACTGCCAGTTGTTTAATCGTTCATTAAGCTTTGCTTTTCAAAATTCTTATCAGGTTAGTTTAAGCAGTTCAGATTACATTTGACATGCGGACGGTTTTATCCTCACAGTCAACGTTATATTTGCGTGTGTACTGTTCAGCGTTTGGATATTAATTCAGTCGGATTGCGTACGTAAAATAACAGGGTACTTTAGGAAATTTTGGTGACTCATTCAAAATTCAGCTACTAATATTCTGTAGCATTTTTATTCACTTAGCTTTTTGCGTTGGAACTGCAAGCCACTCATTGTGACGACACGCATTACAGATAGCATTGCCTACTCTACTGGCCTCAGTTTCACGGGATAGCTTGTTTGGTTTCCTAATTTTTTAAAAAAGTTAATCAAAATACAGTCTTACGATTTCAGTTTTGGCGACTCATTCATCAGATAGCGTTTCCTTAATCGTACCACTTGGGCTGTTCAGCATAACATCACAGACATACAAGAGTGTAAACAACAACAACACAGTTTGCTCCAGTTCCAGTTCACAAAAATATACAAGTAGAAGATTAACATATTTCATTTCATTGTTTGGGACTGAGGAACATTTATAGCGTGTAAATGAAACAGTTTCCAGGAAATGTTAGGAAAAATATATAAAGGAGATAGTCTGAATCTGGAGAATTCGAATTCAGTTGGCAACTGCCAATATAAAAGGCTGTTACTTGCTAACTCACTTGAAGACACATCGTCACCCTCTGGCAGATTTAAGTGCATTTCCTTTCCAATTTCCTGATGAAATAATTAGTAGTTTCCATGATAATAGATGAGATGTCAGTGAATCGACAGCAAATCGTAGACAACCAACTTAAGATATTTTCTAATTACTAAACAGCTCAAATGGCTATTGTTGTACGTGTGGAACAAAGAATGGATGCTCGAACTCAAAAGCTGACAGTGCCGAAGCACAGCATACAATTTACAATCGACAATGCACGAAAGTGAAATGGGCACAGAAGTTTTCCTACTAGATCACCAAGTATTGGCATATTCGATAGTGTTCGGATGTACGTGCCCGCCAAGGGACCTAGAGGTCTATTACGTCATTTGTGAGTGAAGCTGCACAGAGCAATGGTAACCCACTGTTTCGTCAATTTTCGGTATAACACAGCCAAATCGTCGTCAACCATCATTGACGTGCGCGAGAGGGTTCGCCAACCAGCGACAGCGCTGTTTGAGGCGCCATGTCACGGACAGCGCGACCCCTCCCTCTGGTGGTTTGTGTTCTCCCTCGGGCGCGGGTGTGTGTGTTGTTTTAACGTAAGTCGGCTTAAGTTAGTTTAAGTTGCGTGTAAGTCGAGGGACCAATGACCTCAGCAGTTTGGTCCCTTAGGAATCCACACACATTCGTAAGCCAATTACATGGCTGGGATGGAAATCACACCTACCCGTTCTGTGATATGACCCCCAGGTCAGGTAAAACTAGACGAGCTGCAGATCATGTGATACCACGTCCGGGTAGCAGAAGAACTAACGGAACGCGCTAGTTCGTGATTGTGGTTCCAGCATCGGGACAGATGTTTATAAATGCACCGTTGCACTTAGTATTGGCTATTTTGCTCTTACTGTCTTCTCGGAGTAGAGTAATTGTGTCTCTGTCGCTACCGCATTGACCTTTATCGTTTTCATTCATCGGTTTTAATTTCAGTGCCGAAAAAGGAATCCTGCGTCTAGTAGCCTATGAAAGATTCATCCTGGAAGACCTCCATTTCATTATTTTGAGATTCTGACCGGTCGTCGATTTTTCGAGGGGCCATGGCAGAATGCTGGCAAGATGACATTCTCCAGATCGAGGTCAACTTTGGTAACTCTTCCCATAATTCAACCCGTGCGGTGTAGTGTATACTGCCGGCCGGAATGCCCTAGCGGTTCTAGGCGCTACAGTCTGGAACTATGCGACCGCTACGGTCGCAGGTTCGAATCCTGCCTCTGGCATGGATGTGTGTGATGTCCTTAAGTTAGTTAGGTTTAAGTAGTTCTAAGTTCTAGGGGACTGATGACCTCAGAAGTTAGGTTCCATAGTGCTCAGAGCCATTAGAACCAAATGTACACTGACCACCTATGGCGGCGACTTGTTGTCAGCGTCTTTCAGCAGTCGTTTGCAAACTCTGCAATAATAGACTACATCGGCAAACGGAATATAGTGTAAGATGATACAATTTCCATCATTTCGGACAAATGCTATAGAAACTGGAAGTGTATAGAGGAAAGAAATAATTTCAATTATGACAATTGTTGTTTGGCATGTATTGGTTGGATAACACGAATATCATCCATCACATATTTTACTTTAAAAACAAGAAATGGTTACACATTTGAGAAAAATTGGGAGAAAATTTACCAAAATACGTACAGTTGTGATCACTTCTTGATACGTTTCTGATCATAGAGGTCTGCTACAAAAAAAGTAGTTTTTCCCTTGGGCACTGATGCAAACTTCGTGCTAGGAAACATTACATTTTTGGAAGCGGATGCGATAACCCTTCGCCGAGGATTCCACACTGTAAGAATTCAAGTAAGAAAATCCACGATTACTCTCCTTGGTTGCTGGTGATATGAGCTTTTAATGCTTCTCTCATCTTTACTCACAGATCTATATACCTGTTTAATGTAATTGTTGCATTTGTATATTTCTTTCTTTGTTCCGTACTGATAATGATTTACCGCATGGGTTTTCCAGGTTTGCGTCTGAAATGAGCCGCACTGATGTCTGTTTTTCCCTTTCCCAAGGCCATACTTTTTTCCTCTGAAGTTCGCAATATGTCCTGGACTGAATCGTGCTGAGAAATGGTACAGATGCCGCGCTCTTCGCCCAGAACGCTGATAGTAGCTTGACTGATGGGAGTTGAAGGAACAGGGGCCTCCAATAAAACTGAAGTAGTAAATTTCCCCTCGACAACGACATCTTTGCAGAAGGGCATTATTCATGTCAGTGGCGTAGCTATTCATATTTGCCCCAGGGCAAAAATGAAACTGGGACCCCATTTAAACTAAGCTAAATACCTTACAGATCAAAAACCACTTAGTCATCAGTTCTTACCCGCCTATTGCAGGATGTGGATCATAATTCTGCACACGCGTAGACTTCGACCAGAGTAGGACGTAGGATACTTTCATACCGATAAAAGGATCAGTGGGATAATTTTCAGTGTTGGCCCATACTAAGCGAACGAAGTCACGGGCAGAAGCTAGTAAAAAATAAAGGACGAAGAAATTTTACTCAGTCACGGAAACTTCGCCCTTTGCCGCGAAGTACACTGCGAACAGTCATGACTTGTGCGTGCGCGGTGGCACAAAGGTGCGAGGAACTGGGCCGTTGTGACTGCCGGCAGCTCTCCCTCGCTATACTAGTGCGCTGTCTGCTCAGTGTGCCGTACCGATCAGCCTGATTTCGTTTAGAGCAGGGCCGACCAAACGTTGCACAGTGTGCAGACGTGCGAAAGTTCTGCACATGTGCGCATGCGTGCGACAACGACATCTGTTATTAGACATGTGTCCTAAATGAACTTCGGCGGCTCCCCTGCCTTGTTTATGTGGGACAAGCGAGAGCGCAACATACCCAGTCTCGTTTACCCCTGGTGACCGTGACCTTAACAGAGAAGTACTGAGAAATGGCACGTACTGTGAAAAAGCAAAGAACGGGAGACCTATGTTCTCAGTGGTTTAAAAATGACTGGGAACTGCAATTCTGTTTTGTAGCCGTTGGTGAACAGTCACAGTATTTGCTGTGGTGCCGAATAAAAGGCGGCCAGCGTATGTTTTCAGTTGAAAGACACTACAATACATATCACAAAGACGAGTGTAGTGTACTCAACAGAGAAGAACGGCAAGTAAAATTAAATGTTCTTAAGAAAATGGATGAGACACATCAACTCGATTTTACTGTACGTCAAAGTAACTGATACTTCTTGAACTATTAGTTTTTTGTGTTACATTTATGCCTATTTTACTATACGCTGTACTATGTACTGTTTTCAATTTTCCAGAATGACACCCACACTCAGTCATCACTGCGAGCAAGTTTTGAAATCGTATTAAGAATAGCACAATCTGAGAAAACCTTTTCCGAAGGGGAGTTGGTGAAAGGGAGTCTGACTGATGCTGCAGAACTTGTGTGTCCCACAAACGTTAGCAGGTTTCAAGAAATCAGTCTATCCAAACAAACGTATCACTGCTATGACCGGCGATGTGCACGGGCAGCTAGTAAATAAGGCTAAAGACTTTGTTGTTTTCTCTGTTGCGCTCTATGAAGCAACAGATCTTACAGATACAGCCCAGGTTGTGATATACATACGAGGTGTCGATAACGCACTTTGTGTAACAGAGGACGTTTTGGACTTAGTACCTTTGAAAGGGACTACCACAGGTGCGGACTTACTCCAAGCTGTCGAGCAAGCGATTGATGGTGTTGGTATGGGCTGGAATCGGTTAGTCACAGTGACCACAGATGGAGCACCATCAAGGCAAGGCCATCGGAGAGGACTCATAGCACGGATGCGCAAAAAGCTAGGGCGCACAGACGAGACGTTGTATGGAATTCAATGCATTCTGCATCGAGAGGCGCTTTGTGCAAAATTGGTAACGTTAGCAAACGTCATGCAAATTGTTGTGCGTATTGTAAACTATTTGAAGACCCATGGGCTTACGCATCGCCAGTATTGGCGGTTCTTGAAGGAATCAGGAGCGGAGAACGGCGACATACATTACTATACCGAAGTGCGCTGGCTCAGTCGAGGTAAAATGCTGATAATATTTTTTGATTTACGTTTGGTCATAGTAAAGCTCTTACATGAGAAGGGAAACAGTGAGCCTATGTTGGAAGACCTTGTTGGATATCAGACCTTGCATTTCTCGTGGAATTTCGTCTCACATGACCAGCCTGAACGTCAGTTTGCAGGGTGAAAATAATTTAATTTCTGACATGATGGAAAAATTGAATGCCTTTGAAAGGGAGCTTGCGCTTTGGGAGAGCCAGCTATTGACAGAAATCACTGCACATTTCCCGACTCTTGGACTGGTCCATGAAAGTGCTAGATTTCAAGAATACGTGTCAATAATTGTAAAAATTAAGGAACAATTTCGAGCACGATTTGCCCTCTGAATGATCTACAGATGGAACTGATAGACCTACAGTGCAATACAAGACTGGAGGACAAGTTCTTTGCAGTGCAAAGTACAAAATAATTCTACGAAAATTTTTCACAGCAAGAATTTCCACGCCTGCATCGAGAAGCCGCGAGAGTTATGTCCATGTTCGGGTCGTCATATGCTTGTGAAAGATTTTTCTCGGTGATGAAAATGAATAAATCAGGGTTTCGATGAAGCATAAGTGATGAAAATCTTCGCAACTGCTTGCGTTTGTCAATGAGCGGTGCTTTTGTGCCCGATATTAACTATATCATTTCCCATGACCTGAGATAAACGTGTCTGGGTTTCTTCCTTTCATAATTAAAAATTACTGTTTACTAACTGTGCATTATTGCCTCATTCTGCTCCATGTTACATTATTATCAGGAAATTTCGTCATTAGACCGATTGTTCCAATATATACTTACATTTAGGTTTTCTTTTTTTTTTTTTTTTTTGATATTGGAAGGGCTACGCTCAGCTGAAGTCGATAAAACATAACATTCATCTAATTGTCGGTTATTATGGAGATTTGAGACGGAACTGATGAAAGATATAGCAATAATGGTATTGAAATGACATGTGATCATTGAGAGGTCTGCGGTTATCATTCTGTTCAGAGATCAGGGAGATAGAAATTATGTGGGTGTAACTGAGGGCACCGAGAATTAGTTACAGGAAACCTTGCATTAGTTTAATGTTACTTGAAATCATGAACATGGTTCGTTGGAAGTCGCTAAGTGCTCTCTTTCTTAAATACTAGACCAAAAACATTACGCGTATTTACGTGCCGTCAGTGAAGCTGCCTCAATAAAAACCCATGGTTGTTAACTGTATTACTTGTCTTACAGGGTTAAACTGTTAACATAAAAGTAGACGTCTCAACGAATAGACTGTGACAGTATTTTAAATGTTGAATAGGAGAAATACCTTCCCATGATTGGCTTGCAAGCTGTGGAAAGAGCACTAGAATGCGCCGGTACAGAGTACCCCAACAAGTGGATAAAGCGACATATGTGCGTAGAAACATGCAATACATGAACGCTGACGGCTGCGGCGCGCACGCTGTGACCCGGAAGTTGCACATGTGCAGGAGCACCGCACGCCTGCAGAATTTCTGGCTGGCCCTGGTTTAGAGCAACGATCTGCGATCAGCAACTGCCGGTATGCGTCAGATGGACCTCATCATGGACGTCGGGAGTGAATATGCGCGTCATGCAGCCTACTGCACACAGTTTGAGTCGTAACACGACTGCCTGTGGCAGCACGAAAAGCATTATTCAACGTGGTGGCCTTGCTGTCAGGGTTCCTTCGAGCCATAATCCACTGCAGTAGTGACCCCTGGGATGCCTGTGGTAGGCGTGTCATCGACCGTTCCTGTCTTTGTGTATCTCCATCATGTCCGAAGAACATCGCTTTGGTTCACTCCGAGACACCTAGGTACCTCCCTTGTTTAGAGCCCTTCCTGGCACAAAGTAACATTGCGAACGCGATCGAACCGCGGTATTGACGGTCTAGGCATGGTTTAACAACAGACAACACGAGCCGTGTACCTCCTTTCTGGTGGAATGATTGGAACTGATCGGCTGTCGGACCCCCTCCGTCTAAAAGGCGCTGCTCATGCGTGGCTGACCCGCCGGAGTGGCAGAGCGGTTCTAGGCGCTACAGTCTGGAACCGCGCGACCGCTACGGTCGCAGGTTCGGATCGTGCCTCGTGCATGGATGTGTGTGATGTCCTTAGGTTAGTTAGGTTTAAGTAGTTCTAAGTTCTAGGGGACTGATGACCTCAAAAGTTAAGTCCCATAGTGCTCAGAGCCATTTGAACCATTTTTTTGGTGTTCTCATAGGAATTTCATTTTCAATATCCTTGTCCATAGTATAATTCTTTTTCCGAAGTTAGTACACAGCCCATGCTTCCGTATGACCACTCGAGATACTGTGCTATTTTATTCTGTCTGATAAGTGCTTCCAGTCCATATTACAGTACAGCACACATCATTCGTTTTCGAAGCAGTCAGACAGTAAACGTGACAATACGTAGTATCTAAAGGAGATTTTGTTCCGGCGAGGATCTCTATGAAAGGATCCTGTAGGCTGTAACGGTCTCATATCAACAAGTAGAGGTTTTATTTATCTGGCAATGTCTTGTTCGTCAAGTTTTACAACTCGTAGGAAGTTTTATATGACTTTTCAAAGAAGGTATAAGTCGACAGTTCTTGCCTGTTTCGTGTGCTATGCAGATCACTTTGACATGATCGTTGGCTTCGCCGCGGTCGGTGGATTTTTAATAGCAATTGTTGTCCGATCGTCTTCAACAGGCTCCTTAACAGATACCATATTATCTGAGTCACAATAAACAGAAATGTTTGGGCCAAAAGTACTTGTAGAAGGCTGATTAAAAAATTTGTCAATTTGGTCAGTCCCAGTTAAGTCTCTTCTTTTTCCTGACGTCGTTTTCGCTTAGACGCACGACTAGGCTTCTTGTTTTCTACATTTACATCTACGTTATTCTCTGCAAGCCACATAACGGTGTGCGGCGGAGGGTATTTTTGGTACCACTACCTGATCCCTCCAACCCTGTTCCTTTCGCGAATAGTTCGTGGGAACAATGATTGTCGGTAAGCGTTTGTATAGATTAATTTTTCGAATTTCCTCCTCGTGGTGAGTACACGAGATGTTTTGGGTGAGAGTAATATGTTGCCCAACTCCTTCTGAAAAGTGCTGCCCCTAAATTTCAATAGTGAATCTCTCCGTGATGCACGTAACTTCTCTTATAACGTCTGCTAATGGAGTTCGTTTGGCATCTCCGTAACGCTCCCTCCCCAGCTAAACAATCCCGTGACGAGACGCACCTCTCTTCGTTGGATCTTCTCTATCTCCTCTATCAGTCCTACCTGATAGGGATCCCAAATAGATGAACAATACTCAATAATCTGGCGAACAAGCGCCTTATAAGCCACTTCTTTCGTGGATGAGTTACATTTCCTTAAGAATCTTCCGATTTATCTGAGTCTCGTGCCTGCTTTTCCCGCCATCTGTTTTATGTGGTCATTCCACTTTAGGTCGCTCTGGATAGTTACGCCTAAATATTTTACGGCAGGCACTGTCCCCAGTTGTTGACCATTAACAGTATAGCTCTAATGCAGTGGTTTTCTTTTCCTATGTATGCGCAATATGTTTCATTTATTTACGTTCATGGTCAACTGCCATCAATTCTCTGCAGGTAGTTCTGCCAATTCTCACTATTTTCTATCGTTCGTACTTTGGTACAGACAACTGCATCACATGCGAATAGCCTTAAAGCGCATCCGACGCTTTCTACTAGACCATTTACAAATATTACGAACAGC
The DNA here is from genome assembly GCF_021461395.2 of Schistocerca americana. Classification (NCBI taxonomy): domain Eukaryota; kingdom Metazoa; phylum Arthropoda; class Insecta; order Orthoptera; family Acrididae; genus Schistocerca; species Schistocerca americana. The sequence goes on from NC_060125.1 coordinate 326,639,398, forward strand.
TACGGTCCTATCACACTTCGATGTTGTACTCCGGTTATTACCTTTACATTTGTCGATTTAGTTCCGTTAAGAGCGATGTAATGAGTTCTATCTGCAAGAAAGTCTTGAATCCAGTCGTAGTCTGTTCCGATACTCCGCAAGCTTCATTAAACGGCAACAAAGGACGGTGTCAAATACCTTACAGAAATCAAGGAACACGGCATCAGCTTGAGTGCCGTTGTCCACTGCGCTGTGGACCTCATGGAGGAACAGAGCGAGCTGAGTTTCGCAGGATCTCTGTTTGCGGAAGCCATAATGATTTTTATAGATGAGATGTTCATTTTCTAAAAACGTCACAGTTCTTGACCACAAAACATGTTCCATAATTCTACAACAAATTGACCGTCAACGACATAGGTCTACAATTGTGTGGATTGTCTTACATCCTCTCTTAAAAACTGGAATAATCTGTGCTTATCTACAGTCATTAGGCACCTTTCGTTGCTCAAGCGATCTACGCTAAATTACTGCTAGAAAAGGGAGCAAGTTCTTTCTTATAATCATTACAGAATCTTACAAGTATAGCATCTGGTCCTGACGCCTTTCTACTACTGTAGCTGCTTTCCAGATCCGCGATCGGTTATCTCAATATCTGCAATGTCGACAGTGGTACGACAATTGAAAGGGACAGTGTTACGATCTTTCGCGGTGAAACAACTTCGGAAGTCAGAATTCACAATTTGGGTTATCTCTCCGTTACCTTCCGTTTCGGTGTCGGTGTGGTCGCTGAGACAATGAATAGATGACTTTGACCCACTTACTGATTTTACATACGACAAAATTCTCTTAGGGTTTTTACTCAGGTCGGTTGCCTTTCAAACTCATTGAACGATTCTCTCATTGCTCTCCTTACGCTCATTTTCCCATCGTTCAGCTTTTGTCTGTCAGCTTAGTTTTTACTTGAAATTACAATGAAGTGAATACCCCTAGCTGCATACAGGCGTTTATGTACTTCAACGGGGACAGCTGAAAATGTGTGCCCCGACCACGACACGAACCCGAAATCTTCTGCTTATTCTGCTTACATGGCAGACGCTCTATCCATTTTGATCACAATTGCCATACATCAACACGATATCGACCTTTACCGCAATTGGTAAACGGTCCATTTTAACACTGGTAATGTATCATGAAGCAAATAACGTCCGCACTGGTGGAATGTTACGTGATACCACGTGCTTATACGTTTGTGACTATTACAGCGCCTTCTGTCACAAGGTGAAAAAAGGGATCCAACTAGAACATTCATATTTCTGTATGTACTACACGATTATGTAATAAAAAACTTGTGTTCCTATTTAAAAAAAAACGCAGTTGATACCCGTTTGACCTATGGCAGCGCCATCTAGCGGACCAACCATTGGGCCATCTGGTTTTCCCCTCAAGCTAGACCAGTTTCATTCTTTGTAGTTTTTTCAGTTGACGCTTAGCTTTCTTAACATTCCTTGTAGGATCCGCCTCATCGATGCTGTCACAGACTTATGAGCACTGATATCTTTCTCAACGTTAACTGATTTCATATGTTCATTTTTGTTTGTTGCCATTACCCTGATGATTTGGTTATCTGACTGCCTGCTCAAGGTAATTTTCCGACAAAACATTCAGAACAATGGAACACGAATCCCTGTCTCTGGCACCAGTTGTGATGGCATAACACTCCAGATCTATACCTGGTAAGTTGCAGTTACCCCCTTTTACAACGGCATGATGAGGAAAATTACTAATAATATTCTGCAATTTCAGTCTGAAGGGCTCTACAACTACAGATCTTAACCCAGATGGTCTATAAAGGCATCCGAATACCATTTTTTACCGTTCTTTCATACTCAATTTCACTCACATTAATTCACATTCGGAATCCGTGATAACCTCGCTAGACTATATAAGTGTTTTTACTGCAATAAACACATCGCCACCATTGGCGACAGCCGGCCGCGGTGGCCGTGCGGTTCTAGGCACTTCAGTCCGGAACCGCGTGACTGCTACGGTCGCAGGTTCGAATCCTGCCTCGGGCATGGATGTGTGTCATGTCCTTAGGTTAGTTATGTTTAAGTAGTTCTAAGTTCTAGGGACTGATGACCTCAGATGTTGAGTCCCATAGTGCTCAAAGCCATTTGAACCCCATTTTGAACCATTGGCGACTAACTTATCCTTACGATAAACGTTCTAATCAGAACTTAGGATTCCGTTGTTATTGACGTCTGGTTTCAACCAGCTCTTTGTTCCCCAAACTATCTGTGCAATGTAACCTTCAGTAAGCGGTACTAATTCTGGTACCTTTCCTTGGACGCTCCTGTACTTTACTAAAGTCATATTAATTTTCTCTCTGATCTGGGAAGGCCAAGATTCTCTGAGGCTACTATGGCTGATTTAACAGACAAATCGTCTCTGATCCCAAGGGAGAGGTTCTCTAACCTAAAAAGGCCCCATGTGCACGTCACACGTACTCCGATACCCTAGTAGCCGCTTCGTGCGTGTAGTGCTCGCCTGACCTATTAAGGGGAACCCTACAATTCAGCACCCGATAGCGAAGGTCGAGAAATTCGCATCCGATACCGTCGCAGAGTCGTCTGAGTCTCTGGTTTCGACCTTCCACTCTGCTCCTGACCAGAGGACCGCGATAAACCCTGGTTACGATGCTACAAATAGAAAACCTAGCCTGCACCCCACGTGCGTTGCTAGTTGCCTTCACCAAATCAGGCAGCCGCCGAAAGGAGCCGAGGATGATCTCAGAACCCAAGAGCCAGGCGGCATTTGTGCCGATATGTGCCACTACATGCAGTCGGTTGCTCGATAGCCGCCGATAGGGGCTCCTCCACATCACCTCCTCCACATCACCTCCTGGCGAACATACCGAATGGACGCTGGAATTCTTTCCCGCCTTGCCTGCTGTCTCCCTGTGGGACTCCATCACCCATCTAAGATTGGAACTCCCAATGAAAAGAACACACCCTCTTTGTACGTGTCCGGACTGCGCAGGAAAATCGCCCGATGACCCAACAGGAGATGCATCCCGTGCTGGCTCAGAGATATCATCAACAATGGGTAGCACCTCTTTCCTGTTGTTACGACGTATGAACCCAGCGGCATGGTCTGAATCCTCTTTCGCCTTCCGTCCAGTGACACGCGAACCCACCACTGTCTCCCAACCACGCTGGAGTGAGGACGGACCTGTAAGATGTCCCGTATCACAAGCCGCAGCGACGTCCTGATTACCAGAGGATTTCAAAGGCACCGAAAGTGTCGCAGAACTCGTCAGCGCAAGTATGAGCATTAGCTAGAAAGCCTCCAGCTGTTTACTGACAGCAGCCAACTCTCCTTGTGTCCGCTCACACAAGTACCTAGCCATATCGTATTACATATAAAATCTTAAATGGCGTAACTGAGTTTGAAACGTATACAAAATACGTCAAAGGAGAACAAAGTAACACTAAAAGTTGGTGTACATATTTTTCACTCTACTCTGAGACAGCAAGCCATTAAATAGAAGCAAATTTATCTACTGAAATTGATGTACTTACAGGTAAATCTCCGAACTAGAATTCCATCAATGATTTTAGTTGACCTCAACAAAAGCTTTGACACCAGATGAACAGTCCTAACGCTTGGTTACCTCTATGTGACTGAGTCGAATACTTACTGCATTGCACTGACTTCATACGTTGTTAAGAACAAACCTGATGTAAACAAGGCGCCATTTATACTTCCGCGTTTACTGTTACCCCATTGTCCTGTCGTTTATGTGGAGGTTAAAGCATGTCCTCTCGACTACACTCAAGAAAGATGATAATAAGAGAAGCTGTACTGTAATGTCGCTGATAAGGCTGAAAATATCTGACAACCCCACAAATATTACCGGCACATTTACGCTGACTCGTGAGCCATGTCAGCTACCTCTGTGATGTGAACACCTGCAGACAAGTTGTGGAAACTACCAATGACACAGAAACAACAAAGCAGCAAACCCTAATTGATTTTAAGACAATGAATTAAAATACTTTCAAACTTTAACAGCTGGGTGAAAAGTATACGTCTGTTCATAAAAAGAGCAAGTAAAGAAAGTCAAGGCACTGAAGCCAGCACTTACACGCATTAACTCGTTCGATCATCTTAACTCCCTCACCAGTGGAGCTGTTATTTTCTGCGCTGATAACGAGACGATCACTGAAACAATTCACGTAATCATCCGAGGCCAAGATCCAAATTTTCTCTTTTTATTTTATAAAATTCCTAGTGCAGTTGCTTACAACACTTCATCAGCATCTATGATTAAGGAGCGTTCGCTTAGGGGAATTCAGTAGACAGTTGAGTTACTATGCATAGCGCTATGTTGTTACTTGTCGACTACGACGTGAACGCTCGCTGCCGCGGAGAATCCTGGGACCGTGCTGAGTAGAGCCTTACCGGACATGGGGAGAAAATGTCGTTGCTTTGTAGGGAATGCCATTTAGGGCCCAATACCTATTGTTCCCGATGTTAGAAGTGACGCGCGGTGACGACAGTGTTCCGTAATAGTACACTGTAGAGACTTCATATTCAAGTGTTGCCATACACTGCATTGACAAACACACTGCTGGTAATTCAGCGCCATTCACTGTTAGATTTCATAGATTGGCAGCAGTGCCAACTCCGACGTCAGCTGAGAATACCCGAATGGCTCCAGGGCCGACGTGTTAATACACCCTATTATCTTTATGTTCTGGAGATGCGAAAATTTTATGTCGTTTCAGTTAGTACCGTTCGAGATTCGTTGTCAGGGTCCAAAAAGTTAAAAGTTGAAAATTCTACATTCAACTATGATATTGGGCAAATTTTTCGATAGTCATTCATAGAGGCAGGCCGGCCGCTGTGGCCGAGCGGTTCTACGTGCTTCCGTCCGGAACCGCGCTGCTGCTACGGTCGCAGGTTCGAATCCTGCCTCGGACATGGGCGTGTGTGACGTCTTTAGGTTAGTTAGGTTTAAGTAGTTGTAAATCTAGGAGACTGATGACCTCAGAGCCATTTGAACCATTCATGGAGGCCGATGGACCCCTTGAGCTTTGGAGGCCCCGGGGCACTGCGCAGCTTGACCCTGTTGTGGCTACAGCACTGGTTCCTGTGTACTGGAACCCCTTTATTGCGCACCCGTCAGATCCACTTTTTCTGCAAGCATCACAGAAAATAGTATAGAATCTTTATTTTGTGATGATTTCATTGGGTTTTCCATGTATTCAATCAGCAGCATTTCTGTGACACTGATCTCATAGAGACTTGAAAAAAGTTCTGTATAATTGCTCTTGAACGTCAGTACTGTTTCGAGGCAATCCCAACAGATCTCATCCATTTTCCCGACGATACTCTCCAGCTTCTGCTGGAATATCTACCATAGTTGTCAATAATAAAAACTGTATAACTACCCACAGTTTTGTATTTATTGAAGCTTCCAAGCCAGATCATTCACGCTTCTTCATTAATGTACCCCAAGTCACTCATCTCCGTAATGGCACCAAAAGGTAAGCAATATTGAAATTCAGGTCGTTTCCTCACTCCTTAAAATTATTGTTGGCGGTAAACATATAACAAATGCTTTCATGCACGGAGGAACGGTCGCAGCCTGTTCTCTTTCCACGTTTGTTAGTGAAACAAGTTATTGCTTGTGTTAACAACTTCATTGGTTGAGTTAAGGGTGTCTCTTAATAAATGTTCTAAAACAGTCAATTCCAGAAACCTTGTTTTCTAGGTCCTATAATGGTTTCGAGTTAATTTTCTCAGCCAAGCGAAATGCAGCTCTTTTTCACTGGAGTGACGGAAACTAAAATTTGGCTCTTATAGAAATAAAGTACTCTGTACCGAAATCTTACATTCCTCTCTCGAATACCGTTGCATGGTCAGTTCTGATTTCTATTATTAGAATTTATGTAGCTTGCATTTTCTTTTTAATTTGAACTTCGCCGTAGAGGGTGGTGAAAGTAATGTCTTATAATTTTGTTGGACCTCGAATGCTTAAATGTGCATTCTTTTTGCACTCCTTCTCTCATCTAATGCGTGAGACCCTTTATGGAAATATTTTCTGGTCGTATTTTGGGGCGTCTACGAGGAGAAATAAACTGTAGTTTGCTTTAAAAAGTCGTAAGAAAATTCATGTTTATATATGCATGAATTATTTGCATTAATTAGCCGGCCGCGGTGGTCTAGTGGTTCTAGGCGCTCAGTCCGGAGCCGCGCAACTGCTACGGTCGCAGGTTCGAATCCTGCCTCGGGCATGGATGTGTGTGATGTCCTTAGGTTAGTTAGGTTTAAGTAGTTCTAAGTTCTAGGAGACTGATGACCATAGATGTTAAGTCCCATAGTGCTCAGAGCCATCTTTTTTTTGAATTAATTATGTATAACACGTCTGTGATAAACAGCAGCACTAAACTAAACAAACGCACTGATAAAAGTATGGAAATTTAACCTCTTTTCCGATAGAAAATGTGCTATTGGAAAGAGTGAAATCACGAGTAAATTTTACGGAACAGTGCCAGTAGATGGCAGCATATTTCACAGTCTTTCTCTGTAGTCGTCTCAGAGCAGGCAGGAATGGAAAAGAAGTCTCTTGCTTCACCAACACGCATTTGTCACTACAAGGAAACTAGGAAATCTATAATACCACAGGCCGGCCAGAGTGGCCGAGCGGTTAAAGGCGCTACAGTCTGGAACCGCACGACCGCTACGGTCGCAGGTTCGAATCCTGCCTCGGGCATGGATGTGTGTGATGTCCTTAGGTTAGTTAGGTTTAAGTAGTTCTAAGTTCTAGGGGACTTATGACCACAGCAGTTGAGTCCCATAGTGCTCAGAGCCATTTGAGCCATAGCCATTATAAGACCACATAAAACTGACCTTACTACTCAGATTACTTTTTATCAAGAAAAAAAATTATACCTCCATAGCACAAACTAGTGTATTCAAGGGAAAGAGAGCAGGAGCTGCAGAATCCTTCCGCGCAGCAACGGAACACAAAAAAGCAATTGCTGCCAACATTATGAAATTGATAAATGGCGTTAAATCATGTATTATCCAAATCGAAGGTGTAGAGGGGAGAAAGGGAAGGAGCTATTGATGTCAGATTCATAAGGATTTAATGCAGAATCAGCGGCGACGAGTGTAAATGTGAGCGAGATAGGGATTCCAACCCATGATATCGTGCTTACTAGGCAATTACGTGAACTACTGCGCCTAACTGACACATTGTTTATCGCAACTGTGCGGAATATCTCGGAACACCTCCCGTCCGACCCACATTCAGACGTAGCGCCACCGATCCGCAGCCACCTTATATCTCTTCAATGCTAGCTACTTTTAGATTCAGACAGGAACTCAAAACGCAGTTGTGCATCCTCTCTGAAGATAGTGGATCATTTCCCATCGAGGTGAATCAGTTATAGGAATGTGTGATGTCTGTTCTTTCGGCGCGGCACACATTTTCACTCGTCGACACTGGTTCTGCATAAGGTCCTGATGGATAAGTCCATAAGTCAAAAGACTTCGCTGTCCCTTGTATTTGTATATACAAGCCTTCTAACCAAGAAAATTCAGTTTTATTATTGAATAAAATTATCTCGGGCTTCTTTTCACGTCTTTTATCTGCTGTGTCACTTTGATGCAAAGAACTGAGAAGCAGGAAACCTTTTTTCGTTCTGGGCACAAAACCTACTATCGCCAAAATGTCTTCAACACAATTGGGTGATAAAACTTCTTTGGACATGGTAGCCTTCATTTATCTTGGGATTTGCTTGTTGTTTTGTTTCGGAATTCTCATTAACGTAACATTCTCTGCAATCGTTCTTCAAATAACGAGACGAGAGAAATTTAGTTACAGCAGTATTTGTTAAGGTTCCTCGTAAGGTCGTTACTGTAGTAATTTGTCTGATCAGGGTCCAAAAATGAATTCATTCCTCAAATGTATTTATCTGTCATTATTTTCCTGATACTAGCAACGCGCCTCCTTTCCAAATTACGTAATGCCGTTCTCTTGTGACAGTCTTTGCGAGAGAAAATAGTTCCATGCGTTCTTCGCATGACAGTTACTTTACCTCTTACAGGCTCAGGAGTATTTTCAGGATATTGGGCCCTCGAATTCTGCTTCATGATGGTGGTGTTTTACTCTACTAAGTTCCGTATTATCAATAAAAATATCAGAAATTCTGTAATCTGTCTTCACTTTGAATGCTGGAAGATGCAAAATCAGTATCTTGATGATCGTCCATGTCCGAATAATTCATTTTGCTCATCGAAAAGCGTTTCATCGTCATGCCATCCAAGAATTTTTGATTCAAAATTTTCATTACTTTCGCTGGCTCGAAATGGTGTTGTTCTGTGTGTAGCAGATAATATTGGAATCTATGCTACAACTAGCCCGTCCGGTCAGTCGTGAAGTCTAACGCACTGCTTTCAGTGCAGGGAGGCATGTAAGTCCCCGCCACGAATCCGCCTGGCGGATTAGTGTCGAGGTCCGGTGTGCCGGCCAGTCTGTGGATGGTTTTCAAGGCGGTTTTCCACCTGCCTCGGCGAATGATGCTGGTTCCCCTTATTCCGCCTCAGTTATATGTAGTCGGCGATTGCTGTGCAAACCCTTTCTCCACGTACACGTACACCATAATTAATCCACCAAGCAAACATTGGAGTTAGACTCGTCTGGTGTGAGACGTTCCCGGGGTGGTCTACCGGGGGCTGAACCGCACAACAACACTGGGTTCGGTGTGGGGGCGGTGCAGTGAGTGGACTGCTGCAGCCTGTTGTGGGGTTGTGTACCACTGCGGACTACGGCAGGGACGATGTTATCCAAAATATTTGGCTACAGAATTTCCTCTGCGTGGCACCATGTTTGAGAATAGCTCTCCTACTACCTTAATAGAACAGTTAAATAGTGCAAATATATTTGTGTTCGCATATTTGCGCAATATTAGTGCACAGTTACTTTTGTACGTTGCGTAAGTGCCACATCGTAGACAATTATTTTGTAACAATGCACAACACTGTGTATATGTTAATACATAATGCAACAATCATTAAACGATGTATTGTGGATAGTTCAGAGATGAACATCTTCAGTGATCAGATACCGACTTCAGTCCATGTAGTTTTGATGCACCGTCATGCCATAATAGAAGCTGATCCATTGCGGATTGGTATACTATCTACAGACGTGCAGGAAGCTCAGAATAAGGGTATCCCTCAGTCCGCAGCTCGTGGTCGCGCGGTAGCCTTCTCGCTTCCCGCGCCCGGTTTCCTGGGTTCGGCGTCAGGGATTTTCTCTGCCTCGTGATGACTGGGTGTTGTGTGATGTCCTTAGGTTAATTAGGCTTAAGTAGTTCTAAGTTCTAGGGGACTGATGACCATAGATGTTAAGTCCCATAGTGCTCAGAGCCATTTGAACCATTTTGAATAAGGATATCCGGTGTTACCGAGATTTGACACTCAATTATTTCTGTGAGAAAATGTTGCCTAACATATTCCATCGGCTCGTGGCGTCTTCGGATCCACTCATCTCGAACTTCAAGAAAACGACTATGGGGGAGACAAACATGTTGTGGACTGGCAAGACAGCCAATCCACAGTGACGGGTAACCGAAAGGCACGCGCCTGAACTTACGCAGGCTGGCGTGAGGTCAGAAATAGGATACGTAATGAATGCTATAAAGAAAAGTACGTAGCTGCTGGAATACTTAACTGTAATCCACAATTGGTGAACATTGGTCTTGTTGATACAGTATATGCGTCATTAGATACATAGCAAAGGATAATTGGCGCCTTGCTAGGTCGTAGCAATTGACTTAGCTGAAGGCTGTGCTAACTATCGTCTCGGCAAATGAGAGCGTAATTCTCAGTGAACCATGGCTAGCAACGTCGGCTGTACAACTGGGCGAGTGCTAGTAAGTCTCTCTAGACCTGCCGTGTGGCGGCGCTTGGTCTGCAATCACTGATAGTGGCGACACGCGGGTCCGTCGTATACTAGCGGACCGCAGCCGATTTAAAAGGCTACCACCTAGCAAGTGTGGTGTCTGGCGGTGGCACCACAAAACAGATACCGCCAGAGGTAAAAAATGTACATTTCGAACCATCTGCCTGTGGACAATCCGAAAGCGCTGCTTCTGATAGCGATAATAATACAAGGGACGAATGTGATTACTATTTCGATGGAAAAATGTAAAATATGGAATTAAGCATTTCAGTACGACAGTTCTGACTTTTAATTCGTTAGCAGCGACTTCAAAATACTTTACAGTAAATTATAATTTTTGATCATCCATATGGCATCAACCATTCTCAGTTGCGTAATTCCGATATCGGATTCGTAACGAGCGACGAATCAGAAAGGACATACTTTTGTACAATTTTATATCCAGGTTTTAAATCAGGTTGAATAAACTGTTTGTCGCGGTCGGCACTAAACCAACACTCAGCAAAGACATTACGCAAAAACTCCACTCGGCTTATCCCTCCTGCTGCTGGATGGAAACTGTGTGGGCTGTCTGAAGAAGACTCGCATCACAACTTTACAACTAAAGTCCTTCCAGTACCTTTGTCGTACGTCGCAGTATCAGACGGCCAAAGCACTGCCTCTAAAGCAAGCGTCCGTGTTCCTGTTTTTGCACGTGTGTTGTTCTAATCGCCCAATCATTTTCAATATAAAAGCTGTCTTCCCCATTTTATCCACTGGTAAAACACACAGTTGCTCAAATGAGACCAAATGCAACATAATCCAGTTCTGCACTAATGGCAGGCATTTAAGCTTTACTACACACAAAATTTACATCTGTTAACACATATCTCTGAAACTGCAGTTACTGGACAATGAAGAAATGAGCGATGGATTAATTCAATGAATTTCAGCAAGTTGAGAAACAACAGGTTTTGGAGTGGAACTCATTCCACTTGATTTCTCTGCCTCGTGATGACTGGGTGTTGTGTGATGTCCTTAGGTTAGTTAGATTTAAGTAGTTGTAAGTTCTAGGGGACTGATGACCATAGATGTTAAGTCCCATAGTGCTCAGAGCCATTTGAACCATTTGAATCATTCCAGTTGAAACACCGTTGCTGAACTAGTTAACGCAAAGTGATACATTCGGGAATCATCTTTCTGGTATCATTCAAAATTCTGTTTACTTTACGATGACCTCACAACCCTGCACTATGGCTCACAATGCTGGTGACCTGGTACTCACGCCCCAACACCTCCTGCAACTGCTGGCCCACACCTCTACGGTGCGAACTACCTTAGTTAAGAGCTGCATCTTTTTTAGGCTGAAGTCAGCTGATAGGTATACCTGTTTAAAGGACCTTCCTCTAACTAAGGAATCAATTTCAGAGGACATCATGTTTCCAAGCAGAGAAGAAACTAGAATATTTCGTCAAAATATAAGAGCTATTAGAGATAAAATAAGTGAACTGCTTATAGAGGCTGCCTCTGAAATTATCACTGCTGAAGGCCTTACACGCCAGGAACAGCAATAATATAAAAAATTTAGAAACCAGTTGTAAAACAGCAAATATAACAGTAAAGGTTAATTAAAAAAAAAAAAAAGACAAGCGACTGATCACCAAACGGGTGAAATAAGATGATTGTAAACCTTGTAACACAACGCTTAAAGTACACTGAACACTACACTGCGAGATTTATTCCAGAAGGCGACCACAACTATTAACTAGACATATATAACGTTTAATGTAGGCATTACAAGGTATTATAATAAATAATACAATAATAAATCACAAGAACCAGTATATTAGTTCCTTAAAGGGTACTGAGGCAGATTATACCTGCAGATGGCGTGTGCTGAAGGAGCGTTACACTGAACTACTGGCCATCAGACCCCTTTTAAAACACACATGTCTTACAAGAAACAAGGGGCCACAGGCGGTGCAGCAGGAAACGACCTCTGAGAATGTCTGGCAACAAACACTTTCGCGAGCGATGAGATAGGCAGCCAAGAGTTGCATTCACTTCACAAGATGGTAACTGAGACAACTGGCAGTCTAACGAATGATTAATGATAATTTTGCCGAAGTTACCTGACGCCCTATAAACCAAATTCAACGATGAAACAATACGTCAAAGTCGGAACCGGCGGTCTGCACTACGTCCCCAGAATACTGTGTTTAGAGAGCCCGGAACAAGAAAGGAATCACTGCCACTAGAGTATAAGAATCACCCACCGGCGTACAATCAAGAAAGCTGTCTAAACTCTACGCCTTACCGGACAGCAGCGGCAAGGCGTGGAAACATACACTGCTGTTACATACACTAACCCACAGGGCTGGTAACTGGGGCGTTAGCGGCCACCAGGAAAGAAAAATTACCGCTAGTTGAACTTAATGAATTGCAACAAGTTGAACGCACTAAATAGTAATAAGAAGTCATGGAAAGCTAATCAGATTCGCCATCCCCAAGCACTCCACTCCCTGCTCTTCACCTCGGCGACACTACGAGCAGCAACACGAACACAAGTCACTGGAGAGTCGCGAGTTATCACAATGGTGGAGGTTTCTGTACTTGGATTGAAATGCACTCATCTTAAATCTTGCTGGATCCTGTTTATGACGAGGTTGTACACCCTCACCACAGCCCTTCCACCCGGCAGTCCATGAGTGGCGCCAGCGTTCCCAGCGTGTTCTGGCAGTGCGCGGAACTGGCTCCTCCATAGTCCCCAACCGAACTGGCCCACTCACACGACCCGGAAAAACATCGCGTCGTCCCAAAGATAGGGCAACAGTTACTACTTATCGATAACCACCACTGCTGCCACTAGCGGACAGGCAACGCTTGCGAACCCAGTGGCGCCACTCAACGCTAGAAGAAGACCTGCAACCGCAACCATGTCAACTAAACGATACCGTCTGGCCTCCAACAAAGAGTACCAACGCGAGCCGCAGCATGGCTTATTAGAGTCTTCCTTTACCAGAATACAGATTAGCTGGCCGTTTTTCAAGGAGTTCCTTGCATGATGGGGGAGTGGCCAAGTACGTAAAATACAGTATTCCAATTGAGCCCATTAGACGTGCCACGGCAATGCACTGAACAGATATTAGAATGTTCTGCAGGGGCAGCTGAATTTAATGAAACTATACTCTTAATTGTTGTTGTTTATAGGTCCTCTAACTCTGACTTCAGAGCATTTCTGCTCAAGCTAGCGAGGGTTCTTGATTCACTTTATAGGAAGTACCAGAAATTACTTACATGTTGTGACCTCAGTATAAATTTTGTATATGATGGTGCAAAGAAAAGGATATTGGTACATCTCCAAAATACCTATGATCTGATGCACATTGTATTTTTTCCAACTTGGTGCAGGGGAACAGTAGCACAAACATAGAAAATATTTTTATTCATTCTTCATTATTAGATGTGCATTTTGTTGGTAAAAGAGTGAATGGTCTTTCAGACCATGATGCACAAATTATAACACAAAAAGGTTTTTGTAGTCAGACCAATGTCACCTATGATTAAAACTATGTAGGAAAGTTAATCCCACAGCAATAAAGAGTTTTTTCAACGTAGTCAAGGAATAAGAGTGGCAGGATATTTGTAGTGCCGATGACATAGATGCCAAATTTAATGACTTCCTTAACACATTTCTGTTGCTGTTTGAGAGCTGCTTTACATTAGAACGTTCTAAACGGAGTATTAGCAATAAAAGCCCGGGTAGCTGACTAGTGGGATAAGGATATCGTCTAGAACGACGCGGGAATTTTGTCGAATTGTTAGAAGTAGTCACAATCCAGCTACAGCAGCCCAATACAAACAGTACTGCAAGATGCTTAAAAATGTTACTAGGAAGGCAGAGTGTGTATGGTACGAAAATAGAATAGTTAAGTCATAGGATAAAATTAAAACCCTATAGTCAGCTGTGAAGGAAGTGTCTGGTCAGCGGCACAAGGTCGGCGATATAATGTCAGTTCGTAGTAAAACAGTTTCTGTTACTGATAAATCAGATATGCACAATATTTAACAATTATTTTCAGGGCGTTGCTGGTGAATTAAATAAAAATTTAGTATCTACATTGAATCATGTAGCTCTCTTGCAAGATACCATCCCAAGATTGATGTCTGAAGTACACCTCTGTGATAAAGACATGGGGAAGACTGAGTCAATAATTACATCACTGAAGACTAAGGAATGTCATGGATATGATTAGGTGCCTAGCAGAATAATAAAGTACTGTGCTCCATATATTAGCCCTGTATTTAGACATATTTGTAATTTTTCTCTTAGGAATGGGCAGTTTCCTATATGAGTAAAGTACTCAGTAGTACTGCCGCTTTATAAAAAGGGAGAAAAGGATAACGTACACAGTTTTAGATCTATTTCTATGACAGCAGTGTTAGCTAAAGTTGGTATATGTGGCCATCTCCCGCAGCAGCTACCAACATCTGTTATTATAGGTTATTTGTCTTTAGCTGACTGCAGTGTAATTAAAAAGGATTACAGCAGAAACGTTTCGCTTTTATTTAAAATTATATTCTTTGGTACTGGTGTTTCTTTAGATAATTTGCTCCTTCCCCTCTTGCTGACAGTGGTTGGTATTTACAGGCATTCTTTCACATCTGCAGTGATGAATGAAAAACAGTTTAGACAGTCAATTGCAAACTGTGCAGTGCAGGAAATAGTTCAACATGCCAAAAACTACAGATGTTAAATGAAGACTGTCTAAATAAGACTCAGTTTTTATAGTTTCTAACACACAATTCAAAAAAAATTCAAATGGTTCAAATGGCTGTGAGCACTATGGGACTTAACTGCTCAGGTCATCAGTCCCCTAGAGCCTAGAACTACTTAAACCTAACTAACCTAAGGACATCACACACTTCCATGCCCGAGGAAGGATTCGAACCCGCGACGGTAGCGGTCGCGGGGTTCCAGACTGTAGCACCTAGAACAACTCGGCCACTCCGGCCGGCAATTCCACAAAACCCGACGTTTTAATTTCACAGAAGGGGCATATGGTTAGTGAAATTGAACAGTTAAAATATCTAGGTTTTCAGATAAATAGTAAACTGTTGTAGAAATCCCACGTTCAGGATCTTATTCAAAGACTTAATGTTACCATTTTTAATATTCGAACGGTATCTGAAGTAAGTGATCGTTCGACACGAAAATCAGTCTACTTTGCTTATTTTCATTCGCTTATGTCGTGTGGTATTATAATTCGGGGTATATCTTCCCATTCTAAAACGATATTTTGGCTCAGAAACTGGCTGCTCGGACAATAAGTGGTGTAAGTTCGCGAACCTCTTGTCCTCTTGTCCAGCTCTATTCACGAGTCTGGGTAATTTGACATTGCCCTCTCAATATATATATATATATATATATATATATATATATATATATATATATATATATATATATATATATATTCCTTAATGTCATTACTTGTTAATAATATTATCTTATTGCAAAGGGTAAGGAGCTTTCACTCAGTTAATACTCGGCAGAAATCAAATCTACATTTGGATCTGACTTCCTTAACTCTTGTGCAGAAAGGTGTGCAGCGTACCGAGGCATCCTTTTTCAGTAAGCTACCAATAGAATTCAAAAATCTTTTCAGTAATCCTCGCTTTTTAAAATCTAAACTGAAGAGTTTCCTTATGGCTCACTGCTTCTTTTCTGTCGAAGATTTGCTTGAGAATTTAAGTTGATTCTTCCTGTATTTTTGATTGCGTTTACTTAAACTAATGACTTGTTATCTTTTGGGTTTCTAAAGATTTTATTTCTATCTGTTATTACTTTTATGTTGTAATTCCAGGTGCTGACACGGACATGATCTTGGAGATTAGCTCCTGAACTTGGTCCTAGGGAACTGGATGTGTGCCGGCCGAAGTGGCCGTGCGGTTAAAGGCGCTGCAGTCTGGAACCGCAAGACCGCTACGGTCGCAGGTTCGAATCCTGCCTCGGGCATGGATGTTTGTGATGTCCTTAGGTTAGTTAGGTTTAACTAGTTCTAAGTTCTAGGGGACTAATGACCTCAGCAGTTGAGTCCCATAGTGCTCAGAGCCATTTGAACCATTTTGAACTGGACGTGTAAAAAAAAAAAAAAATTTCTTCGCCTCATAAAGAAATAAATTTCGTTATTGCCACATTACTAAAGAGCGAACAAATGGTTCCAGTTCTAAGGCCATACAGGCGAGAATCCTTATACAAACGAAGCAAAATCTTCGTGAGTATTGAAGGAATCATCCGATCGAAGCACCAGGTTAACAATACCCGTTTGGTAAAATACTGTGTCCTGCTGTGTAAAGAGGTCGTTTCTGCCTACTATACACCCTCCTCTGAAAAGATTTGTCGGCACCTTCGGGGCCTTTTCAGAGACCGAAGGCGTGATAATCAGGACTAAGAGCGGGTGATAGTATCTCCCATTTGTATTGGCGTAACTTCTGCATTAAAATACTCGTGATACGCGGACGTACGTTACATGAAGCAGCGGCACCCCTTGTCTTTTCTCCGTAACTGCACGCTTTAATATCTGAAGTGGTACGCAGTACCGTTTTCCAGTGATGGAGACACCAAGATAGGGCTGATCTCCGAGCTCAACCGGCGCCTGTGTCGAATAGCTACAAGCGCAGAAGTTCTGACATCAATACGCAATGGTGGTTTCCGACAGACACGCTGTCACATAGACATCCTTCATTCTCCGATGGGTGTCTACTGGTGTTTGTCCTTGGACAGCTAAGAATAGAGTAAGAGCACGTTTCGACGCATTTGGTAACAACGACGTCATATTTCGTTTCCACATTTATCGCACCAAGTCTGAAAGAAAGAAGGCCACAGTGATATTTTGCCTAGGTCGGTGCTGACGTTGCATGTAAGCGGCAACAACGATCTCAGAGTAGGGCTTCTTGATCGTCCCTTGTAGATTAATGTTGGAGACTTTTTAATACAAATAATAACGAAGATAATATGGTATAATAATGACAATCCCATCGCAAAAGGGAAATATATTAAATTAGTATGATGATAAGGAAGATAAAGGCTGGAAGAGACGTAGACATTAAGAATGTAATATATATTTTACTTAGTAGTGAGAACCATGACACTTCAGCCGACATACGAGAAGTGAATCCAGCAAGATCTCTCAGGTAACAGCGAAATGTTGATTCGTAATGTTACCGAAAACAAAGAACAAAAATATACTTTCAAAATAGTTTTATGGTTGAAATACATTACAATATGTTTAAATCAAACTCAGACAAGCTGACGAAAGCTTCTGATCTCTTCCAGTCTTTCAATACAAATGCTAAGGAAAACACGAGTATCTCTAACATGAACTACAGGCATTCTAAACCAAAAGTTCGTTCCAAATGGTGAGTGGCACCATCCAGAACAAGATGAGGAAAAATGAAACCAGCGAACAACGCGGCCGTTTGCGTAGAAAGAAAAATTTTTTTGCGCGATAATCGCTCTACCTCTTAGCCAACAACTCAATACGCTAGGTTGAACACTACAGCTCCTACAGATATTGTATAATAATATCCAAATCGATGCTATATTTAATTGTGATGGATCTTTTTCAGCTAGATCGCGGTCTTCGTCCATCAGCGAAAGTTACATAACATTGTTATTTTATTTTACTTTAAAGTTAGTTATCGTCCATATATCATCGGTGGTCGCTGTAACTCCGTATCCTGTTACGATATGCTGTAGGTGTAGATTTAGGACGCTTACGTTATGTTTTATGGTTTTCTGCTGTTCTAATTTTTATAAATTTACGTATTATCGTCAGATTTGACTAATAAGCAATTATGACAGGTGGGCAAAGATGCTATATGGTTACCGTTTGGGGCTGCATGGATGATCCTTGCAATAGATGTGTCTCTGGGTAGTTGCTTGTGTCTAAACGCTATCTTTGGTTAGAAATTAAACCAAATTCTGTAATTTTGTATGAAATGATTGCGTTAAATCTGTTCGTTCATTTAAAATGTCATCAGGATGTTGTATTGTGTGCATGTAGATTTTTGTCTCTTCAGGTACATTAATTATTAAACCTTTAGGTTATATGTATAAGATTATCATTGCTAATTCCATTCGTTCTGGGTTGTGGTTGTCATTGCTTGAGTGGTTGATGAACGTAGAAGGATTATTTACGCTAACTCTCGTGTACCTCGTTACTTATGAAGATTTTGCACCCTGTCTGTCCTATGAATATTTAAAATTTGTGGTATTCCTTACATTAGAATTTGTCTATGCTTGGGTTTGTGTATATTTGAAATTTTGTTTTCCCTGAGAATAGTCCATAGCGGCTATAGTAAACATAAGGCGAAACTTCATTATATCGAGAGAACACGAGTATTACCGAAAATTATTCTTTCTGCGTTGTGGTTATTAAAGCGGTTGAAGAATTTAGACTGATGGAGTTCGCAGAGAAAATTTGACGCTTATTACCTAAATGTTTATTAATGAACGTACTTGAAGAGGCATATATCTGCATACACAAAATACAGCGCGTTGGTGGTATTTTAAATGAACAAAGAGATTTAAAACATAAATATACCATAAATAATTTTTTTAATATAACCAAAAGTAATGTATAGACACAAACAACTACCCAAAGGTACGTGACTTACAAATATAATACATGCAGTGCAAAGTAACATCAACATACCATAGTAGCTGTAAACATGTAGCATCTCTATGCAATTGTCACAACTATCGGTCTGTCAAATCTGACGATAATATGTCAAATTGTAAAAATCACGAGAAAGGACGACTAACAACAGCAGCAAACCACAACACGGGTTTATAATATAAGATTTCTAAACCCACCCTGTAACAGGATACAGATTTACAGAGACGAGTGATGATATACGGACTTAAGTACAAAATTTCGTTACCTGAAATTACGGTAACTCACATTATAGCAAGACAGAATAAAAATATTATGTAACTTTATCGGAGGGTCTGAAGATTTCAATCCATCCGAAATGGATCCATCACAATAAAAACTGTAAATTCCTATAGCAGCAATTTTGGTTTCATTAGATAATGTATGTAAGAGATGCCTTCAACTGTGATGGCCAATTGGATCGTAAACTATAGCTCCTGTTCTAAATGAGTCCCTTGTTACAAATTTTGGCCACTTTCGGCCTTAGGAAAGGTCGCTTTCAAACGGAGGTTCAGCGAAGTGGACCACTTCACATTTGACGTCCTAATCCAGGTATATCACTCTAATGACATGAAAGCAGCAGCATGTGCTGACCCACTAGCGTTGAATGTGTGTTGTCCGCGGTTTCGAGCCAGCTGTCTCACTGTTACATCTCTAATAGCCATTTTGTGTGAGCGCCGAGGTTTAGTTTCCTTTTTTCAGCGAAAAGATTGTCCATGTATATCATGGCTTAAGCTGTAAATACAAAACTGTTCACCACATCGCTCTTTTGGCACATAATTAAAAACTGTGCTTACGTTGTTCGGTTGGCGATACAGTGACATTTTATTTGGAGTCATATTGTAAAATTCAGAAATATTCCTTTTGGAGAGCACTGGAAACATTCCGGGGCACTAATATTACCACTGACTGATCTCATTAGCATTACAGCGCTGCTGGATACTCGGTGCCTAACTCTACTGACATTTTAATATTCATAAACATCAGAACTCTTTAACAACAGTTTTAAACATGCAAAGCTATTAATATCATTCAAAATGTGACAGCAAAAAACCGTTTTTAAGGAGAGGTCCTCTGCAGCAACAGTTTTAAACAGGCAAAGCTGCTAATATCATTCAAAATTTGACAGCAACAAACCGTTTTTAAGGAGAGGTCCTCTGCAGGTGAAAAACCACAGTCTTGTCTTTCAAAGCGTGAACAATATTCGACATATACAAATTCATTTTGAATCTTCTGCTACAGCAGTAGTGATTACTAAAAATTTCTCTTCATTACATTACACGTAAAGTCAGTGGAACCTAACGCGCATGCACAACGGAACACAAATCTTCATGTGTGGAAAGCTGAGCAAATCGATTACAAACAGCTGATTATCGCAGCAAGTAGAATCAAAGCATCACGATTTAACGAGCTGCAAATTGTTTTAACGATTTCTGTTCCTCGTTTATTGGTTCCAATTTTCATACTAAATTGGCTATCAGATCCAACACATTAATGTACCGCGAGCCTGAATTCAACGTAATGCCGGAATTTGTTGTATTGACGGCACAGATTAGTAGTCCTCGCATAATCGCTTTTGATTTAGGGTTATTTCCTATTCGAAACGTAAAATATTCCGGTAGAGCAATGGGGCTAAGTTCGTTAAACAGGTCCATTGAGAGGCGTGTGCGAACGCTAATCTCCGTTGTTAGACTGAATTATATAGACAAAAATGATTAATTTAAGGACTAACGCTAGGAACGTGGTTAATTCACATGAGGAACAAGGAATAAAACGGTTTTAACTTCGGGAAACACCTCTCGGCCTGATTCGAATTCTTAGAATTTTAGCTTAATGCCAGACATAAATTTATTTATTTCCAAATATTCTTTATTATTCCTTAAACAGAGCGGTAGCAATTCGAACTCAGGGGATAATTGCCATTATTTCGTCCCTACAACTCTCACACTTCACTCACTCTTTCTCTCTCTCTCTCTCTCTTTTTCTTTCTCTCTCTCTTCATCTTATTCACATGTGCTACTTTTTGTCATAAATATATGCTGTGTCTGGATCGTACACAGGGATTGGACACAAATGTGGAAACACCACAAGAAATATATGCTTGAAGATAAATGCAGATGCTAGCCATGCCTGTAGTGTTGTATGTAGTTGTTTGAAAGTTATATAAGATGTAAGTATAAGGAGGGTGCTTCCGTATCTAAGATACCCGTACTGTTTGGTTTTCAAGTAACACCGTATCGAAGAACTACACCACATGTAGAGAAAGAAAAAAGAACATCCTCTGCTGAAACACTCCCGGGAGATTAAAACTGTCTGCCGGACCGAGACTCGAACTCAGGACCTCTGTGTTCCGCGGGGAAGTGCTCTTCCAGGAGTGCTAGTTCTGCAAGGTTCGCAGAAGAGCTTCTGTGAGTTTGGAAGGTAGGACAGGGGGTACTCGCAGAAGTGAAGCTGTGAAGACGGGTCATGTCGTGCTTGGGTAACTCAGATGGTAGAGCACTTCTCTGCGAAAGGCAAAGTTCCCGAGTTAGAGTCTCGGTCCGGCACACTGTTTTAATCTACCAGGAATGTTCCATAACAATGAACACTCCGGTGCAGAGTGAAAATTTCATTCTGGTGTCATCCTCTGCTAAGTCAGAACATGAAAGAAAGTATGTGTTGAGTGAACTTAACGCAGGACGCTGAAGAGGATTGTGACGAAAAATAAGAGAACGACGGCTGCAAATGTCACTGCAGAACAGAGAGTCTCACTCGCGAACTTAGTAAAGACGAAGCAAGTTCCATGATCAGGAAGCTTCAGGAAGAGCTTTAATTGTAAGACCACTCATCAGTGATGCAAATGCCCGTAACAGGAAAACGTTGTGCCGAAGATATATAGCCTAGACTATGGACAGATGGAAGAAACTAATTTGGTGGGATGAGCCTTACTTCACACGCTTCCAGCTTCTGTCCGAGTTTACATCCTAGGTCCAAGTAGTGGAACGTGATGGGGGTTCGTTGATGATTTGGAAGCTATATGGTAAGTATATCATGGGGCCAAATGCTTACTCTGCCAGGGACTGTGTGACTCTTTTGGCTGATGCAATGTTTATTCGTCAGTGGAAGTTCTGAATTACTAGACGACAGGGCCCCGATTGCACAGCTCCATCGCCCAGAACTGGTTTTGTGAGACGGTAATGAACTGACGTATCTCTCCTAATCGTCACAGTCACCAGCTCTCAGTAATATTGGGACTTTGCGGTATGCTTTGGAGGGATGGGTGCGTAATGATTCCATCACCATTACCTCAACTTCCCACTATTTTTAATAAAAGGTTCCCTTGAAAACTATATTGGATATTTATCCGCCCCGAGAAGACTGGAAGTACACTACTGGCCATTAAAATTGCTTCACCACGAAGATGACGTGCTACAGACGCGAAATTTAACAGACTGGAAGAAGAAGCTGTGATATGCAAATGATTAGCTTTTCAGAGCATTCACACAAAGTTGGTGCCAGTGGCCACACCTACAACGTGCTGACATGAGGAAAATTTCCGACCGATTTGTCATACGCAAACAGCAGTTCACCAGTGTTGCCTAGTGAAACGTTGTTATGATGCCTCGTGTAAGCAGAAGAAATGCATACCGTTTCCAACTTTGATAAAGGTCGGATTTAGCCTATCGCGATTGCGGTTTATCGTATCGCGACTTTGCTGCTCGCGCTTGTCGAGAACCTGGGTGCACGAATGGCAAAACGTCCTTTTTCCGGATGAATCCAGGTTCTGTTTACTGCATCATGATGGTTGCATCCCTGTTTAGTGACATCGCTGTGAACGCACATTGGAAGCGTGTATTCGTTATTGCCATACTGGCGTATCACCCGGCGTTATGGTATGGGCTGCCATTGGTTACACGTCTCGGTCACCTCTTGTTCGCATTGACGGCCCTTTGAACAGTGGAAGTTACATTTCAGATGTGTTACATCCGCGGTTTTCCCCTTCATTCGATCCCTGCAATACCCTACATTTCGGGATTATAACGCACGACCGCATGTTGCAGGTCCTATAAGGGCCTTTCTGGATACAGAAAATGTTCGACTGCTGCCCTGGACAGCACATTCTCCAGATTCCAATTGAAAGCTTCTGGTAAATGGTGGCCGAGCAACTGGCTCGTCACAATACGACGTCACCACTATTGATGAACTGTGGTATCGTGTTGGAGCTGCATGAGCAGCTGTTCCTGTACACGCCATGCAAGCTCTGTTTGACTCAATGCCCAGGCGTATCAATGCCGTTATTACGGCCAGAGGTGGTTGTTCTGGGTACTCATCTCTCAGGATCTATGCACCCAAATTGAGTGAAAATGTACTCAAATGTCAGTTCTAGTATAATATATTTGGCCAAATGAATACCCGTTTATCATCCGCATTTCTTCTTGGTGTAGCGATTTTAATGGCAAGTAGTGTATTTTTATTTATTAATTCCAGTGGGTCTCCTACACTGTATTAGGTGTCGTAATGTCATGTGCTTTAGCTGTTTTCATATTCCCACTCCTCCCCTTTCACAAACGAAACGTGGTGTGCTTTATGGAGCAACCTATACTGACAATTTATCCTCGTAAGTTATGTATCATATTGCGAGAAAATAAAGAATTAGACATCAGTGCCTGAGCTAAGAGTCTCGCGTAACACTTCCGTATGAATTAGTGGCCTTATATCCGTAGCATTTGACTGCCGTAAATATGAAAATTCTCTGCTGAACTCGGTCTGATATAAAACTGCAGATCACAGGGGGTTAGTTATTACATATCGTAAATGATTACCAAGTCAATAAGGAATTTCTGTTAGTGCTTTAGGCAACGAATGGAACAGAAGAAAGTGAATCACGAAATATATCCGAGAAATACAGCATTTCACTGTAATCCTGCGCTAAGTGCACTGAACTTGGTACATCGACTAAGAACTTTTTTCGTTTATTTATTGTTTCATATTATTCACATGTTTACCTAGTAGATTAAGAGTGAACCTGAGAAAATTTATACACCAGAGAAATAGAAGAATGTGTCAGAAGATAAACTGACCTTTTTTTTTTTTTTTTTTTTTAACAAGAATGGGGGCACTTTACTTATTCGTTCAGAAATGTGCCACGGCCCATTGGATCAATAGTATTCGAGATGGATGTTTAGTAAATACAACAATGGGACGTGAAAATTGCATGTTTTTAAGGTATGACATACGAACCCTCGTTAGTTCTGGACCGTCACACATTTCACGCGTGATACTGCAGACACAATAGAAATCATCTTTATTGAAGAAAGTCCACGACCTTGTTGCAACTTAAACGTGATCATTTCGGTCTATTTCTATCACCGATTTTTGTTATCTGCAAATATAACTTGAGTTACTCTTCACTAAAAAGTGCTACGGCGTACCGTGACCTTGCTCTAAGTGGACTTGGGCTGAGACCCGACCAACTGCAGACGACTGCATATGTGGCTGACGAAAGATATGTGTCTTTACATTGCGGATTGTGATTCACTTGCGGACAGGATGACAAATTTTATGTGATTACCTGTCAAATACCACAGGAATATAATGGGAAGTCAGTCATTTATTTTCTGGTCATCGCTTTTATACTTTTATGGACTATACATTTAATTAATGACAAAAGTAAACATCGTATTTGCAGTAGTAAAATTATTTCGGAGTATTGCATTCAATATGAGTTAAAGTAAAAGTGGATCGAAAGTTTAATAATGATACAGTATAAGGAACAACGGTTCTACCAGTGGTATGAGCATCTTATTCCTACTTGATCTAAATGACATAAACTATGGGGAAAACTTTAAAACCGAACTACAGGACAATACGAGAGAAGCAATATTAGAATCTAGGATAAGATATACGTTAAGTCCTCATCGCAGCTGCCAGAATTTGTGTTCCTGGTAATGCCTATACACCTCATGCTTTCTTTGAACTTCCCGCTTCTATACCTGTACTTATATGCAGTTCAGCATGCGTGGCACAGACTTTGAAGATCTAGAGCCTTTGCTCTCGTTACAGTGCCCATTATAGCAGATACTAGGCAACATTATGGTAAATACTACAGCAACATTTATTATATCATTCATCTACAGTTATCGATGCGAAGTGGTTGATCAATAGCGTAAGCGGAGACCTTTATTATTTCGTTTGAGAAATGTTGTAAGGATGCTGGTGAGAGTATGGACACCTAGTCGTGGCAGTATGAGCTCCGAACGCACACTGCCGTCCCTGAACACTTCGCCATGTGGTGCTCCCTCTTCATTAATTCTTACTGTAGGGTCCTACTCCCTACTTGACACCCCCGAGAAGATCGCGGTGACGCCTTTCGAAAAGGAGAAGTTTGTACCAGTGGCTAGCGCACTCATTTGTGCTCAGCACGACCCGTTTGTTGCAATTTCAGGGACGAGGAATGGAGCTGTTCTCCAGGTTAACTCTAACGCCTCACAAACAGTGTGTCCTCTGCCCTACCGTAGTAAAGAATTGGAAGAAACAATATCGCAGTGTTGTGTATAGTGACTGCAGCTGAGCCTGCCCTTAGAGGGTAATGTCCGTCTTCAAGTCCAATGCAGATGAGAACAGTAAACACAAAATCCCAACAGATAGGTTCGGAACGACCTACAAAGCCTAAAATAACTGCACACTTCTTGCGTCCGTTGAAGTAGCGTCACACAGGGTAAAATACGCTCATATTATCTCTCAACTTACTTTTATTCTGACGGAATTTTCTTCCAGGAAAAATCAATAAATTCGAAAGACACTCATGAACTACATTGAGCAGAACGATCATCAGATTTGATGCACATTCAGCATGCATGTCTTGCACATTATGGACATAGCTAATATCGTGTTCAATCCTTGACCCGTATGATATTGTGATCCGTCTCTAATGACCCCTATGT
Organism: Schistocerca americana; assembly: GCF_021461395.2. NCBI lineage: Eukaryota > Metazoa > Arthropoda > Insecta > Orthoptera > Acrididae > Schistocerca > Schistocerca americana. The sequence goes on from NC_060125.1 coordinate 326,664,975, forward strand.
TGATGATATTCTTAAATGGTAAGCCAGCTTGCCTTACAGAAGACAGGGGGTTAGAGGATATTTTGAAAAAATCATTCTAAAAGCTTTTCTAGGAAGTCCCAAAAGCCCTCGCAAGTATAAAGCCAGTTATAGGTCATTACAGGCAACTTCAAACACGAACTCTTTATTGCAAGATGGCAAGATTAAACAACTTCTTATGAAAATTAAATTATAATAATAGAATTGGAACTAACTTGCTGTGCGTAATTTTTGCTTTACATCGTAAGGTACAAGCTGAATGCGCAAGCAGTCAGCACTGCTTGAGAAGCATATCAATTCTTTCTTCTTAACAAAACCTTCTATACCATACAGGAGTTTCAGTTTGGATATAAGATCTTCATTACAGACATGTAAATGGTTAGTTATTATTCACATTTTTGTAAGAAAAATTTTCGGCTTCTTGCTGAATTGTCATGTTCTACATAACAAAGCTTATAGTCAAAATGATCCGCCGAGGACTTTCGTAATTCATTTCGTAAAAAATGATTTGTGGAGAACTACATCGTATTCATCCTCTGTTCGAATAAGGAAGTTCGTTAAGGACAACATCTTGAAAGACCGCAGTGAACCAATGAAGTCCACGAGTTTTATTCAGGTATGGCTTCAAAATTTCTTAATAGGCATGTGAACCTTCACACGAAGAACATTACTGACGTGAAGTCGACTATAAACCATATAATGTTGTGCAGATTTCATTTCCTATCGAAAAATGATGTAAGTTATATTTTTTTAAATTTTGGCAGAATGAATTTTTCTTGAGTATCTTAAAAAGGTGATTATATAAAAAACAAGAACATAATAATTATAATAAGTCTTCCTTCCATTCCTTCTTCTCAAAAACCGAAGTAAGTAGGCCTATTACACCACTTAGGGAATTATACAAACGGTTTCCATAACCTATTTTCATTTTTTACGTATCTAATGAGTGAAATACCTCAGTTACGTTATCAGTTAAAGTAAAAATAGGGTACTAAGTCCCCGTGTTTGTATTTATAATCGCATTTGTCTAATGTTGAAATTGATTGCATACTGTCCAGGAGTAGCGATTTTTCTAACTTTCCGCATAATGTCCCAATTTTTATCTCTTCAAACATAACGGAATCTTTCGTCAAAACATCTTGTCAAGATTTATGTTTGCTATCCTTTCCTTTGACTACTTAAATCGAATGAGTCAATGATTCCAGCTCTGTTTACAATCCGCTACTACCTTTAGTTCAACCCCTAACTTAATTTCGATGTTATATTGTACTATACTATTCGTTTGTTTTAGATGACAAGGCGTACGAGTAATTTTCTAATTGCTTTCTTTTGTCCGCTATACTTGGCGTACCCATGGCATCGGCGATATTATCTGAAAGCAAACACAGAGAGAGAGAGACGGGCTTGTCTCCGGAAGGGTGGGGCTCTTATTGAATTGAAATGCAATCTGCGGGACCCCGTCAGCCGTGCCACCCTATTATTCGGTCCACCCGGCCTTTCCTAGGAGTACTAGAGATCAGAAGTACATAGCGGAACAAGAGGAGCTGCAGCCCGCGTGGGAGCCAGACGTCCCTCTGGGAAATTAAAATCGGCCCGCAATCCGTGGCTCTTTATCTTGACCGCCGGCGGGAATCTCTCCCACGGGAGCGAGTTGTGGGCTTTGCTTGAAGCTGAGGAGGGGTCGGGGAGGAGGGATGGAGGGGATTCTCTCTCGTCGTGAATAGAACTCAACCTCAGCCACATGCAAGAGCCATGTTGCATGTCGTAGCCTCTCAGGTGGTACGACAGTTTGACAATGAAATACATTGACGAAGTATCCAACGAGGTCATCCTGTACAAAGTGCACCATAGTCCAAATACGCTGGATTCAGAAGTGCGTCACACATAGAACCCCTCTTCTGAATGTTGTATCTGTGTTTCACATCTTGTATTTCCACGAAATGTAACACTATGTACAAAAGATAAAGGAACAACTGTGGTGAGTTACAATTGTTAATGGAAGCAAGATTTGACAAAGAAAACGAAGAGATCAAAGGATTTGTTGACCTAGATGAAGGTTTCGACAGCGTAATTTATTACAGGAGAGTACGTGTGTGCTATAACGAACGGTGGTTGACATACAACATTTATCAGAACAAAGAGCGATCAGGACGACTGGAACTCCAGGATACTTTATCTGATCAAAAGTGGACATTAATATGGAGTGGGCCCACCCTTAGTCTTTACGTCAGCTTTAACTCTTCTGAGGACACTACCAATTAGATTTCTGAATGTCTGTGGAGGAATGGCAGTCCAGGCTTCGTAAAGAGCTCCACCCATAGAAAGTAGTGATGAGTAGGAGGGCAAGAAGAGAATAAGTCCAAACTTTGTTGACATCAGTATCAGCAACTCTGAACACCTTGGCATCAGCATCAGTATTCCCGGAATTCTCACCCAAATTCCCAGAATTTCTTGCTCACTATAGCATGCTAAATATCGTAATCTATGTACCTCAATGTTGGCCCAGTATTGGTGGGGCCGTGGTGCACTGAAATTTCAGCCAATGGCGTGGAAGTTCAGTCTCCAAACCTTTGAGCTATTTCGGCTTTTATAATTCCACTGCTTGAATTCCATCATTTGTACACTGCCTGCGCTTGAGCCTAGGTCTCACATGTCCAACTGACGAGACAATTGCATTGACCAAAGAAAAGCTTAACAAGCCGTTTATTGTAATGTCTATTAGAGAAACTTACTCACAGGTTTCTGCATTAAGCGTGGAAAGGCATGATAATGGAACAGTCTATGACTGTAGACAAGAGATATATCGTTCAACAGATAATAACAATGCAATAGAATGGTAAGAAAATGCACTATCTCTTTGGATCGTCTAACACAAGGTCATGTATTTGTTGTAACTCCACACCGTGTTTGACAGAACTGTCCAGTCTCCCAGCATGTAAAAAGTTGTTGTGAGCTGTGCCGGAAATGCACTTCGGTAAGTAATTCGTCGATGTATAAATATTTTTATTATTATCGCTGTAATTATTATGTGTGTACAAACTTATACTTAGGGCTTTGTTAGTATTACATCACTAGCCAAACAACTATAGCCTGAACTATCGTAATAGCAGCAATGACCAAATGTGCATTTGGTGGCACCGATGTGTTCACAGCAGCAGCCCTCTAGTTGGTTAAAATTCGCATTGTGCTTATGCAAATTGTGAATGAATTTTGCAGTGTGCAGCTCAGTCTGCCTGCCACAATCATTAAATCATCGTACAAATCGTGTAAATTAATCATATTCAGATGTTTTACGTGTATGACCACATCCTCAGGACGACGGTTCAATCCCGCGTCAGTCCATCCTGATTTGGGTTTTCCGTGATTTCCCTAAATCGCTCCACGCTGATGCCGGGAAGGGCACGGCCGATTGCCTGCCCCGTCGTTCCCTAATCCGATGAGACCGATGACCTCCCTGTTTGGTCTCTTTCCTCCAAAAAATCCAATTCACATCCCCAGGTTTAAACTCAAACACCGGTTTTCTATGCAAATCAACTGACATTTCATTCATTGAATGCTGCTGCTGGTGTCAGCATTTCAAGTATTGCTGATGCTGATGTCAGCAGAATGTGGCCTTGTTCCCTCCTTTCCTCATACTGCGATGCAAGGTGTCTGGATGTGGAGCGAATTCCAAGTTTTAACTCGTCCCAAAAACGTTTTGCTGAGTTCAGATCACGACTCTAGGCTGGAGAGCCTATTTCAGGAACCTTATTGTCCACAAATCATTGCCTCATAGATGCTGCTTAATGTGACAGCACATTGGTATGCTGATACAGTCATTGGTTCCTAGCTGTTCCCCTACTGTACATGGTACACAGCACTATGACAAGTGTCTTCAGCATAGTCTTAGCCTCAATGAGGGGAACACAACCTGGCAACGAATAATATCCCCATAACTTAATACCATCTGCTAAATATGATGGCAGGAATGTTCTCCAGGCCTACTCTAAACCCAAATACATCCATCGGATTACAACAGGATACAGTTTGATTTATCAGTCAAAATAACTCGTTTCCACTCATCCACCGTTAACTAGTGTTACTGTTTACACCATCCCAGGGTCCTTTATGATCCACAACAGGAAAGACAGGAAAGTGTGGTTTATAAGGAACTTTTCGGTCATTGTATCGTATTCTTTTTAAATCACTGTAATCAGTCATTGCGCTAGCTCGACTGCTGATACCAAAAATGGTTCAAATGGCTCTCAGCACTATGAGACTTAACATGTGAGATCATCAGTCCCCAAGACTTAGAACTACTTAAACCTAACTAACATCACATACATCCATGCCCGAGGCAGGATTCGAGCCTGCGACCATAGCAGCAGCGTGGTTCCAGACTGAAGTGCCTAGAGCCGCTCGGCCACAACGGCCGGCTGCTGATAGCACCCTGCAACTCAAGAGAGATTACAGAAATAGAAATACAACCCCAAACAGCCAAGCCCGTTATTGTATAGTGTTTATTGTGACGACCGCTTTCAGCAAACTATGATGCCAACCTGGGATCTTGCACGTTCCATTTCACTGAATCTTGATCAAAGGCGTCTTGTTTCGTATCATATCACAGAATGATGTTTTATGAACATGAGAATAACAATATGTCAGCCTGTCAAGCATAAAATAACTATTACAAAACAACATATTGCACTGATTATACAAGTTCATGTATGTTGTTTTATGTAGTGGGTTTTTTATGCTGGATTTTCTGACGTACTTGCTTCCGCATGTTCATAAAATATCGTTCTGTGGCATGACGCGATATAAGATTCACTTGGTCAAGATCCACTGAAATGTAGTCAGAAGATCTGATGATGGTATCGTACTTTCCTCTAACCGATCCTCACAGTAAAGGCTGTACAATAACGATCTTGGCTGTTTGAACCTGTACTTATGTTTCTCCATTAGTCTAGATCGCCCCCTGGGTTGACAATGTCAATCATATATCTTATAACGAGTCAACGATCTTTTACAACAATGCTCCACGACGCTCGATGGTCCCTGCCCGTCAATACATAATATCTGACTGTTCTTGGTATAGCTGTGATAGTTTCTACTTCACAATTACATCACCCAAACTCGACTTGGACAGCTTTAGATGAGTTAAAATGTCTGTAATGGGTTTATTACTCAAGTAACGTTCAATGATATATATATATTCTAGACAATATATTTTCTGTAGAAAAGTCTCCATAGTCTTGCAATAAGTCAGTACATTAAATTATAGCAGAAAAGTAGTAATAATAGATAAAAACGAGATGTATACAACTCCCACACAGATGACAAGCCGTAAGTTTAAATGCACATAATCAACAATGTAACACAGGAATTAGTTTGTCTGCGCGTTGTGGATGGTTCCCAGTAGGCGACGCTCACCATTCTGCTGGATATGGGTGGAAATATCTGAGGCACCAACTTGGACACAGAAAGTACGGAGCGACAGGAAATTTTGAATAAAGATCGGGAGTGGCCCGGAGATTCCACTCACACAATGTGGCAAGGATATGGGGTCGTCAGGTCGTGTCGTATCCTTTACGTAAGTCGAAAAAGACGGCAACCAGGTGTTGCTGACTAGAAAAGGATGTTCAGTAGGAAAGCGACCCTGGCGGAAGCCGTCCTGACATGAAGCTAGTAGGCCACGTGACTCCAGGACCCAACCCAACCGTCGACATACTATACGTTCCAGCAGCTTACAAAGAACGTTGGTGAGGCTGTTGGGTCGATAGCTATTCATATCAAGGATTTTTTTGTCGAATTTGAGAACCGAAATTATGGTGCTCTCCCGCCATTGCGATGTAAAGACGCCATCGCACCACATCCGGTTAAAGACGACGAGAAGATGTCGCTTGTAGTCAGGTGAGAGATGTTTAATCGTGTGGCTGTGTTGGAGCAATGTGCAATGGCACTGAGGAGCTCCCACTCTGTCAATGGGGCTTTATAGCATTCACTATGGCGAGTAGTGAATGAGACGACGTTCCCTTCCATGCTGTTTAAGAGTGCGAGAAGGGGGGGTGGGGCGGATCTCTGACTCAGAGGCTCAAGCGAAGTGCTCAGCAAAGAACTCGGGAATCACATTGCCGTCGATAGATAACACGCCATTTATGGTAACACCAGGAACAGCTTTTAGGGCCTGGTACCCGAAAAGACGTTTGACCTATATCCAGACATGGGAAGTTGACGTATAGCTCTCAATGGTCAAGACCAACACTCCTGCTTCCGTAGTTTGATAAGCTGGTGAAAGCGGGCACGGAGCCGATTAAAGGCTATGAAGTGCTCCAGGACGGGCGTCGCTTATGCCGTTGTATAGCTCGCCGACGTTCCTTAATTGCTTCAGCGAATTCCGGCGACCACCAAAGGACTGCTTTACGACTGCATCCAAGGAGCGAGTGATCGTGTTTTCTGCCGCAGAAACAATTGTTGTAGTCACCTGCATGACCATCACATCGATGTCACCGTGTAGGGAAGATTCAACGGTGACAGCAGAGGTGAAAGTTTCCCACTCCACCTTGTTTAAAGCCCATCTGGGTAGGCACCCGTTGGCCTGACGCTGGGGCAGTGACAGGGAGTGGTCTACCACACAGGTCGTCATGTGATTTCCATTGGATAGCGGTCTTGCGGTTCCAGACCGCACGGCCACTTCGGCCGGCAGGCAGAGGTCCAGCTGAGACAGTAAAATTTCGACATCTCTGCCTCGGCTAGTAAGCACAGTGCCGGCACACAAGGGGTTTTGGGCGTTAAAACCTCCCCAAAGTAGGAAAGGTTTTGGCAGCTCATCTATCTGTGCAGCTAATACATTCAGAGGTATTGCACCATATGGAGGAAGATGTACACTGCAGACAGTTATTTCCTGCATTGTCCTTCTTCTGGAGCCACAGCTTCAAGATGGTTTTGAAGGGGCTCAGTTTTACTAAAGACTGAGTTAAACGCAAACTCCACCTGACACTCGATTATAGTCGCTACGGTTCCTGTAATATCCCTTATAGTCGTGGAGGGCAGGGGTCCGCATTGCCGGGAATCGGGACATTGCAGATAGTAGGTGTAAAGCTTAACAGTTGCCATAGTTCTGCCAGGCGGTGGAATAACCGCCGAAATTCCACTGGAGGATGACGTGATCGTGAGACTACCATGAGGTAGATTACACCTCAATGTCACCTGCTGCCACCGACTTATTGCAAGAGCAATCTATATCCATTGTGTGTGAGGGTCTGGTGAGATCAAGGTCCTCAGCGGACGCTAAAATCTCCACCATATCCTCAGATGCAGAGCTTGTAGGTAGCGGTGGTGTGGGTGCCACCCCAAATTTCCTTGGTCTTAGAGATTTTATTTTTGGATTTCTCTCACTGCTCCTTCGGTGTTCCTGGCTGGGAGGACTTAAATGGCTCAGTCTTGGGGACTAAGGGTGTGTGTGTGTAGCCCTATGACTAGCTGCTTTTGGGCTCTACAGCCACTGGCAGGTGTCATCTTTCCCACTAGCAGAAACTTGGGAAGGGAGTGACCCAAGGGACCCTTTCCTAGCGAGAGAAGCCAAAGTAACGATTCTCTGGTGTAGAAGTAGGGACGGTCGTCCCTGATGGTTGGAGTAGGGGGGGGGGGGGAGTTGCTGCCAAAGTAAGTGGTGCAGGAGCAACAGGGCAGGAAATGGCCCTTCAACATCAAGGTTACAGGTGTAGTCTTCTGGCTCTGAGAGGTGACAGGGGTTGGCGAGGCCGATGGTGCCAGAACTGTCGTAGCGGCGGCGTAGGACGATGTCATACGCACAGGATGCAGGCGTTTAAATTTCCTCATAGCCTCAGTGTAGGTCAGTCCCTCCAGGGTCTTGTATCAATGATTTTCCTTTCTTTATGGAGAATCCTGCAGTTTGGCGAGCAAGGCGAATGATGCTCTCCGCAGTTGACACAGATGGGAAGCGGAATATATGGTGTGTTGGGATGTGATGGGCGTCCGCAATCCCGATATGTGATTCTGGAAGCACTGCGGGATGACATATGGCCGAACTTCCAGCAGTTAAAGTACTGCATCACAGGAGGGATACAGGGCTTTACATCAAAGCAGTAGACCATCACCTTGACCTCCTCGGGCAATGTATCACCTAAGGCCAAGATGAAGAGACCGGTGGCAACCTGATTATCCCTCAGACCCTCGTGGACACGCCGGACGAAATGTACACCTCGCCACTCTAAATTGGCATGCACCTCATCGTCAGACTGGAAAAGGTCCTTGTAAAATATGCTACCCTTGACCATATTTAAGCTCTTATGGGGCGTGATGTTTACAGAAACATTCCCCAGCTTGTCACAAGCGAGTAACGCCAGTGACTGGGCTGAGGATGCTGTTTCGATCAAGATTGCCCCAGATTTAATTTTGGACAAGCCCTCCACCTGCCCAAACTTGTCCTCTAAATGCTCAACAAAAACCGAGGCTTTGTTGTCATGAAAGTTTCCTCATCAGCTCTCCAACATACGAAGCGCCGGAGCGAATAAGATCCTGTGCCATCCTTAGCCTGACGTTCCTCCCATTGTTTGGCCAGCGAGGGGAACGATTTGGGGTCTTATTTCTGTGCACTGAATTGAGCTTGTGAACTCTTAGGGACTGCTGGTGTTTCAGCATCTGCAAGAGATGATGGACTACGCTTCATCACGTGTCTTCCGCCCTGATGCCACCCATTCCGACCAGGGGCTCTCCCCATGGTCGCCACCCAGCCGCAGCAAATGCCACCTGGCAGGATGGCCATTTCCGGGAGTCCCGATGCCTCAGGGAGATGGGTATCTACCCCTGGGCATACGTGGGGAGTTAACGGCGCAGGCATCATCAGAGCGATCCCTGTGTGTTCAGGGGGCTACTAACAACAGGGTACACGGCGGCCCCACCACAACGAACTGACTACCGTCCTGGATATCAGGTGCAAAGAAGTCCATGACCATCATCGACGCAGAAAGCGGCACTGCATAGTGCTTGGTGGAAAACGCACCGAGGAAGGTGTCCTCACCCAAGATATGGGGAATCGGCGGGATTGCAATGCGACGAGGAGAAAGTGGGTCAAGGATCTCAATGCACGATGGACACAATGCACCATGAGAGGCGCCCTTCCCCAACTGGTTTGCTCTTCGGGAAAATTTTGAAGAATGGGGGTCAAAACCTACAGGGCCGAAACGTATGAGACTCCCTTTAGTAGCCTCTTACGACAGGCAGGAATACCTCGGGCCGATTCCAATCACTGGACCCGCACGGGGGACAAAGTCAGATTGCATTGTAAAAGGGATTAATTCAGGGGAGAATTTGTCTATCTTCCACCCCAATGAATTCTTTGCAATTCATGCGCAATCCCTTTTGTGATTTGTGTTTGTCATTTTCTTTGAAAGACTTATCAGATCATTATAGTTGTAATAGGGTGAACAGAAACTTGTCTTTATCTCTGTGAAATTCAATATGTCGCTGTTCTCATTCATACTCCCTCAACTATTCACCGTTCTTATTTTTTGATGTAATACATGGGTACACCCGCAATTCAAGATTCAATGTTATTAAATTACTTAATTTTATTATTAATTTGAATTCTGAAAGTGACCGAAGACATAAATTTGTCATGAATAAATTCACTAATTTCAGAATTAAAAAATGAAGGGTGTACTTCTCGAGTTGAAGGTTATTGGGAAGATAATGCTTTTCTTTATGCAAATAAAGTAATATTTAGCGTCACTCGGAGATACATTTATGATTAAAGCATACGACGGCTTGCATCTCTCTGTTCACACCAGCAGCAAGCGATTTACCGAGCATTTCGATCGACACAATGTGGTGATCCTCTGCTACAGGAAATCGTCTCCGTTGCTAAGCAGCAATGTGAGTTTGGATTGTGTCTGAGTCTAAACATGAAACAAAAGTAAATATGCAGAAGCCTTTACGTAAAAAGTGGACGTTAAAGTTTCATTTGAAACTGTCGTGATTAAACTATTTGTTTCAATACTTTTTAATATATGCCCAACATTTAAATACTTTTCAACTTCTTTTTCCACATTATCTCTACGCGAAAATGATACTAGCCTGTATTCCATCACGTGTAACTTCTCCTTCCCTGCGGTTACAAGGTGTTCAGAGAGGCATAGAATGTCCATCACTAATTCAGAATTTTCCATATTTTGGCGTACAAAAAGCTCATCTGACTTCTTTCTTAACCTACTAATGTTGTGATGAAACATATTGATTTCATTATTCTTGAAGAAGTTACATATACAATGGTCCAGTTCTGTTCTAATTGCTTTAGATACTGTTCGCTGCTAACCTAACTCTAAACTAAAATGTGCTTCTTTATATTGTGAGTTTTTAATTTTCCTTACAGCTTTTGCAAGACATTCAGCTAATATTCCTTCCCCCTTCTATTCAGATACTTGCCATGACTTGTGTATCCCTACTTTCCAACAGCAGCAACAGGCATGGCACAGTCAAAAGCAATTGTTCACGTGGCTAAGAGCCGAGTTAAATCAGGGCTCGTAATGTAGCTGAAAAAAGTTACTACAGGCGTTCATTAAGTAATGCAACACATTATGTTTCTCGGCCAGTTTCGGTTGAAAAACTGTGAAATTTCTTTTGAGACACCGTGGAATATTCTCCCGTCAGCCACTCTAGTTCCATGAAGTTGAAATAGAGGCGCAATATGTAGAATTCAAAGAGGTGTCTGCAAAAGACGTGCGTTCCATGCAGAGAGCTGTCATTGTGTTTCTTTTGGCGGAAAATTAGAGCACCTGAAATATTCTTAGGCGCTTGCAGAATGTCAACAGAGAACTAACAGTATACAATGAATCAATGGGCGTTGCGTCTGCAATCATCACAACAAGGTCGCGCAAACCTGTCCGACCTGACACTTGCCGGGCGGCCGCCCACTGCTGTAACAGAGCAGTGTTGGAACATGCTGGCTCTCTCATTCGAGGTGATCGACGGAACATATTAAACACCCGGCTGCTCAACTGGGAATCTCTGTTGGCAGCACCGATGCGCTAGTCCATTAGTTGGGATACTGTGGGTTCCTCGTCGCCTAATATAAGACAATAAAGAGTAATGAAGTATCGTGTGTGCGGAATTGCTTGCGCTTTACGAGGCTGATCATGACAATATTTTGTCGAACTTCTTCAAAGGCGATGAAACTTGGGTTCGCCACAAAACGGGCATCCATGGAGTGGCGCCACGCCATCTCTTCTCCGAAGAAATAGTTCAGAGCCGCACCCTCAGCTGACAAAGATATAGCGACGACCTCCCTCAAGCTGCAACAATCAACTCGGTAGTATATTGTGCTCCACGGCAAAGCGGCGCCTCAAAAAAGCTGTAACGTTGGCATGCCATTTTAATTTTTGTAGGTTATCGATATCCACGTCAGAGAGAGAGATAGCGAGTTATGTTACTGCTAAACAATCATTGGTTCTGTTGTGGTACAGTGTTTGCCTCTGTGCAGTCCGATACATTCTTAGTTGAAGTATGGTATGTGATGGACTATTCAGCAGTGCTGTGTTGGATTGTGATTGTATCTCTGGTATGAAGAAAGGGCCCAAAAATTCTCTGTATGGCTTTTACGTAAGCCGAAAACGATTAATAAACGAATATTATTGCGATCTTGACTGTTAATTCTAACTTGAAGAAAAAATTATTGTAAGGAACAACAAGGACGAATATGATGTATATATAAAAAGGAGCAAAAAATATAAATACTGCATTTTTTTGTAAGAGAAGAAATTTGAGGTAAGACTGGAGCGCTGCCCTACTAGTTTGTTGGAATGATTGTCAGCTTTCTGACTTCGTCCACTTGCTCAGACCTCAGAGAAAGACCACCCCACTTCACTAATTCATGCATTAACATATCAAATGATGAAGCTATTTGGGTTTTACAAAAATTCTCTGAAAACATTACACCTTTTTAAAATCATTCTTCACTTTCTTAGGCATAGTATTGTTCAGACCGACGTTATGCGTGAAAATCATGCGAATTCTTACACTGTCTTTATGAATACATGCTTCATTCTAAAACCGTTGCCTTGAACTACCACTCCCTACGAATAGTTACTCTTCCCATTCCACTGTTTACAGAAGGTTTATCATTATGTATTATTTCATTGCAATATATGGTATGCAATAGATTACACATTGCTTTTAAATTGTAGTCGAAACCGAAATCTAGCTTAGCCGCTGCCTGCTTGAAGTTTGCTATAGTGATTGTAAGATATCTTCCACAATGTTGTCAAGACGCGAGATAAGTGGAAGTTTTAATTTGGGCTAGACATTTGTTTTACTTCAGTAGCGCCCTTAAAATAAACACAAGTTGTATTCAGATTAGTTACAGTTCAATTCAATGTAGGTTATTGAGACACCCGCTGGGCAGAACAGGTGATTTGGATTGTGGAAAGGGCCAAATAAGATGTCGGTCAGTTTCACTTGAAAATTATAATTTATTGTAATTTAACAACACCTTTAAAGGAAAACGGCACATAGCCGAACCTTTACAGATACGAGTTTCAAAATCCAATTCTTTCATAGCTCAAGGCCTCCAAACAAAAAATCTTAAAAGGCAACAGGATGAATTTCAAATTACTGAAGACATGTAGTTAGATTTTTTTATATATACATATACAAGGTGCAATACAAACGGCTGAAGGCCACAATTAAATTTCAAGATTTTAAAATACAGTACCATAATCTTTTAAGGCAGAAGGCCTCAATGTTTTCGCTTAATGGGAAATTTTGAGAATAAGGCTTTAAGTGGGTAAAGGCCTACAGCTGATTTTCCAAAAAATCAAAAATAACTTAACCTTTACGTTTTCAATGGGGGAACGCACACTAAATAAAAAAGCAACGCAACGACAATAACTAAATTTAAGAATAAGGTTTTAAGCGGCTGAAGGCCCACAATTGATTTACGTAAATTGATTTACACAAAACATACCAATATGTTTTTCTTTTAAAGCATTGGCTATAATATATTACCAAGAGACCATTAAACACCCATAAAAGGACAGTATAGGCAACGGCACTCAGACGCCTCCAGAAGGGGTGGGCCTGCCCTTGAAACATTAACGTTCACTCAGGTGATGCAGGTGGCGGGCCCAACTACACCTGATCCGTCGGTAACTCAATCAAGAGACAGTCATGGACCGACCAACCAAACGACTTATTAGCCACCAATCGTTACATAAAAACTCAAAGACCAAGCTGTTACGGACGTGATTATCCACAATGAAATATGTATTAAGGAGTCAAAACTACACAACATGTTGGACAGCGACAACAGGTGAGGAAAGGACGCTGCCTGAAATTATGCTAGTGGCCATGGCAGGTAACTGGAGCACTAACGGCCACAAGGCAGAAAATTCCGCTGGTACACTTGAATTCGAAATAAGGTAAAATAGTTAACTTCTCAAAAAAGGAACACTGCCTGAATGTACGTCAGTGGCCAGGGCAGATAACCAGAACACTGACGACCACTCAACTTTGACGTCCTGGGTCGGTGCGCCACGATGCTCGGTAGCATTCGGACAGCTACAGACCCCCTCCGACACTGCGCAGGGACCGCCAGTGGACCCAGCCGACTGCACCACACGGAGATATCCTCCATGGTCCGCACCAACCGACCGACTCACTGCCAGTACGGCAGCAACATTTAAAACAAGTTGTCAGTGGAAATGACACCAGCTACACACACAGTTTGTCAAACACTTGCACGATTAGTTGAACAACACTCAGCATAAGCTGTGCAATCACGAAGACAAATCAGGAGTCGATACACACACACACACACACACACACACACACACACACACACACACACACAAACACACACACAGCCAACCCATAAGCGATCGGCGAGCCAATTCACTTCGTCCAGTAGGACAACCGACCGACGATCCTCGAGCTCCTTTCCTGGTTCAGGTGATGCGTGGCATCAACGGTAGGGCCAACCATGTACATCCAGGCCTCACTGCTGCTCCAACCCGACTGAACTGGTGCCGCGTTCAAACTCCAATACTGGCAGGTCCGAACTGCCCTCGTGGCACGTTCCAACTGACTCCACGACGGACGACAACCGGGAAGTAATTGCAGTGGAGCAAAGATAACATGTGAGGGCTATATCGATACTCGCGGCAACTGCTGCTGATGGGCAGACAAAGCAACAACTCAGTGACAACAGAAATTGAAACTAACATAACGAGGTGGCAAAATAAAAAAGAGAAACAGGGTGTAAAATAAGAGATGGCACGGGCGCGTGCCACACACGGCTCAGTTATGTTTAGTCAAAGGTTAGAAAACAAGTTTAATTTTCATAACAGTTTTTGGGTACAAAGTTTTCGTAACACGTAGACTTTTTATGGAGTGGGAGGTAAGTTTGGGTTAAATTTGATGCAGAAACACATAGTGGAGAACAACTTCACTGGACTGTTTTTCCTCATCTGCCCTAAAGCCCGGCTCCCGTACCTACTGACTTCTCTTCTTTATGGCCAAATGATGGACGGACTGCACAGGAAACAGTACCGAAAGACGGTGAGGTTACTGATGTAACAAGATGTTGTCTAGGACGCAAACCAGTAGAGGTGTACCATGCCGGCATACAGATTCTAACTGTAAGGTGGCGTAAGGCTGTTGCATTGAACCGAGATTATGTTTAAAAATAGTGTATTGTAGCTAAAAGACTGGGGAATAATATGGTGTATTGGACTTATGAATGAAACGAACCTCCATTAAGTAAAATAAATGTTGCAGTACTTATTGAACACCTCTGGTACACAGAACCCACATGTGTGTGTGCTGTTATTACTCCTATTTCCCCTAGGTCATCTTGAAAGGTATGTTCCAAGTTGCTAGTCAGGCTGTTTCCTTCTCCCCGTACTGTAAGTACCTGAATCTCTTCATCAAAATCTCTGCACTGGGCTAAGTTTGGTTTTAGGTTACACGATGCTTGTGTCCTGGTATTTTGCTCCTAGCTTTCCTGCAGCAATTGGCCTACTTCTCTCTCGTGAATGCTACCTAGCAGTAAGACTCTTCTTTCCACCCGACTTTTCTAGCGAACTAGCCTTAAAGTTGTTCCTACGAGTCGGCTGCACACTACATAGCTCAAACTATCGGTTCAGGCTCTTCCCCTACTTCAGATAACCAGTCAAACTTTCGTAATTTGAGATGTTATTTCTGAAGCTCACTGATTTTTCACCTGGTCTGAGCTTCAGTTGTCTCTTTCCCTGTTCGACCTACACAATTGAAAATGTCATTTATAATTCTGCCTAGAACTCACAAATTTTTCTTCCCTGTACCACGATTTTCTTGTCTCGAGTACATAATCGACATACCGTCGTCTGACACCTTTTGACTCCCCCGCTGCATTCGACGCAGTGAAACGCCGACCCACAATATTGAAATATTATTAGTGTGACATCCGTCTACTGTGGGCCGTATTTAACTTATGCCAGTAAAACGTGGTAGATAGGTTAACGTGTAATGCCATACTATATACCGGTACGATGGGAAACAATTAGTTCAATGTCTGGTCACCATGTGTAAATCGGGCGCTGTACACTGAGTGACGCTATAACATCCAGGGTATCATTTGGCGAGCAAAAACATGAGTGAACAGTACGGCTAGCGAAAAGAGAGATCGTGCGCAGCTAGTGAAACTATTTTATATGATCGGCGCCCAATCGCAGAGTTGCATTGAGAGACTGTCACCGACTGAAAGATTAGAGGAGATGCCCGATGTCATTAAACGATTTAAGAAGATGATAATGAAATTTTAAACATGGGTGAACCTGATGTTGAACCCGGAAGAGGAAGGCGTCCTATCCTGGTGGAAGTTAGTGACGAGGCTACAGTTGCTGAGCCAAAAAAACACAGGGATTCAGATCAGATGTTCTTTCAGGCCATGTATCCAGAAAAACTCGGGAGATAAAACGTTCGTGGAAGTTTACATTAAGCAAATGCTTCAATCGTTGAGCGAGATGAGGTGTTGTGGTTGCCCCATTTTACATGAGAACATTGGTTTCCATACAGCTGCGTTCTTCGAAAGCAGGAGTCACATACTGTACAAGGAGGTCTCGATAACGTGTAGATGTCTGTGTGCACTTCAGAGCCATTCTGGATGCATTTTCTTCAAAGAAGAACGGATCGAGAATAAAGGTGTTTGTGAATCCACCCACACAGTCACATAAGGCGAGTGGAATAACTCTTCAGGCACAGTACGAGATTTAACAGTTCCAAAAATTCGGCAGTTGTGTGTCCTCACTGCACCCTTTAGTGTGAAATGCGCCTCGTCACTCCATAGAATATTGCGCAACAGCATGTCACCAACTTCGATCCGTGACAGAAACTGAAGAGCGAATTCACAACATTGAAGCGGATCATGAGGTTTCAGTTGCTGCAGCCTCGGGCCCTTGTACGGGTACCAGTCTAAAACAGACCGCAAAACTTTCCTTACTGTTGACCTTGGGATGCACAATTCTCTTGACACTGCACGAACACGTTCACTACCCGGGTACACGTCTGTACGTCGTTGAAATGTCCTTGTACAGCTTTGGAAGAACGCAGCTGTGTGTAAACCACTGTTTTCATGTATGGTGGGGCTACACCCAACACCACATGTCGCTCGTCCAGTGAAACATCTGCTTATGTCAAACGTCCACGAACGTATCATCTCTACAGGTATTCCAGATAAATGGCCTGCAGGATAATCTGACCTGAATCCATGCGACTTTTAGCTCTCGGGATACCTAAAATGAGCGATTACCGCGGACAATCTCGGTCTCTACCTGATCTGAAGATAGTATAAAGGAACACATTGTTCAGATTCCGTCAAAACTGTTGTGAGCACGCCGTTTTATGGATGCAGCATCTAGAAGACGTCTCCGGTGCTCATAATAAACAATTTGTGTATGTGGCGGTTAATAA
The DNA here is from genome assembly GCF_021461395.2 of Schistocerca americana. NCBI lineage: Eukaryota > Metazoa > Arthropoda > Insecta > Orthoptera > Acrididae > Schistocerca > Schistocerca americana. Next base: position 326,681,937 of record NC_060125.1, read on the forward strand.
TAAACTCAACGTTGTGCCTTTCTCACACGTTCAACCATTTCTGCCCATGCCCTGTTCCTAATGCTTTACGTATGGAAAAATTTCTGTAGGAGATTCTTGCCGTCAAAATTCCTGAATTATGAAGTGCTGTGTTGCAAAACAGCTAACAGTGTCACAATGATTACAAAACAGCCGAACCTGCAGCCCGCCCGTTATCGGGTGAAACAGCGATGTTTACTACCCCGCTGGAAACTGTGTACCCTTTTGCAACACATGAAAAGTATATAAGCACCATTGATGATAAGATTGATTTAGTTACTCAAAACAAATGACTTAACTCCTAATTTGGAAGCTGTATGTCGAATGGTTCGGAGTTAAAATGCGCACCTTTGCTTAAAGGTTAAACAGATTATGAAACATAATGACAAGGCTTACTTCAAAACAACCCACCTCTTAATTTCAATCGGCAACCAAGGTGCGACTCGACCCCAAACCGTCCCTTCTGACAATTGACTAAAGCCCTGGTGACCGTTGGCTGTTACTGTTCTCAAGGTTACACTGATTGTCAGTTATTAATACCGCACTCAAGGAACGTCTTAAAACATCACTTGTGGACACTTCTTACAAGAGAATTCACTCGTCCGAACCACAAAATCCAGCTAAAATATACTAATAATGTCCCGGCCTTTCAAACGCGGAAACGGACAGCCTACTTCAAAAGGTTGTTCAGATTATAACTAATGACCGAGAAACGCAATTACAGTCAAAGAACTGAACTGGTTAACAGCTAAATCTAACCTCAAGTTCCCTCTTTTGTTTAACGGCAACCTGTGCCTTTGTAGAATTGTTCCTACTGTATTTACGACCAGGAGCTGATTAATTAAAACGTTATTGATAGGGCACAAATCAGAAAGGAAAGGCAATACAATAGCGGGGGAAATTTTTAACCGACAATAGTGTCTTCGTGCAATGCTACTGCCTATACTTACGGGCAAAGAGTCCACAGAGTAAAGCTCTGAGCGTCGGGTAAAAACCCGAAAATAACAAGGAGGGAAGGTAGACAAAGAAACAAGTCACCACGAGGATCATAGAATGTTACTGCCTTTTAATCAGCAAGTAGTTCAATGGATCCACGGTGCGTCGCAGCGGGTACTGAGTGGTGGCGATGAAAGCCAGGTAGGAGAGGGCAGCCAGGCCACGAGCGGTCGTCCGACACGAATGTTGCCAACCATCCGACGGGATGCCGTCCTGCTGCTAGTAGTCGACGCTGACCCCGGTGAAGCGCTCCGGTATCTTCGCTCTGCGGAGACACTCCTTGCGCAGCTCGTGGCTTCGGCCGCTCGGATCTCGTGACCACCTCTTGCCGCGACGCTACCGCCAATCCCCCAACTTCGTGCCTCGCTCTCGGGCCAGCGAACCCCGTATATAGATCTATCGGCAAGCAAAGACCTTATAAATACACAACCCACAGATACCAACTCGTCTTCATAGATATTGGCAATGGGGATGCAAGAGGGATAGTCGAAACTACAACTGAGCGAGTGGCGCCAGACAGAACAGTCTACTAACTCAATGGCGCCACGGCTGACACCCATGACGCTACTCTTACTGCTGGCGTAAAAGCACTACAACACACTTGAACTGTAATGAAGTAATTATTCGTAAGAGTTTGTATTCTGGAGAGTTGTGCAGCTATCTGGAGTCAGGCAGACGTAGCACAACACGAGAGAAGTTCCCGTCGACGGTAGGTAGCAGAAGACTCGAAGCGAATAAAAACCGAAAATAACAATATTCTTTTACAATAATCTTAAACTGAAGGAAGCTACGTAAGGCAATGTGATGAATCCAAAATAACACGTAACACCTAGATGGCGGGCAAACGCTGACAATACTGTAGCTTGTTAAGACGCAACAGACGTTCACTAAACATAGGTTTTAAATCACGGAAGACAAAAAACGAATAAAAACTCGATAAATCACGGTATATGTAGCAGTAGCATTAATCAGACGCTATCCGGAAATAATGGAAAGCACTCTAACGTATCCAAAACAATTCCTAACGGTAGGCAATTGCTGCCCTTTATGTCCGGGTGCTGGAGTGCGACCGTCCGCCACAGCAGCCACCTGTCACGCGAAGGAATGCGGAACTGAGAACTAATGTTCTGTCGACGACATATTTAGAGACGAGTCTCGAGGGCCGAATGAGGAAAATAGGAAGATAAATGGGCCATGACCTTTATCTTAGAAATGTAAAGAAGCTACGAAAACCCTAAATCTTGTTATCTGTACAGGTGTTTCAACCAGTGCCATCCCAATTCCAGTGTGCTTACGAATGCATTACTTGGCTGAGACAGCTCAATACGCGTCTACTAGGAAGGACAAGGGAAACCTGGGAAAATGGGGATTGAACATCATTCCTTGGTGCGCATTTGAACCAAATTTTACTAAAAGTACAAAATTTCACAATTCAGGAAATTAACAAATTTGATGAACGGCCCCCAGAACCAAAGGGTATAATCACAAACGTCCAAACTGAGAACACTGCAAAACGAGGACACGTAAGATGAAATTTACCGAATATACTTTACACCAGTGAGCACTTGAGAGTAAAATTACACAATCTTAATAGCACACGTCTTTAAATAAAATCAAATAGCATTTAATCCTGAATGAAATAATTAACCTTAACTTGGCGCATCCAGTGACATTTAAATCAATTTAGAGAATGTTTTAAGAAAAGATATATACAACAACCGTTATAAGAAATCTGAAGACGAAATTTTGACTGGATACTCAAAGCAACTTTCTGGTTTGCAAGCAGTACACACCGAGCAGTTGAATCCGTGACACTCTACAAGAACATCGCCTAGTAGCTGAAATTAACTGGTTATCAAACATACACAATGCCATTATGACAACCACAATAAAATTAACACACGCATTACATCGTGGAAGCAGGTAACTCAATCTCATGCTCTGGGGATTAGATTTAGAGATTAGGTCTAAGTATTAAATACTCGCCTTCTTCAGTACCACTCAGTTCCCAAATGTGAGAAGGCACAAGTAAAGTTTCTTGGTACCAGGCTATATAACAGTGAACTAATGTAAGTTAACAAAATTTTGCACCATTTACCGGAAGTAGATAACTTTTATCTCAAAGCCCACACTATTGGGTTTAGTAAAAAATGTCCCATCAATGCCTTAGGGAACCCAGGTAGCGCCAACTCAACAAGGAGCACTCGCAAAAAAGAAAAAAGAATGAGCGTTAAAATTTACACCAAAACTTGACGCAATTCACAACGACAACATTCACTGACGATATTGTCGTATGTTCTAATTCACTTCTTACCAGAGGACCAAGGGAATAAAATGAAAGCATGTAGTCAGAAGGAAGCTGTATCACTGGGGGCTAAACCTTGTCAAACGAATCAAGTAATTGAAGTAACGAGATGACAGTAGCAGGAATCAAATTCGCTCAAACGATCCCCCCAGTTAAGAGGATTAACCAGGTCAGCACACCTTGCAAGACACTTTGCTGAGATCAAGTTCGTAAGCGTAGTTCGAACAACACTGGCGCACTGTAAACGTAAGCGGCCACTTCAGAATCTTCTCACCGGACACTACTGGAGACACGTTAGCATACAGCTTGCGGTCTCATGGTAGAGCGTACAGAGAATTCTTGACACGGGCAGTGATGTGCAGCATCAGTCCTTAGGCCACGATGGAGAAGGCCACTCTTCCCTCTCTACCGCCAGTTCCATTGGAACGCAGCCCGAACGTCCATTGTCAAAAGTACATCTGCCAACCCGGGGCTTCCAAGTGCTCCGCACGGCCCACGAGCTTTCCTGCAATGCCACACCTGCCTCCTCGGAGGACTGTCTGCGGCAGAGCGAGCACGCCAGAGACCTCTTCGAAGTCGCTCATGGACGCCACTAGCTAAAGGCAGGCGCCCACGAAGGACTGGCACGACAGTTCGATTCGTGACACAGTTCACTCACTTTTTTTATCTGAAATGGAGTCTATACATAAGCACCGAAGAATATTCACAGTGCCTGCGCTAGAAGACAGCTCTAAAAACTTAAGCAGACTCTCGCCATAAATATAGAGCGTTTCTGCGAGTGTCTGCTAGGTAAAGTTTATAAATATATCCGCTAAACTTCTCGACATTAAAAAAGCATTTAAGCATTCACAGAAACTATCATTCCATGTCACATCTTAGTCGCACCTGGCTGTTTCCCATACACTTGAGCGCAGCCATACACATGTTATGTATCCAATCTGTTTTTTAAACAAAATGCGGACTTCTAGTGTCGCAATAATGAATCATACCTTGTGATTTGCTATATCTACAAATGGACTATTTTGTCCTTACAGTTTACACCTACATCGAATTTTCTTTCCAAATAATTGTGTGACTTGATTGACTTTACGAGTTGTGACTAGTTCTGTAAACGAGAGGTACTACGCACCCATGCGTAGTAAAGTTCAGAATACGCATTTATCTGCATCACTAGCCAGTTTCCAGTCTTTGCATCAGTCTAATATTTTGTCAAGTTCGGCAAATTTCACCGGATAGGAATTTCCCTTTTGATGTCTGCATCATTTGTGGAACACTGGCCCACATTGACATATAGTACAATATTCACCGTCGTTAAAGAGTAAAACAAGCAGAAAGTTTCTTACTGTACTCCACTGCCACACACTTGGTACTGTATTGTATTGTATGGTGCTGGGGATGTAGAAACGACCAAACGGTTCGTCCCCGCCGTAGCCGTCTGTGGTTCACAACCCCACAACAGGCTCACCCCACCGCCGCCCCACACCGGACCCAGTGTTATTGTGCGTTTCGGCCGCCAGTGTACCACCCCTCACTCCTCAGCTCCCCCCCCCCCCCCCCACCACCCCCACCCTTGCAACGGAAACTAGTCGCACTACACTTCTCTACAAGTTACACCAAATGTTTCCTTAGTATCAGGTTAACTGAGTGATTAACTGAAAGGTAGTTTTTGACTGAATACGTGGATATATAGTCACTTGCTTCATACAAAACACAGTGAAGCCCCAGCTAATTTGAAGTTACAATTTCAATACTCATACTTAATCACACTATCACATAATAGGCATCGTGCAGCATCCGAGCGAACCTTCTGGCGGAAATATTACAAAATGGTTTGATTATGTACGAACGCTCCCTCAAATATTACACAAATTGACACTACGAATGTTCATTTCGCGATCAGGACTTGTATAACATGCCACGCGAATTTTCGTTAGTTCAAAAGTCACAGTTGACGCATAAAAACAGGAATTTCTCGTGTTCTAACTTGCGTCGCGGCGCTCCACCGTCAAGTCTAACTCATTACTCCGCAATATTATTAATGTACTCGTGCGAACGTGTTGTTGGCTGAGCTCCGAACTGAACTTAGGCTTCACAAAGCAGTTCTTTTAACCTACAAAATTCACACGGACGTACCTTGATTTCCAGAATGAGATTCTCACTCTGCAGCGGAGTGTACGCTGATTCGTACTTTGATTTGGTTGTCAGAGGAACGTCATAGTCACCCCCAGTATTAATTTTAAACTTTGTGAACCAACGTCTTTTACATTTGACCAATCACAACTTAATAGCTTACATAAACAACTTATTAAAATAAAATATTTATAAAACCAGCAGACATAAAACTAACATCCTCTTTAAATAACATAATTATAGCGGAAGGTTTTGTTTCCTCAGTGCCATAAACCAGCTAGTTGTAGTTTAACAAAATTTCCACTAGATTATAATTGACTCTCTATGTACAACCAAAATTCTCACGCTAACATATTCGCAGTTAATCGATATAACATTCATTTATCTTATTACTTAGCATCCCAACCATCATTCACACTCATAATTATACAACTTCAGTTAGCAATACTTAGTGAAAGTAGTAATCATCGTAATAGATACAGTTCTGCGATTATGTTTTCAAATTATACTGTTTTAACTGCTTATGATTTCATAGTCTTTAAGATGTTGACACCTATCCGCCACACTGTGGCTGCTCAAAGGTAGCTACTGGATCGGACTGCACCGTTGTCATGTTAGAACCCCAATTAATGTGTGAAGCTGTCTGCTTACTACTGTTTGACTTACACCGCGATACAGAGTGCTTAGCCTCAGAAGGACGGATCATATGGAAAACACTGACAAGAGAAAGGAACGGGGTAATAGGAAATATGTTGAGACATCAGGGAATAGCTTCCATGTGACTAGAGGGAGCAGTAGAGCGTAAAATCCTCAATGGAAGTCAAAGACTGGGATAAATACCACAAATAATTGAGAATGTAAGCTGCAAGTCGTACTTTGAGCAGCAAACCATTCAGAAGACTGTTGAGGAAAAACCACTTACCTCTGTTGTAGGAAATGAACGTCACTCCATCCTTGGACAAGCGCGAGACTAAAGTAGGTGCTGAGAGTCCCTTTAGAAAGAGTTGAGCTGCTGATAGGGTACAGATGCAGGTAGAAGCTGTTGCTAAAGCCGGGAGCATTATTCCGCCCTTCATGTAACGGCCTGCGAGTTCCGGCTTGAGTACACCTGCCGTAACGACCGCCTGCTAACAGCCTCTTTCCGCCGCACCGTAATGCGGCAGTCCTGAGCTCCCCATTACAGAGTTTTAAATAGACGGAAAACGAGCTCCCAGCCAGCGGCCAAAGCATTGCTTAGTATCTGAATCACGGGCGTCATACAGGGGCACTCCTGGCTCCTGTGTATTACCGTTCCACACCGGCCGGCCACGTAATGGAATGCAAATTCCAGCAGATTTACTTTATGCTGCAATAAAAACTTACCCTGTCAGGCAGCAATCTAGCTCGGAACAGCTGATGTCGTATTTGGCTGCAGGGGAAGATGCGATATAGTGGCCACTCTAAGGGAAATCTAATATGCTCCTAGCTGACTGACGGAAGCTTACCTCTTTCGTGGTTTGAGACTATGTATTGTGGGGTACCACACTAATACGAGGGTTGCCCAGAAGGTAATGCACCACATTTGTTTCGTCTACAGTTCTTTCTTGAAAATAATGGTAATTACAGAAACACGAAAGAACGCTATTTTACCTGCACACCCTAATTTCCATGTAATCGCCATCCCACTGTATGGCCTTTTTCCAGTGCAAAACAAGGGCGTGTATGCCATGTCGGTACCCATCCTTGTCCTTGTCAGCGGTGCCGGTGATTCACTGTGTTAATTACTTCCTCGTCGTCCTCAAAATGTCTTCCGCGAAAAACATCTTCTAATTGGCCCAGTCAAGTGGAAGTACTCGGGGGCTAGGTCAGGTGTGTCAGGTGTGATAAGCATGGATGGTCTACCCTACCTCTGCAAATGGTCGAGCTCTGCTGAATCGCCTTCTGATGACCTCACTCACTGTGTCCAGCGACTAACTGCACATTTGTCGAGAGCAGATGCTCCGTAAACTTTGCACCAACGTTTGTGAACATTCCCCACAATTTCTTGCTGTGCAGTGAGAAATTCAATAATGGCACGTTGCTTGTAACGTACATCACCTACAATCGCCGTTTTGTAACATTCCTACAGCTACGCTATCTGTCGGAAGTGATCGAAACTTGGCTCACTCACTCAGGAGACTTTGAATAATATACACTCCTGGAAATTGAAATAAGAACACCGTGAATTCATTGTCCCAGGAAGGGGAAACTTCATTGACACGTTCTAGGGGTCAGATACATCACATGATCACACTGACAGAACCACAGGCACATAGACACAGGCAACAGAGCATGCACAATGTCGGCACTAGTACAGTGTATATCCACCTTTCGCAGCAATGCAGGCTGCTATTCTCCCATGGAGACGATCGTAGAGATGCTGGATGTAGTCCTGTGGAACGGCTTGCCATGCCATTTCCACCTGGCGCCTCAGTTGGACCAGCGTTCGTGCTGGACGTGCAGACCGCGTGAGACGACGCTTCATCCAGTCCCAAACATGCTCAATGGGGGACAGATCCGGAGATCTTGCTGGCCAGGGTAGTTGACTTACATCTTCTAGAGCACGTTGGGTGGCACGGGATACATGCGGACGTGCATTTTCCTGTTGGAACAGCAAGTTCCCTTGCCGGTCTAGGAATGGTAGGACGATGGGATCGATGACGGTTTGGATGTACCGTGCACTATTCAGTGTCCCCTCGACGATCACCAGTGGTGTACGGCCAGTGCAGGAGATCGCTCCCCACACCATGATGCCGGGTGTTGGCCCTGTGTGCCTCGGTCATATGCAGTCCTGATTGTGGCGCTCACCTGCACGGCGCCAAACACGCATACGACCATCATTGGCACCAAGGCAGAAGCGACTCTCATCGCTGAAGACGACACGTCTCCATTCGTCCCTCCATTCACGCCTGTCGCGACACCACTGGAGTCGGGCTGCACGATGTTGGGGCGTGAGCGGAAGACGGCCTAACGGTGTGCGGGACCGTAGCCCAGCTTTATGGAGACGGTTGCGAATGGTCCTCGCCGATACCCCAGGAGCAACAGTGTCCCTAATTTGCTGGGCAGTGGCGGTGCGGTCCCCTACGGCACTGCGTAGGGTCCTACGGTCTTGGCGTGCATCCGTGCGTCGCTGCGGTCCGGTCCCAGGTCGAAGGGCACGTGCACCTTCCGCCAACCACTGGCGACAACATCGATGTACTGTGGAGACCTCACGCCCCACGTGTTGAGCAATTCGGCGGTACGTCCACCGGGCCTCCCGCATGCCCACTATACGCCCTCGCTCAAAGTCCGTCAACTGCACATACGGTTCACGTCCACGCTGTCGCGGCATGCTACCAGTGTTAAAGACTGCGATGGAGCTCCGTATGCCACGGCAAACCGACTGACACTGACGGCGGCGGTGCACAAATGCTGCGCAGCTTGCGCCATTCGACGACCAACACCGCAGTTCCTGGTGTGTCCGCTGTGCCGTGCGTGTGATCATTGCTTGTACAGCCCTCTCGCAGTGTCCGGAGCAAGTATGGTGGGTCTGACACACCGGTGTCAATGTGTTCTTTTTTCCATTTCCATGAGTGTATATATATATATATATATATATATATATATATATATATATATATATATATATAATAGTATATATATGAATTACAAAAAACTAATAATAAAAAAAATTGCATGGCGCGAGTTTCGATCCGGCAACCTTCGGATTACCAACCCGAGATCTTACCGCTGCGCCACGACGCTGTAAAAAAGCTGTTCATCGTGGAGAGTATTTCAACGCAACGGTTTCTCTTAACTGTCGATTTTCTCGACAACGGCTGAGAAGTGCATCTTTGTGCTTTGCCACATGACACCTCTGACCATGAGCTTTTATTATGCGCAGTATGAATTGAATCTGAAATTCACAATTGGCGGCCTCCCCTTGTAAGGTAAGTCGTTAGGTCACTATTGCCTCAAGTGTTCCAACATTTCTGCGGAATTCAAACTGATCTACCCCGAGATCGGCTTCTACCAGTTTTTCCATTCGTCTGTAAAGAATTCGTGTTAGTATTTTGCAGCTGTGACTTATTAAACTGATAGTTCGGTAATTTTCACATCTGTCAACACCTGCTTTCTTTGCGATTGGAATTATTATATTCTTCTTGAAGTCTGAGGGAATTTCGCCTGTCTCATACATCTTGCTCACCAGATGGTAGAGTTTTGTCAGAACTGGCTCTCCCAAGGCCGTCAGTATTTCTAATGGAATGTTGTCTAGTCCCGGGGCCTTGTTTCGACTCAGATCTTTCAGTGCCCTGTCAAACTCTTCACGCAGTATCGTATCTCCCATTTCATCTTCACATACGGTTCACGTCCACGCTGTCGCGGCATGCTACCAGTGTTAAAGACTGCGATGGAGCTCCGTATGCCACGGCAAACTGGCTGACACTGACGGCGGCGGTGCACAAATGCTGCGCAGCTAGCGCCATTCGACGGCCAACACCGCGGTTCCTGGTGTGTCCGCTGTGCCGTGCGTGTGATCATTGCTTGTACAGCCCTCTCGCAGTGTCCGGAGCAAGTATGGTGGGTCTGACACACCGGTGTCAATGTGTTCTTTTTTCCATTTCCAGGAGTGTATATGTAACTTTTCGCATTCGTAGCATTGTTTCCGGCTGAGAAAAAAAGTGCGTTGCATTACTTTAAGTGTAATCCTCCTATTTGCAAGAAAAAATACTATAACGTAGAAAGACTCGTAACGCAAAAGAGGTGTTGTGCGATATTAATGTAAGTTGGTAGGGGTGTTTCTAAATCTGAAAGATGGTGTCTATTTCAGTTTTGCACCAGTCGCGTAAGAGTGGCGGAAGTAGCGCGACTGTGAGGTTGCAAATCACGCTTGCTTTAAATACAGTCTTTAACGGTCGTGAACGTTAGTTACCTTTGGGACTGAACGTGGTGAGAGGATTTTTATGAATGACTGTAAAGTTACAAAGACGCCACTGTCAACACCATCCTGTTTTTGAACGATGTCATGCAACTAAAACTGTAACAGGACTACGAGAAGCTGCATTTTTCTTCTGTGATACCGCAGAGAGGCTTGACAGGAATTTAGCCACTGTGTATGAATGCAGGGAGAGGTGTCCACGAGAATCTTTGGTCAAAAGAAGACCATGATCCAGATGGCCAGTTGGTACTACCGAGAGGGAATAGTATCGTGTTGAAGTGTGGTTCCAGCGCATTGTACTGTATCTGCAGCAACAATTCGAGAAGTAGTTGGCACCACAGTGACACAACAACCTGTTGAAAGGTAGACACCCTCTAGCGTGCACTTCACCGAGGGCAAAAACAGTTATATGCGACTTCAGTGAAAGTCAAGCGAGAGCTCATTAGAATGCATGGCGAAGGTCTGTTGTGTCTTCTAAAGGTATTCGTCTCAGACTCGGTGACAGTGGTAGCCAAGTGTTGGTTAGAAGGAGGCCAGTTGAGAGCTAGCAACCACCTTGCTTGTGTGCAACAGACACTACAGCTGGACTTACGGTATGGTTTGCGGTTTCGTATGACAAGAGGGGCACTCTCGTGATTAACCCAAGCACCCAAGCTGCAAATATGTAGCCGGCCGGTGTGGCCGTGCGGTTCTAAGCGTTTCAGTTTGGAACCGCGTGACCGCTACAGTCGCAGGTTCGAATCCTGCCTCGGGCATGGATGTGTGTAATGTTCTTAGGTTAGTTAGGTTTAAGTAGTTCTAAGTTCTAGGGGACTGATGACCTCAGTAGTTAAGTCCCTAAGTGCTCAGAGCCATTTTTTTGCCAATATGTACGTCAATCTGGTGATTAGACTTGATGCGCTGCCATTCATGAACAGCATTCCTGGCATGGTTTCCAACACGGTAAAGCTCGCACAGTACCGCCGTTGTAACCCGACATGCTCTACGCAGTGTCGACATATTGTCTCGGCCCTCTCAGCCGCCAGATCTCCAATCGAGCACACACGGGACATCATGGGGCGACAACTCCAGCATCAACCAAGAACACCACTAACCGTCCCTACATTTACGAAGTCTAAAAGCCACTCAATTCCATCTCACAAAATGAGATCCAACACCTATGCAACACAATACATGCACGTTTGCTTGCTTGCATTCATCGTTCTGGCTGTTATTCTGGTTATTAATGCACCAGCATTTCGTATTTGCAACGAATTGTGTCGCACCTACGTGAACCTATGATCATGCAATCTTAATCACTTTCATATATCACCTAGAAAGTGTACCCTTGAAAGTTCTTTACTCCTCATTAATAATTTTTCGGTGTTGCGATTTATGGGTGTAGCAGGTTTGAGTGCGTAAATTTCTGTTAGTGAGTGACAACGGTGTACTGAGTAATATTACGTTAGTATTTACGACGTTTGAGCACTAGCTATTGCAAGTCGTATTGTCTTAGGTCGAGTACTACCTCCAGGTGCAGTGTCACAATCACTGAGCTATATGAAAAAAAGTAAATTAGTTACCAGCTACGGTGTACACACATTTTATTCAGCATCTAAACGTCACCACAGACATTCGGATTATTCACATCATTGGCGATCATGTGGCGCTAGACGATTAGCGAAATTCTGCTTGACCCGCTGAAGTGTCGCAACATCGATGCTATCGATGGCCTTCTGAATGATTGTGTTCAGTTCAGCATGTTTTGGGATTATTGCTGTACACCTTGCCTTAAATACAGACCCACAAAAAGGAGTCGCATGTGTTCATATCCGGAGAATGTGATGGCCAATCGAGGCCCATGGTAGTCACCTCTGGGTACCCCACAGCCTGAATGCGGTGCCCCCAGTGCTCCTCCAGGACACCAAACACTCTCCTGCTTCGATGGGGTCGAGCTCTGTCTTGCACGAACCACATATTGTCGAAATCGGGATAATTTTGGATAATGGGGATGAAATCATCAACCAAATCTTAATGTACCGTTCGGTACTCACCGCGCCACCGAGGAATATCGGACCGAATATTCCTCGACTGGGGATTGCACACACCATACAGTCACCCGTTAAGGGTGCAGAGACTTCTCGACTTCGAAATGCGGATTCTCAGTCTCCTCAATACGCAATTTTGCCTGTTGAGGAACCCATACAAATGTAAGTGGACCTCGTCGCTAAAAACGCGCATACTAATTCCCATCACTCTCCACGGCCAACCTTGCAGTTTGAACGTCCTAACGCAAACCGTTCAGAAGCTATGAAGATTTTATTTTGTAAAGTTCAATAATGGTCACCCTGTACATGAGGCAAAAGCAGGGCATTAACACTAATTTCTGCCTCGCAGAACACCAGGTGCTGAAGTGTGCATGCATGGACTCAGAATGGTTAGCCTATACTAACAGTGATCGTTCTCTTAATGGTGCAGTTACCGCCTCAATCGCGTAAGACTGATTTCTTCTTATATGCGCCAACATTTTTTATGGGTGTATTGGTGCCCTAGTATCTAAAACGATACCTAGCAGCTCTACTACACAATGGAGAATATACCAGGTAGTAGATTACGTGAGGTGTTTGCAGGAAGACTATCCGATGCAGAGAAAAACAACCAACATACCGATTTGTGTACACAATAAGGTACGACATGTAAAACTATCGGCACTTATACCCTATGCATAATGAATGAGACATACATGCCTTTTTCCGAAGCCTCACCTCGCGACCACTTTTCATATTGTAACGTGCTAAAGGACGAGTGCGACCACACATACTCCGCAAGAGAGCAGTAACTCGGTTTCAGATAATGTAACGCCACAGGGTTGACGATTTCCTTTAAGGTGAAACAATTAGCTATTCTTGGATTGAAGTGTGTACAAATGGTTCAAATGGCTCTGAGCACTATGGGACTCAACTGCTGAGGTCATTAGTCCCCTAGAACTTAGAACTAGTTAAACCTAACTAACCTAAGGACATCACAAACATCCATGCCCGAGGCAGGATTCGAACCTGCGACCGTAGCGGTCTTGCGGTTCCAGACTGCAGCGCCTTTAACCGCACGGCCACTACGGCCGGCGAAGTGTGTACAGTTTCAACCACATTATAAATGTTATGAGCAGGACAACGTAAAAGTTGTCTAAATGGGCCTTGTCAAAAACTTGAGATAGGTCTCCTAAGACTAATATCACGGTGCTGTCATTGCCTGGCATCTACGACTCTTCGTTAAAGCAATGCCGTGTTTTGTTGCGTTCCGACTTTTTGAAGAATGATCTCCCTATATGGTTAACTGTAATTCCATAAAATCGCTTTTTCTTTTCATAAACGTAGTCTGGGATCCTTTATTCATGTTCGTTATTGAATACAGTCCGTGAGCATCCCATAATCTTTTTAGCACAAACTGCATATCTGTTTTCTTCATGGAACTCTTCCTTTCAGCGTATTATCTGGAAGATGAAATTGCTTTGCTGCTGTTGAAAAAGCTTATCTTCCTTCACCGCCTAAATAACGTTTTCTATCACACAAGATTGTCTTTCTGTTATATCTGGTCGTATTTTATAAGCGTGTTGATGCCCTGATATCTGAAATGACACCCAGCAGCTACACCTGATCATTTTGAATCGGATTTTGCTGTTAGTATAAATACAAAGGACCAGAAACGATTTTAGATTACAGTAATTAAACAATTCAAAATCAGCGTCAAGGAATACAATCACGGATGATAACTTTGAGTACAAAGCAGTATTTACATGCCAATCTGTAGCATTATCTGTGATGTATGGAAGTAACTTTTTCTACTGTAGTAAACTGATTAAAAATATTTTTTTGGGAGAAGTTACCACCTTGTCCACTCTCACCAACGAATAGAGTGGCCACTTATCCCGATCGGACGCAATTAGTGGTATTAATGGTTCACATATGAAATTCTCAAACTAAAAGGGCAACACATCATTACACTTGTAGAACAGGGCAAGTTGTTTAGACAACGATATGGTGAAAAATATTATTCTCTTAAGTGAGGTAACAACAATAATATAAATAATTGACGTTAGAACAGGCGACTGGGGGCACTTTTCCCCTATCTCGGCAGAGAGTAACACTGTTCAGGGCACACAATGTGTAGTTGCCACCTTTCCCACCTTGCCCACTTCACGCCACCTTCCTCCTCCACACTGCAATTGCTGACACTTTAGTATCTGTTCAGCCTGAGGTACTTTCCTTTTTTTCTTCTTATAGTCTACTATACTGTTAATAATGCCAACTGTTGTGGAGTGAAATTCTTTTATGCTTGATCGTGAAAATTGTCTAGTTGATCTAAGAAGTGTCATTTCTTAATATCGCGGAGTATTTGGATACTGATCTCAGACTCAAAGTCTTAAGCACATCAAACTCTACCTAAGAAACACAGGCTAAATATACGTTTATTGAAATAAGTTTACAGGGAAATAGGGGCTTAACTTGTGTCACCTAAAAGCCACCAAAAACCAGCTCTGTGACCTCCTTTCGGTCAGAAATACATTCACTGCAGTACCAATACGAACACACCAACATAACGGAAGGCATGAACACAGACTTGTTGACTGACACTCGTTCCACAGTTAAGAAGAGTATTTAGTGGCAACAGGAAGAAATTTCTTCCATTAGAACCTACACGCCATACAGCACCATACGCAACGGAAAAGATCGAAAAAGTAACAGGTGTAGGTCTAACCTCGGCATCAGACCTCTCAGCAAATCCCGTTCCATAACGTGTAGCAACATTAAACAGGTGGATCTTGACGTGTTGGCGGCCGTCAGACACCTCATTTTATCAAATAATCAGAGACCCACACTTGATGGTAAAATCTATTAACTCACTAATAAACTCTGTGCTATATATGAAAACTATGTCTCTGTACACACAATCAGTGTAGGACAACCAACGGGCCATGGCTGGCAACATAGATGCTGCTCATAGACATGTCAAGGCATGGCTGGCAATAAAGATGCTGCTCATAGACATCTCAAGGCAAATTCGAAACCAGAACATTACGAAGAATACAGAAAGCTACGAAACAGACTAAGGCAGTGTGATTGGAATCCTAAAGTTCAGCATGCTCGTTTCCTTTTATGCATCGAAACGATACCCTTGACACTGTATATTAGTCTCCATAACTTGGTAGTTCGAAAGGCAAAATCAGAAACTACTTGTCATGTCTCATCCGATGAAACGAAGGAATTTTTCTCTGAACCAATCTAGTCCTATGCGGCAAGGAACAATCGTTCACAAGAATCTCCTTATTACATAACTAACCACGACACTTTCCACCCAAAACACGCAACAGCAAATACAAGAAATGCAATAATTTTTCTTCTAGATTGGTAGGCAACGACGGTGTTCACATAACTATGAGCGAAAACGTTGCCGATAGCTTAATACCTGACTTAAGATACATATTTAATTTTTCTCAGCATAATACCTGCTGTTTCCAAAGCCATAGAATATACCTGTTCACGACCGAAATACTGAACACTTCTGCGCATTCAGTTGTTTGTCAAATATAAATAAAATGGTTCAGATGGCTCTGAGCACTATAGGACTTAACATATGAGGTCATCAGTCCCATAGAACTTAGAACTACTTAAAGCTAACTAACCTAAGGACGTCACACACATCTATTCCCGAGGCAGGATTCGAACCTGCGACTGTAGCGGTCGCGTGGGGCAAATATGAGCCTCGTTTCGTAAACACCATATCACAAACACTGTGCTAATCAAGGTCACTGATGACATTAAATATGCCATTGGACAATGTGAAGCCACATTATTGACTCTACTAAATTTCAGGAAAATGACGTATTTCTGAAATTGTTTGAAAGCTACCTACGAAGCAGACAGCAGAGGTTGTTTCTGGGAATGAGGAATCGTCCTGTAAACATATTCGATAAGAAGTGCCACAAGGATTGGTCTTAAGCCCACTTTCATTATCCTTGTTGTCAGTGATGTTACATCGGTTCTGTCTTCTTGTAAATATATTTTATGTCATCGACCTCCAGCTCTACCTAAGTACCTTACCTGAAGGTATAAAACTGCGATTTCCGAGGTGAATAATGATCTGTCTTTATCTGTAACATGGGTGAAAACCATGGGGCTTAAATCAGTTGCAAAGAATTCACTAGCAATCTCAATATCAGGTCCAAAATTAATGCGCTAAGAAATCCACGATCAAGTCCCTACTTTTCATCTTGACAGCATCACAGTACCATATCAGGAAGAAGTGACGAACCTGGACATAATTTTGGATGAACATTTAAATTTGTAGAGAGTACTAGCGCCATACGCTGGATGACTTCCGCTTGCCTTTGTACCCTCAAAAAGTTTCACAACGGAAGAGTAACGCCAACTCCTGCGTGGTACATTCTAACAACCCTCTACTATTATGATGTAATACAGCGTGGTACGAGTAGTAAAAATACAAGGCAGTTAGATGTAACAATGAACGCTTGTGTGTGTTCCTTCTGCAGCATTCGTCGATATGACTCAGCGCTTCATGCATCCAGTTACGGTGATTGCAGTCAGATAAGTTGCGCGATTACAACATTCTACGTCCGTTTCACTGGCTCCTCGTTGCCCGAGCATCCCAACACCTCGCCCCCAGACATGAAACATCTTTCGTGCAATCATAACATAAGCACAAGGTCTCCCCTATCTAGTATCATAGCTGTGCCGATACATAAAACAAAAACATTGCGGAACTACTTCGCTGTCACTGATGTCCGCCTCTAAAACAAGTTACCCTGTACTCTTCGCGTTGTTCGATGTCCTGGTACTTATAAATAAAAGTTGAAGATATTTCTCCTCTCTTCCTCATAGTGCTCCCCCAAAAATAATGTATGTGGCCACTTTCCCCTCTGTCTAAAAATAAAGCGAATGTTGCCTTCTTCTTCTAGTTAAGCTTCCTTCTCTTGCTATTTTCGTTTCTATGTGATACGTGCTATCTTCTCCACCCTTTCATTCTTTAACTCTGTGTTATCACATTCATCGTTCCCTTACTAATCCTTTCCTTTCTCCATGCCCGTTGTTGCTACCACTCATAATTAAAACCATACCTTATTGTAATCTATCATTACTTTTGTATTTATCTTGTACGAATACAAATTACGTGTATGTTTTTCTTGTCTGCAATACTGCAATTTCTATTTTTCTAAAATTAGTAGAACATACTTACTGTAAAACATGTAATGTAAAATATGTAAGACGTTAGGTTTTTAAGGAAAAATGAAAAACTAACTACTCTTTACATGGACTATGTCCTTTGTTTTATAGATCACACGAAACAGAGTGGTAACTGTCGTAAACATGAAAAACCATCATTTTCACAGCATCAAGCACACCATACAAGTGCTGCATTTTACAATTACCACTGTACCATTACAATTTGAACCCAACAGATCTGATCTGTGCCAAGTTAACGGATTTCGACCAAAAAATAACAAAACTGCTAAGCTGCCAGACGTACTGGAACTAACGCACGAAGCTTTTTCACGTGTAGCAGATGAAGTTCCAGAACTGAAATATATATCTTGGATTCGGATAAGGTAGGAGCTAACAAATGTTCAAATGTGTGTCCCTAAGCTTACACACTACTTAACCTAAATTATCCTAAGGACAAACACACACACCCATGCCCGAGGGAGGACACGAACCTTCGCCGGGACCAGCCACACGTTCCATGACTTCTGCGCCTTACACCTCTCGGCTAATCCCGCGCGGCGAAAGAGCTAACAGATTACCAGACGACTGACTGCAATTAATACCTTCAGTGGCTTCAGATTTCAACAGTACGGTAAAATTCCAGCATAACTCGATTAGAAAAATTACTCTCTGTTTAAGTTAGGAATTTTCATCACTCTTCTTTCTAATTACAATAATATGTTAGATGAGAAAGAGAGCATTGTATGCTTTCCATCTGTTCAACTCAGAAGCGTGTAGTAGTTGCCGGCCGCTGTGACCGAGCGGTTCTAAGTGCTTCAGTCCGGTCACCGGTTCGAATCCTACCTCGGGCATGGATGTGTGTGATGTCCATAGGTTAGTTACGTTTAAGTAGTTGTAAGTCTAGGGGACAGATGACCTAAGATGTTAAGTCCCATAGTGCTTACAGCCATTTGAACCATTTTTACAGTAGATCTGGTGTTCTGCTGAATATTATTTCATTTTCTTTAAAAAGTAAATGACATTCGAAGATATATTGTTTCTTGGCTCTTCTCTTTTTCCATCTGAACTGACGCTGCTCACATCATTGCAAGTTAGTTGAACCAGTTGGCTGTCCACGGCTGTCCAAGTGAAGAACAAGACCAGATACCATTTCCTGGTGAAAGAAGGTGGTGTGGCACTAGCCGGGGCGGTACAGCTGTGGTCCTGTAGTATGCTTCAGTGTGTGTGCGAGTAACACAGCATAAAACTTATCCTTACTATCGTACTTGACTGTACTGGACAGCCGGCCGCGGTGGTCTCGCGGTTCTAGGCACTCAGTCCGGAACTGCGCGACTGCTGCGGTCGCAGGTTCGAGTCCTGCCTTGGGCATGGATGTGTGTGATGTCCTTAGGTTAGTTAGGTTTAAGTAGTTCTAAGTTCTAGGGGACTGATGACCACAGATGTTAAGTCCCATAGTGCTCAGAGCCATTTGAACCATTTGTACTGGACACAGCTTGGTCCCGCTCTGTGTGAAGCGAAATCCAGTGACATGCGAGCAACCGGGGAAGAATACATGGCGTAATGTTTAGATCAGATTTATTCTTATGATGAACAGAGTATAGGAAGGAGCGATAGTGTTTGGGACCCAGTTAAACATACAGTACACATATATTATGGTTGGTTGGTTGATTCGGGGTAGAGAACCAAACCGTGAGGTCATCGGTCCCTTCGGGTTAGGGAAGGATGGGCCAGGAAGTCGGCCGAGCCCTATAACAGGAACCACCCGGACATTTACCTGAAGCGATTTAGGAAAATCACGGGCCACGTAAATCAGGATAGCTGGATGCGGGTCTGAACGGTATGCTACCGAATGCGAGTCTAGTATGATATCTCTGGCTCGGTCGTATATTATGTACCACAGGCAGTTCGACCATATGGGCAATGAGGCTATGTGCCCTCAATTCTGCGGCACGCTTTCAGGAATGGGTGTCGAGAAAGGAATGGACGAGTAAAGGAAAGAAGAATATGACAACACTCAGTAAAAAAAGGGAGGAGAACAAACCAGGTGTCAAAGACAAAGGAAAATAGAAAGAAGCTTAATTAGGAGAAGATAGACGCATTGGCTTTACTTTCTGACAGAGGGGCTGTTGGCCATATACCTTAATTTTGCGGAAGCGCTATGAGGATGGCAGGAAGAATATATTCACCTTTTGATTAAAAGTAGCCGGACATCGAACTGCGCGGAGAGTGCAGGACAACTTGTTTCAAAGGTGGACATCAGTGACAGCGATGGAGTTGGCCAACATTTTTGTTTTATCACAACTAGTATACTAGACAGGTGAGACTTTGTAATCATGTTATAGTTGTACGAAAGATGTTTAATGCCTGGGGCGGGCGGGGGGTGGGGGGGTGGGTAGGGGGAGGATGAGGTGGAGCGCTTGTGTAGTATGGAGCCACTGAAGTGCACATAGTGTGTGGTAATCCCGTAACCGGGTGTATGAAGCGCTGACTGAGTCACACCGACAAATGTTGCTGATGTAACGCACACAGGCGTTCATAGTTAGCTCTAATCGACTTATATTTCACCACTTGTACCACACTGAATTACAGAACAATAGTGGAGGTTCTGTCGAACGAATTTTGCGAGGTCGATTTACGGGGAGCACACATTAAAGACACACTAACTTAATGCTTTCTTCTCCCATGCGATTGATGTCGGACGATGTATTGGCTCAATACCGAAACGTTCACGAAATATATGCATGGTCTGCGTCGTATTATCTTTGTTG
Organism: Schistocerca americana; assembly: GCF_021461395.2. Lineage (NCBI taxonomy): Eukaryota > Metazoa > Arthropoda > Insecta > Orthoptera > Acrididae > Schistocerca > Schistocerca americana. The sequence goes on from NC_060125.1 coordinate 326,702,307, forward strand.
TGCTTTCGTTCATAGTTCCCAACATTTGTTTGCAAGCGCTCCTCAAATTGATGTCTATAGTATCTGTTATTGTTCTTCGCCAAACTACTGAAGTCGAACAATGGTCAAGTCAAAAACAAAGACGTAGCGACGCGTTTCAGGTCACATGAGGCACACGTCTTCCGTGACAGTTATCAGGATGGGATGTTCAAATCTCCAATATCTTATCTTCTTTTACTATTACATGCAGTTTGTTCAGTTGTAAACGGACTTTCTAGCCACTTTGCACAGCACAACCATTTATAACGCTGTATAGTCAGTAACAGAGTGCGCTGGAGCCTGTCACAAGGGCTTCGAAGTTCGGGGACAGCTGTATGGCACATTTTTCCACATTTCACAGACATTTACGCTTTCTTGCACCGTGAAGCTTCATCTTCATGACTCAGTGAAATGTGTTCGTGTAAAGATCAAGTAGATATAGATAAAATGAAACTTTCTGTTACATTAAAACTGTGTGCCGGGCAGAACTCGAACCCAGGACCTTCATCCTTGTTTAGCTCAGATGGTAGAGCACTTGCCCGCGAAAGGCACATTCAAACTGTGTGCCGGATCGACACTCGAACGCGAGACATTCGTGATTGGGTGGCTCAGATGGTAGAACACTTGCCCGTGAAAGGCAAAGGTCCCGCGTTCGAGTCTCGGTCCAAGATGTTTCATTTCTGCGCACGCTCTGCTGCAGAGTGAAAATTTCAGTTCAGGTATAGCTCGTTTTGTACGTTGGAAGAAAAGTATAAAAATGATGTCATACGCTTCCCAACAAAGTGGAATACTCTTCGAAGATTCAGGTGATGGTTGAATATTGTGTTGATGTGAGAATAGTGTGAAAACTAATAACAAGCACACTCAAACAATCTGGGTCATGGCTGCTGCATTAAATGGGTCTTTCCTAAATTATTGTTTACAGTTTCATTACTAGAGCGTGCATGGAACAGTCTGTTAATTTTGTTACTGATCGTGATTGTCTTTAGACTCATGCTGTATCTCCGACATTTGAAAATATACTTCTTTATTCATAAGCCTCCAATGTGACAAGTGACAGAGTTATCGACAACGCAGCTGATGTAGGGTAGTAGATGCTGCCTCTGAATCGTCTGTCATGACGACTGGATTACTATGCTATCCGGGTAGAAGTATGCCTCGGAAAACATTGCACTTACGATAGTGATCGTATCTGCGTTTAGTAGGAGCGATCGAAATAGTACAGCACCACCGTACACGAACCACAGTGGCCGCAGGAGGTGTATATCGTACAGTGAACAGTTTCAAAATTATATATATTTCATTTGATTTGTATTAGAGTGAACGTGGAAGAATAATTAGGGCTGTACATGACAATGATGATGGGAATATATACTGAGGCACTTTACAGTGGGATATATCAGTGGAGAATGAGGCACATGCCAAATTGCAATTGTGAAGTAAATACGTCCATTGAGAATACAGATGAAATAAGTGGTTTCATCAAACGCACTAGGTCTGTGGACGGAAGTAAACAAATTTATATAACCTAACGCTTTCTGCGTTGCTAAGTCATTCAGGATATGAAAACATTAGTTTCCTTCTAGTTCCAATGTGAACATTACGTTTCGATCGATGCTGTTAATGTGACCCAAGAATAAATAGGACCTATCTGTCGTCTTCGAATTTTTGAAAGAATTTGCGAGAGAAGTGATTCGATTTCAGGCGCACAGATTGTAATCGATCTCACTGTCGCTTTTTCAGTTTGATCGTGTGTTCATACAAGTCACCTCTGTTCTTAAAACAGGTAGTTGAGACACCATATTCAAAGTATTTCACCGATCGTGGAATGAAGTAATGCACCAAGAGTGTCAAGGACTCGTAAAGCGCGATTCTTGTGAAGAGTGATGAAGGTCAAAAGGCAACCTCTACTCTGTGTCGCGAGTCTCTGGGCATTGAGAAGACTTTGAGCAAATTGTTCACAAATGCACTTTAGTGTGCCATCAGAGGTCTAAGTAGTGTTGTTAGCTATTTGAATTCGGTGAGATAAGGGTGTTGGCTTTTATAGTTGAGACATTCCTTTTTCACGGGCTTTGTGAAGTTCACACAACTTTGGTGTGATCACCGTTCTTGGACACTTCCACGGTCTCTGACACCTAAACTCGCACTTAAGTGAAGTAAAGTTAAAAATCCTCACAACGATCATGAAAATTTTTAAACCCGTGATTTCTTTACATTGCGTCACATGCATTTTTTGAAGAGGTACAATGTCTATATCCGTCCACATCGTCCTTCAGTCATAGTTTTTGACAATCAGCAATAACTTTAAAGTCATCCTCCCGTAGAACACTAACTTTTTATGACATCGTTTTCCATCGATTGCGTTTGCTTAGCGGATCTAACACTCAGTCCTGAAGCAGTAACTGAAATATCATAAACTGAGAATTCCTGCACTGTGTCCGTGACTAGAAGTTTTTAAAACTCTGTATAACGAAAGTAAAATTCAAGCCATATTTCAGTGAAAGCAAGCTGTTCCTAGAACAGTGACGTGAAAGCATCTATGAGGGAACTGTAGAGGTTAAAAACTGTAGTGGAACACAAAGATTGGAAAACTTCCAGCAAATAACTGAAAACATATGTTACAAGTGCTACTGTTCTTCTGAGATGAAGAGGTTGACATAGGGGAGCAATTCTTGGCAGGTTGCACCAAATCAGACAGAAGACATATGACTCTCGATGGATTCGGTAATGAATGAACAAGAAATCCACCAACATAATTTCTGAGAATTTTTTCGTATGGTGCCGTGGTCTGAGGTGGCTCGTTAATGAGAAATTGCCTTTCATTCCTTAGACTAATTTGTCTTTGCATCTGTTGCACTAAGATTACGCTGCACAACTGTGTTAAGGATCATTTGTTCTAAGCCTCGTAATAGTCTCCCATTGTGACATATAAGTCTGAAGTGCGGCTCAAAGGTGCCTGCAACCGTCCTGTGTAATGGTGCGAAAGCATGGGGCCCTGCGGCATCACCCACTGTTTCGACTACGGTTGAAACAGCAAGGTGTCGAACATCCGAAAAAAAGAGCTTAGAATTCAGAGGTTCATCTAAAGTAAAGGATGGGCTAATGGTGGAGCATTGTCACCAAATTTCATCACGATTTACCCAACACCACCGTGAACGTGTCACAGAATAGGAAAGTAGTTACAACCCCCCTTACCCATATTTCACACCTTCTCCCGACGCCAATGCGATGTAGATCATTACCGTTTCTGAACTGGAAGGTCTGTCCCCAGGGGCCTCGAATTCCACACATTTCGTGGTCGAAAATAACAGTTCGCAGTGCATCGTGCTTGACAGCCTTTGACAATGGAGAATTTGGTTGCCGACTCGACCCTTGTCGACTGACGTCATGGCATCGCAACCGCTGTGAACGCGATCTCACCTCTTTGGAGAGCAGCATGACGGCAAGTTTTGCTCTCGTTTACAGGCTGGAATCACTAGGGACTATTCAAAACAATTCGATAAAATTTGAACACGATCCGAAGCAGCAAAGATGGCTAATACTTTTTCAGCCCACCTGTTTCCCGTCATCAATGTGGGGAGGGGGAGAAGCGCCATTGGCGCATGCATGATTGAAATGGAAAAGTGCCCTCTAAAATTGCCCCCTTCCCTCCGCCGTTGTTTGGCAAAACGCTCGTTACCACCATCCAACCTTTATTAAGACTTTTAAAAATTAGCCTTTAGAGAAACCTACGATCAGTCCTAAGCTCCTGCAGGCAGGCAACAAATTGACCGTCTCTGATTTTAATTGTCTGCCTAGAGGAGCCTAGGACTGGGTGCCAATGTGACATAATTAACAGACTTTACACCTCACTTGAACGTTTGACCTCTGACCTCTCTTTCACATTTGTCGACAGTTTGTTATTTGAAGCGTCGCCGAGTCCGCGAGTGACGGCGCCGGGCACTTCACTTTTGCAAAATTACACAGAAATGTTGCAGACACGATTGTGCCAAATTTCGAACATCTGCGGCGCAGTGGGAGACAAGTGATGCATTTTGAAAAAGTGATCCTTCAATTACGTTCTGTAGCATATGTGCTCTGTAGTGCTAGGTGAACAGTATGTGCTTTGCGTCTTGTGTGAAAAGAAACTTGTTCCGTTCGTCCACTTACTTGCTGTGTAGGACAGTTCACTCTTGGAGCACAGACATGCAGTCTGTACTTCTCAGATCTGCAAAAAATGGCTCAGAGCACTATGGCACTTAACATCTATGGTCATCAGTCTCCTAGAATTTAGAACTACTTAAACCTAACTAACTTAAGGACATCACACAACACCCAGCCATCAGGAGGCAGAGAAAATGCCTGCCCCCGCCGGAAATCGAACCCGGGAACCCGGGCGTGGGAAGCGAGAACGCTACCGCACGACCACGAGATGCGGGCTCAGATCCGCATCTGAATTCTTTTTGTTGCGGGTTTAGAGGAACATTATTCGTGATAAAGAGCAGTATCAATAGATTTTGTGACAAAGAGTTTACCGATTTGCACTTCGTGTGCGAGTACACTGAGTATAGTGGAACAGCAGCACAACGCCGCTGTGCTGAGGTGTTTCACGGCAGTGACAGCTGTCACATCGCAGTAATTTTGCTTGTGACGGTTGCTGCATTGCTCTGTGTTTTGTATCGTACGTATTGGTTGCATATCACCAGCTCTCTGAGTGCGACTATAATGGTTGCAAATTCATCGACCTCCGTTATTAGGTGGAGAACTGTAGGGCCCCCCTAGACAGGTCAGGCGTGCACTACACACCGGAAGCAGCTACTAGGGTAGCAGAGTACGTGTGGCGTGCACACGGGGGTTTTTTAGGTTAGAGGGACCCCCCCTTGGGCGAAACGATAAAATACCTGACGGCTTACCAGAGAGGACATTATCATCGTTGATAAAGAACGTCCGTCCTCAGAGACCAAAAACAGGAAAAGTCAACGTAACGTTGGTAAACTGCAGGAGTATCCAGGGCAAGGTTCCTGAATTAGTATCTCTTATTGAAGGAAATAGTGCGCATATAGTATTAGGAACGGAAAGTTGGTTAAAACCAGAAGTGAACAGTAACGAAATCCTAGACACAGAATGGAATATATACCGCAAGGATAGGATAAACGCCAATGGTGGAGGAGTATTTATAGCAGTAAAGAATTCAATAATATCCAGTGAAGTTATTAGCGAATGCGAATGTGAAATAATCTGGGTTAAGTTAAGTATCATAGGTGGGTCAGATATGATAGTCGGATGCTTCTATAGACCACCTGCATCAGCAACCGTAGTAGTTGAGCGCCTCAGAGAGAACCTGCAGAACGTCGTGAAGAAGTTTCGTGATCATACTATTGTAATAGGGGGAGACTTCAATCTACCAGGTATAGAATGGGATAGTCACACAATCAGAACTGGAGCCAGGGACAGAGACTCTTGTGACATTATCCTGACTGCCTTGTCCGAGAATTACTTCGAGCAGATAGTAAGAGAACCAACTCGTGAAGCTAACGTTTTAGACCTCATAGCAACAAATAGACCGGAACTTTTCGACTCCGTGAATGTAGAAGAGGGTATCAGTGATCATAAGTCAGAGGTTGCATCAATGACTACAAGTGTAATAATAAATGCCAAGAAAGGAAGGAAAATATATTTGCTTAACAAGAGTGATAGGGCACAAATCGCAGAATATCTGAGTGACCACCATCAAACGTTCATTTCTGAGGAAGAGGATGTGGAACAAAAATGGAAAAAATTCAGGAACATCGTCCAGTACGCCTTAGATAAGTTCGTACCGACTAAGGTCCAAAGCGAGGGGAAAGATCCACCGTGGTATAACAATCATGTACGAAAGGTACTACGGAAACAAAGAAAGCTTCATCATAGGTTTAAGAGTAGTCGAATCATAGCTGATAAGGAAAAGCTGAACGAAGCGAAAAAGAGCGTAAAGAGAGCAATGAGAGAAGCATTCAACGAATTCGAACATAAAACATTGGCAAACAATGTAAACAAGAACCCAAAAAGTTTTGGTCATATGTAAAATCGGTAAGCGGATCTAAATCCCCTATTCAGTCACTCGTTGACCACGATGGCACCGAAACAGAGGACGACCGAAGAAAGGCAGAAATACTGAATTCAGTGTTCCGAGACTGTTTCACTGCGGAAAATCGTAACACGGTCCCTGACTTCAGCCGTCGCACGGACGCCAAAATGGAAAATATTGAAATAATCGATATCGGAATTGAAAAACAACTGCTATCACTTAGTAGCGGAAAAGCATCCGGACCAGACGAGATACCCTTAAGATTCTACAGTGATTATGCTAAAGAACTTGCCCCCTTTCTATCAGCAATTTATCGTAGATCGCTGGAAGAACGTAAAGTACCTAGCGACTGGAAGAAAGCGCAGGTCGTTCCCATTTTCAAGAAGGGTCATAAATCAGATGCGAATAATTATAGGCCTATTTCGCTTACGTCAATCTGTTGTAGAATAATGGAACATGTTTTGTGTTCTCGTATTATGACGTTCTTAGATAATACAAATCTCCTTCATCATAACCAACATGGATTCCGCAAACAGAGATCATGTGAAACTCAGCTCGCCCTATTTGCCCAAGAAATTCACAGTGCCGTAGACACTGGCGAGCAGATTGATGCCGTATTCCTGGACTTCAGGAAGGCATTTGATACGGTTCCGCACTTACGTTTAGTGAAAAAAATACGAGCTTACGGAATATCGGACCAGGTTTGTGATTGGATTCAGGATTTCCTAGAAGAAAGAACACAACATGTCATTCTTAACGGTTCAAAATCTGCAGATGTAGAGGTAATTTCGGGAGTACCGCAGGGAAGCGTGATAGGACCTTTATTGTTTACAATATACATAAATGACTTAGTTGACAACATCGGTAGCTCCGTGAGGCTATTTGCAGATGACACGGTTGTCTGCAAGAAAGTAGCAACATCAGAAGACTCGTACGTATTCCAGGAGGACCTGCAGAGGATTAATGCATGGTGTGACAGCTGGCAGCTTTCCCTAAACGTAGATAAATGTAATGTAATGCGCATACATAGGTGCAGAAATCCATTCCAGTACGATTATGCCATAGGTGGTAAATCATTGGAAGCGGTAACGACCGTAAAATACTTAGGAGTTACTATCCGGAGCGATCTGAAGTGGAATGATCACATAAAACAAATAGTGGGAAAAGCAGGCGCCAGGTTGAGATTCATAGGAAGAATTCTAAGAAAATGTGACTCATTGACGATAGAAGTAGCTTACAAAACGCTTGTTCGTCCGATTCAGTATGGGACCCTTACCAGGTTGGATTAATAGAAGAGATAGACATGATCCAGCGAAAAGCAGCGCGATTCGTCATGGGGACATTTAGTCAGCGCGAGAGCGTTACGGAGATGCTGAACAAGCTCCAGTGGCGGACACTTCAAGAAAGGCGTTACGCAATACGGAGAGGTTTATTATCGAAATTACGAGAGAGCACATTCCGGGAAGAGATGGGCAACATATTACTACCGCCCACATATATCTCGCGTAATGATCACAACGAAAAGATCCGAGAAATTAGAGCAAATACGGAGACTTACAAGCAGTCGTTCTTCCCACGCACAATTCGTGAATGAAACAGGGAAGGGGGGATCAGATAGTGGTACAATAAGTACCCTCCGCCACACACCGTAAGGTGGCTCGCGGAGTATAGATGTAGATGTAGATGTAGATGTAAAGGTAACGAAGTTAAGTGGGGATTCTAAACGAAAAAATTATATTATTTGTCTCTACGTACCAATGGATACTACGGTTATTGTGTAAGGCGTGTGTGTGTGCGTCTGCGTCTGTGTTTGTGTGTGTGTGTGTGTGTGTGTGTGTGTGTGTTTGCCAGAAACTTGAACTTCCTCGTTGTACAGTGAAAATAAAAGCCTGAATGTTTAAGATATGCAGAAACTAAGAAACTTTATGTCTCCCTCATACATTTCAAAGAATAAATACCGACACCCACACAGAGACACACACACACACACACACACACACACACACACACGCGTATATAATCTAGGCGTAACAATAACCGATTTTGCGCAGCTGTTGTTACAACATTAAATGATGAAGCCCATTCTGATTTTAGTGAGGAGACTATCAAAGTGGAAGTGACTATGAGAAAAAGACACAACAACTAAATTTAGAATACCTGAAAAGAGAAATGCAAAATATCAGTTTAGCTATATTGCGAGTCGATGAAGGGAAATGGAAAGAAGTTAATGATTTCTAGTCAGACGAATTCAGGCAGATATGAAGAGCAGCAGAAGATGTTGTATTTGGAGTAGAATTTGTTATCAATTGATCACAGATGGTTACAATCTCTGTGATTGTGAAGTGTCTGCATCTTCACAATACGATGTCATTCAGACGCGAATGCAAGTACATACATAAGAAAATGTTTTGCATCACCTCGGTTCCGAGAGTTCCGGAACTTCTACAGAGAATTTGAATATCAACATAAACATCATTTCTGCACTTTTTTTCCTCTTGAAAACCACACATTGTATGTTGTACCACCATACGGCGAGACCTTCAGAGGTAATCGTCCATATTGCTGTACACACCGGTACCTCTAATACCGAGCAGCACGTTCTCTTTCATTGAAGCGTACCTGTATTTATTGTGGCATACTGTCCAGAAGTTCATCAAGGCAATGTTGGTCCAGATTGTCCCACTCCTCAACGGCATTTCAGCGTAGATCGCTCAGAGTGGTTGATGGGCCACGTCGTCCACAAAAAGTCCTTTTCAATCCATCCCAGGCATGATCGATAGGGTTCATGTCTGCAGAACATGCTGGCCACTCTAGTCGAGTGATGTCTGGAGAACATGCTGGCCACTCTAGTTGAGTGATGTCGTCTCCCTGAACGAAGGAATTCAGAAGATGTGCACGATGGAGACGCGAATTGTCGTCCATGAAGACAGATGCCTCACCAATATGCTGCCGGTATGATTGCACTATCGGCCGGAGGATGGCATTCACGTATCGTACAGCCGTTACGGCGCCTTCCATGACCACCAGCGGCGTACGTCGACCTCAAAACAGCAGGGAACCTCCATCTTGCTACACTCGCTGGACACCTTGTGTAAGGCGTTCAGCCCTTGCCGGATTGCCTCCAAACTCGTCTGCGACGATTGCCCGTTTGATGGCATATGCGACAGTCATCATCGAAGAGAACGTGATGCCAGTCCTGAGCGGTCCGTTCGGCATGCGCTGCATGGTGTTGTGGTTGTAAAACTGGACTTCGTCATGGACGTTTCGACTGAAGTTGCTCATCATGCAGCCTACTGCGCACAGTTTGAGTCGTAAGAGGACGTCCTGTGTCTGCACGAAAAGCATTATTCAACATGGAGGCATTCCTGTCAGGATTCCTCCGAGCCATAGTCCGTAGCTAGCGGTCATCCCCTACAATACTAGCCCTGTGGTACTGAGCATGTTATCTGTGTTCTTCTCCATGTCCGAACAACATCGGTTTGGTTCACTTCAAAATGCCTGGACTCTTTCCATTTTGCGAGCCATTCCTGGCACGACGTAACAATGTGGACGCGGTATTGACCGTCTAGGTACGGGTGATCTACCGACAACACGAGCTATGTACGTCCTTTCTCGTGGAATGATGGAACTGATCGGCCATTGGACCCCCTCCGTCGAATAGGCGGTGCTCATGTATGGTTGTTTAAATCTTTGGGCGAGGTTAGAGATATCTCTGAAAGGACTGTGCCGGTGTGGCCGAGAGGCTCTAGGCGGTTCAGTCCAGAACCGCGCTGCTGCTACGGTCGCAGGTTCGAATCCTGCCTCGGGCACGGGTGTGTGTGATGTCCATGGGTTAGTTAGGTTTAAGTAGTTCTAGGGGACTGATGACCTCAGATGTTGAGTCCCATAGTCCTCAGAGCCTTTCGACCATTTTTTGAAAGGACTGTATCTATGATACAATATCCACAGTCAACGTCTATCTTCAAGAGTTCTGGGAAGCGGGGTGATGCAAAACTTTTATTGGTGGGTGTATGAAGGAACAGGTACTGTCACTGACGAGTACATCTGCGGTAAAGTTAGGAGATAGGTTTGCATATTGCGACTATGCATTGCCATCAGCTATTTGCGACATATGAAAACCTGTGCTGGACCGGTATCGTATCCCAATTTCCCGCTCCTTGCGCGCGGTCACGTATGGATGTTTAGGTCGCTTCGGGAGGCGTGCCCGGATAATCGAAGCTGCTAGGCGACCGCTCGTGAATAGCGGGATTTCGAGGTTCGATTCCCAGCCTGGCACAAATTCTTATGTTTCGCAAACACCTGCCGTCAGTGCTTACTGATTTCGTAAAATTATAAATAGTAAGGCAGAGAATGAGGTACAGTGAACAGTTTAGCGATAGGTTTACTCTCATTAGATTCGATAGCCAACCAACGCTGTCAACAATAGATCTCATATACATGTCAAGGTCACAAGATGAAGATCCAGATACAGAGAATATTAAACGGATAGCTCTGTATGTAAATGGAGAAACCGTAGGAACGAGGAAGGTGAAAGACTAATTGAGTTTTGCAATAAAATTCAGGTTGCCGCGCTCTGTTCCAGAATCACAAGATTAGAGGGTATACTCGGAAAAGACCTGGAGGTACAGAAAAACTGCAGCTGGATTACGTACATCATAGACAAACAGGGATTCCGAAAGCAGATATTGGATTGTAAGGCGTACCCAGACGCAGATACATACTCAGATCACGGTTTAGTATTGATGGGTAGTACACTGATCTTTTAAGACAATCGTGTAATCTCCCGTGACTTAATTTGGTTTGTGCTGCCGTATTTCCTATGTTTCATAAAAGAAATGATTGCGCTCATTGGCAGAAAATGGTTCATCAGTTTGATGTAAGCGCAGTGGCGTATAGTGGGTCGATTCTATTTCCAGATTTGGGTCTTACAGACACTCTATCCTACTTTCAACGAAACTATTGAATTCCTCTTCTACTGTTTTACAGTCTATAACTTTAAGGCTGATATTTATTTTGGTACGAGTATTTTATATTTTGAATTTTTTGCCTTTTGTCATACTGTACAGTAGTTGTAGTTTTTGACGATAGCAGCGCCACGTAATATTCCTGAACCCAAACAAATATTTTGTGTTACCTCTTATCAGTGTAATTTCGTCACTACCATTTGTGTAAAGAAAATACTTCTTTTGTGTCTTTTGTAATAATTTGTAGCACAGACATCAGAAACATGGTATAATATATGTATATTGGCGGATGATCGATGGCGCCACTATACATCTTGTAAAGCCACCTGGTGTCAAAAATGTCTCCTTGGTCCGCACTCTGCAGATTTAGGCCCGTAGTCTACGAATGTTTCCCATACAATTTGAAACGCTATATCTACGTGCAGCAGTCGCTCCTGGGTTGATGTAGTAGAATGATTTCAACCCACTTCTTGACTAATACTGATTTGTCACATCTGTATGACCCTCATGGGAACACGCTAATAGTTTTTAAATAGTTTACTCTCTTTTCAGTATGAGGTAATGTTATCTTAGGCAAATGTCTGAATTTATATATGTAGTATAATAATTTCTTTAAGAGAAATTTTATTTTTTATTTCAAATTCATGGTCGGTTATGACGGTACAAAAACAAATGTGCGGTTTATCGCACAACATGATTTCATAACATGTACTCTGAGGGTATGTAACGAAGAATGTACGTCAATTCGTTAATTTACGATTACTGCTACAACAGTGTAATTTTTTTGTAATTTTTACAACCTTGCAGATCTAAACATTGCAGCTTAGCTCTGCCGAAACGATAACCAAGTGTACCTACATGCTGTCATGACAATAAAAGCCGCATATCTGAAACTGTCTTTAAAGTGACTTCGTGAACGCTTTCCAGTTGATAGTGCTAGATACTTTTAATGCTTTCAGTCAAGTGGAGCTCTATAGAAACCGTTTTATTGAAGAGAATCGTTCGGAAGATTCAGTGTAGATGCAAGTCGAATACTGAGGAACTCAGGAATAGTGAGACATTTAGGAAGTTCGTTAAAGATGTGGAGCTACGATAAGGAATATCACACTATCAACATTAACCAACGGAAAGACCAAGTTGGAATATCCACGTATTTTGAAAAGGATAAATTTCTACTCACCGTAAACATGACATGTTGAGTTGCAGACAGGCACATCGGAAAGACTGTTACACGATTAGGTTTCGGTCAAAGCTTTTGCAGAATGGGAATACACACGGATTGACACAAGCAAACAAATGTGATGCATACAAGTCTGCTATATGCGGCAGCTCCATACAGAAGGCTGCTGAGCTGAAGATTGAACATCTCTGAAAGGGCATTAACTGATGCTGGGTGAATATGGATACCAGAAAGGTAACAGCGAAGTAACTTTGAGTAACAGATCAAGTACTTCAGTTGATCGACGTAAGAAGAAGGTACAAAATTTTCAACGAAAGACAGTAGGACAGCATATTAATCCCTTACACAGGAAGTGCAGGGGTGCCAAGGCTAAATGGCAGAGAGAACATGTGAAGAAATCGAAAAAGAAATGACCCTTATGAGGACATACTCTGTTGCAACATTCTGTTAAATTAAAAGCAAGGTAAGATACATATGAGTACAACGGTAATTCCGCTGGTAAACGCAAAGGAGAGAGCGAATAGGTGCAAACAGTACATTGTAGACCCTATGAGGGGACGAACTAATCTGATGACGAGATAGAAGGATAAATTGGAGTCAACATGGAATTTAAAAGAGCTCTGGAACTTTTAAGATCAAATAGAGCTGAACAGATAGACAATATTCCATTGGAACTTCTAAAATCGTTTGGGGAAGTTGTAAGCAAACGACTATTCACCTTGATACATAGAGTCTATGAGACTGGTGACATACCATCAGACCCGGAAAGTGCAATCCACACAGTTCCGAAGTTTGCAAGGTACAATTAGTGCGAGAACTTTCGCACAATGAGCTTCTCGCAATAATAATACCGAGAAGAACAGAAAGAAAAGCAGGATCTGTTATACGACAACCAGTTTTGCTTTAGGTAAGATAAAAACACCAGAGTGGCAAAAAAAAAAAAAAAAAAAAAATGGTTCAAATGGCTCTGAGCACAATGGGACTCAACTGCTGAGGTCATTAGTCCCCTAGAACTTAGAACTAGTTAAACCTAACTAACCTAAGGACATCACAAACATCCATGCCCGAGGCAGGATTCGAACCTGCGACCGTAGCGGTCTTGCGGTTCCAGACTGCAGTGCCTTTAACCGCACGGCCACTTCGGCCGGCCCAGATTTGCAGTTCTCACGTTGAGACATAGCAAAGCGTTCGGCAACGTGCAATATTTTCGAAATAAGGAAACTAGGAATAAGCTGTATGGAAAGACAGGTGATATACAACTATTATTGCAAAAAAAGAGGAAGCAACGAGAATGGAAGACTGCGGGCGACGTGCTCCGATTAAGAAGGTGAAACCCAGGCATGCAGACTTTCGCCTCTACTATTCAATCTATACGTACAACAAGTAACGATTCAAAGAAAAGAAAGGTTGGATGGTGTGACAGAAACTCAGCGTGAAAGAATATAAGTGATAAAGTTTGCTGATGGCATTACTATCCTCAATACAAGTAGGACCTGTTGAAAGGAATGACCAGTCCGTTGAGTACAATATAAGGAATGAGAGTAAACCGGAAGAAGTAAAATCTTATGACAAGTAACAGAAATGAGAATAGTGAGATGCTTGATATCAAAGTTTGTTATCCATTGGAACCGAAATAACCCATGCTGAAAGAAGAAAGAAGGACATAAAAAGCCGACAAGCCCAGACAGGGTGGGCATTTCCGGTCAAGAGAAATCTGCTGTTGGGAATCATAGGTTTTAGTTTCAGGAAGTTTTTTCTTTGGCTGTGTGTTTGTAGAACAACAGTATGTGGTAGGGAATCTAGGACTTCAGGAAATGCAGTGAAAAGATTTTCCACAGAATCGGCGAAGAAAGGAATATATGGGAAAAACTGAGAGGAGAAAGGAAAAGGATGATAGGACATGTGTTAAGATATCGGAGATTAAATGCCATGGAACTAGAGAGAACTGTTGATGGTAAAGCCTGTAGAGAAAGACGGAGACTGGAGTACGTCGGACAAATATTGACAACCTCTGTTGGTCCATTATGGCCAGGGGACATCGGCTGGTACGAATGTCGGTTGTAAGTGCTAATGTGACACGAAGATGCTGGTGCAGGAATGAATTTCATAGCGGGCCGCTTAAACCAAGTCGCAACATTGGTGATAAAGTAGTACACAAATCGAAAAACATTTAGCATGACCCCAGTTCCCAGAACCAATGAAGATAGACGTTGACTGTGGATATTGTATCACAGACGCAGTCCATTTGTCTTTTCAGAGATGTCACTAAACATGCCCAAAGATGTAAAGAACCATGCATTAGCAGCGCGTATTAGTCGAAGTGGGTCCGACAGCCGATTAGTACCCTTCATTCCACCAGGAAGGAGGTACACGGCTTGTGTTCAGCCATGCGTAGACAGTCAATACCGCAGTTCGATCGCGTCCGCATTGCTACTTTGTGCCAGGAAGGGCTCTCAACAAGGGAAGTGTCCAGGCAACACGGAGTGAACCAAAGCGATGTTGTTCGGGCATCGAGGAGATACAGAGAGACAGGAACTGTCGATGAAATGCCTCGCTCAGGCCGCCCAAGGGTGGTTCAGATGGGCCCAACAACGTGCCGAATGGACCACTCAGGATTGGCATTGCGTTGTCTTCACCGGTGAGTGTCGCATATGCATACAACCAGACAATCGTCGGAGACATGTTTGGAGGCAAGCCGGTCAGGTTGAACCCTTAGACACAATGTCCAGCGAGTTCAGCAAGGTGGACGTTCCCTGCTGTTTTGGGGTGGCATTATGTGGGGCCGACCTACGCAGCTGGTGATTATGGAAGGCGCCCTAACGACTGTACGATATGTGAATGCCTTCTTCCGACCGATAGTCCAACCACATCGGCAGCGTATTGTCGAGGTATTCGTCTTCATGGAATACAATTCGCGCCCCTATCGTGAACATCTTGTGAATGACTTCCTTCAGGATAATGACGTCACTCGACTCGAGCGGCCAGTATGTTCTCCAGACATGAATCATATCCGACATGTCTGGGATGGATTGAAAAGGACTGTTTATGGGCGATGTGACCCATCAACCACTGTGAGAGATTGAAGCCGAAATGCCGTTGGGAGTGGGACAATCTGGAGGAACAGTGCTTTGATGAACTTTTTGTTAGTATGTCACTAATGAATACAGGCATGCATCAATGCAAGAGGACGTGCTAATGGGTATTAGGGGTACCGGTGTTTACAGCAGTCTGCACCACCACTTCTGAAGGTCTCGCTGTATGGTGGTACAACATTCAATGTGAGGTTTTCATGAGGAATAAAAAGGGCGGAAGCTTCCGGAGCTCTTGGAACCGAGGTGATACAAAACTTCTTTGATGTGTGTATATTGAGGAACCTGAGATGGTACGTCGACTTACCTTTATTCATGTGGAACGTAATTTCTTGGAAACAGAAAACGCCTTTCGCCAAGTTTTGCAATTGCTGTCATAATGGACTGCCCATATGCGTCAGAATATTCACATGCAGCAGTTCGCTTCACGAAATATGAAAAAAAATGACTTAGCTTGGACAGACGTATTTCGAAATGGATATGGAAATGGAAATATATTGCTACTGAAAGAATGCAGCTGATTTAGAAGTCCACGTCGGTCATCAAAGCGGTAGTCACAAATGTGATATTCGCAAAAAGTGTTCGGATAGATAAGTTTTCGGTACACAACTTTAGCCAAGACAATGACTCTTCCATACTTTAGGAGATGATAATAACTTTGAATCTACAGCACAATGGACTGAAAATATAAAATGTGCTCTTATATCGAGCTTCTAGTTAACCAAAAAGAAGCAAAATACGTATTTCATTTCCCCGTGTGGATGGATATGGTCACAGAAATTGCGCGGAATAATCGCCGATAAAGTGTGTAATAATTAAGTATGCACTCTTGAATAAAATAAGCAGTCACTTAACGATAACCACAGCAATAATTGGAATGATCTCACCCGATCTCTTCAAGTTTGTAGAAACTACTATGCACCTGGCACCAATCAGACAAAGCCAGCCATTACACCCAAAAAGCGGAAATCTGACGAGAACGCAAGCAGAACACAGAATGGCGGCAGCACGTTCTATCAAGGGACATCTCATGGACGTACATGTAGATTGTTCAAAGTACTTACATCCATCCATCGGAGCTTAGTGTAGCAGAGACACGAGAATTATAGCAACGGAAGTTTTGCGGTTTATGAAAAGCACAATTATAATGGTTAAAATTAATTCGTCGAATCTTTCAACTGTACACAAAAGTACGTAGACAATATCCTTGAACTACCCCAAAGTCTTGTTTGAATTCTTCAGGTTCACACTGTACATGATAATTATTGTGAGCTTTCTAGTATATTTTTTATGTTTTCATTCTCTATTCCATACTTATACCAGCAGACTAGAAATCTTTTAAATAGAAATCTTCAGTACTCGATAAGTTACGCCACAGACGGAAAAACCAATGTGATCTTTGGTTGCCAGTAGTATTGTTGTTTCTGATAGCCTTCACTAGGTAGCAAGTCAGTGTGTCGTGTGTTGGTCACGTTACTGAATTGTCTGGAAATAGCTTGCAGAGCACAGAGATAAATATACAGTGGATGTTCTGTTTTGGAAATATAAATGGGTAACGATTGAACTGAGAAGGATGAAGATTTTCAGAGACGTCGTCGATGCGTTACTTGCCTTCACGTACTTTACAATCAGTTTGTGGAAGGTAAATTTTTCGCAGATTTATCAATTTTGTTCGGGTTAGCTAGTTTCATTGTTCAGATTTGGTTGACCTAAGTTATCTGTTCACAGTTATGGATTTACTATTCTTTTACCTTTACAGTAAAGTATATTTTTGCAACCGACTTTTATGTAAGGACAGTAGCAATTGTAAAGAAGTCAGTGTTTCAGTACAGATCTTTACTGCTAGTCTCTCTTCTACATCATTTAGCAAATGCAATATACTCCTCCGTCTCCTCACGAAAATTTGTGTTCCTAATGGTGTGTTACCTGATTGCACTGAGCAGTACACAACTGCACGAAAAATAATACTAAAGCTAAATGTGCTTGTCATATCTGTATGTCCTTGCAGCGCACTGCGAGAGGCATTCTTTCTTTAGCTGGTTTGCTGCTGTGCAGTATTTTTATTTTCACCGCTTTCAAGCAGTACTGAGTTTCCGTTGGCACATGAAAGACATTAAATTTGTTAGGGCCATATTTACAGTACAATCAGGTTAATAAAATGATTCACAATTTTTTATTGCATTTCTAAAATTATATAACACTCGGCTTACTGAACATTCATTTCAGGTGCCATTTATTATGCAGAAGTTCTCAGAGTACAGTGTTACATTCGATCTGCTTGATTTACGATTCAAAATTTTATTTAGTCAGGTTGCATTTGCAAATTTAAAGAACTTAATAAGGGAAGCCTTGTGGACATTCATTCTATCCAATTTCAATTTGAAACTTTTTACAGTATTTTTATTCTGTTAGTTTGTGTGTTGAAACTGCAAGTCACGTATTGTGACGTCAAGCATTGTAGAAATTGTACAAGTTGTGACACAATCACGAAAAGGTTTTCAGGGGTCCAGAACAATTTTTGTTTTATTATAACTCCAGTCGTGGATCACAATGTTTACTTGTAATCAGGTCATTAACGACCATCTTCAGGCCTGGTTAGAAACGTGCTGCATTATACATACCACGCCATTACATGTGACGGTGCAGTGAAAATCATTAGCCATATCGGCTTCGGATATTCAGGTCTGAAGGTGATCACTACCGAACCAAATTAATAAGCTGATTAGAAATAAACATCGTGATCCAAGACTGGAATAATAATAAAGCATACACTGTAGCACTCTGCATTGCAGTGCACAACAGAGAGTCTGCAACGATCTCAGTTTGAAGTTTTCTAATTATCTGGTAAAGTTAATTCAAACACAATTTTGCATAGTTCCGGGACTTTTTATTAGATAGCGTTTTCGTAATTACTCCACTTGCTGTGTTCAGGATTACAACACAGACCCCCACGAAGTTTAAGGCTAGGTTATTAGTTCATTTCAGGCCAGTTCACTCTACAACGACAACAACTACTCAAAAGTTACAAGATGCATTTGTTTTTCACTGTATTTGATTATCCACGGTTAAGCAAGCGCTACTTCATATTGCTTTGCATAGGGCGCATACGAAGTTAGAAACTGGAGCGCGAAGAAATAGTTACAGGAGAGCGCAGCCCTGCCACCAGCGGTCTGGGGTGCGCCGTGGCAACTGCAGAGCAACAAAGAGAAACAAATCACCGGGTGTGTGCGCATACAGCTCCCACCTCACCAGAGGTGAATTTCGTTGCTGCGATTGCAGCTGCATCTCGCAGAACGAAATTGTAAACACGAATCACGTTCTGAGAAATCCGGCGGGGAAATTAACTGCGCGGTGGTCGTGTGAGTGAAATCAGAAATACGGGAAAGGCGAGAGACGTAAAAGAAATAACTGGTGACGGAGAGCGGTGTAGGAGAGCGCCGCGGGGATTACAGAAATGAGTGCTCCGCGCCAGGGTGCGCTGCGCCCCGCCTCACCCCGCACCGGAGGCTCACACGCTAGCGAGTTCTGCGCCGCGGCCCGACTGGCAGATATAATGAAATCCGTGCCGTCTCGCGGGCCGGGCCACTTCCCGCTGCGCGGGCCGCCTACCGGCTTCATTCTCCGACGCCTTCCCTCGCCCGTGTATTCTCGCCCGAGCTAATAGGATTACACGTCCGGGTACGTGTCCCCCGGCGCTTCCGTCACAATCGCTGCCTAATTCGAGGACAAGAAGACTAACGCGGCGCGCCGTACCCGCAGTGGGCCGTACGCTGCTCCGGCGGTTCCGACGCCGGGGCGGCGGGCCGCGAAAAGTCAGCCGAGCAGTCTCTCCCTCCGCAGCTGGTCGCAGAATCGAGATAATTAGCGCGAGCTGCCGAGTCTGCTACTGCCTGCACCGACAGAATGACTGGAGCGAACGTACACACTGTGGCAAGCCGACGTCACACCGTCCGATATATTCACTCCCGTAGGCGCAGATAGTTCATGCAAAGAGAGCTCTCCTCCCTAAAAGAAATCTGCCAGTATTAAACTTAGACCTTATTTTGCGCAAGAAATCCCAGAGAATATGCGCACTGTAGTGTAGCGGCCCTGTAATTATTATTGTCACCTCGCTCTCACATACAAGGAGTCCACAATGAAAGTTCCGGTTTCAGAACGATGTACACTACTGCCCATTAAAATTGCTACACCACGAAGATGACGTGCTACAGACGCGAAATTTAACCGAAAGGAAGAACATGCTGTGATATGCAAATTATTAGTTTTTCAGAGCATTCACACACGGTTGGCACCGGTGGCGACACCAACAACGTGCTGACATGAGAAAAGTTTCCAACCGATTTCTCATACATAAACAGCAGTTGACCGGCATTGCCTGGTGAAACGTTGTTGTGGTGCCTCGTGTAAGAAGGAGAAATGCGTACCATTACGATCCCGACTTTGATAAACGTCGGATTGTAGCCTATCGCGATTGCGGTTTATCGTATCATGACTTTGCTGCTCACGATGGTCGAGATCCAATGAGTGTTAGCACAATATGGACTCGGTGGGTTCAGGAGGGTAATACGGAACGCCGTGCCGGATCCCAACGGCCTCGTATCACTAGCAGTCGAGATGACAGGCATCTTCTCCGCATGGCTCTAACGGATCGCGCAGTCACGTCTCGATCCATCTTGTTGGTGTAGCAATTTTAATGGCCAGTAGTGTAGGAAGAGGACCACTTCTGAGAATGACGTCAAATCTCAGCAACATGTTAATGACGCAGACCGAAACTTCATGGAATAGCAATAAAAAAAAGACAATTTTACCAATACATGGAGATCCAAGCGTCGTATCATAAGGGTCGCTTACCAGTGACGGATGAATCGCAATAAGACGGCTTTTGCTTGAGTTGCACGTTACTCCATTCGTACTGTTCAGTGTGCATGATTGTACAAGTTCGGCTGTCAACAACAGCTGCGGCGCTGTCAGTTAGTTAAGCCCATCCACCACAGCGTCCTACCAAAAATCAGAACAACGAGGCTGGTGTCATGTGACATGGTATGTGTGAGACCATCAGGAAAACCGAATAAATTCTATTTTCAAAACTATTCCCACTATAGCTGGGGTGAGCGTTAAGAGTTTTCACATTAAAATGTAAATATAATAAATAGGCAGTGAAAATACCTGTATGTGATTGGTGCCATGCGGTGACTGACGAAGTCGTCGCAGTGCACGAAATAGATGACATCGGTAGGAGGCAAATACCTGTGTAAAAAAATGCACATAGCAAACAGATGAAGCATAAGCTATCAATCGCTACGGTACATCGAAAATGGACGGAATTATACTTCTTTAAATTTATGCAGAAAGATGTGGGAAGATGGGAGGTAGGGAGGAGAAGGAGGGGGAAATTTTAAAAATGTATTTCAACAGTAAGTAGGAGAACAATTAGAAACAGATAAAATACTTTAGAAGAACGATTGAAATCTGATAACAGTAAATGACATGTTGAGGCCACCAACGAATTGTGACTTCATTCACCGGTCTAAGTACCCGCTTAAAGCGTTCAAGGAACTGTGGACTCGCAAGTCACGATTGATCATTTAACATGGTGTCTTCCCTATTGAGTGTGTCTTTAAAAATTATAGTAGTGAAGTTGTCTCATCATGGATATTAAAATTTTTAAAGGTCTTGGGTCTTGTGCGTATTTACCATTATGTCTTTAAGTAATCCTTTTTCAATGGAACACTTATGTTTCATGCAGTTTGTGTATGTATTTGTAATTTTTTGGGGGGGGGGAGGGAGGGAGGGGGGAGTTAGAATGAAGTGTAGGGCGTCGGAACTAGATGAACCTCACAAAAAACAGTTTTATTGTTAAACGTGAGCATCATTATCTCCTTGTTAGCCAGTGATCTCCATGTTAGTCATTACGACTATGATCCAGTAAAAAGAATCCATTCTTCAACGCAATGTTAGCGTTAGATGTCTATTTCGTGTTAATCGCTTGTTTTACGGTGCAACCTGCACGATAGTACAGTGGAGAAATGGTAGTGCCACAACAGCGAGTCATGTCTCATGCAAGAAATGTGTGCAAAGTACACTTTGCCGTTTTCGGCGGAAAAAGGATAGGGTCTCTCCTGCAGTCGATGTGTGCTATGACATATTCGTGCACAACAATGCCAGTGATAAATATCACTTTTTATATACGTCTTCAGGACTAAAAGTTATTAAGAAAATATGAAGGTTTACTTCCAAAAATATGGTAATCCACATACCAAAAGCTGAATAAACGGGAGAAAATAATTTTCAGTATATTTTTACCATTTGCAGAACATTATTCATTGCTTTTGTTGGACTCTTGATCTTTACAAAACGACACTTCTGTCCTTAGGGGACGACGAAAAGGCCTTCATTGTACGAGTCAAGTTCCATCCTAAACCTAGTGCTATTCAGTCTTACAGTAAAAATCTTCAGCAGTATAAAGCGGCGGCGACCACGATTTCAGTTCACAGGTTGTGCCTTAACAATGTTGCGATAGCGCTTAGCCACGTTGCACTTCTCTCCAGCGCCACGCCACGCTCTCTGAGCAGTTTGAGGTCGATAAGAGAGAGAAACTGCGAAAGTGCTATCTCGCCGCATTTAAATGGCAGTACAGTCGCACTGCAGACAACTTGGCTTTATATTTCAGGCTTCTCAACAACATACATCACAAAAGAATTCTTGAATATTATTTAATTATTTTTTTGGCCTACTGAAGACGTTATGTAATTCCTGTCTGTTACAAATTGTCGCCATACAGAGAAGTATAGACAATTTCACAGATTTTCACACTCAAGTTTCCACGTAATCGTGACTTATTCACTTTCATAACTGAAAAGAGGTCTTTCAGACAAATATATTAATCGCTATATTGCAGCACTCTTAGAACCTCATCAGGGAGACGCGCAAACTCTATCTAGGGAAAGCAATGTAGATATCAAGGACAAATTCTGACATAAACGGAGTTGTCATTACAATGAGACTAACCTTGCAAGTGAGTCAGCTGCATCACTACAAGCGCAAGGCATAGAACTGAAACAGGAAGCTGTCTCTAAAACAGCTAGAAGATTTATGATGTGTTCAAAACTCTCATAATTCTTTTGGGGCCATAATGGGTACTTCAGACGTCGCATATCCTTTAACGGCAGTGAACGTAGGAATCTGGGCTATGTTTGTCAGACTGTGTCGCTTCTAATACACAGTTTACTTTTAAATTGCATCTCCAGCAAATCTGAAAGGAGTTGTTTCTCACCTTTCAGTGTCTTCCTATGGGCAGTGTGTAGTTAAGTCCACTTAAAATGCGAATCCAATTCGGAGGTTCCAATTTTCGTTTCTGCACTCCTTAGTCTTTATAAATTCAACAATGGCGAGTTTTAAATCGAAAAATAGTGCCTTTTCATCCCCCTCGATGTAACCAACGTACTTTGGAGTAATATATGAAGTATCTATACTATTCGTTCAGTTCCATTGAAAACAGTCGCAACAAACAGTGGAATAATGCATAAGAATTCAGAAATTTTGCTTCATATCATCAATTTCTTCACGCGTTGCATGCCTGAAAATTTATCACAAAGTTATTCTTGATTTGCTGAACAGTGAGTCCCTTTTGTCGATCGTCGTATTTATTTGCAGTTTCAGTGTCATCTAAATCTTTATATCTTTTGTGCATGGTTTGGTAGTATCGTTTCATACCAAATTTGCAATAACCCTAGATGGGAATCATATACAACCGCTCGCTCACCGATAGAACTGTACCTACAGATTGGAAAATTGCGCAGGTCGCACCAGTGTTTAAGAAGGATAGTAGGAGTAATCCATCGAACTACAGACCTATATCATTGACGTCGGTTTGCAGTAGGGTTTTGGAGCATATATTGTATTCAGACATTATGAATCACCTCGAAGGGAACGATCTATTGATACGTAATCAGCATGGTTTCAGAAAACATCGTTCTTGTGCAACGCAGCTAGCTCTTTATTCGCACGAAGTAATGGCCGCTATCGACAGGGTATCTCAAGTTGAATCCGTATTTCTAGATTTCCGGAAAGCTTTTGACACCGTTCCTCACAAGCTACTTCTAAACAAGCTGCGGGCCTATGGATTATCGTCTCAGTTGTGCGACTGGATTCGTGATTTCCTTTCAGGAAAGTCGCAGTTCGTAGTAATAGACTGCAAATCATCAAGTACAATTGAAGTGATATCAGGTGTTCCCCAGTGAATCGTCCTGGGACCTCTGCTGTTCCTGATCTATATAAATGACCTGGGTGACAATCTGAGCAGTTCTCTTAGGTTGTTCGCAGATGATGCTGTAATTTACCGTCTAGTAAGGTCATCCGAAGACCAGTATCAGTCTCAAAGCGATTTAGAAAAGATTGCTGTATGGTGTGGCAGGTGACCGTTGACGCTAAATAACGAAAAGTGTGAGGTGATCTAAATGAGTTCCAAAAGAAATCCGTTAGAATTCGATTACTCGATAAATAGTACAATTCTCAAGGCTGTCAATTCAACTAAGTACCTGGGTGTTAAAATTACGAAAAACTTCAGTTGGAAAGACCACATAGATAATATTGTGGGGAAGGCAGAGCCAATGGTTGCGTTTCATTGGCACGGCACTTAGAAGATGCAACAAATCCACTAAACAGACAGCTTACACTAGACTCATTCGTCCTCGGTTAGAATATTGCTGCGCGGTGTGGGATCCTTACCAGGTGGGATTGGCGGAGGACATCGAAAGGGTGCAAAAAAGGGCAGCTCGTTTTGTATTATCACGTAATAGGGGAGAGAGTAAGGCAGATATGATACGCGAGTTGGGATGGAAATCATTAAAGCAAAGACGTTTTTCGTCGCTGCGAGATCTATTTACGAAATTTCGGTCACCAACTTTCTCTTCCGAATGCGAAAATATTACGTTGAGCCCACCCTACGTAGGTGGGAATGATCATCAAAATAAAATAAGAGAAATCAGAGCTCGAACAGAAAGGTTTAGGTGTTCGTTTTTCCCGCGAGCTGTTCGGGAGTGGAATGGTAGAGAGATAGTCTGATTGCGGTTCGATGAACCCTCTGCCAAGCACTTAAATGTGAATTGCAGAGTAATCATGTAGATGTAGATGTAGATGTAGAATTGATTTGAGAATTATCATCCACTTATTCTGTCATTCCTATTCATTTTTAAATTCTAATTACGACAGATCCCTTCACTGCATTTTCTGAGCAATCATTAACTGGATCTATGAACGTCCTTCGCACGACGAACAAAAAACGGACGCGAAACGGCGTTGACACTACTTTTTCTCCCGAGCTGGAGAGATTTGTGCAGACCAAAAATACCACACAGCAATACTAAATTAAATGTCGAGCTTACCCCAGTACTTCCGGGAAGGAACGAGGAAATCGGGATAGGCCAGACCGAGCCGACGCACTACGCTCGCGTGACGGTTAGAACAACTAAAGCACTTTTTCAGAGAGTTGTCGAACAATACAACTTCCGATTGCTTTTTGTCATTTCAGGTTTTTCAGTGATACATTATTGTTACACATCAATTGTTTCAGCGTTATCAGTTTGCATCACCACATTTGAAGAATTTCATCGAATATGTCTGGTATGCAGCACAATATTCGAACAACGACCACAAATATTTATTACAGCATTCCAGCTATGTCTAAATAAAATGAGTAATTACTGTGAACTGCCTGAAGGCATTAATTTTTTCTTCTCAGATCTATCTATTGTTTTGTGACGACTGTTTCGTTCTTAGCAAAACATACTCAATAATTATCATAAGAATTGTGCTACAGGAATAGTTATGCAGTATTTACCATCAACAAATTACAGCCCCGATTGACGGAAGTCTCTATAATGTAATATCATACACTGCCTTGATTTTCTTTCCCGTGCTAGTCAGCTGTGTAAGAATTACATCTCCAACACTTAAGCTGTTAACATGAACTGCAGGTTATTCAAAATATTAATGAGTTGAGACGTTTCTGGTATGGTTTAAGTGGTTAAAATTAGCATATGTGTGCATTGAAGTGCGCGTTACGAGACAATATTTTCGCTTGTTCTGTCTGCGTTTGCTTATTCGTCGTGTCGCACGCGAAGTAAGATGGTCTGTACAAACCGCTTTTATAAGCGGTTTTCTATTCATCAAAAATGTGTAACCTTCAGACTGACTTTCGGATAACCCATTGGGACAACATACTTCTCTCACTTTTGTTTCAATTAATAAGTGAGGTGGCATTCCTGATTTTGAAGTTTTATTGCACCATCATTGCGCGGTTCTCAAAAGCCATTCCGAAATTCATGTTCTGTTGATCACATGGTAGGAGCTACACCAATGGAGAATAAATCTATCCCGTATTTTGGTACACATTTGGATGGAATGAGGTGAGCGGCCCTCCAGCTGAAAGTCTAGGGAAGGATCAGATGAATATCGTCAGGAATCTCTCCCTGATATTGATCGCTGTAGGCCTCCACATGCAGCCTTATGTAAACTTCAGCTTTTGCAGTTAGTATGTCAGAAAGAAAGAAGGATGGAAGATCAGAGATTAACATCCTGTCGACAGTGCGGTACAGTTGAGAAAGGAATCTAGCCTCGTGTTTTTCAAAGGATACATCACGACTTCTGCTTGGAGCTACTTTCTGGAATTCACGATAACCTAAGTTTCGATGGCGGTACCGGGATCTGAATAGTCAGCCCTCCAAATGCGAGCCCAGTGTCATAAGCACTGCACCAACTAGCTCGGTTTTTATCGCTGACACAGTAATGTGTCACAGTATGACATTTCTTCAAATGTGTAGACAACATTTAGGAAGGCATACCGCCACACGTCCGTCGTTACTTTAGTTGATATTCCTATTTCGTTAACAACAAAAGTTTATGAAGTCCGTGCCTTAAATAATTCAGTTTCGAATCCTCCACCATAGTTACGTTTGGGTTTTATGGTAAGAATTTTTCAGTGAATTCGATGGGTAGATGAAACTGCCATGAACAGAAACAGGCGGTGCAAAGGATACACTCTTGTAGTTGCATTTATCTATTAGAAGATTATGCCACACACAGCAGTCGGTATGCTACTCCTCATCCCAGTTCAAAACAAAGGTTTACCTTGCAAAACCCAACCACACCGTCAGGCTTTATAGACATGCGGTTTAAAAAACGAGGCTATGTCAACGCTGTAAATGCGTGCAACGTGGTCAAGGACAGTTAGCATGCCGGAGTTGTCCCATTAGCTCCGTGAGACGAGTCTACACCGTGAGAACAGGTACACAGATTCGCCAATATTCGAGTAGCGTTAGCGCCAAGCTCCTGTTTCAATGATAGTAACAAACTGTATCGAATTTACACATCCAAAATGCGGCATCTTGTGCACCTGTTCCAGTTACCTTTATTTAAACGTAAAGACGTAACATGAACTTCTTACGGACGTAAACAACCACTGCGTTTCGTCCATGTTGGAAATAAAGCTAGTAGAAAATAATTGTGGATACGGTGACGTCCTCTACACCCAGTGAGGTAGAACAACGAAAAAACTTCGCCACACGCTGGATCATACTTTACTGGAACTTTCGCAACACACCTGCATCCACCATTGTCGAAATTAAGCGGACATTGGAACTTTCTTTGAAGCGTGACTGATCACTGAAGACAATTCTACTCCTGTGAATGATATTCGAGACGAAATACCCGGAGCCGCCCACGATAAAGGTGGGATACCTACTGGAGTGTCGGCTACAATACGGCCCGACAGCCATGAATGATGGTCCCGGAGGCCATTTCATTTTATAGCAGAACCTCGTTCGTTTCTCATCCGAGTCATTCATACAGCATAGCGATATGTCGACGATATCCTACGCTTCATTTTGTTGCTCTTCATGGCAAACTATCCTAAGGTTACATTTCACCAAGATAATGTCCGGACGCACAGGAAAACAGTTTCTGCTGCTTGCCTTCTTGCTTACCAGATCCTACCTCGGCCCGCGAGATCGCCGCATCTCTCCCAGATTGCAATCGTTGGGACCATTATTTGCAGTGTCATGCAATCACCTCGTGATTTTGAGACTTACCGAACCAGTTGCATAGAATTTGGCACGATATACTTCTAAAGGCCGCGCAACAAATCTGTCAATCAATCCCAAGCCGAATAACCGCTTGCATAAGGCCATAGATGGACTAACGACTTGTTGACCTGCTCAGTTTGTGAAGATTTTCTTCTCGAATAAATCATCGAAATTTCCTTAACTCTAGTCATTTGTATGTCTGTAGATGTAATGGATTGGTGCAACAATTTAACTACGGCAACAAATACACATAACAGAGACTAGCCATCAGTAATATATTCTCCTTCACTATTTATGATCCAGCCAATGCTAGGGTCATTTTTAGAATCGGAGATTGTACAGTCACGTGTTTTTCAGACGAAGAACTCGCCGAGCCATGTACGGAGCGCATTTACATACTGAAAGTAAGTTCCTTGAGGGTGGTTTCATAGAAAAGACGAAAATCTGAGGGTGAAATTACATTTTAATAAGGTGTGTGAAGTGACGTCCTAACGCAACCCCTCTAGTGTTTTGAACAGTCTAGCAGAATGCGGGGTGGCGTTATGGTGGAGTAGCATCACTTCACTTAGTTTTCCTGGTTGTTGCTCTAGGATTGCGACTGCAAGACTACTCAGTTGCTGACAATAACTGTCAGCAGTGAAGGTTACGCCTCTGGTAAATAATTTGTAGTACGCCATACCGCCGTTATTCCACTCGATGCATACTATTATCTTTTGCGTATGCATGCAGGTATTTGTAAAAGGAGTACCAACTTCCTTTGGGCACAACCGTCCCTTCTTTTCCTTGCGTTAGCATGAGGGCACCATTTCTGGTCGAAAGTAACGATGCAAGATAGGAATGATCGCTGTTGTTTACTAGTCAATTGATGACGAGTAAGCGGAAATACACATACGGCCACCGTCTGATTTATTTTTTATTTTTTTCTCAGGCTGTGTGGTGATCATACATCCGATTTTTAAACCTTCCCAACCACATGCAAATATCGTACGATAGTGGAATGATCACAGTTCATCACATTTGCCAGTTCTCGGTTACATTGAAGAGGATCATTGTGGAAACATGTGAATAAACAGTCTTCATCATACTACGGATGTTCTCCTGAACATGGTGAGCCACTAAAACCAAATCCTTGCCGTTCTCTGTCCAATGGTATTATCACAACACACGGCGGAATTGTTTGTGGTTGCCTCCGCCTGCTACCATCCTTCTATTGGATTGAAACAGAAGAGTATGCCGGAGATGTTCCGATTTCGGCACTTGGCGCTCCATTTTCTAGCGTCCACAGATCCTCTCAGTATCTCTAAATGACAAGATGGCGCTACGTAAGCTCATATATCAATAGTGAACGAAAGACAAAAATGAAATCCAAAACCGATTCCATAGCAACCGGAATACCAACATTCAAGACACGAATTTATGCACCAATCTAGTACATCACACACAGATAATTCTGTTGTGGCGCGTCGAATTTTCGGAAGTATAGAATATTTTCCGCAGTCTTATAGCCATTGTTTAGTCGCTTGCACATGCCTGCTCAGCGAGTTCCCCATTCAGACAGCCCTATCTATTCGAGTACATGGTGGCTACCCGCATGGACTGCGAGGCAGCTGCCCCTCTGAGACTTTCGTGCTGGAGTGCCGAGAGCCGTAGGAGTCCGCGTGGCGTGCAGCGGCGGCCGCCTGCTTAGTTAAAAGTTGAGCAGCGCAGCGCGGCTATGGATTGCTGCGGGCCGGCCGCGATACGCCGCGCCGTCGTTAATACGGCCGCGGGCACCCGGCGCTGCGGGTTGCCGCTGCGGAGGGGGAATCTGGCTGGCTGGTTCGCCGGGCGGGTGCCCGCCCGCAGCTACTTCGTTACAGAACTTTAAATTACGGGCCGCGCTGTCTGTTAAACATCTTCCCGCAGTGCCCGCGACTTTGTTGCCCGGGCGGGGCGCTCTCGCTGGCCGTTAAGGAGATTACTCTCCCAGGCAGACGTCTCGTTAATTATAAGAAAGGCAGCAGCAGGGCAGGGCTTGTTCATCCAGAAAACCTCCAGAGTTCCGAAGAAGCTCGTTGTGCGGATGATGGGTTCGCCGGCATCAAAGAGAGAAGGCTGCCTTCTTTCAGATGCTTAGGTTCCACAGCAGAGGCAAAATGAGGACCTCCACTGACTGCTGTAAGCATTTCTATAACTTTCCAAGTACCGTAATAGGAAAGTAAGTAACATGGTGCAACTAGTACTCGTTAAGGGAATGGGATAAGAATAGGGACTCCTATTTTGTGTCTTGTATATTCTTGCATTCGAGTACAAGTTCCACCAAACTTCCTGGTTAAGAGTGTTTCATGTACTACCAAACATGTCGCGGATTTAGGTTCGGTATTATGCCAGATAGGAGACGAGAGGAAGATGAGGAAAGTCTCTCACCCTCCCCCAAATACTAAAACCTAGGACCTTCACTTTTAACCGAGAGTCCATTGAAGTTTTACACCGTCCAGCCACATTATTGTGAGCGGCCCCTGGGTTCGACCTTAACATGCAGTAAACATTCACAGGTGTCAGATGGCAGCACTGGCAGCGGAAGGCACATAACACGTGTCGGGGAAACGTGGAAAACAGTGGCGTCGTTGTCGCAGTGTGGAAACTGAGTGATTTATCAGATGTCCAAATCCATTACCGAACCGGTTGAGTTTTTAGACCTCTCGCGTCGCCCTGGTGTACAGTGTATGACACCATATCGAGCACCTAAGCAACTGCGGTGGGTCTCGGCCTGTAGATGACAGGTGTGAACAACTGCTGCGGAGATGGGTGCGGGTGCATAGACGTCCAGCTGTAGAGCCTCAGATCACCCAGATGACCCAAGAGACCACCGACAGCGTCTGCTCAATGACTGTACAGCGAAAGTTACTGTGTATCGGCCTCCGCTACAGGCGCCTGATTTAAACACCCATGCTGACTGTTGTTCATTGGTGACGAAGACTGAAACTGTCACGCCAATACCGCAACTAGACGTCCATTGAGTGGCAACAGCTGGCCTTTTCAGATGAATCAAGTTTCATCCTCCATGGGCAGATGGTCTTTGGAGCGTCTGGCATGAACCGTCTGAAAGCAGACACCCAGCAACAGTCGTTGGAAATGTTCCGGCCGCAGTCGGTAGCGTTACGGTCTAAGAAATGCTTTCGTGTATTTTCCAAGGCGACCTCGTCATTATAGAGGGCACAATAAATCAACCCAAGTATGCGTCTATCCCTGGGACCATGCCGATCCCTACCTGCGGCATGATTTTCCTCGAAACAATGGCGTCTACCAGCAGGACAATGCAAGGTGTCACACAACTCACAGTGCAAATGCGTAGCTTGAAGAGCATCAACGTGACGTGAATTTTAATGGTTTCCCGGCGAATTGAATCTTCACAATCTCGGGCTTGCATCCGGTTGTCGATTTATTGGTTCCAGGATATTTAGGCTGATAACCTGCCATTCGCCTTCATGTGAGCCATGGACGACTGACGAAGACTTGCTCTGTTTCCCCATATATAGAACGCTGCGAGAATTCCGCGCATGTGTCAAAACTGAAGTTGACAGACGGACGAAATTTCGCGGCTGCCGTGACCTCGTTGGTGGAACTGCTGTTCCTCCAATTCAGCTGTTCTCCGTGTTACCGCTCGCCGCGGCAGTTGGTGCATTCTCTCGTCTTAGATTGAAACAATTCGTGGACATTATGGGGCTCAACGCTCTGTACAACTGGTAGCCTCTGTCACCGTTCATCAGATTTTCCGCCAGATTTATTTACAAAGATTATTTAATAATGGAGTCCTAAAAAGGTGTAGCAGTGGTCCTAGGGCACCTGCGTTCCGCGGTTACGCCAGAGAGGGTGCGGCCACAGCCAACTGTGGTCCGTCTTTTAACTTGAATTTTGACGTATGCGCGGAATACTAGCAACGCGCTATGTAGGGCGGAACGGAGCAAGTCCTCGTCAGTCTTCGATGGCTCACATGAAGATGACTGGTAGGTGCCAGTCAAAAAACCAAGATGAGTTTACTGTACTCCCCTGACCATCAAACTACCCGAATTGAAAACCAATCGAGAATATGTGGAACCACCTCACTATTAGGGCGAGGTAGATCCTGAGACCAATTTCATATGAAATTTATATGCTAATCAATTAAACTGATCAATTAAACTGCCCCTGCCCCTCCCCTTAACCTATTATTCTGCGAAGTGGTTTATGACTCCCTAGAGATACCTATTGTTATTCTCTTTGATTTGTGATCCACTGAGACAATACTTCCTTACAAGAAACCCCCACCGCATCCCCCTCCCCCCCCCTCTGGTCCAAGGACATTTGTTCAGCTGTGTGCCACGGGAAATCCCCACAGCTCTCTCCTCCTCCACTTCAAGCCTCTCCACCCAAAATGGAAATTGGCAGGAACAACGTCGGTGCTGGAGAGGAATGAACTCACAACGTGAAATTCAAATAAATATCAACAATATATTTATGCTTACTCTTTATTTATTCAGTTTGCATGAGACAGGGCATTCCCACTTGGACAGAGCTGGTGTCTTCCCAAACTTCCCATGACGTAATTACGCAAAGCACTGACAAGTAAAGTGAAGTGCAGTTTAACTGCAGTTTTGGTCACCTGCAACCATGTCTGTCATTCTGGCACCAGGCACCGTATCTGCACGTCACAGAAGTCCGTCCTTACTGAGACTCTAGATCCATGTGCAGCTGCTAGGTCGCAACAGCTTTCTAATTGGTTGCCACCCCTAAATTGCTAAGTCAGTGTTGAGCTGTCAGACAGTAAGGACTCTCTATGGGGTGCCCATGTGACGATGGAAAGAAAATGAGAGATATTGTGGTGTATTGTACATTTTGCGAGAAATTTGAACTGAGTCTAGAACCACGTTACAGCATTGTATTAGTGTGTAGGGTTCTCCTAGGAAGATACTGTCATAATGTGTTCAGTTCAGGAGATGCTGCTGATCGACATGAGTTTAATAAGTATATTACCTCTAACCACACTGTTGGTGACTACGTCCATAGTCTCCTACACAAAGAAGTGAAGGAGGTGATAATGGATGAGTGTGGAGTGAATACTTATCAGCACATAATCCCTGTTAGCGTTTTTCTGAGACGGCCTGTCAATCCATGGTGCAGGACACAACTCCGTCATATTCTATTACCTCAGGCACAATTAACCAAAAGTGTTCACCTTGATGTATGGGCTTCGAGTGAGCTTGTTCACAAAACTGCCACAGGGGGCACTTGAAACCGGTTTCGCTCCCTCCCTACCCCCTCCACCGCACTACTTCCCTTGGAAGCCAATAGGAACACAGCATTCACTGCCTCCCCCACCTGTAAAGTAGTGAGATTCAGGAGGAATGTGAAAGCACTAGGTCAGGTCATATGGGAATGAACTCGGGTGATATAAGACAGATGCGCTCTCAGTTGCAGTCAATCCGTGGAAGATACATGAAGCATAAATAGCAGCCGAGATTCTCACCTGCTTCCACATTACATGAGAAGCGTAAAAGAAAGTACTCATTAAATGTATTTGCTTCTGTTATTGCACATAATGCTTCTTCTTCTTTATCAAGGTTCTTCTTCCCTGTTGCTTATTGTTTCTTTTCCTTCGTTCAGTGGCCACAAGCGTGTCTAGATTGGCAGCAATTTCCGGTGTTTCTCAACCAGCAGCAGCTGTCACTGTCCTGTTGGGACCTGCAGCTATCTCTAGAATGTTGGTGCAAGCACTGGCAGCACCACCATAGGATACAGTAGCGCTTCTGACCAGCATGTTGGAGCAGGACGAGAAACTGATTTTATCCATGCACCTTATTGATGTGTGTAATGTGGACCCCAGTCAGTCCCCAACTGTAGGAAGAACTGTGCTGTAGGCCTTACACCACAAGGTGCAGATCAGCACTGGGCTCCAGCATACGCACAACCTTAGACATTTCAGTGTTACTGCAAGGACAGAGTGATGTGGTGGGTAAAAAGCGGCTGATTACTCCCAGTGCTTCACTGCTTTACACTTACAATATAACAGCTAAAGATTCAAAGCCCTTACATAATGGTACAGAAGCAGCAGCAGACAGTGCCTGGCGTGTTGTGTTAGAGATTGAAAATGCATCGAGAATTGCTAAAGTGCAGTTCTCGGAGATGCAATGGGATGGGCTGTGTAAAGCAGAACGTTACATCAGTCGACAGAAGACCTCCCAGTATTCTCCATCCCTGAACATTTACTGTGCTGACCTGACACTATCTACAACATTATTGAAAAATGACGTTTCAGTCATGGTGATATCAGGAGATCGATCCATTTACCTGCAGCACTCGACTGCTAAAAACTTGTTCGACCTATGGATGTTACTATTACTTGTGTTGGAAAGACTGAAGCGTGGGCTGCCATGCGTTCACTTGTGTATAAACACATGATGAATTACCTCCATCATATAATGTGCATGCAAAATATTTAGAACACTGCATCAATGTGGTGTCATAAGCAGATTCTAAAAGAACGCCGAATTTTGTGCATACAAGAAATCTTTATCTCCAAAATTCTGTACTCTTATGAATATTGGATGACTTAACTCTTATTGATGTATACCATTGCTGATGTGTAAATGGAAAATTACCATTCCAAATCTTTGTTGTGTTTTGTATTTAAGTACCACATCATTATACAGTATAATGTAAAGTGTAGCCATTATAGCTCAACTGGTAAGATGATTGCTCTACAGTTGCTACACATATTGCCATTAGAATTGTTAATATTATTATTATTACAAGAGTTCATTTTGCTATAAAAGCCCACTGTACACCAAAACCTGGTGTAGTAGGCATCATGGCAGGGTGAGTGTAATCTTCAGGACTTTTTTATAAGTGACGGATTCTGTGATGCTGTGGAATAAGAAAGAAGAAGAGAGCAGACACTGAGAGAAACCTCTAAACCAGTTACTGAATCTCTCGATGAACTCTCAGAGAAATTACAGAACAATATCTATGATGATATTGTCAGTGTCGTTAACTGTCACAGCGATACTAGGATAAACAAAACAACTGGTGTAAGTAGTTGAAAACCACACATGATGGGTACACAACCCAGTTTCAATTAAAAAAAAATACAGATGGGCGATAGGGAATTTCAAACAGCCCCAAGTAAACTGAATCTTATGTTCCTAAAATCCTAAAAAAACAGTAAAATTTTTCACCTAAAGCTCTGGAGATGTATGGTGAAATAGTGAAACTGCCCCACGCGGAAGCAGGAAACAAACAATGTGCGAAGTATAGAGACATTTTTATTAGACGGTCGGTATAGCAGTGGTGAAAGTATTGACATTCATCATAAGTCATCAATCAACCCCTTCAGTATAAACAGCGCAATGAGCTAATAAGTCGGCTATGGCTGCTCATGATATTAGCTGGTAGCTACTATGGCAGTACAGCTCATTCGAATGAGATAACCTCAGTAATTTGACAGGTTATGGAGAGAGATGTAATTGAAGGAGTACGGCGATGATACTTAAGAAACTGCATAAACCAGCAAACACAGCGTAAACTCGTATTCATATTATGATAAAAGGTTTGGATGATTTACAGCAGGCTAATCTTGTAGATATGAGGGAATATTCAAAAGAGAATTATGGATTCAAATATGTTTTAATGGTTATTGATGCATGCTCAAGATTTGCTGGGTGTTGCCAGCGAAAAAGAAAACTGGTACATATGTAGAAGAGACGTTTGAGTGTTTGTTGTAGAAAGTGTCATATCTGTGCCTAGTCAACCTCAAAACCGATTACAGTCGAGAGTTTTACAAAAGGTACTTGAAAACCGTGATGCAGCAGTAAGGTATACAGCACTAGTCAACATTTACCCATCTGAAATGGAATATCGTGAAACGTCTGAACAGAACAATAAAGGGTCAAATTTTGTTGCATTCTGATCTTCACAGCTCATACAATGAATAGATATGCCCACAGAAATAATTGCATAGTAAAATCGAACCAAATGTAGCACAGTAAAACTGAGACCAATCGATGTTCATGATAATGGATGCGGTATGCTATCGCATTAAAATGGTGGATCCACGTAAATAGATATTTAATGTTTGTTATCCGGTATGTATCTCAGAATAACAGCGTTTGAGAAGTCATACTCCCAAAGATTGTCGCGGGAGATATTCACGAATTGCAAAGAACACATCCCTGAACTGACATCTTATACCGGTGGCACTGCAATTTCAGTACGATTTTACGCCGACGAAATGCAGAAGAGCTGAGAGCCACACTTGTTCGTAACAGAGGAGGTCATAAGAAATTAAGGGAACAGAGCAGTAGTTAAACGGCTTGGATTTTCTGCATCACGAAACAGTTGTATTGGCACTGGCGATCTGCCATATAATGGGATGCGCAGAGCACAACCAGCCCAGTAGAATAACATGCACTATAGGAGACACAATGTAGAAAGTGGTTGTATTTTCCACAAACATGTAGTTGAATTGCACATTTCAGGTTATAATTACTGCGGACCTGGGAGGATGACGTGGAAAGAATTTCATTCTTGGGGGCTATGGGATTAACCTATTCGATGACATATGTTCGGAATATGGCACAAAAAAAAATAAAGATCTCCAAGGACATAACGCTACAGGTCGAATTTTAGCTGATAAGGCCAAGGCAATATATGCGAAATAGGGTACCGGTATAGGGCAGTGAATTGCAGCATTTACAGGTGATAAAACCATGCGTGCTAAAATTAAGTTGGGCTTGTGTGTGAAGAAGGAAAAATCGATGATCGAGAACAAGAGGTGTCTCAGAAACTGTGTCCTGACAGCGATGTATAGCTTTAAATGCGCCATCTATCACAAAGCGAAAAAAGTGGTCCAACGAAAACATTCATATTTCTTTACATGTTACACGGATATGTAATAAAAAATGGGGGTTATGAAAGAAAAACGCATTTCATATCCGTTTGACCTAGGGCAGCGCCGTCCTGCGGGCCAACCATAGCGCTATCTGGTTTCCCCCTTCAAGCTAGACGAGTTTCGTTCTTTGTAGTTTTTTCGTTTGATGCTTATTTCGTGAGATATTTGGCCCGGTCACTATCAATGAACCACCCTGTATAATGGAAACGTAAGAGCCAAGCGTACAAGATTTAGACACAAAACGTCTATCGTTCATGTACCCTGTAATACGTAGATGTTCATAATTAAAAGTTCAAGAAGTATGAGCAAGTTCTCTATGAATTACTCAATATGAGAATATGTGATTGCAGGCATCTTCTCACAATGTCTCTTTCTGGATATTGAGAAAAGAAGCATATGAAGGCTGATAAAGACATAGCTTCGATGAGATGCTACATAAAAGGAAGTGTACCAGAACGAAACTGTGTCGGTATACAGTACTGTTGACTATGGACAAATTTACATGTTTGCAATGTGCTTATTCAGATCAAGTGAAACACATGCTAAAAATATGTTTTTAAGTAGGCAGAAAAATTGAGACAGCCAATGCAAATCTGAGAAACTGAACATCGGCATCAGATCAGGAGGCAGCTAAAAAAGGTGAATCTCAGCTAAATGATGGAATCCAGTGAAGTGAGCAGGCAGTCAGTGTAGGGTTAGTAGAATTGGATAACATTACAAGGTAGCAGCTACAAAACGTGAAGCACAACTGTATGTCAGAATCCTGTAAGGTGAGCAATAAATCATCTTAAGGTAAATGGTATCAACTAGAATTATCAATGTTTCTGTTACTAAAGGTGACTCTAAGGTGTAACAGTTGAATAACAGCATAAAAAGACGTGAGACATAAGTAGAAGAAAAGATTTATCAGTCAACAGAAGTGTCAACGTACTATTAAGGGAAGTGGATGGGTTTATCAAGGGAATAGGTATTAAAATCTAGACGAATAAATTCCTGATGGATAAGATGAATGAAGAGGTCCATAAAATAAATATGAGGTAGGGAAGTTAAAATAGTGAACAGCGCCTACCACAGCTAGACCCGCAGAGTAAATTAGATGTATACGATATCCGTTCGGTTTCCTATGCAACACCACATCAACGAAACACAAAGCCAAAGAGACGCAGAAAGCTATCCATTACGAACAATTACTCTTAAAACTGGGTGGAATCAAGGATTTTCGCTTGCCTCGAGATGACTGGGTGTTTGTGTTGTCCTCATCACTTCATCGTCATTCATGAAAGTGGCGAAATAGGACTGAGTAAACGTTGGAAATTTGTACAGGTGCTGATAACCGCGCAGTTGAGCACCGCACAAACCAAACATCATCATCATCTTAAAACTGTGACCGATGGAGTGTGAACAGTCCCTCTCTGAACCATTTCGACCAAAAACAAAAATTATTTGGCGTCTCTCACAGAAGGCAGATAGTAGTAATGAAAAGAAGAAGGAGGATATACTATTACCAACTTCATCAACTGTCACAATTCCACCGAATTTTGACATGAGATAAGGGGTCAATCGAGATCTTATGTATATGCTGGCAAAGTTACATATAAACGTATCCTACATTTTCGAGACAGGGGGTCTGAACAGACAGGCACTTTAGTTGAGCTAATATTCACAAATACTTTGAATCCAAAAAGATATTTGTCAAAACAGGGGAGATTATATGTTGAAATAATACAAACGTGTATGTCTAGTGCACATAGGCGAGACACCGCTCCAAACTGACGGTTAAAAAGTGCAAACAATAGGAAAAACACTAACATTAATAGATCAGTGGCTCAGCTCATGGATATCAGGAATTGTTCTCGATCGAATAAGAGATAAGATATTAAAATGAGAACAGATACATATTCCATATTCGCTTAGGTCGTTCCTGCGAAGAGGGAGACAGGAAGGTAATTTGTACAATTGTTTCATCAATTGCTGAACTGGTGTTCTGACAATCAGCAGACCGATCATGGACGAGAAGTTTACAACAGGTATTTGAAGTCGGTAGTGGAGCTGTACGTATAATCCGCTGCTCAACATGCTACAACATGGAAACGAGTTTTTGGGTGAGTCTGGACAGAACCATCGAAACCAATATGCGGAGAAAATTTAATCTCTGCACTTCACAAACACGGCAAGACAAGCTTCTAAAAATATTGGAAAGCATAACCGGGCTGATGACATACATGTCAATGGACGTCGAAATACAACATACAATCGTGTTGAGAAGGTGGATCCATGCATCCAGAAATTCAATATGGATGATATAGTGTGTATTTCGAATTACGAAATTGTGTTCGAGAAGTCTCTGCATGTGGCCTGGATAGTCATATTTTTGTGCTTAGTCTAAGAATCTGCAGGCATTCATGATTAATAATCAACCTCATTGCTGCCTAGAAAACATTTTCTTTTTAAGCAGGGAGACCTCTTCTATCGTTCTTTAGATCCAGGTGCCTCACCGAGCGAATACTTCAGCTAAAGATATAGGACCGAACAATTTCCAACGACAGTGCATAAATAAAATCTCATTGTGTACTTTTAGTCCCTTTATTAAAGAGTGTTTAGGGAAGCCAGTCAACACGCAACTGAGATTGATGGAATTTTTATAGAAGAGCATGACTGTGCACTCCCATTGCGCCTAATACCGGCATTTAAATACGTTTCGGTTAGATCTGTTGACGTGATACGCTCATTGTCAACGTATATGATGCTATTAACAAACAATAGATGCAGTTTCTCAACGGAAAATCTGGAGAAAGTGTTAGTTATTTACTGCTATTCTAATTATGGACATGGATTTTTCTAACTCTATTTATCTTTCAAGACAATAAAATGTCACATTTTGGTCACCTCTTTTTGTAAGTGGTAGAATCTATTTTATGTACCTAATTTAAGACTTTTAGAACCTAAAAGTCTGAGTTCTAGTTACTAGCTACCGAAAAAAAAAACCTCTGAGACGTTCATAGGCAATTTAAGTTATCTCGTGTTCTTTTCCGTTCTCTCTGCTTGAAACGCTTGATCTCGGAGACACAAGTGAATCATAGAGAACAATGGCGAATTACCAGCGAGTCATCATTCGCTTGTGTTCACTTCCATTTCCTGCAATGCGAACCAGGCTTTAGGTGCTTAAAGTTCGACTCCGCTATGTGGCGCTGAGCGCTCTTGCAGCAGCAGCTTCTTCTCATTCGCTGAAGCGCTCTCTCGTCAGGTAAGGATGTACAAATCGCTTTTATCAACTTCTTCGTGAGGAAAAATTAGTTTTTTAAACATTTTTCGGAAATAGTTGCAACGCGTCTTTGGAGATAAAATTTTGGCAGTGTTTTTCTTTCGGTTTATTCGTCCTGTGTACAAAATTTCTCGCTAATTTTCGACTTGTCGGATGGAATCATTATTTTGTTAGTGATGCGTGTGGATCTGCTGGTGACTTCGTCCGCAAGAATGTCGGCATAGCATCGAACACAATCACAATGGTGAGAAGCTCTAAAGGCACACATGACTTGAGTCTGTACCTGACATGCATCTTAGCTAAAGTTGTTTAAATCCATAAACATCCTTGGTTTCATCATTCTCATGGAAGTGCACACTAGTACTTTCCATACAATTAAGAGAGCTGTAAATCACCGCCATTCGCTTTGATATATGTACAATTGGCGATCAAGAAATTACCGTTTAATGGCGTTGCATCAGCATACGTCCAACGTAGCCCGACTCCGATGAGGGTACACAAGTCATGACATGTAGGTAAGGGCTTAAAGTGGCATTCGCATCTTTCCAACGTTTTTGCCGTAAATGTGGGAACGAGAACTATGTCGATGTTATTATAAAATGTGTCCAAACAGTACCAGTTCGCTTTTATTTTCTTGGCTGCAACCACACACCAGCAGACATCCAACGGAAAATGTAGAAAGTGCTTGCTGGTGTTTCGCGCCCACATGTCGGAAACGTAACGCAGAAGTTACTTCAACTTGTAGCGTTGCTTTTGGGGGGCGAAAATAAAAGTAATTGTTATTTTATATTTTTTGAAAAATGTCGAAAAAAGTGAATATTTTGGTGGGCCACTTGGCAACAGAATCAGGGATTGAGTACACTATTATAATAACATACGTTGAGCATTAAATACCTTGTTGGATTATTTTGAACAAGAGCAGCAGATTGATTTATTTGAGATCGTTCGGAAGAAACATCATTTCTGTGCATTTTTATTGCCTCGATGTAGTAATACCGGGAACAACACTAATGGACCAGAAGATTTATAGACTTTAAAAGACATGCAACACTACACAATTAAAAAAAAAAGACGTTGATTCAGATATAATACGAAAACGATAATGTTTCTTCTACCCTATGCTGCGTTCGGCCAATGAGCATGATCGTAACTTTTGTTGATGAAATAACACAAAATTATTAACTTTACAGTAAATGAGGAGATGGAGATCATCAAGGTTAATTTACTAAAATAAGCACACTCATCTTTAACACAAGTTTTTAATGCTATCTACCTTTTCATATTAAATTACAATAGATGACCATTGTGGTTAAATGCTTTATACATAAGAGTCAAAATGTCCCCTGATGCAGTCTGTTCGTAATCAGTTACAAGAAACGGCATGTTTTCTGATTGTAAAAATAACAATTAGCATAATTACTCAATATTTTTATAAAAATATAAAATACCGACTCCGAGCGAAGCAAGTTTGAGGCCGCCTTTCAAGGAATACATACAGTGAAAGGTGAGGTGCCCAATGCCTCATTTGTCTTGAAACAACAAAATTCTTTAAATGTGGAATAATCGTGTCTACTGCCGGATGTTTGTG
The DNA here is from genome assembly GCF_021461395.2 of Schistocerca americana. NCBI lineage: Eukaryota > Metazoa > Arthropoda > Insecta > Orthoptera > Acrididae > Schistocerca > Schistocerca americana. The sequence goes on from NC_060125.1 coordinate 326,743,439, forward strand.
TTGCTCTGGCACAATATTTCGGCCACGTAACTCGTTGCATTCTTCAGATGCTACCTGAGACTTCCATATTGGAGGATCTTGTCCAGTATTTATGCCCAGAGGCCTGGGAGTGCTGTTTGCCGTCTGCGTCCACCTAGCGCTGCTTGAAAGGTGTTCTCTCTTCCCCGGTGCTCCCTCAGACGTCCCCGCCCGACTTGGTCGCCATCTGTGGCAGCTCTCTGAGGCCTGTCAAGTGTCAAGCGTTCCGTTCGCGGTCCGCGCCCGCCTGGTGCTGCTCCAAGGTTTTGGCCCTTCCCTGGTGCTCCCACAGGCGTCCGCGCCCGGCTCGTCTACCATCTGTGGTCGTGTCAGCTGTCTGGGGCCGGACCCACGTTTGGTGTTCCGTTCGTGGTCCACGCCAACTTGGCGCTGATCCTGAGGTGTTGGCACTTCCCTGGTGCTCCGTCTGACGGCCGTACCCGATTCGGTTGTCATCTGTGGTTGTGGCAGCTCTCTGAGGTCCATCCCGCGTTGGGCGCTTCGTTCGCGGCCCGCGTTCTCCTGGCGCTGATCATGAGGTGTTGGAACTTCCCTGGTGCTCCGACAGCACTCAGCACTCAGCAAAGGCCTCAATTTTGCAGTGACTCCCAGAAGCGTACCTGTTGCAGCCTCCATCAGTTCGGTAGAGCACGTCGTGAACATGCTACCTTCCAGCATGTGTGAAGACTCCACAAGGAGACTTGCAGGGCACTCACCAGGACGAAGCCCCTCAAATCCCACATCTCGAGCGAGGAGAGGTTGGCACTCAGACAGCTTCGGGAGGATAATACCGTTGTAGTTCTGCCAGCTGATAAGGGTAACTCCACGGTCATTTTAAACAAGTTGGAGTATGATAGGAAGGTGCAGCAATTCTGGAAGGTACTGCCGACAAACCACTAGATGGCGACCCCTCTAAAAAGGTGGAAAAGAAGACTCGGAAGTTGCTGAAGGAGACAGGTCTACCTGAACAGGTCATCAAGAAGCTTCATCCCAAAGCACCTGTACCACCCAGACTTTATGGACTCCCCAAGATCCACAAGGAGGGGGTCCCTCTTTGACCTGTTGTCAGTAACATCGGCACAGCGACATACCTCACTACACAATACCTGAAGAAGATACTGGCACCATATGTGGGCAAATGTGCACACCACACTCGGACCTCAGTGGACGTCCTACAATGGCTAAGGCAGCTACACACCGTGGACTCTGACATCATGGCCGGTATGTGGTGCCGCACTTCACACGAATGCCACTCACCAATTCATTCAATATCATAGGAGAGAAGTTCGATGGTCCCTGCTCGACCTGTTCAAGCATGCACTGACGTCAACATGTTTTCTTTATGGGGGTCTATTTTAAGAGCAAACGGAAGGAGTGGCAATGGGCAGCCCTTTTTCTTCAGTGGTAGCCAAACTTTTCATGGAAAGTAACGAAGAGAAGGCAATTGCATCAGCCAGTTACCAACCCAAGTGCTTTCTTAGTTATGTCGACGACACATTTGTCATTTGGCCTCATGGCAGGGAGTAGCTAGATGACCTTTTGGAACATCTAAATTCACGCCACCCAAGTATAAAATTTACTATGGAGCTAGAGAAGAATGGACAGCTCCCATTCTTGGATGTCCTGGTCAAGAGGAGGGCAGATGGCACTGTGGGGCCCAGTGTGTATCGTAAGCCCACCCACACTGACTTATACCTTCAAGCGAGTAGCTGCCACCACCTGGCACAGAAGAACGGAGTCTTGAAAACATTAGTTCGCAGGGCTTGGGCTCTGTCATATATGAAAGTGTGGCGGCAGTGATAGGACATCCACAGCTGGTGTTCAGCAGAAGTGGATACTCCTTCATAGACATGCAAAGGGCACATTGTGCTACCAGCCAACCACAGGGTACAGATGAGGAGCCAGTGGAGGCGAAGAAGGTGGCATACCTGCCATATTCTGGACCTATTTCTACAAAGGTCGGTAGCATTCTTTCAAAATATGATATAAAGAGTATCTTCTCTCCACCCTCCAAAATTGGGACAATGCTAGGGAGTGTGAAGGATGACCTGGGGCTACGTAAACCAGGCATTTACAACATCCTGTGCCATTGTGGTAAGTTATACGTTGGCCAGACAACGAGGACAGTGGACGTCAGGCGCAAAGAACACGAGGCACACAAGACTCGGACAGGCAACCAAATCTGCCATAGCAGAGCCCTGTCTGGAGCTCGGTCACTCAATGGACTACAACAACACTACAATTGTGACACAGACGCCAAGATTTTGGGACAGGCCATCGAGATCAAGGTAACAGACAACCTAATAAAACGAGACAGCGGTTACCAGCTCACCTCGGCGTGGAGTCCGGCTCTAGAGCTTATCAGGGCCCAACGAAAGGAACCAAGAAACTCCTCAAGAAGTAGTAACACCGCAGGAGCAGCACCAACCGGGCGCGGACCGCGAACGCAACTACAGACGCGGGACGGGCCTATGACAGCCGCCTAGACCGCAGATAATGGACGAGCCGGGCGCGGACGACCGTCGGAGCACCAGGGAAGTGTCAAAACCTCATGAGCAGTACCAGGTGGGTGGGAACCGCGAACGGAGCGCACGACACAAGACAGGCCTCAGAGAGCTGCCACAGATGGTGGCTAAGTCGGGCGATGACGTCCAAGAGGGCACCGGGGAAGAGACAATACTTTACGCGGACCGCGGACCGCGAATGGAGCGTCCGACGCGAGACGAACCTCAGACAGCTGCCACAACTGCAGATGGTGGACGAGGCGGGCGAAGACATCCATCAGAGCACCAGCGAAGTGCCAACACCTCAGGAGCAGCACCAGGCGAGCGCGGATCGCGAACGGAACACCCGACACAGGACGGGCCTCAGAGAGCTGCCACAGATGGCGACCAACTCGGGCGTGGACGTCTGAGGGAGCACTGGGGAACGCCTACAAGCAGCACCAGGCGGGCGCAGATGCCAAACAGAACGCCCAGCGCCCTCTAGGCATAAATACCGGATAAGATGCTCCAATGCAGCAATCTGAGGCATCACCCGAAGAAGGCTACGAGTTACATGGCCGAAATATTGTGCCAGAGTGACACAAACATCCGGCAGTAGACGCGATTCTTCCACATGTCAAGATCTCGCCGGGAAAGCCTGAAGAGTTACATCAGAATTGTTTTTTATATCATTAATCGATACATGTACTTAGAGATTTACAGGCACCATGCAAGAATGCCAAAGATAAAGAATGATAGATTTTGTTGCTGCTATGCGATGATTCATTTCCTTTACTTTACAATTGTTCGATAGCTTAAGGCCATCAGGCGTTTACTATTGAGCATATATTAATGTTTGTGAGGCGAAAATTACTAATATTACAAATTCAAGTGGGAGACACTCGAGAAATCCCACCCCCCCAATAGTCCTGCTCCCTTCCCAAGTGACTATCCCACTTTGTTCCTTGAAAAATTAATTCAAATGTTATCGATTCCTGTCGGACTAGGGTGTGCAGCAGCAGTTACAGACCTCTAAATGGAACTCAGCATGGTGTTTTAGAAAACGGATACCTTCAAGCTGGTGCGTCGACCATGAGGCCACACTATAAAAGTGTCTGGACCGTCTCTCAAGAATTTTTACGTCACGTGAACTCCATAGATGAAAAGATAATGTTTACCATGTAGATAGAGAAAGATGGTTGTTTGCCATTTTTAGACGTATTGGAGCGACGTAAGAGTGTTGATACACTTGGTCACTCGGTGTAGAGAAAGTCCACTCACATATAACTGTATCTACAAGCTACTAGTTGCCACCATCCAGCACAAACCATGGGCGTTCTCAAAATCTTGAACCACTGTGCCCATACCATCTCTGACGCCGACAGTCTTCAAGCGGAACTGGAACACCTGCAAAAACAATTTCTGAAGAATGACTTTTCAACTAGGCAAGTGAACAGAGTGATGCAGATGTACAAACGAAGGAACAAGGAAGAGGGAGAGGCCTTCAGGTCGACTGCTTATCTACCATTTATTGGGAATATTTCTTCACAGATAGGCAGAATATCGAGAAAGTATCAAGTGAGAGTTATCTTTCGCCCTCCTTCCAAACATTCATCACTAGTGGGATTCGTTTAAGACGACCTGTGCCAGCGTAAATCAGGTGTATACAATGCGGCAAATCAGATATAGGGCAAACAACACGAACTGTGCAGGAACGCATTGTGGAACACCAACGGCTTGCTCTCCTTCTACAACCCACCAAGTCCTCAATCGCCGAACATTGTATTTCCTGATATGGAGTACCTGGCAGCTGGTGGCAGCACAATGTACCTAATACGAAAAACGTATATTTTTGGGGATGTCCGGATAGTTTTGATCGCATAGTGTATAAGATTATATTGGCCAAGGAACTGAATGATGGCCGTCTGATGGCGGGAGTAAGTAAAATCATTTCATGGATTAGTGTGCTGGTAAAATCCTGGTGCAATCACCTGGATTCTGGGACATTGTTATTGATTGCCTACATATCCTACACGGCAGATTGTAGCTGTAAGTAATAATTTATATATGCATGTATAAAATTATTGTGTGAAACGTTACGAATCTGTAAGTACCAACTATAGAGCGAAACTGTATCATTCCAGAAAAGAAATCCTCTGATGAGACCATAAACACACATGGAAAGTGTATATCATATTACATATCAATATCGTGATAATTGTTCAGTCGAATAAAAGCGAAGCTTTATAGATTCGTCATTTCGTGAAAAGTTCGCGAATGATTCCCATACAGCTTCTGTTCTTCCTCAGTGCTTCACTGTTATTCCTTAGTGCTTCACTGATAAAAAAAACCTTTCAACTTACAGCATTTAATTTCTGACGCGTCCTGCACTAAAAAAGAAAAGCTTTCAAATTTGGCGTTAATAAACTCTTTGATCACCCTATCAGACTATTGGGAACGCATGAAACGCTGGGAATGCATCGACATTTTGTACCTGCACAGACTGGTTTATTTTTGATACTTCTCGTTTCATCACATATTACATACACAAACCAAGAACTTTTCATTCTATCTTCATGAACAAAAATGAGAAAACTTAGGTTATGAACACTTTACACTATTAATAATGAAAAACCACCTGTTTTCCACAGAAATATCTGTATGTATGTAATAAGTTTCACATATTAGTCATATTAACTAATGTAACTTTCTTGTGAATGAGTTTCCCTACAATAAATAGTACTTCTCGTCACAGAGATAGCTCACTATCAGCTGCTCACTTGGGTCGCTTTAGTATGCAGACCTGTAACTGTATACGGTATGATTTATGCACATCATTTACCAATTCTGAGGTGTGGAGTGAAGATCAAAACCTTAAGATTAGTTCCGTGCCTAATTTCCACCAGTTGGTTCATGTGCTAAGAGCTTTCGTTGTTGGAATTTTCTTCGTCCTCCGTGTGTGCTAGGCTGGCTAAGATACAATGCAACAAATCTCCACATAACCTCGTGCGTACAACTGTTAAATGTTTATTACATTATCTTTAATACAATTTTTATTTTTTCACACTACAGCTCAGCACAAGAGCTCTTCCGTTGATTTGTCATTTACCCGTATGGCAGAAGGGTTTATTATAAACAAATGTATAGAATGCTTACTTTCCACATATTTACTACTTTTTCAACGCCCTTAATTGTTTCTTCGAAACACATACTAAATTATGGTGATAAATTTGTCGTCTCTGTTACAATAATTAATGGAATAACTTTTTGAGAGTAAGCTTGAAAGTTGTAGATTATAATTACCAACTTCCTAGTACGAAGTTTCAGGCGTTTGTTAGTTGCGAGCAATCTTTGCTGTAATATCTGTGCCCACAACTTGCGACCCGCGTATATGGTTCTGCTGCGCCGATTTGTCTTAACTGATGTCATTCGGGCGAGCGCTGGGTCCGCCAATGAGAATTAAGTGCAGCTGTGCGTTCAGCGTTATTTGCGGATCTGAGGGTCAACAAAGTTTCTTCTTCCTGCTTTTTTCTGTGCTGGCTTTCGTCCTATTCACTTTTTTGTGTCTTAGGGTGTGATAAAAAATATGGTTGGTCTGTATTACGCTGAGAAAGAATGCAGCCTAGGCTTCTTTAAGTCAAATTACGATGAGAATCGTGTACATTTCTGTTTGCAAGTACACTGGAAAACAACGTAACATTTTTGTTTAATGGCTACAGTTGCGATCCGTACTCGAACGAGAAGTTCCTATATATACTGAGGCAGTATGTAGTGAAGTCTGACTAGCAGTCACGATTTACGTGGCTAATATTTCTTCCTTTTTATATGGTGTAATTCAATCTTAATGTAACTGAGCTAACTCATTTCTCACATTTTTGTTGGCTACACGTATGCTTTGTAGGCTAAGAGTTTGTCTTATCATACTATGAGTATTCTGCAGCAATTGTAGAATTATTATTGATGTTTCTTGTACATCAACTGTATCTATTGTGTTTGTATAATTATCAAGTGATACAAAAGCCTAGTGTGTTCATTACATCCCTTTTGCCTGTACGGCAATAGATAGCAAATGTTTATAGGATCATGTGTTAGTTTCTGTGAGATTTAGGCTACTCAGTACAAAATTGTAAGTAGTTCAAAAGCCCAGTTGTAGTTTTGCGCTTAGAATGTGTGCCTGTGTCAAGTTATTCCTAAACGTTAGTCAGACTCCTTCACGATGTTACTTTCTCTGGTCAAGTAGCTGAGTAAAAAGCGTTGTCCGGGCACGTGTTTTTGCCAGCCTCCTATTAGTAGATCTACCACCCTTCTCTTCGTACGTCTCGTTCTAATACCCGGCTCCCACCCACTCTGTCCTTCTCCTCCAACCGTCCTCTCTGTCCACCTTCTCCACCCAACTTTCCGTGCATCTCCTTCCACCCCTCCCTCTGTTCATCTATTCCTCTTTCGCTGTCCATTTCCTATTTCCCCTATCTGCGTCCATCTCTTCATTCCCACTCTACGTCTGTCCATCTACTCCTACACCTTCTTTCCCTCCACGTTATCACCCCCCTGCCAATAGGAGGCTAGTGGTCCTTAATCCCAACAAAATATCTTTCCAGATCGTAACTCATACGTGTAGCACATTTGGTTGAAATCGTTCCAGATATTTGAGATGAGCTTCTTACCTTTGGCGCAGCATGCATACACACATGTAAAATGTATTTCACGTGTATTTAACATACGTCAGACGTATTTGTACACATAATTCACTTGTACTTCTAGCGAATTTCTCCCTTCAGTTTCATTTTCACGCAGTTCTATGTCTATGACATCGTATTTTTCGAACTATGAGTCGTACAATGATATATAGTCTTGCAGGTAGTTCAATGGTATTTCAGGCTACTGTCTGCGAGATGTGATATGAATAGAGTTAGCAGGAAGATGTAATACATTAAAACATCGTGCATGATGAAGCAGTTTTGCACACATCTTATCGTTTATGACGTCGTTTCTCGTGAACTAAGTGTCGTAAAATGATATAATTTTGCTGGTACATTCAGTGGTGTGTTCGAATACTGTCTGCAAAATGTGTCGCGCTTGTGGATAGTATTAAACAACTAATAAGCTAAAACGTCTTGCCTCATATGGTAGTTTACTGCACGACCAACGAAAAGGTAATAAGGGATGAACTGTTTTATCATGATCATTTCGTGGGTACTCTCATATCCAATTATTGAAAAACTAAAGTACGGATACACAAGTGTCGTAGATTACACAGCCTTCTCACCTCTACCCAACACCTTTAATGTGTAAGTGTTTGTTACCCTCACAGCCTATCTTCCCGGACATTACCAAGTTTGTCTGAAATCGATCAACTGCTAAAAGAGGAGTCTTGGCGCTTGCTACGAAAAGAAGAAATGCAGATGATACACGGGTATTCATTGGACAAATATGTTATGCAAGAACTGGTTTGCGATTACATTTTCACGCCATTTGGGTGCATAGGTTCTGAGAAATAAGTATCCAGAACAACCACCTCTGGCCGTAATAACGGCCTTGATACGCCTGGGCATTGAGTCAAACAGAGCCTGGATGGCGTGTACAGGTACAACTGCCAATGCAGTTTCAACATGATATCAAAGTTCATCAAGAGCAGTGACTGGCGTACTGTGACGAGCCTGTTGGTCGGCCACCTTTGACCAGAAGTATTCAGTTGGTGAGAGATCTGGAGAATGTGCTAGCCAGGGCAGCAGTCGAAAATTTTCTGCATCCAGAAAGGCCCTTACAGTACCTGCAACATGCGATCGTGCATTATCCTGCTGAAATGTAGGGTTTCTTAGAGATCGAATGAGGGGTAGAGCCACAGTTCGTAACACATCTGAATTGTAACGTCCACTGTTCAAAGTGCCGTCCATGCGAACAAGAGGTGACCAAGATGTGTACCAATGGCACCCCATACCATACCGCCGCGTGATACGCCAGTATGGCGATGACGAATACACGCTTCCAATGTGCGTTCACCGCGATGTCGACAAACACGGATGCGACCATCATGATGCTGTAAACAGAACCTGGATTCATCCGAAAAAATTACGTTTTGCCATTCGTGCACTCAGGATCGTCGTTAAGTACACCGTCGCAGGCGTTCCTGTACGTGATGCAGCGTCAAGGGTAACCGCAGACATGGTGTCCGAGCTGATAGTCCATGTTGCTGTAAACGTCGTCGAACTGTACGTGCAGATGGTTATAGTCTTGCAAACGTCCCCATCTGTTGACTCAGCGATCGAGACATGGCTGCACGATCCGTTACAGTCATGCGGATAAGATGCCTGTCATCTCGACTCCTAGTAATACGAGGCCGTTGGGATCCAGCACGGCGTTCCGCATTACCCTCCTGAACCCACCGATTCCATATTTTGCTAACAGTCTCTAAATCTTGACCAACGCGAGCAGCAATGTCGCGGTACGATAAACCACAATCGCGATAGGCTACAATCCGACCTTTATCAACGTCGGAAACGTGATGGTACGCATTTCTCCTCCTTACACGAGGCATCACAACAAAGTTTCACCAGGGAACGCCGATCAACTGCTGTTTGTGTATCAGAAATCGGTTGGAAACTTTCCTCTTGTCAGAACGTTGTAGGTGTCGCCACCGGCTCCTACCTTGTCTGAGTCCTCTGGAAAGCTAATCATTTGCATATCACACCATCTTCTTCCTGTCGGTTAAATTTCGCGTCTGTAGCACGTCATCTTCCTGGTGTAGAAATTTTAATGGCCAGTGGTGTATACGTGTAGATATTCATGAAGAAGTGAGGATACTTTTTAATAGGGCATGTGTCTATGGCAGATCAGTGTGTGCTAGATGGAACTGTAAAAAACTCACAGACAGCATAAATGCTTTCGTGCAATAACTACAATTTCTCGTCGCAGAAGTGCTCGCAGCTGACGTATTTGGTATACACGGACAAAATAGCAACTCTGAAATGCAAATGCAGAGCATCGAATCTGGTATTGCTCAGATATATTTGTGTTGTAGAGTGTCACGGGCTGGGGGATTCCCATTACGTGAGTGCCACAGTTGAAGAAGCCGTCCGGGATGTGCTGTGACAGGCACTGGCAACAGCGGAGGTTAGTGCTGTGCACTGCACACGAAGATATTACTACAAGTCAAACAGCGCTCTCAACACAAACAGGGCGTCCGCAGGGACGTGGCGTTTCGAATCAGTATCCGTGCCCGGCGGGCAGCCATGTCGTCCTTCTTGCAATATCCTGAGTATTGCCTCGCACGACAGCCAGCTGGTAGCTTGCAGTCGCTTCACCCATCCCACACACCAACATCGGAATCAGGGGGGCTCAAGTTTCACCACCGACTGCGGCGACGACGTCAGTGTGATTCTAGTCCCCAACATAACTTTATTTCCATGTGAGGTTTCCATCTTTTGGCATTATATTTCACTGTACCAGGAGACCTATGACAGTGTAGCACTTTCGAAGACGTGAGAAGCAACGAATAACAAGAACGCTCATAAATATTAGGTACAAGCCGTTACAAAGCTGTACCCTGAAAATACGTCTTGTGTCAAAGTTGGCAAGTTGCTATCACAGAAACTTAAGGTTACCAAACGATTGAGATAATGTCGCTGCTTGTAGCTTTCCCTCTTTAAAATATATTTGAACGCAATAAACTGGAAAAGAAACTTAAAGAGTATGGAAATTAGGTGATGACCTCCTGTTCTCCCCAAATTTTGGCTACGATCATGTCATTTTCACAGAAGAATAACGGATGTGAACTATATTTTAAGAAAGCTTCAAGAACAATATCTTCAGTGGCGTATGAAAGTTGAGGTATATGGAGGTATATGGTGGAATCTTGTTGTGAATGATAAACCTATAGCAAAGCGTAGTCGATCATGCAAATACTTACAAATATTTAGGGAGAGTCGTTTCGGATAAAGGTGGAAGCAAAGAGGAAATGAAACAGAGAATAGATAGGGGAGATATAGCAATCAGGCAGTGCCTGTGTTATTCTGATTGCGATGCAAAGTTTCTCTGGAAATGCATGCATTCCAGCACGAGTCTCATTGTCTTCATCCCATTTTACAGCCGATGGTTGTCAGAATCCGCAACTCGGAATACATTTAATGTATATGTCAAAAAATTTGAAAGGGAGGATACACAAAATTACAGTTGAGACCACGCTCTGTATGGTACTGAACTGTGGGATGTCTCCAGGGTCGATGAGAAAAGATGAAAGCCAATGGAAACAGAGTATAGGAAACGAAGTTCTGAAGTAAAAGGAAGAGAAACGAAGTGCGATGTGGACAAATGGAAGTTTCGAAGGATGTAGCAGACACAGTTGATAACAAACGGCTGATACGGTATGGACATCTTAGAAGAATGCTAGAGCTGAGGTGTAAGATGGACTTATGCAGTATGACACTGGAGACCTTCATGACTCATCAAAAGAGGAAGACCCCTCGCTACATTGGAATGATAAAGTGATGTGTGCGATACAGGACAGAGTCATGCAAGAAGAGGACTGGCAGATAGAAGCAGATGGAAAGTTGGTTGCGCGGGGCGCCATATGGTGTATAAAACTCGCGGAAGGAAGGAAATATAGGAGATTTTCATTTTAATTTTTTTCCGGTGGGGTAGACTGTGTACGATTGGGACAGGGTGCTCTTACTGGCGAAACTATTTGGCTATGGGGAGGTACAAGCGCAAATACATGCAGCTTCCCTGTCGGAGCGTCTTCCACACTACTGCACCGTCTCGCCGATTACAGCTTGAAGGGACCCACGCTGTATTCTGGAGGCAAAAAAAAGGCTTGCAATCAAATTCGTTCGTTAATACGGATGGTAGACTGAGTGTTTTTCCCTTTTTGTATTAGACTCTAGACGTTATACAACAATGGTTGCTTTTCGAATCAGTTTGTTGGTACTGTTATAATCAAGTTTATCCCACAAAACGTGAGGGTAAGGACAACTGTGAACATTTTTGTGGGTACAATTTTTTGTGGGTGCACAGCATAAACTCTTTCTCCATCATTGCTAATTTATTACTTTAAACATAGCTGCGCTACAGCAACGGTTCCACGTAAATCAGACTAAGAGCAGCCGACCAGTTGCAAAGGATAAAGTAATCTTTACCTAGGTTTCAATAGATATAAATCTATCTTCTTCAGAAGACGGCAGTATTATAACACAGGGCTATATTTTATATAATTAATGTAACTATGCAGATGTTTGCCTAAACGATAAGGACATATCACTTCATGTTGTTATAATACTGCCGTCTTCTGAAGAAGATAGATTTATATCTATTGAAACCTAGGTAAAGATTACTTTATCCTTTGCAACTGGTCGGCTGCTCTTAGTCTGATTTTGCTAATTTATTCTTTGACTGACATGTGGAATAATCGGGTCTACTGCCAGATATTTGTGTTTTATTCCTCATGTCAAGATCTCGCCGGGAAAGCCTGAAGAGTTATTCTGTGACTACTTCTCATAGAAGCAATAATGTGGATCTTTAGGCAATGTCTCCTATATGGAATAAGTGGATAATTTATTTTCGCCATAGGAGAAACGATCTTACGCCAAGATTCCTCACAGGAAATACAAAGCAACAAGGTCGAAAAACTAAAAAAATCTGCAATTAGCACAGACACGTCTCAGAACGAACCTATCAAAGACGAGAGGAGGCCAAACAGATGAGGAAAAAGTCATTGAAAATGTCACTGAATAATAAGACCAAGAAAAAGCACGAAACGATAAACACCTCCACCATCATCACAAGATGAGGAATTTTTCAGTATTATTTTGTCTGACACAATATACTAAAAGTGGGTCTTTAGAAACGAGGGTGCAAGGCCAGGAAATTATGGACTCTGCTCTCACTTAGAGTGCACACATGGGGGTCGCTATTATATTTTCTATAACTGCGATGAGTCTGAGTACAGATGTGATCACATTACGTTGTTATTTTCAGTTTGTAAAGTAGATAAATAGAATTTACTTCGTTTTATGTCATGTTAAATACTTATTTCCTAAGAAGATATTATTTCCCTGTACTATAGATTCACATCGACAAGGAAGTAGTACTTGCAATACTGTTAGTTACTGATTATCGATTATTTTTAATGTTGATCCTTGAAATAAGAATTTTGAACTGCTACGCTGAAGGCTGCTATGTGATAGTAAAAATATGTTGCCAAACTGCCTTAGCAATAAAAATAAGGATAAGATTGAATTAAAATCATATGTTTGAATTGTCTATATGTACTTCACTGTGGACCTCAACCTTTGTCACATCCGCCTTTGGGATAGGCTCGCTTGTGACAAAAGATTATCTGGAACTGCTCCTGTTAAATAACTATTGTGAATAGCAATAAACTTCTGGTATTCATACGAAGAAAGAAGTACATAACGAGATAATCAGCGTATTTCTTCCGTCCAAATGACGTACAGATGACATTAGGGACGTACAAAGAAAACTGTCACAATTGTACCCAGTCTAGCCTTCTGTACCACATATAATGTTTGCGAAGCTCCAGTTGCACATTGCAAATTTTTATGGAAATTTAATTTTTCAAACTGATATAGTTAGTTACAGTGCTAGAAGGCGTCATAGTTCTCAGAACGGTGGCGAGAAAGCGTCTTAGCATCATGATTCGTATCATGTTATGTTTCCCATTAAACACCCGTGTAAAGCGAATGTACGGATTGTTTCTGCGGTATGCTTTGAATGTTGCCCAGGATTTTCAACATTCTCAACAGCCGTTATTGGGCGGGAAACAACCCACACGTCTCCTGTGTATGTGTCTTTACGGAACGCTTTGTCCTAAACCTGTGAGCTGGAATCGTGGGAGGAGTGCTTTTGGGGTCTTACTTACTGCTGGACAAGTTGAATGCGCCCCTGCATCGTATTCTTCTTTTCAATACTTTCCTGACGCATTACAGAAAGCCTCACTTTGTGTTCGGCGACAGCTGAATTTTCAGCAGGATAGAGCATCGTCACAGCTTAGAACGAATGTGAGTAACTATTTAAATGGAAAGGAAATTGAAATAGTAGTGAAGGTCCTATGTTCTGATTTCCACGTTCATCGGATCTTAATCGACTAGATCCTTATTTGTGGGGACGTTTACAGGAAGACGAATATAGTAGTCCACCAACGAATGTACACGACCTAATGGCATGCGTGCATGCCACTTAGACAATGGTGGATGCAGGCCCATAAGATGATAGCATACTTGTATGACGTTTCAACAATGGTGGATGCAACTCCAGCAGAGTATTATCCAGCGAGTGGCGAAGTGTTTGCAAATGGAAGGTGGCCGCTTTGAACATCTTCTCTAAAGTGAACATTGCTCGTACGTGTAGATACCGGCTGTGTGAAGATAAGCCTGGACTTACTGTGGAATTATTGTGCGTAGAACGATGTGCATTGTGGTGTAGCCTACCTGTCGTATTTTGTACCCCATTGGGTACAGTCGATGCTACTGTTTCCACTGTCATTCTCTGTTGGCTCTATTTGTGTCATGAACGAAGCAAAGCGATCGTATATGTCCGTAAGAAGTTCACTTTATGTCCTAATGCTTAAAAAAAAGTAACGTAAAGAAAGTGATATACAAAATACCACAGTGTGAGGGTGTAAACTGGATACAATTTGATGAGCAGACTGAAAATAAAATCATTTCCCGCGAAAGCATTTCGAACATCAGTGTGTCTGCAGTTCGTTACCTCGTTACCCACGGTATGCGTCGCCTAGCTGAGCTGATGGGGTAGCTGTTTATTTTTTTCACGCTCTATATTTGGTCTTATAAACCAGTTTACAAGAAATGAGAACGCATCAAAGATACGTAATAAGGCTGACTTTGTGCACAGCCAGTAAACATTTACACGCTGCGATCCAAATTTGACAGCGAAGACATTGCTTTGACCTTTATTCATCGCGTCCGTGCATCATCTGACGTTAAAATTACTCATAATATACGCGTAGTCGGTTAAATAGTGGCACTAGTGTGTGGACTGCATGATGTATGGATTATCAGGGGAAAGTAAAAGGGGATAATTTATTTGGCTGAGTAGCTGTCTAATGATGCATGCTCATAAAATTTGTCGACGTTTTCATAGCAGACATTTTATGTGGAGTCGTCTGAAGAACGAAGTCTCATGTTAAAGTTGGTACCTCTCAACGTAACCATAAGTACGGACAATTACTTCGTGACGCAACAACGAATGTGAATCGTCGACGTAGACACGGCGTTAAGAGGTTCCATACGCTGCCGTTACTTGAAGAGTACGTAGTAGGACTATTGATAAAATTTCGCTATGTCGACATTTTTCCAAGTAATGCCGTTATGAATCGGCGATATTTGTTCTAAGATGTATCGAAATATCGATATCGGAATGGCTGTTTCGCGTGTCAATTCTTTACTTTGTATTTTATTTTTTTCTCAATTTTCGGTAAGTATTTGAAATTGATCTTTTGAAATTGTAGTAGAAGATAATTTTACTTTCACTGTGTGAAGGAGTCTTACCACTTTTTGCACTTTCCTCACGTCCAGTCCTTCTCTTTGACTGTGTCGAGCAAGTATAGATGACACAAAGAAGAAGTCCATTTGCACTACGGGGAGTTGCGGTGTGAATGGAGGGAGGGGGGGGGGGGGACTTGTGAGGGGGAATGCTGACGTAATCGGCACTCGGTGATACCAATAGAAACTGCAATGTTATTTCAACACGTAATTTTGACACTGCAACTGCTAGATCGCTGGTGTTTCCAGAACTACATAAAAAAATAAAAAATTTAAATACATAAAAAAAACCTGGGAAGTCGATATGAAGCGTTCCAGACAAATCCCATATGCAACGAACCCGTTCGACAGGACCGTGTGACACCTTTTATTCTGCCAAGCAGTTACCATTGTTAGCAGAGTAGTTATTGCAAAGCATGAACGTGCATCGTTTTCCTTTCAGTTCTGGCTCCAAGGGGGGATGAGCTAGCTGCTATCTTGTTTATGTGCAGAGTATCTAATAATAAATCAATAAAGAAATAAACAGCTATGAATCGGACAGTATATTTATAAGGTGCTACCAACATGTACTTTTTTTTTAGCCTTACGTCGATACTCTTTCCTGGCAGTATGTCGATAAATCGATATATCCTTAAATATCGGTACATCGGACTCCCGGATTTCCGATATTTTTAAAAGTATCAGCAGTCCCAGTATATCCGTCAGAGCGCAGTGCCACTCAGCCCCCTTACTGCAATCATCGTTTACCTCGACAACACCATATTAATCCAATCCAGCGGCACGAGTCGTGTTAGAAGTTAGACCTATATCGAAGTTGATAATCATTTCTACTTCCAGATAAGACTATCATTCTGAACTGTATAAAGTGATAAGTTAACGTGTTTGGCAACATTAGCAAATGTATAGACGTTGCCTGCGAACACGGTTTGTTTTCAACTAAAGCATTTGAGATCGTTCAAGTTTTAATAAGGCGAAAATTTTGTATGTATTTTGCTATATATTCGATCTCCTCCCGAGGTAAGTCTAGGGTATCTATAACCACTACAGGTACGAAGCGAAAGTCGCAATCGTTTTTTGCGTCTGAAGCTACATCCGAATCTACACTTTTCATGACACTCCGAACTTACGTAAATGCAATTAATGTTCCACCACCAAATACGATGAAGATGTTAGATTTGTGTCATAACTGGTTTAAGTAAAAGATAATACATACAACAGCGTATGACTTTCCTGATGTACTCAACGCCTGTTCTCCTGGCAAAGATTTACAGCATATTGAGTCCCAAGTACGTATTCTGCCAACATACCAACGTACACAACACGCAAGTCTTACCTTTATTCGCTAAAATCGATTCCTCTGTTTACGTGTTAAAATCGTGAATGAGAAATCGAAAATATTCTATAAGTTGTCAGGAGGGAAAAGACCGTCATTAACTCCTTCTCAACGACTCAGTGTTTAATAGTATTATAGCCTTCATCCGTTCTAATTATAACACGAGACTCTTGGGGATGAAAACCTGCATACTGGCGATAAAATATTTGGCTTCTCCATCATAACAACACTAACTCGAAAGCTCTGAGAGTCACGCAAACTTAGTTGTTAGATGCTGAGTTAACACGATTTCAGACATTCTTTAAACCAAATTTATTAAGAAACAATTCTTACTCTAAATGATTTCATTTATACTGCTCCAATATCAAGGGTAAAATACCGGTGATACAGTAATGTCAAACCGAGCTCAAAGCAAGTACAACATCAATTAAAGGTTTCAACTCAGACACCACAACTTCTTGTGATAACAACATTTTCAATCACGAATACAATCTAAAAAATGCATCTAGTAGCTCTTAAACATTGACAACAAATGACAGCAATTCAAACCTAAAAAGAATATTTAGACAAATCCAATTTATCAATAGCACTTGAAATACATAAAAACAAATTACAGCGGGACCCACCTATCACCAGTTTTGTACGCACCGGTTTCTTTCGCGACAGATTTTAAATTTCGCTCTTTACTGTACAGCAGTAACGAGCAACGTCAAAGGAAGTTCAGGTGCACAAACCCTTCAGATAAACTGCTCAGGTACGAAAGGCAATTACGTAACTCAAAACAACTCTGCAACATTAGACTTCATCGGCTACTACCTCAGTGAGTTTACACACCCATAATCTTTCAGTCTAATTTTATTCCATAGCCAGTCTTGCGCACCCTTCCTGGCAGTACATAAGAAACATCATTGGACTGGTGTCATAAGACCTGAAACGTAAATCAGTTACCACTGGTCTAACACATGCATACGAAATAATTGCCCCCACCAGAGCAAATTCAGTGACAACCTTGTAACATGAACAGTTTAAGCAAACAAATGACCACTCACGAAATAGTGAAACTAACGGCGCCCGACAAGGCAAGACTCAATTACAATTTCGCAAGACGAGAACTATGTCACACAGGTGGGCAAGTACCCAACAGTAAAGTCATTCAGCTTCAAATGGCGTTAACCCTCACTCGTGTGTATATGTAACCAGGCCGCAGCGATAGTACAGTGACGGCTGTACCGATCTCCCATCTTTGCTTCAACCGCCGATCTCCTTCGGGCAACACTAGTGTTGTGCAACCGAAGCACTCTTGCATGCAAATCGGGAGCTCATTGCCAATTAAGCTTTAAATTCAAGGGCTCTCAGCTACAGCTAGGCCGAGCTATCACTCCAGGTGCTCCAGGTGTGGCGAAGAGTCAGCCGGTGTGGCTGAGCGGTTCTAGGCGCTTAAGTTTGGAACCGCGCGACCGCTACGGTCGCAAGTTCGATTCCTGCCACGGGCAT
This sequence comes from Schistocerca americana, assembly GCF_021461395.2. Taxonomy (NCBI): domain Eukaryota; kingdom Metazoa; phylum Arthropoda; class Insecta; order Orthoptera; family Acrididae; genus Schistocerca; species Schistocerca americana. Next base: position 326,761,282 of record NC_060125.1, read on the forward strand.
GGATGTGTGTCATGCCCTTGGATTAGTTAGGATTAAGTAGTTCTAAGTTCTAGGGGACTGATGACCTCAGATGTTAAGCCCCATAGTGCTAAGAGCCATTTTTATGTGTGAAAAATTCTCGAACGTTTTCAAGCTAGAAAAGAGGTGGTGTATTTTGACTTCTGTGTCCTGCACTCCAAGGAGTAGAGCGGGGTGAGAGAGGTTCGGGGCATTACGTAGATGTACTTACTTTCAACCGATATCCCAAGAGACTGGTACCTCGACAAAGGTTCATCCAACTGGGGATGGGGTCCAGTTCCGGCATTCACCTAATGTCCACGGGAAATATCACGAAACCCTTGGTCTGAACAGTGGAATTTTGCAACAATTTGAATTTATTGCTGGTGAAGTATTTTCCACTGATCCAAGGAAATTAGCACTGTCAGTGTGGATGTATGTGTGTCTTGTGTTGGCGTTCGTTGGTGGAAAATACCCTCTGATATACAGCGTGATCAAAACAGTCTGAAAAATAGCGAGGATGTTACTGTGTAGGTTGTGCTGAGAATTAAATGGTTCAAATGGCTCTGAGCACTATGGGACTTAACATCTGAGGCCATCAGTCCCCCACAACTTAGAACTGCTTAAACCCAAGGACATCACACACAATCATGCCCGAGGCAGGATTAGAACCTGCGACCTTAGCGGTCCAGCGTTTCCAGACTGAAGCGCCTAGAAGCGCTCGGCCACACCGGCCGGCGCTGAGAAATAACTGTTAAGGAAAAATTTCAATATGTTGTACCGTTTCCGAGTTAATTAGCATTGAAGGTAGCTAGTCAGGCAGTTGCGCACCCAAATTCAAGCCCACCGGCAAACACGATGTCGCCGAAAGTGTTCCTTGTTTGGTTACCTTAACCTGAACAAGAGAGCGATGCAAAAAATGTTCACGGGAAGGTAATAAGGATCGAACCAGCACCAAAGGCGGAGCTGTCTCGAGTCCTATCTCTGCTGCGAGAACAACTGACGCTAATTGTAGTCATATCTACCGACAGTAATTGTAGTCGTATCTGGCAGGCAATTTGCATTTGTGAGAGCAACGACCTGATTTTGATGTTAATTAACTGGGAATCGGTGAAACGTAGCAAGCTTAACAATTATTTCTCAGCACAGTCTACCCACGAAACCCTTAAAAGCTTTCCACACTGTTTCTGACCACCCTGTAGAAATCTGTGGTAATTGAACTGAATATTGCTGTTGGATGGTTCCTTTACTAATTTCATTCTCTCTTACAAGAGGAAGAAAGGGCTGTTTGACATACGGCCCGTTGTAGAATCGTGACTCATTTTACCCATTACCTAGGAGCGGTAGTTAAATTTGCTGTTTTGAAGAGCGCGCCGCAGCACGTAGTGTAAAGCAGTCGCCCTCCGTTTCTGACGGTGGCGCCTCTGTGGCAATCGCAGCTTTGGTGTCTCACCCTGGTGGAAAAGGGGAAAGATTGCCTGTTCACGTGCATTTAAGGGGCGCAATGACGACGGCAGCGGGGTCAGCCAGGCTGAGTTAGTCAGTCGGAGGCAGTTGCTCAGCTAGGGCAGTCTGTTAGTCACGCCGAGTCTAGTCAGTTGGTCAGGCGGAGTGAGTCTGGGTCACTTGTTACCGGTTGCTGGTCTGTCTCTCGTTCGCATCTGTGCGGGAGTCAGTGACTGTTAGTCGTTAGTGCTGGTATGTGTTAGACCGCCAATCCGCTTGAATTTGTTTAGGCTATGAGCGATGGCGGTTGGATCGATCGGTTGGCTGGTCGCGCACTGAGACACGAGATGACTCGTCCGCCTTGAGCGTCGGTGCATGTGAGACCCCAACGTGAGCGCTGTATAGAAAGGGGTAGTGGCTTCGCGGTTCACAAGAGAGCAACAGGAGCGGAACCACGACATCGGGCTGGCCGGGGCGAGCTGCGACGCTGTGCGACGGGAGATCGGCGCACCTTCCTGCGTCCGTTGAAGCGGCTGGCAGCGGACGGTTTGGGAGAGCGTTGAGGGTGCTGCGCCAGGTTTTCGCCAGCAATCGCAGTTTGTTAGGAGTTAAGTGATTGGAGATATGTTGTTTCATTTACTTGTTAAATCCTACTTTTTTCCTTGGTGAAATCAGCAGCCACTTTGATTTGGGGTCGACCATTCTTGTCCGTTTGCCCACCTGCGGGAAGGTGGTTATTGTGAATTGGGTGGTCCATTTTCCCCTTGCGGAATTGGGGAGATTTAGAGCAATCAGCGGTTCGGGTTGTTTAGTAACCCCCCCTCCCCCTGTCAATCTGTCATACGTTAATAGCTGCCTCTGTCATGTTTGTCGGATTCGGTGTTAACGAATTTATAGATTTAAGGGAAGGGCCGAATTCCTGAAATATTTTTTATCTTGCCTATCATCTTGCGAGGCGGTATATGTATAATGTAGAGCATGTTGTACACTTTATGTAACTCTGAATTTCACGGGTTTGTTTAAATAGTCATTTTTATAAAGTTGCCACCCTACCACCGTAAGAGCCCTTTTAAAAACAAATTGCACTTTTGGTGGAAAAGAAGTTCTTAATGTGAGTGTTTGTACCATTTCCGTCCCTCTTATGGGGTGCATAGTTAATGTGTTTGTGTGAGTTGTTAAAAATTTTGGTTTAATGTAATCTGGTGTGTTGCAGATTTGCACCAGTGTAGTGATTCTCAGAGGTCGGTTTGAGCGGTCGTGACTACGGCCGTGTTGAAAGGGAGCGGAAGCTTCTCAGCCCGAAGGCTCCTACTGTAACAAAAAAAAAAAAAAAAAAACAAAAAAAAAACAAAAAAAAAAAAAATTCTGCCTCTGAATAATTGTAACTTGAAACTTCGAGGGTGCTTTCTGCTCATAAATTTTAAATCTGTTTTTGAAAATTCTTTTATGAATAAAATTTCCATTGGTTGAAATTTAATTAGTGTCCATCAGTTACTCCTTGGCAACTATTTCCGTGCTCACATAGCTTGTTAATGTTCTTGATGAATCGCTAGTAAATAAAGTAAATTCTTTAAGAAAAGATTTTGAAAGTAAATTTTAGCGGTTCAACCTAATTAATTACGAGAGAATATTTCTCAGTTGTGAATGCATCGGGGGGATACGTCTTACGAGTCCCAGCATTAATATCACTGTCAAGGAAAAAACTTCCCAAAAACTTGGTGAGGTCAATATCACTAGAAAAAGAGTTATATCAGGAAACACAATGAAAAGTTTTGGCCAATATGTTTCAAGTCCTTTATTCACTCAGCCAGCATACATTCGTAGGTCTTGTAGTGCGTATCGTCATCCCAAGACAGAAGCCTTCAAGGGCAGACAAGTGTACGTGGTGTTCATCCGAGGATAGCTGCCCTGTAGGCTGCTGGGTACGGGGCTACGTAGGCAGCCGAGTACGGAGCGGCGTACGCCACAGGGGCGGCGGCTGCGGTGTAGGCGACGGGGGCGGCGACTGCGTGGGCGGTGTAGGCGACGGGGGCGGCGGCCACGTAGCTGGCCAGCAGGCCGGGGGCCGGCTTGGGTCCGGGGGCGGCCAAGCAGGCGGCTACCACGGCCAGCACGACGATCACCTGCGAGGGAGAATCAGGATCAATTACTACTGCGTCTTAAGTGGCTATAAGCCATCCCTGCCTTCACAATTGACATAATATTTATGTAACAAATCCACATCGCCAGTTAAATCGTAATTACAGTGTTCGGTTTAGTAAAAGGAGCTCAATTTTTTACTTGTGGGTGCCCAACCGAATTTTCAATCCCTTTTTTACGCACGACAATCCGATGATCAACTCAGTCAATTTCCTTAAGTTTTGGTAGAGCTATTATGCTAATTCTCCGCCTGTGCACCTACAATGACATACTGTTGGTCTCCGGAAAAGATATATAGTCGAATCAAACTTGCTTATTTAGTTTTTTTTTTTTTTTTGCTTTTCTCAGCGCTATCCAGCTGTGTCGAACGAAATGGCTTGCGAAGTTTTATAGACGTAGTGCCGGATTCAAAGCTCTACTTCCACATACACTCTAAGGAAAAATAGCGACGCAGCATGAAGAAACTTTCAAATAACTTCCGGGAATTCAGCCAGGTAATACTTTCAGCATCCCCCGATATTTCGGCGGTTGCTGAAATTGTTACCTGGCTGAATTCCCGGAAGTTATTTGAAAGTTGGCAAATGGCTCTGAGCACTATGGGACTCAACTGCTGTGGTCATAAGTCCCCTATAGCTTAGAACTACTTAAACCTAACTAACCTAGGGACAGCACACAACACCCAGCCATCACGAGGCAGAGAAAATCCCTGACCCCGCCGAGAATCGAACACGGGAACCCGGGCGTGGGAAGCTAGAACGCTACCGCACGACCACGAGATGCGGGCATTTTGAAAGTTGTATATGCCAGAAGAAATTCTGGTCTCACATGAAGAAACTGTCCGAATGGGACACAAATCGGTTGATCTGATGTACATGTACGGTCAAACAAATGATAACTGTTTCACGGCAAATCTGATGATATATTCAAGGCACAGAACTACACAAATTGACCAAGTCTTTAACGCGTTGGTCCACGTTCGTCCCTTATGCAAGCAGTCATTGAGCCTGATATTCCTTGTCAAAATGGTTGGATGTCTTCCTGAAAGATAAAGAGCAAAATTCTGTCCAGAGATCCGGCGACCTTGCTGGCGAAGGTACCGTTTGTCAGGCACGAAGACAAGCAGTAGAAACCCTCGCCATGTTTGGGCGGGCATTGTCTTCCTGAAATATATGCCCAGGATGGTTTTTCGTGGACAGTAAATCGGAGAGTAGAACATCATTGACGTACCGCTGTGGTGTGAAGTACCCGGGGATTTCCTATGAAAGGAAATGTACCATAACAACCCAGACCATCACTAACCGTTGTTGGGTGGTATGGCGGGTGACAGAAAGGTTGGGATCCTGCCCCTGTCCAGGACCAGAGGTGGACTAACGCGATATTGACTTGCAAAGTGTGAAACTCTGTCATTTGGATATATTATGTAATATTTATGGAACGGTATCCATTTGCTTGTCTGTACATGTACATCACATCTACGGATTTCCATCCCATTCTACTAAACCTTCGTGGTGCGTCTTTTTTGTCTTTTAGTGTATCAGGTTTTAGGACACTGCTATTGTGACAGACTCCTCAGTTAAGTCGTCTCAAAGACTAGGTGTCATTATCACCGTACTGCTACGTGGTCTTTCATTTACTGATTATGTTAAGGTCAGTGTTCAGCGCGAATGACTACCGTGGGTGGTGTATTCAGGAGTGTCACTGATGTCCCGTGGGCCTCTCATCGATCAAAAATAGATAACACTGTGAGAATGTGAGTTTAATTGGATAACTCTGGAAGCTCTGAGAAAGAAATGAATGACGTATAGGCCCTTGGAGGAGAACTCGTCTATTATTAGCGTCATGACTTGACCAACATTTCTGCCCCGTAAGTGTAGTAAGGATAACATTCTCAGCTAATTTACTGATGTATTCGTTTTTGGAATCCCAGAATCTACTCTGTATGAATCAACATGGATTCCGGAAACAGCAATCCTGTGAGACCCAACCCGCTTTATTTGTTCATGAGACACAGAAAATATTAGATACAGGCTCCCAGGCAGATGCTATTTTCCTTGACTTCCGGAAGGCGTTCGATACACTTCCGCACTGTCACCCGATAAACAAAGTAAGAGCCTACGGAATATCAGACCAGCTGTGTGGCTGGATTGAAGACTTTTTAGCAAACAGAACACAGCATGTTGTTACCAATGGAGAGACGTCTACAGACGTTAAAGTAACCTCTGGCACGCCACAGGGGAGTTTTATGGGACCATTACTTTTCACAATATATATATAAATGACCTAGTAGATAGTGTTGGAAGTTCCATGTGGCTTTTCGAGGATGATGCTGTAGTGTACAAAGAAGTTGCAGCATTAGAAAATTGTAGCGAAATGCAGGAAGATCAGCGGCGGATAGGCACTTGGTGCAGGTAGTGGCAACTGACCCTTAACATAGACAAATGCAATGTATTGCGAATACATAGAAAGAAGGATCCTTTATTGTATGATTATATGGTAGCGGAACAAACACAGGTAGCAGTTACTTCTGTAAAATATCTGGGAGTATGTGTGCGGAACGATTTGAAGTGGAATGATCATATAAAATTAATTGTTGGTAAGGCGGGTACCAGGTTGAGATTCATTGGGGGAGTCCTTATAAAATGTAGTCCATCAACAAAGGAGGTGGCTTACAAAACACTCGTTCGACCTATACTTGAGTATTGCTCATCAGTGTGGGATCCGTACCAGATCGGGTTGACGGAGGAGATAGAGAAGATCCAAAGAAGAGCGGCGCGTTTCGTCACAGGGTTATTTGGTAACCGTGATAGCGTTACGGAGATGTTCAGCAAACTCAAGTGGCAGACTCTGCAAGAGAGGCGCTCTGCATCGCGGTGTAGCTAGCTCGTCAGTTTTCGAGAGGGTGCGTTTCTGGATGAGGTATCGAATATATTGCTTCCCCCTACTTATACCTCCCGAGGAGATCACGAATGTAAAATTAGAGAGATTCGAGCGCGCACAGAGGCTTTCAGACAGTCGTTCTTCCCGCGAACCATACGCGACTGGAACAGAAAAGGGAGGTAATGACAGTGGCACGTAAAGTGCCCTCCGCCACACACCGTTGGGTGGCTTCCGGAGTATAAATGTAGATGTAAATGTAGAACCAGTTTCAGTGCTACAATACTCCATATCCAGGTTCCTCTATGGATGGCCACTTTAATACTACGTAACCATTACAGTACTTTCTGTAGAAGATTCAAGACATCGGTGTCCGCCTGTTACCGGCAATTATTGATACGGAAGCAGTACATCAACTCAAATCAACTTGTAGAGGAGCCTATAACACTGAAACCAGTTGCATATGAGTTAAACCAGCAGATACAGTGGGTGGTGTTACCGTTACTACACACGAAATACATTGACAGCTTTTGTTCCAACATCCACAAGAAGAGGTGTGTGCAGAGATAATCCTGTTGGTTTGGAGTCCAGGCAGCTACTACAAAGAATAAGCCAACAGCACCTGAAGATAACGACTGGATCGGTTGTTGAAACATTCTGCACTGAAACATTTTGAACTGGCTGAACACCCAAAAGTATAACAAAAATCTATAACGCTGAGAACAGCTAGAAGTTTATAGGAGGAGCATATTTAGTTTACTATGTGGTGCAAAACAATTCCATATGTAAAAAGTCATTAAAGTTCGACCAATATATGAGTCAACATAAAAAGGTATCAATATTACTTAATTCTTCTTTAATATCAGCAACAATCTCGTGTCTTCTGGCAAGTGAATGTACACTTTATAAGCTAAATTTTATTTTAATTAGCTTAGCGTGTAGTATTTCTTCTTTACCTTTCAGTATTCTAAGGAGAAGAGTTACCCTATTTAGACATGGCTGTCTTTACAGTGTGTAACTAAAGACGTGTTACTGTCTAGTCTCGGATGGTGGGAGTTATACGCTGGTCTTGGTTCAAAAATTGAAAACAGATTATTAAGAAATCTTCGAAAGAAAATCAGCCTCTGCTTTCGATTTATCCTTTGGGGAATTACGTAACAAATTATTTATATTGTGCGATTGAGAGAAATATTTCTATACTTGCTGCTCTTTGAAGAGACAGGCATATGAAGAAAAAAAAAATGGTTCTGAGCACTATGGGACTCAACTGCTGAGGTCATTAGTCCCCTAGAACTTAGAACTAGTTAAACCTAACTAACCTAAGGACATCACAAACATCCATGCCCGAGGCAGGATTCGAACCTGCAACCGTAGCGGTCTTGCGGTTCCAGACTGCAGCGCCTTTAACCGCACGGCCACTTCGGCCGGCCAGGCATGTGAAGAGACAGCTTTAGTATGAACAGTATAAGCGTTTATTAAGACGACGTATGATTTGACAGCACCTTGCCACCGATCTGTAGTACGATGCCGGACCTATCCACAAACGAATAGAGGCATTACGAAAGAAAAATAGAAGGTAATGAAAGCTAGATAATTTGGAAGACTGGAACTGGTTTTCAGTAACGAGTTAAAATATATTTTGTACACTTTGATCTACGAAAGGTAGTCTCTACACAAAAAAAAAAAGAAAATTAAAAACTTAAAAAGACCGGAGACCTTTTGGAGGACCATAGTTTAACTGGGATAGTATCCTTTTGCTTTCCCTTCACTGAGCAACAAACGGAGCTCGCTGAAAACGGAATATGGCTCTGAGCACTATGGGACTTAATATCTTAGGTCATCAGTCCCCTAGAACTTAGAACTACTTAAACCTAACTAACTTAAGGAAATCACACACATCCATGCCCGAGGCAGGATTCGAACCTGCGACCGTAGCGGACGCGCGGTTCCAGACTGAAGCGCGTAGAACCGCTCGGCCACACCGGCCGGCAAACGGATTAGTCTGCAGATCATAGCGGAATGGGAATCACTGCGCCAGCTGGGAATTTTGTTTTAGAAGAGACATAATTAGGATTGTATTTTATTTTACGTGATATGTTTCAAAGAAACATATACATTGAGAATTGTTACAAATTCCAGCAGGAGTAAGAAAGAAAATTGTACACGTGTAGCAATATGATAGTTGAAATAACTGTTTGCGCGCACACAAGCCATCAACTATTCCTTGAAGTCGGACAGGAGAGGACGAGCATGTTAAAAGATCATTCGATATTTTTATACACTGTGCAGACGCCGTGGCTTCACAGGAATCTGTATAATTAAACTCACTTAAAATTTGCTTTCAATTCAACCTACGGTTTACTTTCTAACTGTTGTATCGTTCGATTTGCTACCAGTCACTTTCCACTGTTTTCAATGATTCTACGCTATATCATTGATGTAATGTTTACCAAAATTAGATTCAGTGAAATAGGGTCGTGAAAATATACTTTCCTGGTCTACGATAAAAGCTAAACAATTTCGATTTTAATGATTTGCTTTTATATAGAACTAAGAACGATCTAGGAACGTATTGATGATGATCTTACAACGTACTATATAAACGATGTTTCATCACACATACCAAGGATAATAAACTCAACAATGAATTAAATAAGCAGTGAAATAACTATAATGACAGGAAATGTGTCTAAGTGGTGGTAGGGAAAGCGAAGGCTCGCCATATCTACTTGCAAGAGCTCTGCAGTACGATATATATATATTTCGTTTCACTCGTACTGAAACATTACTGTTAAAAATCTTCAAACTACGCATTGTAAATGTCGTAACAGGGGGATGGAAATATACTGAAGACAAATTTCAGGAATGATAAAGACTAAAATCTCAGAACATTTTAGATTGTGGGACGACTGTCACGAGTCACTATCCACACACTAAACGCTGATGTAGATCACATGGTCGTAAATTGGCCTTTAACCTGTAAGCGTTGCCCAAATTTCTTGGAGAGTGATAATATAGAGTTTGACACAAATCGTGCAATGAAAACCAGAGATCTTTTCCATGGAGATGGGCGTAAGTGGCGGAGAGGCAGCTACTGCGGGCTCACCTGCTTGAACATGTTGCTTGCTGGGCTGTCTGCACACAGAGAGTGCCTGTTGACTCGTCCTCGGACCCTTATATACGTAACCGCCGGCTGATCGGGCTCGCTTCCAGCTCACGTACTTCGCCGGTTACGGCAACCCACGGAGAGCTGTCCGCAGTGCCAGGCGGTGGACGCAAGTCGAGGACCGCGCGCCTGGCGCAACTCAGCCCCCGGTGTCTGATTGCGATGACAAGGACTGATCACCTAATGTAGCGGGTTCCAGGAACCTCAACGACTTCTGGTTACAATTACGGGTCGTCCCTGTATTTGCGGTACCACCTTATAATACACTACTGGCCATTAAAATTGCTACATCAAGAAGAATTGCAGATGATAAACGAGTAGTCATTGGACAAATATATTATACTAGAACTGACATGTGATTACATGTTCACGCAATTTGGGTGCATAGATCCTGAGAAATCAGTATCCATAACAACCACTTCTGGCTGTAATAACGGCCTTGATATGCCTGGGGGTTGAGTCAAACAGAGCTTGGATGGCGTGTACATGTACAGCTACCCATGCAGCTTCAACACGATACCACAGTTCAACAAGTGTGTGACTGGCGTATTGCGACGAGCCAGTTGCTCGGCCACCGTTGACCAGACGTTTTCAATTGGTGAGAGATATGGAGAATGTGCTGGCCAGGGTAACAGTCGAACATTTTCTGTTTTCAGAAAAGCCCGTACAGGACCTGCAGCATGCGGTATGGCATTATCCTTCTGAAATGTAGGGTTTCGCAGTGATCGAATGAAGGGTAGAGCAACGGGTCGTAACACATCTGAAATGTAACGTCCTCTGTTCAAAGTGCCGTCAATGCGAACAAGAAGTGACCGAGACGTGTAACCAACGGCACCCCATAGCATCACTTCGGGTGATACGCCAGTATGAAGATGACGAATACACGCTTTCAATGTGCGTTCACGGCGATGTCGCCAAACACGGATGCGACCATCATGATGCTGTAAACATAACCTGGATTCATCTGAAATAATGACGTTTTGCCATTCGTGCACCCAGGTTCGTCCATGAGTACACCATCGCATGCGCTCCTGTCTGTGATGCAGGGTCAAGGGTAACCGCAGTCATAATCTCCGAGCTGATAGTCCATCCTGCTGCAAACGTCGTCGAACTGTTCGTGCAGATGGTTGATGTCTTGCAAACGTCTCCATCTGTTGACTCAGGGATCGAGACATGGCTGCACGATCCGCTACAGCCATGCGGATAAATTGCCTGTCATCTCGACTGCTAGTGATACCAGGACCTTGGGATCCAGCACGGCATTCCGTATTATCCTCCTGAACCCTCCGATTCCATATTCTGCTGTCATTTTATCTCGACCAACGCGAGCAGCAATATCGCGATACGATAAACCGCAATCCGACCTTTATCAAAGTCGGAAACGTGATGGTACACATTTCTCCTCCTTACACGACGCATCACAACAACGTTTCACCAGGCAACGCCGGTCAACTGCTGTATGTGTATGGACAAAATCCTACACTCAGATACCCACCTTAAAGATGAGAGTGTCCCACGTGAATTACTGAAGGCGCCAGCCTTTCCAGTCAATAAGACAGTGTTTGACATAAATTAGAGAGCGTATATTATACATGCGTACGCGACTTGTTAGGGAGACTGACAAATCCTATGTAGGAGTCAAAACGGTTTCTGGACGTGTAAGACTCGACTTCCTCTGTTCACTCATGGGATCCAGAAAACTGTAGCTCCGACTGGTGCAGCGTTTTAGGACTTCTAGTTGCCTTTAAATGCAATTTTATGGCGTTGCATAACAAATAAATTACGAGCGTACGGAACATCCTAACAATTACGTGATTACAATGGCGATGCGTGGAGACACCTAACAAACAAATTGTATGTTGTTCTTAATGGTGAAGTGTCGACGAAAACGGAGGTAGCGTGATAGGACCACTCTAATTAAGTCTACATATGAAAAACTAGTCACATAAACTATGTTGACATTTATGGTTTCCCGTAAGCGACAGGGCTGAGCACAGAAGGGTGCCGTCATCTGCATCTAATTACAAAATTCAGAGAAACTTGCAGATTTAAGAGCTGGCAGGTGGCTTTCAATCAAAATATCCGAAATGATAAGTAGATTAAGAAATACGTTATCGATTGAGTATGTGATTGGAGATGAATCACCTATATCAGTCACTGATTTTAAATATATTTTGGTATGCGTCAGCGGTGATTTAAAATGGAGTCAAAACGTGAATTATGAATGAAGTACGCAGTTTGTCAGATTCTGAATTATTGGGTGCATCCTACGGCTGTGTAATTCACGGACGACATCAGTCGCTTACAGAACTCTTGTTCGACGAATTCTCCGTAGGCACGAGACTGCTACCAAATTATATTAACGAGCTGAACAGTGTAGATTCAAAATAAATCGTCCAGAATATGTTTATACAACACCGAGAGAATCGTAGATACGTTCACCAAACTGCTGAACATTACCAGGAAAAAGTTGCGTCCCTCGCAGAATCTTAAAAACTCCCAGTAGGCTCAGTTCGAAAATGAGCGAAGGCACATATTACCGCCCCGGTTTATATACCTTGCAAAGGTAACATTACTTACACTGTATAGAATCTGATGATTACAGAATGCCGCTGATAATCTTTCTTCGCGCGAAAGGAAAAGATAAGGTGAAACTACATTGTTACGCTACATATACTCCATCACTCCCCCATGTTTTTGAGGGTGCAGATGCAGAATTGCTGAAACATATATACATTAAAAACTTAATCCTTGTCTCCATTGGGTGTAAGTCCCTGCAATAAATGACTTATTGTGAAGCGGTAAAATGCTTTGCGGTAATAGCTGGAAGAAGTTCATTATACTCACAACATTTTAGGTACACGTTCGTTGACAATAGACAGGTTATGCTTCTTCCATTTCTCCAGCTGAATATCATGACGAAATAAATGTCGGATAAACAGCCTGGTGTGAGGGTACAAGGGTAACATGATTTCGCCACTCGATCTTGTTGCCACCATCAGGTGTGCTGATACACTGTCAACAGACAGGTTGAGCGAAGGATAAGATATGAAAATAAGGCAAATGAATATTTTATTAGTGTGCTACAAATGCTGAATATTGCTGCATATTGCTTGGTAGAAGTGAACTGGAATTACATCTCCATGTTGAAATATGAGCCAGCCAACTGACGAGTTTCTTAACCTATAATGTCACAGGTGAAAAGGAGGTCGCTCTTTACCCAGTTGCAATTTTTCAAGAAGATTTACGAAGTTTTTGACATGATCATATTTTTGTAATGCAATAATAATCGGTTTCGGCCACAAAGGCTACCTTCAGACGAAAGAAACATTAAAACCTTGCATTAAAACCTTAAAGCCAGTAACAATATTTTTACTAGTGTAGCTTGTGTGCTGCGTACTATTAAAAGACATCTGGCTCATACCTAAAAGTGGCATTTGGTGAACAGATGTTTATGCGTCTTCAAAATAAACTTAAAACCAATAGTCATGGAGTAATATTTTATTTTTGTTTTGCAGGTCTAGTTCCGTAGGACTAAACTGAGAAGCAAATCTCTAAGTGCACGGAAGGTGTCAGTACACGAAATTACAAAGTAATAGTAATACGATACAAAATGTTTACGAATCCAAAAGATTCATTCAACAATATAATATAGGATTCAGCTTAATCCTCGATAGAATAGATGGCGTGATTCATGAGGAAACTTCAGTTCCGGTTTGAAAGCGCGTGGATTGCGGCTAAGGTTTTTGTATTCTTGTGGTTGCTTATTGAAAATGAAAGCAGTAGAACACTGCACACTTTCCTGCACAAAAGTCAAGGACGAGCGACCCAAATGCAGACTGGATTTCTGCCTAGTGTTAACTGAGTGAAAGCTGCTAGTTCTTGGGAAGAAGCTGATATTGTTAACGAGAAACAATATTATGAAATATATATGTTGAGTGGTAAATGTCAGAATACCCAGACTAGTGAACAGGGGCCGAGAAGATGATCGTGAACAACACCACTTATTGCCAGAACCGCCCGTTTCTGCGCCAAAAATATTCTTTGAGAATGGGAAGACTTGCCACAAAATATAATACCATACGTCGTAAGCGAATGACAATAAGCAAAGTAGACTACTTTACGTGTCGAATAATCACTTATTTCAGATACAGTTCCAATAGTAAAAATGGCATGAGCAAGTCTTTTAACAAGATACTGAATGTGTGCTTTCCGAGACAGTTTACTATATGAACACCAAGAAATTCGAGCCGTTCAGTTTCGCTGATTACATGCCCATTCTGTGAAATTAAAACGTTAGGTTTTGTTGAATTGTGTGTTATAAAATGTAAAAACTGAGTGTTAATGCGATTTAGAGTTAATTTATTTCCTACAGGCCATGAACTTACGTCATGAAGTGCATTATTTGAAACATTGCCTGTGTTTCACACAACGTCCTGTACTAACAACCTCGTGTCATCAGCAAACAGAAATATTTTAGAATCACCTGTAATACTAGAGGACGTATGATTTTTATGAATAAGAAGTGGAGATCCTCCAGCACTGATCACTGGGGCGGTCCCCATTTGACCACTCCCCAGGCAGACCCCAAAACTGTGGACAATGACGTTTTTCTGTCTTTTGTTAGAGTAATAGGTGAACCAATAGCGAGATACTCCCAGTTACTAATGGTCCTCATTCTGGAGCTACGTTTTGTGATCAACATTATGAAACGTCTTAGTTAATCCTATAAAGATGTCTAGCGTTCGAAACTCTTTCTTTCATTCATCCAGTACATCACAGACAAAAGAGAATGTAGTATTTTTGGATATTTAATAACTTCTAAAACCGAACTGTACATTTTGTAGCAAATTATGTGAAATAAAATAATTAATTATCCTTACATACACAGCCTTTTTAATGATCTTAGCAAACACTGATGGCATAGAAATAGGTCTAAATTGTCTGCATTATCCCTTTCGCCTTCTTAATGAAGTAACTTTGCTACTGTGTACTTTAATCGCTCATAAAGCGATTAATAAATGCTCTTCATATATCTGACTTATCACTAACAGAAATATTTTTACTATGAAGTGAATTTAAATCTTCGACCTTGTGCTGCTGACCGGACACTTCCTTCACGACTAATCGTATGGTTTTAACATTCCTCTATGGATTAGCTGTTTGCGTACCACATACTTTTCGCCTTCATTGGTAGCACGTGTACTTTTCTTTCCCTACTCTGCGCTCGATACGCGCGTCCTCTGTAAGACAATCTTTACTTTAGAAAACGATAAAATGTGACAAGTAAAAGAATAATATATCAGTCAGTTACTCTTAAAATATAAGAATGGTGTGCAGATCATCAAAATGAATAAAACCAAATTTAAGAAGAGGAAGAAAGAAAGGAGCAACCCTTATACAACACATTTCCGAAGGTTCAATTCAGGAAGATACAAGTTTTTCCCACTGCACATAATCTTAGAAAAGGCTATAGCATCTGATGGTGGCCACTGTCAGCGCAAACACTGTATGAATTTGCCATAAAAAGTAATCGTATAAAAAATTTAAAAAAGAAAATTTATAATAACTCATACGTCAAGCGAGATATCATTTAAAAAAAAATATTCGTAAATGTAGAGTCTCGCTCTCTTTGCTATTAATTAAATACAATTCATGATTAAAGTCACTCTTGTATATCGCTTACTGTGTAGTAAATCTCGAGAACTTTTGAGATACTGTGGAAGTGTCAGGTTACTGTTAGCTTTGAGTGGCCATTCAGTCATGACTTGACACGACGACTCAGTTTAGTCCGCCCCAGTCTTGTATCTCGAACCCACTTGTTCATTGAAACACGCCTTCTAGAGTAACAAATGTTATGAGAAGGTAGTGTTATAAACGATGAAAGCTGATTCAGTGCTGAAAGCGTCATAGCACCTTCAAGTTTCAGAAGTGACTTGTCGAATCAGCTGATTCAAAGAGCTTTCGTTTCGTGAAAAAGATCATAATCTCGTGTCACTCTTCTCTCCATTATAATGATGGTTGATTTTTCCACGTAAAAATATAATCTTCAAATGTTTTATTACCAGCACAGTCTTTCATATCTATGTACAGATATAAGCTGTCTTACTACAAAACTTTTCTTAGTCGAGGTAATTAGCGAAAGAGGGTGTCTCAGTGAAAAATAATAGGAAGGCATGACTTCAGGGCAACTTTAATTGTACCTGTACGGTGCCTCTGCTGTACGGAAGTAAGATGCAAACTTCGTTCAGGCACGCATGCATGTCTGAAGAAACTTTGCGTCGTACTTATGAACAACCACAGGCATTGCAATATCGTATATATTTGCCGAAATCAAGCAAGCGATTTTCAGTTACAATGTCTCCCCTATACGGTAATATACATTATGGATTTACAAGTCCAACTTGTCGACACGTGTCTGACGACGTAAGAAAGTTTGGGCGTGGCGGTGAGCCATGCACGGATAGCCAATTAGCAAGGCGACCGCTGGCTGTAAACCGGAAATCCGCGTTCGAGTCCCGGTCCAGTACACATTCTCGTTGTCTGCATTCCATTATACAGCTGATGCCGATCCATAAAACTGCAAATGTATTTCACGTAGACTCGAAGAAATATGCAGGTTTGATAGTACCAGCGCTGAGATATAGAAATGAACTGGAATGTAAGCAAACAGCAGACTGTCAAAATACTCAACTAATCGAAAGGGACATATCAGAAAACTGAAATAGGAAATAAAAAAGATCCTCTCCCATTTTTCCAAAGGCTACACTTTCACAGACAGCTCAGTGTCCTAAGTGATAATATCCGCCATATCAATGTAGAAGAGGTAGGACATGTATGGATTATGTATTTATTCAGTAGCAAATATTTCAAAAATATGATACTGCTAGTAACACGAAATAGGCATCTCGGTGTGAAAGTTGCGTCTATATCAATCAGAAAGTCGTCGGTTAGGGGTTCGATCCCTGTAACTGCTTACATTTTGAATAAAATGCGCTATGGTGGCCGAGGCCTTTCAGTAAAAGGAGACACCTTCACTAAGTTTCCAAAGAACTCGTCAAAAAAAGGATAGATGTCGATAGAAAGGCGACATCTTGTCTTTGTCTTGGGAAAGTACCCGTAACAGTGGAAGATTCAGCAATGATCAGTCATAAATGTGGAGTAGGCAATGGAAACAGCGAGACATAAGGTGTATTAACAGGCTAAGCTGTTTTACATTAACAATCTCATAGTGACAACTTCAGTAGCAAAAATAATATGCTTCCAAGATTCCTGGGTGGAAATTGCCTAGGATCATTTTCGTGTAATAGGCAAAGCGTCACTGAGGTGTTTAAAAGATGCTGGCGTGTTCAACACTAGAATAGTTGGAAACATAGTGTCTTACTATGAGATACTCAGCGACAGAATTATTCTCCTGAGGACTGTAAATGTGTCGTATCTGTCAGTACTGTACTGGTTTACAAACCCCATTAAAGGCTGAATAATGACTTTGTAAACTAATTCATAAAGAGAGAAAATGTGACATGTTGGAGAAAGCCTTAAAGCTTCAGAAAAATGAAGACTGGGGGAGGCGCTTATTGCCTCGTTATCCTGTTGTCGATAGATATCTTCGCTCCTGTATCTTTGTGGGTTTCAATGTAGCAAGGAGTGCTATTGCATCATACTGAAGCGCGCGGGTTGCCTCATCTTTTCGATGTAAGAGCTTGCATTTGTGTCCCTTTTAAGTCTAGTCAGCAGCAGAACTGTTTGCAACCATGATTCTTTTCTTTCGGCGGAGGAATAGCAATGTTTTTCTTTGTATTGTATTTGAAGCCTGATATCCTTCTCTGCCTTCTGTCAGTTTCAGGCATGTGGGTTCGCTGCTTCCACCTACCAGCACGGTGGAGGAGACACACTCGATATATTGCAACTGTGGAGCTCTGACCCCGAACGTGCTGTGTACTGAAAGGTCAGGGTATTGGTAGACAGATGGGAGCCGCACGTTATAAACTGGCAGCTGTCTACTTCGTTCACTGCAACGTGAGCGGAACACAGAAGAAAATACAATCCGATGGGAAACATTTAAAAATAAATCGCTTTCAGATTTTCTGTGCTTTACAGTAGAGTGACTTGTGTGTTTCCAAAGATGGTCGCTGCAAGATTGGCCTTAACTAAAATGTGCTCATTCAATGTCGTTGCAATACTGAAGGCCTGTGGTTTTGTTTGAAGAAACGTATATAGCCAATGCTGTGCAAGTAATCCCCCACACAACAAACTATTATATATAGGTGACAGAGGCTAACGGGTTATTGTAAACCTGGTATATTTTTTCTCGCATTATAAATTATAATAGTGCCTGTGTACCACGTAATTCTAATTGTTATGTTCTATTGCACTTCTCTACTGACCGCAACAAATTTGCTTCAGTTTTACAGTTTTTAGAGACAGCATCACTGCTTCGGTACTGGCAGGTTCTGCGTTCGATCAGCACGTTGTCTAATCCATTAAAATAATGCAGTTTACCTACAACAATAATAACACGTCAATGTCAACGTCACGAATATCCTCTTCAGAGCAACTGGGCTGACAGCTGTGAATTATGCTCGGATGCTGGTGGAATCGACAGTCAACAGGTTTGTTTTCACTAATTTTCACGTGTTTTCCATGAATTTCGTGATACACCATTGTGGGTATGTGTGTTAAATCTTCCTCATAATTATTTTAATGATTACTCTCTCTCTCTTTCTCTCTATCTCTCTCTCTCTCTCACACACACACACACACACATGCAAAACAACCTTTTTTTCACAGTACGTTTGTTACAGAGCACTGATGACGTCTTCCAACACCATCATCTCATGAGCTTTCGCTAACCTCTTAATCTCGGTGTGGCATCGTACGTCATATGCAATCAATTATTAGGTGAATATACTCCATTCCGCGTATTTCCATACGGATATTACCCTCTGCACCTCGTTCCAATGCTTTAGAGCTTTCACTATGATGGCTTTAGAAGTGTCTTATCATCCTGTCCCTCCTTCTTGTCATTTTTCATATATTGATTTTCCCACAGATTTTGCATATATTCTCCTTATTCCGTATCAGTCTACCTAATTTTCAACGTTCTTCTGTAGCACTGCATTTCAAATGCTACGATTCTTTTCTGTTCCCGTTTCCCACGGAGTATGCTCCACTACCATACAATACTGCCAATTCTCAGAAATTTCTTGCTCGAAGTAAGGCCATATGTTTGATACTAGTAGACTCCACTTGACCAGACTATCTTTTTCCCAGTGATAGTGTGCTTTTTACGCCCTTCTTGCTCCGTTCGTCTTGGATATTTTTGCTGCCCAAGTAGTAGAATTCCTTACTTTCGTCTACTTTGCGATCACCAGTTATGATGTTAAGTTTCTATTCTGTGTTCTGCTAATTCTCCTTACTTTTGTGTGTTTCCGGTTTACTCTCAGTCGGTATTCTGTATCCACAGAATTCTCATTTCAGTCAACAGATTCTGTTGTTATTCTTCTGTTTCGCTGAGGATAACAATGTCATCGTCGAATATTATCATTGACACTGTTTAACCCTGAATTTTAATCCCACTTTGAACTGAATCTTTTATTTCCGTCATTTCTTTTTCGCGGTATAGATTGATATGTAAGGGAGAAAGACTGCATCCCTGTCTTGCAACATTTTTACTCAAGCACTTCGCCGTTTGTGTAACAGACTAATTGTTTCCTCTTGATTCTTGTACATACTACTTATTACTCGCCTTTCCCTGTAGCTTACGCCTCTGAAATTCAACACTTTACACCGTTTCACTTTGTCGAGTTCTTTCCCTAGTTCGACATGTGCGGGTTTGCTTTTCCTTTAGTGTGGCCTGTATACTTATTGCAGCGTCAGAACTGCCTATAGTGCATTTACCTTTCTTAAATCCAAACTAATCATCATCTGACAGACCCTCACTTTATTTCCATTTTTCTGTGTATTATTCTTCCAAAGCCACTTTAAATTCAATGTCGAATACTGAATCACCTTCGTCTTCCAAACGGATGACAGATATTTCTTCCATCGCGTCATCACGTAATTCCCCCACAACCCCCGCATAGTGGCCTTAGTGTATCGTTCCATCTATCCGCTCTCTCCTTTGCCTTTAACTTCGATTTCCCAATGCAATCTTAATGTTGTAACACTCGCTTTTTATTTCACCAAAGGCTGTTATGACTTTTCTACTTGATGAGTCAGTTCTCCCAAGGATCATTTCTTTTACGAATTCTTCATTTTTTTTTTTTTTTTTGCAGGCATACACTTCATATTTATTTCATTCCTAAGGGACTTTTACTGTCGCATTCCTTCTTTCCCTGAACATTTTTTTACTTGAAATTTCCTACCAGATTTTTGTATTTCCGTCTTTTGTCTATCAGTTGAAGTATATCTTCTGTTACCTAAGAATACTTCGAAGTTACGTTTCTTGAATCTATGTTCATCCATCTGTAGGTGTCCTTTTTAGAGATGTTCACTCTCTGCAG
The DNA here is from genome assembly GCF_021461395.2 of Schistocerca americana. Lineage (NCBI taxonomy): Eukaryota > Metazoa > Arthropoda > Insecta > Orthoptera > Acrididae > Schistocerca > Schistocerca americana. The sequence goes on from NC_060125.1 coordinate 326,781,409, forward strand.
CTCAACTGCGTGTCTGGTATTCCCTGTCACAGTACCCACATCCTCAGCGTCACGTAATTCTTTAGTGCTTCAGTATCCGACTCCCACTCATACCAGTTCTTGCCTACAGTTCCTTTATACTTTTGAGTACGTGTCTTAATTACAGTACTGTGACTGAGTCTACACTGATGAACTAAAATATTATGACCACTGCGCAACACGAGGCTGAATGCCTACTGATGGTGTTGCGGGCACGTGACGCACTACGGAAAGAATGTAAGTGGAAGAGAGTCAAATGCGCAATCATTATACCGAAGATACGGGCTGCAAATGCGGTAATCCACTTAAATAAGCAGTTTTGACACACGACAAAATGTGCAAGTGGGAGGATGCCCCACTGTATAACCCAGGACAGGCAGTGATCTGTGGCAGATCTGACTACAGAGTACATAGCTCGTGCGTTCACAAGTGTTTCCAAGTACACTGTCCAAGGCCATTGTTGAACATGGATCTCCAAATCACACGATCCCGCGTTGACCCAACGACATCGTCAGTTATGATTGCAGTGAGCGCAGCATCACTGAGTTTTCGCCGTTGATAATAGAATCATGTCGGCTGCCGATGTTGCACCAAGTCGATGATTTAGTCCTTACACGACATTATCCAAGCGGATGGTGGCACGAATCATGCACCGCGCCACAGATGCAGACCACAGAGGGCACAATTATGCCATAGGTACATTGAGTTGCGCTTCCACGGGATCTGTTGTCGTAATCGAAGGTATCATGACAGCAGAGAACTACGTGAACATTATTTTGGACCACCTGCATCACTTCGTGCTTGAAGTCCTCCCTATGGTGATGATGTCTTCCAGCATCATAACTGTCCTTGTTTCAAGGTCTTCATCATTCCACAGTAATTTGAGGATACTTACAGTGACCTCAAACTGATGTCAGCCAACAAATGTGCCTTATCTGTACCCACTGAAACACACATCGGGAACCAGCTTCGTATTCGTAAATCCATACCGCAATCATCGGGAATTGCTTGATGTCTCGTGCCGCATACTTCTGGAATCCCGTCAAGGACTTGTAGAATCCATGCCAAGCAGAATCTCTCTTGCACTGTGCAGCAATCCACTATTAATAAGTTGGCCATGATGTTTTGGCTCATCGGTGTATGTCTACATACGGGTGCGCCTTACAATCGGTTATGTGACTATAATACAATCCACCTGGAATCCTCCCGTGTGTCAGGGTCATTTCCACGTATACTTCCTGGTCTTGCGATTATTGAACATAGTATTTGGACTGAGACTTTGTGTTTCCCCTTTTCAGATTTTCTAGCTTCCCTACCAGCTTCAAAGTTCTGACATTCCAACTCCAACTCATAGAATGTTATCCATTCGTTGGTTATTGAATCTTTTTCTCATATTCATCTTCCTCTTGGCAGTCCCTTCTGGAGGTTCGAATGAGGGACCTACCCGGAGTCTTTTGACAATGGAGGGATCCTCATCTAGTGTACTGTGGATGTACATTAAGTTTCAATAATGCAGTGTTTGTCACTACCTTCTGCATCCTATTGCTGTTGATATTTACTGATTCTTAAGCCTGTTTGGCAGTTTCCCATTCCAGTGGCAAGAGAGTGCACTGAACCTATGTTAGTTTCTCCGCACTGTTTGACATGGTCGTTGGCAGGACGTGGTTGACTTCTTATGCCAGAGATCTCCGGCCGCCCTTGCTGACGCATATTAATCAAAATTTCTTGGTTGAAATCCACGTTATAGAAAATTATAATTACCAATCAATGACGCTAAGCCTGTGTCGATCAGCAACCTGATGAACAATGTACGCAAGGCCTGTCTCGTAGCTGGTGGAATGTTTGAAGAAATTTCGGGTCCGCAGCTGGTAGCCATCAACTACATGATGTTTCGAATGAGCACGTGCCATTTATCCTCGGGTGAAGCACCGAAGACTGATATAGCTATCATACGCTCCGCAATTTATGGAGCGCTGTGAGTACTCCGCTCATGCGTTAAAATCATACTGACAGAGGGCACATAATTGTGGGCGGCAGTTTTCTAGCTGTTGGAACTATGGGATTCAGCTGTCCTCGGCATTACCACTCTCCGCAGCATTCGGTGCACTCTGTCGTCTTCGATTTGAGTTAATCGCGTATTACTATACAGTGGTGTCCCAAATAAGACATTCCTGTGGCCAAAATTGTTGAACTCTCTATGTGAAACGGCTCTTTTTCGTGTACTGAGATATTACAAGAAAGGTTTATCAAAGAAACATTGCAGATAGCATGTGCTTAATTCAACAATAGCGACGATAATTCACTTTCCAATTACCCTTGGGTAAATCTATCTTTTCAGAGGCACCGAGTTTCATTAGATCGGCCATTAGACAGCGAGTTACCTTAGACTCGCCATCAGTAACATAATTTAATGTGGGTCTATATCCAGCCAGTGAACGTTGCCTGCATTGTTGTTCAATAATGCATTCTCAATCAATCGAGAATAATTTTTACAAATGATTTTTATTCCAGTCTTTGATCACAATATTAAGTCCTTCGACGATGAACGGTTTCAGTCAGCAATGACCATCTTCAGATCTGTTCTACACCATATCCTAATGTGATAAAGCCGCAATGGCATCTTCAAAACATAAAAATATACTCAGCAAACCATCGTCACGTAGAACTAAAATGTGGTGTAAAATAAGCCACATCGTCCACACAGTCATTTTGCAACTCAACAATTTTTACTCATTAAATTACAGTAAGTTAATGAAAATGTTCGGCAAATTAATCCCAAGGCGGTTCTCTTTTCGTTTCTCGAAGGGTCAAAGAGAAAATACGAGTAGTGTTCGGTCGTTTCATCATCGAACAATCCGCACCGAGGTCCTCGTATTTGACATCCGAAAATTATTAGGACACAGTAAAATTTACTTTAATGACAAGGATATAAGGAGGGTTACTGATGTGTCACCACATCATGGAATTCAACTTTTACACAACAAGATCAGCACAATTGGATGTGGGGTAGTAGTGCTGGACCAAGTGACACATCAGGCAATCACCATCGTCAGTTGCACTGAACCCTTATTTGGCACACTTAAACAAGACAAATAACAAGTAAGACTACCAACACGTTTTCAAAATTACCATTTAGGTGAGAGCAAGATAATTCAAAATTTAAACATTAATAAACAACGACACTTATCGCCTGTTACACATTTAATGAAACGAGTTAAAAATTATTTACTCAAAATTACGATCAACTTGAAGAACAATTTATTAAATTCTAGGGAGGAAATATAGTCTATCGTTACTGCAGTGATTGGTATTACCAAAATTATGCAGAGTACAGGCAACAACCAATCAGATACCATGGCACACAACCACGTTACTTAAATGGCTGGCACGCTACAATGTAGGGTATAAAATTTCATGTGACCCAACATCCTCGTGGGATTCAACAAACTACGCCCTGAAGCGGACGCCCGCCCACTCAGCTGTTTCCAATACAGGCTTGGCAAGGAGCCCCAAATGGGAGGAACAACGGTCACGAATATGCATGAAAAATCCCATAACTAGTGGGTATCCACAACAGACTGAAATCTGCCTTCAGTAACTAGAAACACATTAATTCATTACAGCACATCATCTGTAGAATTAATCTACGTATTAATGAACATCAGCTATGCAGTACAAATCTATTATCTTATGTGCGGACGGCCAATTATACATTAAGCTGCGAACGAACCGGATATACGGCCAGCCGGCACGTGCTGGCAAAGGGAGCAGAAAATACACAACACCACAAGCAGGACCCAACCCAGGACCCCGCACCCGCTAGCAAGACACAAAGAAGACCCCATGAAACAAAATCAAATTTAAGGAAATAGCGTGCAGGCAAACGGTATATCGAGACCGTCCCCCGACGCAAGACACAACTTATAGCAAATAGCTACACTTAAATTTGTGATAAAATCAGAATTAATTACTATATCCAGATACTGTCATTGAAGGAATTCTTCTACTTTCATTAACAGAATCAGTTTCAAACTATTTAAATACACAAGAACAACTGGCCTCTCAGTAACGTGTAAGAATCTACGAAAATAGTCATTTAGAGTTAGACACGTGTCTCTCAGACACAATATCACTTCAAATAGGAACGCAACAGTAATATTATTGTAGAGCGCAGCAAGATATATCCAGGGAAAATTTTATCCATGTATATCTATAGCAATTGGGCAGCTTAACTCTGTCGTGTGATATAAATACAATAACGAGGTGGCACTTAGACAAGGACCAGCCAAACTGTTTTCAGTGGCGGTTAACACTGACAGTAGCAATCTACAAACAGAATGTATCAGCAATCGAGACCCTAGTAAATGTTATTCATCACATCACATACAGCTCTCGCTAGAGCCTTGCGTACTAAGCAAGTTGAAATTAACACATTCGAGGACTGATTCAGTAGGAGTAGCAACAGCAGGCCAAGAAAATAAAGTCAACAGCATTGAGCCCAGTAATCGATTCCGGCCACAATTTACAGCACAAGCAGTGCCCTTAAAATCTATCTTGTCCGACGAAGCCAGCCACTGCAGATCCCTGTGCCAGGAGACATGCAGGAAGCAAAATACACCAACGGCTTCCCAGTAACGTGACTGCTTCCACGCCGGCGATATTTGCTACGGTGCCGTCACCAGGGTAAACAGTGCCTTCTAGATGTGCTCTTCCTGCTGCCTCGCACGGGACCTGTACTGTCTGCCAGACTTCCCCAACGACGTTACCGCTCCGCGTCCCAAAGCATAATCCCACGCTACTTGCTAGAGCTTACTGCTCGCTCCCCGATCGGCCCGGTGGGTGGTGGTGCCACCGCGCTCTCTGCGCACACCCCCCGGAAATATGAGCCATATCGGCGGCGGGAATATCGCTGATCGAGCCACACAGCTCAGTTACTAAGCTTTTAAATTATTAACATGGCTACATATAATAAATGACACGATTATTTACCTGCAAACAGGGAGAACCTATCTTCGGCCTTAAGAGCTCACACAGGCGAAAGGGGCATAGGTAATTTTATGAGAATTGAAGACCAGTCTCTTCATTTGCTACCAGCGACATGAAAACGGTATTTCACAGAATTCCCTCTAGCTTCGTCATGCGTAAAATGCTTTCTGTGCTGAAAAGAAACAGAGTTCTCTGGTTCTCTACCTATGGCACAAAACACACTTGTGGATCCATTGTCCTTTCTTTACCCACAGGGGGATCTTAGTAGCAAGAAGATAAACAAATAAGTTAATAATGACGCTACATTGCCTCCTTCAGCGCTGGACGTTTTGACTCAAAAAGCCAACACTTCAAGCATTCAGTCCCATCACTGGTATTATGATCTTCATTCTGGTATACCACTTTTTGCAGACATCCTGTAAATAAATGCATTTGTCAAGTAATATTCGTTAGATACCTAAAATAACAGTAGCTACTTGGAGTTAATTATGACACGCCATATTATGCCATACATTCGTCTGTTTTTGTTGGCAGAAATTTTGAATTACTTGTATTCTTTTTTCCTGTTTACTGACAAGAGAAAGATTACATGTTCATTGTTCGTGACTACGTTTTATGATTTTAGATTACTATTTTATGTCCATATTCCTATGCAGACTCGAAATTTTCCAGGAATTACAAGTATTTTTGTGCCCTTTCGCATTCCTCCCGGTTTGCTTAAATATAGGTTAATCAGTTGAAAGTAGCTATGTTTCTTTGATTGTTACAAACATATTTTTTTATAAGTTCAGTTGTTATGGGTATTTTATACAAAGCAAAATTATATCCATTTTGATCCATAGGCACGGAAGCACGACATAACCGCAAGAACGCGAGGTGAAGCTCCGACGTAGGAATCCAGTGCTAGGTCAATGACCATGATGTCTTTTAATGATTGCTTCACAGATCGTCTTCAGACAGCACTTCAGAGGGTTACGCAAAACACGCGAAGGTGCAATCTCAGTGTTACATGAGGATGTTACATACATCATGCTTCCCTGGAATGAAATCTGGTTTACTTTGTGTATATTCATTTTAGTATGTGTCCTTCGGGGACTTGTATTTTTCTTCAGCTATTAGATGGCAACCTTTTTGCTACCTCTACTCTGTTAAATTACTTAAAACCAAGCCGTCTCTCATGGTTTTACAGCTACTTTAGTGTCCACTATAGGCATTAAGTAAATGTCTCTGTAGTGCAATCGGGCAGGTTTCGTGCAATTTGAACCTTTTACACTTTAAGGATGTAGACTGACACGTTGTGACAATTTTGTCAGTAGCAACCATTATTACAGGCGGTCAGCATGGCAGACATTCAGTTTGTTTGCTGCAATTGCACAGATCCAGTTTGTGCTTGCGAGTACTTGGATTTAACACCACATGAAAGTGAGGAAGAAATTCCTTAGAATGTGCGTATGGAAAACAGCGTTATATGGATGTGAAACATGGACTGTTGGAAAATCGGAACTGAAGAGAATAGAAGCATTTGAGAGGTCGAATGTTGAAAATTAGGGCGACTGATAAGGTAAGGAATGAGGAAGTTCTGGGCAGAATCGGAGAAGAAAGGTATATGTGGAAAACACTGTCAAGGAGTAGGGACAGGATGACAGGACATATGTTAAGACAGCACGGAATAGCTTGTGTGGTACTAGAGGGAGCTGTAGAGGGCAGAAACTGTAGAGGATGATTGAGCCTGGAATACATCCAGCAACTAATTAGAACGTAGGTCGCAAGAGCTACTCTGAGATGAAGAGGTTGGCACAGGGATGAAGAGGTTGGCACAGGAGGGAAATTCGTGGAGGATGGGATCAAACCAGTCAAAGGACTGACGACTAAAAAAAGGGGGAAGAGGGTTGCACAGGAGACATGAGGCCTCCGAGGATTAACGACATCATTACACCCTAATTTCAACCTCCATGATGTGAGTAAAACACTCACACTTCATCTCCAGAGATTTTTAAATGGTTGTACATGTGCACTGCTTTACATAATCACTCGCATAAGTGTACTACATTATCCACTTTAGTGAACTTAATCTCTGCTGAGAAACATCAAGATAAAAAATTTGTCCCTCCAGTGTAAGGAACGTATGAAACACCTCATCGGAATATAAAGTTTCCTACTGTAATAACAAAGATCATATATCATTTACTGTACTTACAGAGTTCAGATCACATAGAAAACCTTCCGTTTTTGCAATATTAGTCCATATTTTTGTGTGCTGATCTCAGTGTTCTGATACTTAAAGATAAAAACTTTTCATTAAAACAATAGAATCGCGCACTTCAATACTCAGGACTCAGTTGTCCTACACTTGTAGGTGATGAAATCTATCACGCCTCATAACGAATCAGAAACAAAAGCGAAAACAACCCGCCCTGTGCGTCAAAGAGAACACATATAATTCCTAACATCAGTTACAATCAAACATGTACAGAACAATTCTTGGCCGAGATCTGGTGCTAGGACATTAAGTTATTTAAATGTTAAGAGAACAAGAAATCTACACTCCTGGAAATGGAAAAAAGAACACATTGACACCGGTGTGTCAGACCCACCATACTTGCTCCGGACACTGCGAGAGGGCTGTACAAGCAATGATCACACGCACGGCACAGCGGACACACAAGGAACCGCGGTGTTGGCCGTCGAATGGCGCTAGCTGCGCAGCATTTGAGCACCGCCGCCGTCAGTGTCAGCCAGTTTGCCGTGGCATACGGAGCTCCATCGCAGTCTTTAACACTGGTAGCATGCCGCGACAGCGTGGACGTGAACCGTATGTGCAGTTGACGGACTTTGAGCGAGGGCGTATAGTGGGCATGCGGGAGGCCGGGTGGACGTACCGCCGAATTGCTCAACACGTGGGGCGTGAGGTCTCCACAGTACATCGATGTTGTCGCCAGTGGTCGGCGGAAGGTGCACGTGCCCGTCGACCTGAGACCGGACCGCAGCGACGCACGGATGCACGCCAAGACCGTAGGATCCTACGCAGTGCCGTAGGGGACCGCACCGCCACTTCCCAGCAAATTAGGGACACTGTTGCTCCTGGGGTATCGGCGAGGACCATTCGCAACCGTCTATATGAAGCTGGACTACGGTCCCGCACACCGTTACGCCGTCTTCCGCTCACGCCCCAACATCGTGCAGCCCGCCTCCAGTGGTGTCGCGACAGGCGTGAATGGAGGGATGAATGGAGACGTGTCGTCTTCAGCGATGAGAGTCGCTTCTGCCTTGGTGCCAATGATGGTCGTATGCGTGTTTGGCGCCGTGCAGGTGAGCGCCACAATCAGGACTGCATACGACCGAGGCACACAGGGCCAACACCCGGCATCATGGTGTGGGGAGCGATCTCCTACACTGGCCGTACACCACTGGTGATCGTCGAGGGGACACTGAATAGTGCACGGTACATCCAAACCGTCATCGAACCCATCGTTCTACCATTCCTAGACCGGCAAGGGAACTTGCTGTTCCAACAGGACAATGCACGTCCGCATGTATCCCGTGCCACCCAACGTGCTCTAGAAGGTGTAAGTCAACTACCCTGGCCGGCAAGATCTCCGGATCTGTCCCCCATTGAGCATGTTTGGGACTGGATGAAGCGTCGTCTCACGCGGTCTGCACGTCCAGCACGAACGCTGGTCCAACTGAGGCGCCAGGTGGAAATGGCATGGCAAGCCGTTCCACAGGACTACATCCAGCATCTCTACGATCGTCTCCATGGGAGAATAGCAGCCTGCATTGCTGCGAAAGGTGGATATACACTGTACTAGTGCCGACATTGTGCATGCTCTGTTGCCTGTGTCTATGTGCCTGTGGTTCTGTCAGTGTGATCGTGTGATGTGTCTGACCCCAGGAATGTGTCAATAAAGTTTCCCCTTCCTGGGACAATGAATTCACGGTGTTCTTATTTCAATTTCCAGGAGTGTAATAGCAACAAAAATTAATCATCGATGATACTGTAGTTAGAAAGTACAAACATAATTCATACGTAAGGATGGGTCAAGGATTGTTACTCTGGATTTTTTGTCCGCCATAAAATCAAGGTGACTAGTCTTGTATTATTTGCATATTACACATTGTTTGAACAATAAGATCCTTTTCTCAACAGTTCTATCTTGGGCAACAGAAAAGTTCGCGGCGTACCTCAGGAATGACACACTCCATTCGAAATATGCATCACTCATTAATTCCCATTCACTACACAATTATTTGCCCCGAACACAGATTCTCGACTCTATCCTTTCAAGATACTCTATACTCATAAATATATACCTGTTCACATTTAGTACTCACGTAGATATTTACAAGAAATAAGTGCAAAAAATCATGTCGGAGGAACATCCGCAACTGAGAACAATACCCGAGGTTGAAAACACCACTATTGTTGTAAGGTTCTTTTATTTAACACAGACCGGTTGCTGCCTTTTATATGTCCGTCTTCAGGTGTCGTAACTTGATGCTGTAACCCCGACCACGGCGTATAAGAGCCCTAAACCAGTTGTGTGTTAAATAAAAGAACCTTACAACTCTAGCGGTATTTTCAAACTCTGGAAGAAATTAGTGGCCAAAAGCCGACTAGTCAACTTCCTCTTGTGACAAAAAAATGGTTCAAATGGATCTGAGCACTATGGGACTTAACTCCTAAGGTCATCAGACTCCTAGAACTTTGAACTACTTAAATCCAACTAACCTAAGGACATCACACACATCCATGCCCGAGGCAGGATTCGAAGCTATAGCCTTAGCGGTCGCTCGTTTCCAGACTGTAGTGTCTAGAACCGCTCGGCCACCCCGGCGGGCCTCTGGTGAGAGGTTCATGCTGTATTAGTATGATTGTCGACATATGCACAAAAACTAATGTTCGCATTTTCACCTATCTTTCAATTTTGACTACGTAACAACATCTTAGTGAACTATGGTAGGGGTTTATATTCAACATAGGGGAATGGACATGCCATCCTAGAATTCAATCGATGAACATGTAAATACTTCATTGGTTACCAAAATCGCAGATTTTGACTTTGATCGTGCCCCTCGAGTTCTTTTCTAACTACTCTGTACAGTTCAGTGTACAATAAGTTCCACTTCTTGTTTTGTAAAATCGAGACACTGGAATACAGTAGTGTCTTTTTACCCATGTGAAAGCTTTTTATCGTATGACTTTGCAGATGTGCAGAATCTGAAATGAAAATGAGTATTTCACATGTCTTTTCTTCTCTGGACACATGGCTTCTATGCATGTGTGCGGGAGAGTTCACCCTTCATTTTTCTCACCTCTTCTAACATAACTTCAGTGGGTTTGTGTCATGTGGAGGGGTGTGGCAAGTTGTTAACTATCTGCTCGAAAGCAGTTACAAACTCATATCATTTTGTTTGTAGATGTGGTACATATGTTCTAATGAAGCAGTTTGATTCTCAGGGAACCAACTTTGTCTGGTATGATTTGGGTTAAAGTTTCGAAATTAAACCTTGCCGAATGCGCTGTTCATGAAAAATAGATTTTCATGCCATCTTAGTAAGATTAGAGGGGGTGTCGGAAAGTAATGCATCCCGGTTACCAAACCTAGGATAGTAATCTTCTCTGATCTCTTGATTATGAGTGCTGCCATTGCAGTCTTTGCGGTATAGCATTTCTCTAAATCTAATTCTACAGGGTCACAATGTAATTAACACACCACTATCTTGAAGAACACTTCTGGCATGTGATAAACACGATTTCTCCTATTTTACGTGTTGAAATAGTGTTTAATGCCATCTTGTTAGAAACATTCAAACGTTTTGCCTTCTGACAGATCGGGCAATACCTGATGCACATGTCGACGTAGGTTTGGGAGATACCAGTGTGAAGCAATTTTTCTCTTACACATCTACACCCCAAAATGCTCGCATACCAAATGCGTGTGCTATATAAGATGTTCTTGGCAAGCAAACAGTATATACATACATTTCAAATCTGAATTAGGTGTATGCCAATGGAACAGGACATCACTGTGTACACTCTATTACTGTGATGTCTTATGATGTCGATGTTGTGATATAAATTTTTGTGGTTGGATCTTCGGTCCACATCTTGCAAACTTCCATTTTTCTACACAATTCTAAGTAACAGCGCCAGTGAATCGGATGCTTCCTCAATAACACCTTATTGTCTGATAGTTACTCAACCAGGTCTGAAAATTGGGGGACCTCTGGAGGTAATCTTGAAAGAGTTTTCACAACCACATCATCCTCCTTTTATGTGTACATACTAGTTATATTATTGCAGGAAAAGTGACCAATGCACAAGTCTTACATGAAGTACGTCATAAGTTATCATGAAACTTACAGCTTGATGGTCACAGAAGACTCTTATATGTTTTCCGTAAATGCAATACTGATTCTCAATAAATGACCATACAAAACGTGACATTGTATTGTTGAAAACCATGTGACGCTTTCTGGCAACATGTTTATCAGTTCTGTATTATTCAAAAACTGACTGGGCAGAAATCCGCTAAAGAAAGTAGAAAGCCCAAAAAATGGCTTTTCCGGGTTTTTAAGGGAAGGGTGAAGTTCTCTATTACTTTTATTTTGTCGGAGCCAGGTGAAACTGCTGTGGGTGGAATGAAATATCCAAGAAACTCAATCTTATGCTTGGTGAATCTTGATTTCTGTAAATTTGTAGTAATCACACTAAAAGATAATATCTATAATACCATCTCCAACAACTGAACATGCTCTTCCCAAGTCAGAGTGGCTGTCAGTAAACTGTACAAATACAGCGTTGCTTTAACGGTTCTGGGCCAACCAGAGTATCCATCACCGTTATGGAAACTCTCACAGGCAATACCCTAAACTTATAAGAACATTGCACAAAAGTAAAACCTATATATTTATGTGCACTCTCAATTAGGTCAATTCGTCAATGAGAAGATTTTAGATCAATTGTGGTTATTAATAGTACTGTGTGAAACTTTTGTAATATATATTGCAGCATAGCTGGCCTATAGTTTTACATCAACAGCCCTACCATCAAAAATTATGTTCACCGCTGCTCCAGGTTATATCATTAACAGTTAAGTATTGCCATAGTCCGCCACCGGTAGCTGAGTGGACAGCGCAACAAAATGTCAGTCCTAAGGGCCTGGGTTCGACTCCCAGCTGGGTCGTAGATTTTCTCCTATCAGATATTGGGTGTTGTGTTGTCCTAATCATCACCATTTCATTCCCATCGACGCGCAAGTCGATGAAGTGCTGTCAAAACGAAAGACTTTCACCCGGCGAACGGTCTACCGGACGAGAGGCCCTACTCACACAAAATTTCTTTTAATTGTCATTTTGAGATAAAGGTATTTCAATCACTCGCCAGTGGAACATGTTCTGTATTTCTCATTTCACCACTATTAGGCCCCTCAATGTAAGGTGTCCTCAAGGCCAATAGTAGCAGTAGTGACTGTGATGAAATCCAAAGATCAATGGTGAGCCACATACTCAGTTATCACTGAGTCTCGCATTTATTACCTTCGAAGCTTCTTTATGTCTGGCACTGTCTATGAATAAGAGAGGAGAAAGAAGAGAAATGCAGTATGCTTTAACAGAACAAATCATTACTTTTGCAGCACATTTTAAAAGTAGGGGCTGGTGAAACCATTAGAAAACCCATTCAGCCAGATTTAAACAAGAAAGGGAACAGTTAATGGAAAAACGTATAGCGAGGTCTAAAATAGGATGTTATTGCAATAGAAGGCAACAATAGAATCACTTTATCCCGTTACGTTAGTGTCGCGTTTCGAAACTGTTTAGTGGGAAGTGCCGCAGAGAGGCGCGTTTCGGATTCCCGTTTGCAGTGTAAGGTATTTGCAGCCATTGCTATCCCAATTAGCACGGCAACGTTGTAACATTCTCGTAGGTAGAACTGCAGTGGAAACTTGTGCCACTGGGGAATTCGGTTGGCAACTGTATTGAGGTCACTCACCAGGGAACGCAAATAGCGCATTCCCATTAACGTTACCGAACATCAGACAAGTATTTCACAAATGTCGTGTCTTAGCAAATAGCAGTTCGAAATGATGTAAAGTGTCATAAGTCGATGTAGGTGTTGAGTATCATTGAAACAACATGCGTCAGGAAACAACGTCAGTCTTTCTAAAAACTGTCGACACAGTGTATAAATTTGCTGTGCTACGACTGTCACTCGTTAACTAGTAGCGAAAAAGTAATAAACATGGCGAAAAGGAATAATGTATGATAAAATGTGTTTAATCAGTTAGTTATTGTTCTATAGGTCAAATTCACGGTTGATGTTAGGATGTGGACTGTCTCAGGAGAACTAGCTTCGAGAGGTAGGAGAGGTAGTCTTGAGTGTCAAACTGAGAATAAGGACCCGCCACCGAGAGTGTTATACCACATTGCTACAGAGCGTCGATATTATAGGCACCGGCGCCTGCCGCTAGGCAGCAAATGCGACTTCGTACGCTGATGGTCCATAGGTGGAACGTCTCACAATGATCTTCTAAAGTGATTGCGACTGATTGCCACGACCGCCAGTGGAGAATATGAAGCTGTCTTCTGTATGAACAGGCCTTGCCTTCTGCGAATGTTATCCCCTGCTGCCTCGGAGGAAGACGGTTTTAGATACTGGTTCCCAACCGCAGTTTTCTTCCGCATATTTATTGTCAATATTTAGGATTTGCTCCCAGTATCAATTTTTCTTTCACACGTACTATTTTTCTACACAGTAGCCGTCACGAGCTAGGCTTCCTTTAGCGTTGTGTAACGGCATGTGTTTTCTTGTTAGCAGCCATGTTTTCACTGCTCTCATTTTCTTAGAAGTGTGTAGAGCCAGTTGTCGAGTTTTTATGCGCCGCTCACCAGCAACTATGGCATTTACGCTATTTAACATGTCGGGAGCAATGGATGTGACAAGACGTCCCGATCGTGGAGCTCGTTTTCAGCACTTCTTGATCCTTTAACTTCTTATATCCATCGTCCAACAGCACTGTAGTCTACTGCATCATTTCCACACTCTGCAAGCAAACGGTTACGGATAGTAATCCCAATTTCTTTTTTCACAACGAATAATTCAGTTACCGTTGTAATGCACGTCTTGCCTTTTAATGATTCACTACAGGTCTGCTACCTATTGTTAAAACTCGGCGGAAATGCTGAGGAAACGTCAGACTTGGGACACATAAAAGAACATTTTCCTGTATTTATTAACGTCTGCAAGAAATTCGGTAAATATTTATAGAACCACTTTTGCATTTCACCCATTAAATGACTTGCCAGTCACCTTATAAGTAACGCATATCCACCGTTGAGTTGGTCATGAAAGAGGAGGTACGACCGATATCTGACAATCATCTGGAAAGCAATAATGCAGGAGGAGGACAACTCCGTAACTATGAAGGCTAAGACTGCTCGAATGTTCAGTTCTTTTAGTTTCATCACGAGAACATTACCCAACGTGGCCCAAAGTAACTCTTCCACATTCTTGTGCGTATTTTGCACATGCGGTTGTTTTTTTCTTGCATTACAATTTCAGTGGATACTACCAGTGGTTTTCGCATTTAGAAAGTCTGCAAACACCACCTAAAAACCATATTTATACATTCTCATAGATTACTCGAATGTTTGAGCTTTACTGTGATGCGGGGTTCAACTCATTGTCTATCGTGAGCAAGAAGAGGAAATTAAGTAATGGTCTATCACAGGGCTCCGCCTTAGCACTCCTATTAATCAGCTTATATGTCTACTGTCTCCCCAAAAACTGGTGAAAAAAATACTGCTACGCGGACGATAACGCTCTCGCTTACAGAACCAAAGAACTCGGACAAGGGAAGACAATTCTCACAGAAAATCTAGCCGTTGTGAGCTACTATTTTACAAAGTGGCGATAAAACCCAATAAAAGTAAAACTGAAGTATGTACATCGGATCTGAACAACAAACAAGCTAACACAAAATTCAGAATGAAACTTGACGGAAACCTCTTAGCCATAACAAGTATTCGATTTACCTCGGCGTCACCTCTGATCGTACCCTCTCACATAAAAAACATCCTGCAAGTACCGCTGCCAAAAGAAAAACTAGGAAAATTATTATTCAAGATTTGTATGGAATGACTTGGGGACCTTAATCAATTGCCTTACATTGTGCTGTTCTTCTCAGAGACCAATTTTTGCGCCCCTGTGCAGCTAAACAGCTGCCACACCAACCTGATCCACTTCCAGCAAACAAAATAATGCGATTGATAACTGGAACAGTCCTGCCATCATCTATTTATTGGCTTCCTCTTCTGAGCAACTCTATCCATCCGCAATCCGTAGAAGCAGGGCCTTGCTTAGGGAACAACGAAAGCTTCAGAAGTAACTGGAATCCACAAAGGGTTACAGTGTCTACCACGAAATAAAGACTCCGTTCAAGAATCCCACCGTTACAGAAAGCAAAACAGCTACATGCCAGTAATAAATAAATGAGAGGCCTGTGGAATCAGACCGGTCGAAGTTATTGAAAATCCTGAAGAGCGTGGGTGGTTCCGCAAATATAACTGTGATACTACTGAACAGAACTCGACAGGAAACTAGATGCCAAACTAAATAGAGCTCGCACTCGGCCTGGTCGACAAGCACACTTTACAAATAAGGAGCTACAGGGTATCCGGTTTCTGACTATGGGGCTCCGAACCAGATAAAGAAGCACATCAGAGAAAACTATCCCTTCTGTTCCTATCAGGGTAGCTGGAGCGACCTCGTGGAAAGTGATTATACAGCTCTTATATGAATTAGGAACTTAGATACTGATATTTAGCGGTTATATATGTAACTTGTCTTTCTATATTCTTGTTGCATGTATACACAATGGTTATGCACATGCACTTTAACACTGAATTTTAGCCTTACGAAAAATAAACTAAGCTCCAATCGAACAGGCCATGAAGTCCCAACGTTACCAACTGGCCGCCGTCTCATCTTGAGCTCACAGGCGTCACCGGATGCGGATATGGAGGGGCGTGTGGTCAGCACACCGCTCTCCCGGTCGTATGTTAGTTTACGAGACCGGAGCCGCTATCTATAAATCAAGCAGCTCCTCAGTTTGCCTCACAGAGTTTGTGTGCACCCCGTTTGCCAACAGCGCTCGGCAGACCGAATGGTCACCCATCCAAGTGCTAGCCCAGCCCGACAGCCCTTAACTTCGGTGATCCGACGGGAGCCGGTGTTGCCACTGCGGCAAGGTCGTTGGAGAGCCTTACAATTGAATAAATTGATAAATATCTTGAAACTGTATGCATGATTTTGGCTTTTCGCACGTTTAACCCCTGTTTGTTCTACAGCTATCTGTATGCTTCAGAAATTTCAGGCGTTGTATATCTTATGTGAGCACAGTCTCGTTTATTCGTAATCTGGCCTAGTTCCCCAGTGAACAATTAACGGAATCTCTCTGTACACTTATGAACAAAGAGACGGCTCGAAAGCCGTAGACCTACTCTTGTTATACGGAATAAATAACTGTAAAGCATGAAATATTATCTCCGTGAAGCACGTGTTTTATTACGATGAGCTCTCTCGCTCTGTCTCGTAACATAGAGTAACGACTCTTTTACAATGCAGAATATGAGTTAGCTATCTGTTTATTTCACTGTCTTTTATAAGTGTGTCGTACAGAGCGTCCTCTTAACTACTTGCTTGTCTGTTGGTAAACGCTGCAGCTAGTAAGTTCACTTTCCGAGATTAACCATGGTAAGAAAGGGTACTATACTTTTCATCGTAACGCGTTAATTGTCAACTGTTATACTGCACATTTAGTGTAACGTGAACATTTATTCCGATAAGCGTCACAGTCACTGGGTTCCTCGCTCTTCACGCTACACTACGTACTATTTCTGTAATTATGCAAGCCAGTAGAAGCTTAGGAATGTGGCTGAGGTGACTTGTAGGTCGCTTAGGGCTCCTGTGAGTTTAGATATCAGACGACGCTAGATGAGAGATTTTTTCTCTTTAAGCAGATGTCTTGTAAGCTAGATACAATCGTAGAAAATTTCTTCTGGACAGGAGACGGACGACTGCTGGTTGCCTTCAGTGAAAGTTCACTTAGCGGACATTTCCTTCCGATTGAGCTGGGATTATAAAAAATGTCACCATGATGTCACTGTTTTGCCTGATGGGACTGCCCACACTTCCAGTGTGACAAGAGCCCCCAGGAGGAGCATGCAGCGACCGAATTTGGGAAGCATTATGAGGCTGATGCTGCAGTAAGCAGTGAGTTAGTTTCACTATAGCGGTGCAGTTATAAATTTATAGACACCCTGTCTTGATGGATTTCAGGATAACTGAAATGATTTACACCAGTATAAGTCAAGTCCAGTTCCGCTTTCACAAGCTAGACGTGGCAACGGGGCCCCACCTACCGACGTGCCATCCTTTACCAATGGCTTTACCCGATGTTGAGCCGGCCTGAGGTGCCGTGCGGTTCTAGACGCTACGATCTGGAGCCGAGCGACCGCTACGGTCGCAGGTTCGAATCCTGCCTCGTGCATGGATGTGTGTGATGTCCTTAGGTTAGTCAGGTTTAATTAGTTCTAACTTCTAGGCGACTGATGACTTCAGAAGTTAAGTTGCACAGTGCTCAGCGCCATATCCGATGTTGTATGGTTGGTCATGACGTCAGCACATCATACTCTTGGTCGTTGCAGGGTTTCGTAGCCTTGGAACCGCTACTGCTCTTTCGCATTACTCTTCAAGTGGTGTCATGAGGTTGTATGCAGCCCATAAAAGTCCTCCCACCGAGGGAATATCCCTGGCAGTACCGTGAACGGAACGACCGTCCTTCAAATGACAGTCAGTCACGCTGAAAATTCATCTAAGAAAAACAAAATTGAAATGAAACTTTAAAAATAGTGAATATAGACTCGCACATCCTATTTCATGTTGTTGTTTTGTTCATGATAATATAAAAGGAAGAGTGACTAATATTTTATTAAATGACATGTACACTACTGGTAATTAAAATTGCTACACCACGAAGACGACGTGCTACTGACGCGAAATTTAACCGACAGGAAGAAGATGTTGTGATATGCAAATGATTAGCTTTTCAGAGCATTCAGACAAGGTTGGTGCCGATGGCGACACCTACAACGTGCTGACATGAGTAAAGTTTCCAACCGATTTCTCATACTCAAACAGCAGTTGGCCGGCGTTGCCTGGTGAAACGTTGTTGTGATTCCTCGTGTAAGGAGGAGAAATGCGTACCATCTCGTTTCCGACTTTGATAAAGGTCGGATTGGAGCCTATCGCGATTGTGGTTTACCGTATCGCGACATTGCTGCTCGCGTTGGTCGAGATCCAATGACTGTTAGCAGAATATGGAATCGGTGGGTTCAGGAGGGTAATACGGAATGTGGTGCTGGATCCCAACGGCCTCGTATCACTAGCAGTCGAAATGACAGGCATCTTATCCGTATGGCTGTAACGGATCGTGCGGCCACGTCTCGATCCCTGAGTTAACAGATGGGGACGTTTGCAGGACAACAACCATCTGCACGAACAGTTCGACGACGTTTGCAGCAGCATGGACTATCGGCTCGGAGACCATGGCTGCGGTTACCCATGACGCTGCATCACAGGCAGAAGCACCTGCGATAGTGTACTCAACGATGAACCTGGGTGCATGAATGGCAAAACGCCATTTTTTCGGATGAATCCAGGTTCTGTTTACAGCATCATGATGGACGCATCCATGTTTGGCAACATCGCGGTGAACGCACATTGTGCATTTGTCATCGCCATACTGGCGTATCACCCGGCGTGATGGTATGGGGTGCCATTGGTTACACGCCTCGGTCATCTGTTGTTCGCATTGACAGCACTTTGAACACTGGACGTTACATTGTGCTACGACCCGTGGCTCTACTCTTCATTCGATCCCTGCGAAACCCTACATATCAGCAGGATAATGCACGACCGCATGTTGCAGGTCCTGTACCGGTCATTCTGGATACAGAAAACGTTCGACTGCTGTCCTGGCCAGCACATTCTCCAGATCTCTCACCAATAGGAAACGACTGGCCAATGGTGGCCGAGCAACTGGCTCGTCACAATATGCTAGGCAATAGTCTTGATGAGCTGTGGTATCGTGTTGAAGCTGCATGGGCAGCTGTACCTGTACACGCCATCCATGCTCTGTTTGACTCAATGCCCAGCCGTATCAAAGCCGTTATTACGGCCAGACGTGGTTGTTCTGGGTACTGATTTCTCGGGATCTATGCACACAATTTGCGTGAAAACATAATCACACGTCAGTTCTAGTATAATACACTCCTGGAAATTGAAATAAGAACACCGTGAATTCATTGTCCCAGGAAGGGGAAACTTTATTGACACATTCCTGGGGTCAGATACATCACATGATCACACTGACAGAACCACAGGCACATAGACACAGGCAACAGAGCATGCACAATGTCGGCACTAGTACAGTGTATATCCACCTTTCGCAGCAATGCAGGCTGCTATTCTCCCATGGAGACGATCGTAGAGATGCTGGATGTAGTCCTGTGGAACGGCTTGCCATGCCATTTCCACCTGGCGCCTCAGTTGGACCAGCGTTCGTGCTGGACGTGCAGACCGCGTGAGACGACGCTTCATCCAGTCCCAAACATGCTCAATGGGGGACAGATCCGGAGATCTTGCTGGCCAGGGTAGTTGACTTACACCTTCTAGAGCACGTTGGGTGGCACGGGATACATGCGGACGTGCATTGTCCTGTTGGAACAGCAAGTTCCCTTGCCGGTCTAGGAATGGTAGAACGATGGGTTCGATGACGGTTTGGATGTACCGTGCACTATTCAGTGTCCCCTCGACGATCACCAGTGGTGTACGGCCAGTGTAGGAGATCGCTCCCCACACCATGATGCCGGGTGTTGGCCCTGTGTGCCTCGGTCGTATGCAGTCCTGATTGTGGCGCTCACCTGCACGGCGCCAAACACGCATACGACCACCATTGGCACCAAGGCAGAAGCGACTCTCATCGCTGAAGACGACACGTCTCCATTCGTCCCTCCATTCACGCCTGTCGCGACACCACTGGAGGCGGGCTGCACGATGTTGGGGCGTGAGCGGAAGACGGCCTAACGGTGTGCGGGACCGTAGCCCAGCTTCATGGAGACGGTTGCGAATGGTACTCGCCGAAACCCCAGGAGCAACAGTGTCCCTAATTTGCTGGGAAGTGGCGGTGCGGTCCCCTACGGCACTGCGTAGGATCCTACGGTCTTGGCGTGCATCCGTGCGTCGCTGCAGTCCGGTCCCAGGTCGACGGGCACGTGCACCTTCCGCCGACCACTGGCGACAACATCGATGTACTGTGGAGACCTCACGCCCCACGTGTTGAGCAATTCGGTGGTACGTCCACCCGGCCTCCCGCATGCCCACTATACGCCCTCGCTCAAAGTCCGTCAACTGCACATACGGTTCACGTCCACGCTGTCGCGGCATGCTACCAGTGTTAAAGACTGCGATGGAGCCCCGTATGCCACGGCAAACTGGCTGACACTGACGGCGGCGGTGCACAAATGCTGCGCAGCTAGCGCCATTCGACGGCCAACAGCGCGGTTCCTGGTGTGTCCGCTGTGCCGTTCGTGTGATCATTGCTTGTACAGCCCTCTCGCAGTGTCCGGAGCAAGTATGGTGGGTCTGACACACCGGTGTCAATGTGTTCTTTTTTCCATTTCCAGGAGTGTATATGTGTCCAATGAATACCCGTATATCATCTGCATTTCTTCTGGGTGTAGAAATTTTAATGGCCAATAGTGTATATAAGTAAAACGAGGTATTACCCATTGAAATATGAGTTATTAAGATTTTTGAAATGGCTGTGCTGCAGTAACTGTGCATGCAATAGCTTCCGTACTTTCGAAATAACAGCTATCCAGAATGAAATTTTCACTTTACAGCGGAGTGGGCGCTGATATGAAACTTCCTGGCAGATTATACCTGTGTGTCGGACCGAGTCTCGATCTAGGGATCTTTGCCTTTTGCGGGCAAGTGCTCTACCACCTGAGCTACCCAAGCACGACTCACGGCGCGTCCTCACAGCTTCAGTTCTGCTAGTATCTCGTCTCCTACCTTCCAAACTTCACAGAAGCTCTCCTTCGAAGCTTGCAGAACTAGCACTCCTGGAAGAAAAAATATTGCGGAGACAGGGCTTAGCCACTACCTGGGGAGTCGTTCCAGTATGAAATTTTCACTCTACAGCGGAGTGAGCGCTGTTATGAAACTTCCTGGCAGATTGAAACTCTGTGCCGGACCGAGACTGGAACTCTGGACAAGTTTCAACAGCTAACCAGTGGGCAAAAACAGGTTTATTAAACCTTGACCATAGATTGGACGGTTTTGAATTATGTTTGAAATATGTCACATTTGCAAAAAAATTTAATGTTTTAAGACAAAGCACTACAGCACACGGTTACTACTTTTATAAATTGTATCTGCGTAATCACTACGTGGATGACATGTACTAGACACAAATAACGACTCGGTCTTTGATCATGTGACTTTACGTCATATTTCTTCTGAAGAAGACGGTTTTAAAATAGTCGAACCCATGGTCAAGGCTAAATAAATCTGTCATTTCCAATCAGTTGAATCTATATCAACAACTGCTTTCAGTTACGTCAGCCATTTCTTATTTCAACTACTGACCTACTGCTGTTGATGGTTTAATGTTATTAATGACATTTATGCCATATATTTCGGCAGGGTAGCGGGTTAACGGACGAGTAATATTTCTAATTGTTTCACTATCTTTTCTTCAATGGAGGTATATAGTTACACGTAACAATACAAGTTTCAACTATCTTTTCACAACATTTGTTCTCAATAAAAGTGACTGTAAGTGCCTCAAAAACTGTGTGAATCTTCTATCACTACGTTTTCTTGACTTTCTTCGTGTAAATACCAATTCGCCACCTCTGCTGTCCATCACATTACGCAGTAGCAGCTACAACAATTACTGCTGTGGTCTCATCCTGGGAAACACCGCAGGCTATGTAATTACCGTGTGCAATGATCAAATTCAATGATCAGTTTCTTATAATTCATTGAAGGTAGCGAGTATTGGACTCGCCCTTCTTGTAGTGTTACAGACTTGTGTATTGACTAGGGATACCCTTGTCGATTTTCTCTAGGATTATAACGTTGCTGTGTTGTTCGTTGATAATTTGGCTATTAACTCTGCAGTATTCAGGCGTAATACGTGACAAACTTTTTTATAGCAACGTCATATTGCAACACAGGTCAAGTGATCTAGTGATCAATGTCAATAAACAACCAGCTTTCATAAAGCACCGTACAACGCAATGCATGCGTATTTGCGTACATTCATACAACGTTCTGGCGGTTACGCCGGTTACTAATGCACCAGCATTTCATATTTGCAATGCCTTAACTCGAGCTTACTTTATCTTGTAATGTCTATCTCTTAAATATGGTACTCATACAAATGTATTCCCGGAATTTCAGTACACTATATTAATTGGTTTCTCTAGTTCAGATTTCTTATTTGTCAGTGCTTGTTTCACATACTCATCCGTAGAAGGTAGTTGGTCTTTGTGTAAAGCAGTGTTTCCATCAGGAGATGTAAATGCTGCTGAAATATTTTTGCGAACGCTGGCATTTAAGATCTCCCAATACAGCGTGATCGAAACACCTTCTAATTATCAGTTTCCATGTCTGTTGAAAACTCCTACTCTGAAACAGATGAATGGCAAAAAAGTCACATTATTCAAATGATCGAAGTCCATTACAGATCTATTGCATGTCGTATTGTACCTCATAGAGTAATCAGAACACAAAGACCTATTGGCATAGTTACCATTTATTCCTCAATACCACAGAGAGTTTTACTGTAAACTGTACAACATCTAACCCCAAGAATAAAGCTGTGTATGAACAGAAGTCGATACTGAGAGATGTCTCTCATGACTACGATTTTGTTATTCTCTTCTAAGGAAATGAGTAGTAGATTATTTTGGCATAGTCCTACTAGTGAAAATAGTTCTGCTATATTTCTCTACTTGGATTGCCACAAATGAAACGCAGTGCCACAGTAAAACTGTGTTACTGGCACTTGCAACCCGTCAGTTTGCAGGTATGGAACTCAGACCGCTCATTGTAAATTATTAGTTTTCTAATTTGTCTCATTGCATTTTTAACAGTGATAAGATAGGCAGCATACTTCTGTGGCATCAGAATGCTTCCTAAATTTTTTGGTTGCAACCAAATATTACACTGTAACAGACGTTTCACACTTTCACTCTTCATATCGCTAACTGGGATTATGTGAGCTGTGCTAGAGCGGCGTATCGCGTCAGAAGATTCATCAAGGTAGTATTGTAATGATGTTAAGCAACTGAAGCTGTAGTAACATACAGCACGTAGACACACAAATGAGAATGTAGATTGTTGGTAAGACATTGACAATCTTGTCTAACAGTGTGGTTCAGTAGGCAACCGCAAAAATTTTTCCATGAAGACATTGACCGTCTTGTCTAACCGTGCGATAGATTTATTAACATTTCAGCGATTACTCTTTAAATAATGAACAGCTTAATTTTTCGTCTGTTTCAATTTATTTTGAATTCCCCATACAGAATGGAGTGTAACTAACCTACATAATTCTAATTTTTGTAGCTAAATGCCAATGGTGGTGGCGTACTTCACACTTACGCCAGTGCTGTTGGGCCGCGATGAAGCACGAGGCAACAGAGTCGGCAGAGGCCGCTGCCTGCCTATGGGAGGGGACACACGGTGCCTAGCCTTCTGACTCACGCACAACAGCTGGTGGTCAAGAGAGCACCTACTGAATACGAAGTGAGGTCGGGAACTGCCTACCTCGCGACCAGGCATCGCGGTCAGTACAACAGGTTGCGAGAGTGAACACAGTACGTCCTCAACAGGCCATTCACGCTATAGACGTGACTGGAATATTATTGCTGTAGCTCGCTAGTTAGCATTTAAGTGCAATTTGTAGTGGCAGACTACAAATACGAAACAGTTAACTTCCAGGTAATATTCTCCTCTCAGTTAAGTTATAGTCGGGGCCGCAACAATATTAATGAGTAAGTCTCTCCCATGTATCAATCACAGCAACTGAGTAAGCGTCGGACTTGGACACACGATGAAACATGTGTGTCCGGTTCAGTCTAGCAGGTGTGGTCGGATAGCCGAAGTGGTAAAGTGGGAAATAAATGTTCGAGTTTCCGTCCGGCAGAAATTTTCATATGTCACCAATAAACTGCACACCAGACGTCTAATCGTATCGGCAAATACGACTGCATTTCTTCTAAGAAAAAGAAAATGTAAGAAGGCTAAAGGGACAGAAGAAACCCTAGAAAAGGCGTTTATTGAAATCAGTGAGATCGATGAACAGCCTACTATGGAGCTGAGCATACCAAGAATTACACTTTATGATCGATTAAAACCAAATTCAGACAAGATACCTACCTTGTGGAGAAGATCTGTTTTTGCTTCTAAATGTGGGCGATAAACCGTTAACCAGGTTAAGAAATTGTCAAAATTGTTATATGGCGTTTCCCTGATGAGCCACCGCGATTTACCTAAGACCTTGTGAAAAACCTAGGCTGGGTTTCTGTTTTCAGAAAGACATCCCCTATAACAACCTTAAGAAAACCATCAGCAATAAGTCGGACGTCGTTATGGAAAACATTCTGCATACGTATTTTGATTCATCTTCAGATAATAAAATGTGTCACTTTCTGACTAGCCAAGGCCTTGCCACAGTAGTAACAACGGTTCCCGTCAGATAACTGTCGGATTTGGCTAACACTGGGATGGGTCACTGTCTGAGTCTGCCGAGTTTTGTTGGGGAGGGAATGCATTCAGCCCGTGAGGCCAGTTGAGGAGGTAAGTAATTGAAAAGTAGTGACATAGGTCACGAAAACTGACAACGGCTGGCAAAGCAGTGTGCTGACCACATGTCCCTTATTATCTGCAGCAGTTGATGACACGGCGGCCGGTTGGTGACGTTGGACCCTCAGAGCCTGTTCGGATGCTGTTTGTTTGTTTTTTGTTACTTTCTTAAAACAGGAATTTCATGCTGTCTATGTTTGATACCGTTGCCATTATCCTGTAAGGGTGTCGATGTTACCCAGGTTTTCGTGGCAATGCCGACAGATTGCAGACTTAAGAAAATGTTCATATAGCTCTTAAGGTATTTAACGTTTTTCTCTTTTGCTGGTACAGCTATGGGCTTAACATTCTTGGGTCACACAGAGTGCCATGAATTCTTCCATGGGACTGTTAGATTCATAACAAAACGGAAGATATCTTAAGGTGTGGGTATGCGTCTTTCCATCAACCTCACTCCCCCCCGTTACCCGTCAGCACTACTTATAGAGTCATTTAGTTTTCTACATCCTTTCGTAATCTCAAAACAATTCCGTTCTCATTTTCAAGGAAAATAATACATTTTTAATGCGTGCCATTTCTCTATCGCTATTTGTGGCCGATATCGCAAACCAACACAACTGGAGATGTTCGAAGGGAAATAACAACTTCAGTTCCCGGAAGAACGAGTTTTAATTGCCGTCTCGAAAAACTCTCGCTGAGACAAAAAAAAAAAATAGTTGACAGTATTAGGCCCGTCTCTTCTACTCACCCTTCAGTGCAACGTGCTTCTCTCGACAATGACCGACTTGACCCAGACCACTGGCTTCCGGAATCTTCATTTCTGATGTTCAGAGGCTGTTCCTCATCGAGGTGAAACATTTTTCCCTTTTATCAATGATTGCCATGTTTTCTTTATTCGAGTGCAGAGGTTGATGTCACTGGGTGGCATGGAGGGAGAGGCAAAATTTGATAAGATCAACATCTGTGATTTTGTCTTGTGTAGTATAACCGCGGCATGGTGGGTACCATGGAGCCAAATCACCACAAATGGTTCAAATGGCTCTGAGGACTATGCGACTTAACTTCTGAGGTCATCAGTCGCCTAGAACTTACAACTAATTAAACCTAACTAACCTAAGGACATCACACACATCCATGCCCGAGGCAGGATTCGAACCTGCGACCGTAGCGGTCGCTCGGCTCCAGACTGTAGCGCCTAGAGCCGCACGGCCACTCCGGCCGGCAAAATCACCACAATAGGCAGCGGCACTGCCCTCTAACGGTCTCTCGTAACATCTTCAAGGAGTTTCACTAGCATGCTCACATGGCGTTTTGCCCCTTAGGAGCGTAATCTGTAGGCACAACAGAAAGGCAGTGGCAAAAAAAGCATTCGGCATACCTCCCCAGAAAATGGCATGTCATTCAAAACACACTTTCACTGTACTGCAATGTTAAACTCCATCAGTATAATAAAGATACACCCAGCACTCGTTCACGACAATGTGTGGCTGAAGACTGCTGAAATATTTCAGCTAGTGCCTCGGTTCAGTGGGTTTCTAAATGGATATGGTTAATCATCGATCTCAGCGGGCAGCGACCCAGCGACCTTTGTCGTGTTCAAAATGTGGTGCATAATGTTGAATAATTATTAATGTTTGATTTTCTGTTGCACTAATGTTGAAATAGGAACAGGCAAGGCAGCCTAAACCAGAACTGGATGTGATGAAGATGGCCCGGTAACTGATAGTAGCAATGAGTACCAAAATGTCAATATCTCTGCGAAATTTCTTATAATAAGGGGGCATATGTGGCCATGATAATGATGGCGGGAAAATATTTATAGCAAATGACGACGTTTTTTTCTGTACTTTCTCTGTAATAATATATGTTTAAGGATGCATACTGCATGCCATAAGCCGTGTAGCACTTATAAAGGCAGGAGGAAACGAAGTGACACTTCCAGTGACCAGAGGGCATACGTCGTCATTTCAGGGGTTAAAAATTCATTTTATGATTAATTTGACACTATGAGCTCACTTATCTATATGACGCCACCATCCCCCTGGCTCATACGCCGGTACTGATTCGGTTGGGACGGGTGTCATAAACCCATTGTTTCATCTCCAAAGGCAAGCTGGCCAACAACTGTTGTTAAATGGCCATTGATATCCCACTTACTGGCATTGAGTTGGTCCCACACACGTTGTACGAAAGGTAGATCTGGGGGTCTTGTTGGTCACGAGAATATCTCAGCGTCATGCCGACAGTGCAGAGGCGTTGTGGTGTTGAAAAATGGTACAGCAATACTGTTGCAACAGAGGTACCACAAGAAGTCACAAGATGTCCATTACGTGCCATTCTACCATAAGACATCCGTTTATCACTACCAGCCGTGACCTGAAGTCGTATCAGACGGCTCTTCACATCATGACCCAGCAGTAACTCCGTTGTGTCTCTGAGGAACGGGGAAAGAATGGAACGTCTGCCCCGGTGGCAGCACTTCTCGCCGACGATGACGACGTGGATTAGTGCATATACACGATTCATCGATGAACACAATGCCACGCCAATCATCAGCAGGCCTTCTTTCCTGGTAACGACACCACTCCAAACGCAGCTGATTGTGTTACGGTGTTAACGGCGTCCAATTCGTGGGACGGTAATTTTCAAGTCCAGTTGCTGATATTCTGTAACCAATAGCGCAGTACGACAAACAATGTTGCAGATAGACCGTTACTTTCTTTGGAATACAATCACAGGTGTGAAGGAGTTGCTATGTGCTTTGTGCACAATATGCAGATCCTTCCTTATGGTGGTTAATGGTCGACAGCAACACTGACCGGCTAATGTTAAAAATTAAAAACGTTAAATTTTCTTTGGAGCTGCGAACGTAGTTCATTTAGTTCTTTTTCAGAGAGTTGTAGGAATGAGGTATAATTTTTTAATTTTGACATTGAGTACTGTCACGCAGTTTATGCTTTTAAAGTAACTGTACAAATTATTTCAATCCAAATTTCTTTAGTTTCAGTTAGGGAGCTAGAAAACATTTGAAATTTTTGGAACTGAAGTAACACACTGTCAGTAAAGTCGTTATGTCACGGAGCGACAAACTTCCTCTATCCACTGTAGAAAGTCAACTGGGGTTGTGGGTTCCGTGTCTTGAACACATTTATTCAGGTGTTCCAACAAAAAGGAATCAACTGGTGTTAAGACGGGCGACCGTGCGGCCCATTCTTGATAACAACAGCGGGAAAATCACCCTTCAGGAAATCTGTAGTTGAGGTTTTGCAAAACATCACGTTCGGCTGGACGACCATTATATTCCATCAAAATATGTCCTCCTTTATATCCACTGACGTTTTCACGGAGAGTACGTAAGTTGACGATAAAAACACGAGACATTTCACGAGATACTGTACCTGAAAAGTACTATGGATCAACGATTTCATCTCTAAGCGTTCTGCTCCATACATAAACGAACTATCTCCTCTGACGATCGACGTGACGCACACACCTACAATTATCTGTTGCCGAAATGTATATTATGAATACTGCACTATAATTTATGAACGTGGATGCATCAAAGAACATAACGCGTTGTAATGTGACCAGAGGTAAACTGTTATGTATATTATGAAGGTATACTGCACTATAATTTTAAACAGGGATGCATCAAACAACTTAACGCGTTGTAATGTGTCCAGAGGTATACTGATCACGGCTCATTCGCTGAAAATAGTACTCCGATCGATATCGCTTCCCTTCTTGTCCCATATGAATGAGAGATGGTTCGTGGGGAACTTAGGACCGTGTAGTATTCGCCACACAGATTGTAAAGCTGTTAACAGTGACTGAAAAAAGCTCTTCGCAAGCTGATTAGCATGTGGTGATACGTTGCCGAAAGAAAGAAACTACAGTAGCACTTCCGTGTCTCAATTCTTGGTATTCTCCATCTAATACTGCTTTTTAAGATTACATCTTTCTCAAAGTCGCGGTTCAGGACGTAAGAATTCTTCGACCAGGATGTATCACGGGATAAGCCACGCATGATCCACTGGCATCGTCTCGGTAAATACTGAGCATTAGCAATAAATCATAGTACTCTCTGGAAATAATACCATGTTTATTCTACGAAATTACCCCTGGCCGATAGGACTTCGTTTCTTTGTGCACTTCAGCTTAGAGTACATATGACATGTTGGTACTTTTACAGTATAACAGAAAGTGACTTAACATAGCTCTTCGAGGATCCTTGTCATTCCGTGACACCAGAAACTTTATTTACATGTGATTCATCCAACCCTAATAGTATGAGCGTTAGCATCTCTCTAATATTGATAGACATTTGATTTAAATTGATTTCCACACAGTCAGTTTCAATGTAACAGCTTCACGATAGGACGAATAGCGCTCTTTTTAAGAAATTGCAACTTGATGCTATAACTCTCTGGAAAATATCTAAATAAACCATGTTCGTAACTCCGAAGAAGGAGTAACTTTTGCTGCTATTAGCTATCCAGATAAAACTACGTTTCATTCATTAATTTGTAAGACAAAGTGATGAGCTCTTTGAAACACCCATTACCTACATACAATTTTCAGCATCAATTTACCGATCCCACAAGCAATGCAAACGGTCCACACTCACGTCCTTACAGTTAATTTCCTTTCCCTTAAACAGTTCCTCTGAATATTTGCTTTCTAAATATTTTAAGTAATGTTACCACGGCACAATTTCGGAACAACGTGAGATGAACTCTGACAGTGCAAAAGAAAACCGAATTCCCTTCGAATTCCCCAACTAATTTATGTTTAATAGCCTTTGGAGGTTTTATGCCACAATCCGTGCTTTGCTAGTATTTTCATTTCTCAGCGCTTGAGACAAAAACAATGTCTTTTGTAATCTAAACGAAAACAGATTATTTTCTTCTACTGTAGTTTATCGTCTCTACCAATCTTTTCAGTTCCAAGTTAACAATGCACTTGGCCTCTTGCTATCTCTCTACCTGTATACGTGGCTTTCATTTCAATTTAACTTGTCATCTTTGTAGTATCTCTTATTTTCCTCCTCATTTATTCTGTGATATCCTCGCATTCCCAATGCTTCTCGTCTTTTATTCTCTGATTTTCCCAATCTATAAGCTACACTTCCGTAGACGGCCGTCCACTGACGTTGCAGGAATATCACTCTCAATATTAAATGCTTCTTAAAACATAAGCAATTTTTATTTGTCGAAGAAAGCACTATTTGTTGGAATAACATAGTTTTAAAAAATGGCTCTGAGCACTATGCAACTTAACTTCTGAGGTCATCAGTCGCCTAGAATTTAGAACTAATTAAACCTAACTAACCTATAGACATCACACACATCCATGCCCGAGGCAGGATTCGAACCTGCGACCGTAGCGGTCGCTCGATTCCAGACTGTAGCGCCCAAAACCTCACAGCCACTCCGGCCGGCTGACATAGTTTTAGATGTCTACTACGTGTGCTTGACGAAAATAAGGCCTCCGAATTTTGTGTGTGAATACTTTTAATGTTTTTTAAATAAAACAAACTGTGTCAACATTCTACATGTTTGTTCCTGTCTACACATTTATTTCTCGTCATAATCACTCTGGCGGCAAACACATTTCTCTCAACGAGAGACTAGTTTGATGGTACCGCCATTGTAGAATGTTTGGCATATTCCACCGAGCTACAACCCCACCTTTGGTTGCACCGCTTTATCGCTACCAAAACGATGCCCTCGAAGGTTTTCTTTGAGTTTTGGGATCTGATGAAAACCGAATGAGGGCAATATGCCACTGTGTGGAGGGTGATCGATGACAGTGAGCCCAAGGGGTCTAATTGTTGCAGATGTCGCAGTACTCGTGTAGACTAATATTGTTATGCTGTAGTAGAGGGGGCTGCATGTGTGGAAGAACTTCTAGATTTTTGAAACTCGATTACCGATCGCTGTTTCTCACGCATCAACATAGTTACACAACACACTACCATGTTACACGCTATAATTCGGAGCCCTCTAACGGCATATACTTGTAACTTGCGTCACCGAAGGGCGAATGTCGATTAATTAATATCAATGGCATGACGTATTTAGAACAAAATAAAAACTTCGGAAGCGTTACTTTTAATTACGCCCTCCTAAGATTCAGCAATCACTTCTCAAATACGAGATTCATTTATGTTACTGTGCCTTACCCCATTTTTGATCTCGAGCCAATGACTATTCTACTGTTATTTCTGTCTTAGAATTATTTCTCCTAATTTTTGTGCTGTTCCCGTAAACAATTCTTCGCGGTTATCAATCTTGAATAAGTGTTAATGTCTTCGAAGCAAATGGTTACGACATTTAAAAGTTTATAGCCTCAGCTTTCCTGAATCTTCCATTCTTGATCTGAAATTTTAATTAGATTATATCTTCGTTAATTGAATTCTCAAGCACACAACCGTAAGATGTCATTTAAAAGACGATCATATATACTAGTTAACACGAAATTGTGGTTAGCGATTTGCAGTATTTATGTTACGTGTCAGTTTCGTTGTCCGTAAGAAGCAATTCTGGCTTGTAAATTCAATAACATTAATTTTAATTCAACTGTTTTGAATTATATTTATATCATCTGATTTTTGGTGACACGTATTATTCGACCCCTCTCTGTACTTAATTATCGTAGACCTTTTACGAAAATTACCGCATTCGACCCTAATTATGTGATGTTTCACTATGAACGCAGCAGGAAAACCTGTTCTCCAGTCTATATTCCAAAGATAAACGAAATGCCAGAATCATGTATCAGGTGTCTTAAAGTTCTGAATCGTAATATGAACACTTATAAATGAATAATGGTTTTTCTTTCTATTGCACAACAATGTGTGCACTCGTACGATTTGTGCGTTTTCAAGTAGTTTGTATTTCTTGTTATTTACGATGTCATGTAATAGTCTTCTTCCTTTGGCCCGCTACTAACGTATATTCTGAGGAATATGTGTTCGTGTACTACTCAGTCGGAATTATTGCCACATATAATTCTAATAGTATCTCTTATAGTTAATATTTTATTCTAGGTATCCATTCCTGTTTGTTCTTATGTGTCGTAATATTCTTCTCAAGAATCATCTCTACTGTCTGTAAACTCTTCACCTTTTATAGTGGAATGTATACCTTCCTGCGAAATAATAGAACACTATTTACGTTGCCTGTAAACTGTTTTATCACTTCTCGTGGAATCTCTATCATTCTGCCTATTACATAATGGTAAATAATTGCCTTGGAGACCGCGATTGTTTAGCTTTTGTAGCATAATTAGAGGTTCTCTCCAATCGTGCACGTTGACACTAATCTTCTCCCAGTGTTATTAGTGCTTCGTAACCGTTCAACTGTAGTGTAACTGCTTGTGATCAGCACGTGTCATAATCGTTGTTTATTACAGTGCTCCCTTAAGGACGCACAAAGTCTGTTACTGGCGAATAACATGAAGCTCCCGTTGAGATTTACGTTCGCATCATCTTTACCACATGCCTTCACTCTAAGACAAACGTCGGAAAGATTCAGGGTAGATTCTACTGACGAAAAACTGCATACCACTATCCCTTCTACATTTCCGATCAAACGCTGGCGATGAAAATTTTTTTCACCACTAGAAGGCGAACCGTCTCCCACCGAGCAGAGTGAAATTCCACGTGCGGCCGGGAGCAAAATCGGGTAAGAATTTGAAATCTTCAAGTTTTCAAAATTGCCATCCAAGTATTTCAGTCCATCTACTTCATTTCATATAGACCCTTCGTCTCACAAAGAATAGCTGTGTAGTAAGTATATGCAATCTGAATTTCCTCATATTTGGCAGTCGTGTACTAGTTTCTCCTGTCTTCTCAAATAGATATGGAAATCTCACAGATTCTATTTAGCATTGACACTCTTAGCTCAACTGCTACTTGTACTGTACTGCACTGTACTGACTTTGTTTTACAAACACATGTGTGCAGTATCAGTAGTCAGTACCTCATTCAGGCCACGTTGCGTGACGTTTGCTAGCGGACGCCAAGCCTTAGCCGGCGACCACCTGCGATCAGTGGTTATGCAAGAAGCGAAATCCGCTGCAAAGGCTGAGCCAACTGCAGCACCGAACAACAACTCGAATTCCTGTGCGATGTTTGTCTTCAGCCTTTCTAAACCCTTTCCTTCTATTGCATTCTATTATTCTGTCTTACGTTCACCATAACTACCGTGCCCGAGAAACGTATGTCAGAGGTGAGGTGGTAAATATTAACCGTATCCGACAGTTTTAGACACTAAAGTGTACTGAAGCCAAACGTGATGGCGAAAATTTCCATTTTTTAGCTTACAAACAGCTTCACCGATAAATTCGATTAGGTGAATACAGATATGAGATCGGTTTCATCAGTTCACGTAGCGCATGATAATTAGTGGGACTGGTGTGAGGCCAAGGGTACTTAATGATTCTTCCTTGTTACAGTGACCTTTACGGCTAGCCTATTACGTTTGCCATAATGTCTTTGGATGCAATGCTGTTAGTAGATCGGTCCGTAGTTAGAAAAGTGCAATAAGAACGAAGAATAACAGCCTCATATCGAAGACACCTAAAAATTTACAGAAACTGCCCAATCGTATACATTTCGTCGTAACTGTTTCTACTGACAATATAGGTTTTTGTTCCTTGGAGGCCAAAATACAGAAGAAGAAATTTTATCAAGGTATTCAGTTACAGAATGAAATTTTCTCTCTGCAGAGGAACTACCTGCTGGATTACAACAGTGTGTTCGACCGAGACTCCATGTCCCGAGTTCCAGTCTCGTTCCGGCACACGGTTTTAATCTGCCAGGAAGTTTCAAGGTATTCAGTTGCTTCCAATGACACTGGATAGGCCCTCTTGGAAATTATGCTCGTTAATGCTTCAGAAAGCGAAATGCACACTTTCGAGTGGGAATAACGGTGCTGTGCATGAAACTGTACTTAAGGTCGTCTTAATACCTATGACAGATTTAGAATGTTTCCTTCAGGCTCTTGTAATTACTTTATTGACGATACTCTGTAAACGTGCGTACTGTATTATGGTACTTCTCCTCCCCACCCAATCTTTTTTAATGGCTACTAGTGCCACATTTATGAAGAAATCCATGATTTTGAAATTTATAAAGCTTGCACCACGCAATAAGACAACATATTCAAATACTAATTTGTCTTCATAATTAAACAAGGGGATAAAATCTTTATATTGTACATTTTATTAAGTAGTCTTGGTTGAATTCTACGTTAAATATTCCATGTGGACATCTAAACGCACTGGCTTGCGATAATGTATCCATTAAATACCTTATACGAGTCTCAACTGAGTTGATTTCACTGAGATAATTTGTCTCCTAAAGCAAAACAGTGAGGTCCTCCACCATATGGCACGAAGCTAACATTGGTTTCCCACTGCAGGCTGCGAGGCAAATGCTAATTTAACCGACTTGTGTCGGGTACGTTTCCCATCACTTAGCGTCTCGATTTGTAGCGTGTCAGGGAATGAAAGACAAAAATTAATCTGTTGCTAAAGACTATGAGCTTCCGAAGACGTGGCAATTTTAATGGCCAGTAGTGTATTATGAACTGATTGTGTGTCACGCTGCTCTGTGTGCGGTCTCTTTTGAAGATCTCACTTTCCTAAAATTGTCCCAGTAAACCTATGCCGATGATTCGTCTTCCCTCCTAACGTCCTCACGTGCTTGTTCTGTTTTAAATCACTTTCTGACGTTACTCCTATATATTTAATAGGTATGACTATGTCAAATAGCACACCACTAATATTTGATTCGAACGTTACAGGACTACTAAAACTCATTATGTTTATCTTGAGCTAGCAAAGCACAAGTGACCCTCCACTCTCCCCGACGCCCCGACGCCACGATGACACTGGCAAGGTACGTACCTCAGTTGAACGGCTATAATGGACTGGAAACGCATATATATTGTAATGTTTTAGCTGTTAAAATCATTATCAAAATCAGTGACTTTTACAACTGCGTCTACGGCCACTAGCGCCATCTCATGGTCAGCGTAATACCCGTAGCTTTACAGACAGTACGAGTGTGACCACTGCAGGGGCCGGTAGCGAAGTGCACGTACTGACGTCAAACATGAGTAGGCTGTGAACCAGCTGCCTGGAAAGATA
Source organism: Schistocerca americana (assembly GCF_021461395.2). Lineage (NCBI taxonomy): Eukaryota > Metazoa > Arthropoda > Insecta > Orthoptera > Acrididae > Schistocerca > Schistocerca americana. Next base: position 326,816,513 of record NC_060125.1, read on the forward strand.
CATCAAACTAACTTGCTGGATGATGAGAATGTAATTGGACTTGACGACGACACGTTTACATGCATGTTATGTGACATCATAATGTCAAAATCCTGTAGGTATTTAACAGTAGTGCATACTGTTGCATTGGACAGGAATATTGATTGTGAGTCTGACGGCGGAGAAGAAAGTGCCCATGGGTATGAAATTTATAACAGTTCCTGAAATTCCTCGCTAACAAATGAAGGACCACCAAATCAAAGTGAATACGCACTCACACCCACTTAGGTATTATGACCCAGTGTGTTACAGGGTACTCATGACCGAACTTTGGGCAGTATTTATGAGAATCATTTTAATCGCGGTTTCTTTTCTTAGAGAGAGACCTGATGAACCGTTATAGGTGCCAGCGCTCGAAATCAATCTGTATTATAATTTCAGGTTATGAGACGCGTAAAAGGCGAGTCTCAGGCCACTTCAAGAGAAACAAACCATCAAAATAATGGAGGAAGTAAGAGAAATTTTCAGAGCACAGTTTCATGAAGCTAGATACTGTGATTCAGTAGTGCACTACTCGAACATTCAATCGTGGGCCCTGGAAGCTGCTAGGGCAGCTCTCTGGGTTGTTTTAAGGCTTATATACATTCCTTAGTTGCTTCAAGGAAGTATCCAACATTTCGTCTAGGCGTATCACTGCGGTCATGGTACGCAAAGTGATTAAGGAAGACCACATTATTAGGAAGAGAGCAGAAACATTTGCGGCAGATGTTAACGTATTGCTCAAAGGCAAACGCATGGAATAGTGATCTGAGCCAATTTCTTCTTCAAGACTATCACACAGAGGCGAAATATCAGCAGCTGGTTTGGTTCAGTCTGTCCATAGTATCACACCCAGTTACACAATAGATGTGGCGGTGTGACTGGTGGTAGATTAGCGAACAAGCTTTACATTTGTTTGCGGAAAGCACACGGAACGTTTATACGCCAGACTGCAAAGAAATTAGCAGCAGTGAGTCTAAGCAACGAAGCGAGTATAAGTGGAGAAATGACCAAAATCTCATCAAACTTCAAATACCTAGGGGTGACATTGTAACCAACAGCCAAATGCTTCACAAAAGATACATCAGAACGTGCAGCCCAAGCAATAATAGCAAAACAGGACATCAAAAACATCCACCTACTCAGTATAGAAACAGCCATGAAATTATTCAACTCAAAAATCTTGCCAGTCCTGGCCTATGGGATAGAGCTTATATGGGACCACCTACCAAAAAAAATTCTAGAAATACTAGAAAAGGTAAAATCGACTTATCTAAAAAGAACACTAGGTCTCTCAAAAACAACAAGATCCAGACTAGTGCACCTGCTATCGAGAGAGACATTCCTAATTGAAGACATCAAACTTCGATATAAGATGCCACACACCAGGGCTTCCAGAAATCAGCTGAATATGATGGAGGACATACGAGAAAATGTATGGCCAGAGTTCTATGCCACCTAAGCAATGACGAACCGTTCATGGACAGCACCAAACTTTGAGATGCGACATGTCGTAAGTAGATTTTCTATTCACAGCTTTCATCATCTAATTTGCAAAAACAAAACTTATCACGACCCAACTCCAAAATGCGTATGTGAACTGTGTAACGAAGCATGTGAACGATATCACATAGAACTCTGCAGTAAAAGAGTGAAATCGATAAATAAATATGCAAAAATGTAAAATGTAAATGTAAATTTAAAATGTTAAGCAAAGTAACTGTATATAGTTACCTGGCTGCCATTTTATTAAATAAATTACTTTGTTATGAATTGGAAAGACACGAAGACTACAACCTAAGAGAAGAATGTTTCCCAACAAAAATATTACATTACCGATAACGACCCCAAAGACAACCATATACTGCCAACCCCTGAATACGTACTTCTTTAGATAGTACAAACTCTATTGCAGACATCATGTTGATTTTGTACGCTTCAGAACTGACAAACCACAGGTCACATTACATTATCGACATTTCATCATTGGCCTTCACTCTTATCTACCAACAACTACGTGCACCAATGTATACATCTTTTTTCAAAAAATAATCGTGGAAATGGTCCAGATACGATGTTAAGGATCCTGTCGTATCATTTGATAGTGTGGTTGCAGTGGGTACTTCGAAGACAATGTTGCCCCTGTCACGTATGCACACTGGTCCATTCCCTTGCGTTTTAATCACTTCACTGAACCTCCAGACTCGCACTTTGACTGCGAATAAAGCAAGGATGTTCCACAACACAGCATTCACTGGTTTGGAAAATACGGACGGCTATGTGCTGCATCTGTAAATATTCCAGCGAATGGCGTGTATCTTTTTTGCAGGTTGTACTTCAATTATGTCTTTTATCGATCTCCTGGTCATAACTGTTATATGGTATTATTTGATTAGTGACTTGCGTTCTCTAGTCTTTAGATTCATTACCCTTCAAACATCGACTGTACCCAACAGTGGAGTTTTAAATAACCCTAATGGATGGTATAACAGACACAGCATCGTATTGCAAACGCATTTGTACACTGTTTCGGCCGTTCAAACTAGGGCACTCACATTGAAAGTATCTAAAGCCACACGACTTGTTCGTTGTAGCGGTAATAGACTACATACACAAAAATTACTCGCCAGTCAGTGAAAACCGTGTCAAAATCCTTACAGTATTTCTCGTAGTCACCTTTTCAAACAGCCACAAAAACGCGATGTGACACATTAATTCGTGAACGTTCACCCAGTTTGCAAGAAATATTTACAAATTGTATTCACAAATCTCCCACATGAATCATTATATTAGTGGAAAATGCATCAGATTTCTGTCAGTTGTATGTCCGATTAGCCTCCACAAAGGCTACGGACACAAACGTACGTCGAGAACTTTAATTCTTTACTATGTATATACTTATAGGTGTATCTCGTATTGGATTTACGACTAAACGACTAACGTTCGTAAGTAAAGCTTCCTACATATAATATTTATCGCATGAGAATGATTATATTTAAATCAGATACGTCATATACGAGTATTCTGCGATACCTAAGAGGGAACACGTCCTTGGCGTTCGATGCGTTGCATTTCACATGCCGCTTCGGCTTCGTAATCGCCGTCGCTGTACGTGACTTGGACGAGCGCTCGGGCCCACAATCTCAGTATATAAAGGCTAGGTGGCGTGTTGCAGCCTCAGGGTTACCAGTAGCCACCAAGCAAGCAACATGTACAAACAGGTGAGTTTAGGTTGTGCTCTCTCTTCCAAAATTACGCTAGTGAACAATTCTCCGTGCAGTTTACAGATACGAGACTTCTTAGAATACGAGAATTATCTTCAAGCACCAAAGGTTGAATCTTAAGGTGTAATTCCAAATTTTCTGCTCCGCAAAATCCACTGGAATGTTTTAAATATTGCAGCACCGTAAGATGTAACAGAAGAAATATTCTTCTGCTTTTTTTTTTTTTTTTTTTTTTTTTTTTTTTTTTTTTTTTTTTTTTTTCCACTGTGGGTGCGAGAAACGATACCAGAGGCTGAATGCTACATTTACATATTTCTGAGCAATTAGAGGTTTCTTTATTACGGTATGTTTTTGATTCAGTATCTAACCCCGTAAGCGCCAGGCTACAAGCCAACCAGTAGGTCTTTGGCTCTTTTTTGCCTTTTCTCATTCTCAAGACACGTTGAGGCTGTAGACCTGCACAAAGATAAAATTTTATTATCATTTAACTGTGTTCACGTTGTTACGTGTGTTTACATAACCTCATGATTCTGTCTGAAATTTAACAATTTAAATATTTCACTTCTCTTTAAATATAAATCTTGCATTCTTGCGCTGCTCTATGTCTGTTCCTTCACAAAACCAGTGTGCTGACCGAGTCCTTGTGTTGGCCCTACAGGTGATCGTCGTCCTGGCCGTGGTGGCCGCCTGCCTGGCCGTCCCCGGACCCAAGCCGGCCCCCGGCCTGCTGGCCAGCTACGTGGCCGCCGCCCCCGTCGCCTACACCGCCCCCGCCGTCGCCGCCCCCGTCGCCTACACCGCTGCCGCAGCTCCCGTGGCCTACGCCGCCCCCTACTCTGCTGCCTACGTCGCCCCGTATCACGCTGCTTACAGGGCAGCCATCTTGGGATGAATTTCGCAGCCAATGAAAGACCGCAGCATTAACTGTGTTTAGTGTGACAATCTATGGAAATAAAGCAGCTATGATGTTATGTCTGAAATTTTATTGTATGAATTACAGCAAATTTGTACCTCAACGATTAGGTAGTATTTCTTAAAAGATATCTTGCTGTTCACCATGTTTTCTTGGATTGTTTGGGTGAGGAGACCAGACAGCAAAGTCATTGGTCTCATCGGACTAGGGAAGGACGGAGAAGGAAGTCGGCCGTGCCCTTTCAAAGGAACAATCCCGGCATTCGCCTTGAGCGATTTAGGGAAATCACCGAAAACCTAAGTCAGGATGGCCGGATGCGGGATTGAACCGTCGTCCTCCCGAAAGCGAGTCCAGTGTGCTAGCCACTGCGCTGTTCACCATGACCTGCATGCAATAATATTTGACGTACTGGTATTCTGGCGTGTAGTCCATTTTCGGTGGCATCTGAAGTATAGGACAAACAAATAAATGAGTACACATCGTTGTTTATAACACAAGAACATTTTGTATGTATACCAGTAGAAACAGTTACAACTTGCGAAGGACCAGCATACAAAATTTTGTGTTGAGTTGTCAGTGCAACATAGAAAGGTGTAAACCAGGAGCTACCAAAGTAATGCACAATACCATCTGCCAGACCGGGATTCAAAAGTGTTTCCTGCATTTTGCCTGCGTGCGCCATACATTTGTGTAACTGAATGCAGCACAAGGATTGATTAGGTGGTTAAAGTAATGTGGCATGTTTCCACTTAGGCTGTATTTATTTACATTTCTTCTTCGTTCAACAACTGCTTCTGGCTTCTAATACTGAGCTAGAAAACTGGCATACGTGCAGAAATGGGTACTTCTTTTTGGTTTAAAAATATAGCTCTTATTGATCGTTTGAAACCTCATGCAGCAATAAGAAAGAACTTTTAACGCTGTATTGCTTCCATAAATTTATACCTACGCCCCCCCCCCCCCCCCCCCATTAAGAGCCATATACTTTGTTCCATGCTAATGGTCATCTCCCTACTTAACAGGGAACCTGTGTTTTTGGTCTAACGTGATGCCAAAGACAGTGCAGTGTTAGTGTGAAAAACTGACTGAGGATCACAGGTAGTTCGAATCTCTGATAGTGTGTACGCTACCATGGAAATTTGTGATAAACTCAATATTTAAAACCGTTTCAACTTGCCATACTTTTCAATCACAGTCCTTACTACACCACAGATTTGAAATATGGTATGGAACTCCTATTTCAGTCCTCATTGACCACATGTTTCAGAAAACTGAAAGTAAGCCTCCAGAGAATGTACTCTCGTAAGAATTTTCATACCCAAACGAACGGTGGAAACGGATAAATGAGGGTATCAAGCTGACAAACGTAAGGTCTACTTTTGAAGAAAGCAAATGAGATAGAGAGAGAGAGAGTGCATACTTGAAAGTAATCGTCGTAGTTATCAAAGAAATTCATAAAACTGTTAAATACTTTGTGAATTTATTTGTGTGAACATAGTAAGTAACAACACTTGACGCATCTCTGAATGATGATCGATATCATGAACAGAAAATATCCACTAGTATTCCGCACAATTCTTATATCCTAATTTAAACGCTATATTTTAAATTTTCATTGGGCACTTCATTTTTCTGTACATTGAACATCATTTAAAGGTCGAGAAATTTGTTTCTGATCTATGTTGTTTCAGACTTTTGGTATATAATTGACAGGTAAGTGAAAAAATTTACTTTAATTTGTTACTTCAGCCTGATGTCGATAGCCGGCCGCGGTGGTCTAGCGGTTCAGGCGCTCAGTCCGGAACCGCGCGACATTTCATTCGTAAAACAATGTCACAATCAGCGATGTACATCTAATGACAGTTCATAAGAAGAAGAAGAAGAAGAAGAAGATAGCAGGGTCCAACATACTACAAAAACAGTTATAATCACAGTGTGAAACACGCCGATCGCCATCTGTTAATGGATGATGGTAAAGCAACGTATAGAGCAGCAACATGTTATTTGCCGCTGCAGATATGGTTTTCAGACTTGTAGCTTTCAGTGAAGAGCAGCATACTGTCAATTATCGATTCTATCCCCATAACAGGCAACTCCGGGTGGCTGAGTTAATATACAAACGGCTACAAGAGAATGTAGTGATTTAATTGCACAAAGAGCAGCATGCAGACTCCACGCCTAGGTGGTTACCATTGATTTTGACAGCGCGTTCGATTAGGTGCGGCATCATCTGCTGTTCTCAGTAATGAGCCAAATGGGTTTTCCACCCGCCTTTATCCATACCACCCGGCGCCTGTACGGCAGGTGGAATCCCTGATATAGGTCAATGGCCCTGTTATGACACCAGTGACCATCCGGCGTTCTGTAAGGCAGCGCTGGCCACTTTCGACACTGCCCTATGCCATAAACCTGTAGGCACTCATCGGTAGTCTGACGACCCATCTTTCTGATCTCACTTTGTGAGAGCACCCCTTTTTGTGTCATGCGTATGGGAGCGACCCCCTCCTCTTGCTCCGTTCATTGAATGAAGCACAGGCGGTTCTTAATTAGATATCAATGGAACTGCAGCAGGCAGTAACATGAATGTGGCTAAATCCACGTCGATACCCAATACACGACGACTTGACGCCTCTCCTGTGACTACAGACACTACGTTACCTTGGTATCATTCTCGCTCCACCGTGCGCCGCTCCACTGTCATGAATTTTCGGCGAACCTTAAAGATTATCCACACATCGGTGTGACAATATTACCTCCGCTGACTCGATACTTTACAACGTGTCGAATACCTCAATCAGCATGTGACGTACAGACTGGTCCACATCGCACAGGTACACCCACTCCATCAGCTATTGGGCGTAGCCTCAGGGCCGGTACGCTCTTAAAGGTCCGTTACGAAACGCTCACGCTACGAAAAGCTCACCCCCCCCCCCCCCCCCCATGAGCGGGGGTTCCTCGGCCTTGTCAATCAGCGGCTCAGAGAGGCTCTTTGTGCTTGTTCACCACACGCAGTGGAACGGGGGCCCCTCCCTTACGCGCGGCATCATGGAAATTCTTATCCCGGCGACCATAACGCCTCCAGCATCAGTCGCCCACATCACGTAACTTCTGACGCACATTTTTTATTTCATCATCGACTTCAGTTATGCTCACGCTCACTTACCGAGCACATGTCTTCCTCCAACCAAAGATATCTAAGAACCAATGCTTCGTTATAAATCCAGCAACAACATCTAAGTCAAACATCGAGCAGCGCGGGATTAGCCGAGCGGTCTTGGCGCTGCATTCATGGACTGTGCAACTGGTCCCGGTGGAGGTTCGAGTCCTCCCTTGGGCATGGGTGTGTGTATTTGTCCTTAAACTGAAGTAGTGTGTAAGCTTAGGGACTGATGACCTTAGCAGTTAAGTCCCATAAGATTTCACACACATTTGAAACTTCAAACATTGATCGACGTGAGGGCTACGGTTTAGCATCATACCCATTAACGTTTCCTTCTCCCCAGTATCCGGGCAACATTTGCGGTCGGATTCATTTCACAACTGTAATTTATTATCATTTAGTTCACAAATAAACTTTTGAAAGAATTAAATTGACATCGCGGCTGGAGGCCTCCAATCAGACGCTTTAGAATAACTTCAATTTCGAAAAGACATGACACACTATTAAATTTACGAATAAGATAAATTGTATACATACACGAGATCAGAATGTGGAGTGGCTGAAGGCCGCCGGTTTATATCTTCAAAATTCCAAATATGCTATGGTGATTACTGAAGGCAGTAGGCCACAATATTTTAAGATGTTAACACGTCTGATGGCCCACAAGGTGCACAGAAAGAGATAAACAAACGCAATAAGATTGCTGAAGGCCGCCAAGTTAAATTCTCCAAATTAAGGACATATATATTGCAACAATCGGTAAAACAATACATTAAGTTTCAAAATTTCCTTTTTGCGATACCAATGGCGGATGGCTCACAATTACTTGTAAAATCTTTCAGAGAATTTTACAATAACCTTTCAAGAGCAGAAGGCGAAAATGCTTGGACTTGACGGAAACTCTGCGAACATATTTCCAGGACTGAACGCCCACAGCTAACACTGCCAAAAGGATAATAAAGAGAACGGCACTCAGGAGTTTCCTTGGATCGGTCTGCTCTCGTTCACTTAGGCGAGACAGGTGGTGAGTCCAACTACACTTAATTCGTGTGAATCCAACCAAGGGACAGTCACGGACCGACCGACCAACCGCTTGTTTGCCACTACGGAGTACACGAGAATTTAAGGCCCCGAACAATTACAACTATCACTATCCCCAAACAAACGCGTATGTGAACTGAGCTGCCAAAACTACACATGTTGGGCAGCAACAACAGGTGAGGAAAAGACACTGCTTAGAAGCTACGTTAGCGACCAGGGCAGGTAACCAGAACACTAACGGCCACAAGGTAGAAAATTCCACTGGTTCACTTATCTACGAAACAAGGTAATACGGTTAACTTCACCCAAAATGAACACGGCCAGGGCAGATCACCACAACACTTCACTCGTTGTTGCTCACAGTAAAACCTCCACAACAGCAACGCCGGAACCAACAACGTAATGCTCAAAACCACTCAACCTTCATGTCCTGGGTCGGCGAGCGACGATGCTCGTACCGATCGGACAGCTCCAGACAGACTCCTACACTGCGCAGAGACCGCCAGCTGCCCAGTCTACTACGCCGCACGGAGATGACCTCGGACCAACCGACCGACCAACAATCCACTAAAAGTGAAGCCTGGCTTGAGTGGCAGCCACGGTTGGGCGGGCAATGTCCACGCAGGGCTCAACTGCTGCTGCAAGCTGGCGACAGGCTGGCCCTGGCTGCGCTCCAGAAGCGATGCAACTGACTGCCAGGGCCCAGCTCACGGCCCTAACCACCGCCGTGAACTCTCCTCCTCGCCACAAATCAACGTCATCACGACATCTAACTAACGGACACCCAACTTTGTTCAGTTTGCCCACCACCTGACTTTGGCTGCTATCAGCGACGTCTCGAAACTGGCTCGACAGTTCGTTGCCTGTTATCTCCACGTTCCGTCGGATTCGATTGACCCATGGAGTTTTAACCATACTTTTTTCGCCGACACCAAAAATCGTGCGATTGTATGGGTCAAGCGTTGGACGATCACTTAAACGTACAATGATACCGATAAATCACGCCTTGACTTCTGGCAGTACTTCCCAACTGCCAACAGTTAAGTCGAGCACCGACCGCGCTACCGCGCCTTCTTCGCCACTTTCCTTTACGCGATATTTACGTCAACGAATTTGAGCTGGATGGTGCCACACGGGACGACACTACCGCCGCCCCCCCCTCCCCCCAGCCCCACTCACCGCCCGACAGATGTGACTCTCCGCGCTACATTTCCATACCGTAATGGACATACAACTGTTTCTTTGACGCACTGTACCAGAGCACACTGGTCATTCCCCAAACTCTACTGTCCCTTCCTCCTTGGCTTCTGCCCTCATAAAAGGGCGCTTCTTCCAGGTAGCGGTGCCGGAGACACCGTGGCTAGGTCTCATATGTTGACCACTGCAGACCCAACCTCCAGCCCATCTGCCGAACAGACGCCTGCAAGTCTAATCATATCCCTCTTTGTCTATGGCCTCACACCTGTTAGCTTACTTCAGTGTTATTGTTATTACGTTTATCCGCACCATGTTAATAAATACTTTTGCTCGCCCTGTTCGAGCGTAATGTTTTCGTGTTAATTCCGCCGGAAGGATGTCCTTTCTGTCGTATTTATGCTTGTTTAAATGAAGATAATTTGTTAACCTAAGCTCTTCCCGTTAAAAAAAAAAATAACTAAAGGAAAAAGAAAAGAAACCTGAGGAATCGGTTCAGGGACAAGAAGGGTGAGGCCTCGTGAGGCATCGTGGCCAGGTCCCTGCACACCCTGTCCCCACCGGCCCAAAACTAACCAATCTACTCTTAGCCTTGAAAAAAAAAGTAAGCAGGAGATAAAAAAAGGGATAGCGTCTTTGACTGATAAAAAAGACCCCTGGTATCTACTTCGAAACCAACCCCCCCTTAAAAAAATAAAAGGTTAGCATATTCAATTAACAATTGAAATGTCCTCAGTCCCAGGTTGGGAATGCGCCGCAGCATAAATTTTGATTAGTCAGCATTGCCTTAGAGACACATAACACCTATCCACAGGACATGTGGCCTGTAATTCAAAAAGTGTCTTGATGATCTCTACATTGGCAAAACAATCCGGAATAGTTCTACATTCGGATCTCTGGGAGGTGACTGCCAAAGTGGAGGTGACCATGAGAAAAAGATTGAATGGGCAACGAAAGTATAACGTTCTACGAGATGGAGCGTGGAATGTCAGAAGCTTGCACATAGTAGGGAAGCTTGAAAACTTGAAAAGGGAAATGCAATGGCTCAAAATATATATGGTAGGGGACAGTGGAGTGAAATGGAAAGAAGACAAGGATTTCTACTCAGATGTGTTTAGGGTAACATCCACAGCAGCAGAAAATGTTATAACAGGATTAGAATTCGTTATGAATAGGAAGATAGGGCAGAGACAGCGTTACTGTGAACATTTCAGTGATAGGGTTGTCCTTATCAGAATCGACAGTAAACCAACACCGATAACGACAGTTCAGGTATACATTTCGACGTCACAAGTTGAAGATGAAGAGTTAGAGAAAGTCTTCAAATTTGTATTCCTATTTTCCTCAGTTTCATGTAATATTAAAGTATATTGATAATTAATACTTTTGGACAGTCTGAATAAAACACAGTTTTCTTGCCATATACGTTTGCGTTTATTCTCTGCAAGACGTTTCAATGGCCTGGAATACGTACACACTTTAACTATTTAGTTTACATTTTGGGGAGCTGTACCTATAGGTTATAAACTGTTCTGTTGGTTGAAAAAGAAAATAAAATAAATTTTCTTGACATAACAATAGTAAGAGAAAATGGCAAATATACATTGCCCGATGTCACTAAAGCTAAAATTTTATGGGTTTTAAGGCCACGTCGTATTTCCTTCTAAAATAATCAACGTTTCGACCCCTCTGCCGGGATCTTCTTCAGTATGTTTCCTTATCTACTACTGCTAGAACACTCCAACAGTAGTGGACACCGAAACATCCTGAAAAAGATCCCATCAGAGGGATCGAAAAGTCTATTATTTTAGAAAAGAATGTGACCCGGCCTAACAGCCCAGAAGATTTTAACTTCAGCTTTACAGTTTCTTATTATTTGTTTATACAGAGAGTTTAGTCATTGCTTGCTGATGTTTTGGCGCGAATACTTTATGTACAGAGAAGTAACTGTGTGCGTGACTTTCTTTTTCCATTTGAAAACAGTGGGAAGAATTTAGAAGTTCGGTGTTAAACAATGTAAATTTCATGGATATCAGTCCACCAAACCGATTAATTCTGCTAATAACGAAATACAACATGGTACAACACTTGAATAAGTTTCTACTACTTCAAGTGCTTCTAAGCTAGAACTGAAATATTTGGACAATGGGCTTGGCAGTATTAACGCTCATAATATTGAGACGCCAACTATTGATTCAGATTTTGTTATTGTTGAACTCTCTGCTCTATCTGAACTAATAAATGAAGTTTTGCAGTGTAAGGAATGCGGCAACAGTGGTGTGAAAGTAGTTGAAGAGATACGCGCTAGAACACGTTGTGCATCAAAATCAAGAATTGTTTCTAATTTTCATGATTTAACCGATGCGGTTACACTTGCGGCGTAACGAAACGGGCGTGTATAACTTAAATATTAAACGTGCGATGCTATGTGGTGTATAGGCAAAGGGTACAGAAGAACAGAAATTTTTTGTGCTATTATGGGTTTATCTCCCCCTGCAAGGTTCGACAGGTACATTAAAATTATTCTACAGACTTCAGAAGAATTAGTAAATGATAATACTAAAAATGCTGTTCAGGAACGTATAGACATGGATGATAGCAATAAATGTATGACTCCAGTCCTGGATGCATCGTGTCAACGAAGAGGCAATAGTTTCCTACATGGTGTGATGACTGCTACTTCCTTGGACGATGCTAAAGTCATTTATGTGTAATGTATTATCAAGTACTCTCATTACTGATCTAAGGGAACTGAAAATCATAAGTATTTGATTAATTTTAGTGATTTTAGTAGAGGGATGTAATCTGAAGGTGTTGTGAAGGTATTTAACAAGTCATTGTAGAAATATGGTGTGATGTACACATCTTACCTGGGACATGGAGACTCAAAAGAATACCAAAAAGTTTGTAAGTCCAAACTTTATGCTGACACAAAAATTGAGAAAATTGAATGTGTTGGACATGTCCAGAAAAGGTTAGGTACAAGACTGAGGAACTTTAATAGGAATTCTAAGGGAAAAAATTATCTGATAGTAATGGCATTAGTGGATGTGGTCGGCTTACAGACAGGGAAATAGACATGTTGCTGTATTATTATGGACAAGCCATAAGACAGAACAATGCAGACTGGGCTGTTTTCTTTCGCAAAACCTCCACAGAGGAAAACCCATGTCATGCACTCTGCCCATCTGGCAGTGACTCGTGGTGTGGCTATCAGAGGGCTATTACTCAAGGTAGGACGTTCAACCATAAACATTTGCTGTAACGAAAGTAATAAAACTTATATATCTTAGTGAAACAAGACTTACCAAAAAGTTTGTAAGTCCAAACTTTATGCTGACACAAAAATTGAGAAAATTGAATGTGTTGGACATGTCCAGAAAAGGTTAGGTACAAGACTGAGGAACTTTAATAGGAATTCTAAGGGAAAAAATTATCTGATAGTAATGGCATTAGTGGATGTGGTCGGCTTACAGACAGGGAAATAGACATGTTGCTGTATTATTATGGACAAGCCATAAGACAGAACAATGCAGACTGGGCTGTTTTCTTTCGCAAAACCTCCACAGAGGAAAACCCATGTCATGCACTCTGCCCATCTGGCAGTGACTCATGGTGTGGCTATCAGAGGGCTATTACTCAAGGTAGGACGTTCAACCATAAACATTTGCTGTAACGAAAGTAATAAAACTTATATATCTTAGTGAAACAAGATTATTAGAGGAATATTTACGTGGTAGGACTCAAAATCCAAATGCAACTTTCAAAAATAATATAGGGCAACAAATACAAAAAACTTTCAATAGGACTAAATACTTTGAAAATAAGTTTGCTAGAAGCTATTCTATGTTTCAGTGACGGTACAGGGTCAAGGCTTAATGTTATGGAAGTGATGGGAGTGCCTGGTGAACTAAATGTGCTTGCATCTATAATAGCCATTGACTAAAGGAGACTCTTCGAAGCACAAAAATAAATTTAGGAAGTCACGAAAGAAGCAAAAATAAGAAGAAAGAGTGTGAAAAAGAGAAGGGAGGAAGAAAAACACAGAGAAAATGATGAATATGGTCCTGGGAAGCATTAGTGCTATGCAACTTTAATATAAAAAGCAAGTTTTAACTTGAGTTTCCAGAAAGTCAAATTATTTCACATTCTAGTACACTTTCCTCCTCCCCCCCCCCCCCCCCCCATGAACCATGGACCTGCCGTTGGTGGGGAGGCTTGCATGCCTCAGCGATACAGATGGCCATAACGTAGGTGCAGCCACAACGGAGGGGTATCTGTTGAGAGGGCAGACAAACGTGCGGTTCCTGAAGAGGGTCAGGAGCCTTGTCAGTAGTTGCAGGGGCAACAGTCTGGATTGACTGATCTGGCCTTGTAACACTAATCTAAACGGCCTTGCTGTGCTGGTACTGCGAACGGCTGAAAGCAAGGGGAAACTACAGCCGTAATTTTCCCGAGGGCATGCAGCTTTACTGTATGGTTAAATGATGATGGCGTCCTCTTGGGTAAAATATTCCGGAGGTAAAATAGTCCCCCTTTCGGATCTCCTGGCGGGGACTACTCAGGAGAACGTCGTTATCAAGAGAGAGAAAACTAGCGTTCTACGGATCGGAGCGTGGAATGTCAGATCCCTTAATCGGGCGGGTTGGTTAGAAAATTTAAAAAGGGAAAGGGATAGGTTAAAGTTAGATATAGTGGGAATTAGTGAAGTTCGGTGGCAGGAGGAAGAAGACTTTTAGTCAAATGAATACAGGGTTATAAATACGAAATCAAATTGAGGTAATGCAGGAGTAGGTTTAATAATGAATAAAAAAATAGGAGTGCGGGCTATGATAGACACGAAGCCCATACCTACTACAGTAGTACAAGTTTATATGCTAACTAGCTCTGCAGATGATGAAGAAATTGATGAAATGTATGATGAGATAAAAGAAATTATTCAGGTAGTGAAGGGAAACGAAAATTTAATAGTCATGGTTGACTGCAATTCGAGAGTAGGAAAAGGGAGAGAAGGAAACATAGTAGGTGAATATGGATTGGGGTTAAGAAATGAAAGAGGAAGCCACCTGGTAGAATTTTGCACAGAGCATAACTTAATCATAGCTAATACTTGGTTCAAAAATCATGAAAGAAGGTTATAGGCATGGAAGAATCCTGGAGATACTAGTAGGTATCAGATAGATTATATAATGGTAAGACAGAGATTTAGGAACCAGGTTTTAAATTGTAAGACATTTCCAGGGGCAGATGTGAACTCTGACAACCATCTACTGGTTATGAACTGTAGATTAAAACTGAAGAAACTGCAAAAAGGTGGGAATTTAAGGAGATGGGACCTGGATAAACTGACTAAACCAGGGGTTGTACAGAGTTTCAGGGAGAGCATAAGGGAACAATTGACAGGAATGGGGGAAAGAAATACAGTAGAAGAAGAATGGGTAGCTCTGAGGGATGAAGTAGTGAAGGCAGCAGAGGATCAAGTGGGTAAAAAGACGAGGGCTAGTAGAAATCCTTGGGTAACAGAAGAAATATTGAATTTAATTGATGAAAGGAGAAAATATAAGAAAGCAGTAAATGAAACAGACAAAAAGGAATACAAACGTCTCAAAAATGAGATCGACAGGAAGTGCAAAATGGCTAAGCAGGGATGGCTAGAGGACAAATGTAAGGATGTAGAGGCATATCTCACTTGGAGCAAGATAGATACTGCCTACCGGAAAATTAAAGAGACCTTTGGAGAAAAGAGAGCTACTTGTATGAACATCAAGAGCTTTGATGGAAACCCAGATCTAAGTAAAGAAGGGAAAGCAGAAAGGTGGAAGGAATATATAGACGGTCTATACAAGGGCGATGTACTTGAGGACAATATTATAGAAATGGAAGAGGATGTAGATGAAGATGAAATGGGAGATACGATACTGCGTGAAGAGTTTGACAGAGCACTGAAAGATCTGAGTCGAAACAAGGCCCAGGGAGTAGACAACATTCCATTAGAAATACTGACGGCCTTTGGAGAGCCAGTTCTGACAAAACTCTACCATCTGCTGTGCAAGATGTATGAGACAGGCGAAATACCCTCAGACTTCAAGAAGAATATAATAGTTCCAATCGCAAAGAAAGCAGGTGTCGACAGATGTGAAAATTACCGAACTACAGTTTAATAAGTCACAGCTGCAAAATACTAACACGAAATCCTTACAGACCAATTGAAAAACAGGTAGAAGCCGATCTCGGGGAAGATCAGTTGGGATTCCGTAGAAATGTTCGAACACGTGAGGCAATAGTGACCTAACGACTTATCTTAGAAGAAAGATAAAGGAAAGGTAAACCTACGTTTCTAGTATTTGTAGACTTAGAGAAGGCTTTTGACAATGTTGACTGGAATACTATCTTTCAAATTCTAAAGGTGGCAGAGGTAAAATACAGGGAGCGAAAGGCTGATTACAATTTGTACAGAGACCAGATGGCAGTTATAAGAGTCGAGGGGCACGAAAGGGAAGCAGTGGTTGGGAAGGGAGTGAGACAGGGTTGTAGCCTCTCCCCGATGTTATTTAATCTGTATATTGAGATAGCAGTAAAGGAAACAAAAGAAAAATTTGGTGTAAGTATTAAAATCCATGGAGACGATATTAAAAAATTGAGGTTCGCCGAAGACATTGTAATTCTGTCAGATACAGCAAAGGACTTGGAAGAGCACTTGAACGGAATGGACAATGTCTTGAAAGGAGGATATAAGATGATCATCAACAAAAGCAAAACGAGGATAATGGAATGTAGTCGAATTAAGTCGGGTGATGCTGAGGGAATTAGATTAGGAAATGAGACACTTAAAGTAGTAAAGGAGTTTTGCTATTTGGGGAGGAAAATAAATGATGATGGTCGAAGTAGAGAAGATATAAAATGTAGACTAGCAATGGGAAGGAAAGCGTTTCTGAAGAAGAGAAATTTGTTGACATCGAGTATAGATTTAAGTGTCAGGAAGTCGTTTCTGTAAGTATTTGTATGGAGTGTAGCCATGTGTGGAAGTGAAACATGGACGATAAATAGTTTTGACAAGAAGAGAATAGAAGCTTTCGAAATGTGGTGCTACAGAAGAACGCTGAAGATTAGATGGGTAGATCACATAAATAATGAGGAGGTATTGAATAGAATTTGGAGAAGAGGAGTTTGTGGCACAACTTGACAAGAAGAAGGGACCGGTAGGTAGAACATGTTCTGAGGCATCAGGGGATCAGAAATTAAGCATTGGAGGGCAGCGTGGAGGGTAAAATCGTAGAGGGAGACCAAGAGATGAATACACTTAGCAGATACAGATGGATGTAGGTTGCAGTAAGTACTGGCAGATGAAGAAACATGCACAGGGTAGAGTGGCATGGAGAGCTGCATAAAACCAGTCTCAGGACTGAAGGCCACAACAACAACAACAAGCACACTTTGGCTAAAAACTATAATTGATAGAGAGCTGAAATCTTGTATACTCTTTTAAAAAAAAGCTTAACTAACAAATAGACTACCGTTGTGCCTTAAATTTGAAAACGGAATAACTTTTCGAAGAAAATCCTGAAATCAGTTCCCAAATTTGTGAATTATACTTAACATTTTTTGTAGCACAATTTACGACAGTGCCATCGTCTCAATAGTTTGCTTTAAAACGTATAGTATAAAGAACATACATGAAAAAAAGTAAACCTACACAAAAAAATTGCTTCACCCCGGTTCCCAGAACTCCTGAAGATAGACGTTCACTGTCAATACTGTAACACTGACACAGTCCCTTTGACTGTTCAGAGATGTCACTAAACCTATCCAAAGATTTAAACAACCATGCATGGGCAGTGCCTATTAGACAGAGCCCGTCCGATAACAGATCAGTTCCAGTCTTCACTAGGAAGGAGGTGCTCTGCTCATGTTGTCCGTAGTTCAAACATGGGTGGACGGTCAATACCGCGGTTCGATCGTGTCCGCACTGTTACCTTGTGCCACGAAGGGCTCTCAACAAGTGAAGTGTCCAGGCGTCTCGGAGTGAACCGAATCGATTTTTTCTGACATGGAAGATTTGCAGAGAGACAGGAATTGTCGATGACATGCCTCGCTCAGACTACCCAAGGGCTACTACTGCAGTGGATGACCGCTACCTACGGATTATGGCTCGGAGGAAACCTGACAGTAACGCCACCATGTTGAATAATGCATTTCGTGCAGCCACAAGACGTCGTGTGACAACTGAAACTGTGCGCAATAGGCTGCATGATGCGCAACTTCACTCCAAACGTCCAGGACGAGGTCCATCTTTGCAACCACGACACCATGCAGCGCGCGGTGGAAATAGGCCCAACAAAATGCCGAATGGACCGCTCAGTATTGGCATCACGTTCTCTTCACCGATGAGTGTCGGATATGCCTTCAACCAGACAATCGTCGGAGACGTGTTTGAAGGCAACCCGGTCAGGCTGAACGCCTTACACACACTGCCAAACGAGTGCAGCAAGGTGGATGTCCCCTGCTGGTTTAGGGTGACATTATTTGGGGCCGACGTACACCGCAGGTGATCACGGAATGCGCTCTAATAGCTGTACGTTACGTGAATGCCATCCTCCGACCGATAGTGCAACCACATCGGCAGCATATTGGAGAAGCAATTCGTCTTCATGGACGACAATTTGCGAAGCCACCGTACAAATCTTGCGAATGACTTCCTTCAGGATAACGACATAGCTCGAATAGTGGCCAGCGTGTTCTCCAGACATGAAGCCTATGGAATATGCCGGGGATGGATTCAAAATGGTTCAAATGGCTCTGAGGACTATTGGACTTAACGTTTGAGGTCACCAGTCCCCTAGAACGTAGAACTACTTAAACCTAACTAACCTAAGGACATCACACACATCCATGCCCGAGGCAGAATTCGAACCTGCGACCGTAGTGGTCGCGCGGTTCCAGACTATAGCGCCACTTCGGCCGGCCCGGGGATGGATGACGTGACCCACCAACCACTCTGAGGAATCTACGCCGAATCGCCGTTTGAGGAGTGGGACAATCTAGACCTACAGTACCTTCACAAACTATTGTATACTATGCCACGACGAATACCGGCATGCATGAATGCTACAGGTCTTTCTGCTGGGTATAAGAGGTACCGGTGTCTACAGAAGTCTTCATTACCATATTTGAAAGTCACGCTGTATGGTGGTACAAAATGGAGTGTGTGGTTTTCATGAGCAATAACAAGAGGGGAAATGATGTTTATGTTGATGTCTGTTCCAATTTTCTGTACAGTTTCCGGAACCCTCGGAACCGAGGTAGTGCGAACCTTTTTTTATGTGCGTACTTTGTTTGTGCTGTCTGTGATTCATACATAAAAATTTTCCAAAAATAACGGATAAAGATCCTCTAAGGGCGGGACCAATGACGACTGAAGATAATCGTTCAATGTGACAGAAGTGCAGTCCTTCCACAAACTGCTGCAAATTTCATGCTGGGCCATCAACAAGTGTCAGCGTACAAGCCATTCAACGAAACGTCATCGATATGGGGTTTCGGAGCCGAAGACCCACTCGTGTATCCTTGATGACTGCACGACACAAAGCTCTACTCACCTGGGCCCGTCATCATCACATCAGACTGTTGATGACTGGAAACTGGTTAACTGGTCAGACGAGTTTCGTTGCAGATTGTATCGAGCGGAAGTACGTTTGCGGGTATGGAGTCAACAACCTCATGAATCGATGGTCCCTACCTGACAACACGATACTGTTCAAGCTGGTGAAGACTCTGTGTTGGTGTGAGACGTGTGCAGTTGGAATGATACGGGACCCCTGTTCCCCTTAGGGCATCCATTCACGTGCATTGTGAATTCCGACGGGCTAGGGCAATTTTTGCAGGACAATGCGACAACCCACACGTCCAGAATTGCTACACAGTGGCTCCAGGAACACTCTTCTAAGTTTAAACATTTCTCTTGGCCACCAAACTCCCCAGACACGAACATTATTGAACAAATCTGAGGTAAATGATGATTAACGGAAACCCTCAGCCGCCGACAGGTATTGTTGATATACCTCGATGTGGACAGCTGAAAATGTGTGCTCCGACCGGGACTCGACCCCGGGATCCCCTGCTTACATGGCAGACGCTCTATCTATCTGAGCCACCGAGGACACAGATGAATAGCGCGACAGCAGGGACTTATCCCTTACACGCTTCCTGTGGGACTCACATTCCCAACTGTCCACTATTCTACATATGTAATGCCCAAACTCTTACGGGAAGCGCCAAAGTGTGCGCGAGTAATGAGTGGATGGGAAAATGTCTATAAGGTACATCACATATGTAGAATTGTGGACAGTTGGGAATGTGAGCCTCACGGGAAGCGTGTAAGGGATAAGACCCTGCAGTCGCGCTATTCATCTGTGTCCTCAGTGGCTCAGATGGATAGAGCATCTGCCATTTAAGCAGGAGATCCCGGGTTCGAGTCCCGGTCAGGGCACACATTTTCAGCTCTCCACATCGAGGTATATCAGCAATACCTGTCGGCAGCTGAGGGTTTCAGTTAATCATCATTTATTCCAGGGAAAAGCTGCACGGTCATCAACAGTATGTCGTCTTTCGAGAACAGTTACTGTCTTTATATAAATCTGAGGTACTTAGGAACGCGCTGTTCAGAATAGATCTCCGCCCCCTCGTACTCTTACGGATTTATGGACAGCCCTGCAGGATGCATGGTGTGAATTCCCTCCAACAATACTTCCAAAAAGGTCCAGAATACTGTTATTCCCTTCTTGGCTGCCGTAGGACTAACACCGGTAGACATCCAGGTGAGAATGAAGAGAGTGTATGAGGCAGCATGTCCGTCGAAAAACAACCTAGTGGAACGATAAGGCTCGTCCAAAAATCGCAATCGTCGTAAACCAGAAGTTGCTGCAATACAACGTTAAAACACTAGCACCCATCCTGTAGTTGTCATCTCTCTCCATGCGATTATCACGCCTCTGATCTCTTAAAACACGCTTTGAAACGGAGTCGATTCCCGTCGGACGAGGTTGTGCAGCTAGCAGTTCCGGACTTTCTTCATGCTGTATTAACAAAGGGAGTTATTCAACCCGATGCGCCTGTGGGATGGTCGACCCATTGCGCACTGATATGGAATGTACGGCGTTCGAGATGAAACTTTTTGCCCGCCCTTACATATTATGAAGTGTTTGTGGGTAATAGTTATTTATTTTGAACGGCGAAACTTCATCCACACGAAAATGTTTCTGTCAACCAAACAATTTTTATAATGGTACTAGACTCTCAAAATTTTTATTTAGTTGTAACATATGTTCCTGTTGTAATCAAGAGACAATATAGTTAGAAGATCCAAGTTCTGCGAAATGTTCTTACTCAGGATGCAGGAGTTTCTAACAAGTGTCTTAAACGTGGTGTCCTTTGAAGAGCTGACGCTCCTAAAACTCTCCTAGTAAATGGAAGTCGACCTTTCGCCTTCCCTGCAGACCGTCCTTAACTACGCGTCCTAGTTCTTGTCGCTATGCAACGTTGCGCGAAGATTGACCATCTGTCAAAAGCCTGTATAAACAGCTTATGCAGTGCGGACCGCTGCGAGACTTGCAGGAAGAGAGTCAGTGAATTTGTGGAAGATACCGAAAAGGGTGTGCAGGTATGCCGACTACAGAGCGATGTCCGGCTGCATTAGGTTTCTCAGTTGAGCACCCGTGGGGCGAACAGCTCAAGCGAGGTAGTCCCAAGGATTCAACGCTTTCTTTTAAATCTTGGGAGTTTAGTGGCCAGGGGAGAACGGTGAACTCATTTCGGTGCTGTTCGAAACACGCAGGTACACTGCGAGCCGTATGACACATGGCACAGTGCTGCTGGTAGATGCCAGCGTGCTGACGAAAAAATGTGCATATTTTAACACTCCGTTGCGTGTTCCAGAATATCGAGATCACCCAGTGTATGCTTTTTGGCCTGCATCGTTCCCACGATTGGTGCAGGGTCTTTGGTTACCGACGTTTCACACCGTATACGCAAACGTTCATCTGTCCGATGAAGCATAAAACGTAAGTCATTTGTTGGCACACATAGGATGACCAGTCGAGATATTGGTATGCAATTTTGAGGAATTGCCGCTAATGAGCAACAGCCAGCATTGGTGCGTAAATCAGGCGCATGCTGCCGATGCTTTTACGAAGCAACTTTCGCTGAGTGCTCGATGACGAGACGCTTTGTACCCCCTAACTTCATCTGGTTGGTTACTCTATCAAGTCTACTAGTCTGTGCGCACTTTTTCAGGCTTTGTTCACACCTGTCATCTAAGGCCTATGGCACATAACCGCCTGATATCGCAATTTTGGCATGCGGGGTATACTTCGACGACGTTGGCACAAGAACCGCTTACAAACGTACCCTTTCAGAAATACTTCCGGACTTGGCCCAGCGCCGCTGTGGCCGAGCGGTTCTAGGCGCTTCAGTCCGGAACCACAATGCTGCTACGGTCGCAGCTTTGAATCCTGCCACGGGCATGGATGTGTTTTATGTCCTTAGGTTAGTTAGGCTTCAGTTGTTCTAAGTCTAGCGGACTGATGACCTCAAATGTTGAGTCCCATAGTGTTTAGAGCCATTTGAAACATTTGAGCCCTTGGCCCCAAATCCAATAAGCATGACCTTATGAACGTCAGAGAAACTGCACCGCTCCTCATTATGACACCAACTGTACTGGTTTATGCGTCTTCCAGACTCACTTTACAAAGGGGGAACATTAATAATACCGACAAACTGCGGCGTCGATACCTTACTCGAAATGTTGGAGAAAAGAGCCCATGGACATGTGTCCGGAAATGCATCGTTGCAATGGTAGATGGTGCTGACGAATAAAACCCCCTGCGACCATATGCCGTGTTCTCCTTGTGTGTTGCGGGCTGTGTGATCGACGCGGCATTCTATATCCAGATCCAGCTGAATGGCACGGTCTTCTTGACGGGAATAAACCGAGATGCTGTTTGTTCAGAGACACCAACTACTTGACCCAATACCTGACACCCTTTCTGGATGTTTGTGTGACCACGGATCCTTTCAGACAGACGAATGTGCAGGAAGCGACTGGCTGTGCTTACATCAGATTCGGAGGATCGGTTTCTATAGCATATTCAGAGGAACTCTAGTACAAGCTCCAAGCCAGTGGCCCGCTAACTTCTTCTTGGCCTACATACGATTCTGTTCATCCTACATGACAACCACTACTGTCCCTATCACCCGCAATCCCATAGAGCCGACCGCTGGGAGCGAGCGGTTCAAGGCGCTTCAGTCGGGAACCGCGCTGCTGCTACGGGCACAGGTTTGAATCCTGCCTCGGGCATGGATGTGTGTGATGTCCCTAGGTAAGTTAGATATTAGTAGATCTAAGTATAGGGGACTGCTGACCTCAGATGTTAAGTTCCATAGTGCTTAGAGCCATTTGCACCATTTGAATCCCATAGAGGACAGCTTGAACATCTGTTGTGACGGGGATGCGATCCAGCTCTGTACTGTGGTCCGGGACGATTTGTTGTCGGTGCACGTATACCGACTATTTCTGGACACATGTTCCTAGGACCTTTCTTCCTCAACTTACCGTTAGGAATCTTTCCATTAAGTTTGTCGGTTTTATAAACGTTAACCTAGTACACTGTTCACTGTTAGTACTGCCATCTGCCGTCTGTGTGTCGTTATTGCACGTTCACATCGAATGTAGCCGGTGGTATCCTTAGTGAAACTAAATCGTGAACTTATTCGATATGACTACGTCACGCGTCACAGCACTAATACTGTATTCGAACATTACAGTACCATTAAAACTCACGCTAAATTTTTGAGTTAGTGAAGTAGCCTACTAGTTCACGCCCGGGCTCCATGCAGGTAGAACCTTGTGTCTACGGACAGAGGACTTCCTTTGCGTAGTGTTACTACAGTATAAACACAAATCTCCCTCACGAAGTCAGTGAAAACAGAATCAAATTCCCTTCAGTACTTCTTCTGATTACCTTTCACAAGCCGACAGAAACACGCGGTCCGGGAGGTTACTTCGCCAAAGGTAACTCAGTTTGTACGAAATATCTATAAATTATATTCAAAAACGTCCCTTGTGAATTACTTCATTAATGAAAACGGTATCATAACACTTGATGTAGCTCCTGAGATTAGCCTTCACATACAGACAGGAAAACGCGGTGGGACACGATAATTTAGTTATATTTACATGTCTGTATGAATATCACGTATATGATTAACGATTAACCGAATAACGCACGTAAACTAAGTACACTGTATTGGTCGCCTAAGAATATTTAAATTTTCATTGGATATACAGTATATTTTGCGATACCGGCCAGGCCACCCGACTCCTGGGTCCGATACGTTGCAGTCGGCGTCGTAATCGCCGTCACAAGACGTGACTTGGACGAGTTCCTGACCCACAAGCTCAGTATATAAAGGCGAGGCAGCGAGCTCCAGTCATACGGTTACCAGTAGCCAAGCAAGCAACATGTACAAGCAGGTGAGTTTAGATTGTGCTCGCTCTTCGAAGACCTACTACCTACGAATTCTCTGTTGAGTTGACATATGTGAGACTCCTCAGCATTAAAATAATGTTTTCAATTACTAAAGAATGGATGTTAAGGTGTAATTCCTAATATACTGCTTTCGAATAATCCTCTATGAGGGTTTAAATATTTCGATAATCGTTGCAAGTAGCTGTAACAGAGAAAATTATAGTCTGACTTATTACTAGACTAAACATTGTTTTGTTAATACCAATATTGATAATGATTCGGTGGCTCTTTTGATATGTCGAGACGACAAGCCGAAAGATCCGGTGTTCGAACCCTAAGTAGGTCGTAAGCCCTTTTCTGTACTTTATTTTAATAATATCTTAAATCAAGAACGTCAACATGCACTGTAGTCTGTAGGCCACGTTAAGTATTTGGCCCTGTTATTATCGGCTGAGAACGTCAGCGCAAGTGTCTGGGAATGGCAACACCCTACCACCCCTCATACTGCCATCTTTAGTGAAGCACTTTTGGGTGACTGTTAGCTTTATATAATAACATGAAGTAAGGGCAAAGCTTATTCAACCCCAGCTCATAAACTAGATACACTATTTTCCCTTTTGTCTACCTTCGTTGCCGACTTTTGCCACAAGTCGCAGAAAAGTGGAATTTTCAAATGATCGAATGTGTGTGAAATCTTGTGGGACTCAACTGCTAAGGTTATCAGTCCATAAGCTTATACACTACTTCACCTGAATTATCCTAAGGTCAAACACACACACACCCATGCCCGAGGGAGGACTCGAACCTCCGCCGGGACCAGCCGCACAGTTCATGACTGCAGCGCCCTCGACCGCTCGGCTAATCCCGCGAGGCGTGGTATTTTCAGATTTCTTTTATGAAAAAGAGAGAAATGGAACAGAAAAAGCATTTGAAGATTATTTCCCAGTGTGCAAAGTTAATCTCGAAATCACTCAACAATACCTTACTATGAGAAGGTACGAAACATTTGTTTGCGATCGAAATATTGGACGGCAGTATAAGAATTGGACACCTATTCCTGCAGATAAGGAAATAGAAAAGCGATGTGATATCCACCGCGCATAGAGATCCTTGATGTAGATAAATGTGACTATAGGAGAATTAACATGCACTCAAGTGTTAACTGGGACCCTGCCACTAAGAATATATTCTTTTTTTTTTTTATTCTTCTCGAGGGATGTTCATCGGTTCCTTCCTAAGACTACATGAAACAGTTGCAGGCAACGAGTAGACGTTTATAGTATTTTTCCATGGAATAATAATAAAAATTAGGGGTGGTAGGCGTACTATTTCATGATGAAAAGTCACTTAACAGTGTTTACTCTTTTATGTGTGTATACAGACCCTCATCTTGTAAGCAAGAAATTTAACAATTTTGATATAACTTTTGTTTAATTGTGGTTTCACTTTTCTCTGTTGCTCCATGAGTTAAAGAGTCCTCGCTCACAAGTGCAGAGAGGTTACGCTAGTCCTTGTATTGGATCTGCAGGTGATCGTCGTCCTGGCCATGGTGGCTGCCTGCATGGCCGCCCCTGGACCCAAGCCGGCCCCCGGCCTACTGGCCAGCTACGTGGCAGCCGCTCCCGCCGCCTACACCGCCCACGCAGTCGCCGCCCCCGTCGCCTACACCGCTGCCGCAGCTCCCGTGGCTTACGCCGCCCCCTACTCTGCTGCCTACGTCGCCCCATATCATGCTGCCTACAGCGCAGCCATCTTGGGATGAACTTCGCGGCCAACGATAGACCTCAGCATCAATTGTGTTTATTGTGATAATCAATGGAAATAAAACTACTATTATCTTATATCTGAGGTTTTATTGTATGACTTCCAACACACTCGTATCTGAAAGTTTGGTTAATATTTCTTAAAAGACGTCCTGCTGTTCACTATAAGTTACATATAGAAATGTATAATTGATACACACGTATCCTGGCAAATGGCTCACCATCAGAAGACTCTGAAACATAGGATACACAAATAAGTGTCACTCACAGTTGCTTATAAGATTACTTTGTATACATGACAAAGTAAATATTTACAAACTGCGAAGCACCAGTCATGCGAAATTATCCTTTCGGAAAAATTATAGAAGGCCACAAAGACGTGATCTAGAGGCTATCTTAAATTCTTCTTCACTATTTGTCTGCCAGACTGTGCCTCTAAACCGTGGTCTGCCTTTTACTGGCAGTGTGTCAGACATTAGTTTAATTGAACATAGCTCACAGTTCGAATGGGTGACTAACACAGCATTTCTTCCACTTTCTTTAAACTCCGTTTTTGTTCTAATACTTGTTTCGAATTTTGAGCCGTTATCTACGGTTTAGCTAGAAAAGTGTCATACGTAATGAAATGGTAGCGTATTCTCATTATGTACCTCCCTTTCTTTTTGGTTCAAATTCATAAACGTTACTAATGATTTGGACAGCTGGGGATCCAATGAAGAACTTTAAACGGATGCAAACTAAGTGGAAACACCTCCGACTGCTTTGGACCACTACGAAGATAAACATGGGTTGGCATGTTACTGGTTGCCTCCCAACCCAGCAGACTCTTGTGCTATTGTTATTTTTACTAATATTATTACTAGTTCTCTAACGTGACAAAGGAGTAGTGCAGAGTTCGCCGGAACAACTGGCTGAAGATTACGGGTTCCCAACCTTTAGCAGAGTGTATGCCGCCAAGAAATTTGAGATAAATGCAATAGTTGAAATGGTTCTAACATGTCACACAATTTAATCACAGTCGTTACTCCACTATAATTAGAACCATGATACACAACCTACGTCAATGTCGTTGGTGGTCACTTATATTAACGAAGTCAAAGCAAGATTCACAACAAAGTACACAATGGGTTCTAAGCAGAATTTTCGTAGTCAAACGAACTGTACAAAATGCGCAAATGGAATATCAAACAGAACAACGTGACGTGGTAAAAATGTCTGTAAGTAATCAGCGTAACTATTAAAGCAACAGAATACCAGGCGATGTGAACTATATTGCGGTTCATGCTTTGTGAACAAAATTTGTAAATGAAAAGTAAAATTGAGAAAAAACTCTTCAATTTTTGGGGAATGATTTCTCTAAATGTAAGAAATACAATAGGTTACAAAAATATTTGACACGTATCTGAATGATTCTCGAAATCATGAACAGGAAATATCTTCCACAACTGCTTAAAAATCTAAGGTGCTATGCTGACCATTGAATATTAAGTTCTCAACCGGATCGTGTTCAGCTGTACATAATTTCGAGCATCAGTCAAGGGTTCGCGAAATGTTTCTCTAATCTGCTTTGTTTCTTACGTTTAGCCAAACAATTTCACTAACATTTAACCCTTTTTCGAAAGTATTATTTTTAATTTTCTTATGCGCTCATGAGAAGGAGAAGAAGCTAGACCAGACAAGCATAATACATTCATCGTTATTATATCTGAGTGAAATGCGATAATCGCTACCTGGTAATGAATGATGGTAAAACAGCAACAATAAAGTAATTTCTAGAATTTGTTTCTAATATTACATACACAGCACTCGAACAAGAATACAAGACGAACTGTGGTGACAACAATGAACTGGAAACCAATTTCTTCTACGTATTTATCACAATTACTCAGCTATTGTGAAACAGTCCTCTTCAGAGTGATTTTGTTCTCTAATTTTGTGCAACTCTTCTTGCATGACGACCCACATTTTATTACAACGCAGCCAAATCGTCATTGTCGTAGCTCAAAGTATCATGTTTTCCCTTGATAAATGCTACATATAAGCCGGCCGCGGTGGCCGAGCTGTTCTACGCACTCTAGTCCGGAACCGCGCTGCTGCTACTGTCGCAGGTTAGAATCCTGCCTCGGGTATGGATGTGTGTGATGTCCTTAGGTTTAAGTACTTATAAGTCTCGGGGTCTGATGACCTCAGATGTTGAGTCCCATAGTGCTCAGAGCCATTTGAACCATTTGAAAGACATATTATAGTCTCATATCAACTTGTATGCATGTTTTAACACCGTAGCCTCTATAAATATTCTTTAAATGGCATAAATTATTATTTTTACCTATAAACTATTTTCATGCTACTGCGATTTCAGCGTATGTCATAGTCAAGCATAAGACTTGGTACTATACTAAGGCATGAAACAGCATAAAAATAAAGTTGCTGAAGGACTGTGTCACTTTTGAAGTTGGATATTATCAACTACATACATAGAACTTCAACGTATTTAATCTGAATGTAAATAAGTCCTCTCATTCATAAGCACTCTATACTGATGCATTGTAAAGATTCTTATACGTATTTTGTTATTTCGTCCGTAAAGTTTGAACGATTTCTAGTTCACTGAAGGCTTCTTCCCTTCTTTTCTCGGTACACCTGCACCGTCCAGTATTGTATTGATTATTTGATTACTATAGTCAATTTTAGAAAGTTTTGGTTCTCTTAATTTTTCAGAAGCATGGACGAACTGTCCCAGTGCAAATAGCACACGTGTTGTAAATAAATTACTGTGGCACACAGACACTTCATAAAATCTTTCACGTTAGTTGCAGCTTCAAGCGTTGTGGTTCCATAGGCACTAAGTTTGCTGTGAGACTATAAGCAGTTTTCCGTTTTAAACGTCTTGAAGCTCCCATAAGTTTTAATTGGCTAACGTTGTGTAGTTTAGACCTTTGCTTAATAAGAAATGAGCGATATCTTTGGCAAGTGGATTATTTTCGCATTGTAAACGGAAACATCGAATGCAAAACTCTTGTCTGACGTTGAGTGTAAAATGAATTATATTATGAAGCGTTTGTGTGTCACAGAGATTTATTTTGAATCTGTGTGTTGCTTGTACTGCAATATTACTAGCATTGTTCAAAATAGCTTAAGGGCCTCAGCAAAATGAAACTCCTTCCACTGGTAGATGTTTTTTTTAACCAAACAATTTATATTGTGGAGATAAAGTGTCCCAATTTTTATATAGTGGAAACTAATCTGCCCATTGTAATCAGCAGAACGAGTAATTAGCTAAGTTAGTGCATGAGCAAATAAAATGCAAAGTGCGCAGAATGTTCTTACGTGGGAGGCAGGTGTTTGGCGCAAGGGTTTTATAAACGGTCAGCATTGAAGATCTGACGCTCTTGAAACCCGCCCAACAACCCGAAGTCGACCGTTAGCCTTCCCTGCTACCGTACATTGAACTTGTTACAATGTATATTGCCTTGCAACGTTTCGCTTTGATATTCGATCGATGTGGCTGTGAGCGCAAACAGTACACCGATAATACAGTATTCGAGGATTACGAGACTACAGAAGTTCGCATTAAATATCTTGAGTTAGTAAAGTACTAGCGACACTTCACGACTTCACACGGGTAGCACTAACTGTCTACAACCGGACAACTTCTTTGGTGTTGCGTTAACAGACTGCATACACAAACGTACATTGCCAATCAGTGAAAACCGTATCATAATAGCCGCAGTACGTCCTGTGATTATCACAAAGAGATAGAGAAGGGCGGTGTTGGAATTTAATTTAGAAAAGTTCACCGAATTTTCACGACATGATCATAAATTGTACTTAAAAACCTTCCTCATGAATCAAGTTATTCGTGAAAACCGCATCAAAATCCTACGGTAGCTTCTGACACTAAATAGCCTTCATGCGCACACAGAGAAACGCGGCGGCTCCTTTCATTTAGTTATGTGTATAGAGAATGTCGTTTTAACTTCAGATAAATGCCTTTCTCGAAAATGACTTATCGTATGATAAAAATGTTCTAAATGGAAAGCTAGTATTAGCAAAAGGAACATCTGCCTGTGTAAAGATGGCCGTGTCATAACCACCCTTGCTGTGAGGGCTGCGTCAATTTAGTATTTTTAAATGGGAGCATCAAATTGTCATTGGATATTCGGATTCTACGCCTAAACTACGTAAAGTTTATTCACACAATTGTTTATCATTCGTGGTACGTGTCACTGTAGTCGATAAGTTGGAGTGTGCCTGCAATTGAGAACCTACACTTTTGATGCTGTAAATTAATTATTTGTGTTATAACCGTTGATGATGATGTTCCGACGTTACTTGACTGTTATAAGTGAGGCTTTACAGTACAAATAACGTGGCTAAACATTTAAATAACGTTAAAATAATCTTCTTCTATGGTGATATTGTTTTCTGCTCTGTTCTCTTCGGGGTTTGTTGTAGTGAGTCCACAATCCGAAAGATTTTCATTGGTCGCCCTCGAACCCTACCATAAGGATTTCTGATTTCAGTGATTCTTTCCATCAAACCACCGTGACTCTTACGCCAGCAGGTACTGTTGGAGTACAAACAAAACAATTGTAATAAGATAAAATGTCCATGAGAAAATTTGATTTTTGTTTTATCTCGTTCGACCCTGTTCCATTAATACGTAATTTTTGCCTCAGTAGTTACCGGTCTCGGGCTGAGACGCCCATTCTCAAACCACAAGCCTAAACTTACAAAGTACATGTCGCACAATGATGTTAAACATACAGTATGCATGTCCATATTACAGGTACCTATGTGCTTATAGACATTTTATTAAACGCAACTATTCGTGCAACATGATGCCAAAAAACACGAACAACATCGTGCAGAAAATCCGATAGTGTCTAACAAGTACTGTCTTTATTATTAGACTATGTGTCTACTAGTACACCTAACTGATACAAATATTATTTTAAGTAGTCAACAGGACATCTTGCTAGGTGCTGCTCTGATAAATATGTGTATACGTGTATCCCTGTCTATTAGTATTCTATGGTGTTGCAGCAACCATTGTCATTTATTCATAATATCTTTGAAAAGTAGAAAAATTTAAAATTTACGTTACAGGAAATATTAACGATTTGCTTTACAGGTTGTTCACAGATTTATTAAAACGTTTCTAGCAGCTTATCCTTTGCGAATAAAGCGAAGGGGTTACAAATGACAGTCGATATGTTAATCGTGATACATCTTGAGTTCGTATACTTCCTACTAATAAGACAATGTACATAATAAGAGAAAATTTCTGCCGCCACAGGAGAATGAGTATGGAGGAAGTAAATTTCAACAAGTGTGACTTCCGAGTTTGATCAGAATGTGTGTCAGCAATATGACCGTCTAGCGACGGATACCTGTTTATTCGGTCTCGTGGCGGACATTTATACAAACGTGCTTCAAACGAAGGTTTTCAGAGATAGTCCAGAATTGAGCAAGAAAGCCGTCTTTTATGATGACACAGTACAAAACCTGGGTAGTTTGAAGACGATGTATAATTCGCATCACAAGAATATTATATACACACTAGAGCATGAAGTGGATGGGCAAACTGATTTCATAGCCCACACGGCCTCCAGAAAAGAGAATGGTTTAGAGTTTGTAATTTACAGGAAACCGACTCATGCTGACACGATTATCTGCGAGATAACTCTAACCGTACTCTACACCATAAAATAGCGTTCTTCAACGCAATGGCCGCACGCGCATGCAAATTGCCAGTGGATGAGGCGGAGATAGGCATCGAACTCAGGACTCTCTAACAGACAGCAGTTGCCAATGGTTACAGAGCCGAATTTGTAATCAATCTCTACCTAAGCATAAATAAATGAAGTGTGTGCTTAGTAAAGGGATTAAGTATGGTACCGTACTCTGTCGCGGGGAGGCCACGAACCAACTTGTTTCTGCATTCTCAAAGAGATGCAAAATTGCGTAAAGGACGTTGGGTCCATTAAAGAAGAGACTGAGACATATGCTTGGTAAGCCAGCCGAGGACAAAACATAAAATAAATTCGAGACTTCTGGTGTCTACAAATTACAATGTGATACCTGTGATAAATACTACACATAGCAGACGGACAGGAGTTTTGAAATACGATGCAAATAGTACATCAGCCCAACGGACAGAAGAGATTACGGACAGTATTTAAGATCTGACGGGTTTGTTCCAGGTGCCATAGAGTATAAAATGAGCAATTTTCACAGGGTAGAAAAAGGGGCCAAATTATATATCTTTGAAGAGTTGGCAACAGGTGAGGTAAAGGCCAAAGAACAGGCTAAACTGCTAAATGACCGGGCGGAATTTAGGCATAGCACATTTTTTAAAGGTTTCAAAAATGTATCACAATTTATGAAGTGTGATTCAGATACTGTAGTAAGGTAATGTACTGTTACGCGATGGTTACTGATCACAGGTATGTAATGAGCTGCACCTTGCAAGGTGTAAGTGCCGTTTGACGTGGAACAGTGTTTGCACCCTCTGCATGAACCTGACTGTTAATATGGATTACTAAAAATGTGTAATACATAGATAAGAAGTATTTGTAAATATTATACATGTGTGTAATTTAATTCTTTATGTTTAGGAGTTAATCTTAGAAACCGCCTCAGGAATTCTGTATGTTACAGTAATGAATATCGCCATAGAAAACTGCAAGGCAGTCGGTACTATAGTGTATGGATTTTTCCATTTGGTTGGAACAAATAAATATATAAATATGTTGGTATGTGCAGGCGCCACACTTGCGTGGTATGGGCTCCAAGGCTGCGACTAACCCGTAGATAGGACCATGCCTTGGCACTTCACCAGAACTTTAGCTAGCAGCTTGACTTACACTGTATATTTTATTTCATGTCTGGATTACATGTGATTTATTAAGTACTTTTGTTGTTTGATTGTGGCATGTAATAAATAAATAAAAATTTCACCCTACCGTACCCATTTATATTTGAAGGTATATTCACATCAGCGTATAAGTAACACGTGATTTGTAACATTCCTAGTACAAAGCAGCTAGCACCATAAGTAAAACGGGTTGGGGGTTCGAGTCCACAACTCGAGCTGCGTGTTTGGACATAGGACAGCTATACAGTAGGCTACATAACACTAAGAATAACTAGGCTAACGCATTTCAACGTGGTTTAACATATGGTGCCATGTCGCATGAATATCGATAGTATTTCGTATAAAATAGCTTTTATGTATTGAAGTTTAGGAAGGTGCACTTGTGACGATATTTTTTGGTTTTATTACATACATACCTCCAGTACATTCTTGTAATACGTTCATACTTTATTGACGACATCCTGTAAGCCACCGGAGATTTTATTTTAAGAAGAAAAATTTTAGCGCATGATACGAAAAGGTGGTAAGGGGTTAGGTTCCAATACCCAGGCATTGTATGAAAACGCACGCACTGGCCACTAAAATGTCCTGTCAGCAGTACATACAGTTACTCCCTTTCGGGGCGAGAGGTGTTTGTCGTTAAATTACCAGTGTGCGTAGGTTGCGTGCATACGTAATCTGTTAATGTGTATGACCAATTACCTGTACGCTTGGTGATAGGGCATGTTAATTGTAATAGGCTCTTTATTTATTGCTGAACTGTGGGTATGCAAACAATTGTTACACACCTAACGTAATTTGAAAAATGTGTAAGCGTTTTAAGTCTTTCACATCAGTTCATTTCTAACAGTGTATGGAGGACATACAATAAAAAAGCATAAATTAATTCATAGCTTTGACTCCCTGGTTACAAGGTAGTAGTTCTTGATTCTGTAGTCTGCAATACTAATTCAGTGTTGAAACTTCCTGGCAGATTAAAATTGTGTGTCGGACCGAGACTCTAACTCGGGACCTTTGTCTTTTGCGGCCAAGTGCTCTACCTACTGAACTACCCAAGCACGACTCACGGCCCCTCCTCACAGCTTCTGTTCTGCCAGTACCTCGTTTCCTACTTTCCAGACTTCACAGAAAGTTTCCTGCTAACCTTGCAGAACTTGCATTCCTGGAAAACTGGATATTGCGGAGACATGGGTTAGTTCAGTAGGAGCCGACACAGTAGCTCAGCGTGTTCGGTCAGAGGGTTACTTGCCCTCTGTAATAAAAAAAAACTAAGTGAACAGATCAACATAAACAGGTGTCATGGGACGTCCGTCCAGAACATATCCGTCGAACAAACACGAACAAAATGAGATCAGGAAAAAGAGAACTTGCCCGCGAAACGCAAAGGTACCGAGTTCGAGTCTCAGTCCAGCACACAGTTTTAATCTGGCATGAGGTTTCGTATCAGCGCACACTCCGCTGCAGAATGGAAATCTCATTCTAAATACAGTGTTGTACAGAGGAGGGTGCGGAGAGTCATCTGCTCCTAGTCTCATATGTTATTCTCGATGCTATGCTACCTAGTAAAACAAAATTTTGAACCTTCCCTGCAGTGTAAAAATGATATTTTCAACTGAATACTATATTATTTTGTAAAACGTAATGTTAACATTTCCTGTGATGGTAAGAGATTGATAGATTTCTCTCTTTCAAAATCTTATCAATAAATGGCAATGGTTGCGGCAGCACCATAGAATCTTTATAGACAGCCATATGTCTTGTTAACTACTGAAAGTAATATTTGTTAGTTTGGTTGTATCAGTCGAATGCAATAGTAGATTCAAAGGCTAATATCAGTGAGAGTGCTTGTTGCCCACTGTCTGACGTTTTGTTCAGAAGTTATTCGTGCCTTTTGGCAAAATATTTCATGCACAGTTACGTTTAATAAGAAGGTATGTCTATATGTA
Source organism: Schistocerca americana (assembly GCF_021461395.2). NCBI lineage: Eukaryota > Metazoa > Arthropoda > Insecta > Orthoptera > Acrididae > Schistocerca > Schistocerca americana. The sequence goes on from NC_060125.1 coordinate 326,851,174, forward strand.
TATATGTGCCTGTAATGTGGAGACGCAACTGCACGTAAACATTATTGTATGACATGTACTTTGTAATTTTAGGTGTGTAGTTTGAGAGTCCCCCCCATGAACCATGGACCTTGCCGTTGGTGGGGAGGCTTGCGTGCCTCAGCGATACAGATAGCCGTACCGTAGGTGCAACCACAACGGAGGGGTATCTGTTGAGAGGCCAGACAAACGTGTGGTTCCTGAAGAGGGGCAGCAGCCTTTTCAGTAGTTGCAAGGGCAACAGTCTGGATGATTGACTGATCTGGCCTTGTAACAATAACCAAAACGGCATTGCCGTGCCGGTACTGCGAACGGCTGAAAGCAAGGGGAAACTACAGCCGTAATTTTTCCCGAGGGCATGCAGCTTTACTGTATGATTACATGATGATGGCGTCCTCTTGGGTAAAATATTCCGGAGGTAAAATAGTCCCCCATTCGGATCTCCGGGCGGGGACTACTCAAGAGTATGTCGTTATCAAGAGAAAGAAAACTGGCATTCTACGGATCGGAGCGTGGAATGTCAGATCCCTTAATCGGGCAGGTAGGTTAGAAAATTTAAAAAGGGAAATGGATAGGTTGAAGTTAGATATAGTGGGAATTAGTGAAGTTCGGTGGCAGGAGGAACAAGACTTCTGGTCAGGTGACTACAGGGTTATAAACACAAAATCAAATAGGGGTAATGCAGGAGTAGGTTTAATAATGAATAGGAAAATAGGAATGCGGGTAAGCTACTACAAACAGCATAGTGAACGCATTATTATGGCCAAGATAGATACGAAGCCCACACCTACTACAGTAGTACAAGTTTATATGCCAACTAGCTCCGCAGATGACGAAGAAATTGAAGAAATGTATGATGAAATAAAAGAAATTATTCAGATTGTGAAGGGAGACGAAAATTTAATAGTCATGGGTGACTGGAATTCGAGTGTAGGAAAAGGGAGAGAAGGAAACATAGTAGGTGAATATGGATTGGGGGACAGAAATGAAAGAGGAAGCCGCCTGGTAGAATTTTGCACAGAGCACAACATAATCATAACTAACACTTGGTTTAAGAATCATGAAAGAAGGTTGTATACATGGAAGAACCCTGGAGGTACTAAAAGGTATCAGATAGATTATATAATGGTAAGACAGAGATTTAGGAACCAGGTTTCAAATTGTAAGACATTTCCAGGGGCAAATGTGGACTCTGACCACAATCTATTGGTTATGAACTGCAGATTGAAACTGAAGAAACTGCAAAAAGGTGGGAATTTAAGGAGATGGGACCTGGATAAACTAAAAGAACCAGAGGTTGTACAGAGATTCAGCGAGAGCATAAGGGAGCAATTGACAGGAATGGGGGAAATAAAAACAGTAGAAGAAGAATGGGTGGCTTTGAGGGATGAAGTAGTGAAGGCAGCAGAGGATCAAGTAGGTAAAAAGATGAGGGCTAGTAGAAATCCTTGGGTAACAGAAGAAATATTGAATTTAATTAATGAAAGGAGAAAATATAAAAATGCAGTAAGTGAAACAGGCAAAAAGGAATACAAACGTCTCAAAAATGAGATTGACAGGAAGTGCAAAATGGCTAAGCAGGGATGGCTAGAGGACAAATGTAAGGATGTAGAGGCCTATCTCACTAGGGGTAAGATAGATACCGCCTACAGGAAAATTAAAGAAACCTTTGGAGATAAGAGAACGACTTGTATGAATATCAAGAGCTCAGATGGAAACCCAGTTCTAAGCAAAGAAGGGAAAGCAGAAAGGTGGAAGGAGTATATAGAGGGTCTATACAAGGGCGATGTACTTGAGGACAATATTATGGAAATGGAAGAGGATGTAGATGAAGATGAAATGGGAGATATGATACTGCGTGAAGAGTTTGACAGAGCACTGAAGGACCTGAGTCGAAACAAAGCCCCCGGAGTAGGCAATATTCCATTGGAACTACTGACGGCCGTGGGAGAGCCAGTCCTGACAAAACTCTACCATCTGGTGAGGAAGATGTATGAGACAGGCGAAATACCCTCAGACTTTAAGAAGAATATAATAATTCCAATCCCAAAGAAAGCAGGTGTTGACAGATGTGAAAATTACCGAACTATCAGCTTAATAAGTCACAGCTGCAAAATACTAACACGAATTCTTTACAGACGAATGGAAAAACTGGTAGAGGCCAACCTCGGGGAAGATCAGTTTGGATTCCGTAGAAACACTGGAACACGTGAGGCAATACTGACCTTACGACTTATCTTAGAAGAAAGATTAAGGCAAGGCAAACCTACGTTCTAGCATTTGTAGACTTAGAGAAAGCTTTTGACAATGTTGACTGGAATACTCTCTTTCAAATTCTAAAGGTGGCAGGGGTAAAATACAGGGAGCGAAAGGCTATTTACAATTTGTACAGAAACCAGATGGCAGTTATAAGACTCGAGGGGTATGAAAGGGAAGCAGTGGTTGGGAAGGGAGTGAGACAGGGTTGTAGCCTATCCCCGATGTTATTCAATCTGTATATTGAGCAAGCAGTAAAGGAAACAAAAGAAAAATTCGGATTAGGTATTAAAATCCATGGAGAAGAAATAAAAACTTTGAGGTTCGCCGATGACATTGTAATTCTGTCAGAGACAGCAAAGGACTTGGAAGAGCAGTTGAATGGAATGGACAGTGTCTTGAAAGGAGGATATAAGATGAACATCAACAAAAGCAAAACAAGGGTAATGGAATGTAGTCTAATTAAGTCGAGTGATGCTGAGGGAATTAGATTAGGAAATGAGGCACTTAAAGTAGTAAAGGAGTTTTGCTATTTGGGGAGCAAAATAACTGATGATGGTCGAAGTAGAGAGGATATAAAATGTAGGCTGGCAATGGCAAGGAAAGCGTTTCTGAAGAAGAGAAATTTGTTAACATCCAGTATTGATTTAAGTGTCAGGAAGTCATTTCTGAAAGTATTTGTATGGAGTGTAGCCATGTATGGAAGTGAAACATGGACGATAAATAGTTTGGACAAGAAGAGAATAGAAGCTCTCGAAATGTGGTGCTACAGAAGAATGCTGAAGATTAGATGGGTAGATCACATAACTAATGAGGAAGTATTGAATAGGATTGGGGAGAAGAGAAGTTTGTGGCACAACTTGACCAGAAGAAGGGATCGGTTGGTAGGACATGTTCTGAGGCATCAAGGGATCACCAATTTAGTATTGGAGGGCAGCGTGGAGGGTAAAAATCGTAGAGGGAGACCAAGAGATGAATACACTAAGCAGATTCAGAAGGATGTATGTTGCAGTAGGTACTGGGAGCTGAAAAAGCTTGCACAGGATAGAGTAGCATGGAGAGCTGCATCAAACCAGTCTCAGGACTGAAGACCACAACAACAACAGTTTGAGAGTGAGCGTATCATCTGGAAAACGGTAACCAATGAAGGAATAATTGTATATTATTACAACTGAGACGGACGAAACAAAAATTTACCTAGTTTCCAATCTTACCTCGACAAGAACGTCGTATTCCCTCCAGTGATTCTCATTTGGGTTGCCAAAGCATCTCCGAAAAACTTTCGAGCTGCTCGAACCTATCGGTAACAAATCTAGCAACCCGATAATTGCTTCGATGTCGTCGTTTAATCCGTCCTGATGCGAATACCGAACTATTGGGTCGCACTAGTGTACTATAAGAGGTCTCTTACGATTGAAACACACTTTCCTAAAATTCTCACAATAAACAGAAATTGATTATTCGCCTTCGCTACTACACTCCTTACATGCTCATTACCTCTCATATTGCCACTGATATTTAAGCAGCACCCAACCAAAGCCGAATTCGAACACTGTGGGACTGTTTGTGCCACTCATCTGTATTAACAAGATTTATCTATATTTCGAGCTGGATGCCATTCGTTGCACCAGCTATAAATTTGTTTAGGTCATCTTGTATCCTCCTACAGTCAATCAAGATGACAATACCTTCCCACACAGAACACTAATAACTGAAAACAGCCGCAGACTTCTACCTATCAATCTTAACCGCCAGAGCACCGGTTCTACCACACTTCTCTGCGGCTCTCCTGGCGATGGAAACTCACTATCGAGAACGAATCACTGTGATCCGTTAATTAAGAGTTCTTCGAGCTATTTACATGTCAGGGAGCCTAATCCTTACGCTTGCACCATCATTAACAGTCGCCAGTGTGGCACTGTGGTGTATGCTTCACGGAAATCTAGGAATATGGAATTCCCCATGAGCAAGCTCAATTCACACAAGAGATGCTTTCTAAAACTCTGCTGAACTGTGGACAGACGCTTATCTCTCTCAAGGAAATTTATTATGTTCGAACTTAAAATATGTTCAAGAATTGTACAGCAAACCGAAGATGGTCTGTAATTTCTGGGGTCCATCCTTTTACCCTTCTTATACACAGGAGTCACCTGCGCCTTTGTACCGGTCACTTGGGACTATGCAGTGGACGAGAGATTCGCAAAATATGCATTATAAGTATGTGGCCCACGCTGCAGCATACTGTTTGTAAAACCCTATGTGGATTCCAACTGGACCTGACGACTTACTTGCTGTCAACACTGTCTTCAACTCTTCAATTGTTTCTCTACACCATTAATTCTTATTACTTTGTGCTCCATATGGGAGTCATTGCGGTACTCAAACGAAGGTATGTTTGCATGGTTCTCCTGTTTGAACGATTTCTTAATTGTGAAATTTAAAACTTCAGCTATAGTTTTATTGTTTTCTACTGCCACACCATTCTGGTCATTGAATGACTGGAGAGTACCCTTAGACCCACTTAGCGATTTTGCTTAGCACCAGAACTTTGCCTGGTTCTAGGCAAAATCTTTTGCTAAGGAATGACCACAGTAGTTCGTGTCAGCTTCACGTGTCGATAGTTTTAAGGACACACGAATTCTTGTTAACTTTTGACGGCCGTCATTTGATCGATCGCTTTTGAACCGAGAGTTCAACAGCTTTTGCTTGCTCAGAAATTTTCGAGTCAAACTACGAAAGGTCTTTTCCGTCCTTAATCCATTTACATAGTACATTCTTTTCCCGAGTACGATTTATATTCCGTTTAAACTTCGCTCGAAATTCGTTTATGTCCATCGAACTTGAACTAAATGACGTTAATTCATTGGCTAAGTGGGACGCTAACAACTGTCTATGTCTGTCTGCTCTTTCTAGCAACAATACTCAGCTAAACTTCTTGTTTTATTTTCTAACTTCAGTCACCAAAGTAGTTGTGATGGCTTCATGGTCACTAATCCCTGACTCTGTACTGACATCGTCGTTTACGTCGGGTCTGTTTGTAGCTAAAGGGTCTAAAACATTATAGGCTGTCGCACAGTGTGCTCAAGACAGATTATAGAAAACATTTGAAAAGAAGACGGTCTGTCTGTAATAAACCCATAGTCGTCCCAATCGGTAGGTTAAATAAACGTCCAACTAGTTTTACGTCCGCCCAGGGTAGCAGAGTGGTCGGCGCGACAGAATGACAATCCTGAGGGCCCGGGTTTGATTCCCGGCTGGGTCGGAAATTTTCTCTGGTCAGGGGCTGGGTGTTGTGTTGTCCTAATCATCATCATTTCATCCCCATCGACGCGCAAGTCGCCGAAGTGGCGAACGGTCTACCAGACGGGAGGCCCTAGTCACACGATATTTACATTTTTATCTAACTAATTTTATATGATCTGGCTATTTCTGCACTATTTTCTTAGACTGACTCAAAAACCGTCACAGCAAAATAAGGTGGCCGGTATGAACATAGCAATTTGACTTCACCTAGACCTGTTACAAAAGCCAGATTACGTCCCTGTCACAATCAAATTCGATGTCAATAGAGACAATGTTTTTGTCAACAGTAATGAACGTATCCCCTTCTATTGTGTCTAATCTGTCTTTTCGACGTGTGTTCCGTTAATCGCTAAATGTCTCAGAACTTCCTGCTTTGGGCTACAGCCATGTTCTGGCCATGAGAGTAATATTAGCGTGAGATATTTTCTGGAGGGCAGTAAATTAGATAACTTCGTCATGAACACTTGGATGGCATACTCATAAAATTTTGACAGTCAACGTGTTTTTACTCAGTACGCTGCCAGACTTCGTTATCTACGAGTCGTCTGGCGACTGTTTATCGGAGAAACACAACCTAATTCCTAGCCGAAGAAACGCCCACGAGTACTCCACAAGGACTGCGTAACCCAAGTAGCTGCTTTCTTCGTGTAGTGCATACCTGACCTACCGAGGTGAAACCTAGAATTCCCCACCCAATAACACAGGACCAGAAATCTGCAGACAAGACTGTGGCAAAATGGGCGAAATTTTTGTTTTAGACCCTCATCTTGCTACCGAACGAAACGACCACGATCGACTCTGGGAACAATGCTACATATTCCGAGTTCTGCTTGCGCCGCTCGTTCAAGGACAGTAGCCTTAACCCCCTTCGCCTGTATGATCTGAGGATGACCTCAGAACCCAAGAAACAAGCGTGAGGCATATGACTGCACCCTGTACGCTCTGTAGCCGCAGGCGCTACCTGCTTCACATTTCAGATATGACCGTACCACCCCCACCCCCCCGTCTCAAAAATGGTTCAAATGGCTCTGAGCACTATGGGACTCAACTGCTGAGGTAATTAGTCCCCTAGAACTTAGAACTAGTTAAACCTAACTAACCTAAGGACATCACAAACATCCATGCCCGAGGCAGGATTCGAACCTGCGACCGTAGCGGTCTTGCGGTTCCAGACTGCAGCGCCTTTAACCGCACGGCCACTTCGGCCGGCCCCCCCGTCTCCTCCGAGGCCGGCAGACATACCTGCCCTGAACGCTGTCTGCTTAAGGGGCTCCATAACGCGCCTGAAGTTGGAGCTCCCGACAATTACTTAACCATTCACTGCATGTGCCTTGTCGGACCATTCTGAAGGAGCGGCCACCTGCCTGCTCACAGGGTGAGTGGACGATGCCAGAAGGGCAGCCTCCACATTGACCTTCGGCCTCGAGCGATGTGAACGCATTAGCACCAGCCACTCAAAAGTGAGAGGTAAGGGGACTCACTGACATACAAGCATACAGATCGAAATAGAAATATAGTACAGCCAGGTCGCTTTTCCTGTACCATGCTAAACATAGGTTCTAACCAGATACCATACTGGCTAATCATATTGTACTGCATTATCAAATTTGTGGTACTAAAGTATATATCAAACAAAAATATCAGCCGTTGGAGCACAATGGTTTATATTTACATCGTAAATGAAATGAAGAAACCAATGTGTACGTTCTTAATTGCAGAAACATGCACAATTGTTCTTTGTCGAATACAGTGACATATACCACGAATGGGAATCATTTTTTTTTTTTTGTAAACCGTACGTATTTTTGGCGTAGAATCAGAAAATACAATAAAAGTGGATGGAGTGGGGCGTTTCCATTCGAAAAAACTAAATTTGACTCCGCCCACACAGTACGAGTGGTTAGGACTTGGCCTATTGTAAGGGAGTTGTCCCTTTTACTGATATTAACTTCTCACCTAGAAAATTTTTTCCGTACGATGCGGCGTTTTCTAGATGTTCAGTTTGTATGTCACGTATATAATGTAGGAATAAAAAATTAATGCATGTAAGCAAAATTTACTAGATACCATATTGCTCGCTTGGGAATATTCTAATTTGAACTAGATATACCATACGTTTCACTGTATCTAACAGGGAACCCGTCTCCTGGTTTCGTACGGTGCTATCTCATGTCGCCTTGGCTTCGTAATCGACGTTGCAGGACGTGACTTGGACGAGCGCCGGGCCTTCAAGCTCTGTATATAAAGGCGAGGCGGCGTGTGGCAGCCACAGGGTTACCAGTAGCCACCAAGCAAGCAACATGTACAAGCAGGTGAGTTACGTAGCGCTCGCTCTCCAAAAAACTGCTAGTTTAGAGTTCTCTGTGGAGTTCACATACATGAGACTTCTCAGAATATCAGTGTTATATTGAAGTACTAAATGTTGAATTTTAGGTTTTATTTCCAAATAGTCAGCTTCGGCAGATTTTTCTAGAAAGTTTTAAATACTTCGATTATCATTGTAAGATGTAGCAGAGGTAATATTCGTCTGGTATTATCACCTATGTGCGCGAGAGTGATGATATCAGGCATTGAATGGAAACTTCAGTAATTGGTGGACGAATCAGAAGTTTGTTTATCCTCCTACTGGTTTTTACTGTGTGGTTGACTACGTAAGTAATAAACTACAGGTACAAGCACTAGGTGTTCGATGCCCCAACCGGTCTTCTGCTTTTGTCGGTCATTTGAGGTAGTAATGTGTAAACAAGCAGAACGAGTACTTCCACCTCGTTTTAGAGGCCACGTTAAATTGTTGGTCCACCTATTATCAGCTGGGAAAGTCTACACAAGAGTTGGGTACGGCAAAACTTTAACACCCCAAATACGCACGCGCTTAGTGAAACACTCTGGATGTATTTGAGAGATTTGCCTTTTAACGCACAGTAACGGCAAAGCTTATTCAACCCCAGATGATAAATTATGGAGATAATTTGCCCTTTTATCTTCCTTTGTAGCATTTCCTACAAACTGCATGAAAGTGGAATTTTCTTATTTTTTAATACAGAGGCTGGGAGTGATAACAGAAATACCTTTCGATGGCGGACTGTATCCCGATATGCAAAGCTAACCTCGAAGTTATTCAACAGTGTCTTCTGCACGAGGATGACAGTGGTAGATGTATTGGCTGGAAATATATAAATATGGTAATCATTTCATGGAGATAAGCGAAGAGAAAACCTATACGACATCCATCACGCATAAAGAATCTTGATGATGCCACGTGTGGCTCAAATAGTGTTAACACTGACAGCCGTTAACTCTCGCACATCGACGAAGCAAATATAACGAATAGACTTTTGTAATATTTTTTTATGTGGACCTTTGGTGGTAACAGGATAAATATTAGCAGAGGTGTACAGTAACACTTTTTGATGAGAGACATTTAATTTGATTTAGTTTTTCACGTATTTTACAAACCTCATTCTATAGGGCTGAAGCTTAATAGTTTTAATACTGGATTTCCTTTAATTGCAAGTTTTACATAACTATGTTTCTCCGTGAGTGAATATCAGTTCACGCTCACAAGAGCAGAGAGGTTACGCTAGTCCTTGTATTGGATCTGCAGGTGATCGTCGTCCTGGCCGTGGTGGCCGCCTGCATGGCCGCCCCCGGACCCAAGCCGGCCCCCGGCCTGCTGGCCAGCTACGTGGCCGCCGCCCCCGCCGCCTACACCGCCCCCGCCGTCGCCGCCCCCGTCGCCTACACCGCTGCCGCAGCTCCCGTGGCCTACGCCGCCCCCTACTCTGCTGCCTACGTCGCTCCATATCATGCTGCCTACAGCGCAGCCATCCTGGGATGAACTTGGCGGCCTATCAAAGACGGCAGCGTTAACGGCATATATTGCGATACTCAATGAAATAAATCCCTTATCATGTTATATTTGAGGTTTTATTCTATGGTTTCCATCACACTTGTACCTTAAAGTTTGGGTAATATCTCTCAAAAGATGTTTTGCTGTTCATCTGAGTTGCATGTGAAAATATTTAATGGACAAACTAGTTTTTCGGCATAAGACCCACCATCAGTGGCGTCTGAAACATTGTAAAAACAAAGAAAATTGCATATATCGATGCTTGTAACATAACATTTTGTGTACATGACAGTTTAAATACTTACAAACTGCGAAACACAAAGCATACGAAATCTTGATTTGGAAAAATTTTAGATGGCCACAAAGATGTAATGCGGGGGTAAGCCTACATACTTAATCGCTATTATCTGCCTGACCGGGACTTTAAACTGTTCTCTGTCTTTTGCTGCCATTGCACCAGACATTGGTTAACTGAACACAGCTCACAGTTTTACTAAGTAATTAAAGCAATGCGCCATTTTGCCACTTGGGATGCATATCATTGTTCTTCCAATTGTTACAGATTTCTGGCAATTAGCGTGAACATAGAAAAGCGTCATACTTACATAAATGGCAACGTGTTCATAGTATGAGCTTCCGTTTTTTTGCTTCAAAAGTCTATCTATTTTCAATCTGAAGTATTTCAAAACTGGTTGCTTTAGCACCCTGCCACAATGGAATGGAATAATTTTTGTTATTGTTAACGGTTCGGACAGCTGTGGGGCAATAAAAAAGAAGGCTAGTGGAATAATGCCCGATTCCTTTGATAAATTTATCGTTGTGGCCCCACTATGAAGAATATACAGGTTCATCATAGAGACTACACTGTCATAAAATTTGTGATAAACTTAATAGCTTAAATAGTTATAGCTTGCCACGAGTTTTAATAATAGTCTTTACTCCATTAAAATTAGAACCAGGTTACAGAACTCACATAAAATTTCTTATTGGCCACACATAAGAGGAGAGCCAAAACAGGACTCCCAAAGATTTACCAATGAATTCCAAGCAGAATTTTCATAGCCAAACAAAGGGCTAGAAATGGACAAATGTTTGAATCAAACTGACCAACATGAGACGAAAAAAAAGTCTCAAAGTAATCAGCGTAATGATGAAAGCAACAGAATACCGAACGATGTTGAACTGTAAGATGCTTCATGCTTTCTGAAAAAAAAACTTGAAAATTAAAACTAAAATAAGAAAACTGTTCAACTTTTTGGGGAATGACTTGTCTAAAAGTAAGAAAGAAAACAAATTACAAAAATATTTGACACATACTTGTATGCTCCTTGAAATTTGAATGGGGAATATCCGCTAGTATTCCTTGAAAATCTAAGACACTAAGGTGAAGACTGAATTTTAAATTCCCAACCAGCTTCTCTTGTGCTGTTCATAATTTCGTGCATCATGCAAAGATGCATGGAATGTTTTTACAAACTGCTTTGTTTCTTACTTTTATACAAATAATGTCACGAACATTTACACCTCTTTCGTAAGAGTAATTTTAAATGTTTTTATCCCCAGATGTCTGCGACAATAGACGATTCTGTCTGATCGTTATATTAGTAAAATAATGACACAATTTCCAATGTACTTCTATTATTAGTTAAGAAGAAGAAGAAGAAGAGGAAGTAGCTAAACCTCTCAAACTTAATACATAAAGAGCTATGATTTCTGAGTGAAATAAACTATTCGCTATGAATGGATTAACCGCATATACTCACTACAATCGTTAAATAACATATTTGCTTTTTATCTAGGAACTATTTTCTGCACTATTGCAGTTTCGGATTATTTGCCATTGTCTAGTTTAAGATTTGGTGCCGTATTGTAGCATAAAATGGGATAAAAATAACAAAGTTGTTGTATGGCTGGGTCACTTTTGATGGTATTGGAGTCAATGGTTGTTATCAACAACATTAGTAGAGACTAACCGATTTCCATCAATGTGTATAAACGTCGCCTCTTTACCACTTACTGAAGCACGCTATGCCTGGGCAGACCAGTTCTGATATAATGACTTCTTTCTTTATTACAGCCCAACTCTATTTTACTGAACTACTCTGAATGTTTTTACTTATCATTTAATTTCTAAATCTTTAATTGCTAGACATGCTGATACAGTCCAACATTTGTTACTGCTTTCCAAATACACACTAAGCCAAGAAAAGTCGACGTACGACGAAGGATTACGCAAACAGGATGAAAATCTGCAGATCCAGAGCTGGTCAGAGGGCTTCTGCCCACAGCGCTCCAAGTGTTCTCAACTATGGAGAGATTGGGCAGCGTTGCTGGTCAAGGTAGGATTTGGCAAGCACGAACATAAGCAGTAGAATCTCTCGCCGTATGCACCTGCGCATTATTTTGCTGAAATGTCTCAGATGGCTTGTCACAGAGGCCAACAAAAAGGGTAGAATATCGTGTGTAGAGGTGCCGCTTATAACAAACAAAGAGATCCCACTGTGAAATGAAATGCCACCCCAGGCCATCACTCCTGGTTGTCAGGCCGTATGGTCGGTGACAGGTTAATGTCCTACCGGTGTCCAGGACGTCTCCAGATACGTCTTCGCTGGCCAAAGGAGCTCGGGCCGTAAAGACCATTCTATTTCCTGCCCCTAGGCAGCAGTGAGCTACCAGTTGGTCACCAGCCATACGGTACGACAACCAGGAATAATGGTCTGGTGGGCCATATCAGTTCATAATAGGATTCCTTTAGTTGGTCTGACTTTAAACACTAATCTCCTTCTGTTACCTCCTCCTTTGGTAAGCAGTGGTACGTTGACTATATTCTACGCCGCGTTTTTTTTGCAATTCATGTCAAGCGTTCCTGGGCTTACATTTCAACAAGGTAATGGCAAGGATATCAGCTGCTTCTCTTCGTCCTTGCGAACCCGTACCATGCCTAGCGAGGTTTCCGGATTTCTCCAGTGTTGAGAATGTTCGGAGCATTATGAGCAGGGTCACTGAAAAAGCTCGGGATTTTGATGATTGGACTGAATTTGGCATGATATTCCTCAGGAGGACGTCCAACAACTCTGCCAATGAAGTGCAAGCCGACTAATTTCTTGTATAAGGGCCAAAGGTGACTTGCTCTATTTGTGAAATTCTTCCTCTGGAATAGATCATGCAGTTTATTTGAGATTGTAATCATCTGTTTGCCTGTACATGTACGACTCAGCATATAAAAATTAAAAGCAAAGGTGGTAACATTAAGAGTGCAAAGGGAATTCCAATGTTAAATCCAGGGAAGAGAGAGCGGATAGGGGAAAAGAGTCCACTGAAGGCTTCTGTGAGGGGGAATACTTGTTTGATGACGTGATACAAGAAGAAACAAGAGTCGTTGTAGAAGAGATATGGGATGTAGTATAGGAATTTAAAAGAGCTTTGGAAGACTTAAAATCGAATAAAGCAGAAGGGATTGATAAAATTCAATCAGAATTTCTAAAAGAATTGGAGGAAGCTGCAACAAAATGATTCGTTAGGATGCTGTATAAGAATTTAAAAGAGCTTTGGAAGATTTAAACTGGAGTAAAGCAAGCATTCAATCAGAATTTCTAAAATCGTTCGAGTAAGCGGCCACAAAATAACTATTCACTTTGGTGTGTAGAAGGTATGAGTCTAGCGATATTCCATCTGACCTCCGGAAAAGCCTCATCCGCACAGTTCCAAAGCTTACAAGAGCTGGCAAGTGGGAGAATCATTGCAAAATCAGCTTAACAACTCATCCATCCAAGTTTTTGACAAGTATAATATACAAAAGATAGGAAAAGAAGATTGCACATGTAGCAGATGAAGATCAGTTCGGCTTTAGGTAAGGTAAAGTCAACATTGAGGCATTTCTGATGCTACAGTTGATAATGAATGCAAGACTAAAGAAATATTGAGACACCTTCATGGAATTTGTCGACCTACAAAAAGCATTCCACAACGTCAAATGGTGCACGGTGTTCGAAATTATGAGGAAAATGGTGATAAACTATTGGGAGAAATGGGCAATATACACCATGTACAATTGCCAACAGGGAATAATAAGAGTGGAAGACAAAGAACGAAATGCTCGGATGAAAACGGGTATAAGACAGGGATGTAGTCTTTTGCCCCTGCTGTTCAGTATACTTATCAAAGAAGCTATGAGGGAAACAAAAGAAAGGTTCAGGAATGGAACTAAAATTCAATGTGAAAAGATATCGCTAATGACATTGGTATCATCAGTAAAAGTGATGAACTGCATGATCTGCTGAATGGTATGAACAGTCTAATGAGCACAGAATAGAGAGTGGGAGTAAATCGAAGAAAGACGAAAATAGTGAGAAGTAGCAGAAATGAGAACAGCGAGGATACATCAGGATTGGTTATCACAAGGCTAATTAAGCTAAGGAATTATTCTACCTAGGCAGTAAAATAAATCACGACGCAAAGAACAAAGAGGACTGGAAAAGCAGGCTAGTGCTGGTAAAAACGTCTTTTATGACTAATTGTTGACTACTAGCATCAAACATAGGTTTTAGTGTGATTAAAATATTTCTGAGAATGTACGTTTGGAGCACAGCTTTTTATGGTTGTGAAACACTGACTGTAGGAAAACCGAAACAGATGTAAATAGAAGCATTTGAGATGTGGTGTTGCAGAAGAATTTAGAAAAGTAGGTGGACAGATTAGGTGGTAAGAAATGAGGAGTTCCTCTAGACAATCGGCGAGGAAAGAAGTTTATGGAAAACGCTGACAAGATGAAACAAAAGTATGGCAGGAAATCTGTTAGGATATCATGGTATAACTTCCATGTTCTTAGAGGCAGCTGTAGAGGATATAAATCGTAGGGGAAAACCGAGAGTGAAATAAATCCAGGACGCAGGTTGCCAGTGGTACTCTGAGTAGAAGAGGCTGGCATTGGACAGAAATTCCTACTAGCCTCGTCAAACCCATAGGAGAGAAATTCCTGCGGGCCTTGTCAAACCAGTTGATGGAGTTTAGGTTTTTTAAGAAAAATCATGTGTGTCACATCTACTGATTTCTGTCCTACACGGGAAACTCCTTCGTAGTGCGCTTTTTTTTTAATCGTGTATCTCATTATAATGTAATTTCAAAACGTGGTATTCTATACAACTCATAAAAGCCCTGAGAGAAGTGTAGAGGCTTCTTTTCTCTCTGATTTTCCTTGGCGCATTTTCTCCAATAATATTGGGTTCTATACTTTCCGTATAATAGCTGTCCACTGGAGCTGGAAAACGAAAATATTATACACTTTGAAATACTTGACCATTCTCTGTAATTCCTCACCTTATGTTTGTAATATGGGCGGGTGAAACTAGTTGGTGTTAACTGACTTTTATTCCTCAGAAGAATAAAATGATTACTGAGTGTATTATATATACATTATATGTATTTTCATGGCTGGTTGCTTTTGTATCCTCAAACCGCTGATTATTAGAGATTGTTCTGTCATCTCAGGCAGTTTCCCACCAAAAGGGTAAGATGAAGCGCTTAACGCAAAATGAACTTACCCCACCTTTTTTTTAATAAGGCTTTAGCCGGGGTAAAGTGTCTCTTCAAGGTGTCATTCTTCGGCAGCAATAAAGGTTAATTACTATCGAAAAAATAAGGAATGTATTGAGAACAAACAAAGGAAATTCGAAAATAGTACAAATCAGAAGAAATGAGAGTATCGAGAGACACAACATCGAAATAGGCGATCACGAAGTACACGAAGTTAAGGAATTCTTCTAACCTCGTGGGAAACTACCCAATGAAGGGCAAGCTGGCTGCACATGAAAAGGAGACTAGTACAGGGAAACAGAGAACAGTGGGAGAATCGCTACAGAAGATAAATATAAGCGTTTTGAAGTTGTGCTACAGAAAAGTGTAAAAAAATTAGGTAGACTGATAAGTTTAGGAATGAGAAAACTCACGGCAGAAACAGCTTGCAAGCAGTGACAATGATAATGGACAGGATGGTAGGACATATGTTAAGACATGGCGGAATAACTTCCGTGGTACTAGAGGAAGCTGTGGAGGGTAAAAAGTGCAGGGGACGACAGAGCTTGAAATAAATCCAACATATAATTGAGCATGTACTGTAACAGCCACTCCGAGAATAAGAGTTTAGCTCAGGAAAGGAATTCGTGGCGGGCCGCACGTAGCCAGTGAGAAGACTGATGAAGGGGAGAAAGAAGAAGAAAAATACGCTAGATTTGTAGTCAAAGACGCCAACTGCAGACAAGTTTTTTCTCTCAATCCCGCCTCCTGACAGCTGACATTTCGCTCGCTACATTGGTTCCATCGGCGTCAAATTGCCTTTTGATGGGGGAGGGCATATCGAGGTTCTTCATTCTTCATATGACGTGTAAAGGCCACAGGTCTACTTTAAAATTAAGTAAACGTTTCTTCGGTAACACTAAAAATTCCTTTTCCAGAAACTAATAAATCAGTTACAGATATTAAAACCTACGAAGAGCTAAAGATGCACTGTAAATGTTCACATTTTTTACATTTTCGGAAATGATATTTTCTGCTTTGTTATAGGTATTTGAAAATGTGTCTCGGCTAAAAACTAGCCACCGAATGAATAAAAAGTAAAAGTTTGCGGTTTGGACAGGTTTTTCGTTCTAATGATTAACTGAAATTGCTGACCCAAACTACTCTAGCATGCTGGATATTCGTGAATATTATCTCGAAAACTTAAAATAATTCATCGGGGACGTAGAACACTCTGACAAAAACTACAGTTTCTTCTCAGATAAAACATTAGAAAATCTCCTTTTCGAGAAGGTGCAAGGGGGTATTCTTAAGTCTTGCATTGTGGATGGCGTTTTGGTTGCGATGGGTGGTTGTGGCTGGTAAAAATTGTAATGCTAACTAATTAACACTCGGCGCAGCCAGCACTCATTGCGATGTGTAATCTCTGCCTTACCAGCTCCAACTATTATTTTGTAATTATGTGCGACTATTTATTCAAATTGATTTTTAAACTTTTAAACCAATTCATTATTTTTGTGTAGGAGACGTTGTAGCTCCGAAATTAAGTCTCGATGCAATCCAGTGCTGTTCAAAGAGCGCACTAATCGGCTTCATCATCTTCATTCACTACAAATAATAAAATAAAATTACCAATAATACCAAAATCAACACCGGCAGATGAAACAGATTCTAGTTTAAAGAGTTTTACGGAGTAAAAAACAGAATTTCACAGCTGCACGTTGTTCATTTAAACTTGCCTCGATAATAAACGAAACAAGAACAAAACAGTGCTTGCAAACTGCAGATGAACAGAACAACCCAGGTCGAAAACACAGGCGGCACTGAAATGAGTTGTGCTGTATACGCCTAGCGGCAGAAATGTTTACTACACAAGCTCCGCCGACGGCACGTTTGTATTTTGGTTACCCCTTCGTACTTGTTTTGCATGTAACCGATTTCATGACCCGTTGTAAGCTCGAATCGTACTCCAGATGAGTGACTACGCAAAAAAGCAGTGAAAGTCGAAATGGCCGACTAAACGAAACATCAAGCTGGAAAGGGAGCATACTATAACGAGGACGCTGGAGATCTGGAAGTCTCCTGAACTTTGACGCAGTAGAATTTTCGCAGAATATTTAGGTAACGATGCAGTTTCCTTTGGGGGGGGGGGGGGGGGAGCACCCTTTCCCTGCGAAAAGGGGTCCATGCTTTTAGCTGAGGCAGAGGAAGATGATAAATCATGCGTAGCTTGTCTGTAATTTCAAAGCTCTCTTCTTAGACTTGGAGGAGACTTATGGGAATATGCATAAATTAACATTATTGAGCCACCTACGTTCTTTTCAGAGTAGTGCCATAGAAAATAGTAGCTTCTACTCACAGAACAGCGGGTATAAGTAGTGACGCCTTCTGATTTTCGAGAACAGGACCTTGTGACATGACGTTTGACACCTCTAGTCAAACATCGGTATTGTTAGCCATGGAGTAATGTAGCAGTCTAATTTTTTATGTGAAAGTTGGTATTTGGTTGTTGATGACTGCAGACATAACATCGCTTTTACAGTACTCTGCGGAAGGTAGGTCACGGATGTTGGTCACTGACGGGATCGTGTATATGATTATAGATCACACCCTCAGCATCATGTAAGGCCTGAAGATAGCGGACTGAGTCACCGAAACTGGAATATAATAAAATAACATCAAAACGACAGTGGTAGGTGTTTTATTTTATTACGTTTTATGTAAATGGTAGTGACATATTTTATAAGCACTAGTCGGTATAAGCCACTACGACAGTCGTTTCATTAGGATTTTGGCTGCTTCGTAATATTATATTCGAGGAACAGAGATTCTCCATTAACCAATGTCACGAAAGTTTGCCCTAAATTAAGTTATATATTCTCGTCAAATAAAGTTAAGACCGTCTCCATTGTTGTCTTACAAATCTATTCGCGTTTAATCTCAAGACAGGTCAAATGCATTGATATATCGTCAACACTGCTGATATAATCTGCACACTTTTTCCTCACCATAATCCACTGACGGGAGCGGTAGACGCGACAGCACTCTGTACTTGCAGTGACTGATCGGTATGTTTGTACTGCTAGTAATAATTTTTCATCCTTTTCCACTCACAAATAGAGCAGGGGAAGATGACTATCTGTATATCTCGTACGAACCAAACTTTTTCATATACTCTTTACGTAGTCCTTACCCGATACGCATCTTGGCAATAGTAGGATAGTTCTTCAGTCCTCGAAAGGAACTTCGCCCTCTCTGTAGGGATTCCCATTTAAGTCCCCGAAGCGTCTTCGCAACACCTTCGTGCCGATCGAACCTACCGGTAGCAAATCTAGCAGCCCCCCTCTGATTTACTTCGATGTCCACCTTTAATCCGACCTTTTGGGAGACCCAAACGCTGGAGCAGTACTCAACAATGGGCTGCACTAGTGCTTCATATGCGATCTCCCCTACAGATGATACCAACTTCCCCAAAACTCTCCCAATACTCCGAAACCAGCGTTTTGCCATCACCACTACAATCCTTGCATGCTCGTTCCGTTTCATATTGCTTTGCAACGTTAAGTCTAGATTTTTAATCGACCTGACTGTGTCAGTTGGTACATTACTGATACTGAATTCCATCATTATGAGATTATTTCTCCTAATTATCCACATCAACTCATATCTGTCTGCATTTAGACCCAGCTGACATTTATAACACGAACTAGAAATTTTGTCTGAGTCATCTTGTATGCCGTTACAGCCACTCAACGGTCACACCTCCCTACACCACACCGTCATCAGCAAACAGCTGCAGATTGCTGCTCATCCCGTTCGTCAGATCATTTATGTAGGCCTATGTGGAGAATAATAGCCACCCAATTGCACCTCACAAGGGCTCTGTTGAAGATACCATTCGGCGTCGGCGACCATTTACTGACATTATTGCTGAAGAAGTCTTCGAGCCACTTACGTATCCGAGAACCCATGCGTGCGCTCATACCTCCATTGAAAGTTTGCCTTCGGGCATCCTGACAGACGCTTTTATGAAGACGAGGAGTACTGAATATGCAATCTTCATCCACAGTTCGTACTATATCACGTGAAAAACGGCACGCCGAGTTTCGCAAGAGTGTTGCTATCTCAAATTAAGCTAATTTGTAGACATAACCCGTTTCGTCTCATAGAATTTCATTACATTCGAAGTCAGAATACGTTCAAGAATTTGCAACATACCTATGTTAAATACATATTGGTCTGCAGTTTTGTGAGCCAGTTCTTTTACCCTTCTTATACACAACCTCTTGGTTTCAGGTTGCTTGGGTCAGTGCGTTGGGGGAGAGATTCGCAAGATAACTAAAGGGCCAATGCCTAAGAGTGCTCTTTGTAATACTGATTAGTGATTCCATCCAGGCCTGGTGACATATCTTCTCTACGCCTGAAACTGTCATCCGTACAAAAGTCTACGTGGGGGTCAAATGACGGTATGTTTTATCAATCTTCCTGCGTGAGCGATTTCTTAACCCTTTCATGTACTTGAGAAATATTTCTGCCATTTATAAATCTAATAGATATTAGACTGCAATAACAGTAGAAGCATCGCAAGAGCTCTACTTAAAGCAGATATATTTATTTTCTTTAATTTCTAAGTTTTATGTTTCAACATTATTATAACTGCCATCAGTTGGTTAATCTTCTTGATTCTTGCATCAAGCGCACAAACATAATTTATTCACTTATTTTTTGTGTTTTGTATGATTTTGCCTTGCCTGCAACTCTTGAAGTAATTTTGCTACAGAGCATTTATTCGAAAAATAACTGCAATTAAACAGTAAAAACTTTTATTTTCGTTCTGTTGGACATAGTTGTCCCAGCGTGCTTCAGTGGTAACTAGTCTACTCGCATTCAGATAATTTGGCATGACACGAAATAGTTACTGTTATGTGAATAAACAATGTGGGATGGCATTTAGATAGTTTTGGAGATGTATTAGAATCTTTATTATTTATATAAACGAAAAAACCCTTTGTACTAGAATAATTACAGATCTCCCTTAGATCTTGTGCTCCAGTAGAAGGGTTCTTCGCTACTGATGAATGTATTATACAGCTTTCGGAGGGCTTCTAAATGACAAAGGTAATCTGTTACAAGATAGAAAGGATAAAATTTTTAAAGAAAGGCGATATGGAAAATAAAGATGCGCATGTTATCATTGAAGATCTTTAAAAGACGTACGTATTCCAGTTAGCAAAAGAAGACAGTCGGAAGAAGTCACATCATAGACAAAGCTGTGGTACCAGAACACCTTCTAGATTCACCAGAATTTGAATTAAACACTACTTACAAATCAAGACAGTTAGTGAGTTTGGAAAATACGTTTCGTTTAGTATCAGTGAAAAATCTCGGTAGCGGCAAGAAGATTAGAGGAAGGATAATTTATTTGCGGTTATTAATGCCTTCAGAAGTTAGGAAAAGTGAATGCACTATTCAAAAATCAAGAGATCAAGAAGTATACTTGGAAAAGACCTGAAGATAATGGCAGATTACATCTGGATTACACCATGATGAGACACACGGACGGACATAAGGTGTTGGATTATAAGGCGCACCCCAGAGCGAAATAACAAGGAAGTGTAGGGGAACGTATGGCGAAGAAATGGTCAGAGCAAGCATCAGTGAAATTATAAGCGAGGACGTCAACATTACGACGGGAATAACATTGTTAGAAGCCGAGGAGGGATCGAATAGATGGGAAGAGGACATTAAAGGCATCTTTGAGAAACAAATGGAAGTCGATATAGGACACTTTGGGGATGAAGTAATAGATTCAGTGTTCAGAAGAGTTGTGGAAGACTTGCACCAAATAAAGCACGAGAGATTGTATAATACTTTCGGAATTCCCGAAATCAGTGAAGGACGTGATAACAAAGCAACTGTACCTGTTATCTTGAGTCTGAAAGCTTGGATAGGTACCATCAGCCCTAAACAAGGGCTGGTAAGTAACACAACTATGGCAAAATCATTTTCTTGGGTTAAGCATCCTAGACGCTAAGGAGAAGAGCATACAGAGGCATGAAAAAGAAAGTCTGTATGACAGCCGAAGAAACGTTTGTCCTTGGACAGATAGTTGAGACAATTCTGACGTTTCCATTAATAATGGAAGCAATACTTAAGGAACATCAACATACATTCATAGTATTTGTCGACTGGGAAAAAGAAGTTGACAATGTAAAAAGGTGGAAGTTGATAGAAATTTTAAGAAACATTGGCATAAGCGAAAGGGAAAGACGGGGTACATACAGTATGTAGAGAAGATCAATAGGAAGCCTTAAGAGTGAAAGACGAAGAACCAAGTGCTCGGATTAAAAAGGGTGCATAACAGGAATGAAGTCTTTCGCCACTACTCTTGACTCTACAGATTGAATGATTGAAACAAAAGAATGTTTCACGAGTAATACTGAAAATCGGCATGAAAGGATATCAACGATAAGATTCGTGGATGACTTCTCTACCCTAAGTGAATGTGAAGAAAAACTACGGGGTTACGAATATAGAATTTGGTTTGAGAGTAAAATGTACACTACTGGCCATTAAAATTGCTAAACCACGAAGATCACGTGCTACTGACGCGAAATTTAACCGACAGGAAGAGGATGCTGTAATATGCAAATGATTAGATTTTCAGAGCATTCACACAGGGATGGCGCCGGTGGCGACACCTACAACGTGCTAACATGAGGAAAGTTTCCAACCCATTTCTCACACACAAACAGCAGTTGACCGGCGTTTTCTGGTGAAACGTTGTTGTGATGCCTCGTGTAAGTAGGAGAAATGCGTACCATCACGTTTCCGACTTTGATAAATGTCGGATTGTAGCCTATCGCGATTGCGGTCTATCGTATCGTGACATTACTGCTCGCGTTGGTCGACATCCATTGACTGTTAGAAGAATTTGGAATCTGTGGGTTCAAGAGGGTAATACGGAACGCCGTGCTGGATCCCAACGGCCTCGTATCACTAGTAGTGGAGATAACATTCACCTTATCCGCATGGCTGTAACGGATCGTGCAGCAAGGCCTCGATCCCTGAGTCAGGAGGAGGGGACGTTTGCAAGACAATACAATCTGCACGAACAGTTCGACGACGTTTGCAGCAGCATGGACTATCAGCTCGGAGGTCATGGCTGTGGTTACCCTTGACAGTGCATCACAGACAGACGAACCTGGGTGCACGAATGGCAATACTTCATTTTTTCGGATGAACCCAGGTTCTGTTTTACAGCACGATGATGGTCGCATTCGTGCTTGGCGACACCGCGGTGAACGCACATTGGAAGCGTGTATTCGTCATCGCTACACTGGCGTATCACCCAGCGTGATGGTATGGGGTGCCATTGGTTACACGTCTCGGTCACCTCTTGTTCGCAATGACGGCACTTTGAACAGTGGACGTTACATTTCAGAAACCCTACATGTCAGCAAGATAATGCACGACCGCATGTTGCAGATCCTGTACGGGCCTTTCTGGATACGGAAAATGCTCGACTGCTGGGCTGACCAGCATATTCTTCAGATCCCTCACCAATTGAAATCGTCTAGTCAATGGTGGCCGAGAAATTGCCTCGTCACAATACGCTAGTGACTACTCTGTGGTATCGTGTTGAACTGCATGGGCAGCTATACCAGCAAACGCCATCCAAGCTCTGTTTGACTCAATGCCTAGGCGTATCAAGACCGTTATTACGGACAGAGGTGGTTATTCTGGGTACTGATTTCTCAGGATCCATGCACCCAAATAGCGTGGAAATGCATTCACATGTCAGTTCTAGTATAATAGATTTCTCCCATGAATACCCGTTTATCATCTGCAATTCTTCTAGGTGTAGCAATTTTAATGGCTAGTTGTTTAGAAACAGCATAAATGAGATTATCAGTAAACTTATCATGAACATTGCGGACCACCATGTAAACAAAGTGAAGGTATTTTGCTGCCTTGGAAGCAAACTAACTCAAGTTGGTCGACACGAGAAGCCCGTAAGTAGCCGACTAGTGTAGATAAAGAAGGCATTTTGGCCAATAAAAGTATACCAGCATCAAACTGCGGCCATACTTTGAGGAAGAGTTAGAGAATGTACGTTTGGAGCACAGTAATGTGTGGTACTGATTGATGGATGTAAGAATATCGGAACAGGGTTGAATCGAATCGTTTGAAATGCTGTGCCACTGAAGGATATTGACATCTGCATGGACTGATAAGATTTCCCTCTCCTCAGATCGGCTAGGGAAAAAATAAATAAATAAATAAAAAATAAAATAAAAAATAATAAAAATAAAAAAACATATGGAAAACACTGACAAGAAGAAGGGACAGTAGTAGACAATGGGTTTTAAGTTATCAGGGAGTAACTTCCATGTTGCTAGAGGTAGCTTTTGTAGGTAATATTTTATCGGAAGACAGACTGATGCAATGCATCCAACAAATAACTGTGAACATAGGGGGCCAAATGGTACTGATTTATGAAGAAGATAGCACGAGACAGCAAGTCGTGTCAGCCATGACAAACTGTTCAAAAGACAGATGACTTAAAAATAACTGGAATAATCAACATTCCCTCAAATTTATTGAGATCTTCGGGACAGTAAGCCGTGGAAAAAGCCATGGCACAACTATTACACCTGGTATGCAAGGTGTGAGTCCGTGAAATATTCTGAGACATAAAGAATAACGTAATAACTTCATTTCCAAAACAGGCCGGTGCTGTATAGATGTGAACACTACCGGACCATCAATGACTGCAGAATACAGAATCGAAACATTTACTGAAGAATGGGAAAACTTGAAGCAAGTAACCACGGTGAAATTCATTTTGGGTTACGGAGATATGTTTGGTCAAAGACAAATAAACTTACGTTAATAGAATTTACAGGTTTAGAGAAAGCTTTGGACAATATTACTGGGCTTTACTCTCTGAAATTCTGAATGGTGCAAGGATGAAATACAAGTAGGGAAGGATTATTCGTAGCTTGCACAGGAACCATACTGTAAATATACAAATGGAAGGAATGTAAGGGATGCAGTAGTAGCGAAATGATTGGGGCAGGATTCTAACCTCTCCCCGTCGATACGGAATCTGTACTTTGAGCAAGAAGATATTTCTACACTGTGAGAAGAAAGGAGAACTTTGAGGTGGCAGACGATGAAACTCTGTCAGAGAGGGCATAGGATTTGGGAGAGCAGCTGAGGGAAATTGATAGAGTAAGCAATTTATAAATGTGACATAACCATAGTACAACAATAGTAATGGAATATAATCAAATTTTATTTGCTTCCTTCAAATTAGTTTAATAGTGTGAGCCTTTCATTTCTAGAGTCAGACGTAAAAACATACTTCCCTTATAACACACGCCTTTCTAGCATAATTACCTGTCGTGGTAAATTAATCACTCATATTGATCATTGAAGGGTACATATTTGTGACGATTACACTGCTGCAGACAGTCGCAAGTGTGAAGTAAATATATTTCCAATATTAGTCCTTAACTGATAATGCATAATATTGAATATAGCAAATTGCAGGTCTTCGTCTGATAAAACGTATACTTTGTTGCGCTAAAATTTATTTCAGCGTTTATACACCTTCCTTCCTATTTCACAAATGATACACAGTTTGACCTAGTGCTGTTGTGTTGTGGTTCAGACTTCATAGTTCTTTTTTTTTAAAGAAACATATTCTGTAATCGCCCTCTGACCGTCTTGGCTTGGTTTTAGAATGAATTTTCCAAATGAATCCCGATCAAGATCAAAGTAATTTCTTCGACAAAGCCATAGTCAATTCGAAGTCACACCATTCTTCAACCGAACTAGTAATCCGCTGCTGAACTTCTCATATTGGTGAAATGTAATTCACTGATTGCCGTGCATCTCATGAAGCTACATGCTGCGTTCACTGATTCTTTTCACCCTAAGTCCCATACAGTTATATTTAAAATCTGTTAATGTGGGGTAAGGAAATCGCTTTGCTGATGTGTTTTCGACAGACAAAATGACGTTGCTGAGATAGGAAGGGGGAAGCAAAGTATTTTTGGTATGCAGGTTATAAACTGAATTAAGCTATGATGTTGTGCTGTGGGCATTGGCTGTAGGTACAGTGACCTGTAAGATACGACTTGATTTTACCTGCAAAATAGCTTTAAGATGAAATTTGTGCAATGACTCGTGGAATAGATAACTGCTGACGCAAAAGGAATATACGAGGGCAGTTCAATAAGTAATGCAACACATTTTTTTTCTCGGCCAATTTTGGTTGAAAAAACCGGAAATTTCTTGTGGAATATTTTCAAACATTCCCGCTTCGTCTCGTATAGTTTCATTGACTTCCGACAGGTGGCAGCGCTGTACGGAGCTGTTAAAATGGTGTCTGTGACGGATGTACGTTGCAAACAACGGGCAGTGATCGAGTTTCTTTTGGCGGAAAACCAGGGCATCTCAGATATTCATAGGCGCTTGCAGAATGTCTACGGTGATCTGGCAGTGGACAAAAGCACGGTGAGTCGTTGGGCAAAGCGTGTGTCATCATCGCCGCAAGGTCAAGCAAGACTGTCTGACCTCCCGCGTGCGGGCCGGCCGTGCACAGCTGTGACTCCTGCAATGGCGGAGCGTGCGAACACACTCGTTCGAGATGATCGACGGATCACCATCAAACAACTCAGTGCTCAACTTGACATCTCTGTTGGTAGTGCTGTCGCAATTGTTCACCAGTTGAGATATTCAAAGGTTTGTTCCCGCTGGGTCCCTCGTTGTCTAACCGAACACCATAAAGAGCAAAGGAGAACCATCTGTGCGGAATTGCTTGTTCGTCATGTGGCTGAGGGTGACAATTTCTTGTCAAAGATTGTTACAGGCGATGAAACATGGGTTCATCACTTCGAACCTGAAACAATACGACAATCAATGGAGTGGCGCCACACCCACTCCCCTACCAAGAAAAAGCTTAAAGCCATACCCTCTGCCAGTAAAGTCATGGTTACAGTCTTCTGGGACGCTGAAGGGGTTATTCTGTTCGATGTCCTTCCCCATGGTCAAACGATCAACTCTGAAGTGTATTATGCTACTCTTCAGAAATTGAAGAAACGACTTCAGCGTGTTCGTAGGCACAAAAATCAGAACGAACTTCTCCTTCTTCATGACAACGCAAGACCTCACACAAGTCTTCGCATCCGAGAGGAGCTCACAAAACTTCAGTGGACTGTTCTTCCTCATGCACCCTACAGCCCCGATCTCGCACCGTCGGATTTCCATATGTTTGGCCCAATGAAGGACGCAATCCGTGGGACGCACTACGCAGATGATGAAGAAGTTATTGATGCAGTACGACGTTGGCTCCGACATCGACCAGTGGAATGGTACCGTGCAGGCATACAGGCCCTCATTTCAAGGTGGCGTAAGGCCGTAGCATTGAATGGAGATTACGTTGAAAAATAGTGTTGTGTAGCTAAAAGATTGGGGAATAACCTGGTGTATTTCAATGCTGAATAAAACTACCCCTGTTTCAGAAAAAAAATGTGTTGCATTACTTATTGAACTGCCCTCGTACATTAATGGACGCACAAGGGTGCCGTCCGTTTTTGGAACCGATATTCATTATTTTTCAGTAAAATAACCAACAAATAAGAAAACTGACTTAAGACATTTATTGTAAACCCTTATGACTGTTTTGTATTTTTTTAATATAAAAAAATTTCACCAAGAGGACACTACTGGACATCGCAGAAAATAATGTTCTGAGTGCGAAAACGGTTGGTGGGAGTGTGAACCGCACAGAACGGAATTTAGAAAACCTGTAAAGAAACTGATGGTATTGTCTGACTTGGTACTTAGAGATTTCTGACAAAATGGTGGCGCCGGCCGCAGTGGTCTCGCGGTTCTAGGCGCGCCGCCCGGAGCCGTGCGACTGCTACGGTCGCAGGTTCGAATGCTGCCTCGGGCATGGATGTGTGTGATGTCCTTAGGTTAGTTAGGTTTAAGTAGTTCTAAGTTCTAGGGGACTGATAACCACAGCAGTTGAGTCCCATAGTGCTCAGAGCCATTTGAACCATTTTGAACAAAATGGTGGCCTTTAAAAATAAAATACACTTTTTCCAAAAAAAGCCGTTATAAAATCATGCACCCAAAATAGAAATTACGTAAAATATATCTCATGAATCGTACTTACTACAGTAGAAAAAACGTCAACTCAGACGTTATAGAAACGTATAATGTAATTGCCTTCTTGTGTCAAAGCTCACGCCAACTTGAGAAATGTATTAATCGAAGCAAACTATTGGGATTACGTTTTGAACGTTTTCTGTCAGTATAAATAAGTTTTTTTTTATTCAGGGACCCACGTTTCACTTCGAATATTAAGCAACTGACAAGTACAGGCGAAACTAGCACGTACTTTAAGATTGTTTACCAAAAACGAATCATGTTAGGAAGAGAAATCTTGTTGACAGTTGTATTTTAAGTGACCCTTATGCCCTCTGTGACACTATCTGAAACTAACAGGACCCATGCTCCGTCGGTAACTATTGTCTAATTACATTGGTTGCATTTGAATGCTCGGATGTACCAGGCCAACCGTGCAGAATTTTAAAAACAGAATCTCTAAGGAACATTTCAATCCAATAAAAAATTAGGTTACAAAATTCTGCCTGAATTGTACCGTTAGTGACATGAACTTCTAGTTTTGCGAAGTACTCAAAATGTAGTACTATCGGAAGTCTTACGAAACGAAGGAAATCCAGCAAATCTGAGTACGTGAAACAAAACTCAGTATATTAGAAATAGGGCAATGGAAAGGTAAGACAAAGAAATTGGACAATAACAGGCAAAGTAAATGAAGTGTAAATCGATGGGAAAAAGTATAATGTGTCTTTCTAGATGCAATGGTACACTCCGGAATCCTATTTTTGTTAGACGACAACTTAAGCATCTAACCAAGACTGTAGACATACCTATAATATGCATGACACTTCGTGGACGAGGATGTCAGTACACTTCTATTAAAAACTATGAAAATTACACCGCAGATTCATATTCGAAGAGAATGAGTGACACAAGTTTGTGATTAAATTCCCTGTTGACGATACAGTTGTTCCAGACGTTTCAGTAGGACGACTTCAGAATGATTTAGGAACGCTGGCAGCTAATCCATGTCCAGCGAAGCAACAGCACTGAGAGTCCTCAACAATTTGCATCAGGTATTGCCTACTCCACTATTGGCAACTCTCCTCCCGGCCTCGACCCACAGCAATCGACTTGGCGCTACTGTCCCACCGCAGTGGACGTGACTTGAACACGTGCCACGGCAATGCGCATAGTATATAAAGGACATACAGCCAGCCACAGTCACAGGTTACCAGTAGCCGTCAAGCTAGCAACATGTACCAGCAGGTGAGTGGGGTTGGCAAGTGCGATCTTACACGTTACGTTGCTCAATGGTTAGCAAAGAAATGGTTCAAATGGCTCTGAGTACTATGGGACTTAACATCTGTGGTCATCAGTCCCCTAGAACTTAGAACTACTTAAACCTAAGGGCATCACAAACATCCATGCCCGAGGCAGGATTCGAACCTGCGACCGTAGCAGTCGCGCGGTTCCGGACTGAGCGCCTAGAACTGCTAGACCACCGCGGCCGGCTAATGGTTAGCATTTTTGAGTATTACTAAGAGGTGTTCTAACAGTGTGGTCGCTAAGCAACGAGAAACCTGTTTTACGTAGTAAGCAAGGAAAGATAATTTGATACGCATCATAGTAGACAGTCCATTCGCGAATGGAGCAGGGAAGGAAGACGGTGAGTTAGTGGCAAAGAAGTACCCGACGCCACACACCGTCTGGTCGGCTGCGGGATACTGATGTAGATAATGCACGTCGAATAATTAAACACAGATCTGTAATGTGCATTTTCAGGAAGTTGGAACTAATGTGGAAGGTTACGGACAATCACTGTGCCCACGAGCCATTCGTGAAAATAATTGGGGAAGCAGTAAAGTTGTAGTGGTAGCAGGGAAACCGTCAGAACACACCATAGGACGGTGTGCCGCGTCTAAATCCCGATTATAGAAATATTCACATACTGTATTAAAGGCATAACCACTTGTAGACATACGTGTATATCGTATAAACATTCTCATAATATTGGGAAAGCCTCACAGTTCTTTGATGACTACTTAGCTCTTAGCAGTGTGTCATTATTGTTCACAGATTAACACGTCTAGTGTAGGACCAGCTCGTTTAATGCTACGATGGTTTCTTGTTGTGAATTTAATGTTGTTACACTTCAGTGTATAAAGCATCAGGTACTTCTCGTTCGACCTCCCGGCAAGTATCACAATTTTAGAAACTTTACACAATTTTACGAAATTGTGTAGCCTAGCAACTCTCTTCATAACAATATTGCAGTTCACTGTACGACATTAATTTTCAAAAAATGGTTCAAATGGCTCTGAGTACTATGGGACTTTACTTCTGAGGTCATCAGTCCCCTAGAGCTTAGAACTACTTAAACCTAACTAACCTAAGGACATCACACACATCCATTCCCGAGGCAGGATTCGAACCTGTGACCGTAGCGGTCGCACAGTTCCATACTGTAGCACCTAAAACCGGTCGGCCACTCCGTCCGGCTTAATTTTCAAATCTGTCTATACTGCACCATATCATGAGTTTAGAACACAATCTTTACTACAATCTTAATATCAGACGGTGAATTAGAGGAATCATTTCGATCTGCTCACCGGTGAAATGTGCAAACTCTTTCACGAAATTTGTAAATAATAGTTTGTGGAATCCACCTCACGATGATACTCAGCAGTACCAGTAACCACAGTGATTTAATTTTGATCAGCATTGCAGATGCCACGGTTTGTAGAAGAGCGTACTCTGTTTGAAGGTCGTGACGAAGTGCTGTGACAGAACACCTGGAATAAATCCTTTACGCGAAGGATAGGCAACCGGCAGATCACGGGCGGGGTCCAGTTCGCGGGAGAAATTCGCAAAGTTAACCCTAATTGTTTTTCTACAGCAACTGAATACCTCAACGCCGTATTTTGTTGTTTTATGATTTCTCTTAATTACATTAGTAAATAATTGTCCATTGCGGACAGTTGTCCATTGCGGACAGTGCAACAGTTGAAACTGAGTGTAATCTATAAAGATTGAGCTGCAACCACTCGCTTGGATTAAGCTGTAACCAGCTCATTATGTAGGCGTATTTTTCGATGGGAGTATTTCAAGATGCCTAACAACACATCTTCAGATGTTTACATTTATTTATGTGTCGTGTAAAGAACAACCGTAAGTCATCGTAAGCAAATATATATTGTTAACGACACGTAAGTAAACACATACATCTGAAGGTGGGTGAACAAAAAATGAATGACATAAACGTGTGTTTTTAGGCATATTTTTTCGTATGGTGTGTCGGAAATATGGTACCATTCATATCGACGCGGTACCTCGTAAACATTAACAGCAAGGACGCTAAAGTTTTCACTTTATGCGTTGCTGTCGTCCCGTGAGACGAAGCAGCCCGCGAACTTAAAGTACGTGAATCAGGCTCGCGTGTCATCTAAGTTTGCCCATGCCTTTGTCTTAGGCTGCCGGCCGCGGTGGCCGTGCGGTTCTAGGCACTTCAGTCCGGAACCGCGTGACTGCTACGGTCGCAGGTTCGAATCCTGCCTCGGGCATGGACGTGTGTGATGTCCTTAGGTTAGTTAGGTTTAAGTAGTTCTAAGTTCTATGGGACTGATGACCTCAGATGTTGCGTCCCATAGTGCCCAGAGCTATTAGAATCATTTTTGTCTTAGGCTGTTGCTAAGCCCTATCTACGCCATTTCCTTTCTTACAAGTGTTCTAATCCTGCTAATATGCAAGGGAACGTTCGTGCAGTTTTATAAGTGAGAGACTGGTAGTGGCAGATGCAAGGCTGTCAGAGGGTGTTGCGAGTCATACATGGATAGCTCAGTGGGTAAGTACATTGTTCGAGGAAATCAAGGTTTTGTGTTCGAGCTCTGATCTCAGAGACATTTTTAACCTTGCTTGAAATTTCAAAACAGCCCACACTCTACTGTAGTTTTTACGATTCATACTATACAATATTTAGCTACTAACGAGACTCAGTATTAAGCTTCGACATTGGGCATAGGATTATTAGTCAAAGCCTGACAACAGGAAAAGATTTAGGACATGACAAGGACAGGTCTGTCAATTGAGTAAAGAACATCACAATGTACTTTCAAAAAGTTTAAAGTTTTAAATTTATTCTGTTAGGAATCTGTACCGCAGTATATCTAACTGATTCTGTACATCCAGTAGGTCAGTTGGCTTTGTCAAGTAGTCAGTGCTTACTGAACGTGCTGCCCTTTGCAGGTGATCGTCGTCCTGGCCGTGGTGGCCGCCTGCCTGGCCGCCCCCGGACCCAAGGCGGCCCCCGGCCTCCTGGCCAGCTACGTGGCCGCCGCCCCCGTCGCCTACACAGCCCACGCAGTCGCCGCCCCCGTCGCCTACACCGCTGCCGCAGCTCCAGTTGCCTACGCCGCCCCCTACTCTGCCGCCTACGTCGCCCCGTATCACGCTGCCTACAGGACAGCCATCTTGGGATAAACTCCCCGCATTCCTTGGACGCTAAACTACTTGTCTCTGATGATTCAGTAAACTAAATAAAAAGTTTAATTTTATATTTGACTGGTTTTATATTTTACGCCATAAAGTGATTTCTCAGCACAATTGGTTTCTACTCACCGTCTGCATATCTGTATAAAGTTGTGAAATGTCCAGCAACTTTGAAATCAAAATTAGCGGAAATAAATGATTAAACAGAGGCTACTGCGAGTGCCGGTAGCATTACTCATCATCTAGTAAACAATGAGTATGAATCAAGGTACGCTGTATCATATAATTCAGTTATTCTGAATCTGATTTGCGCACACTCGTCTCAAGTATCACATTGGACATATAATATCCTTACAGCAAGAACAGCACGTACACTCCTGGAAATTGAAATAAGAACACCGTGAATTCATTGTCTCAGGAAGGGGAAACTTTATTGACACATTCCTGGGGTCAGATACATCACATGATCACACTGACAGAACCACAGGCACATAGACACAGGCAACAGAGCATGCACAATGTCGGCACTAGTACAGTGTATATCCACCTTTCGCAGCAATGCAAGCTGCTATTCTCCCATGGAGACGATCGCAGAGATGCTGGATGTAGTCCTGTGGAACGGCTTGCCATGCCATTTCCACCTGGCGCCTCACTTGGACCAGCGTTCGTGCTGGACGTGCAGACCGCGTGAGACGACGCTTCATCCAGTCCCAAACATGCTCAATGGGGGACAGATCCGGAGATCTTGCTGGCCAGGGTAGTTGCCTGACACCTTCTAGAGCACGTTGGGTGGCACGGGATACATGCGGACGTGCATTGTCCTGTTGGAACAACAAGTTCCCTTGCCGGTCTAGGAATGGTAGAACGATGGGTTCGATGACGGTTTGGATGTACCGTGCACTATTCAGTGTCCCCTCGACGATCACCAGTGGTGTACGGCCAGTGTAGGAGATCGCTCCTCACACCATGATGCCGGGTGTTGGCCCTGTGTGCCTCGGTCGTATGCAGTCCTGATTGTGGCGCTCACCTGCACGGCGCCAAACACGCATACGACCATCATTGGCACCTAGGCAGAAGCGACTCTCAACGCTGAAGACGACACGTCTCCATTCGTCCCTCCATTCACGCCTGTCGCGACACCACTGGAGGCGGGCTGCACGATGTTGGGCGTGAGCGGAAGACGGCCTAACGGTGTGCGGGACCGTAGCCCAGCTTCATGGAGACTGTTGCGAATGGTCCTCGCCGATACCCCAGGAGCAACAGTGTCCCTAATTTGCTGGGAAGTGGCGGTGCGGTCCCCTACGGCACTGCGTAGGATTCTACGGTTTGGGCGTGCATCCGTGCGTCGCTGCGGTCCGGTCCCAGGTCGACGGGCACGTGCACCTTCCGCCGACCACTGGCGACAACATCGATGTACTGTGGAGACCTCACACCCCACGTGTTGAGCAATTCGGCGGTACGTCCACCCGGCCTCCCGCATGCCCACTATACGCCCTCGCTCAAAGTCCGTCAACTGCACATACGGTTCACGTCCACGCTGTCGCGGCATGCTACCAGTGTTAAAGACTACGATGGAGCTCCGTATGCCACGGAAAACTGGCTGACACTGACGGCGGCGGTGCACAAATGCTGCGCAGCTAGCGCCATTCGACGGCCAACACCGCGGTTCCTGGTGTGTCCGCTGTGCCGTGCGTGTGATCATTGCTTGTACAGCCCTCTCGCAGTGTCCGGAGCAAGTATGGTGGGTCTGACACATCGGTGTCAATGTGTTCTTTTTTCCATTTCCAGGAGTGTATATAGGTTACAGTTACTTGTGTGTGGCATCTGCTAAAAGGAGCTATCTACATTTTCCTAAATCCAAGCATGTTTCGACAGTTACCAACACGCGTATTGCATAGAGCTACAATCTGTCACTCTTTTATAAATGTCCTGATGTTGCTCGATTAATAAACAACCTCTGTGGGCTACCTTCGATCGGGCCCTATAATTACATATGACAATAAATTAAATCATACTTACAATAACTCTTGCAAGTACTCACAATTTCACAGCACCTGAAAAAAATACCGACAAGAATTCGTCAGGTGCAACTTCGTCGTTCGGCAGCGATACTTACATCACTTTTCTAAATCCGACCCTCACATTCAACTGTAACACCTCACAGGCGTTGTTCTGCAGTAGCGAAAGCTAGTGATCCAGATGAACATTAATCACAAAAAAATTGGTTTATTATTGCCGTACAAAAAGTATGGGAGGGAAGCGATAGTCCGACCAAGATAGAAAATGGTAAGATATCAATAAACGTCTGGTTTATTAGAATAATTAGCCCAACATTCCCTCGCCTAAATTATTATGGCGCGTAGCATATGCTACACTTAATACAGTTGCATTTAGCTTGGCTCCCGATCGGCAATACTAAGAAAAGTACAGACATTTTATTCATCGTTGGCTGAATGAAAATAATGATTTACTTTCTCCAAATCGTGGGTTAAATATTGGACATAGACGTAACCAAATATCGTATACTGAGCTCAGTCTAATCACCACTCTGCTACGTGTTTCACGAAAAAGCTTAACGAATCACATTGCCGCTAGCTACACGCCAATCCGTGAGGATAGGAAAGCGTTAACCCTTCACCTAGGACTGCTGAGCAGAATACGTAGGAAGGGACAACAAGCGCTTCTCCAAATCAGTTCAAGAAAAATAAGTTATCCACTAAAAACTAACACTGCAGCTACTCGCAGTATCATCATGCACTGTTTCTCTTCAGCTGAGTGGCAACAGAAATAGCAGACCCCAGCTTGTCTGCTACAAATTACTTGCAAACGGCCTGCTTCGACTCAGCATTGCCCGCTCGCAGCAGCACACAATAACATGCAGCTTATGCGCAAAACTGCTCAGTACCGACTAAAACTCTCCGTCCGAGCAGGCCATGGAAGGCCGACCGGCCGCCGTGTCATCCTCAGTCCGCAGCCGTCACTGGATGCGGATATGCAGGGGCATGTTTTCAGCACACCACTCTCCCGGCCGTATGTCAGTTTACCAGACAGGAGCCACTACTTATCAATCAAGTAGCTCCTCAGTTTGCCCCACAAATGCTGAGTGCAGCCCGCTTGCCAACAGCCCACGGTAGACCGGATGGTTACCCTTCCAAATACTAACCCTGCCCGAAAGCGCTTGAATTCGGTGATCAGACGGGAACAGGTGTTATCACTGCGGCAAGGCCGTTGGCTCAGCACCGACTCACTCATAATAATATGCATCGTACTACATGACAAGCCCACGTATTACAGCGAACATCTGGCAACAATAAGCTGCCTTTCTCAGTACAACTGCTTCCATACAAGTGACTCTGGTTTGATGCGGCCCGCCACGAATTCCTTTCCTGTGTTAACCTCTTCATCTCAGAGTACCACTTCCAACCTACGTCCTCAATTATTTGCTTGACATATTCCAATCTCTGTCTTCCTCTACAGTTTTTGCCCTCTACCGCTCCCTCTAGTACCATGGAAGCCATTCCCTCATGTCATAGCAGATGTCCTATCATCCTGCACCTTCTCCTTATCAGTGTTTTCCACATATTCCTTTCCTCTCCGATTCTGCGTAGAACCTCCTCATTCCTTACCTTATCAGTCCACCTAATTTTCAACATTCGCCTATAGCACCACATCTCGAATGCTTCGATTCTCTTCTCCTCCGGTTTTCCCACAGTCCATGTTTCACTACCATACAATGCTGTACTTCAGACGTACATCCTCAGAAATTTGTTCCTCAAATTAAGGCCGGTATTTGATATTAGTAGACTTCTCTTGGCCAGAAATGCCTCTTTTGCCATAGCGAGTCTGCTTTTGATGTCCTCCTTGCTCCGTCCGTCATTGGTTATTTTTCTGCCTAGGTAGCAGAATTCCTAAACTTCATTGACTTCGTGACCATCAATCCTGATGTTAAGTTTCTCGCTGTTCTCATTTCTACTACTTCTCATTACCTTCGTCTTTCTCCGATTTACTCTCAAACCATACTGTGTACTCATTAGACTGTTCATTCCGTTCAGCACATCATTTGATTCTTCTTCACATTCACCCAGGATAGCAATGTCGTCAGCGAATCGTATCATTGATATCCTTTCACCTTGTATTTTAATTCCACTCCTAAACCTTTCTTTTATTTCCATCATTGCTTCCTCGATGTACGGATTGAAGAGTAGGGGCGAAAGGCTACAGCCTTGTCTTACACCCTTCGTAATACGAGCACTTCGTTCTTGATCGTCCACTCTTATTATTCCCTCTTGGTTGTTGTACATATTGTATATGATCTGTGTCTCCCTATAGCTTACCCCTACATTTTTGCACCATTTTATATTGTCGAACGCTTTTTCCAGGTCAACAAATCCTATGAAAGTGTCTTGATTTTTCTTTAGCCTTGCTTCCATTATTAGCCGTAACGTCAGAATTGTCTCTCTCGACCCTTTACTTTTCCTAAAGCCAAACTGATCGTCAACTAGTGAATTCTCAATTTTCTTTTCCATTCTTCTGTATATTATTCTTGTAAGCAGCTTCAATGCATGAGCTGTTAAGCTGATTGTGCGAAAATTCTCGCACTTGTCAGCTCTTGCCGTCTTCGGAATTGTGTGGATGATGCTTTTCCGAAAGTCAGATGGTATGTCGCCAGATTCATATATTCTACACACCAACGTGAATAGTCGTTTTATTGCCACTTCCCCCAATGATTTTTGAAATTCTGATGGAATGTTATCTATCCTTTCTGCCTTATTTGACTGTAAGTCCTCCAAAGCTCTTTTAAATTCCGATTCTAATACTGGATCCCCTATCTCTTCTAAATCGACTCCTGTTTCTTCTTCTATCACATCAGACAAATCTTCACCCGCATAGAGGCTTTCAATGTATTCTTTCCACCTATCTGCTCTCTCCTCTGCATTTAACAGTGGAACTCCTGTTGCACTCTCAATGTTACCACCGTTGCTTTTAATGTCACCAAAGGTTGTTTTGACTTTCCTGTATGCTGATTCTGTCCTTCCGACAAACATATCTTTTTCGATGTCTTAACATTCTTCCTGCAGCCATTTCGTCTTAGCTTCCCTGCACTCCCTATTTATTTCATTCCTCAGCGACTTGTATTTCTGTATTACTGAGTTTCCCGCAACATGCTTGCACTTCCTCCTTTCATCAATTAACTTAGGTATTTCCTCTGTTACCCATTATTTCTTCGCAGCTACCTTCTTTGTACCTATGTTTTCCTTCCCAACTTCTGTGATGGCCCTTTATAGAGATGTCCATTCCTCTTCAACTGTACTGCCTACTGCGCTATTCCTTATTGCTGTATCTATAGCGTTAGAGAAGTTCAAACCTATCTCGTCATCCCTTAGTACTTACGTATCCCACTTC
Organism: Schistocerca americana; assembly: GCF_021461395.2. Taxonomy (NCBI): domain Eukaryota; kingdom Metazoa; phylum Arthropoda; class Insecta; order Orthoptera; family Acrididae; genus Schistocerca; species Schistocerca americana. Next base: position 326,888,147 of record NC_060125.1, read on the forward strand.
TTTGCGTATTGATTCTTCCTGACTAATGTCTTGAACTTCAGCCTGCTCTTCACCACTACTATATTGTGGTCAGAGTCTATATCTGCTCCTGGGTACGCGTTACAATCCAGTATCTGATTTCGGAATCTCTGTCTGACCATGATATAATATACACTCCTGGAAATTGAAATAAGAACACCGTGAATTCATTGCCCCAGGAGGGGGAAACTTTATTGACACATTCCTGGGGTCAGATACATCACATGATCACACTGACAGAACCACAGGCACATAGACACAGGCAACAGAGCATGCACAATGTCGGCACTAGTACAGTGTATATCCACCTTTCGCAGCAATACAGGCTGCTATTCTCCCATGGAGACTTTCGTAGAGATGCTGGATGTAGTCCTGTAGAACGGCTTGCCATGCCATTTCCACCTGGCGCCTCAGTTGGACCAGCGTTCGTGCTGGACGTGCAGACCGCGTGAGACGAAGCTTCATCCAGTCCCAAACATGCTCAATGGAGGACAGATCCGGAGATCTTGCTGGCCAGGGTAGTTGACTTACACCGTCTAGAGCACGTTGGGTGGCACGGGATACATGCGGACGTGCATTGTCCTGTTGGAACAGCAAGTTCCCTTGCCGGTCTAGGAATGGTAGAACGATGGGTTCGATGACGGTTTGGATGTACCGTGCACTATGCAGTGTCCCCTCGACGATCACCAGTGGTGTACGGCCAGTGTAGGAGATCGCTCCTCACACCATGATGCCGGGTGTTGGCCCTGTGTGCCTCGGTCGTATGCAGACCTGATTGTGGCGCTCACCTGCACGGCGCCAAACACGCATACGACCATCATTGGCACCAAGGCAGAAGCGACTCTCATCGCTGAAGACGACACGTCTCCATTCGTCCCTCCATTCACGCCTGTCGCGACACCACTGGAGGCGGGCTGCACGATGTTGGGCGTGAGCGGAAGACGGCCTAACGGTGTGTGGGACCGTAGCCTAGCTTCATGGAGACGGTTGCGAATGGTCCTCGCCGATACCCCAGGAGCAACAGTGTCCCTAATTTGCTGGGAAGTGGCGGTGCGGTCCCCTACGGCATTGCGTAGGATCCTACGGTCTTGGCGTGCATCCGTGCGTCGCTGCGGTCTGGTCCCAGGTCGACTGGCACGTGCACCTTCCGCCGACCACTGGCGACAACATCGATGTACTGTGGAGACCCCACGCCCCACGTGTTGAGCAATTCGGCGGTACGTCCACCCAGCCTCCCGCATGCCCACTATACGCCCTCGCTCAAAGTTCGTCAACTACACATACGGTTCACGTCCACGCTGTCGCGGCATGCTACCAGTGTTAAAGACTGCGATGGAGCTCCGTATGCCACGGCAAACTGGCTGACACTGACGGCGGCGGTGCACAAATGCTGCGCAGCTAGCGCCATTCGACGGCCAACACCGCGGTTCCTGGTGTGTCCGCTGTGCCGTGCGTGTGGTCATTGCTTGTACAGCCCTCTCGCAGTGTCTGGAGCAAGTATGGTGGGTCTGACACACCGGTGTCAATGTGTTCTCTTTTCCATTTCCAGGAGTGTATTTGGTATCTTCCAGTATCTCCCGGCCTTTTCCAAGTATACCTACTCCTCTTGTGATTCTTGAACAGGTTATTCGCTATTACTAGCTGAAACTTGTTACAGAACTCAATTAGTCTTTCTCCTCTTTCATTCCTTGTCCCAGGCCAATATTCTCCTGTAACCTTTTCTTCTACTCCTTCCCCTACAACTGCAATCCAGTCACCCATGACTATTAGATTTACGTCCCCCTTTACATACTGCATTACCCTTTCAATATCCTCATACACTTTCTCTATCTGTTCATCTTCAGCTTGCGACATCGCCATACATACCTGAACTATCGTTGTCGGTGTTGGTCTGCTGTCGAGTCTGATTAGAACAACCCGGTCACCGAACTGTTCACAGTAACACACCCTCTGCCCTATCTTCCTAGTCATAACAAATCCTACACCTGTTATACCATTTTCTGCTGCTGTTGATATTACCCGATACTCACCTGACCATAAATCCTTGTCTTCTCCTTCCACTTCACTTCACTGACCCCTACTATATCTAGACTGAGCCTTTGCATTTCCCTTTTCAGATTTTCTAGTTTTCCTACCACGTTCAAGCTTCTGACATTCCATGCCCCGACTCGTAGAACGTTATCCTTTCGTTGATTATTCAATCTTTTTCACATGGTAACCTCCCCCTTGGCAGTCCCTCTTTACAACGGCCAAATTGCAAGTGCTTCCATTCCTTCCTTCAAATACACCACACTCATGTAACATCACCACGCCGTACTCGCTCACTGGGTGACATACACCCTCCGATGATCACTAGTGGGTACTAAATACCTACCATGTAGCAGCGGTTCCAAAAAATACAAAAAGACGCTTTCATAATCGATGTGCAAAAATAAGTAATTGAAATGTAGGGTGGGTGAATCAACAGACACTTTCAATTGTAAAAGCAAACTTCATGAATGCAGACCGATTATCCACCATAACAATATTAAAATCAACACAAAGAAAGTCCGCCCCTGGTAGCTGAGTGGTCCGCGCGACGGAATGTCGTACCTCACGGCCCGGGTTCGATTCTCGGCTGCGTCGAAGATTTTCTCCGCTCAGAAACTGGACGTTGTGTGGTCCTTACCATCATCACTTCATCCCCATCGACAAGCAAGTCGCCGAAGTGGCGTCAACTCGAAAGACTTACACCAGGCGAACGGTCTACCCGACAGGTGGCCCTAGCCACACGGCATTTCCAACACAAAGAAAAAAGAAACGGCATGTGCCTGAAAGTTGCTGGTTCGTTTGCACTCTCGTCTTCTGCCAACAATATTCTTGTCTTTCGTAAATCGCGAGATTATCTCTCCAGTGCTTTGCATCTTTGTATTCTGGTCAGCTTCGATTAGTTGAAATGGCTTCCACTGACGCATTTCCTGTCTTTGGAGACCTGGTTTGGCCATCAGCCAATGGGAAATGTTCACAGATGTGGAACCGTGGCCGGTGTGGCTGTGCGGTTCTAGACGCTTCAGTCTGGCACCGCGTGACCGCTACGGTCGCAGGTTCGAATCCTGCCTCGGGGATGGATGTGTGTGATGTCCTTAGGTTAGTTAGGTTTAAGTAGTTCTAAGTTCTAGGGGACTGATGACCACAGATGTTAAGTCTCATAGTGCTCAGAGTCATTTGAATCACCCTTTTCATGGTTTTCGGGTTGGGCGGCAGTCTGGTTATTCTGCTTCTTATTTTGTCTGGTTGCCGATTCATGCTGGTTTGGAATTATGGATGAAATGAGTTCCATTACATGCCGTAGTAACTAACAGGCAGATGTACAGCCTATCTTGTGATCGCTCCGCATATATTAAATCTTAAATGGATCCTTTCATGTTGTGAAATAGGTTTGTAGTTTGCTCACTTTTCGTGAAGTCGAAGTTGATTATTCGATCGATCAGATGTTTTCAGTCCGCCGTTTTGTAAATTCAAACATCACATCCTCTTCTGCATTACAAATTATATATTGTCTTCCTAGAAGTCATTTACTGAGAACATGTAATTTCATTACCCTTTTCAAGAAACTTAATTTGAGTTAGCTACATTGAGAACCAATGTGGGCTTTGGGCTTTGTCAATCAACGACAATTATCTGATAGATATGCCTTTTCTCTGAATTATTTCCTTCAAATCTTCTTATTTATTACCTTACATAACACGCTTACACGATGCTGTACCGCCATCTCGTTTAGATCTACTGCAATGGTCCTTGTCACAACTGTGCTCAGATGTGACAGGAACAGTTAAATAATTGAACCATACGCTGCCATTATAAACAATTAGTAATAAATGCCCAGTTCTTTGAATGGATTACAGATGGGGAAAGGTAAGTCATCCGTTGCATGTCCGGAAGGTATGATTTTTCAATACACTGCATAGTGTTCCCTTATATTCCTGCAATATTTTGTTGTTAATGATATGGATGAAGGCTTTCAATAAATATCAAGTCGAAATATAGTGACTGCAGATACCAGTGATCGTTCCCATGGCATGGCTTTGGCTATATGCTGAAAGCACACATGCGGAAGATTGGATACATTGTTTTGGAATGATACCGCTTCAGCCGTAAATACTTTACTTATAAGAACGATGAGTTTCGCGTCCTTTTATCTGCCTCATCCGGTGCAATAAAATGAAGTCATATTCTGATGAGAAAAGTGAATGGCATGACTCAGCGCTCACATCAGAAAAAAATTGATGACTAAGAATGCTGCGTCACTTCAATTTCTGCACCTCATTATGCAGCTAAAAGGCTGTGAAATCGGTCGTGCTTATAAATAAAGTGCTTACCGCTGAAGTGTCCTTATCTTTCAAAATGAAAGCATGAAGGTTATAGGGGATACCAGGGCACAGTGACCTTTGGGGCAAGACAGCCAGTTGGTATTATTTCGGTAAACTGCGGTTAGAATACGCCACCGACCAAGGATGGCGATGGCAACAATACCGTCGTCCTTCCACAAAAGCGTCAGCGCAGTCAAATCGTCGAGCGAGGAAGGGCAAGCATTTTGTCTTTTCTTGTTAGTGAATGAAAATTCTGTTTGGTTGAAAATGGTTGAAATGACTCTGAGCACTATGGGACTTAACTTCTGTGGTCATCAGTCCCCTAGAACTTAGAACTACTTAAACCTAACTAACCTAAGGACATCACACACATCCATGCCCGAGGCAGGATTCGAACCTGCGACCGTAGCAGTCGCGCGGTTCCGGACTGAGCGACTTAACCGCGAGACCACCGCGGCCGGCTCTGTTTGGTCAAGATACTTCGTTGTGTACTCGAAGACAACAGTCTTACTACACAAATAAGTACAACGATTAAAACCCATAGCTTAAGGATTGTTTTGACACTGTAAGCAGCGATAAATGTTGACAACGCATTCGTTAACGAACTAAAATATTTACAGTGCTGTGTAGGACAAAAATGCACCATTTAAACAGGGGCACCTGGCCTCACGTTGCCAACCTACCTTTTATTGTCACTTTGTAAATACACTTGTTTCAGAGGTCCAACGTAGGCGACACCTAGATCATACTCAAAGCATGTTTTACGTAAGCAAGTTGTGTCGTACACTGATTTGAAACCGGTGAGATGTTTCATTTTTTTTTTCTCTTATTGATTTTCATCGATGCCTTCGCACACGTGGCCAGCCGTGCTTCCCGACATCTGAAGAACCGGGTCATCTGAGAAATCGCAACCAAGAAAAACTAGAACAAACAAACGAAAAAGAATATCAGCAATACTGACAGCTACCCCAGCGAAAGATGCGGTACAATATGAACAACAAGCCACCACAGAAAAAAAAAAAAACTTTTACCAGAAGTGCGAATGTTCTGCGTAGAAACTTATTTTCTAAAAAAGTGGTTACGATCAAGATGAATCACACGATGAATTCCTCAAGTAAAACACAGAAAGGAAACAGACACTCCTAAGAAAGCTCTTCGAGATGTAGATAAGCATTCAGTCTCTTTTAGGTGTCTTAAACCACTTACTCTCATCTAACCATGTGATAAATGTGTTCACCGTACAGGTTATAAGGCGTGAACACACGCGTCATATGCCAAAAATGACGTGAAAAGCTTTCCTATGAATGTTTGAAGGACCTACCGGTTATTAAGACGAAGACATACAGTTTACGGGCCTTCTAACCAGAGTTGTAACAGTGTGACGTATAACACAATTTCTGATTGTAGTTTTCGTGATAAAGCGGATGAAGTTTTTGTCCGCCTGCTTAGCTCAGTGATGAAGGGTTTGTCTACCATGCAGCAGGGCCAGGATCGATTCCCGGCCGGCTTGGGGTTTTTCTCCGCTCGTCGATTGGGTGTTGTGTTTTTCTTATGATCCGTTTTTCATCACCTACGCGCAAGTTGCCCAGTGTGGCGTTGTCTGAAATAAGACTGGCAACCTGGTGGCCGAAATGCATCAGCATGGAGCCTTTGGGCCGTGAATGCCACAAACTCGTTTCGTTTGTTTTTTTAGGACTTTGTATTAAAATAAACTTTATGTATTGAAGTCCATACGTTTTATATTAAACAATTAATCTCTTGATTAAATTAAATAGAAAAAATGACATGGGCCAACTGGCCCAAAAGGCGGGGCAGCTTGGGGTAGGTAGGTAGGCCCCGGTGGTATTACTGTACTGTGATTTATGAATAGACAAAGAGTGAGAGGCCCCAATTACTTAGCTATAAATGTGCTGGAACGATGTATTAACCACAGAAAAACGTCGCTGGAAACTTTTAAAACACAAGCTACGAAAGAGGAGAAAGAAAAGAGTGCCCACGTGTCCCAGTCTTCAACATAAGTTTTGGAGAGATCCTTGACCACTTATTAGACGACCCAACGATAAAAAAGAATCGAGCAGAAAAATAAAACAATCCTGCGTATTTCCACCAGCTGAACACATAAATCAGCATAAAAATGAGGGATTAGTTCTTGCTCTGCGGAGACTATGTCATACGCAAGTTTGACGATATACGCTTTTATTTCGGGTATAATGTTGTATATGTACTTGTCACACCTATTAAATGACAAAACACGATATTCTTCAGCTGCCTGTTGGCTATACACATTATTACTCTTGCTGTGACGTTCAGTATAATATTGTTTGTGATTTAATTAGTGAGGAAATTCTTGTTTGTGAGTGCTTGTGAAGTGTAAAATCTGTTAAAGTAAAATGCCCCGAAAATATGTGTAATTAGTAAATATTTTAGTGCATTGGTAGTTAAATAGCACTTTAATCATGCAATATGACGCCTCTTGTGAAGGCTGCCTATCAGCATTATTTTGGTATGAAGATTGGAGAACAGCTTATGTCATAGACACCACGTATATGTTGCAACTTTTGTTCAGTTACATTATGACTATGGTTGAAAAGTCACAAAAAAATCGATACAATTTCCTGTGCCTATTATTTTCCTGGAGCCTACAAGCCTTACACATAACTGAACTGATATATCTGGTTGTTTCTACATTTAAGGGCCATTTTCTCAATGAGGAGAAGAGGAACAGTTCAATATCCTGATCCTCCATATGCTGTTCTAACTATTACATATTCGGATGTTTACTAGTTCCTACCCGACCACAAAAGTATGCCCTTGAACTAGAAAATGAAGTCAGTGTGGAAGAAGAAGCACCAAACAAGTTGTCTGAATCCCATGACTGACTTTGACGAAAAAGATGACATGCCGCACGTAATGAATCAAGAGGACTTGAATGATCTCATTCGAGACCTTGACTTTTCCAAGGAAAAGACAGAATTTGTGGGGCTATGACCACCGCAGCGTACTCTTCTTCAACGTGAGGTCAGGTTCCCATTATACAGGCGATGTCATTGGGATATGATCCTGTTTCTATCTTTCTTTCTTTTTCTCACAGGCAAAAAAGTCTACTGCGGCTTTATAGGTTTGATGTGAATGTGAATCGTTGTCTAAATGAGTGGAGTTTGTTCGTAGACTCCTCCAGGATTGGTTTGTGAAATTTTTTTCCCTTACACACAGGTTGGCTACAGGGATCTGGGTGCGGAAAGCCGTTCTGCAGGACTTTGGATAACATTATATGCTAATAATAATTCAATATACGACACAAGAATCACTTTGAGTGCAGAAGAAAACAAGATAAACTGGTATTTTACAATTGAAAGATTGAAGACAGCAACAGCCACTGGTATTTAACATTTTACCACGAGATAAAACAAAAACGACTACAAATGTGCAATTTAAGCAACGATTGACAGCTTTTATTACATTCACTGCGTGATATAATATAGTATTTTGACAACTGTTAAAGTCTTTTAAAATCTTGTTTACCCACAACAAAAATAAAACACTAGTTACTTAAGCGATTTGAACACATGTGGCAGCCGTCGGTATTTGCATGAAAGGATAGTGCATTTAAATAAAGAACTTGGAAACAGCAAAAAGTCCATGAAAATTCACAGTAAACACAGAGATTGTCTTATGTTACTGAATTATTTGAATTTATTTGAGCACCACGTCAAATAAATCCGCAATTGTGAATAAGAACTAGCATCAGCTGCACAATGGAATGACGACAGTGAAAACTTGTCCCGGACCGGGAGACGAGCCCGGATTTGCCGCTTATCGCGAGCGGTCTCCTTACCATCTGGCTAACCGTGCACGATTCAGAGAAACACCCAGACCTCAATATGTGACAAACCTTGCTTCTACGACCTGTACTCGTACATCCATTATGTATATTCCCGTACAAGTCAGACGTTGTACTTGAATGTCTCTTGCCCAGTATTGGCATATAAAGGCGATATTGCAGTGTTATTCTGATTACAATGCGAAGTTTGTTTGGACAAGCTTGCATATCCAAAGGAATTTTGCATCGTAACCAAAGTAATATGGGCACTGCAATATCGTTATTTGAGGAAATGTTGGCATTCCACCCTACGTAATATTCAAGATCAGAAGTGCACGACAGTGACCTTACTTAAACTAAACCCGGCCAGGTTTAACTAACTCTACAATTCTTGAATACAAGAAGGCATAAAAATACTTCACGGCAATTTGTTACTGAAACGTTAAAATCAACACATGGCCTGAACATAAAAATTCAGTTGAAAATCATTTATTATATTAGCTTCAGTATTATGAATTGGCTCAGGCAAATTGTTTTACGACAAGCTGTTTACAATACCACATTTTGGCAGTGTCGTCTGACGGATAGAATATTCTCAGAAACAGCAGCTAGTAGTACAGATTCCACCGGTCCACACAGGTCCCTTGACCGCTTAATGTGATGCACACAAATAACAGCTCAGAACAACATAAGAAACAGTCTACATTTTATATCCTCTCTACTTCGACCATCATCAGTTATTTTACTCCCTAAGTAGCAAAAATCATTTACTACTTTAAGTGTCTCATTTCCTAATCTAATTCCCTCAGCATCACCGAACTTAATTCGACTACATTCCATTATGCGTGTTTTGCTTTTGTTGATTTTCATCTTATATCCATTCTGTTCAACTGCTCTTCCAGGTCCTTTGCGGTCTCCGACAGAGTTACAATGCCATCGGCAAACTTCAAATTTCTTATTTTTACTTCACGGATGATAACTTCTACTCAAAATTTTTATTTTATTTTCTTTACTGCTTGCTCGATATACAAATTGAATAATATTGGGGATAGGTTACGACTCTGTCTCACTCCCTTCTCAACCATTTCTTCTATTTCGTGCCCCTCGACACTTATAACGACCATCTGGTTTTGTACAAATTTTAAATAGTTTTCGCTTCCTGTATTATACACCTGCCACCTTCAGAATTTCAAGGAGAGTATTTCAGCCAACACTGTCAATCGCTTTCGCTAAGTCCAAAAATGCTAGGAACGTGAGTTTGCCTTACCTTAACCTATCTTCTAAGATAAATCGTAGGATCAGCATTTCCTCACTTGTTACAACATTTCTAAGGAATCACAACTGATCTTGCCCGAGGTCGTCTACCACCAGTTCTTCCATTCGTCTGTAAAGAATTCGTTTTAGTATTTAGCAGCCGTGATATATTAAGCTGATAGATAATTTTCACACCTGTCAACACCTGCTTTCGTTGAAATTGGAATTCTTATATTCTTCTTAAAGTCTGAGGGTTTTTCACCTGTCTCATACGTCTTGCTCAGCAGATGGTAGAGTTTTTTCATGGCTGACTCTCCCATGGCGATTAGTGATTCTAATGGAATGTCCTCTATTCCCAGGGCCTTGTTTTGACTTATGTTTTTCAGTGCTCTGTCAAATTCTTAACGCAGTATCATATTTCCAATTTCATTTTCATCTATGTCCTCTTCTATTTCCATGATATTGTCACGTAGAAGAAGGTGTAATTAGATGAATGACGAACACTAACTTCACTTAACGAAGGTTTATTCAGCACTTGCACATACAAAAGCACAAAAGGAACTGCCTCCAGCCAGAACACATGCAGTGTGTATACAGCTACAGAACATTCCAATACGATGAGTTTTAAAATTTATAGATACTTCTAGAATGTACTCGAACCGAATACAGGATTTAAAATTGTACTGTCCAGATGAGTTTTGAAATCATGACTCTAAATGCAAAAGTTTAGTACCACAACCAGTACACCACGGTGTTACTCAGCTTTTTGTGCGACACTGCTCCCTCCTTAAGATAACAGCGTCTTGGTGTTACTTCCTAGTCTGGGAACGAGCCATCGGTCCTGTATACTCCGACTCCCGATGACTGATGTTCAACCTGGCGGTGATCTTCTTAGAACTTCCTTTGCCGCTACGCTCTTCGTCACCTTTCCGCTTGTTGCCTGTCACTGGAGCTTCGAATTTACCCTGGGTTACAGGATCCTTGTAGGGCTTCATTCAAAGGACGTGGACCGTATCTCTGATATTCCGTCGTATTGTGTGGGGGTCGAAATCTTCAACTTAACATGTAACATCTGACAACCGTCTTACAACCTTGTAAGGTCCAAATCAGAGCCTGAGGAGCTTCTCAGAGAGACGAACCTTCCGAACAGGAGTGAAAATCGAGACAGGCTGGTAGATAACACGGCGGTGGCTCGCGTCGTGCCTGTGGCGATGGTTCCCTTTAGCCTGCAGCGTGCGGAGTCAAGCGAACTGTAAGTTTCAACTGCCGTTTATGATTCTTTCTTGCTCCTATCTTAAGCACTACACACTAAAACACTGGGTGAAACTGATGATTACAATGTCTATTTCTACACAGTCCCTGCATCATTAGAAAAAAATGCCTCGAAGCACTATGAGACTTAGCAGCGGAGGTCATCAGTTCCCTAGAACTTAGAACTACTTAAACCTAACTAACCTAAGGACATCACACACATCCATGCCCGAAGCAGGATTCGAACCTGCGAACGTAGCGGTCGCGCGGTTCCAGACTGAAGGGCTGCATCATTAGATTAAGAAGTCATTCAGACAGGCATGCATATCTGAAGAGTCAAACATCGTTCGTGGTGATGACTGGGTGCTGTGTGATGTCCTTAGGTTAGTTAGGTTTAAGTAGATCTAAGTTCTAGGGGACTGATGACCTTAGATGTTGAGTCCCATAGTGCTCAGAGCCATTTGAACCATCGTTCGTGATGACTACAGTTGTAAATACGACTATTACGAAAAGGTTTAACGACGTCCCTGATTTAGCTAACACTGAGCGATGCGATATTGCAGTGCTCGTGTTGTTAAAATGAACCATTAACATTGTATCGTCCTTCGTAACAACACAGCCTGTGCAATATCGTTATTATGACACCAGGCAGCGACGTGTACGGGAATTACATAATGTGTGTACAAGCATAGGTTTTGACACAGGAACGACAACATATGGAAGTTGGATCTAACAGTGAGTCGTGCACAGGTAGGCTATCGCTCGAGTATAGCGGGATATCCGGGTTTGAGTCCCGGTGCGGGACAAATTTTCATGGTCGACATTCCCTCATAAAGCTGATCGATGTCCATATTGCAACTTTGAGTACATGTAATTTAATTCAGGTACTGATGATTTCTATGGCATCTCGAGTGGGCCACTGAATCCCACAGTAATGTCTGAATTTGGATAAAGGGGTGAATTGTTTGTCATATTGTATTACTGTACTGCCGCCTCGTTTTCTTATTCCATTTACTGGCGTCAGTAACCTCTTCTCTTACTTGCCTGTGAGCGGCAGCAGCAGCGCGTATCGATAAGCGCACTGTCGTACAATCACTGGAGCGACCGCCGGCCGGTGTGGCCGTGCGGTTAAGGGCGCTTCAGTCTGGAACCGCGTGACCGCTGCGGTCGCAGGTTCGAATCCTGCCTCGGGCATGGATGTGTGTGATGTCCTTAGGTTAGTTAGGTTTAATTAGTTCTAAGTTCTAGGCGACTGATGACCTCAGAAGATAAGTCGCATAGTGCTCAGAGCCATTTGAACCAATCTGGAGCGACCGAGAATGTTTCCTGGTCGTCGTGCTTCTGACTAGTCGATTTGGAGACGGGTCAGCAGTGCAGATGTGTCGCAGCAGCAGTGAATCGCAGACGGAGCGCCGGTGAGGCACTGGCTATCAGTGATCGCCGACAGCTGGCGACATACATCAAATGTCCAACGAAGGGAGATTGGAGCAGGACGGCCGTTGGTTAGTCGTTCGGTTGGTCGTCTCATCGGTCGACGAGTATTTGGTCCTTTCACCGTTTCCGAACCTTGCAGTTGGTGAGTTGGCGTGGAGCAGCGAGGAAATCTCCACGGTGCGTAGTTTGGCCGAGGCCGCTGGCGGCGTCCACTCGTGGTCGGAGTGTGTGGTGCTGTTCCAATTGCTACGACGTCCGTGGCTCACCGATCCTGGACACGATAATTGAGTTTTGACTTAATATACCAGTAAGTCACGACTGTTCACATTGCTTCGTTTGGTTTCGTTGTCGGCTGTTGGGACGTTCCCACGAGAGACTACGTGTGTTTTCAAGTTGTCAAATTTTAGCCACCCTCCGGTGGAATTTAACTGTACTTGGTTATTTTGAATTGAAGTCCACCAGCGGAATCTTCTGACTTGGTGCCGTTAACGTTCCTGTTACCTGCCCTGGCCATTGACGTAAATTCAGGCAGTGTATTTTCCTCATCGTGTTGTCGCTGTATAGCACGGTGTGTAGTTTAACCGCTGAATGTATAATTCGTTGTGGGCGCCAATACCTTCTACGTTGTTCCATTGAACACCCTATTGTGTGCTGGTCACGTGGAGCGGAAGTTATCTTGTCGGTTGGTCCGTTGACTGTCTGTCGGTTGGGTTGTCGTCGGATCGAGAATGGTTGCGCCGTCTGCCTGTTTCATCCAAGCGAGCGTTAGTGTTTGAATTCCAGACCGAACCTCGGAAACTTCTGAGCGCCGTTGGGTGTACTGCCCTTTCTTATTTTTTCTTGTTGTTCGTATTTGTATGGCTTCTAGCCGATTTTTAAATTAAGGGTTTTTGCCCTTAAGGCCTTCAGCCTAATTTCAAGAACTGTTTTAGGTTAAGGCCTTCTGCCTTATAAATTTCTGATTTTGGTTCGAGCCTTAAGTTATTGGTTTTCTGCCGATTTTCAATTACAGTGGTCTTGCCCTTAAGGCATGAGATTGTACGGCACATCCATCCGGCAATTAAGTTCCAAAAATTAGTGTTGTGTTTTTTTTGTTTTGTTTTGTTGGCTCTTGTAATGTTTGATCAAATAAATAAAGTTGTATGTTCGAGTGTAACTGACAGCCGCCCATTTTGGCCCCTTTCCACAATTTAAACTACCTGTCCTGTACTGCGGGTTTAGCAGGGCGTATCAGAATCAATACATATGTCAACTCTTCTAGAAAAGTTCGCTATCGATACTTTATTAGTAAATCACACAGTGACGCATAACGTCTCTTCTTGCAGCGTCAGCTTCTGGAGATGGTTGATCATCTCTGTGACACTTTGGTGCTTACTATATGAACCTGTAACAAAACTCCTTGACCTTCGTCGGATATTCTTCACATCCTATACCAGTCCTATGTAATGGGATCCCACACCGACAAGCAATATTGAATTATTGGTCGATCGAGTGTTTTGTATGATACTTCCTGGGTTTCCTGTGGATTCGTACAATGGATCTCAGTGAAGTATCTGATTTACTCGAGATTAATATTATGTGGCCATTACATTACAGTAGTTGTACGTATTTTATGGAAGTACAGTAGAGCGTCGATTATCCGAAGTAATTGGGGGACATGGTTGTTCGGAAAACTGGTATGTTCGGATAATCGAACTGTACATGTTTATTTGCCAAAAAGAAGTACTGTAGAGTAATTTTATTCATAAAAACAGGCATCTCTTTTAGTATTACAAAGTAACATACAAAGGCAACTTCAGTATATTATATATTTATATTGGTCTGTCTAAGCAAGCCTACACGCTTACGAGCAGCTAAGTCACGTACTTTTTTCATTACAGATATCTGAAACTGGTCACTTTCATCTTGGGCTTCAAACCATCGCAAGGCAGCATCTAAACAAGTGAACGCCTCAGAAGCTGTTGGTATACTTTCATCTTCACTTTCTGGAGCACTGATTGATGAGATGCTGGCGGCGTCATCTTTATCAGTGACGACGTTTACAATCTCGCTGTCCTGCATGATTTGGTGTCCTGGATCTGCATCATCGATATGCATCCATTCATGAACGACTACTTCATCACATTCGTGGCAATCTATTTCTTTTAGCATACAGAGAATTTCGGACATATAATTCTGTTCGTCATTTTCAATCATACCTTATGAATTTTCTTCTGTGTCCAAAATTTTATTCCAGGCTTTCTTCAAATTCTCTTCCTTTACACTATTCCATGCTGCGCTGGTCATGTAGGACGCGTCTTTCAAGTCAGTATTCTTGTGTTTTACTAAGTGACTTTCTTCTCCATCCTCTTCTCTTTCTAACAATAACTTACGCAACAATTCTTTCCTGTAATATCGTTTGAAAGTCTCAATAACGCCTTGATCCATGGGCTGTAATAAGGAGGTTACGTTAGGTGGAAGAAATATTACCTTTATGAACTCGTCTTTTTCGTTTAAAATATCACATGACGGATGAGTTGGTGCATTGTCAAGGAGAAGTAGTGTTTTCTCCCTCTTCCCATTCTTTAGCTGATGAGTTTTGCTTTTCCAGGGGGTACGAAAACGTCCAGGAAACAGTTCATAAAAATCGTACTATTCATCCAGACACACTTTTGTGAGGTGAACACAACAGGCAAGACTGACATATTAACGTGCTTGAAGCAACGCGGATTTTTACTTTTACCAATGACGAACATAGGCAGTCGGTGACTTCCAGTAGCATTAGCACAAGCCAAAGCTGTAATACGGTCCTTGCATGTTTTAGGACCAGGTGCTGCTAATTCATGACGTGAAACAAGAGTTTTTCTCGGTAAAGCTTTCCATTTAAGTCCAATGTTCCGCCACCGGTGGCCCAGTGCGGCGACTACTGTGGGAATCTTGGTTTGGGAGTGAGGGGGATGATGGACAGTAGGGTGGGAGAGTAACAGGTGCGAACGAGTACACAGTTCGGTTAAGCAGTCGTTCAGTTGACCGACGTTCGGATAATCGACGCTCTACTGTAACTATTTATAGCGATTGTCTTGCAATTGTATAATTATACAATAGATGGTCTTTCTTTCTATGTCCTCGTAATGTGTTACATTTGCTTATGTTGAGGGTTAGTAGTCACTTCCTGCGCCAAAAATCGATCTTTCTGTATTTCACTAAAATTTTCTAGTTTCACGTCTTATCTATATACAACAGCGTGGAACTAGTGACGTTATGTACTAGGTAATCTATATATATATATATATATATATTGTCAAAAGTAATGGTCCGGTAACACCAAGGGGCACACTAACAGATAGCTTCACGTCTAAAGGCTTCTCTCCGTTCAGAACGACATTCTGTACTCTGTTTGCGAGAAACTCTTCAATCCAGTCTCACAGCTAGTCTGTTGTTCCGTAAGCTCGTTTTCTTTTCATTAGGCGGTAGTGCGGAAAGTATCGAATACCTTCCATAAGTCAAGCAACATGGCGTCTACCTGGGCGTTTGCATCTATTGATTTCTGGGTCTCGTGGGTTTCACAAGACCGTTGTTTTTGAAACCATGTTGCTTCCTACAAAGGGGATTTCCGCCCTCCAGAAATGTCGTATTACGCGAACATAAATCATGTACAGCTGACCTACGTCAGAGATATAGGCCTATGATTTGTGCAGCTGTTCGATGATCCTTGCTGAAATCAGGAATGATCTGTGCTTTTTCCGATCATCAGGAATGCATGGCTCTTCCAAATACCGACGGTACTCTGCTGCAACAAGAGGTGCAAGTTCTTTCGCATTCTGTGTGTAGAATGGAATTGGTATCCTTTCCTCTGTCGAGTGATTTCTGCTGCTTTCTATCACGTGTTTACGTATTTCGAATCAGCCATGTTGTCATTTGCGGGACGATTTAAAACAAACAGTACAGTGCTTTCTTTCTCTGTGAAACAGTTGAAGAAAAAAGAGCGTTAGTATCTCGGCCGTTTTTGTGTCGTCCTCCATTCCACTCCCAATGAGGTCTCAGAATGCCTAGCCGGCCGCGGTGGTCTAGCGGTTCAGGCGCTCAGTCCGGAACCGCGCGACTGCTACGGTCGCAGGTTCGAATCCTGCCTCGGGCATGGATGTGTGTGATGTCCTTAGGTTAGTTAGGTTTAAGTAGTTCTAAGTTCTAGGGGACTGATGGCCACAGATGTTAAGTCCCATAGTGCTCAGAGCCATTTGACCCATTTCAGAATGCCTGGACAGATGGCTTGATCCGTTTGCTGGTTCAACCAAAACTTCATAGAATTTTCTGTGAAGTCGCTAGAGAGAGTTTTAATTTCAAATTCGTTTCTACGTACGCCTCTCCTAATGATAATTTGTGTCATTTAACTTTTGTTTCTCCTTTAGGATTTGACTACGCTTAAATGAGCTGTGAAGCTCCGTAGGGTTTTGTGAGTTTTCTAACACGGCTGTTGAGCCAAGGCGGGTCTTACCCATCCATCTTTGTTTGGCACATACCTATCTAAAGCTTTTTGTAAAATGCTCTTCAACTTTATCCACTATACCCAAAGTTGTTAGTGCTGGAGATGAAATATTCGTGCCGATCGCTCAGGTAATCTGAAATCTGTTTCTTGTCTCTCTTGCTAAACAGAAAGATCTTCTTGCCTTTATTTGTATCTCTACTTACAGCCGTTTTCAGTGATGCTACAACGGCCTTGGGCTCCTTGTTTCATTCTCTGCGTTAACGGAGTCGAAAAGTTAGGGCTGTTTGTCACTCTAGCTGGTGTAAGATTTTATATTCACGAGTCGGTTCTCTGATTAAGTGCTGTACGTAATTCTCGGATAAAGTACTTCATACAATATCACATGTTTCTCTGACCCTAACATCCGTCCGAATCACTTCAGTCTCCCAGTACATAGCTGATAAGAAAATTTCCACCACGGAATTTATACGAAACATTCTTCAAGTTCGTCCCAACTGATCCGCTACAACTGCTTACGACGCAGGAGGTCTATAATAGCAGGAGGGGACCCTGCGTGATCCATCTTAAACACTTAGCTCTTCTCCTACCGACTGTTTTTCAAGGACGCAGGAGCATACGTATTGACAGGAAAATGAAGCACTTCTTTCCAAGATTTCAAACATACTTTTTGGTAATTTTCTATCTACCACATTAATACCGTGATGTCAACAAATCATGTCCATGTCGCTTTCCACACGCTCCTGACCTTCGCAGGAAATTCTATCCTGCTACATGACGTAATTGCTTGAGGGTCAGTAAATGGACAGCTAATTAGCGTATTGTCTGCATTACCACATCAGTTAATCAAATTGTGATAACTGTCGTCACTTCCTTCTTTATACGCGAGACTATCATAGCAAGTTAAAACGATAGCTATGTTACAGAAATGAGACTTTTGAAGACTGAACAATTGGATTGCAAGAACACAATGGAAAAAGTCTCCGCTTACCCACACGCTTGCTCTTGGAAACATCCTAGACTATCTCAACAAATACATTAATCTCGTCCTAACGCTTCAAAGATATGAGAATCTAAAAGTCACATCAAAATGAAACTCTACATCTCCTACAAACAATACTGTTTCTTCCTCAATCATAGAAATCATCAAGTCCATTTATCTGTTCAGCATACCGTCCAGCTACTAGTTTGTTGATACGGTACAAAAATGCCACCGAATGACAGGATAAGTAAACCACTGAAACCTTGACACTGAAATATGCAACTGAGTTTAGGCTACTCCATCAGCGAAGTTCACATGCCTACACTAAAATATTAAAGTTTGCTTATGTAAAGTGGAATTACGAGTAATACTACACACACAGATCTCGCAGGAAGTGCTTTACTTCGTTCAGCGAAAGAAAGCCTGATTTCAGGTGTGCTGACAAGACCCGAATTTTTTTCAGATTCTTGGTCATTCGGCGTTGTAGCTACATATCAATTAGCTTATTTCCCTCCCACAAACTTCTAACACATCTCTGTTCGGTGCTGTAGCACAACAAAAGCCTCTGATGACCTAGTTGGGTAAACAAATGACCACGAAAACTACCATGACGTCACAAAAAACCATGCAGTTACTCAGCCCCGCGATAGTCGTGCCGAGTGCTACACGACGTTTACTAGTAGGTAACATGTCACCATCTCCCTAAGGCTCTCGATTAAAGATGAGCAATTGGCAAGGTCTTTTGAAAAACTAAAATAAGAGAGTGGAACGTTATGCCACCATATTTGACGATACATATACAGTTCGACCTTGACAATTAGGAAGCTCAATATTAGTGTATAAACGGAGGAACTCCATATAGGCAGAAGCAAATATGCCATTGGGAAAAGCGTAGCAAAAACTTTCGATGTGAGATGGAGAAATGTGTAAGTCTGCTGCTAATTACGATATACAGTAGTGGAAATCAATATGGAGCAATGGGTATTCTGAAAGGGTGTGTCAGTAAGAGAGTGAAAAAATTTAACAGGACGTAGAGGATGGTCCCCTGAAAAATTTCAGTTAGGAAAACTAGCGTCGGAGAAGCCAGCTTATTGAGATAATAGGAATAAAATTACATTACTGTGTACTTTTTTATTTATATTAATTAACTGCAAATACCATCACTGACACAATTAACGTAGTATTTGTACTGTATCTTACAAAATATTCATAATCTGACGGCCATCAATCTCAGTGCAATCATGACTTCAACGGAAAAGATACTGACACATCCTGACAAATACCCCTATAGTCTTTCTAATCACATCACAAGCAGCTACAATTTTTCAACTAAGTACATCTCCACATCCGCTGGGCTCAGAACCTCAAGTGACTTTAGATATCATCATAGGAAATAATCAAGGGAATTCAGGTCTGGTGACCTCGCAAGCCATGGAATAGGACCTCCCCTTCCAACCCAGCGACCAGGAAGTACTGTACCGGTACTGCTCCATCGTATTGTGCTGTACGTCTCTGAATAGCACTGAGTAATGAATGGGTCTGTCGTTGATTCTTAGAACGTTCTGTAATGGGATAGGGTAAATACGACACAACAGAGCCACATTAAGGAAAAGCAAACAAAACTTGCATTTTGACTTCCTCGTAATCACGCTCGTTATCCTTGTTTCCTTGCAGGAAATAAAGCATGTACATGTAAATAGACAGCACAGTACTTGTAAACTTGCACGCATGTTAGTTGTCAGTAAGGTGGTAAAAAGTAATGCTAGCCAAAGCAGTAGAAAAGTGTACTCCCATATCTCCTTATGTTGGCTTCTCCGACACCAGGTTCCCTATCTCAAATTGTTCTGTGGACCATTCTCTATGTCCTGTTACGTGTTTGTACGTCCTCACGGAAACACCCTGTAGAAATAGTAACAATACCGTTGGAATATTTCTACACGGTGTACATGCAATAATGTGAGATCCAGTATACCGTCCACTGCAGTCAAATGGTATCGCATCTGATGTCAATAGCATTGAGGTGATTGAGGTGTGGAAGTATTTATAAAGGCTGCCCGTTCTGTGCGGTGTTAGTGTGGGTGTACGTGCCTTTACTGCAGCTAGAAACAGATTCTATCAATGATAGTTCATGTTGTGTACATAAAATATGAATCTGTCAATCCAAGCGGTCGACAGTTATCACGTTATAAATATCCAAAAATCTGTGCGTTCATGGAAATGGCACACTCTAATCGTCAAATGGCCAAGAAGTTAAATAGTTCAAGTTCAGTGATTCTGTTAAATTTGGCGCACGATATGGACAGAACGGAAAACATGTGCAAAGTAGAAAATTATCTGTGGTTGGAAGGAGTCCCTTTTACACAAAGCAAGGGCCGCAGATCGTTATTCTTCTCAACTTGTTCCTGATTTACGGTTGTCAATAACAGCCAGACGTGTACGACAATTTTTGTCACATTACAAACATTTTGCATTCAAAAAGTTCTGCAGAAAGGCTGGAGAATCCTGTTCTGACACCCAAACATGGCTAGATTGGTGTTGCTGAAAAACATTTGTCATGACTTCGGAATAGGGAAAAGCACACTTCAGAGATGAAGAGTAGATGGTTGGTTGGTTGGTTCCATAGTTGATTTGGGGGAGGGACCAAACAGCGAAGTCAACGGTCCCGTCGGATTAGGGAAGGATGGGGAAGGAAGTCTGCCGCACCCTTTCAAAGGGACCATACGGTATTCGCCTGAAAGAATTAGGGAAATCACGGAAAAACTAAATCAGGATGGACGAACGCGTGTTTGAACCGTCGTCCTTCAGAATGCGAGTCTATTGTGTTAACCACTGCACCACCTCGCTCGGTGGATGAGGAGGGATTTAATTTAGACAGCCTGAATGCGCTGCAATATTATTAGTATGATCTGGGAACAAAACAGCAGGTAAGAATGAGCACAAAGTTTGGTGGAGGAATTGTCATAATTTATGTAGCCTTCTGCTCTAATGCATAAATCACTCATTGCATAGCTGAACGCTAGACTGAACTCCAACATATGCACTAAGAAGCTAGGGAAACATTTGATTACAATGCGTGAGGACCTAGGAGACGAAAGTCTAATGTGTCAACAAGATAATGCATTTGCGCACGTTTCTGCTATAACCAAAAAGTGGTTTTAAGATAATGTTATCGGTGTCTTGTCCTGGCCGGCACGAAGCGTGGACCTGAACCTCATGGAAAATTATTGCGGAATACTTGCAAGGGGTTTTAAAGTAATAGAAGGCAATTTCAGGCCGTCTGTGAGCCGAAAACAGCGACACGAGAAAAGTGGGCAATAATTTCAGTGCAAGAACTACAAACCCTAACAAAATCAATACCGAAAGGAATTTTTAATTAGGAAGACCGGAGGTTAGACGAATCACTAAAAGCCATATCACAACAGGATAGTTAATTTCTTATACTACATTCCATCCATGATATGCAAACGCCTTATTTTGATGCTCGTGTTATGAAAGAAACTACGTAATTCTGTCATGATTGTTTGTCTTACAAATATCTGGTACTTTCATAACAAATTAGATACATGTACGTTCCAGATGTTGTACTATTACTTTAGTAAGAACCCCGCCCTTATAGCGATTTCCACTAGAAACTACGCAGTCTATTAAATGCCATAGTGAAATTATAGAATTGCATGCCTGCTTCAGTAACAGTTATTTCCAAATGTGAACTAGCGTTCTCGTGTGTTAGTAACATACGATAAACTGTAAATAAATTTCCTTGCTGGAAAGAAAAATCTTTAACCACAAGTTCGAAGTTCTGGAGGCCAAGTATAATGACACGAAAATGATTGTTGATGCAAATAACCACTGTTAAAATAAAGGAGTAGAGGAAGTATAGCCAGTCCATGTGTAAAGGGTCAATCCTCTGGATGTCTCCCTGCGTTTCACTACTGTTTTCTGGCAAGTATCTCGGATCAGCCTCTGGGAGCTTTCCCAACGGGTAAGATAATACATAGTTTCCAGCATATGCACTATTAATATGCTATGGTTGCGCTCAAAATTACATTCATACCTGTCGACATCTTCCCTTAAGAAAAGTGTACCTGTTGCATCTGACGTCTGATAGCTTGTAATGTCCTATAATGTCTGGCCGACAATGCTAATCTGCATTTAACACTTTCCGTGAGTTAACGAACAAGGCTTTTATCTGTTTGTTTCTATAATACTGTCTTGTAGATGCCATGGGTGAAAATAGCGAGATAAGTTTCACTAAATCGAGGTTTGCCAAATGTATGTGGATTACTATGCCGGAGATTATTTGTTTTCAAGGAGGTTATAACACGCTACGATGAAACATATTTCTGTTATATTTCTGATGCGCTACTACTGCCCGCTTGTTATTCAAAGCTGACTGGCGAGTACCTTTGAAACGTGAAAGACACAACTCTTTGTCCAATCGCTTGGAACTCGTCATTGTGCCAGTGGCCTTCAGTAACTGAGGGAAAGTGAGCCATGTGCTCATACTGTGCATAATTTGCGTACAATAGTTAAGATCACATCGTACTACAGACAGGCGCAATTTTGTAATGGAGCAATTTACTTGATTGTCACTCATGTCGGCATTTCCTTAATGAACGAAACGAACAGCGCTTGTAATTTCAGGATCTGAATTCAATGTTTGTATCTTCACAGTTGTGTCCATCTTTCCGGTACCAACATCATCATTGAGGTACTTCATGCGTTATTTCGAGTCAGCCTCTGTATTCGAGTTGTCAGTGTTGGTGCTGCCATGCGAAGGACGTAAATTGTACTCTTGGTACTACCAAGGAATTTTTCCTTGGTTAGAGAATCGGCAGGGGGTGCACTCATTCTAGTATGTCGATTGGGGAACTGCTGGAATGAGAAGTAGCGGCTCCAAGGTCTGAAAAGAGGGCAAAACGGTTGGCAAAGTGGTATGCATGACACCGAATGGCAGAGTATTACACGGCGGTCGAATCTGATTCGCCAGACCGGTAGATGAATCATTAATTTTTATTTCAATCAGAGCTACTTTCATTGCCATGATTTCGCTTAATTTGATTTCTTTAAGAGCTTTTTTAAATTAATAACAAATCTGGACTCAGTTTAAATCTGTTGTGATCACGTTGCTTTCGTAGAAATTTTCTAACACGTTTTCTGAACCACAGCGCGTCCCTCACGCCCATTGCAGCGTTGTTCGTCACATACACGTCTAATCCCACTCGCGGTTTTCCTAATTTGAGGCCGCAATTAACAGTGTGGTAATGGGCCTATCCGCGAGCGATTTACTGGTGATTATCGGCCGTGTGACGGATACGTATAACTGCACCACTGTTCAGACAACAAAAATAAACCACAATAGAATTCTGGTTTGTAGAGGTAATACAGATCAACTATGTGGGATGTCTATAACGTCAATTACATGAGAGGAGACTTAATGTGATCTACAGTTGAACGTGTATGCAAAATGGGAGACAACGTAACACATAATAAAACAGATTACCCGCAACACAGGAACATAAGATTTGATTGCAGTAGATTCATAACAAAGACAGATTTCACGAAGACAAATATGTAATCTGGATTTATGTCATTTCCCTCTCTTAGCCACGGTCGCAAAAATTCTATCAGTGGAGTATTATCTCTCAATCTCTACAACTAGAACTGTTCCATTTTAAGATATTGTATAAAATAATATGAAAACATCAGTTATTATTCATCGAAGCTACGTAAAGAAAATTCATATTACTTAGATGGAATGTTATCGTTGGTTGTGCTTTAAGATATTATTCTATTCAAACTGTCATACTGTGGCTCTTATTTTTCATGTTTTCGTAAGTACAATCATCTTGTCATTGCGATCATTTTTATATTTTATAAACATGATAAATACATCTTTATTGAAACAGCACATCCTGAGAAACGCTCTTATAATATGAATCATTCACTCACAATTTCTTTTGTTCAGTCTATGTTAACAAAAATAACAGATTAAATGATACATTAGTTATGGAGCCATTTTGATGTATATCTCATTGGACGACCGAACAGCGACTTCGAGAGTCTCAGATGTCATTCCTCCGACGTGGAACTCTTGATCGAACGAATAGCAACGATGAGTATGACACGAATAACAAACTGGATGACTTCCAAGAGATATTTAAATCTTTTAACATTGAGTTTTACCAGAATTACCGTATTTAATGTTTTAAAGTCATGTCTCCTGACATATCTAAAGTACTGCAATTCATTTACTTATTGGCTATGCATGAAAACAAAAAAACTCGCATTCAGAAAGAAACTGTTCTACACACGTCTTTGGGCACAGCGAGTATGATAAAAATTCATGTTACCATATACCCTGCCTGACCAACAAACTAACGTACACAGGAGACACGATTGGATCACAAGGCGTCGACTCACAAGTACCCACCATCGGCGGAAGGTAAGCGACTAGAATTATAATCCTCCACTAGACGTAGACGACAATCACAGTAGATTTGCGTTTTCCGTGCATAGTGTTATCAGTCCTGGCAGTGTAAATAAGTGGCGTGAACGGCGTCAGATGTTCAGTGATCACACCGAAGGACAGGTAGATGAAGCCTACTGACGTGAGACAGCATTACCAGCACCTGACAGAGTTAGAAAGGAGACCCATTCTGGTCTCCATTTGGTATACAGATTTGTGGGGCAGTCGGAGATGACAGTGACCTGATGCCGACCTGCGTGGGAAAGTGAAGGCAGGCGTATCCGTTGTCAAGATTCCAGTGGACCATTCCTGACCGTCACTATGGGCGATTTACGTATTGTGGACCAAGCACAATGTAAGCGCTGCACATCTGCGCCTGCAGAGATAGTTGAAGTAACGGACTCTCTCAATATTATGTGTCATCCTGCAACATTGTGCGGAGACAAACAGCAGCCGGCCCAGACACTTTCCGCCCGTGTGTAAGCTGCCACCAGTACCACAATACTGACGGCCGAGTTTGGACTGGAGTCGTGAGTGGGACGCATGGACTGCAGAATAATGACGTCGAATTGTGTTCAGTGATGAATCGCAGTTCTGCTCCGCCCCGGCAGAGACAGTATTTCATACTGTACGTAGTGTGGCGTCCGTTGGGATTCGTTACGTCACATTCAAAGGAAATTACACACACACACACACACACACACACACACACATATATATATATATATATATATATATATATATATATATATATATATATATATATATATCTTATCAGCATGATTCTTTCTCTCAGGGATATTGTCTTTTCTTACACTTTTACTTACGTGCATAAGTAAATATGAAACGGGTTCTTGAAGGGCCTCAAGCTATTCATGTACCAACTTTAGACTTTGAACGTGATGACTAAAATATAGTTGCCGTTAACTGAATTGAATGTAATTTTGTTAATTTCTATTTATTGATCGCAAAGCATGGCTTGAGAGAATTTCGATTGTTGCCGTGGAGAGGCCAAGATAAAACTTACTGAACTCATGGAATCTGTATAGTTTAAAAACATGAATTTTAACGTAAATTAATTATCTGTTGCTATTTAAAAACGTTCTTATAACGAAATCTCTCGCATTTACAGTTGCTGTTAACACCGAAAAATAAATTAATACTTCGGCGCGTAATGGCCGACCAGAGGCTGCATCGGAAGATGATCTTCTCGCAGCGCAAATTACTGAAAAAATGTTTATTAAAAATAATTAACCACTGCGAGCATTTGAGGTGACAACTATTACAAAGATATTCATTTTGTAATTATAATAACAAGTTTATTTAAGCAGAAATACCAATAACTTACATAAAATATGTGTAGCCGCTCAATGGTTGCCTTCCGTATAGCGAAACAAAACAGTGTGTGTACCACAAAACACATCCTTCCTCCTAGGCCGTACAATCGCGTCTCTTTCGATCCTTTTTTATTTTCATAGACATTAAATAAAGATGCTATCGCTGCATATCAGTTGTTTCAAGATCATTAATTATATATTTTACACTAATTACATTCATAAAATACGTAAACTACGATTTACAACCGCTAAAAGTGTCAATATTTATGTGACGTACCGTCGCAGTAGGACACCCTCAACTGGAGTGGCATGATAATTAATTTTAAAAAATCCGGTTCAGTTGTACTGAACGTAATACTAAAATGAAACGGATATGTCCAAATTAATAATCATGCACCGCATGACTTGCTGATGACCGTAGTCGGTGAGTACTGTACCGATATGGGGAGAAGTCTCAACAGTCTAATATTTCCAGTGTTTACTTCTCGCGTCATGTTGTGGGAAGCCTTCAGGTACGACTTGTGGTCACATCTAGTAGTGACTGAGGGAACTCTGACGCCACATTGGTGTGTTACTTCTCATGCTTCAGTATCATAGCTTCGTGTTTCAACAGGACAATCCTTGTCCACTCGGGGCACACATTCGTGTAAACTGAGTGATGCTGAGGTACCCGTGGACCCGTGGACAGCAAGGTCTCCAGATCGGTCAGTGATAGCACATAAATGAGACCAACTCGGACGTCAACCCTGCCGCTGTACACATGTCCAGTATATCAAGGATCACTTACAACAGTTGTGAGCCAGTTTACCTCACGAGTGATAAATCGACCTTATTCCATTCTTCACGATAACATCGATGCATCCATCCTGGTCAGACGTCGTCCAACGCCATACAGGTATTTGGTCTCAGGTAGCCAAGTTCTTTGTAAATTTGACTCTGTTCTGGTTCAAATGGCTCTGAGCACTATGGGACCTAACATCTGAGGTCATCAGTCCCCTAGAACGCAGAACTACTTAAATTTAACTAACGTAAGGACGTCACACACATCCATGCCCGAGACAGGATTCGAACCTGCGACCGTATCGGTAGCACGTTTCCAGACTGAAGCACCTAGAACCGCTCGGCCACTCCGGCCGGCTGACTGTTTCCTAACCACTAAAATAACTTACCATATCCTGTTACCAATGAAGTTCCCGTTCATTTCCTACTTCCGTTTTGGGTGCTTTACTTTTTGCCGGGTAGTGTATGTCCTGGATTGGGTGTTCTATGTATGATATTGAAAGTGGATCGTAAGAACTTACTGATAAGTACAAGTGGAAGTTGAGCTATGAATGTGCGGAAGTTGAGCTTTGAATGTGGAGAGTGTACTGTGCCTAGGTAGCTCAGTCTGTAGAGCAATTGCCCGCGAAAGACAAAGGTCATAGCTGGAAGTCCCTACCCGGCACACAATTCTAATCAGCCAGTAAGTTTGAAAATATCACGTTCTCCGCGGCAGAGTGAAAATTGAAACGGGAAACAAGTTGCAAATCGATTACAATCACCACAATCAATCTCACGGAGGAACGTAAGTGAGAATAGCCCGTGTATTGAATTATATTCACAGTGCAAACCTTATGAGAACAGCTTTGGACAGAAGGTACCTGACAGTAACCTTAAGTATCCATCGCCATTCACCATACAGCGGCTTGCGTAGTGTAGATGCAGATAGGCCAGGTGTTGCCTCTTATGCAATTGGCAGCCAAGCTCCTGGCCTCGCCACGGGCCATCGCTCGGCCGCTTCGCCTTCTGCGTCACTGAACGTGCGTTGGATACTTTCCGAGCTTACGCGCTTTGTATATAAAGGCGAGGCAGCAGGTTGCTTCTTCAGGTTACCAGAAGGTATCAAGCTAGCAACATGTACAAGCAGGTAAGCATCTACAGCATGAAGTCTCTAGATGAATCTTCGTGCTGTATCCAGGCTAGGACAGCTGCAATGCTTGGAGTTGTTTCAACTGTTCATACCCTTGGCGAAAGAGATATTTTGGAAGATATAGTGTTCAAGCGATGTTTCTCTTAGGACATAGTGTGTTTCTTGACTCGTTTTGGTACGTGCTTTCTCTAAATTATTTGAGCACTTCTCACCGCGGTACACGCCTCTCTTGTAACATCCCCCAATACACTTCATTGAATATTTCTGGGACGCTCTTACGCTTTCCTACTTCTCCGTTAACCCTTACTGATATCTGACCTAGACCGATGAACTACATTTGAGAACTGATTCAATAGTAGTAACGTAGGTGAGCATTTCTTGTGTGTATTCCTTCAATACAACCGATTCCTCACGGCAAGATTTGATTCTTGACGTTCTCTCAGGGCACTGAATGTTAGATGAAGTTATCGGATATAAATGCTTCCTTGCACATTAAAGCTGTTCCGTACCGAGACTCGAACTCGAGGCCTTTGCCTTGCACAGGGAAGTGCTCTACAAAGCAAGCTACATTTACACGGCTCACTATTCGTCCTCAACGTTTTACTTCCGGCAGTTTGTCCTTTCCTACCTAGAAAACTTCACACATCCGTGCGACTTGTCAGGACTAGAAGAAAGGATACTGCGGAGACATTGTTTATCTATAGCATAGGGAACGCTTCCAAAATGAAATTTTCATTCTGCAGCTGGGTGTGCGGTGATATAAATCATTCTGGTAGATTACGAGGTAGTTCCGCCAAAAATAACTCATTTTGGAAACTCTGATAAATTTGTTTCCAATTGCAGTGAAAGATCGCAGATTACCTACTCAAACGATATCGCATCTTTCCGTGTATTTACAACGTAGCATTACACTTATTTCTGTCTAGAATCACCTGAATTGTATTCACCAAGCTCTGATCATCTGCAAGTCCCACAATATTTCGAGAAATGTTGTATTTGAATTCAGAAATATGAATGAGAATGACTAAATGAGAGAGGGACAAGGAGCTTCGAAGTTGAAACAGTTAGTATTTATAGTTCAAAAACTGTGTGACAGCCAATGGAAAACATAACAATTTATCAATATCCTATCTCCGACTCATCACTCAGGAATCCCTCTGAAAGTTCAGCAGATTAAGTACTAAGCAGATTGTATAACTCGGGCAGCTCCTTGACGGAAGTCCTACTTGCTTTCCACTTCTTCAAATATAGTTGGCCATATGTTCCCTCACGTGCACATTCGACAGAGAACTCTTTCACTTCTTATGTTAACCGGTCCCTCAGTTTTCAGCATCCTTCTATAGTGCCACGTCACTGACACTCGGATTGTTGTTCTGATTCCCCATAGCCAATGATTCACATCCGAGCAGGTTTAGAAATTTCGTTGTCAAATTGTCTATATCTGATTATCGAAAATGTCTTTGCATTTAGATGTTCGTTTCTTTCTTTACATTAACCTTATTCTTAGGCTCTCCTTGCTTCGTCTGTCAGGCGTTATCCAGTTATCTTGAAGAGAGGAAACGTAATAATGCTAGTCCAAGTTTTCAGGAGAATATCTGTGATGTTTAAATGCTAGGGCGCGTCCAGTGTCTGCTGGAAAAGAGAGGTGTTTCGTGCTAGCTAAGAAGATATGTGAATACTCATGGATAGAGAATTAGCAGTACTTTGTGAACAAACGACAACAAAACAGATTTCTTAAGCGCATGGTGTCCGTTCTTTCGGACATGTCCTCATCACACTGAAATAGTCGTGGTGCATAGGTTATTATTATGTATTCCAGACCGTATGGATGTCATACTTTTTGTGTTGTTTGTAATAAACAAGTGATTTAACGTTACCCTACAATATAAACAGGTAATTAAATACTGGGAAAGCAGTGGTTACGTCAGCCTCCTTTTTTGCACATCACAGGTGCTCGTCGCCCTGGCCGTGGTGGCCGCCTGCCTGGCCGCCCCCGGCCCCAAGCCGGCCCCCGGCCTGCTGGCCAGCTACGTGGCCGCCGCCCCCGTCGCCTACACCGCCCCCGCCGTCGCCGCCCCCGCAGTCGCCGCCCCCGTCGCCTACACCGCAGCAGCGGCTCCTCTGGCCTACGCTGCACCATATACTGCTGCCTACAGCTACGGATCTGTCGTCCTTGGATAAGCACCAAACGGCTCTGAAATGCTACAATGACTGTTACATCCGACTGAAAAACCGCCAATAAACCTTCATTAATTAACACGATATGTTTAGTGTATTCTAGAATGTGAACATGAAATCCACCCTTTCCTCACAATTATATCCGTTACCGTTTTTTTTTTTTTCACTAATTTTTCCCAAGCGCTTATATTTCACAAGTTTTATCAACGATAGATCAATATCGCTATCATGTACATTTTAATCAGCCAATTCACGCAGTAGTCTGCAATTTGTAGGTGACATGTGCTTTACGCCACTGCAGGGTTTGCAAATGACTGCTTCGTGCGCCACTGCTATGGTAAAAATATTTACAATGTTCACCACAACAGAAAGGAGACTGCTCACGTTATCTCAACTTCCATGTATTATCCTAGTGGTTGCTAACCTATCTCGACAATTACCCTTCAATGCAATCACAATACAGCTAGTAGCCTTTTCTGACTTATCATCTACATTAACACCTAATTAAACTCTGGAATGGAAAACAATATTATTTGAATACTTAATTTTAAATGACGAAAGGTAAATGATATGTAGTGCCTGTAGGTATTTTATTAAACCACAAACCACCAGTTAACGAGTCAACACGGTAGATGAGGCACTGCTTATTTCCAGCAACATTTTTCCTTATAGAATGTTGAAACAAGAAGACAAATTCACACTTGCAAGATGTCAGTCCCAGCAACGGATCCAGCACGAGATTTTCGACCATGTTTCTGATAGCATGCAATTACGATTTTCTCAGTCTAAAGCTTTTAAACATTCGCACGGACAGTGTGTTTGTCGCTCACTCCACCCCGCTGCAGAAACAAGGCTAACTATTTCCTTTGAGGTTAGACACTTGTTACGAATCGTGCTTCCAATGCACCATCCCTCTCCTTATTGACCCACTCTGCATCCATATTTAAAATGAAGCATGTCGAAGTGTGGCCACTATACTTATTGTTTGAAAACTACGTGATTGCTGAACTCCTTACATATGAACTGGAGAAATTTGGTGACTTCAGGCTGTCAATGCTTTGTGCCTGACCACAACCACTAATAATAATAATAACAATAATGCGGGGTGCGACAAACTGAATTATTATAACAGTTACGTAGTTACTATTGTGTTCTGCTAACAATTAGTTACGTATCTGTTACGAAGTACAGTGAAATAACGTCATTATAATGGTTCCTTGTGTCTAAATGTTGTAAAAAAAGGTGGTTATATTCACTGCATATTTCGGGACACATTCTTGCATGTAATCCAAAGTTGAACAGAGGACTTGCACTTTCATTTATTAGCAGCCATTTTGACATAATTGCCTCGAGGATGGTGTCGCTTGCAAACGAATGATGTGCAACTACCCCCACATCGAAGAGAGCTTAGAAAATTTGTCTTTTTTCTAAGCAGTTTTGGTTTATAGAACAATCTGAGAGTATAATACGTTGTTAGTTGTTACGTTTTTAACTAGCATGGAAGCAGCTTATGCTGCTACTGCTACCCCAGGCGAAAAGCGCAATACGCCGATATCGCGATCATGTGATAGAAAAAAAAATAATTTAAATTGCTCCAGACGGCAAATATTGTCCTAATCCGTTTTATTTGTTTTTATCATTCGTCATTTCGTGGCGATATGTAACTTTTAGACAGCGAAGGCAATGGAAAATTTCGTGTTACATCTGTATAGGTACTCTCTTGTACTTGATATTATGATTTATAAGCAGTGAGGGGAAAAGAGAATTACTGTGTGAAAAAATCTTAATTCCTTTAACAGAAGATGTACATCTGAAATACTCAAAAAGATGCACTCTTGTAACACTGTAATTTTCACTGTAAATTAACTACTATGGTGCACATTGTAGTAAACATCAGTTGGAAGCGTAAACACTGAAGACTAAACGGCTCACAGCAGCTTATGGAAAGCAACTCCAAAGGAAGCGGGCATACAAAAAAAAAAAAAAAAAAAACAAAAAAAAAAAAAAACATTGTTATGACGAGCGCATGTTGTAATTACCAGCGACTGCTGAATGAAGCACCATGCTCAAAGTTCTTTCTTTTTTCTTTCATTCGGTACCAGAGAAATGGAGTAATCAGGCTGGAAACCACATTGCAAATAACTCTTAAGTAAGGATTGTAACCATTTTGGGACATTCGACGTAATGACGTGTACAAAATTAAGTGTTCTGCATTCTTGTTGAAAATTTTACAGTGTTGAAAACTATATGGCAAATAAGCAATAAAATTCCTTTCTATTAAATACAAGCATTAAGGGGCAGAAAAGGAAACGCATCAATTTTTATTTCATTTTTTAACTAACACAGGCATTTGCTATTCTATAGAAGTGGCACATGCCTCAAGTGCAGTTTCAGTTGCATTTCATGGTACCAATGATTATCATCTTTAAACGTCCCCTTTGAACAATTGTACAAGACTGTGCTTAAACTCACACACAGTATTTTAGGCGCAACGCAATCTGACTTTCAAAAATCCCTACAAAAGAATGACCCTGACTAACATTAACCTATACCTTTCACAAATCACTTAACTCACAAAAATCTTCGTTACTCGAACTACTGCAATACAGCGAGCGCCACTACTGCCAGCTAAATAAAAGATTCAAACTACTGAAGGCACTAACTACTAATAGGCATAGTTAGCAAATGATAGATTTTGATAGAGAACAAACAATGTATTTACCTCAATAGTGTTCAAAAGTCATAATGTATATAGCAGTTCATCACAACCAGTCTTACAAATTTCAAAACTTCGCCATCTCTCTCCCCACATCCACCACTGCTGGCGGCTCACCTCCAACTCCGCAACACTATGCGCTGTTCACATCCAGCTGCCCAACAGTACAATGGCAGACAACAATGCAAACTAGCCACAGACTGCACACAGCACAGCCAGTGATTTTCATACAGAGCGCTACGTAACGTTGCCAATAAGAAAACATAAACAGCCTACTTACATAGCCCCCATGCTCCCCTCAAAAAATTTTACAAATTGTTTTGGGCAGTGGCCAATAATGATTTGACACAATTTTTCATAATTACAATAACAAAGATATCAAATGCACACACTTATTGAAACAATGTTGGTCAAATGCTAAAATTTTCTCACAGTCCATAAAGACAGTCATGATCATTCATCACAGTAAAATTGCAGTGTTTTCCTCAAAGGCCGAGCAGTAAAAGAAAATGCACAAGGAAGTAGTGGATTTCCAGGCAGTCTTGAAGAAGTAGTGTGGTCCTTCCAACGGAAAGACAGTGCTGACTCTCGACATGCAGACAGGTAATGGGCCACAACAGAGGAAACCCACAGCAGAGTCATTCGAAGTCATCACAGAGTAGACCTACTGTAGTCCTGGTAGAGATTACAGTATTGGTGGGCCATCAGAGGTGCAGACCCACTGCAGTCCTGGTAGAGATTGTGGTATTGGTGGGCCACCAGAGGTGCAGACCCGCTGCAGTCCTTGTAGAAATAATGGTACTGGTGAGTCAGCAAAGGTGTAGATCCACTGTAGTCCTTGTAGAAATAATGGTATTGTTGGGTCATCAAAGATGCAGACCCACTGTAGTCCTTGTAGAGATGGCCAGCAGCCATCTGTTGTGACTGTGCAGGTGCACAATAACCATTGAAGAGTCTTGCGGATAATATAGCAAGTCCATAACCACCACTTGTGCACTCACAAAGTTTTTGGAATTGTCCTTAGAACCAACAATTCTGTTGTCCAGTCCCTTGCTGAATGATTAACACACGTGCAAACACAAACAGTCCCTACTTCTCACATATTGTCCGTATACTATGACCAACAGAAACGTGTGCAGTGAAATGGAACTTACAAGTTAATAATATGTTGAACTGGTGTCAATTACAATTTTTCAATAGTTTTCAAAAGTTATAATGTATATAGCAGTTCATCACAACCAGTCTTACAAATTTCAAAACTCCGCCATCTCTCTCCCCAAATTCACCACTGCTGGCGGCTCACCTCCAACTGCGCAACACTATGCGCTGTTCACATCCAGCTGCCCAACACTACAACGGCAGACTACAATGCATACTAGCCACAGACTGCACACAGCACAGCCAGTGAGTTTCATACAGAGCGCTACGTAACGTTGCCAATAAGAAAACATAAACAGCCTACTTACAATCTTCATAAATCAGCTACTCCACATCCCATGTGTAATCTGTTGCCGGCCGGAGTGGCCGTGCGGTTCTAGGCGTTGCAGTCTGGAACCGAGCGACCGCTACGGTCGCAGGTTCGAATCCTGCCTCGGTCATGGATGTGTGTGATGTCCTTAGGTTAGTTGGGTTTAATTAGTTCTAAGTTCTAGGCGACTGATGACCTAAGAATTTAAGTCGCATAGTGCTCAGAGCCATTTGTAATCAGTTCGTTTCATGCATTCTGTTTCTATATTTAAGTCTGCCTGCGTGGCCGGTCTGTATGTTCACTGCGTTCACAGATTTGCTGCTATCACTCAAGAATCCGAACTTTTGTGTATGCGTCCTAGTGTATTACTAAACTGTTTTTGCTTTCGAAGTATCAACTTACCTTCGGGTTTTCTCATATTCATTGAATTGTAATGTCGACCAACGATCGTATAATGTGAATACGCAACCACATATCACAAGCCAGCTCAATGCACCAATAATTTTATTCATTTTGCTCCCCTGTATAGTTATACAGGTAGTCTCATTAGATATTCAACCGAATTCCAGCATCAACAACCATTTTGACATAAATCATTAACAGTATCTTATGTTTTAGGATTACCGGCTCACTCATCAGTCCCTTTGTACTCACATTCTTAGCGTTGGTCTAATGTTTAAGAAATCTCCCAGTCACAAAGAACTGCACTCTTCTCGTCTCGGGGAAGGTGATCTCGCTCTGCGAACGGCTAGAGTCTACCGAATGTAACGATCCCCACACTGATCAGACCACACGAACAATAGGTGAAAGTTTCGTGGTACATGATTGGCACACTCACCTTTCTCGGCGTAATAATTTCGCGGATGTCGTCCATGGTTCGCACGATCACGTGACAAAACGACAGGCTGAGTTTCTCATGAGCGGTGCTTTCTAAATCGGTGCTGATTTTTGGATGCAAGCTTTTCCGTCACAACGAAATTTATTATATTCGAACTCACAATATGTTCAAGAAATCTGGAACAAAACGATGTTAAGATCTTTTTTCCGCAAGAAGATGGAAAATCTACGAGTTGTACCGGTCATAGCCGTTTTGAAAGAAGTGTTTTTTGCATTAATTGTTGAAGAAAATTGCTATCTCTGATGAAGGCAGAAATTATAATTTTATTCGTATAAACCCGATCCAACACAGCATTCCAAAGGTCTTGTATTATTCAAGAACTTAGTACGTTCCATTCAGTGGCTGCAAGAACCCAGCCTTCGTAAGTCTGCTTGTGGGGAGATTTGATGAGATCTCCTTCGCAATCAGTTTGTCGGTATTTGCGTCCGTCAAGCTGATCAGGATAATGTTTAGTCACCCAACAATGTACCTAATGCATTTTATCTTCATATCTACATTGTTTTCTTCAATGGGAACTGTTAGGGACAAATGTATTGGGTACTCCCTGCCACCAGTTATGGTGAACTACTTAATGGAGCATTTATAAAAGAAAGTTCTGAAAACACTTAATCCTATGTTTCTTCAGAAACGTTGAAGACAGAACTGTCGTATGGCCGCACGAGTATGAAGGGTCCTAGAGTTCCTCCAGCATCTGCACTTTATATATCCCAGCATCAAATTCACCTTGAGGGTGAAAGAAAATGACCAACTTTCAGTACTGGACGTCCTGGTAATGCGGATATCACAATTGGACAAAATATGTTAAGGAAAGCAACCAACAGTGATTTGTACCTGCAGGTCTCCAATTGCCATCACCTCACAATCTGAGGGTTTTCTAGTTCACTGTTCCATAGGGCTTGCGCAATACACGGCAAAGAAGGCCCACCAATGGATCACCAACCACATCAAGCTCGAAAAGAAGTCGATGTGCTGACCGATAAGTAAGACGTGGCTTCGGGCAGGATGTACAAGACTGGCAAACAGAACACGATGAGAAAAATAAGACAGTGCTCTATCAATCGTGAGCCACCGAACTATCAAATGAAATCGGTAAAATCCTACGTCGCCGTGACATTAAATGCGTTTCCCATCCCGCTGACGACGTGAACTGTATT
This sequence comes from Schistocerca americana, assembly GCF_021461395.2. Lineage (NCBI taxonomy): Eukaryota > Metazoa > Arthropoda > Insecta > Orthoptera > Acrididae > Schistocerca > Schistocerca americana. The sequence continues at coordinate 326,923,846 of NC_060125.1, forward strand.
TGCTCAATAATAGTTATGAATGCTGGTGCGCGTAGTTTAGGATACTATGAAGCTACGACGGCATAGCTTCAGCTGCAAAGCCTCCCGTCCTTTCACTAATCTACCTTCACCCTTCGCTTCTTTGAGATTGTGGAAGTCACTAGAATTATTGGTAATGTGTAATTCACTTTACCTGTGGAGAGTACACACAGGGTGTTACGAAAAGGTATGGCCAAACTTTCAGAAAACATTCATCACACACAAATAAAGAAAATATATTATGTGGACATGTGTCCGGAAACGCTTACTTTCCATGTTAGAGCTCATTTTATTACTTCTCTTCAAATCCCATTAATCATGGAATGGAGACACACAGCAACAGAACGTACCAGCGTGACTTCAAATACTTGGTTACAGGAAATGTTCGAAATGTCCTTCGTTTGCGAGGATACATGCATCCACCCTCCGTCGCATGGAATCCCTGATGCGCTGGTGCAGCCCTGGAGAATGGCGTATTGTATCACAGCCGTCCACAATACGAGCACGAAGAAACTCTACATTTGGTACCGGGGTTGCGTAGACAAGAGCTTTCAAATGCCCCCATAAATGAAAGTCATGAGGGTTGAGGTCAGGGGAACGTAGAGGCCATGGAATTGGTCCGCCTCTACCAATCCATCGGTCACCGAATCTGTTGTTGAGAAGCGTACGAACACTTCGACTGAAATGTGCAGGAGGTCCATCGTGTATGAATCACATGTTGTGTCGTACTTGTAAAGGCACATGTTCTAGCAGCACAGGTAGAGTATCCCGTATGAAATCATGATAACGTGCTCCATTGAGCGTAGGTGGAAGGTTGTACAGTACATACTGACGAAACTGAAATGAGCTCTAACATGAGAATTAAGGCGTTTCTGGACACATGTCCACATAACATCTTTTCTTTAATTGTGTGTGACGAATGTTTCTTGAATGTTTGGCAGTACCTTTTTGTAACACCCTGTATTAAACTTGCAGGACGCTGGGTGGTGGCGTGGGACGGGGGAAGGGGGGCGGGGAATTCAACGCAATGTCCCACACGGCAGTTATACTGCATGGGAGTGAATATTAATACCAATGATAAAGTAAACGGTCGCCAGCAATATATAGCCTTATTTCATCTTTGCAAACGTTCAGGTCACTCATGGCTTATGTGCAAATACCCTCAATTGCGGAACCTCCCTGTTGTAACACCCCAAGAAACCCGAAAACCCAAATAAGAATGTCATGATAATTTAAAGTAGGTAACAGTCTTATCCTGACAGGTAGGGCAACTTTCACAATAATATGACACCCTAAAGTTTTGATGAACACCTATTTCAATAATTACTGAGTATGTCATAATATAAAGGTAGAAGCCGGCCGCGGTGGTCTAGCGGTTCAGGCGCTCAGTCCGGAACCGCGCGACTGCTACGGTCGCAGGTTCGAATCCTGCCTCGGGCATGGATGTGTGTGATGTCCTTAGGTTAGTTAGGTTTAAGTAGTTCTAAGTTCTAGGGGACTGATGACCTCAGCAGTTAAGTCCCATAGTGCTCAGAGCCACCATAAAGGTAGAAAGAGAGAAAGGTTATTTTTAATTAGCTATCAAACATCTCAGTAAATAACTGCAAATCAATACAACGAAAGTTAAGTCTAAAGTAATATGTCAGTCAGAGATGACATTTTTTGTGAAATAGAGTTGTAAACGCGGCTAAAAGGATATTCGATGCGTCTACAATGCTCGATCATGGAAATGTTAGTCACTTGCTAGCTTGCTTGCTATCAAGTCGTGAGAGAGCACCGTTTGTTATGGTACTACAAACGGAACGCTACGAGATTGTTCCTATTAAAAAAAAGGACTATTGCATGATAAAGAGGCCAGGACTTTGTTCTCAGTTATTCTGACTTGAGAACTTGAACTGAAGTGAATTCTGATAGTGTACGACGAGTTAATGAACCTCAATTATTGGAACAGTTACAACGAAGAATGGACGTAGTATCGAAGACTGCAGTACCTGATTAGCCTTGAGTACGAAACATTAATACGACCACACGAAGATAATATAAATACGCCGATTGTAAAAGTTGTCGTAATTGTCACGATCAACGAACTGAAAAGAATCGTAATTGATCTGATCCATCGGTGTGCGTGAGGTGTGATGATTATAAACTAACTACTAAGAAGGAACAATAAAAATTGTTCGTCAGTAATGGAAATCTCACGTGTTGGCTCCATCTTTAATTGAACTGTGTGAGAGCTGATGATCAAAATTAATTTACTGTGAAAATTTTAATTGAAAGAGTGAGTTGATGAACATTGAGCATTGAAAGGAGTGTTTTGCCGTAATAATGCTACGACGCACGAAAGCAAGATAGCATTATAGATTATCTCTGAATCTGCGTCATGCCGTAGTGAACAATTCTGCCTAGGAACGTAACAACAACTGCTGATTCAGAACCACAAATGAATTTTTCCTCGCTTCAGTGGTGTGAAACGACGCCGATGATGAATGATTCACTCAATACTGCAATAACTAACTAACCGGGCATATCAAATCATCATAAAACCATAACAGACAATTAATATTAGCGTTCGCATCGCTGAGAAGACTGTGCGGACTCGCAAATGGACTTTCATACATTACGCGAGGAACAATTTTCTTTAGAGGTTTCCAGGTGCTGTTCCACGTTACCCGACGGGGACAGCCATCAATGCCCGTCGCGTCTCCATTCCACCGACCGAGCTGTAGCAGTAGCGGCTCAACATCAACAGCGACAACAAAAGGGGAAAGAAATACCATCCAAATGCAATTCCCCACAATATACAATCAAAACACCGTAAGTAATTAATAATTCTCCTGAAAAGGTAAACATATGCCGAATATTACACGTATCATGGGCAAATAACTGATTTATTTACGAATTCACACTAAAAAAGTCTTTGCTAATACAGAAGACGCATTAATTAATTTCAAGTTCTTGTTCTGGCTTACAAAACAATATATCTCACAACAGCAGCAAATATATTTTGAAAATTAAGTGTGTAGTATGTTACGAGGGTTAGCAGCATTAACTACTTTTGATCACTGCACAAGTAAAAAAATGTGTTTGAACTACAATTTGTGTAACAGTTTGGAAAGTGAGGGTCTATTCAGTTCTTGTAAAACTGAGTTATAGTTCACATTAGTATCCAGTTCGCTTTAAAATCAATTTTCACTTACTTGAGGTTCACATTTGGCTATCTTCCAGCCTAGAAATACATTAATTATTTAACATGGACTCCTAAGGCTCGTTTACGCTAGGGCAACATCTTGCAGCATTGTGGCATGCTAGGCAAATGTGGCGTGCGTCATCTTGTAGTATGCTCCAAAAGGGAACATCTTGCGGCCTATGTTGCATGCGGCAGGTTAATTTATATTAAAGCGACAGAATTTGTGCGACACTGAGTCGGTCTTGCAGGAGAATGGGTGACAAAGCGATTGCGGCGGTGCTTACTTGGTCATCGCTCATGCAGCTAACAATGGAAATGAAAATAAACGGAAAAGGAAACGGTAGTGGAAGAGAAGAATATTTAAACAAGGCCCAAGAACGAGTATACTGGGAGATCTAGCAGCAGATGATGGTGCATTATTTAGTAATTTTTGGATAACGTCCAATGACGACTTCGGTTATTTACTACTGTTAACTACAACTATTATTCTAAAGAAAGATACCAATTGCCACGACAGTATTTCACCAAGAATTCGACTGGCCATTGCATTGCGATTTTTAGCCACTAGGCACTCGTACAAGTCACTAATGCACTTATTAAAAGTATCATATTCTGCTATTTCCCTCATAATTCTAGAAGTATTTAAAGCTATTTCATCAGTGTTGAAGAATTACATTCAATACTCACTTTATTTAAATAATTTTTCATTTTCTCTTTTAAGTAAGCTATAATCGAAACTAAATAACTGGTATAAAATATATCGATTGTTTTTTAAATCGCAAAGCTGATGGAGTTCTTCCGATGTAACTGGGGCGTGAATGAATTCTTCACTCTCACCAGTATCATTGTCAGTTAAGTTCTGCACAGCTTATTTCTACACTGTTTTCCGGTACGAAAACCGGTAATGATGTGTTGTTGGGAGTTCACTTCTCATACTCCCCCCAACGCTCTTTTGAATATCACAGTTCCAGTGATGTGCTTCACATATGTTTGTGTTGTCGGGGAAATTTTCTCATTTCATTGGCGATGAACTCTCCACACACACTCCACTCATCTCTGTTGTTAACAGTTTTTAAAATTGGGTGAGCTTCCTCAACTTGAGCATCTCTCTCCATTTCCTGAGCTGTTCTTTTTTGTGTTTGGTAATTTTCTATCTTTGTGTGTCCCCATGAGACGTAATTGGTGCCAGAGGCACATTGTCTTCAGATGGCTGACTTGCATCTCCATCTTTTGTATCTGTGTCCTCTGTGTCGTCATTCTGAAAAAAATATGGAAAGTAATGATAATGATTTACTTTTCAGATTCCAAAGGATAGCGAAGAATGTTGCTAAAAATTTCGAAGCGGAGTTGTACTTCATTTACTGCGTAGGGGCCACACATGGCAAACATGTGCAAATTATGTGTCCTGCCAATACTGAAAGTGAATATATTACCTACTAAAAAGATTTAGCATTGTCCTTAGGCGATTGCAGACGCTTACTACTGCTTTCAATACATACATTTTGGCTGACAGGGCCGCATATCAGATGGAGGCGTTTTTAAGAACACTTCGTTTCATAAAGCGTTAACGGAAAACAAATTAAACATTCCTCCCCAGAATCTCTTCCAGGAAGAGAAAGAGATAATTTGACACCATATGTTTTAGTAGCGGACGTGGCATATCCATTGATCACACTCATAATGAAACCATATGCTGGGCAGTTACCTAGGTCGGAGGAAAGAATATTAATTACCAACGTTCTTAAAACTACAGTTTACATCTACCGATTACATACTCATTCGAAAGCATTTGGTAGAAGGTACTACATGTAGCCTATTCATCACAGCAATTTAAAAAAAAGGGGCTTTCTAAGAACACAATAAAATTTCCTATTTTACAAATATACTTATAGAAAATTTTGTTGCCGTGGTTGATTGACTGATTGATTAATTGAGAGGGGTTATGGGACCAATTTGTTGACATGGTTTGGTATACTACAGCACTCAATTAAGAAATATGAATAGTTGTTGAAATCGAGATACTTACAGTTCAGCTGTCCATTCTAAGATGAATTTCAATGATTCATATGCGAACCATTTTCTTTCCATATTATCCGCTGAGCCGGTTTTTTTATTCGTCACACGCATGTGTTCGCGATGAAATGCACTCCTCAGGTTTTTAATCTTCATCCTCATAGCATTCTCATCGATTTCATATTTTGAAGCAAGATTTCGTGTCTCTTTTCACTACATTTTTTTGTAATTACTTTCACATGCGTTCCACAAAACCTCAGTTTGTCAGAAGTCCTCTATGAATGCTTCTTGTTGGACCACTCCATGTTTTTGAATTTACCACTGTCGCACAGAAAATGTCGCACACGAACCCACTCAGCTCGGGGGTTAGCTGCGGCACATTGCGACATGACGCACGGGGTTGTCTATGCGGCATGAATCATACGACAACGTGCGTCTTGTAGCATGCGCCACTGTTGCATGCCACAATTTTGCAAGATGTTGCCCCAGCGTAAATGAGCCTTTAGAGATTCTGTAGTAAAGACTTTGTTATGTATAATAACATTTGCTCATTTAACTCCTCACGGAAAGCTGAGAAAGTGAAACATTAGTACGGGGATACTACATTATTTGGTGTTCATTTCTCATCACAAAATTTTATTACGCCGTACCCGATTTTTATTCCACGAGAGAGGTAAATAGCGTTATCTGCTTTAAACGTTTTTATCAGCTATGGAGAAAGTTGGATATTCTTAGAACTTAAGTTCACTTACGTTGGTAAAGCTGCATACCAAAACCGTTTCACTTTATGGATGTGGTTATCATCTTGAAGTGTGGCTTAACAAATCTTCTCGGCCTCCTATCGACTTAATGTTAAACACGAAGAATATTTGCCACCTCTGGCACAGAGAGGTCACGGTTTCAGCATCATTCCGTCGTTGCGATGCACCTGGTAGATATTCTGCTTACCCACCGTTTTTAAACTTTATCCTCTCACAATCTTGTCTTTTAGTGGCAAATATTTGTCGCAATAACTCCACATAAGTTGGCTAGTACCGTCTTACTTCACTTCACATTAATTCACAATATGCACTTAAACTTGAGCTCACCACACATTGTCTTGTAAACTATCGCTCACCACATACTCTCTTAAGTATTTCAAAACTTCAGGCGCCCCAAAATTCAGTCTCAAATTTATATTTTCCCTTTATTGTTTTTGGATGTCTTGTCAAAAGTATGTAAACAGGGTATTATCATATTTACATAATTAGTGTCTTACTTAAACTCTTTCTGTCTGTCTGTCTCTCTCTCTCTTTCTAGCATTACACATTATGATACAATTAATATTGTTTTTGCAAACTGTTCTTCAATAACACACCACGAAATTTATTGAATACATTTGACACGAATATACAATATCTCATCTACATATATTTGATAAATATCATTCATTCTTGTTACTCCCTAATATACAATGCCACCTAGTCGTGGTTAGCGGTAAATAACTTCTTCATTCTATTCAGCATAAAGGCACAATTCCAGTCATTAGTGGAGGTGTTCCCTTTACTCACGCATGTCTACATGTTGCGAGGTGCAGGGTACAGATGGCGCGATAGTGAATTTACATAGCTTAATGCGGTTTAGACCCCTGAAAATGAGATGGGTGACTCGTTTTATTCGCAGCTAAGACACTGACTTGAGGCTAACAATAATACGACAAATTACTGAGGGGCGCTTCATGTGTTGAAAATTGTCTACAAAATGTAATGAGGACAGACACTGATTCATGTGACTGTAAGATGCGCCGCCCCCTCCCTCCCCAGCCTCCCTCCCCCCCCCCTCCCCCGCAGGAGCTTCGGGTCCTCCCTCGGGCATGGGCGTGTGTGTTCTTTCTTTCCACAAATTAGTTTAAGTAGAGTGTAGATCTAGGGAGTGATGACGTCAGAAGTTCGGCCCCTTAGGAATTCACAAACATTTGAACACATGGTTGTAAGACCATATGCGAGAGAGAGATTAAGTATCGCCTGGTGACGTTGCGGGCACGTGACAAGGTAAGGAATGTATGTAAACGGGGTAAAGACGAATGGGGACTCATTCTAGCGACGATATGTGCTGCAAACGGGGAAATCTTCCAAAATAAGCGACTGCCATGGCCCGACGTCTGGAATCAAACGCCTCGGTAACGGAGAAATTCGTCGGCTATTGGTGTGATACTATCCTCATAATGAATGGAAATTCTCCTAGGACGTTGAAACAGAGCAGGCGACAGGGTTTTGGTCGTCTACGACTCTTCACAGTACATGGAGGTAGAGCACTTGTCCAGTATGTAGAGTAGGATTGTCGACTATGTGGCAGATTAGAGGACAGAGTACAGTGCTGTTACCGATATGTTACGGACGGCATCACTCAATGTGGTAGTGGTAAGTTCCTGTGGGACCTAACTGCTTAGGCCATCGGTCCCTAGGCTTACGCACTACTTCATGTAACTTAAACTAACTTACGCTAAGGACACCACACACACCCATGCCCGAGGGAGGACTCGAACTTCCGACGGAGGGAGCCGCGCGAACGTAGCAAGACGCCCAAGACCGCGCGGCTACCCCGGGTGGCGGCACCACTTAATACAGATTGTTTAACACGGGAGTCTGCTTCATACGACCCCTATGCTCTACCATATTAGCTGAATGATAACGTCAGTTACCATTACAGAAGGCACACAAACACGGGGATTTGACCATGGATCAATGAAAACGCGTCGCTTACTCGCATACATGTACCACTCCTCAGACGCCGGCCAGTGAGGCAGTGTTACTCTACAGGGGGACATTTACCAACGCATCCATGAGACATGTGGCAGTAATCCGAGGCACAAAGACAGTTGTGGACGAGTTGAACATTATTGCTGACTACTTACATTGCCTCATGCATTATGATACTTGCCAGCACCATGACTGTAGTGTAACATGGTGAGAGCGTGCTACAGTGTTGGAACGAACTCACTTTGATGGCGTGGCTACCAAATTCACATGACCAGAACGCGATGGGGTACACCTGGGACGCTATCGTGCGCCCGTTCCTCGCTCGCAAGCCATTGGTCCGTCATTTACGTGAAATGTGTGAAATGTGTAAACATGTGGTCTGCCTACTGTAACCTACCGAGGACTCGACGAATCGATGCCGCTTAGAATCACTTAACGTATTAGAATGCATATAAAGGACACTGATGTTCGTTCACGTAGTTATCTTTATAAAACTAGTGCAAACCACACACATTTTTGTCATGAGCAAGAATGTGAGTAAAGTTCCTATCCCTCTAAAGCAATGGTTACCCTGACAGGTGAAATTAAATTTTGTTAGGGTTAAAAAATGTGTAGTTGTCTTTCGATCAGGTTGTAACCTCCCCAAAGATAAATAATATGTCTAATAACCTCCCAACAGTAAATAAATATAAGTATATAATTCACATTCAGTGTAACCTTCCAACAGATACACTCCAAAACCTCCCAACAGTAAAATTTCGTAACCTCCCAATAATAAAATATAATTATTTATATCATTCACATTCAGCGTAATCTCCCAATAAACAAATTCTGTAACCTACCAATAAGATAATGTGACTAACCTCCAGATAAAAGAATGTGACTCATAGATAACCTTTCAATAATTGTCTGTGAATTTAAACTGGTGAATTTTGGACGT